>NC_136061.1:1630011143-1631311001 GCF_964261635.1 Lissotriton helveticus | reverse complement strand
GGATGGCTTGGATTGTAGAAACTAGTAGGCTACCCTGTACGGCCCAATGGATTGGAAAGAGCAAGCCTATCTTAATGGTTGAGAATTTGCCAGGCAGGTAGGAGGAGTATCTGAACACTGTTCATAAACAAGCTGAGGATCGCCGGGCGCAAAACAGCGCGATGGGAGCACACGAGACGCAGTCGCCGTGTGCGTGCACATCAGCTGTAGCGGCGCAAGCTGAAAATCGCCGGAGAAGACACGCCGACCTCCGAGCCTGCCTGCTGCAGAGACTGACCCGCTGCGGAGGGAGAGGGACACGCGGAAAGAGCCCGGTGAGTGGGGGGGGGAGAGAAGAGAGGGCGGGGATGTGTGTGTGCGTGTGTGTGCGTGTGTGTGTGTGTGTACGTGCATCTGTGTGTGTGAACGGCATGCCATCTCTTGTCTCACTGTAAGCAGTGAAACTGAATGCTGGTTTGCCTACAGGACAGGAGATGTGCGTGCGTGCCTGTACGTGCGCGTCCACGGTCCCGAATCGCCGCGCGTGCCCCAGTCTGTCTCCCTTGAGAGGCATTTAGACAACAATAGGTCTCGAGAGCGAGACCTAAAAAGTGGAGAAATTAATTAAAGACCTTCAGCTCAATAAGGCTCCGGTGGCTGGCGGACTCACCAAGTCCATCCATATTAGCTCGCAAACGGTTATACTGTTTACTTCATTAACAAAAATGATAAACCCAATGGATGTTGTGCCTCTTACTGGCCTATCTCACTTCTAAGAACTAGCAAATATTTAATATGGTCCTCACCAATCGTTTAGAGCTCCTAATACCATATTGGATGCCAAAGAAATAGATGTACCTTTGACAACATTAAAGTGTGTTGCACTTGACTGTAAAATTGTGCTAAAGGTGTGGCCCTTGGTTATCCTTACATTTGACACTGAAAACGCATTTGATCCTGTAACTTGGCCCCTTCTCAAACTGGCACTAGGAAAGGTTGGTTTGAGACCCACTATGCAGAAACTCATGTGGGTCAACAATTCCTCATCACGGCACAGATGTTGATAAATGGAGGGAGACTGTCTACTTTCCAAATGTTCAGAGTATGAGACAGTTTTGTGCCATGCCCCTAGGTGTTCATCCTCTCTTTGGCACCCCTATTTATTAAAGTTAGAAAACCATAGGGCACTGTGGGAATGCAGTTTGGTGGAATGACATAAAATACACTGATTTGTAGATAATGTTCTGCTAGCACTGGGCACCACTGTGCAATCTATTATGTAGGTACTAGAGTTTGTGGAACAACATTCACTCATATCTAAACTCACACTACATTTAGTAACTTTGAATTGGTGAGTGTCAAGCTTGAATCAGTGATTAGAGAGTGGATGGAGGAGCTAGCTCCTTAAGCTGGGCAAAATAAACAGTTAAATATCTTGGTGTAACCGTAATTCAACCAGAAAAGGAGTTACAAAGAGCTATTTACCTGTATCTGATATCAACGATTAAGGAAGCTATACACACAGCAACTGCTCTTTATCTCCAGGCTGGGAAGACTGGCAAGCAGAAAAATTGATACTATCCTCAGGTCTCTGTATTTCTTCCAGGCTCGCAAACCAGTCATACTGAAACAGGTGTCTGAGACCCTACAATTGAGCTACGGTTTATTAGGGAGGCAAAACGCCAGAACTACTTAGGAAACTAATGCATTAATTGGGAGGGCTGGATTGCCCAGATATTTATTCAATTGCTTCACAAGCGTTTAGACGGTCGCCGGAGCTTACTGGGAACATTTGGAGTTGGCATCAATGTAAGCCCATTTATTATGAAGCCTACTGCAGCATCTAAAACACATGCCAGCAATAACATGTGTTTTGGAGACTCACTTGACTAGTGATGGCTATTTCAGGACAGTCTAAGATCACTACTTTCCATTTACGTAAATTTACAGTAACCAGGATTTTGGTCTGCGTCGTAAGGATGAGCTATTTTTGAAATGGGAAGAAGGAAGTTGTAGAATGCCCAGAGATCTTTTTAGCAGGGTAAGATTAAGTCTTTTGAGACCTAAAAAAAAAAAATGGGAAGATTGCAATACTGGCAGCGGAATAATTGGGCATTTTTCCAAAATAATAGCGTGGCAGCCTGAGAGATTTAATACAGTTTAAAAGATGGTTCACTTGTTTGCACTAATTACGGCCACATGTCTAATATAAATTCTAAATTGTCTGAGAAAAACAATGCTCTGATCAGCCTTACATGACCAAATACCATATTGGGTAAACTTGTTCCATTACATCAATAGCAGAGGCTTTGTCAGGATATTCCAAAGATCAGCCACATTATTCAGAATAGTGAAACACAATATAAGAAAATGTATAATTTGTACATGACAAAGAAAACTGAAAAAGTATGAATTAACAGATGTGATGAGATCTCTATCACATTTGTGACACAGTACTACTTTGCTAAACTCTAAATCACGCTCTTAGTTTGAAGGACAAGTTTCCTGGCCTTTGAGATTGTGCGTGCAGGAGAAATTAACTTAACACATGTTTCTATGGGAATCTGATATATACCCAAGAATTAAGCCGTTTTCTTATCATTGGCTGAGGGGTTGTGCATATTAAAAATCGGAGGGGTTTACTGAGTTCTTTAGTTTGCATTAAAGGAACTTTAACTACCTTACTAGTTCCTTTCCTATCGAGTTGGGGGATTATTCATCCTAGAGGAACGAGAGTGGTATAGAGTTCAGAGCAGAGCCCACTTTCCATTATTATGATAGTCATGGCCACAGTCCTGTGTGAGGACGGATATGAAAGTTGAATTAGAGATCGCAGATCTACAGATTAGAGGGGAGCTTTGATGTAATTTTAGATTGGTCAATAAATTGAGGGAAGGTGATTCAGCTGAGATTGTTTCGGGTGGATTGATCTAGGATTGTGTTTAGGAGGTCTTGCTATAAGTGCTGTCTTAACAGGTGTTGCGCTATCTGATCACAGATTATTCAGGTGTGTGGAGTGCATTAGTGGCAATGCGTGTGGAGCAATGCAAGCAAATGTAACAGGTTTGAAGGATTAGGGATGCAATGACTAGGAAGGGGAAACTGGTAGCATAGAGTGGCTTGCAGGCTTTAAAATATGTCCGGCATTCCAGGTTAAATTAGATGTCAAGCAATTAATTTCGAACTTTATACTCTGGTCAGTTGTAAGTGGCTGTAATGAAGACTGCCGCAAGTAATCACAGCTCCTGTGAATCATGCCTATGTCTGCGTCTGTATAGGAGTAGTTGTGTTTCAAATTCTGATCCCGACTACCTTTCTCTATGCTGGCATTAGGTGGTCTTATTTCATTCCCAGAAATTCTTCTTGAGGATGTGGTGGGAGTGAAAGAGCTTAATAAAGTGGAGTCCTAGTGAGTGAAGGTGGTAGGTACGGTATAAGTGGTCCATCACCCATCCATGACAAAAACATTTAGGCCCTTCATAGTATCTGAGACCTACGAGGTGTTGCTGCATGCAATCTAGACTGATTTGATGAGAAACGTTCTGTTTTAGAAGTGGTGGTTATAAGTTCACCCAAGAAAGATTGAGGCTATCTATCTCGAGAAGCAGATTTGGTGAGCAACAATCGCAGCTATGGGTTATCACTCAATGCAGAGACAGAATGCAGGAGTAAGGCATTGCATTGGGGGGAAATGAGTAGATCAGACGAGATCACATTTGGATGACAGCCCACCGAGGTATACAATCACCAATGATGCAGCATAGTGTGGAAAAGTTCAGAAGCACAAATACCATTTATAGGCAAAACACACATTTTTGTAAAAATTTAATTTAGGTGCACAAACAGTGGGGTGCAAACCCCCCCTTGCTATAAAGACAAACGTGTAGATCATATTTAAGTTCACAACTAATGAGTGCAGAGAAAAAGTCAGTAGGAAGATGCACATATGGTGTCAAAAGCACTCATAAGGATGACATTGCATTTGGATGACAGCAAACTAAAATGTAAAAAAAAATCCCCCCAAAAAAAATCACCCCTGTTGCAACATAAGTACGAATACGGTAAACTGGTAGGTGCAGAAATCACATTCGGCTATACAGTCAATTTTAAATGAAAAATAATTTCTGGGTGCTCTGGTACAAACAGCAGAGTTGTGGTTTCCCATTTGGGTGCAAAATCGTATTAGTGTGCAAAATCGCTCTAATTGCCACATCAGTTGGTGTGCGGGGAAACAATGTAAAGCACAAATGTGACTCTAATGCAGAATATGTGTACGGGGATTTCACTAAGTAAGCGCTGCAATGGGAATCACTCTTTATGGAGGTACACTAACAAACTAATACTCTACTCACCTGATCCAAAATAAAAACGGCACTTTCTTCAGGCAGTGGCTGGAGAGGCCTGGATGAAAGGAACCACTCTGCGTGTATAACATGAGCTCTGACACACAGCCAAATGCTACATGTCTGTGAAGAGAACTAAAAGGGAATGATAGACCTTTTGAAACACCTTTCTGATAATGGCAGCAGGCAAGGACAACTTGGGCTACCTGCTTAAAGCAGTCCCCAGCCTACTGCAACACAAATTTGTTAATTATCTCGGTATTCGAAGAAGAAAAAAAAAACACGTCTCAACTTTTTAAAGTAAGTAAAGTTTTGCTGACACTCAAACAGCTAGATGGTAGTTATGCGCAAGCATCACCTTTTCTATGAAGAAAGTACCAAAAGGCTAAATAAACATAGCCAGTAGGCCAAGTAACTGGCAAACGCTAAGCTATAAAAATATTCCACAACATAATTATATTTGGCCTTGCAGAAAAGCAAGTCAACCGCAGAGCCAAAGTACTCATTTGCATACTTCAGACACATTCCTGCTAAAATGGTGACTCTAGCTCTGCTTTAACGGCATCATTTGCATATTCCCACTTCCGCTCAACACATAGATGCGGTCTGGTGTAATCTCCGCGAGCTGCATGTTCGTTCCCAGTGTCATAAGTAAAGTAAATTGGCATAAACACTACAAAACATGGTGATCGGTCCAGGTAAAGCCAGCAAGTCATGCCGCTATACCGACCGAGATGCACAAAGAATAAAGTGTGGAATCTTCACGGTTCAAGGACATATTCCAAAGATCACTGGTATTCTGTATGCTATGTCTGGGGTGTCCGCGCCATCACTTGGCATGGCTGTCAACGGCTATACAAACCCCTCTTCCTCCTCCCGATTACGTAATCGCTCAAGCCCCTCGGAGGGACTTCCCTTATGCACTGGTCATTTTAGTGATGTCGGATTTGCAGCGTCTAGGCCCATACTAAACCCACCACGGTACACTTCATTAATTAGCCTTCAAGAGCAGGGAGAATGCAAACATTCCAAGCTCATGGAACGTCGTCGGTCTTTCGCAGCCTCCCCTGCCCGATTCAGTGCGAAAACGACCAAGTGGCTCCTAACCCCGCACCTTGCTCTTGTACGTGTCCAGTCCACATAGCACGTCTCCCCGAAGACCCTCCTCGCCTAGACACCGGCACATAGGCCCCGCCACACCTCCCCATTCTCGTCGCGGTGCACCAGGCGGTAGCACAGTCGGCACACCAGGGAGCACAAGCGTAAATCCGATAGACCAAGATAGGAGAAGGCCAGCTCCAATGCTCGTGGAGGCATCGGTGCGGCTGGTGCTGGAGGCTCTGGTGCTGCCTCCGCCATCACCGGCCGGGAGGAAGACCAGCACCACCGGTAACCTGTCCCAGGGCTCCCTGAATACAGTCAACGCCTATGATTGGGCGGTGCCTCTATCCGCCCACTCCTATTAATGACCAATGAGAGAACCCTTTCTCTCTTACCAGACACAAGACGGACTACTGATATTCTCCTCTGCTGGGTTTATCGATATACAATTCTAGTCTTTCGTCGTTAACGTGCGCGTCTACGTCTACTTGCTGAGAGTGCACGAAGTACTTCGCATGCGCGTTGGTACAGTCTGCTCTACCTGCAACGCCTGGGGAGACGAGAAGAGCTCGTCCTACTACGCAATTTGTGCAGATTTCCAGGTTGATGGCGTGGCACATGTAATTGTAGTCAAAACAACTGAAATCCTTTTGTATAGAGAAGTTTTCCCGCTTCATGTCCTAGGTCCTAGGATAACAGGAGGATCAAAGGGAAGCTATCCTCGCGGACACGATCAATACCGTTCGCTTCACGCACAGAGTTTTGTTTTCTGGGATTAGTGAAACATTTGACGTTTCCGATGTTGTCTTTGTAGTGACGGAGCCTGTAGGCTGGTGAGTGGAGCGGGCGGATTAGTTGGGGGGGGTGCGTGCGCGATTGTGCCTGCATGTGTGTGTGCATGCATGCATGCGTGTGTGTGTGCATGCATGTGTGTTTCTGTGTGTATGCATGCGTGAGTGTGGCTGTGTGAGTGCATGCGCGATTGTAGTGATTGTTGCACAGGAGATGTGCACGGCGCCGGGCTGGACGTGCACGTCCACACACCAGTATCGCCGCTCGTGCCCGAGTGTGTCTCCCTTCAGAGCTAACTCGGCGGCAATAGGTCTCGACGAGACCTAAACAACAGTTGATGAACAGAATGCAGAACAATGTAATATATTTACCCCAGTACAGAGATCTGGGCCTAAATCCATCGTTTTTTTGCTCACCATGTCATTCCAGTTTGAACCCAGCCATATGCAAATCAGTCTTGACCCTGTGCCCCATGGGAACAGTCCAGCCCGAACTGCCAAGCCAGGTCCTCCCTGGACTAGAAACAAGCATCCTAGGACCGGTTTCGGGCTTTCAGCCCCCAAGGTGGTGCATGGGCGTTCCTATGCAACCACCCAAGGTTTCTCACACCAAACCTAATTTACCAAATCCAGTAGATAATTTACTAAATCCAGTAGATTGGGTTTAGCATGAGAAAACAGCACCCTTATAAACTAAGCGCAAGGAAGGATAAATGCTTTAATTTCTCCTTCTTTTTCTAACTTATCATGCATGCTGCACTAGTCAGCACTCATACAAAGTGGGAAAAGCTTTAGCTCATGTCTAGGCATAGTATTTTGTACAGGAAGGGTATCCTTTCTGCACAAAACCTATGCTACACTCACACACACACACACCCTAGCACTATGTCGCTAAGGTGCTGCATGGCACACGAAATCTGAAATCAGTGCCGGCACAAGGGAAAGGGGAAGAGAGAGCCATATCCTTGAAAATATGGCGCTCTCCTGCTCCTTCCCTGTCACATTGGAAAATCTCCCCTCAAGTGTTTCCCGAAGGAAGGTGTTAGTCAGTGAATGTGGGGCCGAATTGCATGTTTTATAACAAGCAGTTAACATAAAAAATACAAAAATATACTTTGAAAATCAGAACTGAAATACACTTTTTTTTAAATCTCATTTTAACATACTGAACATATATATTATTCCAACATTTAGTTCAAAATTATCTTCAAGCTAAACAAAAAACAGTGAAAAATCAGCTTACAACAACTATAAGAAAATACTCTCAAAGGTAAAAACTATTTAATAATTAAACAACTGTTACTTTAACTTAAATTTTCAATCCATCAGGAACAGATTAACCAAATAGATTTCTTTCAGAACAATAGAAAAAGAACCTTTTTTTTTTTACTGAAGGCATTCTTATAAATCAAATATTATTTTTCCATCTTTCACTCATAACAGAATCTGGTACAAAAAAGAAACCAAATTGAAAAATAATATCTCCACAAGTAGCACAACCTTCAGAAAAAATCATTACTACTCTTAGACAGCAAATGTAATAACGCTTTTCTTTATATTTCAGGAAATTTACTTTTTCTCAGCAAATAATCAATGAGTATTTAATCCAAACAGGTTACTGAAACTAACTATTTGGAGGGAAAACCATAGGAGCAGCAAAAGTTCCGGAAAAACTTTGAAAATCCTTAACAAAACATTTTACTAAAACATACTTTTTCTCTTTTCAGAAAATTGAATATTGACAGGCTGCATATGTGCTGTCACGACGAGGAAACAAACTTTTGAAATTCTGAATTACAATGGTTTCCTTTATTGTGAATAGAGGTTAACTGAATCTGGAGGTTATTTGAGGAGTGATGAGTGTTTCTCATCCTGTTGCAAAGGCAAAGTGGCTACCCATGGCAATGTGGTTAAAAGAACCACTTAACATAACTACTCTGCCTCTGCAATGGAGATTGAAGTTGGATAAAAATGTACAGCATATTAAAACTCTAGCTGTCACTTCCAGTGAACTCTGTGACTCAGTTTTGTGGGAGGTATCCCAGAACATCCCCATGTATGTTGCAAGTAGTTTGCCCACAATCCCAAATTTGAGAAGGATGATACAGCAAAAGAAACAGGCGTAACCCCCAAAACCTACTCAGACATTAACATTCCACCTTAACTTACTAAAACCTAAAAACATGAACCTATTGTACTATACAATAATGAAAACCCTTTTAAACAAATATTTAATTTTCTGTACCATCCATAATACAGCAACCCTTGGGAATAAAGCAACGTTAATGATGGAAAGAACTTTTAAAAAAAACACCCCATCCATTTGTCCAAATTTATACTATTTATGCAAATACAATTATCACCACCATCACTTTAATGTATAGCTTAATGCTTTACAAACATTCCTCAACATGTACAGATTTTTGAACACTTATAAAAATGAAAACAATTGACAAAAGTCCTAGGAAAATAATAATTGACAATGAATTACCAATGATAAAACTGTTATATATTTACCCAGATACACAAGTTCAAGGATGTTTTTTCAGTTTTGCCAGATGTATTGGAGAAAAATAAAAAAAATACTCCTTAGTTGAGGAATACATGACAAGCAGTAAACTGCTTTATGAACTTAAGGAACGAAAAGCACTGTGTTTTCTACCTCGTGAATGTGTGGATGAATTCTGAACCTCAGTTATAAAATGAGAGGGCCTGATTATGAATTTGGTGGTCATGGTATTGCTGTCAAAATTGCATTGAAATCACCGCTGCCCAGTTGGCAGTCGTACCACCCTATTTCGATGCATGTGTTTTCATTGACGAAAGACTGCCACGGTACCACCACCGCTGCCAGGAAATCTCTACTGCAACAGGCTAGGCAAATGTGTCTGTCGGAGGGCATACCTCCAGTGTTGCTGCCGGCCAATCACAATGTGCCTACCTACCGACATGAATGTCGTGGTCAAATCTTCACATTTGATCTGGCAGAAAGGTAGGGATATAAGACTGAAACTCGGTGACAGACATATATCAATCAAAATTTATTTTATAATTTTTTATTTTCAATTTGTTCATTATTTTATGTTATTCATTATTCTTTAATTTGTAAAAAACATTTCATCACAAATTCAGTTTTATAAACATTTTCAAAATTCATGGCAAATATAAAAGATAATAAATATGTACAAAGAAATAACACAGAATACTTAAAAAAAACACCACCTGATCTCATACACACAGTCTCAGAATACTACCACATTCACACCCATACTTCATTCAAACCACACCATCAAAGGAAAAAGGGAGAACTGAGTCTTAGTTGGCAGAATCTTCACGCCAACTTGAAGGTCTCAAAAACCAGCATGAGACCCCGCACCAGGTCGACGCGCGTTTCGGCGGCTCAAGGCCACCTTCCTCAGGACCTCTTTCGTACAATGTAATCCAAGATATCAGGGGACGGTTAAAACAATTTGCTGTTCCTAATCCATAAATCATATTCTCATGTAAGACAACCAACTTAATTAATTGGTCGTGAAGATCGTGTTTGAGACACCAAATCTAAAGGCAGCGAGGGGCCAGATCTTAGCGTTGATTAAATTCTTTATAATAATGTATGTCTGGTCTTCCACAGGGCAATACAGCTTTTGACCAAGCGATAACTACCTTTCTTTATTCCAGGTTCGAGATAATGCTCCAAAATGTATTCAATTGGTAGAGACGTAAATAGCTTGCTCAGCCCGTCGGAAATCATGAAATCGTACGTCATACAGGTACATGCTCTCCTCTGCCTGATGTCATCATTGCAAGTCTACCAAGTGAATGCATTTTGGAGCATTATCTCGAACCTGGAATAAAGAAAGGAAGTTATCGCTTGGTCAAAAGCTGTATTGCCATAACACTTTTGAAACCCTATCTAGGGTAGGATTAGTGCCTAGGGGGACACACCCCAATCCAAGGGGTACAGTATTGTTAGATTATTTTCACGCTCTGACTCGGAGAGCGATGCCTCGGGAGCATCTTACACACTAATGAAGGCCTAAACGCTTCTCTAAAATTCTGTATAACACTAGCTGTGCACGGACTTCTACTTTTTCACCCTCACATTGCTCACATGCTAGGTCCTGTTGTGACATCAAAGATACATCTGCATGGATTTATCATGAAACTGAAACACATCTTCTCTGCTAAATCTCTGGAATGGACTCTCACACATCACCCACATTAAAAAGTAATGTCAGGTAAATGGAATCCCAAATAATCAGTGTGACAAGCATTCAAAAGGCACAATATCAAGACTCCTTGCAGAATAGGCATTCCTCTACAAGGGGGACCCCTGAAAGTCTGGGTGCTTGGGCCACAGTCCACTTTGCACATGACCTATGGCTTGAAGTATATCAGGGACAAAAATATGTCTACAAAGGTTTGACAACTTACCACCCTCAATGTATAAATAAAGGAATAACTAACATGCACACATCAAACACATATCCAACCAACATCCTAGGGAGAAGTGCAAGCAAAAGGATGTTGACATTGGCCAAGCCAAAGTGAAACTCTTGACATATGAAATACCACCCAATTCATTCTCTGACCCAATTGGAATTCATCCCACATACCCATTCATTGAACAGTTACCCTAGTCCTGTGCAGCTCCAGCACTGGTTCCAAGGTCAGATCATACTAACAACTTCAATGGATCATAAATCATGGTGAAAGAAACACAACTTTAGTCACACATCCAAAGTATCCAATAACAACAATTAGTTAGAAAAGTAATGGCAGGACTAATATTTTCTAAACCAAGCAATTGTTTTATTTCTCCATAATAACCAGATGAAGGAAACCAAATGCCAATAGCTAGTCCATGTACACATATTGTGGTCCAGCACACTGCTGTGCCATTAAACTTGCCCTTCATGACACTGCCAGGGAACATCCTCGCAAAGGGGTATTCATTGGGCAAGGCAGGCACCTCAAAGATGTTACTTGGGAAGGGGATATTTGGATTTAGGAAGGATGTCTTTGGGTTTGAAAGAGGAAGGGGTGGTCTAGGCTTGAGAAAGGTCTTTTTTTTATTACACTCGCTCTGAATGTTGAATGATTTGCGTTTTTAATGTGTCGAATGGGGAATTGGGGGGAATGAATTTTTAAACTGGCATCAATAGGAAGTTGTAATCTTTAATTTTGGGAATTGTGTTGTGTTTGGGGGCAATTTTTGCACGGCTCCTCGAGTGGGCTTATTCCACGCCACTGCTGCCTACTCCAGCACAGTTGCAGTCAGGCAGCGGCAATTTTGGACGTGACACTCGTCTCTCGCGGTCAGCGGTCCAGTTGTTTTCACGCAGCATACCAGCATTGGGCAAACTTGTTATTTAACAGGGCTCATTGCGACCGACGCTGCTTGAGAAAGGTCTCTTTTTTTTTACACTTGCTCTGAATGTTGAATGATTAGCGTTTTTAACTTGCCGAATGGAGAATTGGGGGGAATTAATTTTTAAACTGGTATCAATAGGACGTTGTAATTTTTAATTTTGGGAATTGTGTTGTGTTTGGGGGCAATTTTTGCACGGATCCTCGAGTGGGCTTATTCCACTCCACTGCTGCTTACTCCGGCACAGTTGCAGTCGGGCAGCGGCCATTTTGGACGTGACACGTGTCTCTCGCGGTCAGCGGTCCAGTTGTTTTCACGCAGCATACCGGCATTGGCCATACCCTATTTAAATGTGCCTGGGGAGAACGTGCAGAAGACAAGGCCGTCTGCGCCCGTCAGCGCTAAGACAGGGCTCAGGGCGAGCCACTCTGCCGGTTTTACCCCCGACAATAGAAACAGATTGATCATGCTGTATTCGAGTTCTGTGCTCAAGTCCTACAGAACTCCTATATGTCCATCCTACAAAGTTAACCAGCTAGGGTCTGTCAGCAGCACGGACTGTATTGATTGTGGATTCTTACCCACTACGAAGCTTTCCTTGGACACTTTGACCACTGTTTTGTGTTCTCAGGGTGTCATTAATGCTTGTCTCATGTATGCAAGATCCATGAGGAAGCACTTTATTGACATTACAGATCTGATTACTGACAATCAGTTAGACCTTTTATTTATCACTGAGACCGGGCTCAATACTTTTCTAACTCGATTGTAGCGTTGGCTACCCCGACGGGCTATAAAATCCATCGCCTGGACCGCGCAGTTGGTAGAGGCTGGTGTCTGGCCATCCTTTATAGAGACTGCTGGTGTCTGTATAGTGAAACATCCTCCTTGTGGGGGGGTTGTGAGGCTCTGGATTTTAGCCTACAAGTATCTCTCCATTTCACATTGGGGGGGTCTTTATTATATCGACCACCGGGGCCAGCTAAGGCTTTTCTGGATTCGTATGGGGTTGCTTCGGCAGATAGATCGTTACGCTTTTCGAACTATTTGCCTCCGGGGGATCTTAATTTGCATCTTGATGTTATAGATTCACCGGACTCAACTGCTTTTCTTGAGATTCTTCAGATGGCTCAGTTCTCCCAATGGGTGAAACATCCGACCCACCAAGGGGGACATACCCTTGATCCTATCTGCGCTAATTTCTCTATATCTGTATTGAAGCCTCTACAGGTCGCTTGGTCTGACCATTTCCCCAAGTTCTTCTCGTGGGCTGTGCAATGCCCGCCGTGGCCTGCCAGCTACCATCGCCCCCCCTACTGCTAGGAAACTGGACGCAGGGCAATTTAGCGGCCGCTTGGCAGCGGCGCAGCCTCTCCATCTTGGAAGCTTGGATAATGTGTCCAGTTTTGCCGATTGGATTTCTGATTCGGTCAGTACTCTCCCCACCCCTATGCATAGTAAGCTTAGGAGAGAGTCACCCTCTAAGCCATGGTGTACCTCGGAGCTGAGAACATTGAAACACGCGTGCAAGGTCCTGGAAAGAGCTTGGCACTCCAGCGGCTATTGTCCCATTGCCAAACAGGCACTTAGAGCCAAACAGAAACTTTACTACTCATCTATTGGCTTAGCCAAGGGCTGTTATTTTTCAGCTCGCATTGAGCGGGCTAATAATAATTCCAAAGACATATTTGCCATTGTGGCTCCTAGTGCCCAGGCGGCGATGATACCATCCTCCGTTACATGGTGCAATACCTTGGTTAATTTCTTTTAGGAAAATATAGTTGGTATCCAGCAATTTTTTTCTGAATGGGCCCAAGTCAGTTAGAGCTGTTCCTTTGGGGTTAAAGGAGAGGGAGCTGGGTTGCTCCTTTTCTGCATCCAGTCCGGTGGACTGAACTATGTCGCTTAGAATTCTCAAAGCACTTAAATCTGGCTCGCCTAAAGACCCTTGTGCCGCTAGGCTCCTAGCGGAGATGGCTGATACATTTAATATGGAGGTCAACCTTGTGATCAATCAGTCGCTTCGCGAGGCCAATGTTCCGTTGCTATGGAAGCAAGTACTGATCCTGCCCCTCCTTAAGAAGCCGTCCCTTGATCCGCTGTCTCCTGCCAATTATCGGCCTATCTCGCTCTTGCCAAGTTTGGCTAAAGTTTGTGAGAAGGTAGTGACATCTCAGCTTAACAACTTTGTAGAGGTTGCTGGCTTGCTACACCCAGCGCAATCAGGGTTCCGTGCTGCTCATAGCACTGAGTCAGCACTTTTGGAGGTAACAGAGGCGATCCGGGAGTGCCTGGATGCCGGCGGGAGAGTCGCCTTGGTTATGCTTGATCTCTTGGCGGCATTCGATACGGTGCCCCATTCTTTACTCCTTGATCACCTAATGGCAATTGGTATCTCCTGTTCGGCTTTGAGTTGGATTTGATCTTTTTTGGAGGGCAGATCACAGCAGGTGTGGCTTCCTCCTTGTGCTTCTGTGCCAATGCATTTGTCTACTGGTGTTCCGCAGGGGTCATCCCTAGTCCTCTTCTCTTTAACATCTATGTGACTCTGCTGGTTTACCTTGCGGAGTCTCTGGGGGCTAAGGTGATGGCTTATGCGGATGACACACAACTCCTGTTCTCTTTGAAGAGGGGAGAGGACTCGGTGGAGGTTGTGCAGCATTGTTTAACCTCGGTGTTCCACTGGTTGGCGAGCGCACAGTTGAAGTGCAATGAAGAAAAATCTGAAGCACTCCTGTACGGCTCATTTCCAGTGGATTTCAGGAATAGGTTATGGCCTTCAGATTCCCGCCCCCCTACTGCGAGCAAGGGCACTGCCAACAATCTTGGGGTTTGGTTTGATGAAGACCTGAACTTTTCAACTCAGATAATAAAGTTGACAGGGACATGTTTTGGCACCCTGAAAATCTTAAAAATATGTCTTCCTTTTTTGCCAGTCAGCGCTAAGGAGACTGTGGTCCGGGCACTGATCTTATCCCGTTTAGACTACGCCAATGCCCTTTTGGTCGGCAGCCCTGTTTATTTGACTAGGAAACTGCAAGTGGTCCAAAATGCACCCGTCAGACTGCTACTGGGACTTCCTTTTAGACAGAGTGTTTGTATCCATTTACGTACCCTGCATTGGCTCCCTGTGGAGTCTCGCATTAAATTCAAAATGCTGTCCATTGTTCATTGCGCTCTTTATAGGCTAGGTCCTATCTATTTGCAGAAGAGATGTGTCTTCTATAAACCTACTAGACAACTTCGCTCATCGGATCAGCTTTTAGTGCAGAATCCTCGGTTCAATCGCCAGAGGCTAGGCGGTAACCCCTTTGTCCGCAAACCAGGTTTGGATTGGAACCTGTTACCGCTGGCTCTTAGGAGTTTTCAGGACCCATTGCTCTTTCAGAAAAATTTTAAAAAACTGCTCTTTTAGCCTTGGTTCTGAGTGTGGATTAATTGTAACTTTCTGGAGTTGCGCCGGGACACTTTTAGTAGCTGTGCGCTGTACAAATTAAATATAACATAACATAATGTTTGGGGGGGTTGGGAGTCAGAAGGGATGAACTGACATTTTGAAGGGGGATGCTAGAAATTGGAGGGGTTGATGTGTTTGTATTAGGAGTGGATTTGGAGGTTGAAGGAGTGGTCTTGGGTGTGGCAGGGGTTGGAACCTTCGTGAAAATGGTGGTAGGTCATTTGGGAGGGCAGAGGGACAGGTGAAAGGTTGGATCAGTGGGGAACTTGGGAAGGGCTTTTGAAGGGAGTGTGGTCTTAGAGTAAGAGGAAGTGTCAGTGTCTCATATAGTGGGACTTTTGTGGATGCAGATACATGTGTGTCAGGGTATGCTGCAAGAATAGGTGGGTCTTGTTTCTCTGGTATGTGTTCAGTATGCGATTGCTTCTGTCTGAGTTTATTAGGTGAGTATAGTGTGAGTGGTGTGTCTGTGTATGTCAGTGCAGTGGAAGTGCTGTGTGTGTGTGTTGTGACTGCTGATGTGGTGGTGACTGTGGGTGTGGATGTCTGTGGTGTCTTTATTGATGTGATGAGGCTTGTGGGGGTGCATGTGGGTGGGAAGGTGTCTGTTCTGGGTGAGGATGTGTTGGTGAGGGTGTGGGTTATGTTCATGCATGTGTGGTATCTCCTGAGCGATGTGAAGATGTGATGGTGTCGCAGGGCAAACAGATAAAATGAGGCAGGGTCAGTGATAAGGGTTATGTACTTTCCCTTTTTATTAGTTGGTTTGCTTAGTCTTTTAAACAAAGGAAATGCCTCAGTTCCTTGGTTTGTCAGGACGGAGGGATGGGAATTAGTGGCTTTGCTTTCAACAATCTTTAGGCATCGAACAGAGTCCACCACAAACTCTGGCACGAGGTAGGATCCAAGATTAGATCAAAAACAAAGTATCAGGGCTATTGCCGCTTTAACTTATATTCTTTGGGCAGGGAGTGAGAAAAAGAATACACCCATAATCTAGGGTGGTGTGGAAAGGACTGCCACCAGTGAGTAGAGAGGACCCGGGGTCTAGGAAGGCCGTGTGAGGTAGCAGGTAGTAGCCTCAGCCCCTTGTGAAAGTCCTGACCTCTCTCCTACCCACCTCCCTCAGCCCCAGTACTGAGCATGCACCTGGGTGAGCCACGCTTCTCCGGGTGCGCGGCCGGGCTCCTTGTGGGGTTGTTGGCCTCCTGGCTCCTTGTCGGCTCCTCCGGGTGGTTCCTCACCTCAGATCTCATGTTCTAGTCTCCTCGTTCTTCGCTGCGTTCATGATTCCGGTCTCCGCAGTCCCCCGACTGTCGCCTTTTTTTCTCTACACCAACATCGAATTGCTCTCTCCTTCCTCTGCATCACTTTCACTTCCTGGATCCGCCAGCTCCTCCCACCAGGGTGTGGTTCCTGTCTCTTCCGATTCACCTGATCTCCAGGCCTTAAAGGACCCGTCGGGAGACTTCTGCGGATCCTCTCCGGCATACCAAATAGAAGAGGAAGAAGGGCTTGAGGGCTGAAAGGAAAGCAAAGGAATGGGGCTAAAAAGTATTCCGGCATCCTTCTTTGCACTGTCAGGGTTATGTCGTCCCAGACCCTGACAGATGGGGAATGGTATGACTAAGTGGGTGTGGTGTTGTCAATGTGATGGCAGTGATGGCAGTACCTGTGATTGTAGTGGTGGGTGTGGTGTCTGGGGTGTGGTGTCTGTTGTTTGGATGCATGCTTTGTTTTTTTGTGAGGTTTTTGCATATGTATGGATGCGCTGCTTGGGCGTGTGCAAATGTTTGTGTGAGATTTAGATACATTTGGAAATAGGGTATTGGTATGGGTAAGGGGTAGGGGAAGCGAGAGGGACACAAGGTTGAAGGGGATCCGTTTACGCTGATAGAGGAGACCAGAACCTCAAAAGATCTCTGTAGGCCAGACATTGCACTGTGAATATCTTCCAGGTAGGCTTGCTCCTGGATGGCATTCAGTAGTGCAGTCTGACCCACAGAGATGTTCCTCAGGAGGTCAATAGCCTCCTTTACTCTGCACATTGGGCAAGGTGCCTGGAGTGAAAGAGATGGTTCCCTTCTTAAGGAAGTGGGTCCAGCCAACTGCTTGGGGAATGACAGGGAGGGTGGCAATGGAACTGGTGTTGGCAGAAAAGTATGAAGGAGGAAAAAATCCTGTGGGGTCCGCCACCCTTCAGGAGTGTTCACCATGAAGATAAAGAAGTTGAGCTTCCTTCCTCTGTGGCACTCCCCACAACCTCTCGGTCACTGGTTCCCTCAGTGTCTGTACCTTCGTGACCAGAACCACTGTGACCAGCTGTGTCACCAACAATATTTGCCCCTTCTACTTTGTTTACCCTCAATGAATCAGAAATGGCATGTAAAATTGGTTTACTGTAACTGCGTTACCACACCTGACCATCAGATATCAACATAAAAGATTTCTAAAGTCCACAGATCCTACCAGTTGCATGGTTCACTACATAGGTCTCAACAGTAGCATGAGCACATGCATGCATGCTACATTACTTTGAAACAGTTGATCATAGTGATGTCATAACCCAAGGCAGCTTCTAATCCATCAATGTACTTGTTTACACTCCATCCTAATGTTCATACTAGGATAGTTGATCCTCTTGTATACTTTGACCCTTGTAGTATACCATAGTAAGCGAATGTCACCAAACAGGTTAGCTACTAAATATAAATGTTCACACTGTTCACAAGAGGCTCAGTATTCACCAAATGTTAACTTACCTTAAACAACATCATGATGTCATGAAGGTAAAGTTATACAGCAATATCACCGCAATATGTGCTGTAGTAGAAATGTTGCATGCAAAGGCTTATTGCACACTGATGACACTTTTGACTTTAAACTTCATCATATGCCCACTTCCTGAAAAGTCTAATGAAAGCTGTACTGAAGTAGTTTAGCTACATATCACATTTAGCATGGAAAGGTATGCTGGAGATATTGATGGCCACAGTTTTGGGAAATAGAAACTACAAATACACACAGCCTAAGAGTCCGTATAGCCCTATGTAACAACACCATTCTCAAATTGCATTTCTACAAGCCAATACACTTGTAAAGAATGTGTGTTAGTGAATATCCATGCTTGTTTCTGGTTCAGGGAAGACCTGGCTTGGCAGTTCAGGCTGTATTGTTCCCATGAGGCACATGGTCAAGACTGATTTGCATATAGCTGGGTCTGAAAAGTTTCAGCGCTCCGTCCATCATCTCCACGTGTTTGCTTTATCCACCCTAAGTTGGCAGGGTATGGCCAGACATGGGTCCCCTGCTCACTTTACCACTGCATTCAAGCTGGCCTGGCTGATGATAGGTGTTACCCCGAAACCGTTGCCAGGATGCTTGTTTCCAGTACAGGGAAGACCTGGCTTTGCAGTTCGGGCTGGACTGTTACCATGAGGCACAGGGTCAAGACTGCTTTGCATATAGCTGGGTCTGAACTGAGGTGGCGAAGCTAGCTAAAGAACAATGATGGATTTAACCCAGATCTGTGACTGGGGTGAGTGTCTGAAAGGTTTCAGCACTCCGTCCATCATCTCCTTGTGTTTGCTTAGTGACTATCCATGACATGAAGTAGTGGGATCACTATAGTTCTATAGCATGGCATATCAAAGCACCATTTGATATAGCAAACAGAAATTGCCTTGTACACACTCACAAATGATCTCTACATGTCTATATCTCACTCCCTGATGTATAGCACCAGTCAGTGAATGATCTTGAAATTGTATTGGAGATGAAATAACTACACGGAAAGGTACACTGGACAACATGTAGGCACTAATGGTGATGGCACCAGTGATTCTTGCACACTCATGTTAGTGTAGAATTCCAACTTACCAATGTACAGTGACTACCTAAAAAGTGCACTGTATGCCATGCCACATGTAATAAGCCTACCATTACATGAGACACATAAGTGAGGGAGCATCAGTTCTTACACAATGAAGACACGTGGCCCATTTGGTACAATTGTTACCAATAACATCAAATAACATGAGGTGATTAATTACTTTACTTGATCATGTGTCTGCTCAAGACAGTAAATTGGTAGTGGACTGGATTCTGCTGTGTTCCTGTCCATAAAGACAATAGACGAAGCACATCAGCATGCACCTACTACCAGACCAACAGAAACAATAGCTCTTTTTGTCCACAACACATGGGTCATTGATGGGGAAATGCCTGCCTGTAAATCACAAAGTTGGAAATGTAACATGTATGACTCAGTCCCGAACTTGCCCCCTTGTAGCTGGTGTTGAGCCCTCAACTGCCCATCAAGCTCTGGGTAGGCCACCACCAGTGTGTGGACTATTTGGTGGGGTTCAGGGTCTGGTGCTCACCCCATCCACATTGAGAGGACATCCCTAGCTGGACCTCCGTGACCTTCCGGGTCCAGGGACTCAGGTTTCCCACCTTTTCCTGCATGGACGCTGGCTGGTGATAGAACCCCAGGGTCTGCACCTTATGGGTGATGGCTTTCCCAATGGCTTGCCTTTGAGGTGCTGACCTGTATGGATACAACAGATGAATGAACAGATTATAACTGCAAAATGTTGGATATCTGTTCGGCTGACATACATTTTGTATGCATCTAGCTCAAGCATAAATCAATGATTAACACACTACATATGTAGTTCTCACATGCTGAGCACTACAAATACTCTTTATTCCATTGTATGTCTCAAGGAGTTAATATGATAATTTAATTTAAATCGTGGTAATATAGTAAAGCTTTAAGCTTCCATACCAGAGCTTAGTGACCTAACATTGGATGCCTTACAATCTGTTCAATTTAAACAGGATTCTAATAACCCCAAATATGAAGTAAAGTGTACCATTTCGCAAAGTGAAAAGATCATCGATAGGATACTGAAATACACACAACAATTCGAGAAATGGTGAATTAGAGTAGAAAAATGCAAAGACAGTTTGTATCCAACATCGTTGATACCCAAAATCGAGGAAGAAAGTCATCTACAAGCTAAACTAATGATTATGGAATCGAAAGAGGAGAATGTCAAAACTCTGAAAGGGGCAATCGGACCACTACTCAATCTTGACATATTTTCTGGCATCAATATCACATGTAGTAGCTGGGGCCCTCGCATCTGTAAAGAAACCCAAAAGCAGCAAGCCTCCATGCAGTGTTGGGCCTGGCTACCATAAATACTCAGTAGAGGGAAACTTAATGAGAATGATTGAAGATGGAGCAGTCAGTCCAGCAAGAATGGACCTACTAATTTTAATATTTGCTCTTTTAATGTAGGCTATTAGAAGATCATGATACAATACATTTTATTCAGAATGTTAAAATCCTAAAGTTCCAGGAAACATGCAAAATGTGCCATGAGCCCATAATAGGCTTTTACGAATACGCCAACTTTGCAACTCCTGCATCTGTTCACGGTCGAGCAAAAGGCGGGCTCTCTATTTATGTTTCCTTGGATTTATATGTTACTCACCATGTAATAGACTTTCAATTGACCTGGTTATTGTGTATTAAAATAGACTTTGAAGTACAAATTATATTTACAAATGTGTATTTGAGTGTAAAGAACGCAATAATGATGACTCAGCTTTCAGTATTATGGGAATCAATTACAATCTTATCACATCAGTATTCGGCAACTAGCATTGTTATTTCGGGAGATTTCAATATGCATTTGTTTACTAGGAATGCAGGGAGCATAAAGAAGAGAGATAATGGTATTACTAAGATGTTCTGTGCCCAATTGCAGAAATGGGATCTTGTGCTGTTTCAGGATATTCAACCCAATACGACAGGTGTCCCAACCTTTAAAAATTCAAGGCAACACTCTACTATTGACTATACCATTATTTCAAATACATTAATGATTAGTCTTATTGGATTACAAGTGACCCTAGAGTAGAAAGTGATCATAACCCACAAATATATTACATTATCATTGGCAGTGGACTACTTACCAAAATTAAGAGTTCCCGATAAAGGACTAGTTGTTTATAATTTGAAAAGGCTGGCTTGGCATTTAGTAAAACAAGATGACATTTTTGACTTTCTAGTCCCTATATTAGATCAAGCAAGAAATGAGGGCTGCCATGGGAACTCAATAGTGGAAACTTGGCATGGTCTACTGCCCTTTATCGGTTGGTCGCTTTCCGGTAAAACCAGCTTTTAGGGAAAACCATCCTACATTGAAAAGGAAAATGTGGTATTCACACAGGTTATTTAAAAAGAAAAAGGCTCTTAACAAAGCTTCTCATGCTATTTGCAAAACATCACATGGACTAATCAAATTTACCCAATTAGGTTTAATAAAGAAACTGAGGAAATCGTACAAAAATGAGATTTGGAAAGCAAAAACAGAATAAAAGGAAGATTTGTGGATAAAATAGCACCATGTAAGCAAGACAAACAATCTAAGAGCATTTTGGGGTATAATTAACTCTCTGGAACATGGTAATATGAGAGCTAGTAGTGCTAATATTTTTGTAATAGCCTGGCAGTCTTTTATTCTTATCCTGTATGGGTCTAATACTGCAAACGGGCTAAAATCCATTAATGACGCATGTCAACCGTTATCAATAACTAATATACATAATGAGAATAGAAGCCACGAAAACTATGATGATCAATTATTAATATTTGAGTCACCGCAGGTGGACATGGTAAAGTCATTGATAAATAGGATTAAATCAAATGGTGCGCCTGGTCCAAATAATATCCCAAATACTGTTTTTAAGGCAAGAACGGACATATGGTAACATTTCTCACCCAAATGTTTAAAGCCATTGTAAAAACCAAATTGGTCCCAGAATCCTGGCAAGGTAGCATAATGCATCCTATTTATAACAGTGTCCCTCCTGATAACCCAGCAAACTATAGGCTAATTGCCTCAATGGATGTAAAGGTGAACTGTTCTGCAACATTGTTACTCAAAGATCTAGAGGAATGGGCAACTACAAGGAGGTTAACCCAATTTTTCAAACTGGATTTTGTGGGGGACAATCAACAATAACGAACCTGCTGTTACTTACCTTTTTGGCCGAGAAAACCAAATATAAAAAGCAAAAACTCTTTATTTGTTTTGTAGATCTAAAGGTAGCTTTTGATTCTGTTCCGGGTAATCTTCTTTGGGCAAAGTTATCAGCATGGTGCGTACCAAAAAATCTTTTAAATATGATTGTACAGTTGTATTAAAATACAAGGGTACAGGTTAAAGTGGGGGATGGAAGCTGTACCACTCGTCGCCTTGAAACATATTGTGGCCTTAAACAGGGCTGCCTACTTGCCCCATGTCTTTTTAACCTTTTTATGGCCGACCTATCTCATAATTTACATAATGTCATTGCACCCTCGCAAATCCTTGCAGGCCAAAGAATAAAATATTTGCAATATGCAGACGATACCCTTCTACTAAGTCATATGCAAATAGGGTTGCAAAGACTGATAGATTCATTTGATCAATATATATTAACAAATGGTTTACAAATAAATACCAAAAAAACAAAATTATGATAATAGGATCAACAAAATCTGATAAGACATTATGGAAAATGAAGGATTTATCTATTGAAACAGTAAAGCAGTATAAGTACTTAGGAGTTACGCTGGATGATTGAATGACTTTTAAACCATATTTTGATAACTTTAAGGCCAAAGTAACTTCATTGTCTTTTGCCTTTAAATCATTGCTTGATAAACTTTCATGCCCAAGTTACAATCACTTATTAAAAGTAATAAAGGTAAAACTTATCTCTGTGCTTACATATGGGTCATTACTTATCCGAGGTAAAGATAGCCAACTATTAGATGTTACAAATAAAAAAAATGTAAGTCAATTTTTAGGATTTCAAAAAATGTTGGACATGCTACAGTTAGATGGGAATTTGGTTTGTTAACCAAACATTGATTGGTAAGGCAGGCTTCATTTTAAAATTGCGTATTTTCACTCTATTTATCGGACCCCGAGTCCCTTGCATATATGTGTTCGCAAGAAATGAATAAGAACCAGTATACCAGACCATGGAGGTTATATTTAACTGAAAGTTTGAATACTTTTAAGCTCCTACTTTTTGACAATATTATTAGAAATAAAGCCATTTTAAAACAGATTTTAAATCAATCAACTAAATTGGTATCATTTATATTGGATCAGGAGCTGACTCTTCTAAAAAGCATGCCTGGTCGGTTATTAATTCGTAAAACAAAATTTAACCCTAATCCTATCTAACCTCTTGTTTGAAACCAGCGGTAAGGGATATATTGCTTATGTTTAGGGTTGGCCACTATCCAACAAAAGATGGGACACCTAGATGGGTCCAAGTTTGGCAATCACAAAAGTATAGATTATGTGGTTATGCTATTGAAATATTATTACACATTGTATGTATCTGCCCCAAATTGTGTCAAGAAAGTCTAACACTTTTAAAACCAATATTCAAGGAACAAGGGGTCAGAATGTGTCACCAAGCGATAATACTGTGCCTTCAAGGGCGTATTATCAATTTAACCGTTAACTTTGTCAAATTCATCCTTATAGCTGAGAAAAAACTGGTTCAGGGCGATGTCATGGTCATACAATAAGAATAGGAAATGGCTATGATACCAACTATATTGCTTTTTTCCTTTACTGGCAATGTAACTGGATAAACTCCATATAGTATTTAAGGTTCAAGGTCATCTTAAAAAGCATGGATACACTTTATATGTTAACAATTAAGATTATAACTGAATCAATTATGTGTTACCTTATGCATTGCTTCTTTTAAGGGACTGTTTAAATACCAGAGGGGCGACTCAAAAATTATCTGTATGGATGGTTTTACTGATATGTATGGTGATTAATAATGAACTGTAATGTTTGCATTAGGTTATGAATGAAGTATTTTTCTATGATATTTTATATATTTTCAACAATTATAAATGTATGTTAACACTTCCTCATTATTTTTAAGGAACGTAAGAAATTGTCCTGTTTTATGAATTGTGTTTTTTATTGTAATGATTTTTATTAATCGGACAATACAGAATTGTTTGTTTATTTGTCACTACAAATACGTGAATACACACTTTTGTAGTTATCTGCTGACTATCCTCAACCCTTGTCATGTCCTACACTGAGTAAGTCAGCTTCTATAACATCATGTAGCTCGGGGCCATCCTACATTTACTGTGATATCATATGAGATACTATGAAATACAGCACACCATTGTGACCTTCTGAAGGGTAAACTACTTGTGCATAATTGTGCAGACACCTATACAGCCAGGCCCACTGACTTGATGAATATGGTCCATAAAGCCTGGTATCATAGTATAGACCACATCCTAAGACTTAGGTTACAATGAAAGGACTGGCATGTGGGTCACTGAGAGCTTCCTCTCTGGGGGTGCCTAACTACATAATGGGATATCATACTAAGTCTGAATGAGTTTGTATGGAATGTGCTGCCATCAAAGGACACACCTTTTGCCATATGTGGCAATGTTACAAGGATTGCATCAAAATACCATTGTTTTTCTCGTTTTGATTGGTTGTATGTAACAGTTGGTGCATCACATATCAGAATCTCTTCAGAAGTGACCAATTGTCTGCACTCTGTATGTGTCACATGTGCAATAGGCATGTACAGTGCAAGCATGGCTAATGAAAAAGTGATAACAGACCTGTGAGAGTATTTATAAATGACGCACATTGAGAATATGGGTCAAAGAAAAGAAGTATCGGGTCAGGGGGTTACCACAGTCACCATTCCAAATACAGTCCATGTAAAAGCAATCAGGGCAACCATTGGTCCCAAAACTAATTTCTGAAGATCTACAGGGAGTTTACTCTGTGAATCGGTTGTATTGCCACAGTAACTCTGCCCCACCCTGGGCCATGGCACAGAGTGGGCACAACTCATTGTCAGGTCTCCCTCTCTACACGCTGAGCATACTCAACCAACATGAACAACACATTCCCACTACTTCAATATATAAAAGTATACATTTTGGACATCAAATATGTGACCTCAAGTTTGTGTAGAACTCTGAAGGTGTCTGTGGGCTATAGTTAGCTCCCAGACAACAGGCTGGGCTGGGTGAAATGTAGGACCTTTAAACATAGCTAATATAATCTTCAACTGACTGCTTATTATAGTATACATACACAACTCATGCTGTTCAGCATATACATTTCTTTACACATTTACCATGGTCTGATTTGCAAATATATCATAGATACCATTAAATGTATACATGCATAGATATGTGCATGCAACACAAGTAGGATCTAGGGCTTATCACACATCACAATGGTGATATTAAGTACACAATGTACAGGGCTACACAATCCATGACAAGGTTGTGCTATGTAGGGACCACCAAATGTTACAACAGTATTCTGAATTCACTCTGGGACTCAGAGCCACTTTGTAGCCTATGGGAATCGAAAGGATGGAGTTCAACAAAGTAAAATATGTATTTGCGATAGTTACCTGTTCCTCTGGTGAGCCGTAGAGCTGGCCATACAGAGGAAGGACCTCTTCAACCAGTTTCTCTAGCTCCTCTGGAGAAAAGGCATGGTCCTATCACCTGCCTGGCCTGGCATTATTGCTCCCAGAGGTGGCAAACAGCAGCTAAAGTGGAGGAGGTGTTGATAGCAGCAGTGTCAGGGTGCAATGGAGTTATTTTTCAAACCAAGGTGTACATGTAAGTGACAAACACAGTCATCAGCATGGATGGACGCAGTAAGTGGGCAGCAACCATCACAATTAGCAACGTTAGCCTATGACTGTGCCAGCCATGGATGACACCGCCCACCGCACAGTCGACTCCCACCGGTTGCTGTAGGTTCCAAATGTCCAAACTGCGAGATCGGACATCCACTATATTAGCTTTTGGAAGAACAGTATTGGTGACTATTAAGTGTGTCACCACCACTACAAATGTGTTGTCACATGTTTACATATGTACTGCCTCATTGCCCTGTAATTTCCTTTACACGAACATCTGTCTACTGCTTTACTGTGCATAAATGCTCTATTGCCGCATACAGTTTCCCAGATGTGAGGATTTAGCCAATGTGAAGGTTGACTTCTTTGGATTTGTTAGCCTCCCACATGTGGTTGGAGCCACTGATGGCATTCATATTACCTTAGTATAACTGCAAGCCAGGGAACAAGTTTACCATAACAGTAACTCCTTCACTTCTATCACTGTGCAAGATCAGCCCATAAGTATTTCATACTGTGGAGCACCACCATATCCCAGCTGATGTCACAACTACCACCAGAGAGGGCCTGGCTTGCTAGTAAGTTTCTTTTGTCCAAACTTTGTGAGGGTGATGTCAGGTAGTATGATCAGAAAGTGTGCAACCTATTGTTGCACTTATGTCTGTCTTCCATCTAGGAGCCTCAGCGTAATCCAACCACCCATGGCTGTTGGCACATTTGAGGGATTCAACCGCACCAGGCAAATTCCAGCTTAATGAGGCTCATGGAAGAACAGAGGAGTCGGTAGAGCAGGGTATAGGTGCTCCTGGATGCCAGAGATGTCTGGAAAAAGCTGGGGGAGCCCTCCTCTACTCATCCATGAAGGTGTGTCAAATCCCTGTGGCCTGCTGCATGCTCCATAACATCACCATATGATGGAACATCCCTTGTATTGTAGAGGATGGAGACCATAAAGTGCCACCGGGTGAGGATCCTGAAATACCAAATGATCATGATAATGGTTAAGAGGAAGAAGCAGAATTGTGTCAAGATCTCATTAACAACTTACCATCAGTGTAAATATGTTTTAAAATGTCATGACTTTGACTGTTACAGCAGCCCTTGTTGTGATGATTTGAGGAGTATGTTAAGGGAAAATTATTATGAATGCAAAGCTCTGGAAAATCCCTGTAAAAGGTGTTTGTGCAGGAACGTTTTCACACATGGTCATGTTGTTAGCATAGCTTTGTTCAGCTTTGACGTTTTGGAATGATCCTGTGATCAGAAAATGTTATACTGCCATATGTCTGTTTATTGGTGTTAGTGATGTGGGATTCCATTTGTGAGGTAGGCGATATGGCTGCAACAGATGGCATAAAACAATTTTATTTTGCCTACTCAATTGGGAATTCTATGCTGTATCCCCACCACGTTGTGAAGGTCTGCGCCTGAAAATGTAATCACTGACACACAATATTTAGTCATGTATGAATTGCTATGTTTCTGACACAATGCCAGCCTTTTGTTGGGACAATGGAATAAAGATGTTATGGGATAATACTCTTGTATGTATGTGTTGCTGCAATATGGTTGTGATCCTGAGTGAAACATTGTGTACATGCAACATATACATGGTTATTCAAGTAGTTTTTTCCCCATTGTAAAGTTCAGATTGGAGTACATATATACATTGCTAAATGTGAGATATACTACAATAGACACAGAGTTTCTCTCTTGTGTATTTATTGAAGTAATAAAGATGAAGAGATACATTGTGCAAAACCAAACAGAAAAAAACCTGTGGCATAGTCAGTCATGGTAAAAAAAAAACGTATTTGCAGATGCCAAATAGTTTGAAGTCCAAAGTCCAAAATACTACTCCCTTCATAAAGGTAAATGTGTCCAGAAATTGTCCACAGAGTGAATGTGTTACCCACACTGGAGGAAATTAAGGTTGAGGTTTCTTGCTGGTGGTGGTGGGTGTCTTGCCATCCACATCTCCTGGATTTCTGCATGGACATCCCCGCTTGCAAACGGAGGGGGGGGGGGGTCTGCTGCTGCATGAACAGGTGTGTCTTACTCTGGCAGGGCCTACCTTCCTGTTGCTGCTACAGATGTAGATGGCCTGGATATAGCTGTGCGACAGGAAGAGGTAGATGGTGATGGAAAAGCCCCGCACATGGTTTTGTTAATGTCTTGCAGCACCCCAGTTATGGAGCCTATGCTGGTGGTGTGGGTGTCTAGCTATTGTTGTATGTGCCTGTGCAGCTGCTCATCTCCCGTATTTACGTCAATACCTAGTCCATCACGTCCTGGGACTCAGGATGGACTCCAGAGACTTGGTAAACGGTGGCCTGGTTGTGAGTAGCCCCAGTGGCTTCACTCATTGTGCCCACAGTACCCCTCCCACAATCCCTACCCCCACAAGCCTATGCCCTTGACCCAAGGTACCCTCTCCCACTGGGTCCTGGATCCTCCCTAGCTGTGCTGGTGATTGTAACCTCAGGATCCCGGACTGGGGGTCACATGATGGTAGAAACTATGTTAGGCACACAGGCTGAGGGGAAAGGGGTTGGCTGGGGTGTTACAGTTGGAGTGGGAGGTGTTGATGTGGGCAAAGTGAGACTCATTGTTGCCATCTACCCAGGCTGACAAGATGGATCAGCACAGTTAATCATGTCCACATCTCCAAGGGTGGTGTCATCACTGAGGGCTTCATCCAGGGGTGGAGTGGGAGTCTCAAGTCTCATTGCTGGCCAAGCTCTGCCCAGGTGCTGAGCCAGATTGACCTGCTGTGAAATAAAGAACATTATCATTTGTGGAAGTGTGGTATATACATACAAATGTTTGGTGTAACAGTTTGTAGAAACCTAGGAAAA
Source organism: Lissotriton helveticus (assembly GCF_964261635.1). Lineage (NCBI taxonomy): Eukaryota > Metazoa > Chordata > Amphibia > Caudata > Salamandridae > Lissotriton > Lissotriton helveticus. The sequence goes on along the minus strand of NC_136061.1, from coordinate 1,631,282,361 downwards.
ACAAAATAGGTAAAGATTACTAATGTGATATATTTCAGTGGTATTGAACTTGTTAAGAAGACATTTGGAGACATTAAATACATGTTGTAGAATTAAGGAGATCATTAGATGCACTGAGAGGTTGCATTTTGAATGAAGAAATAAACATGAGATCTCACAAACATTGAAGCCAACAGAGTGGAGAGGGAACATGTATTGTGCCATTCCAAGGCCCAGTTGCGTACAATAAAGGCATTCATACAACGTGGTTGTATATTTAGCATTAGTCATCATGTGAGCAATGTAGAGTCAATTTTACTAAATTTATGGTACCTTCATGTCTTACAAATATTTGAGCTAAACACTAGATATGATGTTATTCATGTCATCAATGGTTTTAGTTGAGGAGAGCAGGACAACATAAAGCTAAGCAGACAGGCACATCTATGAGTAGAGCATTGCATTTAGATTGCTCAGTCCATGAGAATTTAACACCAGTTGAAATCCTTTTGACAAGTGTGAATGGGCAACATCACAACTGCATCTTGTTTAGGGTTACAGAAGCAGGGCCTCATGGTAGTTGTAGTCATTCATTTCAATGTCAAAATGGTTCGTGTAACATGCCTGTTGTCAAAATGCAGGTGGTACAGACCAAACATTTACATATCCATATATACCATGGGCCCTTGAATGTTATTTGCATAGGAATACACTTACAGACATCATTGTAAAGTGAGGGAAAATGTAAAAAAACTGAAAAAGGGATGTGAGAAAAATGATTGGAGAGTGCTAAAAGGAATAGTGACAATATAGGGCTCCATTATTTCACTACAAAGTTTGGTATCTGTCTTGGTGTGCTGCAGTGAAGAGGCAAAGGATCAGGGTTTGCAATAGGGTGTGTTTTATAATTTGAGTAATAATGTTGCAAAAAAGTTCACCTTTACATCCATTGAGGCAAATAGCCTATAGTTTGCTGGGTTATCAGGAGGGACACTACTATATATAGGATGTATTATGCTGCCTTGCCAGGATTCTGGGACCAATTTGGTTTTTACAATGTCTTTAAACATTTGGATGTGAAATGTTGACCATATGTCTGTTCTTGCTTTAAAAACCGCGTTCAGGATCCTATTTGTACCAGGCGCACCATTTGATTTAATCCTACTTATCATTGACTTTACCATGTCCACCTGCAGTGACTTAAATATTATTAATTGATCATCATAGTTTTCGTGGCTTCTATTCTGATTATGTATATTAGTTATCGATAGTGGGTTACATGTGTCATTAATGGATTTTAGCTTGTTTCAAGTATTAGACCCATACAGGATAGGAATAAAAGACTCCCAGGCTATTGCGGAAATATTAGCAACACTAGCGCTCATATTACCATGTTCCAGAGTGTTAATTATACCCCAAAATGCTTTTAGATTGTTTGTCTTGCTTACATGGTGCTATTTTATCGACAAATCTTTCAGGTGCATTAACTTGGCCAATGGACATCAGCCGTGTTGTTTTTGTATCCATCAAATGGCCATTGTTCTGGTGCATTGCTTACAGTGATGGCTTACCACATTCAAGGAACAACCTCAAGAGGACTGCCAGTACAACTGTCTTTTTACATAATGGACTCGGTGGTTGCCGCAGCCGTGATGGCAAAAGAGTACGTATCACCAACATTGCAGTCGGCCACTAGGGGGAAGCACTCCGTTGACAAAGTCAGCGGTTCAGGCTGCATACATCATAATACAGCAGGAGGAAAACCGCCGACCCGGCAGTCTTCTTGGAACAACCACCACAGTGGTACGATGGTGTGATCATCAAATTCGTAATCAGACCCATAGTTTTTTTCCCCCACAATGAGAACACATAGGCACTACTTCTAAATGATATGTATTGGCCATCTAACTAGGTTGAGTCACAGAAGGAAACCATATTTTTCAATTGAGTGGTGGAACTGTTCCTTTACCTGGTTAGAGGGAGATTCAAAAAGCAGCAATTCAATAAAAGGATGCTATTATTCTTTTAACAGTAGTATTGGTAAAACCCACCCTAACCTTTACCATTTCTTGTAAATTTTCAAAAAAGAGCAAAGTTTCCAAAAAATGAAAATGACACTATCAATGTCAGGTAAACTGTTGGTCTAATAAAAGCAAAGAAATTTCAGAGAAACTATTGGTCAAAATTCAACAATTTGTGTTGAGAGTTACCGCATATGTGTGCAGTATTGATAATGAGTATATGTAATGAAAAAGACACCTGCATATCACCGATGTCACAGGTAACTCAGCATAGATCTTAAGTTCAGTGATGATCAAGAAGATCAGGCGGTATGCAGAGCCGTCTTCTGAGGTCTTCCCAGCCTTGGGGATAACAACAATGGTGGCTAAGTCTAGTTCAAGGGGGAATTGATCTGTTTGTATGGCATCCTAATATAGGCCAAATAGGTGGGGGTAGAGTGTGGATTCAAACTTGGAGTAATGTTCAGCCAGAAAGTCATGCAGCCCCCGTGCCTACCCGGATGCGTTTCTGTAATGGCTGGCCAAGGAGTTATATGTATGGATGCTATAGGGGAGGTGTCCCCCGCATCAATTCTATGGACACATATGAGCGGCCAGCCCAGGTCTTGTATATCTTGTATGTGCCCTATCTCAAAAAAGCATTTTGTGTGGTGTTGAAACAACATAGGAATGAGAGGAATTAAACTTGTAAAATAGTGCCAAAACTTAAATCCCTCTAACTGCCTCCCACCCAACACTTCCACCTTAGAAGCATCTGTTGCCCAAACAAACCCTGCCAATGTATTTGTAAAACAAACAATACAGGGGCTACATATGCCCAACCTAAACTATTATTGTAGGTTTGTGTGCTGCTGGCAAGAAACTGTTCAGATGAGAAGCACAGGGGTTCTGATCAGTAATAACATCAGGTGGGTACTCTAGGGTCAGGGTAGGTCCCGAGAAGGGGTGTCAATCCACCCCTCTATACTCTGCAATCATCTGCCTCTAAGGAGTTCAGAGATTTGACATGCAGACCCTATTGTTTCCTGGGGCCTCTCCTTCTACAAGACTTATTACAGACCTCATTACCTTTGTCTCCATTCAGATGGTTGGAATCTTGTGTCAGGGTAGTGGGTGGGGAAGTGTGTCAAAGGACCCTTTCTCCATCACACACTGCCATTCCACCACAGGGGTATCGAAAAAACACAGAACCGGAATTATGAATCGCTTTCAGTCTTGCCAGAAATAGAAGCAGGTAGGTGAGGTTCATAGACTTAAGATTTTGTTTCAAATGCTTTTCTCTGCCTCTTAACTAGGCGGGTGTAGTCAGGGAAGACAAGGATGCAATTGTACCAGAAAGGTAGGGGCCCTCATTCTGGGATCCCTGAGGATTGCGTCTCTGTCTTTATAGTTGAGGATCTTGGCAATAATGATCCAGGGTTGGGCTGTGGGTGGGGGGTTTCTGAATCAGGACCTGATGAGCCCTCTCAAGGACAAAACATGTGGACGGCTGCTCAACTGGGATCCAGGATAATATCCAGGTTTTGAGAAATTTCTTTAGAGTCAATCCCTCTGCCCTTTCTGGAAACACCCCAAATCACAGGTTGTTTTATCACACTCTGTTTCTGGTGTATCCTGCTCACTCTTCCATGAATTTGATGGTGGTGCAGGAGAGGCATGGAATATATGACTGAGGAACTCCAATAGTGTCTTCAAGGGTAGAGATGTTTCCCTTGGACTCAGAGACTCTGTCTGCATCATTGCCCAAGTCTTGCCTCAGGAGATCCATAACTATGTCCACCTCTCTAATTTTGGTTTCAAGGGAAATCTTGTATGCCTGGATTGCCTGTAAGATTGAGTCCATGTCTAAAGAACAGGAGGAAGAAGGGGTAAAGTCTTTTGCCTGGATGGTTTATTAGCATCAGTTGCTGGATGGGTAAACAAATCCAGCTTTATATGTACTTGTGAGTGAGGTGGGTGGTCTCTCCCCATAATGGCAGGCCTCTCTGTATCATTTCACCCTAGGGTTCATGTTCGGTAACATGTACTGTGGTGACCAGCTTACACTGTATGGGCCTTGAATATCTGTGGGCAGCACAAACAACCAATCAGACCAGTCAGCGTAGCCGGCTCATAGGGGAGCCTCTATGTTGACGTATTTTTCTGGGTGGAAAGGCCCTACAGTCCTCCAGTGCATTCTCCCCTTCAAAAGGTGCAGAAGATGATGGACACATACAATGGGTCTCATCCTTCTTGTTCTACATGGGGGTCGAATTAACACCATAGGGTCTGTGCTCTGAATCACCAGTGGGTAAGATTGTTTACTGGGGAAGCCCCCGACAACTAGATGTAGGACAAAAATGCGGACCACAGGTCTCTCCAAGAGAGCAGGTGCTGTGGGTCACAAGTGTCTCATGGGCTGCCACCCCTCCCTGACCACATTCTCCAGCTGGTTATAGCTACTGGTGTGCCATGGTTAATTTCAGTGTAGTCTCAGCGTCCCCCACAGTCAGGCATTTTCCCTGGTACCCAGACACTCATAGAGGTGCGGGGCACACAGCTGGGGTTCTTCTTGTTTGGCAGCCACCTTTGTATCCAGTGGCAGGGGGGGGGTCAAGTCAGGGCTGAAATGGGGAACTTCCATTTGCTTAGTGGAGAGCCCAGTGAGGTACTCACAGTTTCCGGGTCAGGTGACAGCCGGTGCTTATCTATGGGGATTCTAGCACACTGGGGAAGAGGTGCCTTCTGTTTCCACTATAGGAGTTTCTCTCCTTGGCAGTAGCCATCATTGCAAGCCTCCATGCAGCTGCAGGCTGGCAGTACACTCCATGTGTTTTGGTTGCAAAGATAAAGGTGGTAGTAGTGGACCCAAATTTGAAAATAACGCATCTCGCACAAAAATGTATGTATATCAGATTGTCAGTGAGAACAACCTGCAATAGGATTGTATATTTGGAGAGGTGCTTTCGCAGCTCCTGCGTCCTACTACCAGAGGTGGCCACTATACATTAGAAACCAAATGTAAAAAAGTGAACATTTTATAGAACTTTAACCTCAGCACCCTCATAAGTAGTTGTTGTAACCACACCCATAATGGATATTCTTAAATATGAACAGAGTATTCAGTCTAACTTAACAGTCCTTTTGAAGGAACAAACAGATACTTTTTCCACGTCTTTTTCCAAAGTTTTAAAAGATGGAACACCTGTTGGTTGATCTCTTGCTGGAAGTGTTTTTGCACAGAATAAACCATCAGTGAAAATTCATAGGATCTTATTGTTGGCACCTGTGGGAAAAGTATCTGTTTGTTCCTTCAAAAGGACTGTTAATTTAGACTGAATAGTGATTGTAAGCTCAGGAGCAGATCAGCACTCTCTCTAGGTATGCAGAACACCTCTCCACTATTCTCCAGGGGGAAAATGTGTCTCCAGCAACAAGATGAGGAAGAATGACGTGGCAGGCTCTCTGAGCGACTCAGAGAGTGTCTGTTATCTTGGCCACGCATGCCACACTCCAGAAGCTTGATAGTTTACCATAGAAACTGGAGATCTTCTCAAAATCTAATGGTAGCATTGAACAAAAAAGTGACAACAGAGAGAATGGACATCTTAATCAAACTGAACATTCCATAAGCTTTCCCACAGGAAGATCCAGCTAACCTTTTAAAAATGTGTTGCTGTTTCCAAAGGTATGACTGCTAGTGATGCTTCATAGGCTACTTCCAGGTAAATTATGCCCATCAATAGGTGTGCCAGACCATGGAAGTTAATGAATCCCTTGTGATATTCCTGCACTAGTTTACCCACTAATAAAGGTAATTTGGTTCCCAAGATTCCCAAGATTGCTATAAGAATAGTATATTCTAAGCAAAAAATAGGAGTAAGAATTGCACTTCCTCGGGTTCCTATTGGGCTTAAGTATGAACTATACTACTGCGTCATGCCAAGTTGAAGGTATATAATCATATTCTTTCAATATTGAATTAAAATAACTGTTTTAGTATAGGAGCTAAAACTTTTATGACAATGTTCTGCATCTCACCCAGTAAACCACTCGGTCTTTCATTTTCCATTTTTGAGTCCTTTTAAAGCATTTATTTATTTATTTTCAATGTTTTTTTTATATAGTTTTATATAGCACAAACGTGACTCGAGGGTACCAGGTATCGGAGTGCTTTACATGAGCACCAGTTGTGTTACATGAGGACGCATTTATTTTTGTTAGGCATGGGAACATTAAGTGATTTGCCCAGAATCACAGGATGTTGCGTGTCCTTGCTGAGACTCAAACCTGGTTCCCCAGATTCGAGGTTGACTGCCCTAGCTGTTACGTCAACTCCTCTCCCAAGTGTGTTCTCCCTAGTTTGGTGATCTCTTAAGACAACGTTTCACACTCTGCCTCTTTCAGTGATGATAAGGACCTTACTTGAAACCAGCTTTTAGTGTGTTATTCCCTGTCTCTCCCTCATCTTTATAAACAATTTTCAAAAGGAGAGGGGTGTTGCAGTGGGTTGTTGAAGAGTCTTGTCAGTCTTATGTCTTATTCGGGCTGAGCAAGTGCTTAGATCCATTGAGGAGAGGTGGTGTTATGAATGGAGATATTGAGAACCAACTTATTGCTGTTACTCCTGTCACAGTAGCCCCTTGCACAAACATTGCTGAATCTATTATTCAGTCTGTCCCCCCATTAATACAAATGTTACAGACTTCAACAATTTCTAAATCTCTAAGACATTGTGCCAGGACCATGGAGAATACTACATCAGCTCCAGTTCTGCCTTTAGAGTCCAACATCAAAGATTCAGTACCTCTCTCCAACTTCATGAGATTATAATAGAGTAAATAAGGGTTTTCAAAGCATCTCAGAGACTCGTATTGTCTTAACCACAGATTTATTTGGCCAACATTCATCAGAAAATTTATTTTTTCACAGAGAGCTGTGAAGAATAGTGATTCTCAGATTTACATGATAAGAGAATCAGAATTTCATTGAAGACACGGAGGTTAACATTATGCATAACCTTTTATTTGCCACTCCTGCAGCAGCACCTTCAAAGAACTTTTCCAACCAAGAACAATCCAAAACTGGAATCATAGCAAACAATAAATGTCTCTGGCACAGAACCTCCTCCTCTTTTAAATGCAAAACTGTGATAAGATAAGATACATTTTATTGCACAATTAAATAAAATCATTGCAACAAGGCCAAATAAAATGTTCGAAATATTATAAAAAAAGAGTGTATAAAAAGAATTATTTCAGTTTGTTGTTTTTAATTATTAAAAACGGTTTAGGCACCGGTTAGGCAACTATAGACATGAAAACCTTAAAAAGCTAGGCACAGCATTATGAGTTATAATTCTGTATTATAGTCCGAATCGAAAACTGCCTTTACTGCCGTGAGGTATTTCAGTTTCAGTTTTATTTCGGATATTGCACCATAAAAGACATCATATAAAATACATACATAATTCATTAAAAAAATTTAATTCACATCATAATTAATTAAACACTTTTAAGAAATTTCCCATAATGTCCGCTAAAACATCAAGGGTCCACTAATACTGGATTAAATATATTCGAAAAGACGTTTAGTAATTCATTCAAAAATAGAAAGTGTTAATCTTCATTAATTGGATAATATAACAGCTGTTAATCTTCATTTGATTAAATAACAAGTGGGTGCCTAGCTCTGATGATCCATGCCCACCCTAAAAATTTAGCCACGCCTATGGTCACACACTCTCAGGTATTAGATCTTAAAACCCAGATGGCTTCCATACACACCCGTGAGTTAATCCTTCTGCAAATGGGTTTAAGCCATTTGCGCCGCAGAGCAGAATAGGCAGGGCAGACAAAAAAGAGGTGGCCATGGATTCCCTTGGCCCGCTACACCAAGGACAGGATTCATTTTGTTGACCACGCCATTTATATGTAAACGCCCTTACAGGTAGTGTACCAATTCTAAACTGATAATAGAATTTTCTGTCTAGACTTTTGGTAATACTATCCCAATAAGGCTCTAGTCAGATGTCAACCTTGTGAAGCAAAAAAAGACCTGTCAGGTTTGTAGACTGTGATAATTGAACATGTTGTTCCTTTACGGTTGCCCAATATAGTAGCTTAAATTCTTTTTTCGACGGGAATACATTGTTTCCCGGGTCTGACCACAGTAAACTCAGGCCCATATTTTCTAAGATGGACTTCACGTCTCGGAACCACGGAATGTTTCCTGACCCTAAAATGGAACTCAGGTCCAAAATTTCATTTGCAAATAAAATCAGTTCTGGGGTGGACCATATATGTCTCCACAGGGCCACCATCCTATATAGAGCTAGATCTCTAATGGAATGACAGCCCATATCTAATAAAAGGGGGATAATTGGCGTAGATTGTGGAAGACTAACCAGACTGCGCAAGAATTTGTTTCAGATTTTTACCAAGGGTGCAAGATCCACAAAACTCCAAAGGTATGCTTCATAAAGGATAGCAGAGCCTATTTTAGCATTATAATTTTTTAAAACTGGCAATATACTTTTAGTTTGCGAACAACGTTGCTCCTTTACAAGACACCCCGTTAGACGGGCAAATTTCAAACAGAGGGCCTCAATCTGTGCCTTCCAACGCAGCCTATAATCTATAACCACCCCTAAGTAAGTCATGACACCCACCTGTTCTAAGTTGGTGCCGTTCATACTAACATGACTCCTATGTGGTTTGTTTTTCGATAGGACCATAAATTTCGTTTTGGACACATTGATCTCAAGATCGTTAATTTTGCAAAAATCCACAAATTTGTTAATTGCGGTCTGTATTCCCGTTTGCGTTTTTGCCAGGATCAACGTGTCGTCAGCGAAAATTAGAAGGGGAAACTTTCTCCCGCCTAAAACTGGTGCATCTGTTGGAGTATCTGCTAGAAACCGCGCTACTTGATTTATGAATAGTAGAAACAGGGTAGGTGCCAGGACGCAACCCTGCCTTACCCCACGGGTCACTGGGAAAGTCTCTGTCACCTGTCCCTGCCTACCCCATCTTACTCTAGCAAAGTTGTTCTCGTTCAGCCTTACGGTTAACTCCAAAAGTTCTGGTGGCATTCCCATTTTACTCAGAGCAACCCACAGCTTTTCTCTGGGGACTAGATCGAATGCGGATTTGAGGTCCACAAATGCTGCATAGATAGTACCCCCACCTAAAAGCACAACCTTCCAATATATCAGATTGAATCTGAACACTTGGTCGACTGTGCTTGTACATGACCTAAAGCCTGCTTGCATCGGGGATAAAAAAATGTCCTCACTAATCCATGCCTGAATTTTAGCCAGAAGCATTCTTGCTATAACTTTCTGCACTTGCCAGGGAAGAAGTCACAAGCCCATCGACACGGCGCACTTCCCGCTAACGCGACCGAGCAATCCGCTGGCGCGCTACGTCTGGTCTCCCCTATTACGGGATGACGACTCCTCGGTAATAATTGTATACACACCGAGCCTTTACCGGTCTGTGCCAGCGACCCACTCTCGCTTCTGGCTATTGTGGCTTTTACATATTAGGCAACATTTTGTCCTGATGATGATCCCTTTGATTTTGGAATGGGTTCGAAACGCCGTCGACCTTTCTAAACACCATATACTGTGATTATATATTATATGTATGATGCCCGTAATGGTGTGCACTGAATTTCTGTTATTGTTTTACCTACAGAAATCCGTAGCTTCTGCCTAATAACCCTGCCTTGTTTCTTATTCTTTCCTATGCCATTTTGTAAGCGGTCGGGTACAGGCTTGTGCCCCGCTTTAATGAATTGTTGAAGGTATTTTGTGTGCTTTTATTTGTGATTATTAAATATCCGTGGACCTCTGTCCGGCTGGACAAGTCAGAATCAAATACCGTTTCCATTGGGTCTGTATTTATCACTGTCTCTTTACTATCTGTGCATGGGACCACTGTTGTTGTAAAAATAACTTTCTGCAGGGCGTCTATGAGGCTTATAGGGCGATTATTCCCTGGTAGAGACCGATCTCCTTTTTTAAAAATGGATAGGATTTCAGCCACTCTCCATGACTCTGGAACCCTAGCCCCATTGGCAATAGCATTAGCTAAAGTCGTTATATATGGTACCCAATTTTGCTGATCATACTTAAAAAGATCGGCTGGAATGCAGTCCATGCCGGGTGCTTTACCCGCTTGGACCAAACTTAGCGCCATCAATCAATCAATCAATCAGGTCATTTGTAGAGCGCACTACTCACCCGTAGGGTCTCAAGGCGCTGGGAGGGGGGGGGGGGTGCCGCTACTGCTCGAACAGCCAGGTCTTGAGCTTCTTCCTGAAGGAGAGGTGGTCTTGGGTCAGGCGCAGATTGGTGGGAAGTGAGTTCCAGGTCTTGGCGGCCAGGTAGGAGAAGGATCTTCCTCCTGTTGTCGCTCTTCGGATGCGGGGGACGGCGGCGAGGGCGTGGTTGGTTGATCTGAGGAGGCGCTTGGGAGTGTAGAAGTTGATCCGGTTGTTGAGGTAGCTCGGGCCTTGGTCGTGTAGGGCTTTGTGTGCGTGGGTGAGGAGACGGAAGGTGATTCTCTTGTTGACCGGGAGCCAGTGCAGATCTCTCAGGTGTCCGGAGATGTGGCTGCGTCGGGGGATGTCGAGGATGAGTCTCGCCGAGGCGTTCTGGATCCGCTGGAGTCTCTTCTGGAGTTTGGCAGTGGTTCCGGCGTAGAGGGCGTTGCCGTAGTCCAGTCGGCTGGTGACGAGGGCTTGGGTGACCGTCTTCCTCGTCTCGGTGGGGATCCACCGGAAGATCTTACGTAGCATGCGCAGGATGTTGAAGCATGATGAGGAGACGGCGTTGACTTGTCTGGTCATGGAGAGGGAGGAGTCCAGGATGAAGACCAGGTTGCGTGCGTGGTCCGTCGGTTTGGGTGCGGTGCCCAGGGCGGGGGGCCACCAGGAGTCGTCCCAGGCGGAGGGTGTGGAGCCCAGGATGAGGACCTCCGTCTTGTCTGAGTTCAGTTTCAGGCGGCTGGTCGTCATCCATTCGGCTACGTCTCTCATCCCTTCGTGCAGGTTGGCTCTGGCGGTGGCGGGGTCGTTGGTCAGGGAGAGGATCAGCTGGGTGTCGTCAGCGTAGGAGATTATGTTGAGGTTGTGTTGGCGTGCGATGGCCGCGAGGGGGCTCATGTAGACCTCGGCCTCAGTGCTATCAAACACTAAAAGTTTACTTATGGGTTTAGGTATTGACAACAACAAGCCTCTCTCCACTTCGTTAGTGGCCATCACCCCCCCACAAAACTGTGTTGAGTAGTGCTCCACCCAATCCTTAGCAGAAACATGATTAACTGGCGTTTGCGAGTCATTAGGCCCTCCCCATTTCACGACCTGCCAGAATTTAATCTGGTCGGAGGACAAGCTTGCCTCAAACAGATCCTGCCAGCGGCGGTCGTCCCATCATTGCTTCGCAATCTTTTGGACCTTCTTATAGTTTGACCTCTCCGCTTTGATAACTGAAGTCATCCTAGATTTAATGGCATTAATCAAAGCGCTGTGGGCCTGACGACAGGATTTGTCGTACCATTTAGAACCAGAAAAGTCCCCGCCTATTTTCCCAGATGTCCCTGGCTTCGTAAAGACGGTTTTTAGTTTAGGTGAGGTATTTCATAACGTGTGCCACCAGCGGCACTGATTCACCTTTCATGCACTCGACCAGGGCAGCTTGACATTTCTGTATATTTAAAGAGTGTCAAATGGGGCAAAGCTAGTATATTCTCAGTGTGCAGAGTTTCTTGGAGAGGCATAGTATGTGGAATAAAGATTCCTCTACTGCTCTGCATGCTCGGCATTGTTTCTTTGTACACCTGCCCAGATTTGTAAGCCAACAATGGAATCAATCTGAACCATAATTTGATGAATTGGCATTTCAATATTGTTTTAAGGGGGTGAACAAGTAGAAAGACCCATTATAAGTTTTTCATGGTTTGCATATCACTGTCGGCCGATAGCAGCTTCACCTGTTTTGTTAAAAGTCTTGCTGCCCCTGGTATGTTTATGGGAGCTGACCATATTTCCTTTGCTTACAGTACCTCAAGACAATGAGCGAGAAATACACACCATGTGGACCCTCGGGTGATTATCATTGACCAGATGTTTATCTTTAGGGTGTTGTCATGGGTTTGTTTTGCTTTTAGACAATAGGCTATGAATCTAGCTTTCAGGATCCACTTTTGGGATGAAGGGTTGAATTCTCTGCGTATTTGTGCATGTGAGGTGGCGGTTGGTGGATAGAAGACTTTATGGAAGCAGGCTGACTGAGCTCTGTCCAGCCATGTTGTCAACTTATCTTTGAAGGCTATTCCTCCGTGGCCTACGGACAGTAAGAATTTTGCCCCCATTATTGGGATAAAGGGTGTGAGAACAGGAGAGTTTATGGGTTTCCTTGCTCTACAAAAATTGCCCTCCAAAGATTGAGCTGTTCCTTGCATTGCTGTGATGTGGGCGGAGGGTCGTCCTTTATGATCGATCCACAAACCAAGGTACTTGTAGGTAGTGACTATCTCAATTGATTTACCTTCAATGTTCCATGCACCTTTCCTTTTTAGTTGTCACAACATTATCATTGCCCTTGTTTTTGCTGCGTTTATTTTTAAATTGTTCTCCCTGCAGTATAGAGACAATGCAGTTAATACCCGCTGTAGTCCAATTGGGGTTCGATCGAGCAATAGTGTGTTGTCCGCATATTGGAGCGATTGAATTTTGGTGTAGGCTTATTTAGGAGAAAAAGCTTGTGCTTCCACCAGCCATTTAGGTAAATCGGCCAAGTATAGATTAAAAAGCATTGAGCCCAATAAACATTCTTGCTTTATTGGTTTCTATTTTTTGGATGATGGACCATGCTGTAGTGACTTTTATCTTGACCCAGGTATCCCAATATAGAGCAATCAGAGCTGTTAGAAGCCTGTTATCAATGCTCCAATTTTTTTACTTCGTCCGTATTCGCTGGCGGGACACACTGTCGAAAGCAGTTTGGAAATCCATGTATGCAAGTTACAGAGCCCTGCCTTTTTCGCCAATGTTGTCTCGATCAAGTAGGACATACAAATCAGGTTGTCTACGATGTGTTATCCCTTTTGAAACCCCGTTTGCGTCTGAGGGATCAGTTTACGTACTAATGCCCAAGCCATCAGTTCTTGTAGCAGTATACTGGCATAGCATTTCCCATCCACATCTAGAAGCGCAATCATCTGATAGTTTACTGGGATGGATCTTGAGCCTTTTTTTGTGTATTGGTACAAGAAGTCATCCCCTCCATGACTCGGGATACTTCTCCCCAACCTATAGTTCTAGAATAAAGGCACCATGATTGCTGCCCATTTAGGGGCCAACCCCTTAAAGACTGCAGGAGGAATACCATTAAGGTCTGGCACCTCTCCAAAACACATGTTTTCTTTAAGGAGATGCATGACTTCATCGGGGGTAATTTCTTTTTGGTATTGGGGAGGTCTCATGACTCCATGATCTGCTGTACGTTGTTAGTTTTCCTCATGAGGGAATTGTCCCATTATTACTAGGTGTCTCCACATAGAAAACTTCAATGTAATTTTACCAAGCTGTAGGCAAGATATTTGTGATTGTGGGGTGATGAGTGGATCTGCAGAAATGATTCATTCAATTGTAGAAGCGCTTCTGGTCACGTGATTTTATAATTTCATGCACTTTACTCCAATGGTTTTCTTCACTCATTCTCGTATAAGCAAATCTTGCTTTTCTATATTCTCGGCGGATATCTATACATTTTGCATTTGGATCTATTATTGAGCACCTCCTTAGCGGTTTTGCACATGATATTTTTTAATTTGCTTTTTATTGCCGTCATTACTAATTTTTGTTTTGAGATGTAATCATTTTTACGCGGAAATTGGTTAGGTCTTGAGTTTGTCACCAGTATTAATTTTTCCCATGTTTCTTCCAGGAGGAGTTCCCATGATTTAATTGAGTGCAATTCACCATTACCCTGGGTTACTTTGTTCAATAGCGATTCCACTTCTGAATTGATTTCTTCTTGATGTTCTATCACCCACCTTATTTTGTTTATTGGTTCCATTTTTCCCTCCTAACCGATCAGTTTGATTCTTGGGCGGCGACATTGGGGGCTGTAATTTCACAGGTGATAATTGTGTGATCACTTGCCGCAGAGAGTGTTACCGAAAGGCCCTGAATTGCGTGAAAATGGGCAATCGAAATCCAGATGTAGTCCAGTGTAGCCAATCTAAAATTTGAAAGGTGGGTATAGGCGGATGACATGTCAGCAGCTGATCTACCATTTATGATTCAGAGGCCCAGATGGTTGAGGAAAGCCGATAGTTTGAGAAAATTATCTTTTTGTTGGAACTGGCAGCCTATATCTGGAATAGACCAGGCGGATTCGTCCGGGCTACCAGAGGGGAATTTAATTCTAAGGCCATTAGATTGGCATTGAAGTCACCCATTATCATCCATAAGTCATCTGGGCACTGGGAATGGAGGTAACTTATTGTTGGCAACATTCTACTGAGGGCTGCTTCTTGTTTGATCTTAGGTGGATGAAGATAAATGCAACCTAAAATCATAGTTTGTTCAACATGGGCTAGCTTATCTGGTTTTAGCCACTTTGCATTAACCAAAATATAGTCTCCACTACCCTCCCGGATCACCGATACATGAGCGGCCAGAGAGTTTTTATCATAAATGGCTACCCCACCCGTGGCGTGGCCACTGGCGAGAAATGCTATGGTGTGTGATTCGCAGGCTGTGTAGTCCAGCCATGGTGTCAAGCACAAAGCCCAGGTTTTCTGTACAGCAATGATATCGTAACTGGAGGCGTAGAATTGCATCCCTTTTCTCTTCATCGGCAATTAGCCCCTAATATTCCAGGAGCAAATTTTCAATTTTGGGGCTGAGTTTTGCTTGTTGGGAAGAGATGCCGTGATGTTAGGGACAGGGGTTTAAGGCCTGTGGTAGCCAGGACCAATCTTTGCTGATCTTCCCCTTTAGTCAAGCACTGGCGTATGCCCCCTTCTGCATCCATTGTAATTTGAATTAACTCTTCGCTCCATGGTTTTATATTAGGACCATCTTTGAAGCTGTGTTAGATGGAACCTGTTGATGAATTTGGTGTGCCAGTTTTATTCATTCTTTCCTGATAATTTTTATGATTTGCCTGCCGTACGTTGTTGGCTCCGCTCTTCAAAATCGCTGAATATTTTATTGTGGCCGGATTCTTAATCTGAATCCCCCAATCTTCCAGTCGCTTTTTGTTTCCCCTTAGGGCATTAGCCATGGCGGGATTAGAGAAGATTATCTCTGTAGTCTTGTTTGTCTCCCCATGCTCAGGAGGAAGAAATGCGATGCTATCAATATCTATAGTTTTAAAATTTTCTAAGCCCGGGATATTTGAACAAATCTTCAGAATGTTCCCTCTGTTGAGAGTGTCCCACTTCCCCTGCGAGGTATATTCAGGGTGTAAAAGTATGTTTCGATTTTCAGAATGTTTGTATTGATTTGCAATGGGGGATTTTTGTTGGGAACTTGCCTCTAGGACTTCCAAACCCTCCATGTTATTTGGGGTTGGGTTCCCTGGAATGTCCAAGTCTTCACAAGGTGGGCTGGGACTCACTACCTGTAGATGTATATTGCACCTGATCTTGTGGTGAGGCAATAATAAATCATCCGTGAACGTTTGAGTAGATTTCCTTTCCCTGTTGTTTGTATTTGTGTATACTAAGGGACTTTGATTTTCTTGAAATACAGACTATTATTTGTGTAAGATCAAGTCTATTTATTTTAGTTGGTTTTGGTTTTCCTTGGAGGATACTGTTCTTATTTGGGTTGCCCACTTCAGTTGCTGGCGACCCGTGGTTTTTTGGAATTTCCAGTTGATTTGTCATCTGTCCTAAGATTTTTAAGAATCAAATACCTGTTCACTGGCCCAGCAGAAATACATTCAAAACCTAAATGCACATCCCACAAAATGCCATACTTGGGTTTCGGAGGCCTCCTAAGTCTCATGCTCTTCAAAATTATATAAACTAATACATTACTCCCTACTGACTTACCTCCAACTGGTACTTGTCCTGCAGAAATTGCGGATCTATATCAATTTACTGTCTGATAGATTGCTCTGTTTTCAAAATATTCAAATACAAAGTTTACAACCTTGACTAAAGATGCCTCCATGGGATCCAGACTCATTTTCACGCACCAATGAACCTAAAAGTCCCATATTACTCTGTTCCCATGCCTGTTACCTGGTGCCTATGATCCCTCAAGCAATTCAGCAGCCCCCTGTGAAAGGCCCTCAAATGCTCCAGATCTTCTGACTCCTTCCAAACAAGAAGGTTTAAGGCTCCACGCAGAACCAAAGTATGATCCTCTCCTTCTTTGTTTGTGAACAAACTTTCCTCTGATAAAATCAGCAAAGGAATTTCGCATGGCACTTCCAAAACTGCTGGAAACCATACCTGTAACACCAAAAAAGGTGTCACCAGTACTAACTGACATTTCTCTTTCCTCACTTTCAGAAGAACTCATTAGATCATTACAAAAGTAAAACATGTATACCCCCTAATCTCTGTCCAGTTTTGCTGAAGAGCATCTATTGTTGCCGCACCTGGATCTGGTAACCAACTGAAATGCTTGTCATTCTGGAAAGTTAACCTGGATGCAAACAGATCCATCTCCAAAGGACATAAAACCTGATCCATCCTTTTGAAATACACTTTTCCCAGCCTCCAATCGCTGTCTTCTTTCACATGCCTCAAATTCCAATCTTATTTATGAGGGCAGGACGCACACCTTTCATTTATTGTTTCCAAATTAAATCCGTTGCTTTCCATTCATTTTTTCATTGCATGCGTGCAACTTCACTGTAGTGCCATGCCCAATCGCACTAAGGTACTAACATCAACAGAAGTGGGACCGCATCCGGTCCCCAGTGAATGCACAGCGTAATGCCACTTTCGGCCAATATTTTATCCGTCATTTTGATTCTTATCATATTTTATCCATATTATCATAAACCTTTGAACCATACTTTTCAGTTTTTAGACGTTTTTAGAAACACGATCACACGCTGCGTGTACACGTTATTTTCAAGTTTCTACTGTTCCATGGTGTCACTCCGGACTTTTGCCAAGAACATGATGGATGCGTGAATTCATATAAAGCAGTGTTTATTCCAATAAAATCACCCAATGCATTTCGGGCTACATGCCCTTCTTCGGGGGTCACTGTGAAATAATCAAAACATCATACAATTAACATGCTGTTAACTCAAACTTCTCACATGATTTAATATAACACCTTGTAAGACTATGTAATATTGTCTATTCTGCTCAAAGTTAATCACCCCGTCTTGGAATAATCACGATGAAGTGACTGAACCAACATGACATGCCATTCTGATCAACGTCTCTACAATCCAACCACAATGAAGTACTCTATAATTTTTAAATGTGCACTATGCCCCTTCTGACCTCTCTAGACCTTCCTCTATTATGTGTCTGCCCCAGCATGCTTATCAGACAGTGATACAAAGATAAACCAATACTTTACTTTCAACATTTTTCCTGTGAATCAAAGCGGAAAAAACAATGTCCTTACGCACTGCTGTTTACACTGTTTTACTGACGGTAGAAAACCTTTTCATCTCATCCCAGACGGTCAAAAGTTCTAAACGAGCACTGCCCATATTCCTTAAATACGTTAATCTAATCCCCCAAATGTCACGTACCTGCCGTTTCATAGTTAAAAACACACCACTTCCCTCGTGGTTCTCTCCAGTCTCCCTTCTACCTCCCACAATTCCTTCGCATTTTTAACTGGTCCCAATCATCCTAATTAATTCATCATTTGAACGTTCCCGCTCTCCCCGTGTGGATTTTCTTAGCGCCTACTACCAAATTCCAATCTGCCACCAAATTGATTTCTCCTGGAAGATACTCCACTTTCAAACTTATTTTGTATTCCAGACAGAACATCAGCAATGTCAGATAAACCCCTGGATATGCAACCTGCTAAGCAGTTTATGTAAGACACTGCTGAAATATTGTACATCTTAATCAAAACCACCTGTAACCAATTCCTAAAGCTTTCCATCCAACATGACTGGCATCAATCTCCAGAACAAAATCTGGCACACAACCAAAAATAGCTCTTTCATTCCATGCCTCCAGATTGTGCATCCACCAACTCAACTCTTTTTGCTTCCTGATCCAAAACAACCTTGTTGCCATACCGTAATCCTCTTCTCAAGGCTTCTGCCTTCAATCTCTGTAAAGTTCGGTAGTGCAACAGACCCGGGAAAATCACTTAGACTAAAGAAGAAAAACAATCCCAATATCCTTGCCAAGTTTCTCAATGTCAAACTGTCCATTCTTGACACAAGTGAAACCTCCTTCCTTATCAAATGTACTTTCTTCTGTGGCAACAATACCACGTCCCCAATTGTGTCTAACTTGAATCCTAAAAACTCCATACTCTGAGATTGAGTCATAATTGATTTTTCCTTGTTTACCAAAAACGCTAAATACTCAAAGAGACTTATCGTTTCCTTCAGTTGAGATATCAACTCTTTCACATCCTGTGACATCAAAAGAATGTCATCTAAATTAACAATCATGTGAAAACCTCTTTCTCTAATAGGCTACCACTGAACGCATCACTGTTGTGAAGTACCGTAGAGCCAAAGACAGACCAAATGGGAGAAATGAAAACTGATACAACTAATTTTTCTACCTGAATTACAGATACCTCTGACTTTCCTCCTTCCTGGGCACAGTGAAATAAGCATCTCCTATATCCAATTTTACTTGCCAGTCCTTTGCCTGTAGAATATCCCTTAACAGATGGATCCATTCCATCTTGAAATGGCTTAAACTAAAGTCTGATTTAAAATTCCTAAATGTATTACCGGTCTCCATCCTTTGTCTTTCTTCTCTACCAAAAATAAAGTGCTGAGATAAATGTAATACTATGGGTTCTTTTACTTGTTTTGGCAATTCCACAAGCTGTCTCTTCAACCGCTTGACTGTATCCAAAACCCATGGGTCCCTTGTTACACGCTTCAATTTGTTTAAAAACACCCACAGATGCCCCCCTACTCTTTTTAGGGAAGGGAAGAACCAAAAGTAATCCCTATACTCACCTCAGGATCCTTAAGCTGATTGACCTTTTCCCCGATTACCCCTTATTCTGCCAAACCAACCTTTTTGTGGCAAGAACCCTTCAGGAACCTTGGCATCCTCTTTCTGTCCCTCAGTAGATGTTGTTGTACTGGGGATTTTGGTCCACGGCCAGCATATGGTCCTCCTCTGCTGGCCCATCCAAAAACACCACCGAATACTCTCCTAATACTATTTTGTGTCTTGTTAAGAACTGTAAATGTGGCTAGATGCTTCCCCAAACTCTTTATCATGCCCTCCCCAAAGAACAATCCTTTTGCTTCACTACTAGTCTCATTGTTTGCCGTTTTCCCCATTTTAGGGTTAATCTTCATTAAAACAGATTTCGTATACTCAGCTAAGAGAACAGAATAGGCAATTTTTTTAAAACACCATAGCTCATTGGATCCATCCCAAGAACAGTTCTGCATCAA
The DNA here is from genome assembly GCF_964261635.1 of Lissotriton helveticus. NCBI lineage: Eukaryota > Metazoa > Chordata > Amphibia > Caudata > Salamandridae > Lissotriton > Lissotriton helveticus. The sequence goes on along the minus strand of NC_136061.1, from coordinate 1,631,262,765 downwards.
TCTGTTCTTCATTCAATTGAGCCTCTTCATCCATGTCCATAATGTGCAAGTGAACTCAAAACATCCAATAGCCGATCTTGGCATCTTAAGCAGATAGGTTATCATATCCGGGTCAAGATTTGGAGTATAAAAAACGTTATAATCAATCTGTGGCCTCGAGCCATCTGCCTAAAGAACATTCCTTATCTCCCTCCCTAAAGATTTCCCTATCCATTCTTTTATAAACTTGCTTACATGGTCTAAAGGCTACCAATCAGTACTTCTTGGATGACGTAAATTGTAATGAACAAACATCTCTTCTCCCAAAGTATCTTTTATCACAGCATTTGATGTTGAACTAGCATCAGTCTTAATAGCCATCATTTAAGTCATCATCCTGATTAATATCTAAAATGTATTCATCATACATTTTCTCTGCCCCTTGCATGACTTTTTCATTGGTTTCTATCATATATTCATCATCTGTTCAATTTTGCATGCCGCTGAAGGCATCTGCTCTATACATGCCACCTCAGACACCCACCTTTGTCATGTAGTTAAATACTTCTTTGCTGTTTTCATCCAATTGTTTAAATTTCTTAGGCTTTTTTTTTGGTATATTTACTTTACCACCTCTTTCCTCCACAGATAATGACCAGCAATCTTCATCTGTTCCAATTTCTTTCCTTTTCCTGTCCAAAACAATCTCTACAACTTTCCTTACCGAAGCCTTAACGTCATTCTGAATTCATCTTTTTAAACTCTTTTCACTAACTCAGGCTTCCACCAAAAGCTGTTCCATACCATTGTCTACCGTGGACAATTGTTGTTTTTTAAATCACCACGCTGGTAATTACTTAAACTGAATACCTAAAACTGTTTTAGACCAAACCTGACCAACATCAGTTCCTTGAAATACAAATTGTTTACTTAATATCCTTCTTTTCCTTATCCTCGCTGAAAAAACACACTGCTTATACGGTTTCCTCTGTAAAGCAGCAGCATTTTTATATTATTTTCATTGTAGAAATGCCCAATCCAAGATGGCCAGCGTGATCTTGTGAGACCACGGTGAAACAATCAATGGCAATAAAGTTCATAAACAGATAGCGTGTGGAAACAATGTTAAACCATCATGTACTGAACACTGCCTGCACCAAATTTCTCGCGATTAGGTGAACACCGAAATCTGAAGCCACCCGAAGCTCACGCGCCAACACGTGCCCATCTAACGGTAAGCTTGTACGTGCTCAGTCTTTTGCAGCTTACCCAATGTCAATCGGCCCATCGCCTCCTTCTCCTTTCTCTTCGGCAAGTCAAGGGAAGGCTTAAATGCAAAATATGTGTTAAATATGAACTTTTTCTGTGTCTTTTTAAAAAAAACTGGACACCTCTTACTAAAACACGAAAATAAACACCTAACAAACCACTCAGTTTCTGAAAAAATGATATACATCCTTAACCATAAATCTTTCACACAATCTCACAAACCTTAATATCTTCCCAACTAAGTACTATTACGATAGGATAAAAAAAGGTACTTATCTGAACAGGCTTTGGGAAACGAACGGGCCCCTGAAAAAAGGATAAAACCCTATCAGGGAAATCAACTGTTTTGAAAGAACTTTAGCACCGGGCTCAGTGTTGATTAACAATAGAGTAGCATGCAAACTCTAGAAAGACAACAACAATACACATTATAACAAACAACTTAGAAAAATATTTTTGATTTTATTGATCTTTTTGTATTTTTTTATGGATAGAAAAAAATATATATTTATATAAATAGATTACATTTATACATGATTTGCTTCAAAGTATAAATACATATACATTAAAACATATATTGCACTGGATAGAACCACATATTAATACCGAATATAATGTCACCTGAAGGAAGTTAATATTCATGTGCAGATATAATACACAAAATTGTTTCAGCAAATGCCTTCTTCAGGATTTTCTGTACCAGTGGGTATGTATATCTTCTTTTGTATCCCTTAATCAGTCATTGACTGTATATACTGTAGATATAAATACCCACTGGTAAAGAAAATCCTGAAGAAGGCATTTGCCGAAACACGTTGGTGGTATTCCTCGAATCACTACCAGTGTTTTGCATATATGACTTTAATGTCAAGTCAAATTGTGTATTATATCTGCGCCTGGTGCTAAAGTTCTTTCAAAACAACTTATCTGAACAGGATCATCATTTTAAAGAGGACGAGAGTTCTGCACCAGAGGCAATTATTCTTTGTTCCAGTTCTGGGATGTTTTTTGTTGGAAAAGTTCTTTGAAGGTGCTGCTGCAGGAGTGGCAAATAAAAGCTTATGCATAATGATAGTCTCCGGTCTTATAATGAAATTAGAGCAAAGGGCTCAGGCCTTGAAGATCAGAAGAATTTTATTCAGCTGAATTTGGCTGAGTATGAAAAGGAGATGTCAATGTTGAGAAACAAGAGGATTTGGAAATCATTCCTCTAGCTCCAACCTACGTTTCCTAGGGTTTCTGAATACACTGAGAATAAATGTGGCTTTTGTAAAGAAATTATTACAAAAACACATCTTGCCAAACTTCACCTCTTATTTTTCCATAATGAGGGAACATAGGGTCCCAAGCCAAAATAGCTATCCACATGCTAACTTTTAACACTCTTTTCTCCAATTACTGCACAATGAGCCTAATGCAATAGAGCAGAAGAGTTTTGGGTCCATGGAGGAACTTAAATTTCAGGGTTTTTTCTCACATGAGGGATACTTTTGGTAGGCCAACTAGCCAAAGAACACAGCAGATTCGCCTTGCCAGATCTAAGAAAATACTATTAGGTTGCTTTATTGTATATTTTTGGCCATTTAAATAATCCTCTTCTCTACTCTTCATGTTTGACAATTGTTTATTTAACAATATGATTCATGAATTATAAATCAAGTATCATTTAATGTGAACATATTATTGTTTCCTAAACTCACAAGATATATGTCTGTTGCAGTTGGTTTATAGTAAGAATGAAATAATTAGAGAATATATAAATGATTTGTTGAACCTATGTGATTTTAAGGGGCTCAATCTATCCCTTTCGAGTAAAGCAATTTCTAGTTGAAATAGTTTGGAATTTCTTTTGGTGGCAGATTTTCAAAACAATTCTATTTGGTATGTTTGGGAACAGTTAAGTCTCTCTGAGGATCGTGGAGGGATGGTCTTATGGCTCGAGGAATGTGAAAGTCGAGTCTGCTCTATTAGTATTCTGCTTTGAACGAAGTAAAGGCTAATGTGAATATGCTTTTTAAGCATAAGTGTAGTGGCACTGGTTGCTGTTGCTGGTGTAATCCTCTGAGCTACAAAGAATAAATTCCTCTTCTTTCTAAACATTTTTGATAGAATGAAGATCTAAACAGGGTTCACAATCAGTCTGAAGGAATGGATAAATATGTATCCATATAGTTACCATTTATACTATTTAGAGCTGCTATTTTCAGCATTTAGAACCTATTTTGAGACCACTTCTCGCCTAAATATATGTGTCAATTTGCTGCAGAATCTATGAGATAATACTGTTTCTTGTACCTTATTGGATACTAGTCTTTCAAATGACTGATCAACTCACCCACCTATTCCACCTGTCTGCAGTTATGAATTTGATTATCCTTCCTCACTCTCAAGATAGCTGGGAACTTCATTTGTACTCTGGTATGCAAGAATACGGGGCACTTCCAATCTTTGCCCGAAGGCACATTGTCTCTCCTTTGTTGCAGGGAAACTGTCAGACTTAATCAAGAAGCTACAACTTGTATACAGACATTGCCTGTAATGCAGTACTGAGAATCTGCTCCTTAATGGTATAGGTCAGAAAGGTAAGCAAACTCTTCCTAGGTTTCTGTCATATAGGGTTATGGTGAAACAGATCTCAGTATACCTTCTGTATTTCATGCTCTATATCCAGCTCTCCAGCTGCATCCTTAAACTTGCCTTTTCCAATGACAGTGACAGCAAGGATTTCAGGTTTTCCCCTTCACTGTGATCCTCAACCTCAGACCCTTCAGCTTGGATTTTAAGAGTCACTATTTTTGCTTAGATTGGGTTATTTTAGACAAAAGCTCTACTAGAGATTGTATGCAGATGTTTACATATACAGAAGTGAACATCTATTAGAAGGGAAGGGGAAGAGGAAATGGAGATGAATCCCCAAAACTTTTAACATACTGGGGTGCACAGAACAGTGAATTGCTGTGAGACTGTAAGTTAAATTAGAACTACAACAGTATGGATTAATAAGGTATTCAGTAAGCATAGGCATAAAAAGCATTAATATTTGTCAATTGGAAGATAGGTGCACCAACCAATGAAACATAAGTAGAGAACCAAAATATACAAGTGGGAAAGTAGAGGGATTATAGAGAACAGAATGGGGGCAAGTAGAGATTCTTGTAGAAATGCTTGCACTGAAAGGGAGCAATTGATATTAATTAGAAGGATTGATTGTCTTATTATATAATTTTATACTGCTAGATTCTACAGTCCTGAGCCCACCCTCTAGACTGATGTCAAATGGAGAAGGAAAGATGATAACCCACTGGGAGTGCAAGGCACCCAGGGAATGGGCTAGATAAAAGAGTTCAGGATAAAGTATAAATGTATTCACTAAAAGGAAACCATGCACCAGAGAATATAATGGAGGTGGGGTATTTGGCAGCCGTGACAAAATTGAAAGATCTTGTTTAAAAGGAAACATCAAACTATAGCATAAATACATGAGTATACACAATGTGTCTGTTTTCTTAAAGGCGAAAATACACCAAAATAGATCAACAGCAGGAAAAGCTAGTCTTTGCCCTCAAAGGTCAACAATAGTGAAAAATATAGATCTATGTACACAAGGGAGTAGGTAGTGCCTGTTGCCTTAAGAATCAATTTTGTAAATAACTAAAGTTAAGCAGACTAAAATTATAAATGTTCTTAAGAAGAGATGTGTATATACATATATATATACAACACCCAGGGATAGAGTGTGATGAGTAACGCTACCCTGCCTAGGAAGGTGATAATAACATGCTTGGTATGTGATATTGAAAGCCAAGAAATATGAGTCTGAAAAATACGATCCATACTCCATGTTAGCTAATTGATAGTCCATATAAAACAAATAATATAACAGCCACGGCCCGTGGAGGGAGTTACGGTGGGCAGCAAGGAGGGGTGGGGGAGGGGCAGGGTGAGGGGTGCTAAAAATCGGAATATGGATAATTGGAGGTAAGTAAACAATTTAATAAATAAAACAAATTTCGTAGCGTGCGCTGCAACGCGATACTATTCCAACTCCAACAGAAGGGAAAGTGTTGGATTGTGGAGGGGTAAAATTGACTATCCCTACTCCACTCTGTGCAAAAGTAGGGAAAGTGTTGTATTTGGAGGGGTACAATTTACTATTCCTACTCCAGTCTGTGCAACAGTAGAGAGAGAGTAATTCACTTCATACAAATAAACTATTTTAACAACTACATTAAATAACAACAAATATAAACATTTAAATATAATATCAATTTGATTTAAAAAAACGAAAGAATACATATTTATTACCATGTATGATAAATATTTTAAATTAAAACAAATAATAATATCATGAAAAAACACACTATCATAACAACTAACAAATATAATGTTATTTACAATTAAAAAGCAAAATACAATTGACACATAGCATAATAAATAACACTTTTTAAACACAAGGTAACAATATTTAGGTTTAATATTACTTAACTACCTTCCTACCTTATACCTCTACAAAGTAAATGACACACACCTAAACTATATATACTATGGGGCAGATTTATGAGGCACTTGCGCCACGTTTACGCCGCTGTTGCGTCACGCAAGGCGGCGTAAACGTGGCGCATCCCTACGAACGATTTACAACGTGACGCATCTAGGCAGATGCGTCACGTTGTAAAGCCCTGCGCCGCTTGTGGGCGTTCCGGCGCAGGGTGGGCGTTCCGGGGCAGGTGCGCCTCGCAAAAGTGGCTGAGTGAAATCTATAAGATTTCACTCAGTCACTTTCAGGCCAATGCTGCGTCAAAAGCCTGCGCCTGCTTGAAGCAGGCGTAGGTCTTGACGCAGCATTGTTCAGATGGGTCACCCCCGAGCCTTGCTGGAGCTGCGTCGCGCTTGCGACGCAACTCCAGCAATGCGTCACCTTTACGGCACAGATGCGTGACGCATCTGTGCCGTTTTTGCCCCATGGTGCGCCGCATTATAAATGCGGCGCACCATGGGTGGCGGAGCTGTGGCGCACTGTGGCGCACATTAACTGGCGCATCCCTGGGGATGCGCCAGTTAACATAAATCTGCCCTTATATATTCAAATAAATATGTTAATTACATGATTTACATAATAAACTTTCAATTAAATAATTAATAACAATTAACTAATAATAACTTAATTATATTTAATTAAATTCCCACCCTTTACACCTAAAAACACAACTCACACTCGATATATAACTGCACTAGCATAGGCTCTGAAATTGCCTTTATCAAACATGAATTACCAAGGGTGCAGTTTGGCAAATGTTTACATATCGTAAGGGTGTGCAATTTTACTTCATTTTTTTTTTCTCGCTGACAGTACTGTTTGGAGGGAGTATTATTGTGTAGTATCTTCTCTAACATAAATTCTGACATATTTTACCTGGCAAAATTTATGCAGGTACGAACTGCAATACGACTGCAGCAGCTGTAACCTCGACTCGCGTATAAACTCATGTTTGTGCCGGAATGAGGGTTAACAGCACAATTGCAATGGAAGCCTAAAATGTAACGCTGTATCACAGTAAAAATGGACCAATTATTAGAGATAACATTTTAGCAGGAAGAAATAACATTTCAGTAATTTTGTTACTTTCTGTTTGTAGAAAAAAAAACGTAGAGTATTTTGGGGAAAGAAAAGAAAAACAATTCCTTATACATTTTGTAGATTATAAATAAAGTGCCATATTTAGCAGAACTTTGCACCTAAAGTGATGCAAAATGGCCCAATTGTTTATGTGAGATTTTTTTCTTTTCCAAAAAGTAGCACAAAGTAGCATTATATGTTACTTTACATCAGGAGGGCATCCCATGGGTGATACATATGCATTCCGATGCGGCCACCCATGGTTTGTGATGTGAAGCCCATTTACTACTCTGTGCACACAAGGAATTGCGTCAAAAATTTACTTCTCCTCCAGGCAAAGAAGGAGAACTTACTTATTTTCTTCAAACTTGCATGTGTGTTGTACCATGCCACACAAGTTACACAGTAACAAAAGTTTAAAAGCAAGTCTAAGTATAGTATTTAGGTTTTACCATATGGGCACTATTCATGTACAAAATCAATGCCAGACTCACATACGTAAAGTAGTGGGCTATAGGTCCACATACTTGTGAAAAGATGGACACTGACATCATGGTATAGTACTGGTAACTAGCCCAGGGCACGTGTTCCCTGCCCCTTTTATTATCCGGGTCACCTGACCAGTAAAGCCTGTGATGGATGGATGTAGAGTGTGTATACATCACACTCCTGAACACTTGAACGTGTCCAGCAGGACACTTCATCCCACCCTAACTTTATTGAAAAGAGATGAACAAGTACAACCTGGGGGAAAGAACAAACAGACAAAACACACCACCACTGAGTCTCTTCAGGACATCCACTGGGCAGTATTGGATCTCCTGTTCACATGTCCATGAGGTCTTAGTCTACCTCAGTGATATCGTTCTGACCAGCCTGGTCTCACTGAGTTGGAGACTATGCACATAGTTCAATGTGAGTGCACTCGGAGCATTGGTGGAGTTCACTGCAGATGCCTTCTTTGAAGGCACTCAGGCTCTAGGGATGGCCAACCTGTAAAGTCTGAGGACTACATTGGGGAATGAGGGTCTTCCTTGAAGGCGCTGATGCTTCCCAGTGCCCGCTGGTAGAGCAACTTCAGACTTCCCTCTCCAGCCTGGACACCCCTCTCATAGGAATCTCCTTGAGGCCCTTTCTGTCAGCCTACCACAGGACTGTATGAACTGTGCAGGGCCTCATGTACGCCTTGCGAAGGCGTCACTAAGGACCTGAAAACAGGACCACAACCAAGTCGCTCTTGCAGCCGCAAAGTTTTGTTGTCTCAGGGTTTGTGTGCTCTGGCCTTCATAACTTAGGTGCACGGCCCTTCATCAGATAGTCTTTGGGTGACCAGTCTCTGTCCGTTACCTCAGTACTTCCTGTTGCTGTCATGGAGCTGCTGCATATGCATCATGCCAGGATTCCCCTCTCACCGGAGTTCCCTTGGCCCTGGATTGTTATGGGTCTGTGTGAGCATACAGTTCCACTCTGGTGGTGCTACGCTTCTTTCAGTGGTTCTGGTGATGCACATGTCAATGATGATGATCTTACCATCTAACATCTTGGAGGGACAGGTGGTGATGTCTGGCCTGAAGTAAGGATAACTAGAAGGGCTTTGTAATTGCTTGCAGTTCTTCTTTGTCATGTGCACTTACTAGCAGGAATGCATCTATGTGAAGAAGCTGGTGGCAGGTGACTAGACGGTCGAACTGTGAAGCGTGGTGCCTGGATACAGTCCACGCTTGCTGGCAGGATATAGTTGGTCCTCCTGTGAAGCTGTCTCCAGTGATGTCTCTGCAGCCCTGTGGCTGGCTTGTGTTGATGGATACCCTCTCTGATGCTGGCACAAATCGTCAGTCCTATCACTCTTCTCATGCACACCTCGGTTGGCTGTTATTCATGCTGTGGCATCGTGCCACTCTCTTCTCCTCTTCAACTCCTTCACAATGTGGCATTCTGCTACACTCCTCTGTCCTTGCATCCAGGTTCCTCACAGTGATGTAGCGTCATGCCATTTGTCTCATGTTTGCTCTACATAGGCATCTTGCTGGTCACGTCCGGTTCTTAGGACTGTGTCTGTTCTTCACCATGGACCTCTTGGAGGTCCCCTTCTATGGATAGGAGATGACTCTTCATCTTCTATCTGTTCTTATTTCTTGCTTGAGGGTGTAGTGTTTGCAGCTCGAGCCTGCACTGTCGCAAGCACTTGCTCCTGCCTCCATTCAGGCATCCTTGGCAGGGTCGGTCACTTCATATGCCGTGCTCAATACTGGGCCAACGTGGCAATTCTGTGCATCAGGTGGCTGGTTGGCACAGCCTCTTCCATTCAGCATTGCTTCTTCTTTTCAGAGAGATCTCTCTCTCCTGGGCTCCAGCCTGGCTGTCAAGTTTCTTGGTAAAGGCTTTGACGCACCTCTGACTTTGCCCGTGTGGTCCTTCTCCATGGGCGCCCTCTTCTGGCCGTTGGCTTGCCTGTTTTCCTGGCTTGCGGTGGTGGACGTTCAGCATTGGGGGCATGCAATGCAGTCCTCTCGCTTGCCTGGTGTCAGGCAGCCACTGGGGATTGCACGCTCTTCACAAATTCTTTCTTGTGCTTAACCTGGGGCTTGCTGCCTTCTTAGATTTTGGTCCTCTTGGCTCACTGGACTCTTGGCAGCGCTCTTGGCTGGGGAAGCTTTGGGCTTATTGTGATTCTCTGCTGGGGGGTGTACACAGTCTCTGCTGACGGCCTCTTCTCTCAGGCCAATGCCCCTTGAGCCTTCTCTGTCAGACTGTAACCCAGGCTGCTCTGAACCTTTTCTCCTTGGACGCTGCCTTTCCTTAGACTTTGCTATTTTGATTTCAGCTGCTTTTAGTGTCACTACTTTGGCTGGGTCAGCTTTAAACTTCTTAGGGCTCCCTGTGGGGTTTAACAGTCTCTCTCATTTACCTAGAGCATGGCAGTTCATTAAGGGGCTGTAAATGCAAGAGCAGGGCTGTGCTCTGGGCTGCTACTAGGTGGCACTGCAGCAACTGTCCTCACTTATGGTCGACCCTTACACACTAGCTGTGTCGGTGCCTCATGGCAAGGCCGCTGTCGTGCTCCCATGGGCTGAGGCACTCCACACATCATGGCCCCAGGCACAGTTTCTCCCTCTGGCAGGCGGTCCCAAAATTTGGCAGCGTGAACGGATGAGAGCCCCCACACCCACAGGTAATGACAAGCAGTAGTGGCCGAGTGCTGGAAGATGCAGTGGCTCTTGAATCGTTCCTTCAGGTGCTCTGGTGAGATAACATACAGTATAGGGCAAGAAATGCTGGAGCAAGGCCTGCCGCAGGGTTGATACAGGCTTAGTCTTGGCTGAAAACGCTGGCCCAGTCGGTGTGCAGCACACAAGATGCTCTGCGCAGCTACCTCCCATAGAGGCAGCTTCTCCTCTTTTCCTTGGGGGCCCTTCACCCGCTTCCCTGCTGGCACAGTAGGACTTCCTGCCGCATTCTTCATGGGCGCTGGGATTTGGCACTCACCAAGGGTCGGGGGGGGTAGCTAGCCGGCAGTTCACCCAGTGAGCCATTCCTCATGCTGTGCAGCCCACAGCCTTTCTTTCTCTTTGGCGGGCCACTTTGTTGATTGCCAGGTAACCAACACTTCTCTCGTGGGCCAGCTGCACCGCTCCTTGTGTACTGCAGGGGACATTATCATAGGCTCACTTTTCTCACTTCTGCGGCCGCTGTAGATGCAGGGGTAGTGCAGACCGGCACCCAGAGGCACCTCTATCCCAGTGTGGTCTGCAACGCTTTATCTCCTCTTGGATTTCTTTCTTGTCTGCTGCTCACCAATCTACCTGGGGCTCACCTCATGCTCGGCGGGCAGTTGTGGGATCATGCACTTGCAGGCATAATCTTCCTCGCCGGCCTTGTGCAGCGTGTTGGGAGGGGGGCCTTTGACACAGGCTACACTTCCCCCTCACCAAGCTTCAGGGCAGCTGTATGCTCACACGCTTGGCGGGTCCACTCATCACCATTGTAAAGTAGTGGCTTAAAGGCTTACATACTTGTAAAAATATGTGCACTGACACCGTGGTATAGTACTAGTAACTGGCCATGGGCACATGCACCCGGCACCTTTTATTAGAAGGGTCACCTGACCGATGATGCCTGTGATGGGTCGGTGTAGACTGTAGATACAGCACACTCCTGAACAATAGAACGTACTCAGCAGGACACTACAACAAAGACACCTTTTCACTATAGTGCAAGGGTTTGTGAGCAGCTCATATTTGAGTAGATATGGCATTGCCCAGCTCCTTTCCTTTGATGCAACATAACGCAGAAAGTTCGGCTGCATGACAAAATAGTAAATTTGCCCTAAAATCTGTATAAAGAAAAGGGGATTTGATCATAGATTTAGAAACAGGGATCAGATGTTTCAATAGTAATGTATGATACACATTTTTGAACAACAGTACGGCTCAATTTATGGACATGTCATTATTGATTTATTAAATTGTGTTATTGGTTGAGTAGAACACCAACCCCTCTTATAAAAACACACAAGAATAAGAATTTCTCATGATAGTAATGTAGAGGAAAAAAGAAGAGAAACATCAGCTCGTGTCAGATAGGAGCCTGGGCATGAAACTGTAAGGTTTAATTAATCTCTGGGCATAAAAGAGCTAGATCTGTTTGTAAATGAGATCTGGGCTGAATTTTAAAAAAATACATTCGGCTATCACTGCAAAATAGCTATTTGCATTCTAAGAAAAGTTACATGAAAGTTTCATCAGAAAATTAACAGTGTTCAGGGAATCAAGAATGAGCTTTTAAATAAGATAAGTGTACTTCGCTTTAGCCTAAGCCAATGAACTATTGGTTCTAAACCTTATAACTTGCCATTACTAAAAGTGATCTAGTCAACAAAAATAAACAACCAACCTTTTGGGCTGCAACTGTAGTAGACCATACCCACATTTATTGCTATAATGACAATCTTAATTGTACTAGGGGAATGTTTGAAGTAACTGTCTCATTTGGAGCACAGAACGGGGAGATTATGTTAGAAGGATGGGCCAGCTACAAAATACTGTCAGGATGATGTAACCTATTGTGGGAAGAAGAAAGTATATAATACCCCTCTAGATACAACATGGCCTGAGTCACATTCGTAAAAAGTGTAATGGGACTATGACAGAGAGGGACAGAGGACAGACAACGTCTATCAGGTAATACATTCCAGTCTATTCACTTTTTTCTGCTGTTTTGGGGTTTTGTTTGTCTTATCTTTAAATCGAGGGCAGGTCTATAAGACTCTTCGTTGGCTCTGAAGTAGTAACTCAGACACATGCAAAATCAGCATTTTAGAAATCAAGGGGCATATTATCAAGGGGGTTTATCTCCGCTTTTTTGGCTTTAAAAGCCAAGAAAGCGGAGATAAAATTATCTCCCTATTACCAAGCTGTCGCTAACACCAGTTAGTGACAGCTAATTGGAGATAGCGACCATCTTGGGCCCCGCTTTGCATGTCAGTGATATTTATCACTAATGACATGCAAAGTGGGCGTGCCAAGATGTTAGCGACTGGAAACAGTCGCTAACATCGCTATCTCCTATTACCAACTTTTGGAGATATTCGCGCTAAGCGCGAATATCTCCAAAAGCTAACACCTGCCCTGAGCAGTTCTTCACCATGTTATCCAATGGGAGGTGGATAACATGGCTAAGAGCATTTGCTCGATAATGCATGAATATCGCTGACTTTTCAGCGATATTCATGCATTGCGGCCGTTTTTTATCGCATTTGCGATAAACCTTGCTAATAGCAAGGTTTATCTGCAATAAAAATCGCCGATGTGCGGCGATAATTTTTGTCTCTAAACAAGTTAGAGACAAAAATTATCGCTAGTTGTTGGTAATATGCCCCCAAGGGGTATATTATCAAGGGGTTTATCACTGCTTTTTTGGCTTTAAAAGCCAAGAAAGCGGAGATAAAATGATCTCCCTATTACCAAGCTGTCGCTAACACCAGTTAGTGACAGCTAATAGGAGATAGCGACCATCTTGGGCCCCGCTTTGCATGTCAGTGATATTTATCACTAATGACATGCAAAGTGGGCGTGCCAAGATGTTAGCGACTGGAAACAGTCGCTAACATCGCTATCTCCTATTACCAACTTTTGGAGATATTCGCGCTAAGCGCGAATATCTCCAAAAGCTAACACCTGCCCTGAGCAGTTCTTCACCATGTTATCCAATGGGAGGTGGATAACATGGCTAAGAGCATTTGCTCGATAATGCATGAATATCGCTGACTTTTCAGCGATATTCATGCATTGCGGCCGTTTTTTATCGCATTTGCGATAAACCTTGCTAATAGCAAGGTTTATCTGCGATAAAAATCGCCGATGTGCGGCGATAATTTTTGTCTCTAAACAAGTTAGAGACAAAAATTATCGCTAGTTGTTGGTAATATGCCCCCAAGTTTCTGATTGGCAGAGGTATGCACCCTGTCCAAGTAGGAACCACAATCCTAGTCATAGTCAGCCAGATACACACCCTAAATTAACCTGTGCTCACCCTCTTGTAGCTTGGCACAGAGCAGTCAGACTTAACATAAGAGGCAATGTGTAAAGAATGTGTGCAACACCTCAAACAGTAAAACACTGAAAATAACATGCACAAGTATACCAATCCGTGTTAGAAAAACAGAACTTAATGTATTGAACAAAATAAGACCAAAACAACAAAAATCCAATAAGCAAAACCGGAGTTCTTTTTTGAATAATAAATTGAAATATATTGCTTGAAAGCATAAAGCGTCACTGGGACTATGTTGTCACGCTGGACCTAGTCAAATCCAAATGTTCAGGCTGACTGTGATGGAGCGCAGGTCGGATACAGGGACCAGCCGTGGCCTACTGAAACAGTACCTTGGTTTCTAGTTGCGTCAAAGTAGAGGCCGATATGGGAGGAGCAAAGGAGGTGATGCATCAGCGATCCTTTGGATGTAGACCATGCTTCAGATTCCAGCTGCGCAAACAAGAAGTTGCATTGGAAATGGAGGTGATGAGCTGCACCATCGGCAATGTGATGGCCTCGATCCTCACAGTAACGGTATTGCATCAGCATCGCTGGGGATGTGGTATCCTCAATTTTTAGAAATGAAAAAAACGCTGCACTCCTAGTGTCTTCGAATGTAAATGAGGGTTATTCTTGAGTTCATCTGGTTTAGGGTGCTCGAGGTGATCACCTCCTGACCTGTGAGGTGCAAATAATAGAACGCCAAAAGCCTCACGCATGTAAGGGTTATAACTCAAGCACTCCTAAGGGCAAAATTAATTGCTGGGTGTCAAGGAGATCAATGAAACATCGTTGATACTTCAGATAGTGTGTGGTTTTAATTCAACCAATGTTATTCATCATATTACGTCATATGATACATCTTTCCATGCATAGTTTTAATCAAGTAGGAGCGATGAAAACTCAATGTTGGAGATAATGTTGGGTAGTCACATCAACACATTGGGAAAAGTCCCCAATCCATTACTCGCAGCTCTTCTTCAGGGGGAATATGTTGTGACTAGTAGCGGTGATCGTTGTGAGGTAAACTCCATAGACGCGTTTGCGGATGGTGTGTGAAATCCTCGATTATCAGAGCTGTGGCAATGTGTTGGCATCTATGGACAGGTGCCAATTCCAAGTGGTGTAATGGCATTATACCCACTTTCAAGGGCCCAAGACTGGTATGGCACCACTTGGCAGGGCAAGACTCTCAGATGGCAGAGTCCAGGTGCTGTAGGCAGGTGAGTTGGAAATCTTTGATATCCCTGAGACTTCAAACAGGAGGCAAATAAGCAAGCCATTGGAGTGACTTTGGTTCTGGGTTGGAGAGATGCAGGTCTATTCCTTCTCACTTTCAGGCAAGTAGGGCAGCAGGGAAGTACAACATAGCAGAGGTTTAGTAGAGTCCAGAAAAGTGACAGTCTTTTCAGCAGCACAGAAGTCTACTGAGTTGGTAGTGTCAGGGGTCCCCTCCTTATACCCAGTTGTGCCTTTGCAGTTGGGGAGACCTTACAGAAAGGCCTTTGAAGTTCACAGAGTCCCTGCTGTTCCTGCCCTGGCTCCAGACTCACAACAGGGTGTGTGTGCAGCTATTTGTGTGGAGACATGACACAGCCTATTCAGGTATAAGTGCCAGCCCCTCCTACCCATCCAGTGCAGGGTGGCCCATCAGGATGTAGATGGCCTATCATTCACACCTAAGCTCCCTTTGTGTGTAAATGTCTAAAGGGAATGCACAAAGCTTAGCTGCGTGCAAATGTCTAAAGGGAATGCACAAAGCTTAGCTGCCCCTCACCCCAGACATTTATTCAAATACAATAAGAAGGCACCAAATGGGTAATATAATAAAATGGCAACTCTATAAAAGAGGAATTTTCAGAATTAAAGTTTTAAATCTAAGTTCACCATAAGTTGAGATTTTAAATTGTGATTCCAGAGGCACCAAACTTGCGGGTCCCATCTCTCCCTAATTGCAAATTACATGCATAAGATGTAATATAGTAATCCCAATGTTACCCTATGGGTGAGAATTGGCTTGCAGTTCTGAAAAAAAAGTGTAAGAGGTTTTCTTTACTTGGAGAGGCAAAACTTAAAAGTACATGTCCTCATTGTTTCATACAATTCACCCTGCCCTTGGGGTGTCCAGGGCCTCCCTTAGGGTAGACTTATATGTATTGAAAAAGAAGGTTTGGGCCTAGCAAGATGGTTAAATTGCGAGGCCAACGTGATAATTTAAAACTGCACACATAGGCTTTGATGGCAGGATTGAGACATGTTTAAAGGGCTACTGAGGGTGTGGCACACTAAGTGCTGCAGGACCACTAGTAGTATTTAATTTACGGACCCTCCCCCTTTACTAGGGACTTATAACAAAATTAAATACATCAATTTTGGATAAGCCTTTATTACTATGTTTAATGCAGAGAGCACATGCACTCTAGCACTGATTGGCAGTGGTAAGATGCGCAGAGTCCTAAAGCCAACAAAAACAAATTCAAGTCAAGCCAAATATAACTTTATTACGGCATTAAAAGTATTCAATAAATAAGTAAGACATACAAAATATAAAATGATCTCCATAAAAAACAACAGAAATCACATTTAGCAGCATGCATACTTTAAATTTGTTCCAGAAAATGCCTAAAACTCTTTCATATAAACAACAAGCACAATAAAACCCTAATAAAAAACGATCATGGTCCTATATGCTAAAATATGGAATGACAAAACATCGACAGCAGCCCTTCTTTGTGCCCACATCAATCCCAAAATATTTGCAACTTCACAAGCATGTAGAGAAGAAGGATCATCTCTTAGTATTCTTAATGCTGCATGATGACTTGAGGTACCCAGCTGCCTGCAGACCAGTGCACCCCAAGAAGAGCAGCTGGGCATATGCAGGACATATAAAGAACACATGGAGTACAGACTCAGTTTTGCCTGTGGAAAAAATATAATTATCTTAAACTTTGCCCACCCACCTTGCTGTAAATTACTTCACGGGGAGTGACCCCACTCTAAACTGAAGATAAAGCTCACTGTCTAGCAGAACTGTGATCAACTCTCTATACTGCTCCAGACCATATGACAGCTTAAAGTCCAGGATCTCCCCAGTCAAGGTGATGCCCCGAACTTTATGTTCCTCCCTCATTAGAGTGATAGCCCAGTAGTGTTTTTTCAATGCACCCTTAAAGGGAATTTTGTCTATGATAGGATGAGTGATTACACCAAGGAGCTAAGGGGATTAGGAACAGGTCGTCCCCCTCTCACCGTAACATATACAACACAAGGCCTGTTCCTATAGTGAGTGCACTTCTTCTGATCATAGCCAAACAATAAAATGATTTGATTTATTTGGACAAGCGGCTGTAACGTCTAGCCATCTTGTGTTCCTAGATCAGGGTCACCCTTTTGAACCAAACATTAATTAAAATGATGCGTTGCTTTCTCTACGCCTCCCCCAAGAGCTGTCTGGAGTGTAAAGTGCGTGGAATAGAAAAAGTGAGAAACGGAGTGGTGGAGCCTCATGGGAGTAACACTATGGAGGCTCGCAGGATAGTACTCGCCTGCTGCCTAAGCTCTCATCATCAGCGTCCACCACTCTTAACCAAGATGTGATAGTGTATAAAGAAAGAGTAAAAGTGCTGGGAAACAGAGTCTGCCTATACCCCAAGTGTGGTGTATTGCAGGTTTTAGACCCAAAGTGCGGAGAAGTGTGTCAAATGGCACACTAGTCCTGTGAGTTATAAAACCGAGCAGGAACACACTAGCTAAATATCCTTTATTCTATGCTGTGTGCCTGCCCCATTAAAAAGCCGACATGTTTCGTTGCCTATATCAAAAGGCATTCCCATCTCTAGAAGGACCAGCCATAGCCTTGAGCATGGAACCAGGTCCAAGGTGGATTTGAGAACAATGAAGGCAGCATAGCAAATCAGAAAACCTGGCCTGTGGTTGATGTGCTTATAATATCATTCATCTGAATCCAATGCTGGATGTTTACTAGTACCATGAAGCAAAACACTTTTTTGCAAAAGTCCCTTCCTCTCTTTATTAAACTGGGAAATAACTTCCCTTTTGAAAATCATTGAAAACCTGGCTTTTCTCCAACATATCTCTGTAAACTCCTCCTTCACCTCTGTGCCGCACTGACAGCGTTGGGATGCCTACGGGTAGCTATGCGCTA
Organism: Lissotriton helveticus; assembly: GCF_964261635.1. Classification (NCBI taxonomy): domain Eukaryota; kingdom Metazoa; phylum Chordata; class Amphibia; order Caudata; family Salamandridae; genus Lissotriton; species Lissotriton helveticus. Next base: position 1,631,245,198 of record NC_136061.1, on the reverse strand, counting down.
TGCAAGTGCTCAAAGAATAGATATACAAATAGTTTCACTGAATTCTTCTCAAAATCCAGGTTAGCCTTTTGAGGACTTCTTATATTAAAAAACCCTCTGTGACTTCAAAGTGGTTACTAATGCTTAGGAATCTTGCAAGTCACCCTTGAGTTCATGAGGCATGTCGTTTCCTTGACGTAACTCATGCATTTTGCATTAGACATCCAGTGAAGTCATGAAACCTCTATCCAAATGGTGCAAACACCCCAAGAACACTAGCAGTCTTTCTTGCTTTGGAATACCAACACTATTAGACAGTTTGAAGTATTACACATCCCCAAAAGTCAAGTGCAAGGAGGTAAGTGCCATATGTATGAAAATGTCCATTTGCGAATCTGAAATTGTGATTTTCTGCGAATCGCTATTTGAGAATCACAAAACGCTATGTATGTAGGATTTGTAATACTTTTTGGGAATCTTACATAATCCTTAATTGTGAATCGCCAATTGCTATTCGCAATTAAGGAATACCTCCCCATTCATTCCTAAGGGCCTAGAGGCCCTTGGGAATGAATGGGAAGACATTCTCAATTTGCGATTCCCAATTAGAGAATCGCAAATTGCGAATGCAATTTCAAGGGTGCCAGGGTGTCAAAAGGACACCCTGTTGCACCCCTGAAATGAGCATGGGTGCAGATGTGGCATACATACTTGTCCTAATGCCATGTTTGTGAGTCACATGGCACTTTGAAAAATGCATAAACGTGCACTTTTCAAAGAAATCGCAAATTACCACCAACATGAAGTTGATGGTAATTTGCGATTCCGTAAGTCCAAATTGCACCTTTTCTGTGCTTCTTACATTGCATTTAAGGAATCGCAATTTGTGATTCCTTAAATGCAATTGCAAAATAGGGAATAGCAAAATTTGTGATTCCTTATTTTATATGGGGTGTTTTGTGTCATACATTGGACACTGCTGATTTGCGATCGCAAACGCTGAAATTCTGCGAATTTCGGCATTTGCGATCGCAAAATTGGCTTCATACATATGGCCCTAAGTTTGTATAATGGATAGCAACAATTTCATATAGGCACAGAATGGATCAAAACCCTTTCCCCTGTCAGGTTCATAGTTGGCAGGCCATGGCTTGGATGCTTGGCTCTATAGTGCAGAGGAGGGAATGTGAAAGTCATTGAAGAGTGTGCCCTCTTAAGCATGCTTAACCACATTCTGCACAGTAATCATGGCACAAGGTTGTGCTAGGCAGGTGTCAAAATTTCACTTTTTATACTCAATATGCGAATGTATCAACTAATGGCACTGTTCTTGTAACTACGCCTGCAGATCCGATGTGTTTTCAAGCTAGTAATTACATTTAAAAAAATTAGAAAATAAACTGTATCCGACTAACCGACTACCTGTAACTGTTTAGGCATTTTAGAATCTTGTAACAAAAACACTCAAACTTAATTAGCTAGCTGCAGCAGAGTTTGTTCACCTCAAGAGAGAATTCTAAGCTTTTAAAATGTTATTTAAAAAGCACCCAAAAGGAGATACTACTCCTCGGCCTATTATAATTCATTTCAATTTCTCATTCATGCACCATTTTTAAATATCCGCTCCCTCATCCCTAAAAGCAATGACTGAACATAGGCCTGAAAGATGATTTCCTTAAGAAGTATCATACATTACAAGGCTGCTTTCAAGCTGTTGATGTATTATGCATTTAAATCACCAGAATGACATTACTGTGATGAAAAATTAGAGCTGAATAATATGAGGCTAGAGGAAACCATCATTCAGAATACTGGCTTCGTATTTTTATAAGCCCACGCACGCCTCTATGCTTGCAGCTCCCGTCCTACCAATAAGGCAAAGCATGAGCGCCATTTTGGGAACGCTTGCGGGGAGAGGCGACCGTCATGGAAACACTGGGGAGATATTATGAAAGAACTCCATCTTAAAACTATGTCTCATTGTCAAACATGAAAGATGTTTGGATTAACAGATCATTTATAGTGAAAAGCAATTTGCAAAATGAGGTTTTAATTCATGTTAGGGAAGACATATGCTTCTTTATCATCTTCCCTTGAGAAATTTCCTGCTTATTCCGTCGCCATTCACTTAGTTCATTTCTCTCAAAGGATTCATACAGAAATGAAGTGTAAATAGGAATACGTGCCACAGAACAGATAATTCAGCTTTTACTTTCAAGGATAAATACAGTTTCAAATATATAAATACGAGTTATGTATATTTTAGATTTTTCTGTCCTTTGACTTCTTTTGGACAATTTGAGATACCGGCTGTGTACATTTTCCAGTGAAATAGTAAATTGATCTCATTCTCCCGAAGCTCTCTTAACTTCGACCAGAACAAAAAGAGAACTGTGTGAAATTCGTGAATTCAAAACATGGCTAGTCATTTAAATTAGCACAGTCTTTTTTTAAGAACTAGGGGGCATATTATCAAGGAGGGCGATAGGAAATTATCGCCGCTTTAGCGGCCGTTTTCGGCCGCTAGCAGCGATAATTATATCGCCCTATTAGCAAGCTGTCGCTAACAGCAGTTAGCGACAGCTTGTAGGCGATAGCGAGCGGTTTGGGGCCCGCTTTGCATGTCAGCGATATTTATCGCTAACGACATGCAAAGTGGGTGTACCCAACCTGTTAGCGACTGAAAGCAGTCGCTAACATCGCTATCGCCTTTTGCCAACACAGGCGTAGACGCCTGCTCAGACCAGTTCTTAGCCATTATATCCAATGAGAGGTGGATATAATGGCTAAGACCCTGTTAGCGATAATGCGTAAATATCGCGGTATTCTCAGCGATATTCACGGATTTTGCCGCTATCGCCGGGAATTTTATTGCTTTCGAGATAAACGTTGCTAATAGCACGTTATCTCAGCGATAAAATCGGTGATGCGCGGCGATAAAAAAATTGCCACTAAGCCTACTTAGCGATAAATATTGCTATTTCTTGATAATATGCCCCTATGTCCCTGCAGTGTTGTTGTTACATTCCTCTTAAATATTACTTTCTAATATAAGGACAACATTCCTCTTACTCTGCTCTTTCAGTAAGTGACCTACAAGGTGTCAATATAAATCCTGATGTATTTAAACATAGTAATTGTTGTGTCCTGTACGATGGCAATGTCGTTTGTTGCGGTTCAGAGAGGATGAAACTCCTAATCTGGAGGGCTGTCTGACCACAGCTTTGGTGGTGTAGTAGCAGTGCGGATCCAGCGATGCACCACCAAATTCGTAATCAGGCCTTCAGTATACAGTACAATTAAAGGTAGATTTACAACTGATCTGTCTCCTTTATATACTCAGATTTCAGGAAACAAAGAATCAATACTGGATCACATTTGGATCACAGCTGCCCATTTTTTGAGTACAATGAATTTTCATGTTTTGGGTCCAGGCGGCAGTCATCCTGCAATTCTAAGGTGTCAATGATTCGTTAATTCTTGCTTGATGGATGACATACAGCAGCTAGGTAATAAAATGGAAATAACAATCGTCAGTAAAATGAGATGCCTATTAGAAACTTGGTAAGGCAATATTGCCAAACTGACAAACTCTCCAGGCAGCCTGAAGAAGGAAAATGGAATCTCGACAGCAACTTGGCATATTATCATAAATTCAAGATGGGAAAGGTACCAAACTACTGGGGGGTTAGCCGATAAATACAGGCTAGGCACAAAAAAATCCCACAGTGATACAAGAAGATCATCCAATTGTGTGAACACCTGTACCGGTTTACTGGCAAGGGACAGACGTAATGAAACGATGTGCGTAGTTTTAATGTTAGCGCAGCAAGAATATAGTAAGAAGAAGTTAGGATTAGACCAGTTCTATGAAGAAAAACAGTGAATAAGACTATATAAAGCAGCACAATAAACTAATGCACCTTCTTCTCTGGGTGCTGGTTAATGGGATAATGAATTCTAAGAATCAACAAACGTTTTGTAATATATCGACAGCAACTTGGTTGAGATATATTGCAAAATTGTCTGAGGCAAATCAACAGACGGAACCGCCATGTCTTTCTAATCATTCCGGGTACTTAAGTGTCCCAATTTATGACTTCTAACACCAGCATATGAAGAAGTACACAACAGCATTAGGTCCATGCAGTCGACAGACTCTCCAGGACCAAAAGGTCTTCCAGCCTGCATCTTCAAAGAAGCAAGCACAGAATGGTCTGGGATGATGCACTCATTAATTATTCAATGAAGGATGTGCAACACTAATTCCAGAGAGCCGACAGAAAACAGTGCTGGTCCCTATACACAAATAGAGATCCCCTGACAATTCCACCAATCATAGATTATTTCCGCTGTTGGACGTAGATGGTAAGGCATATGCCAAGATCCTACTTCACAAGTTGGAACAATGGGCATTGGAAAAAGGATAATTCCCCTGACCCAGACTGGTTTCCGTGGCAGATGTGGGATAGAAGAGAACTTAATGGCCTTGGAGTGCTTTTCAGACACGGCCTTGAAGAAGGGCTCCTCCACCTCGTACACTGCCCTTAATGATTTTAGAACAGCTTTTGATTGCGTTAACAGGGAGAGGTAGTAACTCAAACTCCATAAGTGGGGAGTCGCTGACTCTTTACTAAATACCATGATTTGTCTGTACTTCAATACATAGGTAAGAGAGTAGGGCACAACTAACTGGGTAACAACAAACATAATCAGGGACCTCGACAGGGTTTAAAAAAGGGTGTACCTTGCCTGCTCTCATCTTCAACCTGTATCTTGCAGATATTAGTAACCACTTTTTAGGTGTGACATTTTTTCCACCAGATATTAGTAACCACTTTTTAGGTGTGATGTTTTTTCCACCAAAATTAGCAGGGACTAAGATACACCTCCTTCCATAGGCCGCAATACCATTATATTTATCAAAATCAAGTAGGCTTACAGAATTCTTTGAATGCATTGAATATGCATTGCCAAATAAATACAATTGAAATTAACAGTGGAAAAACTAAAATGTTAATAATATGTGGGAATAATAAAAGAAAAAGGTCATGGTATATGGGCAACAACAAAATGGAAATAGCATCAACCCTCACATATCTGGATGCATATTTTAGTGGTTTTGGTTACCACACTGATCATCTGGTCAATCAGATCAAGCTGGCTCTGCTTTAACAGTCATGTTTTGCAAATTGATACACAGACTGAATGGACCATTGGTATCGGGCCTGTGTTGAGTGATATACTCAAAATTAATGGCAGGTCTGGCTAGATCATGCCCAGAACCAGTGCTACCCTTCTGTTCTGTGCCCTGCCAACTGTTCACCATCAGAGTGCCTGTGCTTGGAATTTAATCTGCCTAGACAAAGTTTAATATTAAAATCTCTCTTTGTTGTTTATTTTGCAAAGGCAAGGAATGCTAATCATGGTACAATGAAACATATGATTTGGTGATCAATTTAAAGCAAACATTTGAAGTGTCACTAATACCTTACTTCTAGAGTAAACATCTTAGCAGCAGAGGAAATCTGCAATAGAAACATGTCACCAAAACTCTGGTTGACAATATTATCAAAATAAGCTAAAATAATTTCTAGATGTATCGATAATGAAGCTGTTCTTTCCTAGTAAAATGAAACTGGAATTTCAGGGTTTCTGGATCTATACTGCAAAATGCCTGTGAAACAAAGGTTACTACGTCTAAGGTGTGATGTGATTAAACTGAAGGAATATTGTTTTAGGCACATAAAAGCCATACTTGGCTTTTTACTTGTTAATCGGTAACAGTACTTTCCCCATGTTTGGGCCTTTATAGGACATCAGATAGCACCAGGACACCTTCGGGTAACAGCCGCGCTCTAGAAATGTCAATAACAATAACAATAGGAGAACGCTCTTGCCAACTATATGGAGCTCACTCGGAGTCCTTGGGGCATATAGTCTGTATTTACACTCCCTTAATGGCTCTAAGAAGATTCTGGTTGCAACCGTTTTTCCTGCAATTAAGTTTGAAGACATGTAAAGTTGCAGCTGCCGCTAGCCAATTAGGGATATTCCCACAACTGTTAGCCTGCTATTTCAAATTTATACAATAGGTAGTCATGCAATTGAATAATACATACTTGTAGGCAGTAACTGGGGTTTTGGTGAGTATCATACAGGTTGCTAGTGACCAGTGACTGCATTAATGAAGTTAACAACTAACAAAGAGACATTGATCTGATTCTCTATCCTGTACCGCTTGTTTTTATTAAATGCATTTTTTAGGATATTTGGTTTACCCACTGAGTCTTATATATAGGAACCAGATAATTAAGTTCAAAACATATGCAGCTTATAGGATTTTTGAGCTTTCGTTCACAGAATCAACAGCATCAAGCAGTTTGTTTAAGCACTTTGCCACTTTATTGATATATGGAACCCAAACAATTAACAGGGTCATGTTAAACTGATTACGCATTTGTTTCATCTTGTGCTGCTAGTGCAGCACAACTTTGCCCATCCTTTACACGTTACAAACATGTCGCAACTTCATAACAGATACATGATATGAATGTGCATTTAGCACATGATTCCTATATGGTCTAGCAATATATATTTTTTAAAGTGTTGCATTCAACATTATTACTAAAGCGCATTTACTGTAGGACTAGTGTTTTGATGCAAACTACGGGCCTGATTACAGGCTTGGAAGTGCAGGAGAAGATTGCCATGCCAGTGGACAGCTGCCGCACCTCCAAACCTGCGTTTTTCATGTCTGGTGAGCTTATTTTTGACAGTCCTATGGCACTGCCCTTGAAAATGGGCACCACCATGAGACTGGCCAAAAAGTTCCTGCACGACATGGACTGCAAAGTCAGGGAGTAATCTATAGTTGTAAGGTTTTGCTGCATGGTAGTGAGTATGGCTTTCAGGTCTCCCCCGATGTCAGCACTCAGGTCACCCTACTCTGAGGACAGAGCCTCTGGTCATTGTCCTTGGATTTGGTAGACTTTTGTTTCTCAAATTGCAGCTTGGTCCGGAGCTTGTCTGATTTCCCCATAGCACTATGGATATTGTGAAAGAGGTAGGAGAGCATTGGTGGCGTATTTTGGATGTATTAACGTCAGCCTGTGATGTGTCCAACAATGGTGGCGGTATGTGCAGTAGCCCTCAACGGTATGCTGTAGCAGGGTGCCTTAAAATGTCACTGCGGGATCTTATCTGTGAGTCTGTTCCCCGATATGTGAGATCGATATGAGAGGCCTGCTCTGATTTAGCCTACCGCGTCCCAATCTCCCCCTCACCTCCTCTCACCTGGGTGCAGTCTCGTTGAGGGGCAGGGATCGAATCTCAGTAGCAGCATGAGGTCTCCAGCCGGGGTGCCACACTGGCAGGGAAGCAGTCCAGCCTCGGCATGGAATGCAGCGGGATCCGGGTATGCCGGCGCAGGTAGGCCCTCAACAAACTCTGGCCACTGAGCTGCATTCAGAGAGCAGTCCAGGAGCCGAGCCCAACGATACACAGGACCCCCAGACCTTGGTTGCCAGCCTCTGCCGCTGCAATCCAGTCAGCAGCAGGATCAAGGCAGGCTCCCTAGGCTCCGTCAACAAGGAACAGCGGCAGCTCACATAGCAACTACGCACCTCCACAGATCTTCATCACAGGTGGGCCATTTTGCTCGTCAGTAGTTCCATTTGATAGCGGGGGGTCCACACATCAATTGCACACTGTTAAGCACCTGAATATATGGAGAAATGTGTCGGATTTTGATGGATTGATAAATCATTCTCTGGAGCTCGCTCAGGCTGTGGCCATCTTTGAGCCAGTGAGACTGCGCCCCCACAGAAGAATAGATACATTACTCTACTAGTTATAGAGAAAGAGTCTGAGAAGAAGACCTTGATGAGGAAACATTGAGAGCCAGAGTATTAACTAAAAGGCCTATTCAGCAAAGCTCAACCCAGCTTGTGTGTGAGAAGACTATGTTGTGTCCATGTTCGGTGTGGGGATATTTGGAAATTGTTGCAGTCTACAATGTGAGAATGGGAAAAGACATTAGACCCCAGAAGATGCGTGCAAAGGGTGTTGCCTAGGAAGATTCTTGTGTGTTAAAATGACTTTGGTGGTGTGGTGCCGGGTTCGCCCTGCTGCTGCACCACCAAAGCTGTGGTCAGACCGCCCACCAGATTACAAGTGTAACTCTTGTCTGGTAGACGTTTGTTTTGACGTTTCCACAGCGGCGCCCTGAAAATGGTTACCAAAATGGGAACGCTAAAAACAGTTCCTGACTGACCTGGATTGAAAAGTACATACCGTAAAGGAATTGACGTGCATACACACAAGGGAGCTCATGTTAGGCCCCCCTGCGTGCATCCACACTCTGAGGAGGCACAGGGGACCCTACAGGGCTCCCTTTATTTCCTCTCCATCCCAGTGTTCATCGAGTAAGATCCTTGATGGCAATGATGGTGGGGAGGAAACTTGAAATATGCTCGGCAAGAATGAGGCTGTCCCGCCAAGTATATTGGGCATCGGGCGTCACTAACGGCATGGCCAACTACAACGTAACCCCCTCCCCCTGATGAAACCGCAACCTGACACTAGGGCACCATTAACCCAGGCTCTACCCTTGTCTAATCCTGATAACTTATTTCCAGCATCTGCTGTGAGTCAAGCTGCAGACTTAGTGGGAGATACTTGACCCTTCTCTGCTCCGCGGGGCACAGACCAGGGCATTTCGAAACACATAGGGTCCCTGTCTTACACAATTGATGAAGAAGGGGCTGAGGTTAGACATCCCAGTAGCTGCATGTCCTTATGTGGTTATCTTGACAAACACCCGTCTTAAAAAAAAGACCAAAAAAGAAACAACCTCCCAATTAATCCGCAAAGCCCGACACTGGATCTACAAAACTACCTACGATTTCAAATTCCAATGGCCCGCAGAGTCTCTTGGTTGGGCAAACAACCTAAATCCATCGTGAGGTACTGCGTGGTTTTAACCTTTAAATCACCTGCCATGGCAGAAACATTGTTACCCTCACTACCTAATATGCCGACAGTATTGACACACATATTTGCCCTCCCCCTTGGCCTCATTTATAACCAGCTTCTGCCAGGTTCACTTGGTAATAGGACCCCTCAACTTTATCTCACCCCAAATGGATGCTCAGCCACAGTTTAGGGGTGGAAAAATATCACCCCCTTGTTACCAACCTCTAATCGTTTTTTGGTGCTGTCAAATTTGCTTGCAAACTAAGAGGGAGTCCGATAATGCGGCAGCTAATGGTGTCCCGGAGCACTCAGAGACACAAGCCAGATTGATAAAAGATATGGACCTTTTTCCAGTCATTACATGGATCATTGCTGGCTTGGGACACAAACTGATGGATCCAGACTAGCTCAAGTATATCTCCACTTTTGATCTAGTCTGCTTGCAAGAGACTTGGGTAGTGGACCCAGTCCATCTAAATGGCTGTAGATCGTATTATACCCCTGCAATTTCTTCAAACTCTGGCCGGGCGTGGGGTGGAATCGCGACATTCTTAAACCCTTCCATGCTCATGACAAGGTCAGCTCGTCATGCAGTACACTGGAGCTGTGCTAATGACGAGCTGACCTTGTCATGAACAATGCATATCTGGAGAGTTCAGCACCCAGCGGGAATTGCCTTAGCACCAATGTGGTTAAAGAACACCCTGAGATTTGAAGTACTCTATTAAACAAGCTCACTAATGAACCCACAGTTGGAATCCACTGGCCTCCCCCAGAAACCGTTCGCTCCACTTTAAGTAGCTCTTCGATTGATTACATGATAGCCTCATCCTCATTGAGTGAGGCCTTTAGCAATGTTACAGTTAAACTCTTAGGTTTTAGTGACCATGCAGCCATATCTTGTCATATGCACGGGGCAGGCATTCATGGTTGCAACACTTCACACATAAAACCATATGTTGCTAAGAAAAATTGACTAATGCCTAAATGGGAAACTATAGACAGGGCAGAGCTCATTTCACAGGTAGTGTCTAGCAGGCTTAAGGAAATATCAGTTTGTCTGGATCTAAACCCAGACTCGCAGAACATTATTGTGGCCTTTGAAACCATTCTGCTTGAAGTTAAAAAGAACTTTACAAAGAGTTGTGGGTCCTCAAAAAGAATGGGCAAGAAATGGTTAGATCAGAATTGCACTAAAGCACTTTCTAATCTACATCAAGTTCTTAAACGAGTGCCCAAAGGTCCGTCATTGGTTAAGCAGGCTCGCCAAAGGTATTATATCCCCAGGAAGAATAGAATAAAGATTCTGAAAGAAGAAGCATGGGAAAAACTGCTTCAAGCATCAGCTACAAATATTGCGAGGATTTCTAGGCAATGATTAATGCCCTTTTTTTAAAATCAAACACAGACTCCAACCTTGATAACCATGTGGATGAGGAGTTATGGGTGGAGAACTATAGCTAAATTGTTAAAGACAAGCGGGAGGGTACCCTCATGTTGTGCGAGAGCCTCGTCTAGCTATCTAATATAGCTCTTACATTTAATAACCTGCAGATAAGTGAGGCCCTGGCACAATGCACTAACAACAAGGCCCCTGGTCCTAATGGTACACCAAAAGATTCAATGAAAAGGAAAAAACAACAGGAACAGGAAAGAAACACAAAAACTAGGGAAAAGTAATGAACAGTGTGGAGAAAAAGGGATGCGGCTGAGCGTTGAATAAATAGGGATAGCTGGAAAATCAACCCAAAGGTTGTATGTGTTACAGAGACTGTACTCTGGGGTGAAGAAGTAAATAAAAGTAAAAAAAGTATAAAAATAATAAGAAAGAGTGAAAGAGTGGAGAAATAAAACAAGTGGTATATATAAAAATGGTGGAATGGATCGAAATGGGGTATAGTGAAGGATGGGATAAAGCGATGAAGTGAAGAACAAAATTCTTTAGGAGAAATGATGCCAAGAGAGAACAGTGGTTATAGGGAAGAACAACATTATAAGAAACTACTGTATTCCAGTCTCTCGTTGAGTCCTTTCGGATGGGTGGAACACAGTTTATGGATCCAGCACAGTTCTCTTTGTAGTAAGAATTTTCTTGGGTCAATGCCTGTGTTTTTTTTACTAGCTCCAAAATTTGGAAGCGAATTTGGCTTGTATTGTGATTAAGTTGGGTAAAATGAGCTGCCACGCAGGATTTAAGGTTCTTATTTCTAATATTACAGCGATGTTCTGTGAGTCTACTTTTTATCTTCCGTTCTGTTTTACCCACATAAGGTAAACCGCAGGGACACTTTAAGAGGTACATCACATTGGTGGTGTCACAAGTTGCATTCACCTGGAGGCGAATGGGTGTGCTCTGAGTGGAGTGCATCATATTGTTTTCTGGAATGATGTTTTGGCAGTTAGTGCAGTTATGGCACGGGATTGTGCGCTTATATGTAGTAGATTCTGTAGAACGAGGTTTTAGCATGGATTGTAGATTTTTTGAACGCTGATAAGCAAAAATGAGAAGATGTTCAAACATTTGATTGAAATCAGGTTCCAGTTGGAGAACTTGCCAGTGTTTGATGATATATTGTTTGATAAGTGGACTCTTGGTCGAAAATTTGGAAACAAATACATTCCGTGGTTCTGTTGAACTTGGAATAACTTTCGGTGTGAGTAGAGTGGTAGGTTCAATTTCTGCTACTCTGTCACTAGCTGCTTTGTAAATTTGGTTCGGATAGCCTCTGTTCAAAAATGTGTTCATGATGATGGTACTGTCATGTTTGTACGCATTTTCAGTCGATGCTATTCTTTTAGCCTGAAGCAGTTGAGAGTAGGGTAAACGTCTTTTGAGGCTGGGCTGGTGAAAACTTGAATAATGCAAGAAAATGTTCCGGTCAGTTTGTTTGATGTAGATAGATGTGTCTAAGTAGGTGTTGCCTATTTTTATGTCCACATCTAAAAAAGATATCCTGGGAGCACTGATATTGAAAGTGAATTGTATCCTGTCTTTAACGGTATTGAGTTGGCTTATGGCTGAAACTAATTGTTCTTCAGTGCCTGTCAATATGAGGAAGATGTCATCAATATATCGATGATATGATCAGAGATGGTCTTGCCAGTGTGGAATGGTGAGTATATGTTCAGTCTTGTACTCATGCATGAACAGATTAGCATATGCTGGAGCCGCACAGTTGCCCATGGCGACGCCTGACAGTTGGATGTAAAAATGTTCCCGGTATTTGAAGTAGCTGTGTAGTAGTGTAAATTGAATCAGTTCCATTAGAAATAATTGCAAGTCTGGAGGTTTCTGAGTTTTGAGTAGAGCAGCTTCAATGGCTTGGAGGCACAAATTGTGGGGGATGGATGTATATAAAGAATTTACATCGATCGTACATAATAATACGGCTGCTGTTGGATCAATGGTGATGTCTTTGATTTTTGTCAAGAAGTCTGTAGTATCTTGTAAGTAACTGGGCATTTGTTTGACTGAACATTGGAGATGCCTGTCTATTTAAGTACCAATAGGCTTGTGGATAGAGTTGCATGTACTGACAATGGGTCTAAATGGAGGTTTCAACGGATGTTTATGAATTTTTGGAACCATGTATAGGTACGGGGTTTGAGGATGTAATTTGACCAAGTATCTCCTGTCTTTGTCCGTGATGGTCCCAAGGATGACTGCTTTATCAATGAGAGACTGGAGAGTAGTGGAGTATTCGATGGTGGGATCCATGTTTATTTCCATGTAGGTATTAGTGTCTTGTAGATGGATATTCACACTGTCCTGGTAAAATTGAGTATCCACTATCACTAGGGCGCCGCCCTTATCTGCTTTGCAGATGGTGATGTCACTTTTGGTAGCCAATTGAGTTAAGGCTTGTTTCCCATTCTTAGAAAGATTTTGTTTAGTGTGTATAATTTTCTTGTTTATCTTTGTGCTCAAGTGCCTCAAACAGGTCCAGGGTCTTGTGGCTAACTGGAGCAAAAAAAACTTGTAGGTCGTAAGTCCATAAGGGTATGCGCGTCCTCTGTGAGTGATGGTACACAGACGTTGGTAAAAAAGTGTTTTAATATAAGTGTCCGCATGAATTTATAGAAACTCACTTGTGTTTCTAGATCATTGGTGGTGTACGTGGGAACAAAGGACATGCCTTTTTGTACCACCTTCATCTGTGAGATCGAAATATTGGATTGGGAAATATTCATAACTAAGTTCAGTGACTCTGTGTTGACTTTGCTATTGAGTGCTGAGAGTCTGTTGAACTGGGTCAGCCTGGATCGCCAGTTGCATCGGTGCCTGATCTTAAAAAAGACACCGAACCAGTGCTGGTAGCAGTAGATTGGTACATTGAGGTCTTGACATGGCGGTTGACGCGAATCTTGTCTAGGGAATCTTGTGCATGAAGAATCATCCGATTCAGGGCCCGAGGTTGTGACTACAATTTAGCGTGAACTAAAACACCAAGGTGCTTGTGCGTGAAATGTAATAGATGGCCATAGCAGAGGTGATGGCTGTTAGTGCCCGATGGTGAACAGTATACGGTTGAGGTATAAGGAAATGAGTGGCAAGAAGAGTGAATTGCGTTAAAACAATGTTTTTCGTTTAATTTCTCTGTAGATTAATGGACCCCCTGAAGAAGAGCCATGGGCTCGAAATGCATCGGGGCTAATGTAAACTATGTCTTTAAGATATATGCTCGTTGTGTGGAATTTACCCTTTGGAATTTTCAGTAACTTATTGAATCATATGATGTTATGTTAGTGAAATCGTAACATACGTTTCCAAAGACACAGATTACAAAGTGAATACAACTTTGTGTTTCTTCAAATGGACTACTTTGTTTTATTGCCTGCAAAATTATTTAGCACACAGGAGTGCTCAAGAGCTTCACCTTACACTTTTAAGGTCCTTCCAGTTCTATATTCTTCAGCGCCCCTTGGACAGAAGGGGATCACCTTGAGCACCCTAAACCTCTTTTTAAACATTCAGTCTACCAGTAAACTACCGATTAACTAGCACATTTTGGAGTGCAGCGGACCTCTTCTTCTTTATAAATTTCTTCCTCTGTCCCCCCTCTCAGCACCCATCTCCCAAACAACATGTCTTACGCAGACATAGCTAACCTGACCTGCAACAAAGCTGACACCTTTGAATTCACTACAGAGGATACTGATAGAATATATGCACTTATACAGGAGCCCGAGTGTATATCATCTAGCACAGGTTCTGTGCAATCGAATATACATCAACTTCTCTTCGCTGCCAAGAGAGAAATAAATCAATGTTTACACGCCAGTACGTTAATTCGTTACCACAAAGTATCGAGAATACCAAGAGATCTACGAATACCTCTCAAATCTACTCTTTGCAAAAATAATATCAGATTTACCGAAAGGTGGTTTGGAATTCTAAACAAGTGTTCACTAGATCGAATACTTCTAATTGTGGAAGAGTTGTCTAAAATGCTTGAAGATCTAACATCTGAAGTTACACAATTGAAAGAAGAGTTAAGCACCAAACTTACACCCGAAGAACTATGTCAAACACTTGAAGACGTGAATGTGCAACTAGAAAAATACACCAAAGAAATAAGCGAATGCAAGCTACGCAAGTTCAAAACGGACACTGTGGACTATAAGCTTGGGGAATTGTACAACTGGGCGGAAATCTATGCGGCTAGAAGGCAACAAAGATCCCATTTTAATAAATCCACAGATGGCAAAACCTCTTCCTCGGATGATTCTTCACGCACAAGATTCCCTAGACAAGATTTGCGTCAACCGCCATGTCAAGACAACAAACAACAATATAGCACCTCAATGAACCAATCTACTGCTACTAGCACTGGTTCTGTGTCTTTTTTAGGATCAGGCACCGATGCAACTGGCGATCCAGGCTGACCCAGTTCAACAGACTCTCAGCACTCAATAGCAAAGTCAACACAGAGTCACAGAACTTAGTTATAAATATTTCCCAATCCAATATTTCGATCTCACAGATGAAGGTGGTACAAAAAGGCATGTCCTTTGTTCCCACGTACACCACCAATGATCTAGAAACACAAGTGAGTTTCTATAAATTCATGCGGACACTTATATTAAAACACTTTTTTACCAATTTCTGTGTACCATCACTCACAGAGGACACGCATACCCTTATGGACTTACGACCTACAAATTGTTTTTGCTCCAGGAAAGCCACAAGACCCTCGACCTGTTTGAGGCACTTGAGCTCAAAGATAAACAAGAAAATTATGCACACTAAACAAAATCTTTCTAAGAATGAGAAACAAGCCTTAACTCAATTGGCTAGCAACAGTGACATAATCATCTGCAAAGCAGATAAGGGCGGTGCCCTAGTGATATTGGATACCCATTTTTACCAGGACAGTGTGAATATCCATCTATAAGACACTAATACCTACATGGAAATAAACATGGATCCCACCATCGAATACTCCACTACTCTGCAGTCTCTCATTGATAAAGCAGTCATCCTTGGGACCATCACGGAAAAAGAAAGGAGATACTTGGTCAAATTACATCCTCTAACCCCGTACCTATACATGGTTCCAAAAATTCATAAACATCTGTTGAAACCTCCATTTAGACCCATTGTCAGTACATGCAACTCTATCCACGAGCCTATTGGTACTTACATAGACAGGCATCTCCAATGTTCTGTCAAACAAATGCCCAGTTACTTACAAGATACTACAGACTTCTTGACAAAAATCAAAGACATCACCATTGATCCAACAGCAGCCATATTATTATGTACGATCAATGTAAATTCTTTATATACATCCATCCCCCACAATTTGGGCCTCCAAGCCATTGAAGCTGCTCTACTCAAAACTCAGAAACCTCCAGACTTGCAACTATTTCTAATGGAACTGATTCAATTTACACTACTACACAGCTACTTCAAATACCAGGAAAAACTTTACATCCAACTGTCAGGCGTCGCCATGGGCAACTGTGCGGCTCCAGCATATGCTTACCTGTTCATGCACGAGTACGAGACTGTACATATACTCACCATTCAACACTGGCAAGACCATCTCAGATCATATCATCGATATATTGATGACATCTTCCTCATATGGACAGGCACTGAAGAACAATTAGTTTCAGCCATAAGCCAACTCAATACCGTTAATGACTGGTTGGATAAGAAAGAGAGGGCGAATCGTGTGGTGCCTGTGATTCAGTCGTCGAATGGTGTTGCAGTGACGGACCCAGTTGGAATCGTTGAATGTTTTGCGGAATATTTTCGTGTGGTTTATACCCCTGTGTCTGGACGGGATGTGGCTGACTCTCGCCTTTTGTTGCGCGATATAGCTTTGCCCAGTGTTTCCGATCTTGACCGTGTCTCGTTGGAGTCCCCTTTTACTACGGATGAGATAGCGACTGCCATTCGCTCGCTCCGTTCGGGCAAGGCCTTAGGCCCCAATGGGTTACCGATTGAGCTGTACAAGCTACGCCCTGACAGGGTAGCGCCCTATCTTCGGGCTATGTTTTTGGAGTCCCGGGAACGGGGTATTCTCCCGTATGACCAGCGTTTGGCTACGATAGTCGTAATTCCCAAAGACGGGAAACCGCGGGACCTTTGTTCGTCTTATAGGCCCATTTCCCTGTTAAATGTTGAGCCTAAGGTCCTGGCTAAGCTCCTGGCGACCCGCCTACTGACGGTCATTAGTGGCTTGGTTCATCCGGATCAATCCGGATTTATCCCACATCGTAACACGGCTCTTAACCTACGTCGTCTCCACGGTGCTGTTGCGAGGGCGGGGCTTCTGACGGAGCCGGCCATTTTGGCCTCATTAGACGCCTCGATGGCCTTTGACACTGTAGAGTGGCCCTATCTTTGGGCAGCTCTCGAAAAATTTGGTTTTGGCCCTGAATTTATCGGTTGGGTGAAGTTGTTGTGCGTTGAACCCTTAGCGCAAGTAGTGGTGAACGGTAAAGTTTCTGTCCCCTTCTGCCTTGGTAGGGGGACCCGTCAGGGTTGCCCCTTGTCTCCATTGCTTTTCGCGCTTGCCTTGGAACCGTTAGCTGTGTGGCTTCGTTGGGAGCCTTCGCTCAAAGGGATCCGTTGGTCACCGGACTTTGAGGACCGTGTCTCTCTTTACGCGGACGACATTCTTCTATATCTTACCTCCCCGCGTAAATCTTTAAATGTCTTATTTGATGTTCTTACTTCGTTCGGTGCTAATTCGGGCCTTGTTATTAATTGGGCTAAGTCCTGTGTGTATGTTTTTTCGGGTATTTTGCCCCCTTTGCCGGACAGATTTCCTATCCAGGTGGTCCAGTCTGGCTTCAAGTATTTGGGGATTTTTATTACCCTGGACCCCTCACTCCGGTTTGAGCGTAATCTCCTCCCCCCGCTTCTTAGACTGCGACTGGATGTGGCCCGTTGGCGTAAGCTGCCCCTATCTCCTTTGGGTAGGGCAGCTCTTTTTAAAATGATGTCCTTGCCGCGGTTCCTCTACGCACTTCAAAATTCCTATGACGACATTCCCGCTACCTATTTCCGAGAGATCGAGAGTCTGCAAAGACAACTGATTTGGGACGGGCGTCCACGTATAGCCCTTGCGAAACTTACCATCCCTTGGTACGACGGGGGCATGGCGCTCCCCGATATCAAGAGATATTACTGGGCTGCCCAGCTATCTGCCATTAACCACGCGATGTATTCGCCGGGTCGCGATCCGGCCTTTGAGATGGATAGGTTCCAGTTGCCGGGAGGGGACTTTAATAGAGCGCTTTATTCTAGATCGGCCGGGCGCCACCTTACGGGCCCGTCCAGGACCGCAGTCAACGTGTGGCGCGCCGCGAATGTGAGTTTGGGATGGGAGAATCGACTGACGCTGGCGACTCCGCTTTATGCTTCTGAACGTTTGGGGTGTCTCTGGTCTACTAAGGGCTTTGACCGCTGGGATATGATTGGGATTTGTAAGGTGGGTGATGTTTGTGTGAATGGTAGCGTGAAGTCGTTCCAGGCCCTTAAGGCGGAATACGACTTGAGTGATAGAGAGTTTTTCCGGTATCTGCAGGTCCGGCATGCCCTGTCCTCAGTTCTGACTCCTGATGTGGCCCTGCCCGAGTCCTCCCCCCTTGAGGATCGTATACTAGATGGACACCTGCCCGACAGCACTATCTCCCTTATTTACAAAAAATTGATTCATACTCGCGCTGATTTGTTGCTCCGGCTCAGAGAGATGTGGGTCGGTGACGGATTGGAATTAGATGACGAGGATTGGCAGTCGGCACTCTCCTCTCCGAAAGAAGTCGCCATTCCCGCCCGTCTTCGTTTGGTGCAACTTAAAATCCTCCACCGGGTGTATGTGACTGGTCCGCGTCTGGTGGTAATGGGTTTTTCCCCGGATGGCTTATGTAAGCGTGGGTGTGGGATGAGCGCTACCTTTATGCATATACTTTGGGAGTGCCCGGTGGTGGCAGCCTATTGGGTGGATGTACTTGCGATAATGACTGTTGTGACTGGTGTTGCACTGCGGCCTGAGGCCCGACGATGCCTGCTGAACGTGTGGGAACCCTCCGATTACTCTGTGGCCCAGACTAGATGGGCGACCTTGGGTTACATGGTCGCGAAGCGTGACATTGCGCAACTTTGGGGCGCATCCCGTCCTCCAGAAGTTTCGGTGTGGGAGGATAACATGGACTGGTCCATGTTCCGAGAGAAGACCGTCTATGTGGCTAGGGGCAGACCCAGGGCGTGGACGAAAATTTGGGGTCAATGGAATGCATATCGTGGAGAAATTTGTACCCCTCCCTTGGTTGACACCTCCGATATTACCCTGTCTCCCTAGGCTGACGTTCCCGAAATTTTTCATTCTGTTTTAGGATTTTCCTGTCCTCCCTGCTTCCCCCCTCCCCCGGCCTTGCCGAGTCTCATTGATTCACCTTTGTTTTCCTGATTAGTGGCCCTCCCCTCTGACATCCGGGCTGACTTGATTGCTGCATTCGCCTTGTTTTAGTGTTCGTTATTTTAATGTTTAATATAGAAAATTATCATGTTCTGTCCTATGTCTGGAGCAATATTTACTCTATGATTTCGTCCTGGCCACGGAAAGGATTGTCTACCTCATGTGTCGTGCTTTGCGAATTAGCGGCCAGCCCGTGTGGTTGTAGGCCCATCTTTGTACTTTTTATCTGATTGCTCAATAAAAGTTTTTAACCAAAAAAAAAATAAATACCGTTAATGACAGGATACAATTCACTTTCAATATCAGTGCTTCCAGGATATCTTTTTTAGATGTGGACATAAAAATAGGCAACACCAACTTAAACACATCTATCTACATCAAACAAACTGACCAGAACAATTTCTTGCATTATTCAAGTTTTCACCAGCCCAGCCTCAAAAGACATTTACCCTACACACAACTGCTTCGGGCTAAAAGAATAGCGTTGACTGAAAATGCGTACAAACATGACAGTACCATCATCATGAGCACATTTTTGAAGAGAGGCTATCCGAACCAAATTGTCAAAGCAGCTAGTGACAGAGTAGCAGAAATCGAACGTACCACTCTACTCACACTGAAAGTTTTTCCAACATCAACAGAACCACGGAATGTATTTGTTTCCAAATTTTTGACCAAGAGTCCACTTATCAAACAATGTATCATCAAACACTGGCAAGTTCTCCAACTGGAACCTGATTTCAATCAAATTTTTGAACATCTTCCCATTTTTGCTCATCAGCGTTCCAAAAATCTACAATCCATGCGAAAACCTCGTTCCACAGAATCTACTACATATAAGAGCACAATCCCGTGCCACAACTGCACTAACTGCAACAACATCATTCCAGGAAACAATATGATGCACCCCACTCAGGTTACCCCCTTTCGCCTCCAGGTGAATGCAACTTGTGACTCCACCAATGTGGTATACCTCTTAAAGTGTCCCTGCGGTTTACCTTATGTGGGTAAAACAGAACGGAAGATAAAAATTAGACTCACAGAACATCGCAGTAATATTAGAAATAAGAACCTTAAATCATGCGTGGCAGCTCATTTTACCGACGTTTGTTGACCACTTTCTACGCCCAATGGTGCAAACTATGCCAACATACCTGAAGGATACCGCGGACGTTTTACGCCTCTTACCGGTTTTGGATTTCGATGTCACCACTGATCTGTTGGTGTCATTCGATGTAGAGGCCTTATATACTTCCATACCTCAGGACGAAACGCTTGAAGTGATTCAGTCTTTACTGGAATCTAAGGAGTTGGACACCATTACTCCGGTGCACTTCATTATGGCCTGTGCCACCCTGGCGATGAAGAAAAACTTTTTCAAGTTCGAAGACAATTTATATTTGCAAGTGTCGGGGACCAGTATGGGGAGCGTTTATGCCCCCAGCCTGGCGAACCTTTACGTACACTACTTCGAACAACGACATGTCCTGACTGAGTCCAACCCATACCTCGACCACATAAAAACATGGAAACGATATATCGACGATATATTGGTGGTCTGGCGGGGCACTAAGGAAAGCTGTCAGGATTTTCTCGGCTGGCTAAACAGCAGGAATGCTTTCCTACGCTTCACCATAGAGGTTGGTGGTCGGAATCTGGCCTTTCTTGACCTGATGATTAATGCCACCCCCAGTGGTTTACAATCAGAACTGTACAAGAAACCCATGTCCAGGAACTCCCTTTTGGCTTATGACAGCCATCACCCTAAGTCATTACGGGATAATTTGCCATTTGGGCAATTCTTGCGAGTCCAGAGGAACTGTTCTACCAGCACGGCCTTCAAGGTGCACTCCACGGCACTCAAGACTCAACTTATCAACAGGAAATATCCTCCTCGCCTGGTACATCGAGCCATGAAAAGGGCTAGTAACAACTGTCGAGCTGCAATATTGGAACCTGCTCCTCCTAAACCCCCTCTGGAGAGACTCACTTTTGTGCATACCTTTGGCACATTATCAAACGACATCAAGAAAGCAGTGAAGAAACGATGGTCTATCTTAAATTCAGGACCCCACTCGATTCCACAGCCGTTATTCGCCTTCAAGAGAGGACCTAATTTGAGAGATCGTATGGTCCATACTAGACCACGTGATGAGACCCCGAGAGCAGTAGGTACTCTATGGGACCTCCCCCCAGTAGCCGGCCATCACCCATGTGGCACATGTCAATCTTGTGCCCAGACGTCAAAAACTACAGAAATTGACATTGGTACATCTAGACCGTGGAGGCAATTAAGATTTACCAATTGCAACAGCGACAAGTTAATCTATTTGATCACCTGTCCCTGCGGCCTTAGATACGTAGGGATGACTACTCGTAAGATCAAGGTGAGGTTGTCTGAACACAGAAGTACCATCAACTGCAAGAGGCAGGCAACTAGATTAACCAATCATTTCATCACTATGAACCATCCACCTACGTCATTCAAATGGACGGTCCTTGAAAAACCGTTCATCCCGTCCCATGTCACGAATGTGAGTAATTTCCTGCTCAGGAAAGAGCAAAAATGGGTTCTGACCCTTGGCACTGATCGCATAGGGTTGAACGACGACATACCGTGGTCTTCGTTCTGACATTATCACCCATACCTTGCGACGTGACCTAGGTTAGAACCGGTATCAAGGGGTGTTAAAAATGTATATCTCTTGTACCTAAAGAGTTACCTTGATCGTCAGGGGGCAACCCCATAACACAGGGCGCATCGCGATGGCCGTGGTGATGTCCTGATCTCAGGGTGACTCCTACTATCTTTGCAAGTCAGAGAGGGACTTTGGCTAGTTCCTGTTAAAACAGCATGGGTACCTCCAGCCTTGTTTAATATCTCAGTCCAAGGGTTTATCTTCAACGTTGTGGACAGCGCTGTATTTACTGGCCATTCTGTATATATATTGTTTGCAGCGCTTAGCCACATTGCTGGAAGGTAACAGATATGTTCTTTTATGAACATCGTACTAATCTGCCACAGCCCGGTGTCCATGTACGTCTGCTAAGTTTATTTTTATTTACATTTACTAATATTCCTATAACAACGTGGGCACTGCCTTTGATTGGCCAGTCGCCCCGGGCATCTACCCTATCCCCGCTCGCTAGAGTTCGATCTATGCTGTGTCTAACCAATCACAGCTCGTCTATCACAATGGACGCATGACGCGCACCTTCCCTACATCACGTGGGTGGTTCCAGCCAATCCACTGCTAGGAATTAAATAGTGATTGTAAACATTCTACCGGCACCTCCCCAGACGGCACAGATGCCGCGTCGGAGTACCGACGGTTAGGTAAGGGGACTGCGAGAGTATTTTCCTTGCTATACTACTGGCTTTCGCTTTACTAATCGGCAATATTCTGCATTTGCCGACTTTAACGGCGCATGCGGACAGAGTTCAGCGCTTTTGAATGCCGATTGACACTAAGCGTTTTTTCAAGCAGTAGGGGTTCATTGCATGTTAGCTTGCACCGCTAAACTCGTGGCTTCTTCACAAACAACGAGGGAGTCACTGCAACTACATATATGCACTGATATGGTACCATGGCCTGGGCAAACACTTTTTGGCAAACACTTTTTGGCAGGAAGATGAATTTACCCAATAATATCTAGTTTTATGAGAGTTGGCGTCTAATTATGGAATTATCCCATCTTGATGAGTGGACATTTTCATGGACACTTGACTGAACAGGCTGTGAATGGGCAAGACAACTAATATATCGTTTAGCAGGGTCACACTAGCGCATTACCATACTCTTGCGTGCCCTAGCCCAACATCATGACATTTGGTCTCGGCAACTTCCTTGTGAATCTTTTGTTGACACTTTTGGTGAGTGATTCACTAGTTTGACTTATTCACCTTTTCCAGAGCGGTGCTTCACCTTTGTCCTGAGCCGCAGCCAGGTGGGGTGAGGTCCTTACTTCTTACAAATCAGGTAAGAAGGAGTCCGTGAAATTTGTACTCTACTTTTTCACATTCTATTTCTATCTGTACGGATGACACTAGTACAACACAGTGTGTAATGATTGAATATCCTGGATATTGATCTCACCTACGTTAAAAATGTACGCTGGTGTATAAGGTAGTTTACTGGGGTGGACAGGTGGTGGTTGCTGTATTTATGCCATGTCTTTCTTTTTCAGTTAATTACTGAATTGGTAAGAAGTATCGGAACGAGTATACCTAGAAGGTTCAGGTGACATATACAATTTGTAATGAAATCGTTCCAGTATTTTCCTTGTATAGAACACACTTTTTCACATAAGGGTTTTTTTTGTTTGCAGTAGCGTTAAAATTTAGGTCCTGAAGAAAGCAAGGCCGATTGGCCAAGAATTGCTGAAACATGTCGACCACGTTCCACCGCTAGACAGTTTATTAATTCCCCTGTCTTGGCTATTTTTTAACCTTGGTGTCAGGAGTTGTACTTTAATAAAATAATTTTTGCTCCTTAAACCAATTTTATTCACTTTCCTTATTACTCTTGGTATTATTTATCCCTAGCACTGCACTCTTTTTTACCCCACAGCCACGTTGTGAGTATATATCCTTTTAACTCACATTAACCATCCTTACCCCACAGGAGGGCTAGTCCTTCTCTGTCGGAGCAAACAATAGGTATGGTGTTTGTCCTCGGAGCCCCAAATGATGAAGGGCGGTTCCGAGTGGTGACTGATGGGTGCCAGAGACCGGACACAAACCTGATTTGGTTGCTGTAGTTCTCTTTATATGGCTTTATTGGTAACTACCCTTGTTTCTGGTAATCACCTTTGAGATTTTGACCCTCTAATACTTTTGTGGTATATGTAATTGGGGCGTGTATTTAGAGCTGGTCAATAAATTGCCCTTGGGTCCCCCTTAATTATATTTGTTGTTGATGTACTTTGAGCAGTTGCTGAACTGCGGACCCGTGTTCCTGTGTGTAGATCTTTTATAGACTACACCTCAATTCACCCGCATTAGGGTGGATTCATCCGCATTGGATGGTGTCAACTTTTGATTCATAGTTGCTTGGGCTGCTGTCATTTTTTCAGTCACCATGGGAGAGAATCATGGTCTCTCATTCGATGATGAGGACCTATTGTCAGTCCTAGCCGACTTTCCAGACTTACGAGATGTCACACCTGTGTTGATTGCGACCAGTGAAGAGGAATGGGGTAAGCTGTTGGGCCTTAAGAAATCTATGACTAGAACAGCTATGCATGGTTCTATTATGGCCCAATATGTTCGGAATGACTGTGCCCCCACTGGGCTCATTGTCACTAATGCCCCCAGACTCTTCTTAAAAGATAAAGATTTCCTTAAGAGTTGGGCAATGATTGCCTGGCGGTGTACCAGAGACTGGTTGATCCTGATTATTAAAACTTCCAAACTGGCGGCTGATGCCATTTTGGTAGAGATTCAGATCACCGAGTCAAAAATTAAAGCTACACTCTCTGAAAAGATCTTCCGTAAGAAAAAGGAGGAATCTGACAAGACTAATAGTGAATATAAAGATCATATCCTATTCACGAAGATGGAGAAATTCAAGAAAGATCTGGACAAATTTCAATTTGACCGGGTCTATCCTTACACCAGTGAATCATATGCTCCATCTGCGAATTCCAACAGTCGTAAAACCAGTTCTAGTTATGGTACTTCTGACTCAGATAGCAACACCTCAGGGAGTGACTCCAATAGTGATAACCAGACTAGACCAAGGAGGGGCCGAGGCAAAAAGAACTTCAATCAATCATGGCGGGGCAACCAACATAATCAGGGACCACAGCAATGGTGGCCACCCAACAACTGGCAGTGTGGAGGCCCGGGTTTCTTTCCTAACCAACAGAATCCCTTCCAAGCCCCAATGGGTCCTTTTCCACCGAATTACCCACCGGCTTTCCCAACCAATTTCAACGGACAGCCTTTTTTAGGGTATGGCCACGGCAGGTCACGTGGAAGAAGGAGAGGTCAAGCTCCAGTTCAAACACCAGCACAACCTCAAGTGCAGTTCAGCTCACCACCAACGACGAGTTCGACCAGGAACTTACGGAGCAACACGGCCAAGAACAAGGAACAAACCCACACGGAGGCAGCATTGTAATGAATTTGAGCAGTCGCACTTTGACTGAGATTGAACAGTCTGCCCTTAACAGAGGCCTGGGTTTTGTTCCTACCTTTCGAAATGAACATTTTGAAACTCGTTTGGAACTGGCCAGGTTCATCAGAAAAGTGAGACTACACTTCTTTTTCTTGGATAAAGACAGATCACCACAAGAGGAGGTAATGACGAATACAGGGCTTAGACCTAAATCGACTTTCTATCCACCCACTCACCTGATGCCAGCCAATGTATTGGCTTTTGAACAGGCCCTCGAGAGAGATCTTGAAGAATTGTTCAAACAAGATGCAAGGCCCTTTCATAATCTTCCTAAAGTGGAGCATCAAGCCCTCAAAACTTTGTCAGCTGATGCCTCCATAATCGTGAAACCAGCGGACAAAGGCGGGGCGATTGTTGTCCTGGACACGGAGACATATCGAGCAGAATGTCTCCGGCAGCTGAGTGATGTCAGGTCCTACCGCCTCCTTGAGCAGGATCCCACAGGTGAATTACAAAGAACGATCCGGAATATGACAGAAGAAGCACTTGCTGAAGGCTGGGTGACTGATTCTGAGGCTAAATTCCTCAACACAGAACATCCAGTCACTCCTTACTTTTACATCTTACCGAAGGTGCACAAGGAGCAACGCCCGCCGCCAGGGAGGCCGATCATTTCAGGCATTGGGTCCATTTTGGAACCCTTGTCGACGTTTGTTGACCACTTTCTACGCCCAATGGTCCAAACTATGCCAACATACCTGAAGGATACCGCGGACGTTTTACGCCTCTTACCGGTTTTGGATTTCGATGTCACCACTGATCTGTTGGTGTCATTCGATGTAGAGGCCTTATATACTTCCATACCTCAGGACGAAACGCTTGAAGTGATTCAGTCTTTACTGGAATCTAAGGAGTTGGACACCATTACTCCGGTGCACTTCATTATGGCCTGTGCCACCCTGGCGATGAAGAAAAACTTTTTCAAGTTCGAAGACAATTTATATTTGCAAGTGTCGGGGACCAGTATGGGGAGCGTTTATGCCCCCAGCCTGGCGAACCTTTACGTACACTACTTCGAACAACGACATGTCCTGACTGAGTCCAACCCATACCTCGACCACATAAAAACATGGAAACGATATATCGACGATATATTGGTGGTCTGGCGGGGCACTAAGGAAAGCTGTCAGGATTTTCTCGGCTGGCTAAATAGCAGGAATGCTTTCCTACGCTTCACCATAGAGGTTGGTGGTCGGAATCTGGCCTTTCTTGACCTGATGATTAATGCCACCCCCAGTGGTTTACAATCAGAACTGTACAAGAAACCCATGTCCAGGAACTCCCTTTTGGCTTATGACAGCCATCACCCTAAGTCATTACGGGATAATTTGCCATTTGGGCAATTCTTGCGAGTCCAGAGGAACTGTTCTACCAGCACGGCCTTCAAGGTGCACTCCACGGCACTCAAGACTCAACTTATCAACAGGAAATATCCTCCTCGCCTGGTACATCGAGCCATGAAAAGGGCTAGTAACAACTGTCGAGCTGCAATATTGGAACCTGCTCCTCCTAAACCCCCTCTGGAGAGACTCACTTTTGTGCATACCTTTGGCACATTATCAAACGACATCAAGAAAGCAGTGAAGAAACGATGGTCTATCTTAAATTCAGGACCCCACTCGATTCCACAGCCGTTATTCGCCTTCAAGAGAGGACCTAATTTGAGAGATCGTATGGTCCATACTAGACCACGTGATGAGACCCCGAGAGCAGTAGGTACTCTATGGGACCTCCCCCCAGTAGCCGGCCATCACCCATGTGGCACATGTCAATCTTGTGCCCAGACGTCAAAAACTACAGAAATTGACATTGGTACATCTAGACCGTGGAGGCAATTAAGATTTACCAATTGCAACAGCGACAAGTTAATCTATTTGATCACCTGTCCCTGCGGCCTTAGATACGTAGGGATGACTACTCGTAAGATCAAGGTGAGGTTGTCTGAACACAGAAGTACCATCAACTGCAAGAGGCAGGCAACTAGATTAACCAATCATTTCAACACTATGAACCATCCACCTACGTCATTCAAATGGACGGTCCTTGAAAAACCGTTCATCCCGTCCCATGTCACGAATGTGAGTAATTTCCTGCTCAGGAAAGAGCAAAAATGGGTTCTGACCCTTGGCACTGATCGCATAGGGTTGAACGACGACATACCGTGGTCTTCGTTCTGACATTATCACCCATACCTTGCGACGTGACCTAGGTTAGAACCGGTATCAAGGGGTGTTAAAAATGTATATCTCTTGTACCTAAAGAGTTACCTTGATCGTCAGGGGGCAACCCCATAACACAGGGCGCATCGCGATGGCCGTGGTGATGTCCTGATCTCAGGGTGACTCCTACTATCTTTGCAAGTCAGAGAGGGACTTTGGCTAGTTCCTGTTAAAACAGTATGGGTACCTCCAGCCTTGTTTAATATCTCAGTCCAAGGGTTTATCTTCAACGTTGTGGACAGCGCTGTATTTACTGGCCATTCTGTATATATATTGTTTGCAGCGCTTAGCCACATTGCTGGAAGGTAACAGATATGTTCTTTTATGAACATCGTACTAATCTGCCACAGCCCGGTGTCCATGTACGTCTGCTAAGTTTATTTTTATTTACATTTACTAATATTCCTATAACAACGTGGGCACTGCCTTTGATTGGCCAGTCGCCCCGGGCATCTACCCTATCCCCGCTCGCTAGAGTTCGATCTATGCTGTGTCTAACCAATCACAGCGCGTCTATCACAATGGACGCATGACGCGCACCTTCCCTACATCACGTGGGTGGTTCCAGCCAATCCACTGCTAGGAATTAAATAGTGATTGTAAACATTCTACCGGCACCTCCCCAGACGGCACAGATGCCGCGTCGGAGTACCGACGGTTAGGTAAGGGGACTGCGAGAGTATTTTCCTTGCTATACTACTGGCTTTCGCTTTACTAATCGGCAATATTCTGCATTTGCCGACTTTAACGGCGCATGCGGACAGAGTTCAGCGCTTTTGAATGCCGATTGACACTAAGCGTTTTTTCAAGCAGTAGGGGTTCATTGCATGTTAGCTTGCACCGCTAAACTCGTGGCTTCTTCACAAACAACGAGGGAGTCACTGCAACTACATATATGCACTGATATGGTACCATGGCCTGGGCAAACACTTTTTGGCAAACACTTTTTGGCAGGAAGATGAATTTACCCAATAATATCTAGTTTTATGAGAGTTGGCGTCTAATTATGGAATTATCCCATCTTGATGAGTGGACATTTTCATGGACACTTGACTGAACAGGCTGTGAATGGGCAAGACAACTAATATATCGTTTAGCAGGGTCACACTAGCGCATTACCATACTCTTGCGTGCCCTAGCCCAACATCATGACATTTGGTCTCGGCAACTTCCTTGTGAATCTTTTGTTGACACTTTTGGTGAGTGATTCACTAGTTTGACTTATTCACCTTTTCCAGAGCGGTGCTTCACCTTTGTCCTGAGCCGCAGCCAGGTGGGGTGAGGTCCTTACTTCTTACAAATCAGGTAAGAAGGAGTCCGTGAAATTTGTACTCTACTTTTTCACATTCTATTTCTATCTGTACGGATGACACTAGTACAACACAGTGTGTAATGATTGAATATCCTGGATATTGATCTCACCTACGTTAAAAATGTACGCTGGTGTATAAGGTAGTTTACTGGGGTGGACAGGTGGTGGTTGCTGTATTTATGCCATGTCTTTCTTTTTCAGTTAATTACTGAATTGGTAAGAAGAATCGGAACGAGTATACCTAGAAGGTTCAGGTGACATATACAATTTGTAATGAAATCGTTCCAGTATTTTCCTTGTATAGAACACACTTTTTCACATAAGGGGTTTTTTTGTTTGCAGTAGCGTTAAAATTTAGGTCCTGAAGAAAGCAAGGCCGATTGGCCAAGAATTGCTGAAACATGTCGACCACGTTCCACCGCTAGACAGTTTATTAATTCCCCTGTCTTGGCTATTTTTTAACCTTGGTGTCAGGAGTTGTACTTTAATAAAATAATTTTTGCTCCTTAAACCAATTTTATTCACTTTCCTTATTACTCTTGGTATTATTTATCCCTAGCACTGCACTCTTTTTTACCCCACAGCCACGTTGTGAGTATATATCCTTTTAACTCAAATTAACCATCCTTACCCCACAGGAGGGCTAGTCCTTCTCTGTCGGAGCAAACAATAGGTATGGTGTTTGTCCTCGGAGCCCCAAATGATGAAGGGCGGTTCCGAGTGGTGACTGATGGGTGCCAGAGACCGGACACAAACCTGATTTGGTTGCTGTAGTTCTCTTTATTTGGCTTTATTGGTAACTACCCGTGTTTCTGGTAATCACCTTTGAGATTTTGACCCTCTAATACTTTTGTGGTATATGTAATTGGGGCGTGTATTTAGAGCTGGTCAATAAATTGCCCTTGGGTCCCCCTTAATTATATTTGTTGTTGATGAGCTCATTTTACCCAACTTAATCACAATGCAAGCAAATTCGCTTCCAAATTTTGGAGGTAGTAAAAAAAAACACAGGCATTGAACCAAGAAAATTCTTCCTACAAAGAGAACTATACTGGATCCATAAACTCTGTTCCACCCATCCGAAAGGACTCAACGAGAGACTGGAATACAGTAGTTTCTTATAATGTTGTTCTTCCCTATAACCACTGTTCTCTCTTGGCATCATTTCTCCTAAAGTATTTAGTTCTTCACTTCATCGCTTTATCCCTTCCTTCACTCTACCCTATTTCGATCCATTCAACCCTTTTTATATATACCACTTGTTTTATTTCTCCACTCTTTCACTCTTTCCTATTATTTTTATACTTTGTTGACTTTCATTTACTTCTTCACCCCAGAGTACAGTCTCTGTAACACATACGACCTTTGGGTTGATTTTCCAGCTATCCCTATATATTCACCGCTCAGCCACATCCCTTTTCCTCCACACTGTTCATTACATTTCCCTAGTTTTTGTGTTTCTTTCCTGTTCCTGTTGTTTTTTCCTTTTCATTGAACTCTATTTTCTGCTCACATACTCATAGTCACCCACGTCATTGCACGTTCTTGATCTCCTGATTTATGTATTTAGTAATCCTCATCCTTCTTCTTTATATTGTTACCTTTTCATCATGTTTTACTGTTCCCATTTAATTATGGGTTTTTTCTGTACTCCTAAGTTTGGATATTATCCATTTTTTTCCTTTAATTTACGTTCGTCATTTATTTTTACTGTGCCTATATATTTCATATATATTCCATCTCTTCCATGTCCTTTTATTTCCACTTTGTTTTCTTATGACACTCTAGTTCATACTCTTCTTTCCATTGCGACATGTTACCTATCCCTCACACTTACTCCACTGACGGGGCAATGTAACAGTCCTGTTTCTATCGCGCTTTTGCTCGCGTTTACTTCCGCGTACCTACACGGCTCCTCTTGTTCCAGCGTTATAACAAAAGCACGGAGTACCTCGGTCCTTGCTTAAAACACAGCGGTAAGCTTCAGCTTACTTTAATAACTTGATTTCTGGCACATTATTAATTCACCTCGGTGGAGGTTTCCTTCTTGGATTACCATAAAGACTTGCGGTGTTTCATCGGAACGCCAGATAATACGAATGGTCCACATACCTTCAAGTTAGCATGCCACCATTTTGCCTGTATGTTTTTTAGACACTTAATTCACTCTTCTTGCCACTCATTTCCGTATACAGCCATCACCTTTGCTATGGTCATCTATTACATTTCACGCACAAGCACCTTGGTGTTTTAGTTCACTCTAAATTGTAGTCACAACCCCGGGCCCTGAATTGCGTTAAAACAATGTTTTTCGTTTAATTTCTCTGTAGATTAATGGACCCCCCCGAAGAAGAGCCATGGGCTCGAAATGCATCGGGGCTAATATAAAACTATGTCTTTAAGATATACACTCGTGTGGAATTTACCCGTTGGAATATTCAGAAACTTATTGAATCATATGATGTTATGTTAGTGAACTCATAACATACGTTTCCAAAGACACAGATTACAAAGTGAATAAAACTTTGTTTTTCTTCAAATGGACTACTTTGTTTAATTACCTGCAACATTATTTAGCACACAGAAGTGCTCAAGAGCTTCATATTACACTTGTAAGGTCCTACCAGTTCTATATTCTTTTTTTTTTTTTTATTTAATCGTTTTTTATAACAGGATTCGACAAGTACCAGAGTATTACATTTAAACATTATCCTTAAATCTGGTAAATATAGAGTTACAATTGATGCATTTTTAGCATTAGAAAGTACAAATAAAAGTAGAGAGGAAAAATAAGGAGAGCAGATGAGGGCAATTCAGAAGTACATATAATCTGATCATTTAAGCAAAAGAATAATTTCATACATAAGGAAGGTTTAACAAATGGTCACCACTTCTGGTATTTCAAAGAAATGCTTCCAGATCCTTTCTTTTCTAGTAAGGGCCTTGGGGCCTCTATATTTAGCTAGTGAGAGTTCCATGATTCTGATTTCGCTAACCAAAGCAAGCCATTCAGCTACATTTGGGGGTTCCTTAGAGATCCATGCCCTAGCTATAGTTAATCTTGCACATGAAAGCAAAATCGTAATAAGGTCCCTATTGGGGTAATTAACCTCTTGCATATCAAGTAGAACCAAATGTACAGTAAGTTCCGGTATCTTTATCTCAATGTTTTTTAAATAGTCAGTTATACCATTCCAATAGGTAGAGAATGCAGGACAGGAAAATAACATATGATCAATGCCAGCAGCATACAGATTGCATTTTGAGCATTTAGATTTATCTGAAGGCAGGTTCCCTTGCGTCCATAAAGATATTCTTTGTGGTGTATAGTACAGCTCAGTAATTGTCCTATACAGTTGCATTCTAAGGTTAGAGGAGTGTACTAAATCACTTAGGTGTGTTAAAGCATATCCAATCTGAGTTGAGTTTACATCAAGATTTAGTCTACGGGACCATCTAGCTGCAATTTTGGTAGTGTTTTCCCCTTTGTCTTTGCTTAACAATTTGTATCCCAGTTTTATTAGTGACTTAGTTTTGGCCGAATAAATACATTCGCAAATATCTGATTGCATAACTTCCGTTATTTTCATTTTGTTAAAAAAAAAGTCTCTTAGTTGTCTATATTTAAAGTGCATATCGTTAGTGACACCGTTTGTAATTTTCAAATTTTCAAAATCAATCAAGCCATTAATTCCATATAAATCTCCTAACGTGTTTATTCCATGTCTTATCCAGCGATTCCCCGTCCCATCCGAAAAGATATCCGGGAGACCAGGGTTGCTCCATAGTCTAAGTTCGGCGTTGTAAAATGTACTTTTACTAGTATGCAAGATTTTGTCCCAAATTTTAACAGCATGTTTTGCAGCCTTAAATTTGACCCGCTTATAGTAGTTTGGATCGTGGACACGAAGTAGGAATTGATTGGAATCCGCACCTAGCATAAATTGATGAAAAAACAAAGATGACTCATTTTTTAGTAAACTCCTTACACGAAAAAAGAAAGAAGCTAAAAAATACAGATTAAAATCTGGAAAAGCAAGTCCCCCTTTTGAAGTGGGTAGTGCCAGGAATTTGATAGCCCTTCGTGCTTTTTTGTATCCCCATATAAAGTTACTACATATACCATCAAGCCTCTTAAAAAAAAGTTTATTCGGTTGTAACGGAATAGCTCTAAACAAATAAAGTAGTTTGGGTAGTACTTTCATCTTTATCAGATTAAGTCGACCTAGTAAGCTGAGAGGGATTTTATGCCATTTCTTAAGACTTATACTAGCTTCTTTTAGGAATGTCTCATAGTTTATTTCCAGAATTTTCCCCACTTTGGCAGTTAGTTTAATTCCTAAATAAACTGCCTCTTTACAGGTATCAAAGATATGTACATCCGGGGTGTAATTGACTATGATTTGAGTTTTACTCACATTTAATTTGTAGCCGGAGATTCTACCATAGTTTTGCGCTTCATTAATAATTTCTGGCATAGCGTTATTAATGTCTGTTGTATAGATTGCTATGTCGTCGGCGAAGGCAGTTATTTTAAGAGTTAAGCCCCCATGGTTCACTGGGGTAATATTAACTTGGTCATTAAGTGCATTTAAAAAGGGTTCTAAAGAAAGAGCAAAAAGTAATGGGGAAAGGGGACAGCCTTGTCTTGTGCCTCTCGCAATCTTAAAGTTAGCTGAATCTTTACCGCCATAGCTTATCATAGCCTGTGGTTCATCATAGAGTGACTTTACCCAATCTAAATAGGACCCAGATATTCCCATTTTATTTAATACTGCCCATAGATATTCCCACCCCACTCGGTCGAATGCTTTTTCTGCATCTAACATAATCATACCGAGTGGGGTGTGGGTGGTTCCTGCTACATCAAAGGCTGTGATTGAAGTATTGACATGCATAGTGGTATCTATGCCCATTACAAAACCATGTTGTTGGAGGTTAACAATATCCGGCATTAAAGGGGCTAAGCGATTGGCGAGGATTTTAGCGAAGATTTTTACGTCAGAATTAAGTAAAGAAATCGGCCGGTATGATCCACATTCTTTTTCCGGTTTCCCCTTTTTCAAAAAAAAGATTAATCACTTTTTCAAGTAGCGGCAACAGTTCTTTCGCGCAGAGTTTGTAAATTTCCACGGGTAAACTATCTTCGCCTACCGCCTTCCCTAAGGGTAAATTATCAATTGCACGTTTTATTTCCTCTAGTGTTATTTTTGAATTTAGTTGTTGTAGTACTTCAGTATTTAACGCCCGAGGTTGAGTTAGATACCTATCAAGATATTGTAAGATATCAGCTTTAGTTGATATCGCCTCGGGTGTATAAAGTTGTTGGTAAAATTTAACAAATTGTTTTAATATTTGGTCTTCTCGTTCATAAGTGAATGAATCTAATCCTATTATTTCTTTGATTTTAGTTTTGGCTTTCCTATCCGCAGTTTTAAAAGCTAATATTTTCCCAATACGATCACCGCCTTCGTACTGATCTAATTTATACTTTTGCAATTTTGAGATAAATCTTTCTCTCAACGTTTTTTTTAATCCGGCTTGCAGTTCCGCCAGGTTGAGTCTAATCCTCTCTATGTTGTTTTTTGAGTGCCGTGTAGCGTCAGCGAGTTGTGTTTCCATATCTAGTATCTTTGATGTTAATTTTTTATTGTTTTTACGACTCTCCGCATTTTGCCTAAATATATATTGTTGAGCAACCCCCCAATACTACTTTTGCATGTATCCCATACAGTGTTTATATTGGCCGAATTAATGTTTAATGAGATAAACTCTTGCATATGTTTTTTAATTAATGTAGTAAAACTAATATCAACAAGTAAGTGTCTTGGGAAGGTAAATTTTCGTGTTACTTTTTTATTTTGGTCCTTAATGGTAACTTCTATTAGCAAGGGATTGTGGTCGGAGGTAACTTTGGGGCAAATTTCAATCTCACAGTTTTCTAAAATTTGATCAGAGGTCCATATCATGTCAATTCTAGAGCAGGATTTGTGCGGTGTGGTGCGGAATAGTGAGTGAAACCTGCCACCTTAGGGTGCTTAAACCGCCAAACATCTTTGAGGTTGTGCAATCTTGCTAATTCTAAAATTGATGCTCTTACTTTGCGCATTCTTTTATAATTACTTTGCCCAGTGGAGTCTACTTTATAGTCAATAGCACAATTAAAATCCCCAGCAATAATGATTTCTCCCTCCCATTCGAGTAGTTCCATACTTAGTTCTTCGAAGAGTCTAGGATCATCAATGTTTGGCCCGTATACTACACATAATACCAGTTTCACATTGTCGCCTTGCATCTGTGCGATTGCCCACCTTCCCCGAGAATCAGAGGCAGTTTTAATTGTTTTTAGTGAAACTGCTTTTTGTTTTAAAATAGCTACCCCCCTAATGGTTTCGTTTAAAGTGGAGCATACAACCAATTCGTATCTCAGCTGAGATAGTAGTTTTCGATCTTGATACTTGATATGGGTCTCTGAAACCAAAACTATATTAGGATTGTACATTTTAATCTCTTCTTGTACTAAATTCCTTTTGTTTTTGCTATTTAGGCCATCTACGTTCCAACATAATATTCTTAATTTAAGCATTTGACTGTTGGAGTGTTTCTCAGATCTTTATAAATCCCCTCTATCATTGCTCTCTTCAACATATTTAGATTTACCACCTTACTAATATTTATGAAAGAGTCGAATCCTGCCATCAATTTTTTCCACATTTTTAGACCCCCCACCCACCCTCGACAGTGGATGTCGCACCCTCCCCTGCAGCATCCCCGTCCCCACCCACGCAACCTCCCGTCTCTTGGGGGGGAGCACCCCTCTATCTTGACTGCCGGTGAAAGGGCAGCGTAGTGAAGGTGCATACAAGAGAACCGCTCGTGCCATATCTTAACTTGCTCTATACATAAACACCCAGCAATAGAGAAAAAGATTGGCGACGCCCATGAAAAAAAAAGTTAATAATACAAGCCATAAATATGGTTGTGCATCCTACCAGTTCTATATTCTTCAGCACCGCTTGGACAATTGAGCACCCTAAACCTCTTTTTGAACATTCAGTCTACCAGTAATCTACCGATTAACTAGCACATTTTGGAGTGAAGCGGACCACTTCTTCTTTATAAACCTGAGCCTGCTCATATCGAAATATACCAATGCCATGCAAGGTAATTTATACATGGCCTTCATGAATCGAAGCGCATCCTTTGACTGTGTGATCCACTCCCACCTATGGAGTCTCATGAAGGAAATGAGGGTAGACCAAGATTTAATTACTTTTATTTGCCAGTTGTACTCAAAGGCCGAAGTGTGCGTACGGTATGGGCATAAGGGGGAGTGCACCAGATGGTTTTCAATCTGCAGGGGGGTCCTCCAAGGATGCTTTCTTGCTCACTTTTTGATCTCTCTATGTACAAATGGGGTAGAGTCCAGACAGCTTGAATCAGCCTTAGACGTCGCTAGAACAAATAAGATGTGTATCCCAATTTTACTGTATGCAGATGATGCAGTTTTAATTGCACGTACGGGAAAAGGCACTCCGGAAACTGCTAGATACGTATGTAACTTTTATGCAAAGTCTTAACCTACAAACAAATGAGACAAAGTCCTTTATTTTAGCGGCAGGTGAGAAAATGAAGAACCCCCTTCCTTTTTTATTTCTGAACGTAAATTGGCGCAGGTGGGAAAATGAAGAACCCCCTTCCTTTTTTATTTCTGAACGTAAAGTGGCGCAGAAGGAGATGTTCTCATACTTAGGGGTGACCTTTGATTACAAATCATAGTGGTCCAAGATGGTGGGAAATTGAGGGATCATGCTAGAAAACAATAATAATGCTATACACTTGTTGTTAAAAAAAACTTGGCAAAAAACAAATAGAAATCCTAAAAAAGGTTTTTATGGCCAAATCCAGCCCTGTATCTTCCTATGGTGCCGGAGTATGAGTTATGCTAAAGTAAAAGTGTTATAAACAATAGAAGACTCCTTCTGGAAAACAATGATGAGCCTTCCTACCAGTTGTTCTAATTTTAACTTACATCTTGAGTTGAATATCCCTTTTGTCACTGATCAGATAAATGTAGCACCTATTCTTCTTTGGTACTCAATATGGAAACGGGATAATGTGACACTCACTCAACAAATCATCAGGGATTGCTTATCATTTACAACAAAAAAGACACTTTACTCCTTAGATTTCGATAGTCTGATAAAACCCCAGAAAAATGTGTGTCCTATTAAAAAAAACCCATAAAAACCCGTTTTTTAAAACTAGCAAATGAGGCAAAACTGAATGACCAGCACAGCAAACTCACGATTAGAGAGTATCTTGAAGGCCCCTTACAGGGCAAAGGGGTACAGTCTTATTAAGAATTTGTTACAAACTCTTGCCATAGATTTATTTTGTTAAGGTTTTACCTCAACCTTATTACATGTATGTTGGGCTTCCCTGCTGGCAGATATTCTATTAACGATCTCCCATGTTGCCCTTGTGATGGTACAACGCCTCAAAACGATTTGCACATTTTCGTTTTTCGTAAATTTTACTGCAAACATCGTAAGAGATTTTTAATTCCAATTACGCGCAAACTTAATTTTAGGCAATGTAGCTCAGCCTTATATATTTTATGAATGCTGCCAGACCCTTCAACCCATTTTGGTGTTGCCTACTTCTTATGTCTATCGCTGAAAACTAGGAAATTGCACATTTGTAAAGATGAATTGGATGTTATGTAGTTATACTCCTCTTTTAACTGCTTTTTCTAAGAGTTTTTTTCATTGTGTATATTTGTGTTGTATATGTGAAATATTATGATTAATATTGCATTCATCAAATAAAGTATTTGAATTGAATTGAATTGAGAGGTTTAAACCGCTATGCTTTCCTTTTTTCTTTGCTAGGTGTGGCTTAAGCGAACACTTATTTACCTGATCCTAGAAGACCCCTGACCGAGCTTTTGAAATGCCGGCACCTTTCTACTTATTTTCTCCTTGACTAGTTCTATTTTCCTTTATGGAAATTCCTGATTTTCTAGATCCTTAAGACTTTTAGAACTTTCCCTTTAACTAGGACTTTACTTTAGGTGATTTAGATTTCCCCGTGTAAAGACAAAAAAATCTGATACCCTGCTCCGAACATCAGATTCTCTTACTGATCTTTTGTATTGCTGTGACCAAACTGCTTGTTTGCCTTATATTGAGCTGCCTAGATTTCTCTCGTAGGTTGGGTCTACTTGTTGTTATTCTATACCTTCATAGCATGGTGTTTAGAGTCATATACCTTAACTTGATTTGAATTTGTAATAAACCTTCCTAAGTCTAGCTACTGATTCATGGTCCTCATTGTGTAGCCAAATGGGTTGCACTGTTAATTAAATTTGATCAATGTAAATGTTAACTCCCATCACCTCTCAGTCGAATAAAAGAGTCCACTGGAGGACCAATGGTAAGAGAGTGGGCCAACAAAACGCTATATCACTGATTACACCATTGTTTTATATGTCTGGGTATATTTGTATCTACATATTGGTATGAGATAATCTACTATTGTTTAATGTTTTATCTCTTTTGCAATGATTTTAATTAACTGATACAAATAAAGATTATTACTGACATACTTACTTACTTACTACTCAAGCAGTAGCTACAATTCTTATCAGTGTGAAGTCAGACGCAAACTGCAAATTAACCTGTGCTTTACCCTCTGGTAGCTTGACACAAAAACAGTTGGGTTTAACTTAGAGTCAATGTATAAACCATTTATGCAGCATTTCAAACAGCAATAATGTGAAACCACAACCCAATAAAAATCCCACACAAATTTAGAAAACTAGAGTAAAAGTTTGTAAATCATTTAAGACCAAAACAACAAAAGTCTAAGTAGTAGAACCGGAGATATACAAATCTAAACAGTTAAGTGAAAATATCACCAAAAAGCACATCGAGTCATCTGTGGTTATCTGGTTGCGCCTGACCAGGACAAATTCCAAGTTCAATCTGACCATGATGGAGTACTGGCTGGCTACAGGGACCCAGTTGGGCCGGCTGAACAAAGTACCTTAAATCCTGGTTGTGGAGAGATGCGGAGTCTTGTATCAAGGATGCGTCGTGGAGCAGCTGTTTCTAGGAGTTGTGAGACTGATGCAAGGTCCTGCATCATCATTGAGAATGCTGTCAACAAGGGGTTTGCCGTGCAAATGTCTGCTTTGAGGATGCGTCCTACAACAGCAGTTCCTGGGAGGCAATATGAAATCTTATACCAGGCATGCATCACACAGCGGTTCCAATGCAGATTATAAGGCAATGCACCATGCAGCAGCTCTGATGCAGAGTCTTTGGGAGGTGATGTGTTGCAATATGTCAGTTATGCTGGCATCACAGCTGAGCTAGTAGAGCACCTTCAGGCCCACTGTCAAGGGCCCAGGACTGGGGTGGAATCCCTTGGGAGGACCGGACTCACACCTTTCAGAGTTCATGTGCTGGGTTCAATTTGGAGGAAGTCTGTTCTATCCCTAAGGCTTCTGATCAGGAGGCCATCCAACTAGCCCTTGGAGTCACTCTGGTGGTCTTGAGTTCAAGATATGGGTCCAGTATCCCTCACTCAGGCAGGAGGGCATCAGGGCAGCACAGCAGGGTGGCTGCTCTTCTTGCAGCAAAGCAGGGCAGTAGTCCTTCTTCTGGGTCTTCCACAAGTCCAGATGTGTACTGAAGAGTT
The DNA here is from genome assembly GCF_964261635.1 of Lissotriton helveticus. Lineage (NCBI taxonomy): Eukaryota > Metazoa > Chordata > Amphibia > Caudata > Salamandridae > Lissotriton > Lissotriton helveticus. The sequence goes on along the minus strand of NC_136061.1, from coordinate 1,631,205,888 downwards.
GGGATCTGAGGTCCAATATTTATACGTGGTACCCACTTTGATGTAGGAGAAGTGCATAGAGGCTTCCACCCCCTTGAAGTGTCAGACATCCCCTTTTTCTCAGCCATGTCCCTAGTTTGTCTGGGGACACAAACAACTATTGATGAACCATTTGTGAGAGTACTCAGGCAGAGCCTTTGTGATATACATGTGTGGTAGGTGACAGCTCCTCCCTTATGTCCGAGTGTCCCATCCTGCTAGCACCTATCTTCCCTTTGTCTCATTGTCTGATAGCAATACAAAAAAAGCTAACTGCCAGCTATAGCTAGTCATGTGATCCAGGAAATGGATACAGCTACCAAATGGACGGGGCAAGAAAATGCCAATATTTTAAAAGTTACATTTTCAGAATTGTGACTTAAAATCGAACTTTGTCATTAAAGATGGCTTTTAATTACAATTCTTTAAACACCAAACTTGAGCTGTTTACCTGCTCCAAATAGAAAGTTATCACTTATTAAATGTAATAAGGTAACCCAATGTTTTCCTATGGGAGAGGTAGGTCTTGCAGTAGTAGGAAATTGATTTATGACTTTTTGACTACCAGCACAGGTAAAACTTAAAAGTACATGCCCAACTATTTAAATATACTGCACTCTGCCCTGTGAGCTGTTCAGGGCCTTCCCCAAGGGTGACCTATATGTTTTATAAAGAAGGTATTTGCCTGACAAAAGGTCTATTTTGCCCAGTTAAAAAGTCAGTTTAAAACCACACACACAGGCTGAAATGGCATGCCTGAGAATGTTAAAAAAGGATACCTAAGTCGGAGGCACATTAAGGGGCCTATTAGGATGGCGGACGGTCCTGCATCCGTCCGCCACCCCCGAGGTGGAGGGACCGTCCGCAGAGGCAGCGGCGGTCCCTCTGGTGCAATTAGGATGTGACCGCCACCCTGGCAGTCACATCCCCTATCTTTAACCTTGCGGCGGGTGCTGCTTGAAGCAGCACCCGCCGCAAGGTTAAAAATGCATGTTTTACATTTACATGCACAAAGCGGCAGACACCGCGCGGTGCCTGCCGCTTTGTGCGTGTAAATGCTGGGGGGTACCATAGGTACCCCCCATGTGCACCCCACCCCCCATGTGCACCGACACCCTGGGGGCCCGCAACGGGCCCCCAAACACCAAAGACCACATGCTTTTCCACGACGGGCCGGCGGTGCCTTCCGCCGGCCCGGAGGATGCGGATTCACCGCCATCCTAATCGGCCCCCAAGTGCTGCAGGGCCCAAAGTGGCATTTAATAAATAGTCCCAAGGTGCATGCAGTACTAATTTTACTAAGGACTTATAAGTAAATTAAATGCACCAATGTTACCATGTTTTAAGAAGAGAGCACAAGCACTTCAGCCTCGCTAGCACTGGTAAAATGCACATAGTCCTAAGGCCTACCAATGAATAAAAAATAAATAAGAATGAAATCATTTTAAAAATACTACTCACCTAACACCTGAATTATTCCCACAACTGAAAATAAAATTCAATAAACAATTAGACATGTACACACATTAATAACAAAGAAAACTATCACATTAATCAAGTAAAATTAATCTATAATTTTCAAAAAACACTACCCACCAAAGCCCCAATAAACTGAACGACCTAAAATAATTATACAATACTAAAATATTATTTAAAATGAATTACAAATAAAGTACACAATAAAGTAAATAACAAACAAAAGACATTATTTAACACCATAATATAAGTGATATTGTAATACATTATACTTTAAACTAGTATTGTTGTAAAAAACAAAAAGAATTGATATGCCTTTCTTCGATATTTTTGTAATCAACATATTTAGACCACAATATTATGATCAAATACTGTTATTTGAGTTGTTTTTTATGGAGAACACCCTTGTACCTACCCTACATTTCACAGTGGTTATTATGTTTCAGGAAGATGGGACAGATGCAGTTCAATGTTCATAGAGTTAGGGAAAGATGGAATGGATCATTTAAAGATGTAAGGGAGATAAACCAGCTGCTTGCTGTTAATGGCTGTATTTGATGTCTCTGGATTTTACAGTTTAAATCTCATGCCTGACATGGAGAGGCTGAACTTCAGTGAGGATTTTAACAGTAAAAACTGTGCAGTTTAGTATAAGAGGGTTGGACATGTTTGCATAATTCTTTTTGGCAATTATATCTTCAATTATGAAACCCTATTATAATTTGGTTGGGTGTTATATTCAAGTTGGCTGTAGTCATGTAGGAAGGCTTTGAGGAGATATGTGTAAGCATGCTCATGCCTTTTCCAGAAGAGTTAGCTCAGCTAAATAGTGAAGGAGTTTTTGGGGAGAGTCATTGTTAGTGAGACTTTGAGATGGTACTCTTGAGGCTGCTTGTGGATTTATGTAAGTGATTAAGCTTCAAGTTGATCTTAAGAAGTTCTTTGTGGGAGATAGTGGTGAGATTGGTTGGGATGTATTGGAGATCATTTACATAAAGCGCCCCGGGGGTGCAACAGTCATTTGCACCCACTTTGTGCACCCCTGGGGCACTTTGGTATTACAGAAGGGGCCGCAGACGCTCGTGGGGCCCTTTCTGTAATACTGATAGTGCTGGAGCACTTAAAGTACCAGTGCTTCCTCAAGGGAGCATTCCCTCATTTGCATGGGGGCATGCCCCATGCAAATTAGGGAATCCTTTTGCCTCTGCTCCTGCGCGGTGTTACAGACGGGGCGCAGAGGCGAAGAAGCTGTCAGGAGGCACACTGACAGTGCACCACCTTTCATTGTGCCCCCTGATGGTAGCTCTATGGAGGGGGGAACAGACATTCCCTTGCAGGCGGTTGCAGTCACTGCCTTCACCCGACTGCAAGGGGATCCCTAAGCCCCTTTAAAAGTGCAGATGGGTTAGGCCTGCAAAGAGAAACATGAAGCGGTTGCTTCAAAGCCACTCCATATTTCACTTGAATGCACTGTCCCCAGGGCAGCATGAGTTTGTGGCTGTCCTGCATTCTATGCATTCCATGTAATAAGCTCCACTTTCCCTATTTACACCTGGCACACCTGTTTTAAAGTGTGCCAGGGTGCAAACACCTTCCTGCACATCAACAATCTTTCCCTGAAACGCAGGCACCCTGGCACCCTGCGTTTACAGTAGGAAGCTACATTTAGTGCTAGCGCTAAGAAAAACACATTAATGTATATGGCGCATTTCTGATTTTTAAAATGTTGGAGAGTGGTACTACCAAATTTTGTGCAGCTCTGTGCTCCAACATTTTCTAGTGAATCTGCCCCTCTATCTGAAGTCTGTTAATCTGTGTGCTAGAACTGTGGGCTTGCATCACAGGATTGCAAAGTTGTCTTGCAGACAAATGGTGTGCTGTTGAGCAGTCACACTTATCAAGGATGCTGTTTTTGAGATTGAACATAGTTCACAAAGTTATTTCAGTTTTAGTGTTGTGCTGTTTCGTTTCCTTGTCCTGCCTAATGTAACTAGTGTTAAAATCAATACTATGTTGCCATTTTTGAGGAGGGGCTTTTGAGTCATTGTGGAGCAGCAAGTAGTAAAGGGAGGTGAGCAGGTAATATTGATGATTGTTGTGTTAATAGTTGAAGTCAGTGTAGTCACTTCTTGTGGATTTTGAGTGTCTGAGAGACTTTCATGTGTAGACATTGTTTAAAACAAGTATTGGCCATGCCAATCAGTTTCGCCGTATTAGTATTATGAAAATATGTCCTCGGTGCAGTGCAGAGTTGGAAATGCATTCCAATGACACATGCGTGGCTCAGATATGGCGGGAGGGAAACCCTTGCCCCCTTGTAGTTGTCAAACACAATAGAATTTTGTACAACAGGTGCTCTGAACTCACATTTTTTAAAGTGCTTTCATAATGGTTAAATAAAATGTAAATGTAAATGTATGTATTGTGACTTATATAGCGCACGTATCACCCGAAGGCATCAAGGCGCTTGCCTTGGGAACCCATCCTGGCTTTTCCCTGTGAGATAACGCCTACTGGGTATCCCCAGGGTGAAAGCCAGGCATCCCGCAGCGGGTGGGCCGCCATAGTGGAGATTAAGCAACTATTGCCCAGAGTTGCAGCGTGGGACCCCATGATTAGAATAGGCACCGAGGCGAGAATTATCGAGTCCGTGGACATTTTGGGCTCAGGACCCTGCCGCGTCGGGAATTGAACCCTGGTCCTGGGCCAGACCTCTGCATCAGGGTCTGCCGCGCTAATCAGTGAGCCACACTCCTCCACCTCGATTTGCCTAAAATCACACAATTTAAGCAGAAAAGATGCAATTTATACTGGTTTTCTGGTTTCACTTTGTACAAACAATTTGTCTTTCCTTAAGGTTAGTTTTTTTTATCTTTGTGTCTTTTTTTGAAGTATTTATATAGCCAAACTCGACGGTAAGGTTATGAAGCAATATTGAGCTGACACTGAGACTCAAACCTGAATTGATACTAATTATACAGTATGTTTGAGATAGTTGCTTATATTTAAAAGCACGATGGGTCAGACATTAAACATTTTGCCTATGAAGCCCTTTGAGTGTTTCTGATGCCAGTACGCCAGTATATTTTAAAAATGTAGAACCTGCTCCACCTTTACCACTAACAACAGGAGAAACAAAATTAAGCAATGTGATTGTGGTGAAAGCGTGTATTAAAGCTGAAACAAAACACAAACACTGCTGGGAAGTAATTTAAATAAAGTAGATAAAGCACTCTGAACGTAAAGTGGGCACCGTGTTAATTATGAAAACAAAATGCAATGATCAGAGAAGCTTAAATCCTAATAAAATGTAAAAAACATAAATACAAATATAAATAAGACAATATGTGAAAAATTTTGCAGTCTAATATACCAATGGAAACACTAATACATTTTTATTATAAGGCCCGTCAGAACCCCTGGACTTCCCAAACTATGGCGCCTCGCAGCCCCCTGGGCTATTTGCAGTTATACCCTCTCAAGAAGACACTTGTATGTGGTGCCTTTAATACTTCCAACAGCCCCAGTTATACCTCTGATACTCACAAGGCCTTAAGTCTATATCTTCCATGCAGGTGTTACCGATAACACGTACCAATTCACACACATGAAAAAATCAAATCTAACATCTCCCAGCCTTTATGACGAAAACTCTAGCCCCATTAGATACAGCATCTCACCCCAACGGCCCTTCACCATACTCATAGCTGCACATCTACTCCATCAATTACTTACTGCAGTTATTGTTATACTCCCAGCTACCCTCCACCATCGGATACAACAGTCCCGGGTGTTTCTCACAATACTGAAGTTAGCTCACCTTTGTAATGACTGCTGTCCCGGCAACCCAATATATACTCATAGCTGCACAGTCCATGTAGACAGTCTGTCGTGTACTTGGGCTAACTTCCAATGACTGTAGTACATAAGGTCCCTAAAGCAGCTGCACGATGCTGGGCAGGAATGGCTGCGTGCCCTGCAGAGGCTGCAGAGCAGCACCGCAAACACTCAAAGGTGCAGTCTGGGCTACGTTATTCCCAGCAGCCGCTGACAGAACCAAATTGCTGCTAGCGGGTAAGATCCCAGGGGCTCCTGTTCTCCTGAGTATTTCCCTTGTACGACTGCTCCCACAAGACATGGCACCGGGGAGCCCTTTGCTCTGATGGGAGCTGACCCTCGAGAGGTCCTGAAAGGGAGAACTGTCCAACCACCTCTAAGAGGACACACAGCCTGGCTGTATGACCACGTCCCTGCACTGTGAAGGCACTAGGCTCCACTCTACGCCAGAGACGGATGCTCCCAGAACCTCCTTAGCCCAAGTTAGCAAGGAGCACTCTTATTATTATTATTATTATTGAATTTTATACCGCGCACGGTTACCCAGGGGCATCCCAGCGCTTATAGAACCAAGGGCAGGCAACTAATGGAAGAAGAGAAGCTGTGTTTATTCTGGAAAGAGATGCGTTTTCAGATGCTTTCGGAATCTGAGAAGATTAGGTTCGGAGCGTAGTGCGAGCGGGAGGGAGTTCCAGGCGCGCGCTGTGAGGACAGAGAAACTCCTGCCCCCTGAACGGGCTCTCCTAATTCTCTTTGTCTGAAGGAGATGTTTATTTTTGGAGCGTAAAGCTCTTGTGGGCTTATAGGGCTGGATCATGTTCTTCAGGATAGCTGGTCCTTGCCCCTGTATGCTCTTATGGGCGATGCAGAGGGCCTTAAAAGTAACTCTCTCCCTAACAGGGAGCCAATGGAGTTCTTTTAAAGCAGGCCTGGCTGACTGCCTGGCCGGAACGTTCCGCAGCAGCCTTGCTGCTGCGTTCTGCACTTGTTGCAGGATCTTAAACGTTGACTCTGGCGCTCCGAGAAAGAGTGCATTACTGTAGTCCAGGCGAGAGATGATTAAGCCTTGGACTAACAGCTTCCGGGAGAGTTCTGGCAGCAGGGGGAGAACCTTGCGGGCCGACCGGAGCATTCCATAACACACGCCAGCAGTCTTCTTGGCGTGTGTCCTAAAGGACAGATCCGGCTCCAGCCAGACCCCCAGGCTCTTAATCTCCTCCTTTGGGTCTGGCAGGGTGCCCATACAATTGGGCCAGCTGCTCGCCAAGAGGGCAAAACTGGACTGGCCCAGGAACATCAGCTCTGTTTTTGATCCGTTCAATTTGAGCGATGACCTGGACATCCAATCGAACACCTCTCTTAAGCAAGAATGGAGCGCCTCAGGTTGTTTCTCAAGCTGTACGACTCTAAACTGCTTTTAGTCAGTCCCGATCTCCGGTTCTGATAAGGAGGCATTGCAGGCACATGGTCGCTTTTCCGCCACAATGTGAAAGTCCACGTAAAAAAAATATTAGCAATCATATAGGTCTCACATGTAAATGCTAGACATGTAAATGCTAGACCTATAGCATTGCAAACAAACAGCAGCCATTGTCCGAACTTCGAAAGTGATACTGGGCGTGCGCGCCAAATGAAAGCAGATTCTCGCTAGAACTTGCGGAATGTTGGTGGTACACATAAGGTTACGCGCCTTGAACCTGTTACCTGAAATAAGCAAAAAAGTCACACGCTTCTCGCACGCCTTCTTAGGGACAATTTGTTGCCTCGAAAAATGAAAGTAAGTGTAGCACGGTGCCACTGTAATTAAGCAATTCTATGGTGTAGGCGTGTTTTGCATAGCTATGGGTTAGCCGCATAATCTCTTAACTGTGTGTAATCTGCAAAGTTTATCGAACAAAACTGACCATAAATTACTCCAAATAACATGGCTGACTTTTACCTGGTATCGGAGCCGGTACGGCCACAGAAATGGGTCTGTTTCCTGTTCACCACAATCCTAGAACACCAGAAAAGAATGCGCAACCAAATGCCATTGTTTTGTTGCGCATTGGTACGATGTAAGGCATTGTGCGCATGTGAGACAAAGAGTGCAAACCCACCCACCAATCATACAAAAAACAAGCCTTGAAAATGCAATAACACTCGTGTTTACGTGAGGGCTATTGCATTTTCAATGTAAGTGTGGACGTGATATAAAGCACGAACGGGAGCGGTTGGGGAGGGTGTGTTGGTCCAAGAAGTAAAAGACTACGGGAGGGAAAGGGGAAAGGCAGGGGAACCAAACAGTTTTTTAAGTAAAGGGGCAGATAGCCTCAGAAGGACATACATGACGACATAGCTGTGAGGAGGCGGGAGTAACAATCTAAACACCAATCACATTTCAGAATTCAAGACTGAGGCCAATCAAAAATATTGCCGGAAAGTTGGCGGAGCTCGCCTTGCTATACTGGATACAGCATCTCTCGTCGAGACAGCGCATGCGATGCATAGGCGAAACCTAAAAAGGGTGATTGATGTTTTTGGATTGCATTAACTTTCCTCTTTTACATAGGTTGAGGTGGACTTTTACACTCTCTGACAGTCATCTTTAATGATTAAGGGAATTTAGATATTTTCATCAAAGAGAACTAATTGCATTGTGTTGATCCAAAAGGGAATTTCTCTTCTTAATACAAGTAGTAATTGTGCATAATCTGAGCATATGGCATCTGTCAATCATCAGGCTTGTCTGTGAGGGCTTGAGATTCATGGTGTTTGAAAGTGCTCTTGGATAACACCTCAGACATTCAAATTAGCAGCATCTGAAAGAGTAATATGGTAAAGTGCCTTCTGCAACTGGGGCCCAAATTTACTAGCCTTCATCTAATATAACCATGTGTGCAACATTGCAGCATTGCATTAAAATATGTCAGAAAATAGAGATGGCACTGGTGGTGCTCACGTTAAATCTGGATGATCTGCATGATGCTTAGACTTAGTGTTTATCTTAGTATTTGTACTTGAGTCACGCCCTCCAATTCAAATTCCTATTCATAAACAACAGCAAAGGAGTCAGACATGTATGATGTGTGATTTGGGTAACACACATTATACGTAGATATATCAGGCAATGTACCCCTTTGGCCCCTTGTTTTCAACTGCTATTATTTGGGATATGGTACAAAGCTAGAATATGATGCCAAATAGATTTTGCATGTGAAATGTTGAACCGATTGAATCAGTGTCAAAACCATTCACTATTTAGTAAATAGGGGGAAGGCTTCCTCACAGTGCCCACAAATTTCAGGTAAGATTTACAGTATGGGGAAAATATTGAAGGATGCCCTGGTATGGATTTTAGATGAGTGAGGCATATTCCGTTGTGTAAGGGTTTGTGTAGGTACAACTGAGGGTAACAATGATTATTCCTATAAATGTATTGCTCTGAACAAATTACCAAAAAGTGCACAGTCATAACGAAACATTTTAGTAGGGATAAAGACAGACTACCTATTCCTTACTCTGAGTTTTTAGTCATCAAGTCAATCCAGTGATTAATGCATAATGAGGGAACCAAGTTAGACCTCGAACATGCCCTAAGAGATTAGTTTTACGTTTACTGACAGCCTCTGCTAATGTCAGTCATTCAGTCAATCCACTTTATTCGATTATTTAAAATCATAAAAATACAAAAAAAGGCAACCAACACAGACAATATTACAAAACATTTGGACAAAGTCTATAAAAACAATATCACAGGGGGGCGGAGCTAGCGAGCGACAGGAATGGCCGCATAGTACCCGAACTCCGCAGGCGCTACCAACAAAATCCTGCTCTATCCTGAATAGACAACCTTGTTTCGACACCCTTGACACCCCCAGTGCTGGCGGAACTTCAAGTTAACGGTCCGATCCATCTGGGAAGGGTCCGGGGCGATCCAGACGGAGGCTGCCGACTTGCTCTCCCGAGTGCAGAGTCGGCCCGCAGACCGCGGCCTCTGGTGAACCCTCGATCCGCCTTCAGTGAGGGGTGGTGCGGCTAGCGGGCGCGAACGCCCCGGCGGTGCACCCCGATACCATACCAGGCTGCAGCGGACACGGCGGGAGGAAGCGGGTGCCACGACAAGCTCACGGCGGCCCCTGCGGGCGGCCGTAACGCGCCCACAGTAACGACGGTGAGTCCGCTCCGCCGGGATCGAGGAAACCAGCTGTGCCATTTTGACCGTGACTGACGCTGTGAGCGGGGGAGGCCGCGGCGAACGCTACCGGAGCAAGAGCCACATACTTAAGGGAAACAGAGGCGCGGCGAGCCCTAGAGTCTGGGGTGGCCAACCTACCTCCCCACCATCACTTTCATCCAGTGACGACACTGCATCACGCGACGACCAGGGACTGAGCATCGGGGGCAGCAGAGACTTCTGCAGAAGCTCGCTCCACTATCCGACCCGCCTGGTTCACACACCAGCGGCGCTGTTGAGGGGCCGGCCAAGGTGACCCTCACTTCCTCAGGAGGAAGGTGACAACACAGAGTGGGTCTCCCTTCGTCCGGGCCCGGACGGACGTACTTATTCTCCACACCATTGAGAGAGTAAGAGGGCGAGGTGGGAGCAATTTTACCCCATATTCCTTTTTTCGCGCTGGGAAACGGGTGAAGCACTCTGAGGAAGGGGCGTCTGACCGTGCCACTACAGTCCCTTTGACATTTGCGCATAGTTGCCGGTGGCACATGGCGAACTACAAGACACTGCCAGACATGGGTAAGGGGGACAGGACACAGAGTAAGCTCCCCTTCTCGCAGAGGCGATTACCAGTGCAAAGCCCCCAGGCACAGCGCAACGAGGAAGCGCGGACAGGGGAGATGCAAGCTGGAGACTCCGATATAAAGACCATGCTCCGCTCCATGGAGCAAAATATTCAAACGAATATAGCGGCGTTGGATCCAAGATAGACGCCATTTCCTACAGAATGGACCGCGTGGCGGAACGTCTCGACAAGCACACGGAGCGGCACGACATGGCTGACCGGCGGATCACGGAGGTAGAGGAGGCCCAAACGGAACTGGACACTGCAAGACGGCGGGCGGAGACACTCATAAGAACGCTCCAGGATAAAACAGAGGATTTGGAGGCGAGGTCCAGACGCTGCAATCTACGCATCACAGGCCTTCCGGAGACCACCCAGACGGGGAAGATGGAACTGTTCATAGAACGTTTGCTCACCACCCTGCTGGGCGACGAAGTGTTCTCAGCCATGTTTGTCGTGGAGCGCGCACATCGCACGCTTGGCCCACAGCCACAACCAGGTTACCCTTCCCGTCCAGTCATAGCAAAGCTGCTAAACTACCGAGACAGGGACACAGCACTTAGGCTGGCGAGAGCCAAGGGGGACCTGAACTATGAAGGGTCCAAGATTTCCATCTTTCTGGACTTTACGGCTAGGGTGCAGGAGGCACGGAAACATTTCGCCCCTCACAAGAAGCGTCTCAGAGACATGGGCCTCGATTATGCAATGTTGTATCCGGCCAAATTGAGAGTGAACAGACAGGGACACTCACATATTTTCACGGACCCGGCGGAGTTACAGAAGGCCATGAAAACATGGTCTAGAGAGAAGAAAAATGAACAAGCCGATAATCGGAAAGAGGCGGGTGACAGTCACTTGGATGACCAGGAATGACGTGGAGCTCATGCGCCTGGTGCTCTGAGATTTTTGTGTAGAAGACTTTCGGCCCTTGGCGACGTGAAGGAACTGGCCCAGGGGAAGAAACCCACAGGGATGAAGTGACAGATAAGTGGGGCTGGGATGCGGGAGTATAGATGAGCCACTCTGTGTCTTGAACTTTTCTGAACGCATGGACTGGGTCCCCATGACTAATGTATGGACTAGCGGGCTGTGGTGGTCACCTGGGGGGTTGCGCGGGTGGAAGGGATAACTAAGGTGAAACGAAGTGAAATACCACTATGGTTTACAGGTTGTGATTCTGACACATAATTGGTGGTGCGGGGCGGGGGGAGGGGAACTGGGCGCAAGACTCGATAGTTGGGTGCAGAGTACGAGTAGCTTGCTGCCTTTACCCCCGAGCGTAATGCATGCGGGTTTGTTGATTTTGTTGATAGGGAGGGTTGGGTGGGATGTGGAACTGCAAGACCGGATTGGGGTGGGTCTGCTGTGGGCGGCGGGTGGAACGTTGGGGACTGGGTTTGGGTACATATTGTTGTTTTGTTTGACTGTGATTGTGCTGCCTGCTGACTTTTGGTTTGCTACCGCTGTGTATGCTGCTGCCTCTTACATGCCACACAGCCTGTTCGATTTCGTCCCATTGGGACGCCCGAGACTTTTACACACTTACTGCAACACCTATGCTAACTGACAAGGTCGTAGCTGAACCTCCTACGCCGCAGGAGGGCACTGCGCCGGATCACCTGAGGGCTCTAACATGGAATGTTAGGGGCCTAAACGACTTTAGAAAACTGCGTAAGGTTCTCAGCTACTTGCGCAGACACCACATAGATCTCGCACTTATACAGGAGACTCATTTACCCCTATCTAGTAAAATGCTGACGCACAGGGGCTTGGCGGGCTGTATTGTGGCAGCGGGCATTACCACTCACTCGAGGGGAATAATCACATGGGTCAACCCGCGCTCCAAACTCACACTGACATTACTGGAGGCTGACCCAGAAGGTCGCTATGTACTATGTAGGTGTCGGGGAAAGGGGCACGATTTGTTAGTGGTAAATGTATATGGACCGAACTATGACTCACACAGAGTTGGCCCGGAAGAGCAAGTCGTATGAACACAAGAACATGCTCTGGGGAGGGGATTTCAACTTAGTACTAGACCCGAATCTAGATAGATCGGCGGGACCCCCCCGGAGCCTTTCGGCAGCCGCCGCGGTGGTCCAGACCGAACTGGTACAATTAGATCTCCTGGATGTGTGGCGCAGCAGGCATCACTCCAGAGGGGGCTACACACACTACTCCGCTTATCATGCACTACATACCAGAATATATTACTGGCTAGTTTCCCAACAGCTTTGCAATAATGTAAGGGATTGCCTGATATTGCCAAGCACGTTGTCAGATCATTCTCCTCTCCTCCTGATTCTGGAGACGCCGGTGCACAGGATCCCCCCATTTACGTGGCGCTTCCCTCCTTACTCTCTACTGGATGAGGTTTTCCGAGGAGAAATTGCCGAGGAAATAGATAACTTTTTTGAGAACAATGTGGACTCTGTGGACAGCTTTCAGACGCTTTGGGAGACATTTAAGGTCTATGTACGCGGGATAGCAATGGCCAAACACTCCAGTGTCCTGAAATCAATTAGGCAAAGACTCCAACGTCTTGAGAATCAGCTCTCAGAATTGGAAAAGAAGCAGAGGGAGGAGCCTGAGGGCGATGCCCTGCCCAGAATTAAACAACTGGTGTCGGAGTATAACGCAGAAGCGGACAGGGAAGTACAGCACATGGGTAAATACGCCTCTGCCCGCACATACAGCGAGGGAGAGAGACCCGGCTCTCTCTTGGCCAAAATAGTCCGTAACGAACGACGTCAACTGAGAGTGGGCGAACTGGTGTCGAGCACGGGGGAGGTCCTTACGGAAGAAGAGCAGATATTAGGGGAATTTAGGCAGTACTACTCCTCCCTGTACAAGTCTAGGTCTTCGGGAATGGAGGAGGCAATTGATGACTACCTGGGCTATATCCGAATGCCGCAACTGTCAAACCCACAGAGAGAATTCCTCATGATGCCCATTCAAAAGGAGGAAATAGTAGAGGCTCTCGATGGCATGCGGTCCGGTAGTGCACTGGGAGCGTACGGGTTGACGGTTGGCTTCTATAAGGCCTTTAAAGAACAATTGGTGCCCTACTTCTCCACGCTTTTTGATGATGTTTGCGTGGAAGGCAGCATGCCTGCAACCATGAGAGAAGCTCTCATTATTACACTCCTGAAGCCGGGGAGGCCCTCCACTGAATGCAGCTCATACAGACCTCTGTCTTTAATCAACGTGGATGCGAAGCTGTATGCTAAGGTACTTGCGACACGCCTCGCATTACTTATCCCGGAACTAGTTGCCACAGAACAGGCCGGGTTTATCCCTTCCAGGAACCTCACGTACAACATCCGCACGGTGTTAGGGACGATGCAGCATGTTAAGCCGGAGAATAAGGCATTGGCAGTCTTTCTCTACATGGAGAAGGCGTTCGACTCCGTAGAGTGGCCCTTCATGTCGAGAGTGCTCAGAAAGCTGGGGCTGGGCGAACCCTCCCTACAAATGATAGGAGCCTTGTACTACAAACCAACGGCCAGACTCTGACTAGGGGATAGGGTCACGGAAGCGTTTGAAATTTGCAGAGGTACCAGACAGAGCTGCCCCCTCTCACCGCTGTTATACGCCCTGGTGGCAGAACCCCTAGCGTGTGCGTTGCGGAAATACCACAGTCATGAGGGCATCAGTTTCCCAACGTACAAGATATGTATCTCCACGTACGCAGATGATACGCTCCTGTACGTTCGAGACCCGGAACTCAACCTTTCCCCCATACTGAGGGAGGTGGTTCAGTTCGGGGCGCTGTCTGGTCTGCAGGTTAACTGGACAAAATCGGTGGCATTTCCACTGACTCCGGTAACCCGTTAATTCGTTATAGATTACCCGCTACAGTGGTCAGAAGACCCGGTTAGATACCTGGGCATACAGCTACATCCGGATCCAGACATCTTGGTGAGGGAAAATTACGGAGTCGCCTATACCAAGTTGGCCGAGGATATAGACAGATGGTGTAAATTACCGTTGTCTCTGACGGGCTGTATTGCATTAATGAAAATGATTGTGCTTCCTATGTTTTTATTTCTATTCAACAACATTCCGGTGATCCTATCTAAGGCCTTCTTCAGAACGATGACGCAAGCTCTCACGCGGCTGGCGTGGGGTGGTAGGCAGCCGCGAGTACAGTGGCAAATTCTGATGCTCCCATATGATCGAGGTGGTCTAGCTGCTCCGAACCTGGAGAGGTATTATAGGGTAGCGCAAGCGACGCATTTACATACTTGGATACATGGAGACCGCAATATCCCCCATGTAATTCTGGAGACCTTGTTCACGGACCCACTCCCCCCACCGGCTACTGTATTCGAGCCGGCCACACGTCGCATAGGAACGCTGGATTCGATTACCACGACGAATCATGCATGACACGCTCTGGCCCGAAGTCGGGACTGTGCTCTACTATACTCCCCTCTTGTGCCAATTGACTGGGCCTTGTGGCTGGCGCCACTACGGGAGAAAGGGGTCACGCGCGCCCTTGAACAACTAGGAATCCGGACACTGGGAGACTTGTTCATGGATGGCGCGGTGGTCACCTGGGAGCAGGTATCCGCTTCACAGATTTCTGTATCACTGCTGCACCGTTTTCACCTACACAGAGTCCGTGCAGCACTACGTGAGCCGCTGGGCCCGGCCATGGCAGAACCTCCCGAACTTCCGGAGCTGACCTATGTCATAAAAACGCCCTCCTCCAGCAAATTGATATCGCGATTATACAAGGCAGGGCAGCACAGAGCGGATCTGCCGCCCTCGAAAGCCCGATTGGTTTGGCAGCGGGACCTGAATACACAGATAGACGACTCAATGTGGAAATACTGCTGCCAAAATACTAAAACAGTGTCGCTCAATGCCAGGCACAGACTCATCCACTTTAAATTCTTGCAACGTGTTTATTACACTCCAGAACGTCTACATAGATACGGACTCCGACAAACGTCGGAGTGTGAACGCTGCCACGCACCGCTGGGTGACTTCATACATCTGGCGTGGTCCTGCCCGGGAATCAATAACTTTTGGGAGGACGTTTTTCTAGAGCTCGGACAAATACTTGAATTGGAGCTCCCAGTTGACCCAGCGCTGGCGTTGCTGGGACACACAAGGATACTTCCACCGGCGACACGCCGCCTGGCAGATATGGGGCTACTTGTGGCACGACGTGCTGTGGCGCAATGCTGGATGCGCGGCCCGCTTCTGACCAAGCGCTGGTGGGCCAGTGATATGCTGTACAGCTGCACACAATCACAGCACTATAGCGAACTCCTACCCCCTGTCAGTAGACCGAAATTTTTTTGGGACCTGTATCTAACTTTCAGGTCTAACAAGGACGCCGCGGAAGCAGATCAGGAGGAGATTGAGGAGCAGCAGGAAGGGGAGGAGGGTCTTGAGACTTTTGAGGCAGAGCACCCCATAGTCCAGGTGGGATAGCGGGTTAGACGGGTGGTGCCCGGGTGCCGCTAGGAGGGCATGGGATAACTATAGGTGACTCGGGCAAGTGGCACGTACAGAGCAGGGGAGCCTGGCGGGGGTGGGTAGGAGGCGTGTTGATATGACTAAGAGCAGCATAGTGGTACACGGGGTGTCACATGGAACTGGGACAGCAGGGAAGCAGTTGCGGTTGACACGTAGGCAGTCGGGGGGGTGGTTGGGCGGGATTGTTGCGGGAGCTATGTTAGACTTAACGTTAGGTTCGCGTACACACACAGCTCACCGAATGATCCCTAGCGGCGCTGCAGCCACCACATCCACGGTTGCCCAGGGAAGAGGGAGCGGGGTGGAGGGCACCGGCACTTTTGGAAAGCAGGCCGGGATGGAACCCCAAGGCCACGTATCGCCGGACCACCGGATTGACGGCGCATTGACTGTGTATGTTGATTCTGTTCTCCGTATTGTCACTGAACTAATTTGCGGCCGGCCCCAGGGTTGTAGGCGGAAAGCTGTGTGTGTGCTCTGATGACGAATAAAAGTTTATACCCAAAAAAAAAAAAAAAAAAAAACAATATCACAGATTAAACCATCTTATCCCAGTTTTCAAAATGTAAAAGTTTCAACAATCCTTAGATGTCTTGATTAGGCAAAATTCATCATCAGATTTCTTTTTTTCTTTAGCCTCACAGCAGCAACAAGAAAAGATGCAATATTAAAAATATCTCCTAGGTTACACAATGACTGTAAAAAAAGTTCTGGCTGTCCTATTTTAGATAAACTGCTTTTACGTAGGACAGCCAGTTAATTTTAGAAGACTTATCTAGCTTAACGCAGTCCCTCAGAATCAAATGGTTTAAGGTTAAATAAGGATTCAGACATGTTTTGAGCCAACAGAGCAACAGAGCGGTTCTCAAAATATCAGAAACATAGCCTAGCCCCAATTCCTGATGAATAGCATACATTGGGGTAGATTGTGGTACAGACAGAAGACTCTGTAGAAATTTATTTTTACTATCTATACCCCAGCCTGCTCTTTATAGCCCCTGATAGAGGATCCATAGACCGCAATGACCCGGCACTTCGCTCTATAAACCTTTAAAATGGCCTCAATCAGTCTTGCCCCCAAACACTGTGCAAACCCTAAAAGACATAAAGAAGATCGGGTAACCGCGTTTTTTTACTTTTGATGCGGAACCCAAGATGACCTATCATCAAATAAAACCCCTAAGTTGACATACCTGAAAACCTGTTGACATATTATGTGACTTTCCAATATTCACTATCAAATTCAGAGAGTGCATATAGGCCCCAAAGGCGTCTAGGAGCCACTGGAGGCCTACCGCAGTGCGGGCTAAAAGTACAGCGTCATCCACATATAGGAGAACAGGGATTGGACAGTCTCCTACACGCGGAATATCCAGGGCTGCCTCCACTTGTGACTCCCTGATAAAAGAGAGGGACCCAAGTACCAAAGGGATTGGGTACCAAAAAGACAAATGTCAGTAAATAAGATTCCCCTTGGGCATATTGACTTTAGTACACACACTTACAGTTATTCACAGGCCACAACTAAATTGGCACACATGTAGCAAATACGGAGGCAATGAAACAAGTCTAAATCACACAAATATACTTCACAGTTTATTCAAAACAAGTGCAAAAAACCAATATGGTTGATAGATACAACATTATTTCACAATACATTAAAATCCCATACAATGTAAAATATACAATATAAAAGGGACAGACAGAAAAGGAAAAAAATATAAGTTCCTACTTGTAGACAAGGAGATACACAGACTGATGAGATCAATTCAGATAGACATCAGAATTGTTGTCTCTCAAGGCTTGAAGTATTTCTCCTTTCTTTTTGAGCATCGACGCGTTTCGGCGGACATCTATAATATAGCCACCTTCTTCAGGAAAACACAATGCCCATCCCATAAAATCTTATATAAAAACGTAGCACATGGGCATAGGTCTCCCATCAGGGGTACACATTCAACGGAAAGCTGCTTCTAATTCTAACAATCACTCAATAGCATACCGATTCCACAAGACTATGCATGTTTTTATTGGTGAATTCACAAATTATAGTTAGGGAACAGGTCTCCCACCTCATATAGGAATTTTTCGAGGACACTGGTGACTGGATAAAGTCCCATTTAGCCTCACATGAAATTCAGTATTGCTTTCCTTCGTAGTTCACAGACCCACAGCGGGGAACACGTCTCCCGGTCTGTATAAAAAATGCCGTACAGCCGCTCGATGACTCCCCAAGCACCTAATCTCAGTTGCTCAATTGGGTCCTTTGCACGTATGCTGGGGAGCACTTGGCTTAGATCGTCTTAAAACAATGTACGATGCAGTGTTAACAGCGTAAAGGTCACTACACGCTCGTATCTAAAAACTTGTTTCGTCGGACGGCAAATGCTGCATCTTGGCAATTCTTTCTTCAATTCAAAACTTTTTATATAAGATTTTATGGGATGGTTATTGTGTTTTCCTGAAGAAGGTGGCTATACTATAGATGTTCGCTGAAACGCGTCGATGCTCAAAAAGAAAGGCGAAATACTTCAAGCCTTGAGAGATATCAATTCTGATGTCTAGCTGAATTGATCTCATCAGTCTGTGTTTCTGCTTGTTTACAAATAGGAACTTATATTTTTTCCTTTTCTGTCTGTCCCTTTTATATTGTATATTTTACATTGTATGTGATTTTAATGTATTGTGAAATAATTTGGTATCTATTAACCATATTGGTTTTTTGCACTTGTTTGAAAAAACGGTGAAGTATATTTGTGTGATTTAGACTTGTTACATTGCCTCCGTATTTGCTACATGTGTGCCAATTTGGTTGTGGCCTGTGAATAACTGTAAGAGTGTGTACTAAAGTCAATATGCCCAAGGGGAATCTTATTTACTGACATTTGTCCACTAGTGATTTATCCAGATCGTTAATGTAAAGAGTAAAAAGCAGGGGTGCCAAAATGCATCCCTGCCGGACGCCCCTGCTTGATGTAAAAGATTTAGTGCATTTACCAACCTGGGATATCCTAACCGATGCTGTAAGGTTGTAGTGTAGTTCCTATTATCCCAATAGGCTCTGCGCATTGGAATAATACCTCCAATAGTATAGACCTAGACCAGACGTTAACTAGGTCTTCTACTGTCGATATTAGACTTAAAGTTTTGGGTTTGCCAGCTAGCTCAGAGTTCACTAGAAACTTTCTCGAATAGGCAAGGAGGAGTTGAACCTCCCTGGATAGACAAGAAGGGATTTAGTTTCTGACAACCATAGAACATGACAACTTTGCTCTCCCCTAATCAAGAGTGTATCTCTAGAGTCGTGTGAAAACAAAAGACAACTTATTTTACTCAGTCAGTACGTGCATTCTTAGTTTCACCAGTTTGTAGAGAAAAGGAAGAGACGGGCGTGTTCAATAAAAGATGTTGTTTATTGATCAGTCTCTTTTCTCGTACAAGAGAAATGGATCGATATTATCGCAATACTTATGGTTAAGTAAAGTGCATACAATAAAAGCAGAATTATGAAATAATACTGTAAAAGCATTGATATGGTTTCTAAGCCATATGCTATTTAAAATGGATAAAATATATACATACACATATACATTCGACTAATCGTACTCAACTGGTGCTTCTAACCACGCCTACCCCGGTGTACCTGACCTAAGCCTAATACGTGGGCTGGAGTAGAAAGTAGCAGTTTGAGTTAAGTTTGTTTTGCCAAGTGACTGACTCAAGAATTCTCTGCAAGGGGTTATTCAGTTCTGTACCTGAGATCTAGGATGGTTGAGGGATGGTATCTCTCGTCTGTGGTCTCGATATTCCAAGCTGCCTGCAAGGGCTGCTCGGAAGCGCCGGAGCTGGATTTCTCGGCAGGAGAAAGGCAGCGTCTCGTTCTCAGCGCGTCAGGAAGGCGGGGCAGCGCCAGTGGGCTTCGCTCTCTGCTGGGCTTCGGCAAGTCTCGCTGCTCCGATCTCGTCACCACCGCGTGTGTTTGCTTAAGGCAATGTCGGTAATATTTATACCTGTAAGGTGCCGAGATTGACGTAAGGATGGACATAGATACGTCAATAAGGATGTCATACGAGCTGGTCGTTAGCACATTCTTTTACTGAAGTTCTTTGAGAAATCAAAACAATGGCCGCAGGGATTTTCCCAGGTTGTCATAGGTTTGATTTGTTTTGAGAACTCCGTATGCCTTATCAGGGGCTGGAGGAATATTGCTTGCCTAATTAGATGGCAAGCGTTATGACCTAATCAGATAACGCGCTCCTGTGCCGTGGTCTGGCTTAATCAGATAACGGTTTCTGCATCATGGGATGGCTGCTAGTTAATTTGTTAACCAGAATAGGGTCAGGAATAGGGGGATCGATACAGAACCTATAGGAATACATCACACCCACTCCACGCTAACTATGGCCATATTTACGAATCTAGGCATAGTAAAACAAACTGTAGAGTATCGTGTATACCTTACCACCCCAAAATACACATAATGCATTTTGAAATTATGTAACATACGGGAAAAAAATAGTCACATTTACTATATGCACTCAAGCAGTAGAATAATGCTAAAATAATCACGCATATGTATACATTATTAGTAATTGAATATGAGAATTACACATGAAATGGCTCTTAATACAGAAGAAAAGTTCGAGACCACTTCATCACAGTTCAAAAATATTTATGAACATACCAGCGGGCAGCTAATGTCTATGAAGTTTCTAAAAATAGAAATTAGTTCTCTAAGAATAGTTCTTACTTTAAGCAGAAGATAAGTGTCCCGAAAAAATTATAAAAATATTTTGGGGCTGCTAAAAAAATTGCTGTCCGTGAACTGGAGGAAAAATTGTTCTTGCTACTTTATTATTATAGTTGAAGGCCAAATTCAAGGTGTCGGGAACGCCGTGTGCTAGCTTGCTCAAGAGTCGTTATTTCTGCTCTGGTGAGAACATCATATCATTGAGACTGCCGAAAAAGCTGTCAACAGCTTCCTATGAGAGTTCCACTAACTCGGAATAAGATGTAACCATGCATTCATGTGCATGATTGTCTCCATTGACGTTTTGATTAGTATTGCTGACTGAAGGTCGTACCTGATCGATGCTGCTTTCATCTTGAACTTCACTACCCCTCAATCGTAGTGGTGAAGTTTCCACGAATGCCGTCATCAGGATTGGCAGCCGTTGAGGGCAGCACAATGCATGAGCCGTTACCGGACCCAACAATGTTTCTGCATCCATTGGCGCATCCGATTGTAGCGTCAGACAGGTGTCCAACACGCATTCTTCTCCACACAGCATGCACCTTAATACAGGTAAAACACATCTTTGCCATATCGGTCGAAATAAAAGAAACCAAGTCATGTTCAGGTCTCTAAGCCGGGTTAGTCCCAGGATTTTTGATATCCGGTCCCGGTATCCAATGGCTCGGATTGTTTCTTCCCTTGTCGCAGGTGTTTTGTCTGTGACATGGTTTGCCATAACGAAATATAAGGACCAAGAATAGGATTCCTGCAATTAGTCCCAAAATGAGGGGAACTCCTCCAAAAATCGAATGGACGAGGTCTGGAAAAATACCCAGTATGGCTTTGAATGGTGTTAATGCCCCTGAAAACAATGTCTTAAATACATTTGAGACTCCACTGGTATTAGAAATATTTAAGATTTCATTCAGGATTTCTGCGAAATGTATGGGGGAATTAGTTGATAACAATGAGTGAATCTCTGCAGTCGTCCTTGCGACTAGGAGATCATATGTTTCTTTTGATGACGTGAGCCTGGTCGGCGTCTGAAGAAGCACTGTTTTCATTCTGCTTAAAGTATCTACTCGAATAGAAGTAATTTTCAAGTTAGGCCATGTCCTTGCCTCCCTGTCTGGAAAGGAGCTGGGGAACAATAAGCGTCCACAGCACATGACCTTCGCAGTCGTACTTATGAGATAAGGAACCCCGGGCTGTAGACTACAACATCTGCGATCCACAATTAGGATGTAACTCCCGTTATAGAGTCTTTTAAAGAATGGTTCTATCTGTGATGCAGGTGTGCCTAGCTGGTGACATGAAAGGTTATTTGAGTTCCCTTCACAGGCTCCATGCAAACTAATTCCATTACACAGAAGTGTACCGCTTAGTGACATTGCACAATTATTGCCACTAAGAAACACTTTCTGTCCTTTATTACTGACACATGCATGTGAATAGGGCAAGTTCCATGTTGACTTAATGTACCCTTTTCCTAATTTTTCGTACATGCCAGCCTGTATATATTTTTGGCAGTATTGAAACCTGAAAGCAGATATCGGAATATTAATTATCCCATGTATTATCCATTCAATGACAGGTCGTTCTGACATTGTCAATGGTAATCTCTCGAGTTTCTCAATGCTCAGGATTGTATAATCAGCACCCTTTTGTGCCATACTGATTTGTTTATCAGTAAGGTTAAAGATATTGAATAGTGACGTTGTGTTGATTAAACGCCAAGGCACATAGCCTGAACGCAGATTTTGTAACGTCCATCCAAGCTGTACAATAGAACGCAATTGCGACTGGCCGTGTTGTAACAACAGTAAGTCTTGCGATATTATGTCGATTGCTGAAGACACAATGCTGTCCAATGAAAAAATTCTGGAGGACAGAGTCATTAACCCATTGTCCACTACAGAAAGCGATTTTTCCAAATTAATACGGTCAATTTCCCGTATACTTTCTGCTGTCTCAATTTGAGTTATCTTCCAGGCCTCGTTGTAAGCTGCAGATATAGAGGCTGCTATGAAGCGTTTTTGACGCTGTTTGCGCGGTCCCATAATGAAATCACGCAAGTCAGCACCATCAGTAAGTGAAGTTAGGTGTTGCTTAATTTCTGTCAGTGTGGAAGTTTGTAGCCATTGAAGGCAGAGGTGGTGATTATCCCTGGGTGTTGTCTTTGGGAATATCTAGGGTCTGGCCTGGTCAATGTGAACCCCTGTGTTTTGTTCAGGAATCTGTCTTGACAGTTATTAGTATCTGTGGGCCAGATTAACCATTGTTTCCAATCAGGATTTGTTCTGTTTTGGTTTAATACATAGTTTACGTCTATCTCTTCATCTGCAGAGCTATTGCTGTTCATTGTTGGTTTTGGAATAGACGGTTTATTTAAGTCTTTGATTTTGGCTAATCCAAGACAGGTAGTTTGTTGAATAGTGTCATTCAAGAATATAATTTGTTCTGGGATCATGCAGGCTCTAAACAATGATTCTACACCCTGGACTTGCCATTCTCTTGTACCCCAAACACTTTTCACTTCCACATTTTTGTCCCAATAATCAAAACCAAATGTATTCATTTGTTCAAAAAATGAGTCAGAATATATCAATTTTGTGTTTGTAAGCATGGTTTTTGTTCCTGTCTTATTTGACAATTTAAAATAAAATGTTTCAGCTTTACTTGTATTGAACCCTGAAAAATATGAATATTTGTCATAAAAGGTTCTTGAGATTCCTTTTGGAGGGGTTGCACAATGTTCCCATTGATTATAATTTAAAACATTTCTAGGTTGTGCAGATTTATGTAGAAAATGGTTACCATAGTGGTTGTAGCAGTACATATTATCATAATTAGACGAACCCTGCAAATAATCATGTTTGGTAAATTTAGCAGACATCACTAGGTCAGACATCATGTCATTAATACTTTCAAAGTCCCAATCATCAGCAAATGAGTTTGGTTTTACAAAGTCACTCAACGAGATCTTGATTTGGTGTGGATATTTGAGGAGTTCAACCGGACCATAAATTTCATAGTCAGTATTGTCCCATGCTACCCCACCCGGTATAGGATTGGCTGTGAAGTTGACTGAAGAAAGTTCTCTTTTCTCGACGTGTGAAGACGTGTGTGGCTTGAGGATCAAGTTGATTTTCTGGCTTGCTGTGTCCATTTTTGCATATTTTCCCTCAATGAAGCGTCCCAAGCATAGTACCATGATGAGCCAAAGTATGAGGATAAATACACCAAAGGACACCCAAAATTCAATCCATGGAGAAATCAGATAGGTTTCTTTCAGTTGTTTCAAAAGTTCCTTAGCTTTGTCTTTAAGGGTTTTTGTTGATGGCTGTGTCTTTGATTCACTGAGGTCTTCAGAGGAATCATTGAAGTTTATGAAGTAGCCGGATGCTGTTCTATCAATTGTTCCAATTGTTTCAGGATTACTGTTTCTTGCATATTCATTTGTTACTTCATTGTAGGTTGGTGTGTCTCTACTAAACGTTTTTATTTGGGTTTTCAGAGGTGTGAGTTCCATTGCATTGTTGCATAGTCCTTGTTGTTGTTCTGTAGGCGTTTCGTATGTGATTAGCCTTTTAGTTAGCACCTCTGTACTTGTAGCAAACCTCGGTGTTCTACTACTTATCGGGAGTCCACTTGGCCTACTGTTTGTTATCGGCCACATGATTGTGGTTTTACCAGGTCGATGGATACAACTCGGTTCTCCTTTTTACCAGCAAGCGGCGGTAGTACAACTGATCTTGTCCCGTTGATGGACAAGACAGGAACTGCTTTTCTGTAAGAAGGCCCAAATTCCTTCTTTACCGCGATCTTTTCTCTGACTAGATCCCCGATTTTTGGAATCCAGACAGGTCTTGCTGGGACAGGTGGTGTTTCTTCAGTGGTTGTTGGCTGTTGTTTCAACTTTATGTTACTCAGGTCTTTTCTTGTTTCGATTAAGTCCTGCAAAATAGCCAAACGATCTTTGATATCAAAGCTTTTTTCTTTCACCACTGAAGTCTGACTGTCAAGATCTAAGACTAACATCCTAGTCCCAAACAATAATTCGTACGGACCGAATCCCTTCAGAGAATTTCTTGGCAGGTTGTTTAGACTACGTTGGACACTTATTAGATGTTTGACCCACCCAGCTCCCGAACCTAATACCTTTGCTGTTATAGATCGCTCTCTGCCTTTGGTTTTTTCTTTACACCATCCCGTATCCCTCAGGAAGGAAGTGAGAAGATTCCCGCAAATGCAATGCTCATTCTGGCCAACCACTCCCCACAAACCCGAGAGGCGATGGAAAGATATTGGTCAGTACGTAGCATGCTTCTAGCGTATATGCCATTATAGACTTGCAAATCTTGATATAACAGTTCTGGCATCAGCCGAAAGTTGGTGTCTACATTATAAGTGAAAACTTGTCTCATTATGTTAATACGACGCATTTTTCATATTGGGATTATTTTTTATTGTTGATCCTTTCTGGTGTGAAAAGCCAAGGTAATATACCGTTTCTTTCACCACTGCGATTTCTGTTACAGTTTGGGCAGTTTTTTACAAAAATGGTATGGTGCAGGCCCATGCCTGGCCACCAGTACACTGATTGTAATTCTTCCAGAGAATCTTTTAATTTGAGGTGTCTGAGACCCTCGCCCATATGTGCGTCTGCTATTAACAAGCCTCTCCTGTCCATGTTTGGAATTACTCTATCCCCCACTCCAGGGATTCGAGCAAAAGGAACGGAGTTTGCATCGATTATGTATGTATATTTGAGTGGGTAACTGATCGGTAACGCTGAGCAGTCGCCTTTTGATGACGTTTTCACCGCCAGCATTGTTTCACCGTCAATGTATTTTACTGCACGCTTTTTTCTAGCTACGGAAGCCGATTCAGTTGCTACCGTTGTAGCTTTCTCAGCCAATGAATTCCCTGCAACGTGAACGCCATCACGCTGATGACTCAGTGAGTGTATCACGTGAGTCTTTGGTAGTTCTCTTTTTAACAGAACTATTTGTTCCCAAAGCAGTTTTTGCTTTATTGTTGCACCTGTGTCATCTTTGTAACCGTTTTGAATCCATTTCTGCAAATCGCTGTTATATGATTTGACGCAGTAATATGAATCGGACAATATAAGTGTCGGGAATTCGCGATCTGCATTATCTAGCGCCATTTTCAATGCTATTATTTCAGTCTGTTGTTCTGAATTAGTTTCTACTGAGTGTGCCTTTGTTAATAGAGGTCTTAGTATACCTCCGGGCCACACTTCTTTTGTAATCTCACATGTGGGGTTGTATGCTTGTTCTCCCCAAACGGAGGGTTGAGCATGTCCGTCTGTATAGATTACACAAGCGTACTGTCGTAATGGCAGAATGTCGATTGGCAGAGGGAATGTTCTTTCATATTCTAGATATTTTAGTTCCTTTAGTTCCGGATCAAAGTAGTATTTTACTTTGTCCATTGTAATGGAATTCACCCATTGTATCCATTCCGGATTCAATGCTGTTGTTGGTAAATTACACGGGGTTGTTAATGCCTCAAAGGCTGATTCTGCTGTTCTGACTGTGATGTGTCTACCGTCAGCTTTATCTTTTTCTCTAGCTATTGCGGTTTGAACTGCATGAACATTGTTTTCTTTAATGCTGAATTTATTTTCAGCTTCTGTGTACAAGTGTGATTTGAATGCAATTGGTACCTTTTCTCCCTCGTTAGTGGTCAGGTAAGTGAATCCGCATCTTCCTGGGATGACTCGAATCACAAGGTTGCGTGTGTTATCACGTGTTTCTAATTTTGTTTTAATTAACATATCTGTTTGTAAGGATCTCAGAATTTCTGTGTGTATTTGAGTCCAATTGGTTTTTTTAAAATCTGGTTTTATTAGATCATAAAGGGGTTTGACCCTTTCTGCGTAATTTGCAATGTATGTTCTTCCGAAATTTAGAAAGCCTAGGATTGACTGTAGGTTTTTTAGTGTTCTAGGTGCTTGGAGTACGGCACATTTCTCTAGGAAATTGTCAGCCAGGCTTTTGCCTTCACTTGATAATTCATATCCTAAGAACAGGACTGTTAGATGGGCAATTCTAGATTTTTTAAAGTTGAATTTGTAACCCTCTGCTGCGAACCCAAGTATTATGGTGTTCACTCTCTTCAAGTGAGTATCCAAGTCATCATCTGTTAGGTATATGTCATCGACATAAGATAATGCTTCGTCATCATATGTTTGTAGTAACTCTGTTACTCTCGCTGAGAATAATCCTGGGCTGTTCTTGTACCCCTGGGGTAACCGACAGAATTCCTTTTGAGCGCCATTTATTGAGAACGCTGACAAGTATCTGCTCTCTGGTGCTATATTTTGACAAAAGAATCCATTAGAGATGTCTAATGTTGTTTTATATTTTTTGCGCACTATGTTATTCATTAGTGCAGCACTATGCGAGTTTTGCACTGCAAAAGTTTTGCAACATGAGTTAAGATGTCTGTAATCCAAAACTAGACGATATGAATTGTCTGGTTTGGAGACAGGAAACAAAGGGTTGTTCAATTGTGAGGTGCAAGTTTCAATCACCCCCTGGTATTCTAGTTGATCTAGAATTTCTTTTACCTGTTTTTTAGCTTCTTGCTTGATCGGATACTGCCTTTGTGCAGTAGGTTGTGATTTTAACTGGATTTTGTGTGGAGGAGATTCCTCATCCCATCCCACATGATTTTTATATAAAGCAGGAGCTTGAGCTACTGCCCACTTTCTTGCAAGTGTATATTTTTTATGAATTGGAATATGATTTGAGAAGGCAGGCATAATTATTTCTTCGCCATGTGGGCACTCCCTGACAAACTCTGGTGGCCAATCTTTTTCAGCTAGAAGGATGTCATAGCCCTTGGAGAGATTATCCCAAAAAAGGCCCCTTATTTTTCTAGTCTTATCCCCTTCTATACGTAAAGTTATTTAATATATTTTGTGAGGTTTGCTAACTCTGGTGTCTGCAGTTTCCACTTGAATGTATTCATTCGTGTCCACTGTCTCCAGATGATTCATAAGGACTTTGCGTGCTATGCTCACTTCTGCTGCGCTGTCTAGCATTGTCTGAGCCCACTCTCCGTTTTTCAGCTGTGTCCTCAGTATTCTCGGCATTGTTGAATACTTTAATACTGGCTACCTTCTTCTTTGGAAACTGTCATTTTTTATTTGGATGAGCAGGTTCCTTGTCTTTGGACTTGACGTGCCCTTCCCTGGGTTCCGATCGTCCTCTTCTTTCCGATTTCTGCGAGGAAGTCTGAAAAGATTGAGAGGGACGTGTATCAAAATCTTGATATCTATCAGGTTTCTTTATGTTATCCCTATTTCTAAGGTTGTATCTTTTCACAGAGGGCTCCCTTTGGGGAGACTTGGGTCCTTGGTCCGGAGATCTTTCTCTCCGCCGAGGAGACCTTCCTCTGGACTGGAATCTTTTTTCTTTTGGATTGGATTGTTTGTTTCCATCCCAGTTCTTCTTTTGACTGTTTAGATTATTTTTTATAAATATTTTTTCAGGACTTTCAATTAGTTGGGGCTTCACTGGTATTCCACCCAAACTATCTCTACCTAGTTCTTCATAGGATTTTTCTATAATTCTGGCAATTTCAGCTGGTTGGTCTGCTATATCTGTCTCTTTTAACCTCTGGCGGATCGCCACATTCGCTGCTTCTCCTTTTATGTTGGCTAGTAATATTGCCGAGACCTGCTTGAAGTCTTTTAGTAATTTCATACCGAGAGTTAAAGCGGGTTCTGGACCGTATTCGTCTTGAATTTGTTTTAGCACATCTGGTATTACTGACATGGATAGAACTCCATGTGTTTTTGTGTAAATGGAAGCAAAGACTGTACCCCAAGTGTCACAGTCCTCCACGTGTGGTGCGATTCCCATTGGAAGACAGATAGTCAGAATCCTGTGTTTTTCTACCGGGGTGGTATCTGGAAATACCGCCTCTATTTGGGTGATTTTTTGTGCTAACCAGAATGGTATTTGTTCCCGTTTAGCTGGTACTTTACCTAGGCAGGACTGTATGTTCTGTGGTGTAATTTTATTTGTGTTCCCTGATGAGGGGTCAGCTGTGGAATTTTAATTGCTGGTTGGATTGTTGAAGTCCGCATTACATATTGGACTAATTGTCTATATATTTTGATTAATTGTTTTAGTTGTACTAAAAGTTCTGGTGCAGGCATTTCTTCAACGTCTGGATGTGGTGTGTATCCGGCTAGGACCGGCCACGTTGCTCCTGGTCTACCTAGTGGACCGAGCCTGGTGATGTGTTTGTTGTGTTTTAGGGCGCCATTAAACAAGAGCAGGTGCTCTTGAAATTTTAGTGGTACTTCCACCTCCTCGAAAGGAGTGTACTCATTAGGAGGTTCCTCTATTTTATAATAGTGGAAGTCCTTTGTTACAGCATTTGCTGCTGGAAAGTTTATCCATGAATAGAATACCTCTGTCTGCCGATATTCGTGTGCCTCTATTACGAATATGACTGTACCACCTCTTGGTGTCAGTCCATTTTCTATAAGTTTTAACGTTATAGATCTTCTTATGTTGACCGGGATGAGTTTTATATCCGGGTCATTTTCCTGCAGAGTATTATCAGCTTCTATTAGTTCAGCTGCTAATCTAACTCTCTCTCTTTCATCATCACTTTCTGACATTTTACTGTCAGGAAGGTTAATCTGTTTGTTTGCAGATCAGGTTTCTTATGGAAACAAAGATTAGATGCACAATATTTTGGAACAGTGTATCCTTCAACGTTGATTGAACCAAGAACCATACATAGGAGTTCCCTCCTGCGAGGTTTGGCGGATTTTACCTCTCACCCACTCCAGACGTCTTTGGAGTATTATGGGAAAAAAGGGTCTGAGTGAAAGAGCACGACTGAGTTACTCTAAAGTCTTGCGTTAGTTTTATCGCCTTTCCAAACGTTGGGCGCCATGTAGTGTAGTTCCTATTATCCCAATAGGCTCTGCGCATTGGAATAATACCTCCAATAGTATAGACCTAGACCAGACGTTAACTAGGTCTTCTACTGTCGATATTAGACTTAAAGTTTTGGGTTTGCCAGCTAGCTCAGAGTTCACTAGAAACTTTCTCGAATAGGCAAGGAGGAGTTGAACCTCCCTGGATAGACAAGAAGGGATTTAGTTTCTGACAACCATAGAACATGACAACTTTGCTCTCCCCTAATCAAGAGTGTATCTCTAGAGTCGTGTGAAAACAAAAGACAACTTATTTTACTCAGTCAGTACGTGCATTCTTAGTTTCACCAGTTTGTAGAGAAAAGGAAGAGATGGGCGTGTTCAATAAAAGATGTTGTTTATTGATCAGTCTCTTTTCTCGTACAAGAGAAATGGATCGATATTATCGCAATACTTATGGTTAAGTAAAGTGCATACAATAAAAGCAGAATTATGAAATAATACTGTAAAAGCATTGATATGGTTTCTAAGCCATATGCTATTTAAAATGGATAAAATATATACATACACATATACATTCGACTAATC
This sequence comes from Lissotriton helveticus, assembly GCF_964261635.1. Classification (NCBI taxonomy): domain Eukaryota; kingdom Metazoa; phylum Chordata; class Amphibia; order Caudata; family Salamandridae; genus Lissotriton; species Lissotriton helveticus. Next base: position 1,631,176,028 of record NC_136061.1, on the reverse strand, counting down.
GTACTCAACTGGTGCTTCTAACCACGCCTACCCCGGTGTACCTGACCTAAGCCTAATACGTGGGCTGGAGTAGAAAGTAGCAGTTTGAGTTAAGTTTGTTTTTCCAAGTGACTGACTCAAGAATTCTCTGCAAGGGGTTTTTCAGTTCTGTACCTGAGATCTAGGATGGTTGAGGGATGGTATCTCTCGTCTGTGGTCTCGATATTCCAAGCTGCCTGCAAGGGCTGCTCGGAAGCGCCGGAGCTGGATTTCTCGGCAGGAGAAAGGCAGCGTCTCGTTCTCAGCGCGTCAGGAAGGCGGGGCAGCGCCAGTGGGCTTCGCTCTCTGCTGGGCTTCGGCAAGTCTCGCTGCTCCGATCTCGTCACCACCGTGTGTGTTTGCTTAAGGCAATGTCGGTAATATTTATACCTGTAAGGTGCCGAGATTGACGTAAGGATGGACATAGATACGTCAATAAGGATGTCATACGAGCTGGTCGTTAGCACATTCTTCTACTGAAGTTCTTTGAGAAATCAAAACAATGGCCGCAGGGATTTTCCCAGGTTGTCATAGGTTTGATTTGTTTTGAGAACTCCGTATGCCTTATCAGGGGCTGGAGGAATATTGCTTGCCTAATTAGATGGCAAGCGTTATGACCTAATCAGATAACGCGCTCCTGTGCCGTGGTCTGGCTTAATCAGATAACGGTTTCTGCATCATGGGATGGCTGCTAGTTAATTTGTTAACCAGAATAGGGTCAGGAATAGGGGGATCGATACAGAACCTATAGGAATACATCACAAGGTCTTGATGAAGATAGGTCAAGAAGTAAACTAGACATGGGTCAAGTCCTTTTTCCAACAAAATATTCCATAGCTTTGACTTGTTTACCAGGTCAAACGCGGAGGATAGGTCCATAAATACCATCCTCAAGCAGCCCTCTTTAGCCATGGTATATTTACTTATTAATAGATATAGATTCAGGCACTGATCCATAGTGCTTCTGCCGTGTCTAAACCCATATTTTAGGTTAGACAAGATCTCCCTCTCATTTGCCCAATCTGTAATTTGGTTAAAATGACCTTTCCTAAAATCTTCACAGAAGAATCAATGAGGGATATTTGTCTATAACACCGAGGATACCCTGTCTGACCCTTTTTAAAAATAGGGATAATGATTGATTGCGACCATGATGCCGGAAACCCTACCGAACCCGAGGCGTTAAAAACGTTAGCAAGGATTTTTGCCCAAATTTGTGGTTTACTTTTATAGAGGTCTGCAGGAACGCAGTCTGGACCCGGTGCTTTATTACTAGCAGTATCTCTTATGGCTTTCTCTATTTCCCCCTCTTTAAACTTGATTGGGGCCATAGCTTGGTGAATTGAAGACCAAGGGGTGCAATCCAGTGCCCCTCTGGATTCATAAATTGCCTCAAAATGGGGGAGCCACTGGTCCTCTGTAATATTACATTATTGAACCTCATTATCCTCACCGCAAAAGAAAGGGGTGTTAATAATAGACCAAAATCTAGAGCTATCCCTTAACACCTCAACTGATATTAGTGCATTCCACGCCTCTGCCTTGATCTCTGTTTTCCGACTATGCCATACTGTCTTGTACTGCTCCCTCAGCATAGCTATCAGTTCCCTATCAGGAGGTTGTTTTTTCAAGGCTAAAACTAAGGAGCGGTGGGCATGTGAACAATTCTCGTCAAATCATCTTAGACTGCATGTGATTCGTGGTTTTGTGTTTACAGTTAAACCACGAGCTATCTGACAACAGATGCCCTCAAAAGCTCTGAGAACCGCATCCTTAGTACTTAAAGGATCAGTGCAAGTTGTAATGCTATCTATACTTTTTTCACACAGATCCGTAAAAAAAAGTGTCCGGGGTTACTTTAGCCCATCTAAGCCTCCTCCCCATATCACATGTTACCACCTTACTAGGGACCAAGTTCCTGCCTTCTTTGCCCAAAATGCCACAGGTATTATCCAAAATTAAAGTGACAGGGTTATGATCGCTGAAATGCGATTCCCGGGCTTTATAAAAAATAACCTTGCTTAATAGCATAGGGGACAGAAAAATGTAATCTATGATGGTGTCTCTTACCTTAGATTTAAACGTGGGACACCGATCTTGGGAGTTAACAAAACCGGGTTCAAAGAGATCGGCATCAGTCAAAAGGGACTCAAGGCCCTCAACACGTGCGGAATGTTCAAAGTGTGGAGTCATGGCAAAATTGTATCCAAACGTGTCTTCAATTAAACAATGCAACTCACACAAGTGTGTATTAACATCATCCATTAGTAAAACATGATAAAAAGTGTATTGGTTTGACCTATATTCCTCTAAAAAAATTATTCAAAGTGCTTAGGTGCTGATTCAAATAATCACTCTCCCCCGAATTATAGAAGTTCACTAAAAATAGCTTTGGGTAGTTTGACTTGCTAACTTCAATTATCAAACAGTGAGAGGAATCTATCGCTAACCTTTTTATGGGGCCCCTTAGTTCCAAGGAGATAAGAAACATAAGGCCACCTTTTGCTGTACCCGCTGGAGCCGGACGTGCAGGTAAAAAATATGAACTAAAACCATCCAGACAGAAGTTATCCCCCCTGTCCCAGGTCTCCTGGAGGGCGATTATGTCATATGTTTTTATAAAAGATAACCAATTTGGGTTGTCTCTTTTAGATCTTAAACCCGCAATATTCCAGCTCATAATTCTACAATTATGGGGGTATTCGCCTACCGAATCATCCCTACCCAGATCATGAGGACATAAGCCAGAGTTACAGGCCACACTACCATTATTGCTACCATCAGATTTATTAGAACTTACTACCGTTAGACCTTCCTCTTTCTCCACTAGTCAATCATTTGTGTCCAGCCTCTGCTAATGGGCAGCTGAAGGACTGGATTTACCTTGCAAGGAGCCAATGAACCTGACAACATTTTAGGGCCCTAAATTTTCTCCATTGATCTCAGTTCCTCTTTCCATCCAAGTGGCAGCGATAGAGCCTGAAGGAAAAGAGAGTGTATTTATATTAGAAAAATAAAATGCTCATGGAAGATGTTGACTACTAAATGGTATATCAGGGAGCTAAGGGGGCTGACTGGTGGTGCCAGGATCCAGTGGCCTGTTTGAGTGGAAAGTGCTTTTACCTAAAGGGCACCACAGAAGGAACAGAAGAGATGCATGCAGGATCTTCCAGTTCTCATGAGGCCTATGTCTCTACAGATGTGTAACATCACACTAGGCCCTTCTTTCGAGTCTCTGAAGACAGTCTGATGGTGGAAATTGCCAGCTGTGTGAGCCCATTCCTTTCACAGTACATTACCATGCACAAACAGTGGTGCAACTTGCCTCTCTATTTTTGCTCCTCTCTGTATCAAATCAACTGCAGGCAGCCGGCTTGTGGGTTATCCTGCACCATTTGCTTACTTTCGTTGCTCCTCCATGCCACTAAAACACAAACCAGAGCCCATGCAGGCAGGACAATAGATTAATCACAGTCAAGAAAAAAATAATTTAAGTCTCAAATTAAGGGTATTCAAGTTTTTCTATAGTGTTCCCCAGAGAAAGGTAAAGAGGGGACACTAACTAACGTGGAGTCCTGAGGAAAGGGTTATGGTGCGTCAATGAAGCCTGTAGTGTACATGCATGTCTGGCGAGGAACGGCTACATATTCCTGCACCCTGCACTCAGTGACTGAGACCCAGACCACTCCATGCAATAGCTGATGCTCCTCACCAGACCCACTGAGCAGGTAGCAAGTGAGACAATTCTGCCAAAGTGTGTAATGTGGTGGCCTGCAGTGGGGCAGAAACATTGAACTGAAATGCCATTGGGGTAATATTTCAAGGCTTGATAAATAGGAAAGAAGCGTGTACTTTTTAGGTCAAGCGGCTTTAATGTGTACTTTGAGTAATGTGTTTAGGGCTACATACATGAATGGCCAAGAGTTCCCATGGTAGGGAGTCTTTGAATCTTTCCTCTGCTGTGGATCCTATTGCCCTGAGTATGCATGGGCTTTTATAGTCTTGCTTGGCCTGTGAAAAATTGTCTGGGCACTCCATATGCTGTCTCGCTGTAAGTGCTCAAAGTGAATTGGCATCTACTGGGAAGAGCTTGCAGGTGCTGCTCTGGCAGGCACGTTCTGTTGTTGCCCTGTGAACAAACAGAGAGGACTCTTTATGCACTTGAGTGGTTGTTATTAAAAAGTACTCCTTTGATTATTGTGAAAGATGCCTGGTGGGGATGGGATTCAGGAGCAACGAGTGTGTGAGGAGGGCAGTAGGTGGGTAGGGCAGTATGGGGGTGGGGCTCAGTTGAGGAAAGGAACAGGGCAGGGAGAAGACAAGTGAGATGATCCGGGCAATGCAGGAGCTGTTCCTGGAACACCCACCTCTCACATTATCGAGGAGCCAGCAGCTCTTACATAACATAGCTGCTAAATGAGACTATGTCGTTTGCCAGCCTGGCTTACCTTTTTAACCTTTAGTGCATTGCATTCTTGGGCTTATACTTACCCATTCAACATTGAAGGTTCATTCTTAGAAATCTCAGGTGGAAATTTCTCTTGGGTACAAAATTCAGATATGATTGAAGGTTTCTCATTAGACATGAAACGGCTGTGCAGCAATGTGGTGGCAATGCCCAGGAAACTTGAAAATAATGCACTGATGCCCTAACAGCGAGGCATTTGGACAAGAGAGGACGTCTAATTTCAATTCCTACATCTTACCATGGCTTTGGGGAATACGGAGATGGTAAACTCTACCTCTGGCAATCCGGAAATGTACCACTTTGTCATCAGTGGCACTGTAGAATAGGATGAAGGGCCCTCAAGTATTCCACATTTCACCAATACCGATTGATTTTGGGCTGAACGGGACGCTTCTGAAGGGTTGACGGCTCCATGGAAGGTTTTGGGCCCAGCTGTGCCACAGGGGCTGTGGGGCCCTGTGTCAAACCACGGATTGTCAAATTGTCATGTAGGCAATTGTCATGTAGGCAGAGGCATGGAGATGCATTCAGGGGCTGATACTGATTGTTTCAAGTGCAGGACTGCCATGCTATATACCGATGGTGAACTGCCATGCTATATACCGAAGGTGACAGTGTTCACTTTTATGAGCATTTTACCTTCCACCAGGATTTTTCTGGCTGAGGCTGGTGATGTTTCGATGCTGTTTACTGTTGTCAAGCAACTATCAACCTCTTATGGTACAAAGCAGTTCACGAGGAATAACAGGAAAGCCCCTTTTCCGTAGCTCACTGGCCTAGAACAGTCTGCAATGGTTCATTTATGGAAAGGAAAGCTGGAATATTGTAAACTGCTGCAGTGTGTTCTGTTAAATGTACTAGAGAAGTCCTAATGTCCCGAGATACGTAGTTTACAATTTTACTCCTCGTGCCTTCAGATATTGCAATCTCGTAGAATACATTGTCTCCCAGGGTGCCATTTACCGTTTTTGGCACCTTTTAACATATTGTGGGCATTGCGGGCACATATTGTGGGTATTGCTGTCACAATGGCGCCCAGTGCTTGGGTAAATCTTGCCCTTCATAATATTGGCAATTTTTCTTACTTTTTATAACATTTTCACTACTACTGTGTGAGGACCTCAGCTGTAAAATCTGTTGCCTCCACCCACCCATCCATGTATGCACTCCCTCATATACCCAGCCTTTGATACTTGCAAACTATTATTGATCTAATAATCAATATCCTCAATGACCCATCAATTATTGATGCACCTAATCTCTCAGTCATACACTCACTCACCATCCAGCCATTGGTATGTTCTCACATTCACTCAGTAACTCATCTACATAGCAACAAATACGCATAAACCATTTCAATTAAGAAACATTTCCATAAGTGCTTGCTGAGTGTTACCTAAATCACAGCTTGTAATTACTGCAGAAATGTCACTTGAGACAGGTAAGCTTATTCACTCATGGTTTTGTCTGTGTGCTCTAGTACTTATACATCTGCAATAATAAAGACTTCACTGAACCTTTACTTGACAATTCAATAGAAATGGACAGGGCAGGAGGAACTTCTCACATCTGACATGGAAGTTAACCTTACAAAGCTGGTGCCAGTACTCTACCTGTTTTGTGTACATGCGGGGAAGTTTACTGCAAAATGGGGGACCCCCTCTATAGGTTATACTTTTCATGCTAGGGAAAAGAGGGGAAAGAGACTACAAACAACTGAATAAACTCCCTCGTAGCGTATCTGTTCCTTACATTAAAACTTAGTTCTTCTCAAATTATCTCATACATTTACTCACAACAGCGACACTTGACATTGAATTTTTCATTGTTTTTATTTCCTTGCTTCATATATTTTATAAGATTTCAATCTTCTTTTTCTTTTTATGTATATCTTTTCTTCATTCAAATTGTCAAAACTGATTATAAAAGTTCATACAGAAGACAAAATTAACACAATCATTGCATACAATTTTATATAAACAAATCCATACAATAGAGAAACAACAGCCCCTGGGATGACTTCAATAAATACAACCATACCACAACCATTCAAACACATCCATACTCGCACAAAGATTCATACAGCCAGCATCTGTACAAGGTAGAGGTTATGTGTGACAAAAGGAACCTCTGCGATCAAGTAGATTTTTATATTCAGAGCACAAGGCTCAGCACAGTGTCGACACGCATTTCGGTGGTGTAAAAGGGGTAGTTAGACCACCTTCGGCGGGACCTTTCCAGATACCCACATCAATATCACAGCAAACAGGGGACCTAAAATACATACAAGAAAGTCACTGTTGTGAATACTAATTTTAAAGCACTTCTAAATTATTGATTGGACCAAACATTAACACATAGTAGAGACTGTCAGTCATAAGTCACCCTTACAGATTTACTGTTCCCACAACTTATAAATGGGGGCCCAAAACAAATCTTGCATACCAACATTTACTAGACATACCATAATGTGAATGGTGTTTAGAAAAATGTGGTATGTGAGAGAAAATCCTAGGCAGTCTTATTGATAAGTAAACAAGTGACTTGACCAAAATTGCAAGAGGCACAATTAACAAAAAGAAGAAAAATGTGAACATGGAAAGACTCAAGAGTACCAACCACCAATTTCGAAGACAGCTATCACCATCATACTGTGATCAAACGTGTCTCAAAAAGAGATAGGATGAACCCTGCCATTTATAGCCAATATATCAACTTCTGTGGCCCTATGTTAAATAAATTCACCTAATTACTCACAGGATCAAAGATTAGGGGGATTTTTTAGGAATTTTCAGCCAGCAGCTATTCATATGACCTCTTGCTCAGAGACAGAATCCTCCTTTATACTCAGCAGAAGCTGCCTCTATGTCTGTATAAATAGTAAAATAAGCATTAGAAAAAAGTAGTACCTGGCATAGGATTCACACACAGTATAAATTTAACCTACAAACCCTGGTATCCTTACCAAAGGTGGTTTCCTTTCAAAATGTAATTATTCTATATTCTAGTCCTGTGGTCCAATGCGCTAAAGAGCCAAGCTTGTCCTAGAAAAAGGGAAACTTCACATTGTCATGTTGTGTCTCTCAAAGTGGATTAACTGAGTCCAACTAGTCTGTCTCTGGTAACAGTGGTTATCTCAGAAATTGCCACAAGTACTAACCTAAATAATTTAGGGAAGGAAGACTCTGGCCAATCTTTTACGTTCTTATGCGTCAATCTTTGTTATGGCTTTGCTCAGACGATTTGTATGTTCCACTAAAAAGAAGAAGAAGAAAGGAGACGATAAAAAAGGCAGCCTGTTAACTTCCTTATCACAGATCCCTGTCTGGCCTGATATAGTTGTCATATAAAATTCTTTGCTCATAGATTAGTGATACTATGCATTTCTTACTTGTCTAAATCACTAGGTGCCTCTCATAGACCCTGCCGTACACAAACAACAGTAATTTAATGAGACGAGAGTGCAATACTCTTCTTCATATTCCCGACCCCGGTTATATACACCGGATAATTGATGATCTACCTCTCTTGCTGGTCTCCATAACTAACTGCCTCCTGTAAGTACTGTCCTCCACGAACAACAGAAATTAGATTAAACGCGGGTGCAGTAATTTTCCCCACATAGAATATTAAGGCAGTCCCTACTCCGGATATACCAGCTTTCAAACACCTCTCTTCTTAATAAAGAAGGAGTTTATCATTCACATAGTGTTGGTGTCGCCCACGAACCGACAGTGATTAAATTAAACGCAGGTGCAGTGTTCTTCCCCACATGGAATATGAATGCAGTCCCAACTACGGTTATACTGACTTTCCAACATCTCTCCTCTTGGTAAAGAAGGAGTTTATCGTTAACATAGACCCTCAACTGTTTATAATCATAGTGTTGCACAAAAACGACAGTGATTGGGTTGAACCCGGGTGCAGTCCTCTTCCCCACATAAAACAATAAGGCAGTCCTGACTCCGGTTATATCGGCTATCCAGCATCTCTCCTCTCAATATGGAAGGAGTTTATCGTTAGCACAGTACCCCCACTACTTATAGTCATAGTATCAACCCTCAAAAAGATGAGTGGAGGAAATAGATGATAAGGACCCCCAGCTACCGCGCTTACCTCTTTTATGGAATCCGATTCCCTACACGCAGTAGTCCACGGCTCTCCAATCGATGTACGCTTGGTTGTCACGGACTCCATGGGCTTTAAATAGCCCCGTACTCGATTTACAAAAGGAGCGAAACATTACGTGGTTTGGAGATCGACTAAGAATTGTGGTCGTCTCCATAGAAATAGGTCTGCGCTTATGCCAAAAGTGGGCGCCATATTATAACATATAATAACAAAGTCTATCAAAGTAGAATAAAAGGAGGGAAAACGAAGGCTAAAAAATAAAAAAATGTCAGGTAATTAGGAAGACGGCAGAGGTAAATAATCATCTTCATAAAAATAAGACTAAGCCTATATAAATAACCCATACCACCATATAGTGTCTGTTCACAAGTGACTTATATTCAAATTAAAAGGAGCTAAGGTATTTCATGACATAGTCAGAAAGAAGATGCATATTCAACATTTATTTTCCCCTGTCTTACAGAGCTTAGATTCGCAGTAAGGGAATCGCAGACCGGAACTCAGAATCCAGTACCGTTTGCACAAGAGCTATACTGGCTTCGCTACAGATCGAGGTTATAATTCCTGATGGTTGCGGCAAACCCTAGGTTCTTTTTGGATAAACAAATCATACTTGTTCTAGCATAAATCAGACTCAGAGCCCAGAGTCATTGCTATCTCCACATATTTTACAAAAATCTAAATACAGACATACCCAATATGTTCCATGTTTTGTCTAGTCCCTTCTTGACGAAAAAGGAGAAACGTCATGATTCAGTATACTATATCTTCATTTAAATCAAGGAATCATACTTGTTCTAACGTAAGGTAACCTTAGAGCCCTAAGGTCTTACAATCTCTGTAGTGTTCTCCAGTGTCTAGATATACACACCCGCAATATGTTACATATTTTCTCAGATGTTATTCTACTAAGTAAAGAGACAGGTCATGATTTGGTGATATGCCATGCTATGTCTTCATTCAACCCTCTCCGAATACAGTTCAAATGGAAAATCCAAAAGGTTTTGCGTTTCTAACGTGTTAGTTCTGTGAGTTGGCCTGCTTTACTGTGACTTCTGCCTCAACGTGCCCTAAATCACGACTTCAAATAAAAAGTGTGGTATTATAACTGCTGGTCCACCCTCTCATCAATGTACAGAAGGACATCAAGAAAGGCGGAAGAGAAAGGAGAAAAAGGTGAGGAAAATTTGGCAGAGCCTCGCGAGAGTACCACCAAGTGAGGTTTACAAGCTGGTACACGTCTGCATCCTCAGGTTCTCATCATTAGCATCTGCCAACTGTCAGAAATAAAGAGTGAATGGTGCAAAATAAGAAAAACCCAAAAAGTGTGGTGTGTATTCTATAAGTGACTGTTGGACCTGGCCCCTTTGGCAGGTTCACCCCGAGACTTTTTGCTTTTTCCTAGCCTGTTTCTGGAACCTGGTGTTGGTGATTTTAGGCCTTTGCGCACTTTTTCACTGTGGTACAGTGTAAAGTGCATGAGCTCTCTGTGTATGTGTGGTGAGTGACCTGCCCTCCCATAGGAATGAATGGGGAATATGTATGCCCATGGTAGTTCCTGATCGGTGGGCAGTGCAGGGTCGAGTTTGATATGTGCAAACTCGTGAGATTGAATGCTGCGTAATCGTGTATGCAGCATGATTGTGTCTAGTCTAGAAGTGCCACTTTTAAAAGTTGGCATATTTGTGTAGTCTGTGGCTGGCGTGTGATTGATTGGTGAGCCTGGCCCAGGAGTGCCTGGGCCTGCTTGTGGATTGACTGTCTGGTTTGAGGGTGGCAGGGGCTGGGGAGCCCCAGGAGGTTGTCTGAGTCAGCCCGTGGATGAAAGGCTGCATCTGCTGCCAGGGAAGTGGGAGGAGATGGCACCTAGGAGTGAATAGGGCTGTGCCTGCCTGCCACAATGCTGGCTCCACCTCCTGCTGGGCGACTGTCGCCTATGCCCCTCACCCTGAAAGAAGTTCCCTATAACCAGTTCTAGCTCGTTCTCACACTGCCTGCACCCTGCTAGACAAAGGGATTTACAGTATAAAAAGGGACTGTGTCCCCTTACAAGTTGTTCTTGTTTCTGACTTGATTCTGCCAGGGTCGTGCTGCTGCTTGGACCCAGGGGAATCCCTGGGCCCTGCCCAGCCCCTGGACATCTGATGGACCCCTTTGCTATGAGGGTCTTTGTCCTGAAGGACTTTGCTGAACTTTTTGGGCCTCTAGCGCTTTGGAACGCTTGATTTTGACCTTTGCAGCATGGAGCTGCTCTCTGACCTGCTCTTGGTTTTAGGCAGGAGCCCACCCTGCATTTAGCCCGATTTTTGAGACTTTTATATCATGGGTGCCACCCCATTTATTTGATCCTCTAACAGGTGCTCACCCCGTTTCTACGTTTATTTCGCGATTCGAGGGTGCCCACCCCTCGTGATGCCCCCTTGTAGTCAAAACCGGAAGTCAGGCAGGCCCGGCCGGGACGGGGGCGGGGCCTGCCAGGGGGCGGAAGTGGTGCCACGAGATAGAGAGAGAGGAGGTCGGGAGCCCACCCCGCCTCCTCGAGCCCAGGGAAGTCTGGGGGAAGCAATACCCGATGCACCGGTCTCCCGTGTTGAGAGGGAGACCGGAGAAGAGGATGGCGCCTGCCGCTGTGGGGCTCCCATGACCGAGGGAGAGCCCCGCGCACTGCCTGTGAAGAGACCCCGCCCTGAGGAGTGGGACCCGGCGGGGAGAGGTTCCCGTGCAGCCTGAGGAAAGCTTCACCCGTGCGGGACCAGGCGAAGAGGAGCCTCCACAAAGACTGAGCCGGTGAGTTGGGCTCTGTGGTGAGGGGCGGTGACCCGGAGAGAATGTAGTGCCCAGGAGGCACAGAGTCAGGGCGGCCTCGGTTGTGCAGGGGGCCGCCCCAACGTGGGACAAGTTGGAGCAGCCCCGTTTGGCAGTGGGCTGCTCCTCGTGTATTGGCAGCATCCCATTGAGCCCCGTGTGGCACAGTGTTGGCGGTGCAAGCAGGGCGGCCCTGGTTGGCAGCGGGTCTCCCCAACGTTGTCTAGAGCCCCAAGAGGCTCCCTGGGGGCATGTTTGTTTCGAGCCCACGAGGCTCAGGGGGCCATCACAGTGATCTTGAGCCCCAGAGGGTGGCTCCAACGGCCCACAGTGTTTTTGCAGAGCCCACGAAGGGCCCCAGAGGTACGTTCAGAGCCTCGAGGGCTCCATGGGGCATATTTGTTTTAGAGCCTGAGTGGCTCCAACGTTTGGCCATGTGTTATGCCAGAGCCTGTGTGGCTCCCAGTTGGCGCAGCTTTGGTTCTAGGGCCAGTGAGGGCCCTGGCGCAGTTTTGATGATTCCCAGCTGCCCAGCAATTAGTGGGCAGCTGCACCGTTTAGTTCTTGATTGTTCTCAGGTGCCCAGCAAGTAGTGGGCACCTGCAACGTTTAGGTTTTGCGCCGGTGGCGCACCCCTGACGGGCGCTGCATGGCAGCGCGCCCTGACATTCTGGACACAGGGCTCTTTAGTCCCTTTATTAGATGGGGGCTGGTATGTGACTTTATTTAGGCGCAATGTGATTATCTATGTGATGATAATTGCCTAATGTGAGTTTTGCGCAATGTGATGTGGTGCTAGGAAATGTAATGCATTTAATTTGATTACGTACCTTGATCTTACACCTCTGAATGTTTTTATGCATCATGTGTTTTTGTGCTATTGAGTTATGTTCTGGCACCTCTGAATGTTTTTATGCATCATGTGTCTTCTTTGATTTTACACCTCTGAATGTGTTGGTTTATGCATCATGTGTTTTCTTTCCTTACACCTTGGAATGTTTTAGGCATCATGTGTTTTCTTTCCTTGCACCTCTGAATGTGTTTTTACGCATCATGTGTTTTTCCTTTCCTGCACCTCTGAATGTGTTTTGATGCATCATGTGTAACGTGTTCTTGCTGATACCCCTAAATGTATTTTATTCTTAGGTGGTTGTTCTTTCCAGTACAGGTGGTCCTAGTGAGGTCCTGGTCCCCTGCGTGATATTCTCCTAAGGTGGTTAGGGTTGCGTAGGTGGTACTTACCTGTTACCAGTAGTTACTGGTTGTGATTTATAACTGTTATTTTGTGCTATACTTATTCTAAGTTCTAGAAGTGCTATTTCATTTCTAAAAGTGTTGATTCTGACAGTGGCCCAAGTGGCCCTGTCCTGTAAATAATCCCTTGTGAATATTGCCCGTGCCAGTTGGCACAATGTACATGTATGATTTCTATCTGATGTGTTTTGACAATACAAAAGTTATTTTCATATAACCTTGTGTGGAGTTCCTTTTGTGGTGTGCCTAGGATGTTGTTGCTGTTGTGTGCTGGCACAAATGCTTTACACATTGCCTCCGAGTTTAGCCTTACTGCTCGTGCCAAGCTACCAAGGGGGTGAGCAGGGGTTATCTTGGCGTGTGACTCCCTTGCCCTGACTAGAATGGTGGTTTCTGTCTGGCTTTGGCGTCAGCCTTAGCCTACCAGAAATAGCCAGTTCTAACAGTGACCCTATAGGGATATGGAAATCTAACATATAAATTCGGTATACCTTAATTATAAAAGAGCTCAGCAACACTAGCAGTAATTGAGTGGGAGGTGACCTGTCCTTACTCTCACCCCCTGTGGCTCCTAGTTGTGTACACTGCTTTACTTTGTACCTTTTCTATCATGCACTATTTTAACTGTACTAGTGGTGCAGTCGTTTTTCTTGTCCTTATAGCGTACTTATGCTCACTGAATCTAAAACGGAATTCACGTCCCTTCTCTCCTACATGTGCAAACCCACATGGGCAGAAAAGTATGTATATAACATTACTGCTCCTGCAATTTGTGAGATACCTCAATTTAACATTTACATCCTTATAACTGAAGGATTCAGTAACTAATCCTGCATTACAAGCAGGGCATGAGCCACACCTGTGAGTTCTCAGTACCATAGGTAATCCAGTGATGGTCGTTTGATGTTTGGAATTCGCATTTTTGTTTCTGGTATGGACCAGGAGGTCTCCTAGGTTCTGATTCCTATGATACGCCACTAGTGGTTGCAGGAGTTGGATCTCGTTCTCATCTGTATTTAGAAACCTCCAATTTTTATTGATCACATTTTTTATTTTAAAATTCAATGCAGAATGATTAATAACACATGTGATTTGGTCATGCAGTGCATGTTTCGTGCCTTGTAGGAGTGTGTCTCGGTCATAATATTTTGCCCTCTTATAGGCAAGTCTCACAAGGCGATGTGGATAGCCCTAACATAGTAACCGCTCTTTTCAGCGCATCCCCATGTTTATTTAAATCCTCGATGTTCATGCAATTCCGGCGGACACAAAGGCATTCTCCGTAAGGAATTGAATCCTTTTGGCAGCTCGGATGAAAAGTACAATATTGTAGTACAGTGTTTTTGGCCGTAGGCTTCCTGAAAAGGCTAACCTGTAAACTACCACTTGAACCATTGATCATAATATCCAAAAATTACACTTGGCTGGAGCGATAATTTGCAGTGAATTTTAAGTTCTTATCACTCGCATTGAGCCAAAGTATTTATTCCTGTAGATTCTCCACATCACCTCTCCAAATGAGAAAAATATCATCAATAAAACGTTTCCACAAAAAACATTCTCAAAAAAAGGTGTTGCTTCATTAAAAACATTTCTCAACTCCCATTCTCCCTTATAGGTGTTTGACATGCTCGGCGCGAAAGAAGCACCCAGTGTGCCTCTTGATTTGTTTATACAAGGACCCATCAAAGTCAAAGAAATTGTTCAAAAGTACTATCTCCAGGCACTACAATATAAAGCCATCCAGCTTATTCCCAGGGGACCTCTGTAAGAGGGATGCCACTGCCTGTAATGCTTGACACAGAGGAATGTTCGTATATAAAGCCTCAATGTCAAGCGTTACCAATGTATCAGATCCTGGATCGAAGGGCACCCCCTCAATCTTACCCATGATATCACCTGTATCACATATGAAAGAGGCGTAATTTTGAGCCAGTGGATATAGATAAGAGTCCACATATTTTGACAATGGCTCAGTACTCTAACCAATGGTTGAAATTATCGGATGCATTGTTGGATTTTCCCCATTTGTATGCATTTTCAGAAGGCCATATAGGGCCGGTGTTATAGGGCACATTTTATTCAAAAAGCTGCACTCTTCTTCACAAATGAGGCCATCAGCCAAAGCCTCATGTGTCATCTCTTGGATATGTGCATTTACTCTAGTAAGTTCTCTCAGTTGTGCCGTCCTATAATGCTCAGTTACTGCTAGCATATCCAACATGTTGTTGTTATAGTCAGTTTTGTTTAAAATGGCGATCCCTCCGCCCTTGTCACAGGGTTTCACTACAAGATCATTATTAGACCTGATTCTCTCAAGGGCTATATTGTCATTCTTAGACAGATTAAAACGTGGTTTGGTCAGATGTTTAACAATACGAGCAATGCCTTTCAAGACATTTTGTTCAAAAATATTCACCTCCAGACCTACCATATCTAGTGTTGGAGTCGATGCTGAGGAAGGTTTGCACTGTGCCTGATTTATGTCCTGTTGGTTAAACGGCCTGTCCATGAAGAATTTTTTCATTCTGACTTTTCTAAAAACGGCAAATAAGTCCTCATAGAGTCTAAATTTATCGAGTTGAGTACTTGGAACAAACGACAAACCATGACTAAGCACTGAAGTCTCCTCTACAACTAAATCCATTGTGGATAAGTTGTAGATAGGTAGTGTATCTCCATCATTAGACTTTTTGGTAGTAGCTGTACTATCTACCACCAGTACTGTTGGTTTCGGGTCTTTACATACATCTGTTGAAGTTGAGGGCTCATCTGATGTTGTTCCCCTCTGTCCTGTTGCCAATGGATGTTCCTCCCCCTGTATTGGCCTCTTGGTAAAAAAAAACCCTGGCCATGGTAAGAGTGCTGTGTCTGTCTACCCCTATAGGGTTTAGGATTGTATTGGACTCCAGCCATATCTTGCAAATTGTCATTGTCAGAGTCAGAAGACCCTGTATCAGAGAAGTTGGTAATCCATCTTCTATAGTTGTTAACGTGGTTAGGGACATAGTTTCCTTGATTTCCATCTTGATATTGAGAGGGATTCAGATAGGGGTATGCTTTTTCCTGTGTATATATCCTTCCTGAGCTTCTCTGATTTCTTGTTCATTAGATATGTATCAAAGTCTCTCATATCAGTCTGATTTTTATCTAATCTAACCTTAGCCTCTTCTACAGCAGTGGACGTTCTTAATTTATCTTCCAATGCGAGAATCTCCTGTTTCAAGACAGCCATGATTTCGTTTGCATTCTCAGTTATTACAATCATCCAATCCCTGGAGCAGCGGTTCACAATAAGAAATCTTCTGAGGACGTGAGCTGTAAAATCTGTTGAAATTCTTGCCTCCACCCATACGTTTATGCACTACCTCATATACCCATCCTTTGATACTTGCAAACTATTATTGATCTAATAATCAATATCCTCTATGACCCATTAATTATTGATGCACTTAATCTCTCAGTCATACACTCAGTCACCATCCAGCCATTGGAATCTTCTCACATTCACTCAGTTACCCATTTGAATAGCAACAAATACCCATGCACCATCTCAATTAAGAAACATTTCCATAAGTATTGGCTTTGACAGTGCTTGCTGAGTATTACCAGCTTGTAATTACTACTGAGGTGTCACTTGAGACAGGTAAGATTATTCACTCATGGTTTTGTCTGTGTGCTCTAGTACTTATACATCTGCAATAATAAAGACTTTACTGAACCTTTACTTTACAATTCAATAGAAATGAATAGGGCAGGATGAACTTCTCACATCTGACATGGAAGTTAACCTTACAAAGCTAATGCCAGTACTCTACCTGTTCTGTGTACATGCGGAGAAGTTTGCATTTCGAATAAAATGAATAAAACACTGAGGGACAATAATTGCTCATAGGCCTTCTTCTTCAACATTCCAATGCTTGTTATTCTCTTTCTTCCTGTTTATTTTCGAACATTCTACCCTAAGTGAATGTAATTTCCTATTAACATTATAGCGCCTCTGACTACTGCTATAACAGTCTTTAAATATAACTCTCTATTCAGGGGCATTAACACTCATTATATCCCCCAGCAGCGTGCTATACAGCTTTATTATTTGAATTCAGTGGATACAAATACAATGCTATTTGATACAAGCCACACATGGTTTTAAACAGACTAGATTCTGATCACACAAAATGAGAATAAGATAAATTCAGGTTCCCTAAATACTTTAAATAATGCTGCCAAAGCCTGCTTTTTTACTATACATAATAGAATCCTACTCTTTGCTTCTCCTTCATCCTATGAGCTTTGTGAGCACTGCACAATCTCGACAGAAATAAAATATATCTTCCTATTTGTCTTTTATCATATAAAATTGCATTTGTCCTCATATGATTAAAATAATCAGATGTTGAAATATTCTTTTTGTGCCTTGCCTACCAGACAGCGCAAGTTGTCTGGTTTTTAAAGACCAAAGGCCTCATTCATTGTTTTGTTGCCGTATGGTAGTGCAACAGGCCTTGCTGGTGTGCTGCCCTACGGCAAAAGAAAAGGGCAGGAATACGCTGTCTTGATTAGATACAGCGTATTGCAGTCCTTTTCTCCTGTGCCGGCGCATAATGGGCTGCAGTGCGCCAACGCAGGCATCTTTGCACCAAGGTGCAAGGGTGCTTGCGTTGCAGGGATGATTATTTTTATGCAGTAAGGGAAAGTTTCCTACAGAAAAAAAATCACAAGAGTAGAATGCAGCACACAAAGAAAGAGGAAAAACAAGGAGAAATAAAGATATTTCTCCTTGTTGTGCCTCCCTCACTTACAGTTTTTTGCGTTGCCTCAGACGTACGATTTCTTGTAATTCTGGGCAATGCCATAAAACCATGGATGTTGCAGGGAACACCCCCAGCAACACCCATGGAACACCCCTTTCAAGCAGTTTTCTGCGTAAAAAGGGCCACATTTATAAGGCCATGAAAAGCCAAGTAATGTGGCTTTATGTGGCCATATAAATATGCCAGTGGCACATTGCGCCACTGGAATGTAAAAAAAGTGACACTTCGGTGGCGCAAAAGTGCCCTATTGTGTGTGAGGGACCCCGATGATTAGTCAAGTATAGTTTTAAGATTAAAGACCCAAGTTACAGAATTCTTCCTTTGCAAAAAATGATGTCTCTAGAAAAGGTTAATGGGGGTCTCTAGTTGGCGCCAATGTCCAAATAGGGACCCTTCTTCCTAAGTCAGGGCAAGTGGGCTACCCCCTTTGACAACCCTTGCTCAACCCTGTGGTAACGTAGCACAAGCAGTTGGGCCTATCTCAGAGGCAGTGTGTGAAGCATTTATGACCATGCACAATGAGGCAGTAATAACACCACAAAAGGACACAATTTGAGTAGGTATAGAAAATAAAATCTTTATCTAACTGTTAACTCAAGACTCTCAAAGCGTTTTAACAAGATACAATGCACATAAATTAATAGGGACTCAAAAAAGGCAAGAACGTATTCCCCAGAACGTGACAATAACTGAGTTCAAGGCCGGGGCCTACGTGACCCGTTGCGCATCAGGTACCTGCTGGGGAAAGGGGACAGAACACGCAGCTTCTCGAAGAAGCGGAGACAGTGACAGGTGGACTCCCAGCGACCACAAGTCTTGGCTGCAGGGGCCCGCAGTGTGCACCCACAATGGTTCGGGCACTCAGGGAGAGGCGTACTCTCAGCGGCAGCAGCACGCTGCTGCGGCGGCTCGGGCTGGTGGGGGTGATGACTCTCGTCTTGCAGCTCCGTGGTGGGCTCACAGCGGTAGCTGCTCTCTCTTGGCTTTGGAGGCCCATGATATGATAGCGGCAATCCTCGACAATGGGGAACAAGTTGCGGGCACTCAGCGGCAGCAGCTCTCTCTCAGCTGCGGCGGCCCGCAGAACAAATCACAATGATGCAAAGTCGGCAAAAGTGCATGCTCTTGGCGGTATAAGCTCCTTTTCAGCTGCGACGGCCCACAGGACGGATCACGATAATACCAAGTTGGCTACAGTGCAGGCACTCAGCGGCAGCAACTCTCTCTTAGCTGCGGCGGCCCTCAGGACGAAGGGTGATGCAAAGTTGGGAAAGGTGTGGGGACTCAGCAGCAGCAGCTATCTCTTAGCTGCGGTGGCCCACAGGACGAAGGGAGGTGAATAGTCGGCAAAGGTGTGGTCACTCAGTGGCAGCAGCTCTTTCTTAGCTGTGGCGGCCCACATGCAGATGGGTGATGCAAAGTTGGCAAATGTGCGGGCACTCAGCTGCAGCAGCTCTATCGTAGCTGCGGCGGCCCACAAAGATCCAGCGACGGTTCCGGAGGTTCAAATTCAGGCGGGCTCTCAGTGGCGGCAGCTCTCTTAGCTCTCTTAGCTGCAGCGGCCCACACAGATTTAGCAAAGTTGCAAAGGTTCAAATTCAGGCAGGCTCTTAGCGGTGGCAGCTCTCTCTTAGTTGCAGCGGCCCACACAGATTCAGCGAAGTGGCAAAGATTCATATTCATGTGCGCTCTCAGCGGCGGCAGCTCTCTCTTAGCTGCAGCGACTGACACAGATTCAGTGAAGTTGCAAGGGTTCAAATTCAGCGTAACTCACAGTAGAACCAGAGGCTCCTGATTACTCGACAGAGGCCTCACCTGCAAGCAGAATTTCTCGCTCAGGAATTCCGACGGCTGAAAGGGTGAAGTCTAATGTCCCTGAGACTTCAGCAGGAGGCAATCTCAGTTCAGGCTTCGTGAAAGTTTTCAAAGTCCTTTCCTCTGCTCACTCGGACAGAGTTTCGTCTTGACCTCCAGAAGGAACACACCAAACAAAATTCCAGCGCAGTGTTTTTTATACCTAAAAAGTCTTTGTTCTCTAAAGTCACAAATCACCCAGTCCAGTCAAAACCAGTTCAGTGGGGTCAGGGAGCACTTGGTTTACGAGGCAACATCCTGCCCTTTCAGAATGAGGGGCCCTGCTATCAGATGCCCCGTGGGAGATGGAGCAATCATCCACCTTGCCGGCACGACCTTGCTCAGATCAAAGTCACCCCTCCCCATGCGTGGAATATCGATCTATCTCTCCAGCCAGGTCTGACCCAGGTGGCTCTGTTGTTCCAGACTGCCAATATACATACTAATGAAGCCTACAGTAAAGCTTAGGCAAGAAACTACTGCGTTTCCAGATGAGGCATTTCCAAACATGGGATCTATAAATGGTCCTTACTAAAAGGTGTATCACGAGGTCCTGAGCATAAACATATCAAACTCGAATTCCTATCAGGTTCCTGGGGTCAGATGAGATTATAGAAAGTAATCCTCAACCGCCCATTCTAGAAACCGGGAAATGGAGGGTAACTCGCTATTAGCGACCGCGCAGCAGACGCGTGCAGCTGGAGCGCCGATTGAGCCCGGAAGGTGCGCCAAAGGTAAGCACGTCTGCGCCCGTCTGCGCCTGGCCCGCGCCCAGCGCCAGGACCCCTGGCCCTCCCCGCCGAGGCAAGACGACCCGACTGACCTACGACGCCGCCACTCTCAACGCACTCAATGTCAGCCGGACCCACGCCTGCTGCAGAGCCACCCCGAGACGCACCCACGGACCCTTCACCTGCTGCACCTGCAAGTTCACCTGCCTCCGAACCTGCCCCGCACCCGCCAAGACAAACACCAGCAGCAACCACCTCAAGTGCATCCTGATCAACACCCGCTCCGTCCACAGACACGCCGTGGAACTCTGGAACCTCCTCGACGCTACATCACCGGACGTCGCCTTCCTCACAGAAACCTGGATGAACACCTCCTCTGCACCCGACATCGCCATCCCGGACGGGTACAAGATCATCAGGAGGGACCGCATCAACCAGACCGGAGGTGGCATCGCCATCGTCCACAGGGACACCATCCGCATCACGACCGACGCCAACGACTCCTTCGCCGCAGCCGAACATCTCCACTTCCAGATTCACACCGACCCTAAGACGACCCTCAGAGGCACCCTCGTCTACAGACCCCCGGGACAACGCACACAATTCAGCGAAGACATCACAGACTTCATCAGCCCGCACGCCCTCCCCTCCACTGACTACATCCTCCTCGGGGACCTCAACTTCCACCTGGAGAACAACAAGGACTGCAACACCACCGCCCTGCTGGAAAACCTCGCCAACCTCGGACTCAAGCAACTGGTCAACACTCCCACCCACTACGCCGGCCACATGCTAGATCCCGTCTTCTCTTCCAGCAAGTACATCACCTTCAGCCACGCCACCGGACTCCACTGGACCGACCACAGCTGCGTCCACTTCAGCTTCAAAAGATCCACGACCCACCACCACCCGCAACAGGTACCTCACAGGAATTGGAGCAAGATCACCGCAGACCAGCTCACCACCTCCCTCAGCCAGAGCCCACCCGCCAACACAACGGACCCCAACGAAGCAGCCCGCAACTTCACACAGTGGCTGACCGCCTGCGCCGATGACCTCGCGCCTCTAAAGAACCCTCCCAGCAGACCCAGAAGCAAGAAGGCATCCTGGTTCACCGACGACCTCAAGGACTCCAAGAAGACCTGCCGCACCCTCGAGAAAGCCTGTCTCCTCGACCGGACCACCAACAACATGACCGCCCTCAAACACGCTACCCGCAAGCACCACCAGCTCATCCGCACCACCAAGAAGAAATCCCTGAAGGAACGACTGGATAACAACGCCCACGACAGCAAAGAGCTCTTCACTATCGTCAAGGAGTTCTCCAACCCCAGCACCGGCACCAACGACATCACTACATCACAAGACCTCTGCGACTCCCTCGCCTCGTTCTTCCACCGCAAGATCGCCGACATCCACAACAGCTTCGGCGCCCCACCCACGCACCCAACCGTTGAACCAACGCCCCCTACCGCCACCCTTCGCACCTGGACCACGGTGACCACCGAAGACACAGCCCGCACGATGAACACCATCCACTCCGGATCACCGACCGACCCCTGCCCACACCACGTCATCAACAAGGCCGACTCCACCATCGCACCCCAACTCCGGAACATCATCAACGCCTCCTTCAACACCGCCACCTTCCCGGAGAGCTGGAAGCACGCCGAGATAAGCGCCCTCCTGAAGAAACCTACAGCGGACCCCACCGATCTCAAAAACTTCCACCCCATCTCGCTCCTCCCTTTTCCTTCTAAAGTCATCGAGAAGATCGTCAACAGAGAGCTGACCGCCTTCCTCGAGACGAACGGATCCCTCGACCCCTCGCAGTCCGGCTTCAGAGCCAACCACAGCACCGAGACCGCCCTCATCGCAGCCACCGACGACATCTGGACCCTGCTCGACAAGGGGGAAACAGTGGCCCTCATCCTCCTGGACCTCTCCGCTGCGTTCGACACGGTCTGCCACCGCACCCTAGTCCAGCGCCTCAGCAACATCGGTATCCAAGAGAAGACACTGGAGTGGATCATCTCGTTCCTCGCCGGAAGAACACAAAGAGTCCGCCTCCCCCCGTTTCGCTCCGAGGCCACCGAAGTCATCTGCGGCATCCCGCAAGGATCTTCACTCAGCCCCACCCTCTTCAACATCTACATGAAACCTCTCGCAGCCATCGCACGCCAGCACAACCTCAACATCATCTCTTACGCCGACGACACCCAACTGATCCTCTCCCTCACCAGAGACCCCGACACCGCCAGAACCTGCCTACACGAAGGGATGAAAGACGTCGCCGAGTGGATGAAGGACAGCCGCCTGAAACTGAACTCGGACAAGACGGAAGTCCTCATCCTGGGATCTTCGCCCTCCGCCTGGGACGACTCCTGGTGGCCCCCAGCCCTGGGCACCGCACCCAAGCCAACCGACCATGCACGCAACCTGGGCTTCATCCTGGACCCCTCCCTCTCGATGACCAGACAAGTCAACGTGGTCTCCTCATCATGCTTCAACACCCTGCGTATGCTTCGCAAGATCTTCCGCTGGATCCCGACCGAGACCAGGAAGACTGTCACCCAGGCACTCGTCACCAGCCGACTGGACTACGGAAACGCCCTCTACGCCGGAACCACAGCCAAGCTACAGAAAAGACTCCAGCACATCCAGAACGCCTCCGCCCGACTCATCCTGGATGTCCCCCGACGCAGCCACATCTCCAGCCACCTGAGGAACCTGCACTGGCTCCCCGTCGACAAGAGGATCACGTTCCGGCTCCTCACCCATGCACACAAGTCTCTCCACGACCTGGGCCCCAAGTACCTCAATGACCGCCTGACCTTCTACACGCCCACCCGCCAGCTACGGTCCACCAGCCTCACCCTCACAGCCGTACCACGCATCCGAAGAACCACCGCCGGAGTAAGATCCTTCTCTTACCTGGCTGCCAAGACTTGGAACTCCCTCCCCATCCACCTTCGGCTGACCCAGGACCATCTCGCCTTCAGGAAACAACTCAAGACCTGGCTGTTCGAGCAGTAGCATACCCCTCCCCCCAAGCGCCTTGAGACCCTCCCGGGTGAGTAGTCCGCTATACAAATGGCATGATTGATTGATTGATTATTAGAGCACGCTATACAGACCTGGGTATTATGGTTATCCTAATTCATACAGTCATCTTTACAAAGGGAGCATTCACCCTGTGGCACTGTTTAGCAGTGGCACGGCGCCCAAAGCATCTAAATCCAGCCAACATAAAACATAGGAAGGGGAGAGAGGAAGGAAGACCCACGTCAATGATGCCAGGTCTAAAATGAGTCCCCTCCAGCTGAAATGTGCGGAGAACTAGCCATCCCCAGGCAAACAAACCTGGACAGACCGTCAGCATTGGCGTGTTCTGTACCAGGGCAGTGTTCCACCATGAAATCCATACTCTGTAGGGAAGTGGACCACCTCAACAACTTGGGATTCTCACCCCTCATTAGCATCAACCATCTAAGGGGCCTGTGGTCTGTCCGAACTCGGAAGTGAGTCCCAAACAGGTATGTTCTCAGCTTCTTCAGCGCCCAGACCACAGCAAATGCCTCACGCTCAGTTGCACTCCACCTCTGTTCCCGGAAAAGTAACCTCCTGCTTAGGAAGGCTACCGATAGGACAACAAATTCTTTTGAAAAGTCAGGCTCTAGAGGCACAGGTTCGGTGCACATGCCAGTCTTCAGGGACAGATGTCAGTCCAGTTAACCTTCTTTAGCTACTTTTTAGAAGTCAGCTCAGTGAAGGGTGCAACAATGTTGCCATATCCCTTGACAAACCTCCTGTAGTACCCCGTGAGTCCTAAGAAAACCCTCACCTGCGTCTGAGTCTTGGGGGTTCCCACGCAGATTAGTTTCAATTTTGGACTGAAGGGGTGCCACCTGGCCACTCCCCACTTGTTGCCCCAAATATACTACAGAACCCTGCCCAATATGTCACTTACTGGCTTTGATTTTGAGGCCTGCCTTCAGCAGTGCACTCAATACCTCCCAGTGGTGGCACAGGTGGTCCTCCCAAGAGGAGCTAAACACTGCAATGTCATCCAGGTAGGCGGCACTGAAGTCTTCCAGCCGAACCAACACCCTCTGGCCTCTGAAAGATGGCAGGGGAATTCTTCATTCCAAAAGGCATCATCCGGAACGGGTAGGGCCCATCGGGTGTGAAGAATGCTGACCTCTCCTTTGCTCCCTCGGTCAAGGCGCTCTGCCAGACGTCAAATCAAATGTGCTGAGGTGTTTGGCAGCCCCTAACCAATCTACGAGCTCATTAGCTCTGGGGATGGGGTGCGCGTCTTTCTTTGTGACAGAATTGAGGCCCGATAGTCCACACAGAACCGAAGTTCTGAGGTGGCACCAGGCGCTGCAGCTTTCGGGACCAGGACTACTGGGATGGACCCGGGCTGCTGGAGGACTCAATTACCCCAAGGGCAAACATCGTGGTAACCTCATCCTTAATGTAGGCCGTTACCTGGACAGTCACTCTGTAAGCCTTGTGCTTAGCGGGAGGACTGTCCCCGGTGTCCATGTCATGGACACACCAATCAATGACACTAGGCACCAGGTAGAACAGATCACTGAATTGTCTCAAAAGTTGGCCACAATCACCCTGCTTCTCAGGAGTCAGTATGGTGGAGAGGACCACACCCTCGACTGACCCATCTCGCTCCCCTGCGCACAGGAGGTCAGGAAGGGACTCACTCTTCTCCTCCACCCAGCATCTGTGGCCAGAAGCATGCCCACTTCAGACCTCTCAATGTGGGGTTTCAGTCGCTTAACATACAGGACACACAAGGGGTTCCTGGGAGACTGCAAGTCCACCATGTAAGTAACAGGACTCTTGCTCTCCACCACCTCAAAGGGGCCTGTCCACTTATCCTGGAGCCCACAGGGCTCCACTGGAGCCATGACCCAAACCTTTTGTCCAGGACCAGAGTGGCATATTGATCTTGCCAGCGTTTCATCTCTTCCTGGCTGGCTTTCAGGTTTGCCTCAGAAAGTTTCCTGAAATGCCAAGTCTGGGTCTGAAGGCCAGGATGTAACTAAACACATCCTGGGGAGGTTTCCTGTGAGGATGCTCCCAGCCTTCCTTGACCAGACTCAGAGGCCCTCGTACCAGGTGACAATAGAGCAGCTCAAAGGGGCTGAACCCTAAGGATTTCTGTGGCACCTCGCTGTAAGCAAACAATAGGAATGGAAAGAGGACATCCCACTTACGCCTCAAGGACTCACCTAGGCCCAAAATATTGCCCTTTAGGGTCCGGTTGAATCTCTCAACCAGCCCATTACCCTGGGGGTGTTAAGGAGTGGTGAACTTATACCTTACCCCACATTCCTCCCACAGAGACTTCATGTACTTGGAGATGAAATTAGTTCCCCTATCAAATACCATCTCTCTGGGGAATCCCACGCAGGAGAAAATCCCCATCAGTGCCTGTCCCACCAGAGGGGCCATCACTGTCCTGAGTGGGATGGCCTCAAGGTACCTGGTGACATGGTCCACCAAGACCAGGATGAACCTGCTGCCCATGGCTGTCTAAGGATCCAGAAAACCCACAATATCAATGCCCACTCTCTCGAATGGGGTACTTACAATGGGAAAGGGCTGTATGGGGGTCTTAATGTTCCTCCCAATCTTCCCACTTGCCTGGCAAGTCTCACACGTCCTGCAGTGAGCATCTGAGCTCCTGTGCATCTGGGGCAAATAGAAGTGGGTGACCAGCCCCTCAATGATCTTGGTCTGCCCCAAATGTCTGGCCAATGGCACATCATGAGCCAACTCCAGTGGGAAAGGGCAGAAGCGCTGGGGTACCACCAGTACATGGGCTGAACCTGGCTTAGCAACCTCAGGCTTGCTGTAAAGGAGGTCATTCTCCCAATAGAACCAATGTGACCCTGTCTCATCACCTGCGGCCTGGGAGGCGGCCTGTTGCTGCTCCCCCTCAAGAGAAGGGCAGGTTTTTTGTTGCTTGCAATATTCCTCCCTGGAGGGCCCTACTTCCTGCTGCCAATGGGTCAGCTCTGGTAGGTCCCCCAGTTCAGCCACTTGTTCCCCTGTGGGTTCTAGGGCATTCCCCTCAAGGTCTGCTCCCTCCTGCACTGTGGGAACCGTGGGTGCAGGTTTCCCATGCCCCCTACCCCTTCTCTTTAAGGCAGGGGCCGGGACTATAATTTCAGGATCCAGGCCCTCCTGAACATCCTTCTGAGCTGTCATGGACCGAGTGGTCGCACAAGCCCACTCAGGCAGACCCAACATTTCCAAATGACTCCACCATAGCCCACAGGGAGTTCTCTAGATCATTGCCCAACAGACAGTCTAAAGGCATGTTGGGTCTCACAGCCACTTAAAGAGTTCCTGAGACCCTCCCACTTGAAGGGAACCTGAGCCACCTCACACTGGCTTTCTGAGTTGTCGGCTGACACTATGGGGCAGAAGGCATGGGGACAACCTGCTCTTTGGGCACCAACCCAAAGCTGACGGCAGTCACACTAGCTCTGGTGTCCCTGAGAGCCTCCACCCTATGGCCACTGATGGTCACCCAATGCCAGTACTTTCTAGTGTTATTAGGCAGTGTGGGGTTAGGGACCTTCTCAAAGTCTCCTTGTGAGACAAGGGTGAACACTATGGAAATCAACCCACCTTGGACCTCCATCTCCTCCCCCCTAGGGCTACACTGGCAATCTGGTCTAATGTTGCACAGGGTGGTGCACGAGGGGATGCTTTGGGGTCTCTCTGGGGACACTGGGGATTGTAATACCAGTGGCCCACTTGACCACACTTAAAACAAGTGAGTTGCCTCCTCTGAACAGGCCTACCTGTCGGGGACACTGGCTTCTTTTCCAGGGGAGGCTAGGACACTGCTGCTTGGTTCCCTGGGGAATTACTCTGGGGCTTTCTCTGGAACTCCCTCGGCTTACCCTTGTCTCCCCCACTTCTCTGCGGTGGACCCTGCCCACCTCTGGTGAAGTCTCCCACAAAACCATTGCAGACCCGGGTGCTCACCCAGCGGTCCGCCTCCTCAGCAAGCTTCCTAGGCTTAGTCACCTTGCTATCAATCAGTTGCTGGCGTAGCTCTGGAAAACAGGTACAAGAAAAATGCTCCCATGCAAAAAAATCATAAAATTGCTCAAAAGTTTCCACTTTGCTACCTTTTACCCAGCGATCTATTGCTCTGCAAAAATAGGACACATATTCAACCCATGTGGTACCCTCTAACTTCCTACAGGCTCTAAATCTCTGCCTGTACATTTCTGGGGTCAAACCATTAGGGGGCATCAAAGTTTCCTTCATATGGGCATACACCATCCTGCTCTTCTCATGCAGGTCCAACAGGGTATCCCTACCATTACTCACAAAGCGTCCCCACAAATCTGCTCCCCAACCCTTCTCAGGGACCCGGTGGGACACCGTTGCTATCTCATATGCGGCAAACCATTGCCCAATCTCCTCACTCTTGTGAAAATCCTTAATCACATCTTTAGGAATATAAACTCTATTCTCAGGAGTTACTAACGGTATGCTGCCACCAGAGAGGGAGACCGGGACACTCCTCGCTCTGATCTGTATCTCCCTCAACATTTTCTCTTGCACCATTTTCATTTTATCAAGTTCAATTGACAATCGATTCTTCTCAATGTCTAACTTCTTACTCTCAATGTCGTTCTGACCTTCCAATTTGGCCTTCTCCAAACTATGCCTCCTACATCTCTCCCAGTCCTCCAGCTGTTATGGGGTCAGGCTCCTTTGGGATAAACTAGTACCTGGATTGGAGGGTGTTCAATCTCCCCCCCCTCCACTGCCTCATCCCGCTGCCCTCCAGGGTGGGCTGTCAAAATATTGAATTTAAAATATCGACCTACACTAATATCGAGTTTTTAAAATTGTAGGGATATAATATGAAAGTCAAGAATATCGTTGACCAGAATATCGACTTTAAGGTAAGTAATTTCTATTTTTTTAATATCACAGTAAGTAATATCGTAGAAAATAATATTGCTAGCAAAAATATAGTTGTAAATAATATCAAATTTGTTTGTGTTATGTATTTTAGTATGTATTTTATATGTATGATCAACATTTTTTTAAAGTGTTTTCATTATTTTTAAATATATGTATTAAATGTTTAGAAAATAGTAATTTTTTTAAAGGAAATTTTGCGTTTTAGTATCAGAGCGGGTTGTGGGTTTAAAAGCGAATAGAGTGGGAAGAAATTTTATTATAATTAATGAATTAACATGTTTTTATTTATTGTTATTGATTATTGTTAATTAATTATTGATTGGCAATTAATTCATATGTATTGGTTAATTTATAATTATATTAATTATAATTAATGTATTATTAATTTGTAGTTATTGTTATTGATTATTAATTTATTGTTAATTAATTATTAACTGGTAATACATTTGTATTAATTGGTTAATTAAACATTGTATTAATGATAATATATGTATTATTATTTTGTATTTATTATTTTTTACATTTTGTTAATTAATTATAATTGGTAATTAATGTTTATTAATTCATCAATTGATAATTAAATTAATTGTGTTATTTTTTATATGTAGCACGTTGTTTGTTTGTAGGGGAATTATGTGGGAAGTAATTTAATGTTATTTAAGTAAATATTAATTTCATTTAATAGGTGTGTTTTAATAATTATTTAGTTAAATAATTATTATTATGTTATTTATTTAAAAATATATATATAATTATGTTAATTTAACCCCTACGCGATCCTACATTTTCTCTACTGTTGCACTCACTGGAGTGGGAATAGTATTTTTTACACCAACGCTATTCAAATGTGTCCCTACTGTTTCACTCACTGGAGTGGAAATAGTCATTTTTACCCTTCCGCTATCCAACACTTTCCCTACTGTTGCACTCACTGGAGTGGAAATAGTCATTTTTACCACTCCGCTATCCAACACTTTCCCTACTGTTGCATTCACAGGAGTGGGAATAGTAAATTTTACCCATCTGCTATCCAACACTTTCCCTACTGTTGCACTCACTTGAGTGGGAATAGAAATTTGTACCCCTACGCTATCCAATATTTTCCCTAGTGTGCACTCAATGGAGTGGGAATACACCATCCGACACTTTCCCTACTGTGGCATTTATTGGAGTGAGAATAGTAATTTTAACCCCTGCGCTATCCAACACTTTCCCTACTGTAGCACTCACTGGAGTGGGAAAAGTAATTTTAACCCCTAAGCTATCCAACACTTTCCCTACTGTTGCACTCACTGGAGTGGGAATTGTAATTTTCTCCCCTCTGCTATCCAACACTTTTCGTACTGTTGCAGTTACTGTAGTTGGAATAGTAATTTTATTTCCTCCACTATCTAATATTTTTTTATTTTTTTTAGCTAATGTACTGCATAATTCTTTTTAAAAAGATTTAAAATATTGTTTTTTATTTGTAACATATAGTTATTTAATTTGTATTTATATTATTGTTTTATGTGTATAGATCTATTTATAATTTATAAAAAAAGTTTAACAATTTATAAGTTAATAAAAGAAATAATAAAACATTAATAAGTATATATATTATATATTACATGTATGTTTAATGTATTTTTTAAATATATATATTACTTATAATTTTTAAGCATTTTAATATATTTTTAACTATGTTTCTTTTAATTATATGTATTATTTACTTTATTTTACAATATTTTTTAACTGAAATAAAAAACTATATTTTTAACGAGGATATTTTGGACATCTAATTTTTTTTCTGATATTTTTGATCTTACATTAATGTAGATAGAAAGTCGATATTCTTGTCTTCGATATGTTTGTTGCGATATTTGTTTAGGTCGATATTGTGAACTTCGATATTTAGTCAGTGATTCGCCCTCCAGCATTCTCTTCCTCAACCCTAGCAGATTCTCTAGCTTCCCACCAGGCTTTTAGCGCCTTCTGGTACTCCTCCTGCCTAGAGAGACCTATAACGGGGACGGAGAATTGCTTACAAAATTGCTTCAGCTGCCTGGCAGTATCGGTAGCTAATCTTTCCTCTTCAAAGGTGAGATCCTCCAAAGTATTGGAGGTTGGCCTTCCCATATTAGCAGTACTCATGGCTGCGATCAACAATTCAGTCCTGGAACAACCCACCAAAGAATAAAAAATATTTATGGCTGCGCTTTGGTCTACACTCACTAGTGGTGTCTACCAGTTATTGTACGTGGATCATAAATGCAAGTCCTGATCCTCACCGCTGACCCCAATGTTAGAAATGGGTCTCTCTAGTTGGCCATGGCTTGCTCCATTGTCCAAATAGGGACCCTTCTTCCTAAGTCAGGGCAAGTGGGCTACCCCCTCTGACAACCCCTGCTCAACCCTGTGGTAAGGTAGCACGAGCAGTTAGGCCTTTCTCAGAGGCAGTGTTTGAAGCATTTATGAGCATGCACAATAAGGCAGTAATGACACCACAAAAGGACACAACTCGAGTAGGTATAGAAAAATAATATCTTTATCTACCGTTCAACTCAAGACTCTCAAAGTGTTTCAACAAGCTACAATGCACATAAACTAATAGGGACTCAAAAAGGCAATAACGAATTACCCAGAACGTGACAATGACTGAGTTCAAGGCCGGGGCTAACATGACCCGTTGTGCAGCAGACACCTGCCGGGGAAAGTGGACACAGCACGCAGCTTCTCGAAGAAGCAGAGACGGTGACAGGCGGACTCCCAGCGACCACAAGTCTTGGCTGCAGGGGCCCGCAGTGTGCATCCACAATTGTTCAGGCACTCGCGGACAGGCGGACAGCGGCAGCCCGTGCTGGTGGGGGTGATGACTCTCATCTTGCAGCTCTGTGGTGGGCTCTCAGCAGTGGCAGCTCTCTCTTAGCTGCAGCGACCTACACAGATTCAGCAAAGTTGCAAGGGTTCGAATTCAGCGTTACTCACAAGAACCAGAGGCTCCGGATTACTTGATGGAGGACTCACCTGCATGCTGAATTCCTCGCACAGGAATTCCGACGGCTGACGGGGGTGAGGTCTAATGTCCTTGAGAATTCAGCAGGAGGCGCTCTCAGTTCAGGCCCTCGGGTAGTTTCTTCAGCAAGCTTGGT
The DNA here is from genome assembly GCF_964261635.1 of Lissotriton helveticus. Lineage (NCBI taxonomy): Eukaryota > Metazoa > Chordata > Amphibia > Caudata > Salamandridae > Lissotriton > Lissotriton helveticus. Next base: position 1,631,144,839 of record NC_136061.1, on the reverse strand, counting down.
GAAAGTTTTCAAAGTCAATTTCTCTATTCACTCGGACAGAGTTTCGTCTTGACCTTCAGAAGGAACACACCAAACAAAGTTCCAGCGCAGCGTTTTAAACCTAAAAAGTCTTTGTTCTCTAAAGTCACAAATCACTCAGTCCAGTCAGAACCAATTTGGTGGGGTCGGGGAGCACTTGGTTTACGAGGCGACATCCTGCCCTTTCAGAATGATGGGGTCTGCTATCAGATACCCCGTGGGAGGTGGAGCCATCATTCACCTTGCTGGGTGCGGCCTTGCTCAGTTCAAAGTGTCACCCTTCCCCATGCGCGGAATACCGATCTCTCTCTCGAGCCAGGTCTGACCCAGCTGGCCCTGCTGCTCCAAAACCAGACAGCCAATACACATACTAACAAAGCCTACAGTAAAGCTTAGGAAAGAAACTACAGCGTTTCCAGAAGAGGCATTTCCAAACATGGGATCTATAAATGGTCCTTACTAAAAGGTGTATCTCAAGGTCCTGAGCATAAACATATCAAACTCGAAGTTTCTATCAGGTTCCCGGGGTCAGATAGGATTAGAGAAGGTAATCCTCAACCTGCCCATTTTGGCCTATGAGAACGGATCGTTTCACAGTAGTAGCTGTGAAATGGAGGGTAATTCGCTATTAGAGCACGCTACACAGATCTAGGTATTATGGTTATCCTAGCAGTGGCACAGCGCCCAAATGATCTAAATCCAGCCAACATAATACATAAGAAGAGGAGAGAGAAAGGGAGACCCACGCCAATGATGCAAGGTCTAACAGCCACCATTTGTAAATTGGAGCTAGAACAAAAACATAAACTATGAATAAATCATCGACAGTTAGAATATTAAATGATCAGTCAAAGATGAGAAGTTGGTGAAGTTTTCAACACCTTTATGTATCTCAAAGGATTAGTATTGTTTTGTCATCTTTATTCAGATTAGTCAGTTTAAAGAAATATTAGTAAAAGATTTATTAGTAGCAGCATAAATCAATACACAGTGTTCCATAAAGGAAAACGTCACTAAAATAGCTAGGGCCCTAACCTATTTTAAGTTGAACCCAGGAAGTGTCATTTTCAGAAAAAAGTAAGAGTGAGAATAAAAGAAGAACTTCTCATAAACATTTGTGCTGAAAACTCAGCCGAGTTCCCGACAGCTGCAGTAGCAACCTTCAGTGATAGAATGAACTCTGCAGTAGCATTGATCAGGTAAATGGTCTTTAGATAAAAGGAAATAAGTCACCTTTAGCAGTAGCTGTTGATAACAAAGCAAATGACCAACTCTCCAGGAGCTGAGTCACAAGGCAGGGGAGATAGATCTGGATCACTCTGTCTGGCATCTGGCACACCTCACTTTAACTAGGAACACTCATTATTATAAATCACACATTAATGTATTGAAACTCTATACGGTATTTGCTCCTCCAGCCAATAGAAACTGCTTATCCGATGGTGTGGTCAACTTCTGATGTCTGTTCTACCGATTCCCATGGTAAACATTCATGCCACTAGAGTGTTAAACATTGTTTAAGGTCTTTGTTACATGGAGGAAAGTTCTAATAAGAACCTTCTTACCTACGCTAATAGATGCGCTATGAGTTTCAATGTGAAGATTATGGTTTGTCAGAGATGCAGGACCTAAACTAGCAAATATTCTGATGAAGCATACATATAGGGGCCCATTAGGATGTCGGGCGAATCGCCACCGCCATGCGGGCGGTGGCGATCCGCCCAACATCCTTGTCCGCCCGCCACCCATTTCCCCCCGCCATATAACTATGGCGGGGGGAACCGCGGCGGACGGAAAGGCCATCCGCCGCTTTTCCGCCCTGGTCGCCTTGCGACCGGGGCGGAAAAGGTTTAATATGGTGGCGGTGTCTATCAGACACCGCCAGCCATATTAGTATGGGCTTTGGGGAATGCCTTTCTGCTGCGGCAATGCCGCCATGGAAAGGCAGGCAGTCTTCACTTTGTGGGCCTCCTGCGGGACCCCAGGGTGAAGGCTAGGTGGGGGGTGCACATGGGGGGTACCTGTGGTACCCCCTGCATTTGCATACACAATGCGGCAGGCACCGCGCGTGCCTGCCGCTTTGTGTGTGCAAATGTATCACATGCATTTTTAGCATTGTGGCGGGCGGTGCTGAGAGCATCGCCCGCCACAATGTTAAAAATGCAGTATGCGCCTGCCACTGTGGCGGGCGCATCCTAATACCCCCCATGGGAGCCCCCGCCCTTATGGTGGGTGGGCCCATAATCTGGTAGGATGGCGGGCGGATCCTAATGACCCCTAAAGTGTCTAAATAATTATGTTTAATAACAATCATAGGAAGACTTTTGGTATTAAGGTAAATTACCTAACATGAATGCATCACAAATTTAAAGTCAGCACATTCTAGGCAAGTTGTTGATGCTACGCAAAATATTCTAACACCCGTCTATTAAGCTGTGAGCAAGAGTCAAGAGAAAAAGGCTTTAAGCCCTAAGTCAAAGTTCACATTTCAGAATGAATGCTTAGTACAAAACATATTTTAATGATCATTTCAAAAACATTTTGTAAGCATGCTCTCCTCTACAAATGAAAGATTAATATATCTATTTGCAGCATTAATGAGGATGCTTTCACGTTATGAAATGGGCACATTTTGCCACCTGTCATTTTCAATGTGAAAGCATTTCTGCAGCTGATTAAACGCATTTCTAAAGTGCACTTCCAACATGGTCTACAAGTCCTTTAGTCCTTAGGGTGGTTGTAAACCTGAGCAACCGGGGGCTTGCCACATGAAGCTCCGCCAGGCTAGAGAAGGTGTGAGTCACTCTCCCTTGTTCAGTGGGCGTGAGTTATGGTGGACGATAGGTTCACCGGTGGGAGTGTAAGTGCTCCCAGGGTACAACACCGGCTATGGCCGCTGGTGTATTTTGGCTAAACGTCAGGTGCCCAGTAACTAGGGGTTGTGGGGCGGCTAGGGATCGCCTGTAAGATAACCCGCCTTTTATTTGTGTAACAAATAAACCTGCAGCTCCTTTTCCAAACAACACTGTGTCTGTAGTCATTGGATGAAAGTTGTGGGGTGCTGTGGGTGGCGGCGTAACAATAGAAGTACTATGTACAAGCCTGCACTACTCACTCCTCGAAAACTATACACTTGCGTAGCTGTAGATGAGTAGTAATATGCAGAGTAGTTTGCAGAGTAACCCAAAATCTGCATGAATTTCCATGTGCCTGTCCAGGGATTATTGTTTAAACATCCACAGGATTCAGGAGGAAAAAAGTCTGATGTTTAAATCTCCGACGGTTTTCAAATCATCAACAAAAATACAGATTACAGTCACTCTGAAGATCATGGGGTCAGGTCCAACATGATGGACGCATTAGTCTGAGAAATGTAAAATTAGGGCTATTATTCGACAAAATAATATATTTCTGTTGATTGTTTTAAATTGAAATTTTACAATTATGAAATTCAATTCATTAAAATAGAAACGCACGCATTTTAAGCCGACGACAGAAATGCCGGGTTGCAAGTAATGTTTCCGACATTTGAAACTATTTTATTAGCCCTGAATCAATTTTACAGCTGTCAGTGCTAAATAACTCTGCCTTTCATTTACTCGTTGTAACCCCAGGCATTGTGCTGTTCCCATTGCCAATAAAAACCAAGATATAAACTACACAGAGCGAGAAGGTGCTGTTCTCGTTTCTCAATTAGAATAAAATAATGAAAATAAATTTACGAAGGAAATATCGTGCTGTGAAAACAGATTTTTCTAAAAGATAACTGTGGCGGAACTACTCCAAAGAAACAATTCTCTGAGTTTTAAAAATTGTCTATTGAGCGGCATTATTTTTTATATAGCGTGTACTTGAACACAGGTCATATTCAGCCATCTTACAATTTTGTTTTTCAAAGAAAGCCGTGCAGGTGGCAGATCATGAATCTGAGCCCAGTCCACTACAATTCACATCTTGAATGATTTAGATTTTAGATGTAGAGCAGTAATACCGCCGGGTTCCCCCTTGTTAGGGAGCTGCCAAAGCGACAGTCACGTTTTCTCACCCATTTTTAGGAGAAACCTGCCAAATGTGCTCTGAAAGGGCCAGTCACTTATACTCGCGCTGCTTTGTCCTGCGTCTGGTGGCTTAGTGGACTGGAAAAGCATGTGCTTGACCTCACGGTCACCGGTTCATATACCAGCTGAGCCCTACTCAGTCTTTCGTTCTTCTGGGGTCGATAAAACGAGCACAGTAGGAAAACAACAAACATTCGCTATTCAGCGCCAAGGTACTCTTCTACATGAACCTTTACAAATACACGTTTGGTTCCTAGCGACATTAGAACTCTATACCTGAGACTTTAGGTGGAAGCTGAAGCCCCTGCGGGCCAAGTCACTGGTTTCTCCTCTTTAACACACATGCCCACTATCAGTGGCGGCTCGCAGATGGAGTGATGCGGGGTGCTGGGGGAGTAGTGGACTCAGATATACCATGGACCGGAGTAAAGTAAGTAATTAAATAAATAAACCTATTTACTTTGCGCACTCTGCATCGCCGAGTTGACGATGCAGCAAGCGCAAGGTTAATAGTTTTAGTTGTATTGATGTCACAAAATATATATGTATTTGTGGCAACATCGACAAAACACGTTGGTTGGTCACACATGCAGTACCTAAACCTCCCATGAAAGGTAAGTAAAAATGTTGGCAGGTTTTGTTTTTGCAAATTTATGTACCTCGAATTTGGACCAAGGGCATTAATCTCTTACATGGCACCTGATTATATTACACATTTTTTTGGGGGGCGGGGGGGTGACAATGTCTGCAGTAACCAAAGAGTATGTAATTTATGTCATGGTTGTATACTTGTTGTTAGAATTGTGATACCGCCTTGTTGGTACCCCAGACAATGCCAAGGCTCTCCTGTGTACCACCCTTAATTGCTGTACCACGCCTAAAAGTGTGTATTACTCAAATAGTTCTTAGTTAGCGTTTACAATATTCTTCTCTGAGTTAGGTATTGGATGACGTGACCACAATAGAAACATCAAATGATGGAAGAAAAAGAGAGTGGAACCAAAAGGAAGTTAGGGATTCTTGTATATTGCTAGAATTATTTAAAGTGAAAATAAATTTTTAATTTTTAAACATAAAAGTAGAAGAAATTACATCTTTATACTCAGAAGGAGTTTGCCTCAATAATCCGTGGGGGTTCCTCCTAAAGATTAGAGGAGTGTCTGTGCGAACCAGCGGTACACACAGATTAATAAAATGGTCATTACAATTTTATTATTCTGTGTGCTTCCCACCCACAATGTTGAAGCGGGAGTGTGAGGGTGGGGATGTGGCAGATTCCTAAAGATGGAAAGATGACTGCTGCCAGTGATCAGTGCGCATGTTGGATAGTCCGGCTGTCTACAGCTGGCCTACACGACATGCGCACCTCAGATGCAACCATTCCAGCACTTAAAGCAGTCGGGAAATTGCATGCAAAGGCCCTTTGCCTCAAAATGAGCGCTAGGTTAGCCTGCTCCAACCAATCCTGGTGCTGCTTCCATGCTGAAAACAGCATGAGAGCAGCTCCAGGATTGGCTGGATTTACTGGCAGAAGGACAGCTAATTTCCTACCCTTTCCTGCTTGTATATCCCAGACACAGATGGATTGCCTTCAGCCAGGGCTTTAAGTCGGATGAAAAAACTGGGGGGTCTCTCAAAGGGGCGTGTCACATGTCATTATGGGCGTGGCTTCAAAACACATAAGCTAAAAATCTGTGCTTAGCATAGTGTGCCACCTGACTTGTATTTTGCGGTTTCAATCATTGCATCCAGATATATGATACAACAAGTAACATCATACCTACAAGAAGGAAGGACTATTGGCTTTGTCAATAGTTTTTAGATGCATAAGAAAAATAAGCAGCAGCTATAGCTTGTAGTATATAACAATGAAAAATCTTCCACTTAAAGCCCTGCTGACACCGCAGCGATGTTGCTGCTCCAGAGTTTAAAAAAGAAAAGGGGAGTCCAGAGAGAAAATTATTCTCTTTAAAGGATTTCCCTTCCCCTAAAAAGCTCACCTGGCATTACGTCATTCCGTAACTTCTCCACTAGTGAGAAGTGAACAGTTTGAGCAGGTGCACATCGATGTGCCTGCTGTCACTGCAGTTCAGATAAAACCGCGCTGCTTGTGCCAGGGCAGCCCAGACCCGTTTCGAGGCCCCCTTATAAAAACTACTGGTGCTGAGACCCGGTGAGACCCAGCCCACTTAAAGCCCTGCCTTCAGCATCACCACACTCCATCAGCACCAATCCACTGGATCAGCAACGGGATCTCAAAACACGTAACACTAATAATCCCCAGTGCATTTTGGAACACTTAAAACTACCAGAAATAGATGCCAAAGCAGAAACAGCGAGGATGACACCGGGTAAAATTGCACGGTAGGGAGAGAACATGTTGTAGACAAAAAGTAAAAGGCAGAATTTACGGTTTCGAATTCCTGCAGGGCTGTAATAGTAAATTACCTTACAAAAAAAACACTGTCAGCTTTCCAAGTCGCAGAAATCCCTATTGTTTTGTCCCTTTCTAAAGAGGTCATATGGTAGAGAGCACCTATGCTTCTTACCTAATGTGCTGAGAGAGAGCTATATAGAAGTGAGGCTCTTCTCTATGATAATTCTATAGGCTCAGTTGATGCACTATAGGGCTCTCTGGGAGGCCACCGTGCACTCCCAGGTGACAGAAAATAGGAAGCCATATTGAAAAATGCAGAGTAACAAGCTCGTTAGCCCTATATAGACTCCTCCCACCAACATACTGACAGCAGGTATGTCTGTCGCAGCTTGTGTTTTTATAAAAAATAACAGGTTTTATGGCACACAACATGAACTCAATGATGAAACACTAGGGGGCAGATTTATGAGTTCTGGCGCATCACTGCAAATCAGCAGGGATGCGCCAGAACTGATGCGTCACGCAATTCCCTCCTTGCGGCACCACAGATGCGCCGCATTTACAATGCGGCGCACCATGGTGCAAGGAAGGGCAGATGCGTGACGCATCTTGTGGTGTACGGGCGGCGCATTGCTGGAGTAGCGTCGCAAGTGCGACGCAACTCCTGCAATGTACAGAGGCCACCCATACATAACGTGGTGCGTCACTCTTTACGCCTGCTTCAAGCAGGCGTAAGGATTTGATGCCGCAGCGTCGTAAGACTGACTCAGTGAAATCTTGTAGATTTCACTGCGTCAGTTTTACGAGGCTTTCCTACGAGGGAACGCCCACACTGCGACAGAACGCCCACATGAAACCTGATGCAGGTTTCATGTGGCGCAGGGCTTTACAACGTGACGCATCTGCCTACATGCGTCACGTTGTAAATAGGTCACAGGGATGCGCCACGTTTCCGCGCCATTGCATCACGCAACGAGGGCGTAAACGTGGCGCAAGTCCGACATAAATCTGCCCCTGGGTGCCTGCATTAGTTAAGGCAATGTTAGTCATTACGACGAAATCAGTAAGCTGAGTTACTACTACCAGAATCAAACCTGTGACCGCCATATTCCAAACCGTCTCTCCAACCTACTGACCCCATCTTGCTGGCCTATGCACACTCGAACCCCAGATAATTCAGTAGCATAAAGAAAAGCCAAGATCTAAGGTGGCAGAACTGGAGACACAGACATGGATGTGCGCGTGCTCACACTGCTCACTTCTCAATAGTGGAGAAGTTAAGACATGACGTCATGCCAGGTGAGCGTTGGAGGGGAAGGGAAATCCTTTAAAGAGACTCATTTTCTCTTTGAATTTCCCTTCTCTTTTTTAATCTAAGGAGCAGCAATATTGTCGTCATGCCAGGTGAGCGTTGGAGGGGAAGGGAAATCCTTTAAAGAGACTCATTTTCTCTTTGAATTTCCCTTCTCTTTTTTAATCTAAGGAGCAGCAATATTGTCGTGGTGTCACCCGGGGTTCTAGCAAGAGTTGGGAAGTTTGTTAACATTATTTCAACTGCACTGCATAATGCCCAGCATTAAGAAACTGACAAACTCTATTCTTATTGCATAAATGAATGTCGATGAAAGTTAAACCTTCAGTAATAAGCATTGTGACACTTTTGCTATTGTCTTTTATACTATACACTTCTCTTTTGGACCAAACAGACAATTGTGATATATTGCCATTAACTTGAAATGCTGCCTTTTGGATTTTATATTTATTTTGTATTGCCAGATTTATAAATGTGTATACAATTTTTTAATTATCCTTATATTTTATTCCTTACATTTTATCAAGTATTAATATGATGTTTGTATGTTAAAATGTTAATTAACTGTATAATAAAAGACCTCTTTAAATGGAAGCTGATTCAATAATATATACAAGCCATAGTTGCTGCTTATTTCTCTTATGCAACTAACAACCATTGACAGAGAAAATAGTCCTGACTTGTAGGTATAATGTTACTTGTTGTGTCATATTGCTGGATGCAATAACAGAAACAGCAAAATACATGTCGGGCGGCAAACCACGATAAGAACAGATTTTTAGCTTACGTGTTTTTAAGCCATACCCTTAATCACATTTGCCACGCCCCTTTCAGAGACCCCCCAGTGTTTTCATCCCACCTAAAGCCCTGAGTGTTCTTATATGTGCTGTAACAATGTACTGTATCACTTGGGGTAAATTGTGCCACTCGTGTTGTGAAAAATAATACGCAGGTGTAGAGGGTAATATAGGAGTGTACGCTGGGAGAACACATTCATGCGGTAAAACGAGCAAGACGGTTTGGGTAATGCCAGCATATCAATAGTGGACACAATCAAGTGCGTCAATTCTAATTCTTATGTCTGCCTATTAATACAGGCAAGTGTGTGTTGTGTAAAACGAGTAAGCTCACTGGGAAAATGCAGCGTGTTTATTCTGAAGAACATGCATGTTAACGTGCATGTGCAGGATAATGTGTGTAATCTACTACCCTTTTTGTGAAAAGTAAAATGATCTTGCACGTCGATGAAATAATACACGTATGTGACTTGTGTTGGAGAGAACATACACATGTGTGCTGACTGACAGAGGTATATACTTATGCATGTTTGGCGAATTATTCAGGTGTGTCTCTGCTTATATGTACGGGTGCTGGGAATACAAATGTGTATGCTACACTAAAATAATACATTTGTTTGCTGCAAAGCAAAGGACGCACGAGTGCACTGGACGTTTATTTGGATAATACATACTGACGCACAGAGAAAATTACAGATGGGATAAAATATTGAAATAGAGAGACTGTGAGCGGGAAAAAGATGGAGTCTAAATAAAATATGAATTTTTCATCATTCACCTGAAAGCCCAGACGGGCCACCAGAGGCGCTATTGCAGGGCTTTACTGTAAAGCGACCGTGGCTGCACACTGCCAAGCACACGCACAGTCTGGATAGAAACTCCACCTGCACTGCTGCATCGGAGAGTCGATTCACCACAAACCACTCCAGATAACACAGGGCTAATACATTTGGAAGGGGGGGGCGAGGGCGCTGCAGGGTTTCAGAACCTGTATTCCATTTGGCTTTATTTCCGTGAGTTAGGGCGTTCAACCAGTTGGAAGCTTCATGTATAATAATTCAATAGTAGCATAAAAAAGTTTGATCAGACCGGTATGCGGGGCTGGCCAGTAGATTTGGATGAACGAGACTGTCAGCTCTGTTCACAGTTTTCCCTTTATTCTATAAAAAAAAACTCATATTTTTCACGAGCCTCATCTCCCATCTCTGCACAAACTAAAACCAACTACAAGAAGGTGACAATGAGGTTTAATCACCTTTGGTGCGCACCATGCGATTGTTAACGAAAAACTCTTGCAGGGCAGCTTCTGTTCGCGCTTTAAATGGAAATTTAAAAGCAGTAGGACTCACTGTCCAGAGTACCTTTTTGTTCTTGAAAAGTGTTGGTACTCTCCAAAAATATGTATTGTAGCAGAGTCGAGAAGTGCAGGTACTCTCCCTTTTAAATGAAAGAAGTGAGGGCTCTCTGAGTCCCTAAGGCACAATTAAATAATTCACCGCCAAGGCTGACAATGGAGCCGAGGGAGCAGCTGGGGTGTATGAGCTTTTCTCTGTGTATAACGTGTGAAGCGTTCTCTGACCCAATGTTGCGAGTGCACACAGAGCCTGATCTCCTCCTAGTGCCTTGTTTCTGTGGACTGAGTATTAAGCACTCTGCCTGGCCCCTGAGATGTGTGCATGTCTCCCATGGTGCTTGCTGAAGGCGGCCGGCCTGGTTTCGGGTTGGTAGATCAGGGCATTCAATGCATCAGGTGGGTTTCATTTTGAGGAGTGGGACATGTCAGACACAGTGCTCTGATACACAATCCATGTGATCAGGAAATGCACATAAACATAGCTCTTGCCTTACTGATACAGCATTGCAAGACTTAGATTTGATGTACATATTTAATGTGTATTCAAAAGCGGTCTGACACTCTCTCAGCATCACAGCCTAAAAAGCACAAGCATGTGTCTTAGAAGTTAACATTTTAAGAACATTTTATTTTAGACCACCTACTCATAGTACATACAGACTTCAAATAGTAGATTGTCCTGAATGGGGGAGATGAGCTTTATGTTGTCAACTCTCAGGGGTGCACAGTTTATGTTTACACTCAGAAGCATGTAATTCTAGCAAGAGCGTCGGTTGCCCCGTTTTACCTTGCATTGCTGCTAAGACTCAAAGATTTCCATAAATACTTATTAATATATGTTGCCACTGGGAAGAAGCAATGTACCAGTACTTTGATTAATTGGCTGGGTAAGCGTGACAGCCCTGTGAAATCTAAGCCATTTAATTATGTTATGTAGGGCACAATGTGCATTATGAAAGGTCCTATAATTCACTTTGCGTGTTTGCTAATATCACACCTCAGTCGATAAACCAGCAGACATCAAAGGCTGATGCAGTAAGCCCTGGGTGTACCCTCCGGTCATGCCCCACTCAGGTCACACCACCAGGTACGGCGATATCATCTGTCTGGGCCTTGATGATTGGATCAACCAATACAGTAAAAACGCAGAGATGTATTACAGGTAAGAAACAACTGAGTGCCTAGTCCGTTGGTTGGGTGTGGTTGACTCGGGGGTCATTTTGCAAACAGACCAGTTTGATGGGGCACATTTCTGACTTGATTGTAAAGTTTTCTTCACACTTTTGCTTTAAAATGCAATACTTGGATCCCTTTTTTTCAACAATTTCCATTAAATATGTGTGTAAAATCCACCATTTGAATCCCCTTTTTAAAGAAAATGTCTTCGCTCGCCTGCTCGCTCATTATACTCAGATATAAAGCTTCCGCCCCATCGCTTTTAAAATCCACCAGCCACCAATGTCAATAATTAATGTACAATTTGGTTAAGTGCACTTTTTTGCTCTATGTAGCCATACAACTTCCTTTGGCTGTAAGGCTACACTATTTTCTCATCTTGGATTTCCCTCCTACCATAAAGTAATATTCAATTCATTTGTACTGCCCCCACATATGAGTGAATATTACAATTACACTCATTTCAGTGCAGCTCTGAGTAAATATTATGCTTCCATATTCAAAATCCACAGATAGATAGATAGATAGACATTTTGTTTCACTCGACATTATTCTTTAGATCAAAGTTGTTTGTTTCATGGCATATACACATGTGAATTTGTACCTTTCATTTTTTCTCCCCAATCACTGGCTCCACCAGTCATTTTTTTTTGTCTTATTCAATTATCTGCGTTCATCTTTATTTCTGTCAATTATTACTGTTTTTTATATTCTACATTGCATATACAGAGACTAGGCCTATGTTCTTATAAGAAATTCGCTACATTAAACTGTTGTTAGTAATTAATTTGTTATTTATCCTATATCTCTATGACAAATACGTTCAGGGTGTATCGGACACATTTGAGAGGGGGTGCGGGGGGCGGATGTGCCCTTAGAGACTTACGTTTTGATGATATTCAGAATAAAGGGGCAATGTCTTGAGCATGTTTGTAGTACGTTTGCTGGTCATCAACAAGTGGACAGTTTTGCTGAGGATGTATTGTATGTAGAACACAGTCCCAGTCACGTTGTTTAAATGTTGTCCATTTTGTACTGTTTCTTTCAGGAATACAGGGTGGGGCTTATGCCAGGGTCTTTTTTTATATGTGCTTTTTAATGGGGTCTGGCTTTAATGAAGATGGCGTAACTAACTCTCAGGTATTAGGATATGTATATCTCTAGGAAGTTGGTGAGAGCCATAATTGTGTAACGGACGGATGTAACATGGTCTACAATTCGACAAGCGGATGACTTTTGCAGCCATGGCTTCGATTAGAATGGATTAGAATGGATCTTGGGCAGGATTTTTTAGGTGTGATTGGTGCTGATCTGCATAAGGCTTTCAGGATGGATGTCCTGATTATGCCATATAGGTAAGTTTGCTAGTTTCCTACTGCCGTGAATGTTGGGGATAGTCCATCCTCTAAGTTTTGAGCTACAGATCGTGATGAGAGATAGGCTTGGGGTAAGTGGGTAACACGGGAAACATCCTTTACAACGCAACTTTTACCACGCAGTGCCTTTACCACGCAACTATTACAACGCATGTCATTACAACGCATTGCGCTGGGGGGCGCTCTAGGATAGGGAATGGATTTAATTTACTATCCAACACCTTCCCTACTATCCACGGGGACTGGAGTTGGAATAGTAAATTAAACTATTCACTATCCAGCACCCCTAAGCGCTGTAACAGCATGCCTTGTAAAAACTGCGTTGTAACAGCATGAGTGGTAAAAGCATGCGTTGTAATGTCATACATCCGGGTAACACTGGTGCGTACTATAAAAGGTCCAGATTCGATAGTGTTACTTTGAAGGAAAATGGGTCTTGAAGATGAGGCGAAAAACTGGTGTGTGGCATTCAAAACAACAGGCCTATCTTTGCAGGAGTGGAGGGAAAGCATGACTCCAAACGCAGCAGGGGGAAATATTGTGAGATATCCAGGTAGGGGTTCCCAGGGCAATCAGAAGTGATTTGGCCCTAATTGTATCATCCATTGTCATTTGCATCCGGTGTTTTTTAGCCTCTGTACAGCAGACCTTCAACATGGGAACCGTGTACCCCTTTGAGCATTTGAATTTCAGAGTCACTGTGTCTGGTGGCTCAGTTGACTAATGCTTCCACTGCAGAGGCCTGTGTTTGTCCACATGATCACGGTTTCAAATCCTGGTGGGTCAACTCAGCCTTTCATCCATCTGAGGTCGATAAAATGCGTACCATAGAGTTGGGTAACAATAAAGATCTGTTATTCAGCGCCACGATGCCTAAGTGTGCTCTTTAAGTGCACACGTTATGTTAGAGTAGTAAGGAAGAGTAGTTCAGTGTGTGCTCAGCAGGAAAACAAATAACAGTGTATCACTGAAGCCAGGGTGTTCCATTTAAAGAGGAAAATATGTTTATAAAGACTATTATTATCGTTTATAGTTAGTAAAGGGTATACACCCGTTACAACGGATCTTTTACTCCGCAGACCCATTACAACGCGACCATTACTCCGCATACCATTACAACGCATTGCGCTGGGGGGCGCTCTAGGATAGGTAATAAGTATAATTTACTATCCAACACCTTCCCTAGGGTCCACGGGGACTGGAGTTAGAATAGTAAATTATACTTACCACTATCCAGCGCCCCAAGGCGCTATGCGTTGTAACGGTATGCGGTGTAAAAGTCGCGTTGTAATGGTCTGCGGAGTAAAAGTATGCGTTATAACGTCATACATCCTTAGTAAAGACGATTACATTTTTTAAAAAAAATATGTACACAATGGGAGAAAAAGCCATGACAACGCGCTAATTATAGGGGCTGTGCAATAGAAAAAGCTCACAGAAACTAAGTAACTCCCTTATCTAGGCCTAATAGGTTTGAGGCACCTTTAATGGTTTGTGAGTCAGCAGACCTTAGTCACTAAACTAAAATACATGTATATAAGCACATAGCAAATAATGTCTCTCCGGGTCACCAATAAAATAGACCAGAAGGTTTGGGGTGCCGCTCTGTACGCTGTGCATGCAGGCCTTTGTAGTGCACCTGCTTGGCTTCTTGCAACTCGCCAAAAGTAGGCAGACTTGTGTTGTGGTGCTCCTCTCCTTCTATGGTACCACACAAAATATGTAGTACCTCGATGCTCTATGGAGTACTCCTTTATCCATATGACTCTCTCCTCAAGCCTTTGTTGGGGCAGCAGGCCAATAACTTTTTAGCTTCACAGTTTATTCCTTTAACAAAATGTTGTTTGATAAACCCACTTGGGTAGCTACAGTGCAGGTGCTGCTGCACTCATGGGCTTCTGTGTCTGATGCTGCAAACCCTGGAACCATGCAGACTCTAAAACTCCCTGGGTGCCAGCCACAGGGTCCTGAGTGAAAGGGCAAGTGAATCAGCTGCTTCTATTTTTCTTCTTCTCTGCCTCCTCTGGCCTCCTTTGGCTGGAGGAGTAGGAGGAGATGAGCACGCTCTTGCATTGTGGCGGGCCCTCCTCCGCAGGTGCCCTAGCACCGGCCTGGGGCCCCCTTCCAGAGGCTGGGACAGTGCCATTCACTGTTTTCGCACTTCTAATGGGGTATTTGAAAATACACTTGAGCTCAGAACCCTTTAATCCCCCAGATGAACGCACAGCTCAAAGGCATCCCAGAATTGTTACAAAACACATTTGTTGAGGGATTCATTTTCTGGCACAGCCATCCTCAGTGGAATCCCTCAGGACCAGAGTGAAATCCACAGATGAGCAACTTCTTCAAATGAGAGTATATGCAGACCCAATGGGCCCAAATACTTTGGGGCTTGCTTTCTTTTGTTCATAGTGGCATGCTTCAGCCACTGGGATTGTTCCCATGGGACTATTCATCCACAAAAGTTTGATGTATATTTTTTGATGAGTACATATTTATGCTTTGCCTCAGCTTCTGACACTGATGCCTCCTTCTTCATCGCAGCTGCTTGCCTTTAGAGGGCTGACTCTCCCCTATGTCCAGACCTTGGTAGTGTCTTAACATGAGCTTTTCCTGAAGTAGTACCTGCAAGTCCTCAAGGCAGACCATTTCCCCATATGCACTCCCCCAGGCCACCATGAGCTTCAGCCTCATACAGGGTGCCTGTGTGTTCATAAGAACCCTACAATGTTGACTATTCAAGCAGTAAAATCATTCCTAGTCCGGGTAATCTACAAGGAAAATCCAAAATTAACCTGGGCTCAACCCTCTTATAGCTTGGTACGGAGCAGTATGGCTTAACTTAGAGGCAGTGTGTAAAGAATTTGTGCAGCACTTCAAACCGTAAAACTGTGAAAACACCACAAAAAAAGTATCCCACAAAAGGTTAGAAACATACAGCAAAATGTAATGAATTAAAATAACAAAAATCAATAAGTATAACTGGAGTTTTAGATTTTTAAAGAAAACTACAACATAGCACCTAAATGCGACAATGCATATTTTTTGTCAAGCTCGACCAGTTTAAAGTTTAGGCTGACCGCGATGGAGTGCAGGTTGGATACAGTGGCAGATTTGTCCAGCTGAAGGTTTAGCTTCTCAAGTTTTGTGCTAAGAGTACTGCTTCCATTGGAGAGAGATGCAGGGAGCGAGGAGAGCATCGTGGGCAGTGGTGCGAAGATCAGCAGGCCAGGCATCGTAGGCAACCAGGCTGGATCTTCATTGTGGGAATCCTCCCCAGATGCAATGCTTGCTGTGCGAGAAGACTGGCAAGCTGCGGCTTGTGCTGAGGGTCGGTTCAAGCGGCACAGTTACGGTGTGAACTGGCACATTCATAGTCACGAATAGCCCAAAAGCTTGAAGTAAGAGCCCGCTAAACCACACTAAGGATCCAGGGCCTTAGGGGCTCCATGTAGAGGTCATGAATTTGCTGAACACTGTCCAGGAGCTGTTGGGGAGTTTTTTATTTCCCTGAGGCTTGGATCAGGAGGCCAGCTGACTGGACCTTTTAATCGCTTTGGGGTCCGGGGTTCAAGTTGGTTTGCAGGTCCAGTTCTTCTTTCCGAAGCAAGAGGGCAGGTGGCAGCAGGTCAGCACAACAAGGCAGCTCATAGAAAATGAAAAGAAAACTTTTAATTTCTTTTTTCTAAATGCAACCTGTTTTCCGTTAAGGAACATGGTGATCTGCTGACCCCAGCAGGCCTCTATCACTGTGACTTTAGCGATTCATAGGGGGTCACAAATTGGGATCTACCTCATTAATATTAATGAGATAGGTCAATTTGTGACCCCTTAGGATTTGCTAAATGAAAATCTATGAGTTTCATACATTTGTATTGGCGATTATCTAATTGCGATTTACAGAAAATCGAATTAGGTAATCACTATTACATGTGTTGATACATGTGGCCCTAAGTATGAGTTAAAATTGCCTGCATATTACCTAACATCTTGTTTAATCTGATGGTTCTTTGGCAAGGTTAAAAACAGTGAGATGCCACCGGGGTACAATGGCCCTAAACTTCTTAGGTCGACATGTTTCAGCTGTTTTAATGCCCGGTGGGTCAGTCGGCTTTCGTCAGGACCAGTACGTGTACTAATCCCTATGTAGTGGGGTTGCTAGTTTCAACCAATCTTAAATGCGTTCGTACAGGAATTCAGTAAAGCATGCACACAATTATACAGACCATTAAAGGACATTTTCCTCATTATGGTCTGCAATGGCCTACAAATCTGATATCATAAAGTTAGGGGCTGAGATGGTCCCTCTAGTCACACATTCATCATGGGACTACTTTCACAAACGCACCTAAAGGGGCCGTCTCACCCCCTAACCTTATTCTTTCTGATGCTATTATGAACCTTAAACTCCAGTTCCACTCATTGGATTTGTGTTGGTTTGGCTTAATTTTATTTAGTAAGATGTCCTCTATTGTCCTAACTTGATTTGGGAAGAATCAAAATGGCAACTCGAAGGAAAATTGGAACTGTTACAGCTCTCTGAACCAATTTCTGCTCATGCATGTCTAGTTAACCCCCTTGTAATATTGGAGCCAAAGGTCTTCCTGCTCTCCCTTTGACCCATGTGCTTTATACCACGTGTCAGGCAGAGACAGCTAGTTATCCTATAGACATATCTCTGCAGTAGAAAGCTATTCTTTAAGGATTGTTCCGTTGATCTAGAGGGAGCTTTGAACTGACAGGTGGCCAGCAGAACAGTTATCTTGCCCAGTATGGTAGCTCTAAATATGACTTCCATTGAGAATAACTTAGGGAAATATGTCCAAATTTAAATACCTAAATGAGTGATTATAGGGTAAAACCGACTCCTTATTATGGGTTTCTAGCCCAGAGTTTGTTAGAAAAAGTAATATCACTAACTTTCCTATCTAATTCCTCTATGATATCACTCAAGGTTTATGATTTTAGGCATACTTTATATAAAAGCAAGAAAGGTGTTTGCACTTCAACCCAAAAAAAAGTTATTTTTGGATTCTCAGATCATTTGTATGGTCTTCAGAGGTGATAACCATTATATTTTAGGCCCCATCAGCCACCGAGCTACCTGTTCACAGATGCCAGGCTCAGTATGACAAGAAGGCTTGTTCTCAACCTTTACACATGTGCAGAAATGGGTGAGTATGATCCAGCGCCCCTATAGAAAATATGCCATAAGCAATACTACCCTACTCCACAAAACTCACCTTTAATCATAAATCATTCACAAGGCCCATAAACTGACATGACATATTTTGAGCAACTGAATCATGTGACCTAATTAATAAAACCTATTCACAAATTATATACACAATCTATATACAACTGCAGTATAATGTTCTCACCATGGTTATATAAATTTTGCACTTAATTAAGCCACTTTAGGCGAATGAATCTGCTAATGGTAACCTAAAACTCATAAAATAACAAGGCCAGCTTGTATTTTAGAAATCTTATTTATTAACTATTATTCAAGGAAAGTGCATTTTTATTAGAAATCTTTTTATTCAAGCATCATCATTTTAGAAGAATAGCAAAAGTATTGACAGTATGAAGAAAGATCAATTAGCATTTTTCAAATGAAAAAACGGTTTTCAATTACCTAAACCCTAACATCCCTGTCTAAACTCTCTTCACCCTAAAGAATAAGGTTAAAATCATAAGCCCTACTGATGCTTACGTATTCCAAGAAAGTCCATCAGCATGTCACCATCACAGGAGAAGATGAGCAGCAAGCGCGCCCTCTCTCCCAGGGGAACCATTTTTATACCTTTCTAACTAACTAAAGTAACAGAAACGTATGTTTTTTCTAAAAATCCAGATATTTGATTGGTCAAGCCACAACAGTCCACAATGAGGTCACACGCTCCGAGGGGCGATCCGGAGGAGGGGCTAGCGGTGTGTGCTCCATTGCGGTGGTTTCTATTAATTGGCTCCCTTGAGCTTTGAGCCGACGGGCTCCTGGATGCTGCCCTGCGTGCCGGTTCGGGCATCGAGGCCATTGACGGTTGTTTGGCGGCCTTCTCCTCCACCCCTAACCATTTCTCTACTGATGAGGGAAGTTATCCCGAAACCCGAGCCATGTCTCGGGCGATACCCAAAAACCCGGGACATGTATCGGGTCTAGAGATTCATCAGTCCAACAAGTACCGACTTGCACCCACCTGGGTGATCCACTATTGAACTACAAGTACCAGAGTCCCGAGGGGCGATCCGGAGGAGGGGCTAGTGGTGTGCGCTCCATTGCGGTGGTTTCTATTAATTGGCTCCCTTGAGCTTTGAGCCGACGGGCTCCTGGATGCTGCCCTGCGTGCCGGTTCGGGCATCGAGGCCATTGACGGTTGTTTGGCGACCTTCTCCTCCACCCCTAACCATTTCTCTACTGATGAGGGAAGTTATCCCGAAACCCGAGCCATGTCTCGGGCGATACCCAAAAACCCGGGACATGTATCGGGTCTAGAGATTCATCAGTCCAACAAGTACCGACTTGCACCCACCTGGGTGATCCACTATTGAACTACAAGTACCAGAGTCCCGAGGGGTGATCCGGAGGAGGGGCTAGCGGTGTGCGCTCCATTGCGGTAGTTTCTATTAATTGGCTCCCTTGAGCTTTGAGCCGACGGGCTCCTGGATGCTGCCCTGCGTGCCGGTTCGGGCATCGAGGCCATTGACGGTTGTTTGGCGGCCTTCTCCTCCACCCCTAACCATTTCTCTACTGATGAGGGAAGTTATCCCGAAACCCGAGCCATGTCTCGGGCGATACCCAAAAACCCGGGACATGTATCGGGTCTAGAGATTCATCAGTCCAACAAGTACCGACTTGCACCCACCTGGGTGATCCACTATTGAACTACAAGTACCAGAGTCCCGAGGGGCGATCCGGAGGAGGGGCTAGCGGTGTGCGCTCCATTGCGGTGGTTTCTATTAATTGGCTCCCTTGAGCTTTGAGCCGACGGGCTCCTGGATGCTGCCCTGCGTGCCGGTTCGGGCATCGAGGCCGTTGACTGTTGTTTGGCGGCCTTCTCCTCCACCCCTAACCATTTCTCTACTGATGAGGGAAGTTATCCCGAAACCCGAGCCATGTCTCGGGCGATACCCAAAAACCCGGGACATGTATCGGGTCTAGAGATTCATCAGTCCAACAAGTACCGACTTGCACCCACCTGGGTGATCCACTATTGAACTACAAGTACCAGAGTCCCGAGGGGTGATCCGGAGGAGGGGCTAGCGGTGTGCGCTCCATTGCGGTGGTTTCTATTAATTGGCTCCCTTGAGCTTTGAGCCGACGGGCTCCTGGATGCTGCCCTGCGTGCCGGTTCGGGCATCGAGGCCATTGACGGTTGTTTGGCGGCCTTCTCCTCCACCCCTAACCATTTCTCTACTGATGAGGGAAGTTATCCCGAAACCCGAGCCATGTCTCGGGCGATACCCAAAAACCCGGGACATGTATCGGGTCTAGAGATTCATCAGTCCAACAAGTACCGACTTGCACCCACTTGGGTGATCCACTATTGAACTACAAGTACCAGAGTCCCGAGGGGCGATCCGGAGGAGGGGCTAGCGGTGTGCGCTCCATTGCGGTGGTTTCTATTAATTGGCTCCCTTGAGCTTTGAGCCGACGGGCTCCTGGATGCTGCCCTGCGTGCCGGTTCGGGCATCGAGGCCGTTGACTGTTGTTTGGCGGCCTTCTCCTCCACCCCTAACCATTTCTCTACTGATGAGGGAAGTTATCCCGACCCAAAAACCCGGGACATGTATCGGGTCTAGAGATTCATCAGTCCAACAAGTACCGACTTGCACCCACCTGGGTGATCCACTATTGAACTACAAGTACCAGAGTCCCGAGGGGCGATCCGGAGGAGGGGCTAGCGGTGTGCGCTCCATTGCGGTGGTTTCTATTAATTGGCTCCCTTGAGCTTTGAGCCGACGGGCTCCTGGATGCTGCCCTGCGTGCCGGTTCGGGCATCGAGGCCATTGACGGTTGTTTGGCGGCCTTCTCCTCCACCCCTAACCATTTCTCTACTGATGAGGGAAGTTATCCCGAAACCCGAGCCATGTCTCGGGCGATACCCAAAAACCCGGGACATGTATCGGGTCTAGAGATTCATCAGTCCAACAAGTACCGACTTGCACCCACCTGGGTGATCCACTATTGAACTACAAGTACCAGAGTCCCGAGGGGCGATCCGGAGGAGGGTCTAGCGGTGTGCGCTCCATTGCGGTGGTTTCTATTAATTGGCTCCCTTGAGCTTTGAGCCGACGGGCTCCTGGATGCTGCCCTGCGTGCCGGTTCGGGCATCGAGGCCGTTGACTGTTGTTTGGCGGCCTTCTCCTCCACCCCTAACCATTTCTCTACTGATGAGGGAAGTTATCCCGAAACCCGAGCCATGTCTCGGGCGATACCCAAAAACCCGGGACATGTATCGGGTCTAGAAATTCATCAGTCCAACAAGTACCGACTTGCACCCACCTGGGTGATCCACTATTGAACTACAAGTACCAGAGTCCCGAGGGGTGATCCGGAGGAGGGGCTAGCGGTGTGCGCTCCATTGCGGTGGTTTCTATTAATTGGCTCCCTTGAGCTTTGAGCCGACGGGCTCCTGGATGCTGCCCTGCGTGCCGGTTCGGGCATCGAGGCCATTGACGGTTGTTTTGCGGCCTTCTCCTCCACCCCTAACCATTTCTCTACTGATGAGGGAAGTTATCCCGAAACCCGAGCCATGTCTCGGGCGATACCCAAAAACCCGGGACATGTATCGGGTCTAGAGATTCATCAGTCCAACAAGTACCGACTTGCACCCACTTGGGTGATCCACTATTGAACTACAAGTACCAGAGTCCCGAGGGGCGATCCGGAGGAGGGGCTAGCGGTGTGCGCTCCATTGCGGTGGTTTCTATTAATTGGCTCCCTTGAGCTTTGAGCCGACGGGCTCCTGGATGCTGCCCTGCGTGCCGGTTCGGGCATCGAGGCCGTTGACTGTTGTTTGGCGGCCTTCTCCTCCACCCCTAACCATTTCTCTACTGATGAGTGAAGTTATCCCGACCCAAAAACCCGGGACATGTATCGGGTCTAGAGATTCATCAGTCCAACAAGTACCGACTTGCACCCACCTGGGTGATCCACTATTGAACTACAAGTACCAGAGTCCCGAGGGGCGATCCGGAGGAGGGGCTAGCGGTGTGCGCTCCATTGCGGTGGTTTCTATTAATTGGCTCCCTTGAGCTTTGAGCCGACGGGCTCCTGGATGCTGCCCTGCGTGCCGGTTCGGGCATCGAGGCCATTGACGGTTGTTTGGCGGCCTTCTCCTGCACCCCTAATCATTTCTCTACTGATGAGGGAAGTTATCCCGAAACCCGAGCCATGTCTCCGGCGATACCCAAAAACCCGGGACATGTATCGGGTCTAGAGATTCATCAGTCCAACAAGTACCGACTTGCACCCACCTGGGTGATCCACTATTGAACTACAAGTACCAGAGTCCCGAGGGGCGATCTGGAGGAGGGGCTAGCGGTGTGCGCTCCATTGCGTTGGTTTCTATTAATTGGCTCCCTTGAGCTTTGAGCCAACGGGCTCCTGGATGCTGCCCTGCATGCCGGTTCGGGCATCGAGGCCATTGACGGTTGTTTGGCGGCCTTCTCCTCCACCCCTAACCATTTCTCTACTGATGAGGGAAGTTATCCCAAAACCCGAGCCATGTCTCGGGCGATACCCAAAAACCCGGGACATGTATCGGGTCTAGAGATTCATCAGTCCAACAAGTACCGACTTGCACCCACCTGGGTGATCCACTATTGAACTACAAGTACCAGAGTCCCGAGTGGCGATCCGGAGGAGGGGCTAGCGGTGTGCGCTCCATTGCGGTGGTTTCTACACGCTCATGACCAAGTCCGGGGCTTTATCTTTGCCCTTATTGTTCTTAGTCTCATCCTTCTTTTGGCTTCCTCAAAATGATACTTTTGATGGAGAAAACTTTTGCTTCCTGAACTTGGCAGAACCACATCCGTCCCGTCCTTGACAATGCCACCAAGGAACACATTTGTTATGACCAGGTTTTCTTCTGCATAGAAATTATCAGCTCAGCGGAAATGCACTGCGCATGAGTGTGAAAGAACTGCTCTGGTCAAGACTCGAAAGCTGCAGTACTGTCAGCCATCTTTTCTAGGCCCATTCTCAAAACTAATGTATAAACAAACACAAAACATCGATTAATGTAAGAAATAAAGTTCGTTCTGTTACCCACCCACCTTTGCTAATTATTACCCATTAATCTATTTTACCTAGCAGAAGCAAATGAAGCAACAAACGAATTCGTGCAACATTTAAAACCCAAAAAAAAACATAAGCACATAGAAATAAGCACATGCCATTAATAAAACAGCCGCATTTAGTACTGACAAAAACAATAAACAAAATTAGTTTATTTATTATACATACACATGCATTTGCAACAAAAGCACATATATGAGCACATGTATTAGTAGCTCTCGTGTAGTGAACTGCAATTTTAAACTACGTTGATTAATATATTCACTGCACACTTTATTAGTAAAGTTATTTGATTATAGGAAATTAACTTCACGAGCAGAAATAAATTTATTTCTAAATCTCGCCCCATCAACTCCCTCATCTGGTGATTTCAAAATCACCACACCACACCCAAAAAAATTTAGCATAATTTTTATCTTATAGATGAACATGTTTTATTTTCACTGTGTTAGTATTTCTAAAGACTTGTCTCTGCAGTCTGCCTATAACTTTAATATTGAGCTTTACGAAACTCTTCTAGTTCAATCTCCTTTTCCTGTTCCTTTCTGATCTTATAGATTCTCTACTTTTCCCTCAGATATTTCTTTCTTTTGTGTAACATGCAACTAATCTTCAACAAAAGTATTACAAAAATTATTACAAACAAAGGTGTTAGAATCTTGCCAAGAATTGAACCACCAATCTCTTGAAACCAGGTTTTGATTGCTTGAAATCTTTTGGACAAACGTTCTGAAAAATCATCCTCTTCTAAGGGGACAATTTCCGACTGAAGCTCAGTAATGTTTTAATGTACATCTCAATGTTCCTACTCTCATCTGGGATGTAGGTGCAACAATGTTGAACATGTAAAATACCACAAACTCCTTTCTCTTTTGCTAGGAGAATGTCTAACGCAAGACGGTTCTGCATTACCATAGACCGTATCGCAATAACTTCAGTATCCACCAATTAAAAACCACTGGCTGTGTCAGTTGACAATCTGTCAACAATTGTGGACAATTTTCTGATTCTTCCTGCATTCAGTGTTATACCTACTAAAGGTATCACTGCTTCAAAAAATGTCTCCCATAATTTCTGAGAAACTTTCTCTTTTGTATCTATTTACATGATTGCTAATTTCAAATGAGCCTTCTGTGTTTCTGTCA
This sequence comes from Lissotriton helveticus, assembly GCF_964261635.1. Classification (NCBI taxonomy): domain Eukaryota; kingdom Metazoa; phylum Chordata; class Amphibia; order Caudata; family Salamandridae; genus Lissotriton; species Lissotriton helveticus. Next base: position 1,631,120,923 of record NC_136061.1, on the reverse strand, counting down.
ACATGAAATATTTTTGGAAAAACAAGACCAACAAAACACGTCCCATACCAATGGTCTGGGAGGTTATAATAGGCTTTGTCTCCACAAACAAAATAGATTCCCGGAAAAATTGGGTCCTTGCCACCCTTGAATCCCCAACCCCCCATGATTTGATAAGTGTCCTCACAATTACTAGCTCCCACAAAGTAGTTGTCAAACAACGTATTATCTCTCCTAATACAACATTTACCACTAATTGGTTTGTCTATGTGAATTGCAACATTATCAAAAGATTTGCCATTACATTTTTCATCTTCTTTCTGCCAAAAATTGGATTTTGTCTGCTTAATCATCTCATTTCTTTTATAAATTGCCCTCCTTTCCTCAACAAGGTTCAGAAAATTTTTCTCCTCAGTTCTCAGCTTACATGTCAAATTATTCCTAAAAGCATACTCATACGTGAGTTCGTTAGTTACTAAAAATAATTCCCTCATCTGTTTATCATGCTTGTGTTTATTCCAGCTTTTTTTCAATTTTTAGATTTGCAAAAATTTCGTCGTAATTAGAGTAATAGTACTCTAAACGACCAGTCTGATAAAATAAGCTAGCTATTACACTACAGGTTATACCATTGGTAAGAGGAAGCATATTATATGTCACTCCCTCAGAAACTGAAGCAGGCAATTTCACACAAATGTAGCAATCTTTAACTTCCATAACCTTTACATACTCAGCCAGAAGCCTTGAAAAAGTATTGCTAGAAAAGTCACTAACAGACCTATCTTGATGAGTCTCTGGTTTATGATCAATAACTTTGTTAGCTTTATCCTTTGCACTATGTTTGTCTTGTGTAACTGAAGCTTTGCTTGTCATATTGACCTTGTACATTTCCTTGTCGATCCCGAAAGGAAAAATGACAGCTAAAACCAACCAGAGCAGAATTATCAAAAGCACATAAATCAGAGACATCTTGCCGCATCTCTTTAAGATGGAGCATCTTGAGCTGTTATTTACAAAAACATAAGGCATTTTCACTAAGCTTGTAAGGGGAAAAAGAAAACAAAAATTTAAAAATGTCTAAATAATTTAAAAATGTCTAAATATCAATAAAATTTCTAACACCCCCCTTTTTCAATTTTTTTTTAAACTTCAAAAACTCTCTAACAGCTTTTCTTCGACCTTGCATCACAATTGTTTTCCAGCTAACACAATTTCTTCGACCTTGTGTCACCTAACACAATTTCTTCAGCCTTATGCCAAAAACAAAAACCCTAAATTTTAACAGAAAAAGGCCTCAATCATTGTCACTATTTTCTTAAACCTCTTCCTGACTGCTACTGTTCACCTCAACTACAGGTGGGATTATTATATAAGTCCACTCAGGGGACTTATATTTCTGATTTGGTTTAAGAGCTCTTTTCATTTTTCTGCTAATAACTTCTATTTTCTTTCCTGCCTCACTTTTCTTTTCAGGATCTTTTTGACTCGAAATGTTGTTCACCTGCTCTTTTGATTTCTTTACTAATTTGAATTTTAGACCTCCATTTTCACTTGGCCAATTATCACCTTTCCTTGGTAATTTCTTCTTTGGCTCGGTCACATTACACTCTGTTCTCCAAGCTCTTTTCCTGAATTTTCTTATCTGTGATTCTTCATCACTGTCATCAGATTCAGTATTAGATATTCCGATTCTTGACTCAGATACTTCTTTACTCAGCCATTTCACTCCGTTAGGAACATTATCCTTGTAACTGGTACTTGGCAATTCGTCTTCTTCTTCTTCTTCAATTACCTTCAACTTCCCAGTCTCAGATTTCTTGTTCCTGCTTTCAGAGCTTCTTTCTTGCCTTTCAATACCCTCCTGGTCTTTATCCACAACCTGATCAGACTCTTTTTCTGTTTCTTTTTCTAACAGATCTTTTTCATTTTCAGAGTCAACAACTATGATATCCAAATCTTTTTCACTCAATATTTCATCCACAGTTGAATTTACCAGATGTCGACCTGCCTGTCGATCTTCAGGATCTGGTTTTCTTTCAGGCTCTTCTACTGAATCTGAATCTGCTGTGGTGTCACTTTCTTCATCAGAGTTTTCAGGTGTAGGTACACGAATAGTATGGCTTGGATGGATCCACCCCTTCACACCCCTGCACTTTACTGCATTTGTTGTAACAAGAATGACTTGTCTTGGTTTCTGCCACCTAGGTACCAGACAGTTTCTTCTTTGATGAATTTTTGTTCTCACCCAGTCACCAGGCACCAGATCATGTGCTTGTTCTTTTTCTCTTGACTGCACTTCAGTTCCCACCTGATTGGACACAGAAGTCACGACATCAGATAGATTCCTGCAATACTCCAAAATGACGCTATCATTAATAGCCATCAATTTTCCCACTGGTATGAATGCCTGTCTCATGACTCTGCCCATAAGAATATCATGTGGGCTTAAACCTATCTTTTTATCAGGTGTACTTCTTAAAGTCATCAGAACAAGTGGAAGAGCATCTGTCCACTTCATGCCTGTAGCTAGACACATTTTCGCAATCCTGTTCTTAATTGTCCCATTTATTTGCTCAACAACTCCAGATGCCTCTGGTCTGTATGCACAATGCAACTTCTGCTCAATGTGTCGGGCCTCACAAATTAATTGTAATAGTCTGTTTTCAAAATGCTCTCCACGATCACTCTCCACAGTCACTGGGAAACCATACCTAGGTATAATCTCCCTCAAAAGTAATTTTGCAACAGTTATTGCATCACTGTGACATGTTGGAAACGCCTCAACCCATCTTGAACACAAACAGACAAACACCAGAACATAACGCAATTTGTTATGTGGCGGCATTTCAATAAAATCCATCTGTAGTCTGGTGAATGGACCACCCTCCCAACCTATGGTTCCCATTCTTACAACTGTTTTCCTGATTGGGTTCATTTGCTGGCAAGTCAGACACCTCTGACAAAGAGACTCTGCAATCGTCCTGAACTTTGTATTAAACCAAGTTTCTCTAAAAAGCCTAACCATAGAATCTCTTCCAATGTGTCCCAGGCCATGATACATCCTGGCCATGTCAGCAATCATGCAGTTTGGTAAAACTACTCTGCCATCTGTGTGTGTCCAAATTCCATCCTCATCCCGCTGTCTACATTCTGCTCTCAACCATGTGTTTTTCTCTTCATCATCAGCTTCATCCTGTAAATCTCTGATTTCCTGCCATGTTTCAACTACTGATGTTAGCATTAGTGAACTCAAAGCACATTCATCGTTCTTTTCCCGATTAATTGCAAAATTGTTTCTTGCGCAATATTTCGCAATCTCTTCTGCATAAGCATTTCCTTTAGTAATGAAATCATTTCCCTTTGTATGTGCTGCACATTTCACGACAGCAATCTTTTCTGGTAACTGAATGCCATCAATTAGTCTTTTCATTAATTTTGCATTTCTAATAGGTGAACCTGCAGATGTTAAATAGCCTCTCTGAGACCAGAGCTGTCCATAATCATGCACAACTCCGTACCCATACTGACTATCAGTTATTATGGTAATTCTCAAATGTATTGCTCTTTCACATGCACGAATTAAAGCAATCAATTCTGCTACTTGAGCTGAATGAATTCCTTCAAGACATGATGCTTCCACAACATCAGCAACTGTGCAGACAGAGTATGCTGCTCTCAAAAAGCCTTCCTCTGTTCTTAAACAGGAACCATCAACAAAATAAACATAATCTGATTCAGGCAAAGGAACATCTTTAATATCCTGCCTTGGCTTAGTGCAATATTCCAAAACATCCAAGCATTCATGATCAACATCATTTTCTTTTCTGATTTCTGTAACAGTACCATCAGGCAGTAATGTGGAAGGATTCAGGTTCACACATCTTGCTATCGAGACATTATCTGATCCCAGAATTATTTTCTCGTACTTGGTAAGTCTGTTACTTGTCAAGTGCTGCGTTTTACTTCTGGTAAGAAGAATTTCAACTGAATGGGGAACATAGACTTTTACAGGAAACCCCATTATAATTCCTTCACTTTGCTCTAAACTCACACTGGTTGCAGCTACTGCTTTTAAGCAGCCTGGTAATGCTTTTGCAACTGGATCAAGCACTGCCGAAAAGTATGCAATTGGTTTTCTCAATTTCCCATGTCTCTGGATCAACACAGACAATGCACACCCTTCTCTCTCACTGCAGTACAACTCAAAATCTTTTTCGTAATCTGGCATGCCTAAGGCTGGAGCTTCACACAAACTTCTTTTTAGCTTTTCAAAAACTTCCATCTCAATCTCTGTAAGAACAATTGGATCTTTTATATCTGATTTTGTCAGTCTCTGTAGTGGTTTCGCAATTACTGAAAATCCACTAATCCATTGACGACAATAGCCAACGATTCCTAAAAACATTCTGACCTGTCTCTGAGTTTTTGGAGGTTGCATTCCCTGAATCATTTTTATTCTCTAAATTGTCACTTGTCTGATTCCTTTCGCAATTCTGTGACCAAGATATTTTACTTCTTGTTTGCAAAACTGTAATTTTGCAGGTGACACTTTATGTCCCTCATCTGCCAAATGATTAAAAAAAATAATTGTATCTGTGACACAGTTTTCTCGTGTTTTTGCTGCAACAAGCAAGTCATCAATATACTGCACTAATGTTGACCTTCCAGGTAAATCTAAATTTTCCAATGATTTCTTTAACAATTCATTAAAGATAAAAGGACTCTCTGTATACCCTTGAGGAATACGACACCATGCTAATGTGCGACCTTGAAATCTGAACGCAAAGATTTCCTGGCTCTCTGGATGCAAAGGAACAGTAAAGAATGCATTGCAAAGATCAATGACAGTATACCATTCAGCATCATGCGGAATTTGGTAAAGAATCACTGCTGGATTTGGAACAACTGGGCAACATGGAACAACTTTCTGGTTAATTTTTCTCAGGTCTTGAACAATTCTGTACGTTCCATTTGGCTTTTTGATCCCCATGATCGGTGAATTACAAGGGCTACTCTCAATCTCTTTTAAAACACCTTGCTTTATGAATTTTTCAATTACGGGAATTACACCTTCAATTGTTTCTGCCTTCATCTTGTACTGAGGAATGTTTGGAAAATCTATTCCCTGCTTCACTGTAATTTTGACTGGATCAACATGTTTCATCAGACCCATTTCATTTCCAGTTAAATCCCAAATTTCACTCTTGACTGTCTTTTTCAATTCTTCAGGCAAATTTTCTTTATCAAATACAGGAAATAATTTTGCTTTCTCTGCTTCAACCATTAGCATTGTCAATTTATAAAGTCCATCCTCTTCAAATGTCTGCAACTCAATACCTTCCAGTGAGCAATACATTTTGCAGTTCATTTTACAGACGATGTCTCTCCCTAACAGATTCACAGGACTGCTGTCACAAACTACAAATCTATGTTTATCTTTAAACTTGCCAATTTCAATATCAACAGGCTCTGTTAGACTTGTTTTAATCTGCTGATTTGCTACACCAACTACTTGGATTGAATCCCCAGAGAGAGGAAGGTTTTCTATTCCCACTGATCTAACAGTAGAACGGGTAGCACCAGTGTCCACAAGAAAAGTGATATCTACATCATTCACTTTACCATTAATAAATGGACCAGACTGGTCAACCTCAAGAGTGGCTCCAATTACACACTCTTCCCCCTCTCTCGGGCACCGTCATAAGTAGTCCTCTGAATCACTTCCCTGATTATCTTTCATCAAAAATTGTCCAGACAAATTTGGCACATTTGCTCTTTGCGTTCTTATTACCTGATCAGCTCCGCTGAATCCTGTCTCCAAATTAAACCTTTGAACACCTCCACTGTTTGGAAGAGGAGGCTGTGGGATTTGACTCTGCTGATTCACTAACTGTCGCTGTAGCTATTGCTGAAGACTCAACTCGTTTAACTGCTGTTGTAGCTGTTGCTGCAGATTTACATCATTCTGCATCTGTGGATTTAATGATGCATTTTTGAAATTTCTGGGCGGATTTTTACACTCGCTCTTCCAGTGTCTAATTTCCCCACAATTAAAACAGGGCAATTTCTGTTTCAACTCTTCAATGTTAATATAAAATTTCGGTTTGTTATAATTTCCCTTAAATTTTCCTTGACCCTGTTTCTGGTTAAAATTTACATTTTTATTCTCCAGACTTGCGATCTGTTGTTTTGCTACTTTCACCTGTGCCCACATTGCTTTCTCTTTCAATTTCTTCTGTTTGGCATCTATCTCATCACTGCAGTATTTTGCCTTTCTAAGTATGTCATCAACTGAGAGTGCTTGCCATCCGACAATCCCATTCCTGATCATTTCACCAATTTCAGGTCTCAAACCATAAACAAATCTGTAAATGAAATGGCTCATGTCCTTTTCACTTAATTGCTCATACCCACTGTACTGTTTGAAAACCAACAGTAATCTTTCATAGAATGATGAACTGACTCTTTTGGCTCCTGATTTGTTCTATCTATTTTTACCCAATCTACCTCTTTTGGGGCAATTTTCTCTTTTAACCAGTAAATGACTTTGTCATACAGTTCCATGACTTTTGACTATGGAGCACCTGTCTCTTTATCTCGAGCTAGTTCAACTTTAGGCCCACTCACAGCAATTTTACATTCTGTCCAGAGATCTGATGGGACAACAATGTCAAAGAATCCATCAAGATCAACCCACAGAACTTTTGACACTTTAATGAATCTGTCCACCTGTCGATACCATTCCACAGGCTTCTCTCTTAACCGAGGAAAATCATTTGTGAATAACAGAATGTCCTGTCTAGACCAGGGAACATGAACATAACCACCACCTGCTATTTCTCTCATAGGGTACTGATTAGACATTTTTTCTAATCTCTCTCTCCTCTCTTCCTCCTTCATTTTGGTCCACTTCACCCTCCACTTACTCAAGTCACCCAACTTTTTGATGTACACAATCAAATCCTTTATATGCATTATTCTTCCCATCACATTGAAATTCCCAATATCTTTTTCAGTGAACTCCAATCTGTAATGTTTTGTACAATTTTTCTGTTTGCTCAAATCAATCTCTAATTCTGCGGCCAGTTCTTCTAATTGATCATATTTATTTTTTGTTTTCCATTGAATGCTTCTGCAAATAAACAGCAGTTCATCATCCTGATAATGCTTCAAACTGTCAGGACCAATTGTGCCAATTATTAATTCCTCTAAGTCTGCTTTAAGTCTTGCAACATCAACTTTTGAAATAGGATCTGTTTTCTCAAAACTCTTTTCTGGAGATTCAGTATCTGACTCAGCACCCATTGGTGTTCTACATAATGGATCCGGATTGAAAGTTAAATCAGGCATCATTGTTTTTTCTCGATGTATTTCAGTTAATTCTGAGTAAACATTTTCAGCAACCTTCTGAATTTCTGCATTTAATGGAACTGTCAAACCTGGTTGCCTAATTTCCCCTTGATCAAAAACAGGCTGAACAGGTCCAATCGTTACTGGAACTGTTACTGCTTCCATGCCTTTTGTTAATTGCCTAATTAATTCTTCTTTTGATCGTAAATATTCTGAAGGATTTACAACTTCTCCATTTCTATCAGCTCCCATTGAATTTCTAGGAATTTCTCTTCCCGTTGGTGTTTCAGGAAAATTTCTGCTTTCATCATAACCGCTAGAATTTGTTCTTGTTTCTAACCTTTCAGGAGTTTCAAAAGATTCAGAATTATTCGGGTACAATCTGGGTGAAACCTCATTTAATGGAGGTGCACTTGGTGTGGTTCCTGTAGAAACCATCGGAGTAGACCATGAACAAGCTGGTTTTAAAGGAGTTTGTTTTTTATTAGTCAAATAAATTTCTTCTAAAACCGGGTCTTCTGATTCACTTTCTACAACTGCATTATTTTTCTTTTGGGATTTCTTTTGACCTGGTACTTCTGTAATCATTTCCATTAAGGTATAGAGACCATCACACATATCTGCCCGTCTCCACCTACGCATTCTACCCTCATGCGTTTCATGTTTAAAATTTGATGATTTCAGAGGTCTCATGATACCACTTGCTTCCCGCTGAAGTTGAAACATCTCATCCTCCCATTCAACTAACGCCTCAAATTGTGTTGGCCTAGGCTTCGGCACAAGCGCTGTATTTTTTTCTCTTAAATTTTTCAAAATCCTCATATTAAATGAACCATCTTCCGGCCAAGCCAAAACACCATCATCTTTAGTGTACTGCATCCAAGCATCAAACCAAAGGCAAGTATGATAACCATATTCACCTTCCATATAGGCTGCGGTTGTTTTATACTTGTGAAGTAATTTTCCACCTCGCGTTTCAATTTACTTGTCTGGCGAAATAAAAATTTTAAATTTCTGAAGTAATCTAAGCTTTTTCTCCTCTTTTTTATAATAATAACTCATGTTTTAATCAAATCTGTTCGATTTAAAATGATCGGAAATGTTTCCTAAATGTTCCGCAAAACTAGCCAATCCGTGCGCGAAACACACCAACAAGCCAATCAGGTTAAGCCATGTCACCACCTTGCTTAACCAATAGAATTGCTGCTTTCTGGGAAAGCCAATCAGCTAACAGCTCGTCAGAGTCACGTGAGCCAATCAGTGTGCTAGCTGTGACGTATGTTAGCCAATCACAGCGCGGACCCTGTGACATACACAGCCGCTGCAGCTCCTCACCTCTCACTCCCAGCGCTCACCCCTCCTTCACAAAACTTTTCACAGCGCCATTTTAAAGAACATTTTCTCAATGGATTTCAGTTTAATAACAACAAATAAACAAACCATTTTTCAGTTTCGCTAAATAGAGTGACAGTTTTTTATATTCATTCAAGTATTCTTTTCGCGTGGAATAGATAACGCTACTCTCACAGAATATACATTCGCTGATAAAGTAAAACTACTCTACCCCTCTAACAGGTAATATTCAAACTCATTTCCCTCTGAATGCACAAAAAGTAGCAATTCAAAGTTCGACTCGAACGAAATTACAAAACCATTTACACACTTTCAAACGGAAAGTTTCCCTAACCATGCATACATGAAATCCTGGCAGGACTTTCACCTGCCATAGAAATCCACAATTGCCAGTAAGATAAACCACGCTACCTTACCCTTCACACAAGTTCGGGTTAATTCTACTACTCTTTTCACAGTGAGTTTTAAAACAGGCTCTTTGTCCCCATACTCAAAGTTACGATTTCATAGACAATCCTCACTATACATTTTGCCTAACATACCTAAAATCCCTAAACTTGTGATGTACGTCCACAACACTAGTGATAACAATACCACTATTTTTTTAAACAGAACAAATGCACTGTGCAACCTCACCCTGTTACACCACTCATATGCCGGCTCAACCAGGAATTTTCACACTGCAGGGAAAAACCTTTCGACTACATATAACAACTGAACAAAACTCAACATATGTTAGACATCGATCCTATGTAACTACCATGTAGCACGTCGGTTACCATAGCAACCATCCTCTGCTACCAGGAAATTGATCCAGCGCCCCTATAGAAAATATGCCATAAGCAATACTTCCCTACTCCACAAAACTCACCTTTAATCATAAATCATTCACAAGGCCCATAAACTGACATGACATATTTTGAGCACCTGAATCATGTGACCTAATTAATAAAACCTATTCACAAATTATATACACAATCTATATACAACTGCAGTATAATGTTCTCACCATGGTTATATAAATTTTGCACTTAATTAAGCCACTTTAGGCGAATGAATCTGCTAATGGTAACCTAAAACTCATAAAATAACAAGGCCAGCTTGTATTTTAGAAATCTTATTTATTAACTATTATTCAAGGAAAGTGCATTTTTATTAGAAATATTTTTATTCAAGCATCATCATTTTAGAAGAATAGCAAAAGTATTGACAGTATGAAGCAAGATCAATTAGCATTTTTCAAAATGAATAAACGGTTTTCAATTACCTAAACCCTAACATCCCTGTCTAAACTCTCCTCACCCTAAAGAATAAGGTTAAAATCATAAGCCCTACTGATGCTTATGTATTCCAAGAAAGTCCATCAGCATGTCACCATCACAGGAGAAGATGAGCAGCAAGCGCGCCCTTCCTCCCAGGGGAACAGTTTTTATACCTTTTTTAACTAACTAAAGTAACAGAAACGTATGTTTTTTCTACAAATCCAGATATTTGATTGGTCAAGCCACAACAGTCCACAATGAGGTCACACGCTCATGACCAAGTCCGGGGCTTCATCTTTGCCCTTATTGTTCTTAGTCTCATCCTTCTTTTTGCTTCCTCAAAATGATACTTTTGACGGAGAAAACTTTTGCTTCCTGAACTTGACAGAAACACATCCGTCCCGTCCTTGACAATGTCACCAAGGAACACATTTGAAATGACCAGGTTTTCTTCTGCATAGAAATTATCAGCTCAGCAGAAACGCACTGCGCATGAGTGGGAAAGAACTGCTCTGGTCAAGACTCGAAAGCTGCAGTACTGTCAGCCATCTTTTCTAGGCCCATTCTCAAAACTAATGTATAAACAAACACAAAACATCGATTAATGTAAGAAATAAAGTTCGTTCTGTTACCCACCCACCTTTGCTAATTATTACCCATTAATCTATGTTACCTAGCAGAAGCAAATGAAGCAACAAACGAATTCGTGCAACATTTAAAAACAAAAAACAAAACATAAGCACATAGAAATAAGCACATGCCATTAATAAAACAGCCGCATTTAGTACTGACAAAAACAATAAACAAAATTAGTTTATTTATTATACATACACATGCATTTGCAACAAAAGCACATATATGAGCACATGTATTAGTAACCCTCGTGTAGTGAACTGCAATTTTAAACTACGTTGATTAATATATTCACTGCACACTTTATTAGTAAAGTTATTTGATTATAGGAAATTAACTCCACGAGCAGAAATAAATTTATTTCTAAATCTCGCTCCATCAAGTATGTATAGCTTGCAGCCATTAAACAACCCATTACCCTCAGCTGTACACATCAGTTGAATATATTTTTTTAAGTGGGCATTCACAGTTGCAGTTCAAATCCATTTTTGAACCAAAGCTTCCAGTGAGTAAGATTCCATTATGGGGACTCACTCATTGAATAAGTCCAAATATTGGAGGCCATATAGCCCCAAAAAAATCCACTGGGAATTCTCACAAGTTAGAATCTGCTTCTTCACAGTTCTTTCTATGTAAGCCATGTCACTTGGTGTTTGATTAGTGCTTGTTTGACTTTGATATAAGCTTATAGACCTGTAGGATATCTGGGAGATATGTGTTCACTGTTATATATCCTGTTTTGCAGACTAGAGGTAGATAAATGGTGTTCTGACTCCTTACTTTTATGCATTTTTGTCACTGGCAGTGTCTGTTTCCATGGCTATCATTCACAGTGTTCTCCATTTGGGTCTCTCAGTGTCGGTGTTTCAGTCCTTCATTTCCAGAGTATGTGTCTCTTGGTTTCACTGTGTTTGAAGCTCCTGCCCTGTCCTCATAAATGTCTCTCTCAGCTATAACGAATAACGGATGAAAAAACCTGGGACTCCCCCTCTCTTCCCCCCCTGCATGCTTCTCTGATGTTGCAAGAAGTCTCGGCTCGATGCGTCAGCTGCAGCGGCGACACCCTTGTGCAGTGATGCGATGACAGCGGTTTTGGCGGCGACACTCTTCTCCGACGATGCAAGACGTTTCCGCTCGATGCGTTAACTGCAGCGGTGACACCCTTGTTCAGTGATGCGATGGCAGCAGCTCGATGGCGGCACGCTTCTCCGTGGATGAGAGGCACTTCTTGGGATGTGGTGCAATGCGACAGCTACAGCGGCAACATCCTTACTCAGTGATGCAATGGCAGCGGCTGCGACACGCTTCTTCCTCGTTGCGAGACACTTCTCTTGATGCAGTGCAATGAATCAGCTACTGAAGCAACATCCACGATGCGATGGCAGCGGTTGCGAAGGCGACACGCTTCTTCGGGGTTGCGGGACGTTTCTTGAGATGCAAAGCAATGCGTCAGCTACATCGGCGCCATCCACGATGCGACGGCAGCGGCTGCAACACGCTTCTCCCTCTTGAGTCGTGCTTCCAGCTCCTTGCGACACACAGTCCAGTCCCTCGGAAGGCCCAAAACAGCAGCAGGCACTTCCAGAGAACTCTTGGGAGCTGGGGATTGAAGTCTGTTGTCCCTGAGACTTCAGCAGGAGGCAAGGTCTTCTCTCAAGCCCTTGGAGACACTTCATAAGTTGAAATAAAGAACACAAAGTTCCTTTCTCCTTTCAGGCAACCACTGTAGGCCAATCCCCCAAGCAGCAGTTAAGCTTAGGGATAGTCTCTCCTCAGGTTCTTCAGGTTCCTCTCCTCAGCAAACGTTTCTTCTTCTTGTCCAAAAGTGATCTAATTTCTTGGGATCAGGGTCCCAATATTTATACCCCAAAATCCTTTGTCCTTTGAGGGCAGAGGGGCCTTTGCCTAGTTCAAACCAGTTCTGGAGCACTCTGTTTACATGACTCCTTCTTTCCTTTCACAGTACAGGGCAGAAACATCAGACTCCCCACAGGAGGTGGAGCCAGCATTGTGGAGGAAAGGCACAACCCTGGAGCACTCTGTTGACATGATTCCTTCTCTCCTTTCACAGTGCAGGGCAGAGACATCAGCCGCACCACAGGAGGTGGAGCCAGCATTGCGGAGGAAATGCACAGCCCTATTCAGGTCCCAGGTGCAATTCTTCCCTCCCATCTAGATGCACATCTCTCAATTCACCACTGGGCTGACTCACCCTGTCTCCTGGAATCCCCCAGCCCTGTCACGCAAACTCCAGACAAGGAATACACAACCTAGCAGAGGCCGGCTTGGATAATTAGACAAGAAAATACCTACTTTCTAAAAGTGGTATTTTCAAACAGAGAATGTTAAAACTAACTTCATTAAAAGATGTATTTTATCATTCTGAGTTCAGGCATTCTAAACTCGAATTTCCACCATGTTCCCTGAGTCAGTTAGGATTATAAGATGTAATAATCTAACTGCCCATTCTGGCCTATGGAGAACAGGTAGCCTTGCAAAGGTGAAAAACGAAAATGGCTGTAATTCTCTATTAGGACATGTCACACACACCAGGGCATGTCCTACCTTATACTTACAAAGCTCGCTGCCCTTGGGTCTACCATAGGGGTGTCTGATATGAAGAAAAAGGAAGGTTTAGGGACTGGCAAGTGAGTGCAATTTCCCAGTCAACATGGCAGTACCAGACTGCACACAGGTTCTGCAATGGCAGATCTTAGACACACTTTTACAGGCTGCTTCTGTGGGTGGCACAACCAGTGCTGCAAGCCCACCAGCAGCATTTGGATCTGCAGCCCTGGGCACTCCTGGTGCATGGTACTAGGGTCTGACAGGTAAACCAAACCAGCCAATCATGGAATCACAAATCCATACATATTACAATAGGGAGAGCATATGCACTTTAGCACTGATCAGCAGTGGTAAAGTGCCCAGAGTCATAAAACAGCCAACAAAAGGTCAGAAAAATATAGGGCGAAGGCAAAAAGTTCAGGGATGACCCTGCAAAAAGGGCCAAGTCCAACAATAGTCAGTGCCAGTAGGTTTCTGTCTGTGTCACCCTGTTCCAATGTTTTGATATTTTCTCATAGTAAAATAATTTGTGAGTGGTGTTCTCGGATATGCTTTTCACAGAGCAGTATGTACCTAACAGTCAAGTGCAGTGCCTTGAAGGAGTTACACAGAAATACATTGGTTGTATGAGTTTATGATTTTGCCACTGTTCTTAAGTGATCTGCTTCTCCTACTACCACATTAACCAGTGTTTATAAAATATTGCTTTTTGTCTCTCCTTAGATTAAACTATAAATGAGAAAGAGCGTTAACTATATCCTTGGAAAGTTGGAACTATTTGAGTTGTATTTCAATTTCCCATGCCCATGTCTTCCAACTCATGAAGGTCCCTATCGAGTGTCTCAGAGCTCCATTGCTTGTGTCGCAAGGTTTTTGTGCATTTGGTCTCTATGTTTACTCTATGGCCTTATTCAATATTTGTTTCGCTATGCCACAATGGTCAGTTGTCCAGTTTTCTCTTCTCATCCTTCAATTCATAGTTTTTATAACTGTAAAATTTCACTTAATCTTTATATATTCAAACCTTTTCAATTTTTCCTCAAGAGCTCTAAAACTCATTTAACATGAAATTAACTTTTTACCTTTTACGATTTTACATTTTTCAGTTTAAACAACTTCTTCAGAGCCTGGGCCAGGGAAGGCAAAGCTATATCCAATGATGCCCGGGCCAAACGGCGCCCGGAGGCGGGAAGCCTCCCCCCCCTCCCGCTGGGGGGCAAGCCCAGGAAAAGGGGGTGACCGCGATTGGTTTCCGGTAGTGGAAATTGACCTCTCCCAATCAGGGGAGCAGGCCGTAAGCTGCGGAGGGGATTAAGAAGGGGCAAGCAACCCCATCGATCATTCAATCCCCTCCGACGGCGTAGATGAAGAAAGAATCCAAACGGCGAGAGAAGGACATCGCTGCAAAGAGGCCCAGATATCAACAAGAAAAATCCTTGCGGCGGGAGTGGCCTTCTCCCCTGCTTTGTCCTCAGGACTCGGCCATCCGCGGACCCGGCTTTGGTTTGAGCCTCGGGAGTCCAAAAGCGGCCTGGAATCGACTTTGGGGCCTCGACGTTTCCCGCTCGGGAGATTGTTTTTCCAGTGCCTCGATACCTTGCCGGCGCTACAAGTGAGGAAAGTAAGTTACCTGCAGGAGGGCTCCTGTTACATCGCCCGCGCCCCTTTCGAACTATCCAGATCGGTGTCTGGGGACTGACGGTTTTGCCTCCTCGTTGGTCCCGGCTTGCCCACTTTATACTGCTTCACCGCTTGGTCAAAAAGGGGCCGGAGCAGCCTCAGGGGGCCCCTGCAGTGCGTGGCAGCGGGAGCTTGTTGGATCCCTACTGCCAGCTCCTCATCACTAAGCAAGCCTCTAACACGAGGGTTATAGGGGCAGAACCAAAGCACCAGCAGGCCTCTTAAAGGGGCAGGCGCCAGCAAAACACCATCAGCGGTTGGAACAAAACTTTGTGAATTATCAAAGGCAGGAAACAGGGCAAAAAAGATTTGCTACACTGCCCTTTGGGGAGCATCGAGAGGACCTTTTATCCCCATTTTTGGGCGACGAGGGGTAAGGTTTAAATCCGCTACTTGTGGCAGTATTGGGATACCAAGCACAGCCCTCAAAGACACCGCCAATTGCAGAAGGAGTGAAGTGCCTTGATTTGGGAATATTTAAAGGAGTTTTTTGCTACTGTACACGTTGGTTGATAAGGACTAAATACGCTACTTGGCAATTGGGGCACCAAGCTCAGTCATCACAGTTGGTGGGGGAAGCTGGTGAGCTCAAGCACTCAGGACCCCACTGGTTTGCCACAATCATTACTACACCATTTCACCAACAGGGTACAGCAGGCCACATTGCAGTGGGATGGCCAGCAAGCGCAGGGCAGCCGAAGGCAAGGCAGTCACGTCCCAGAAGGCGCAGAAGAGGTGGAGGGTGGTCAACGGCCCGGAGTTGGAAGATGATCTATAGACGTTGCTAGCCAGAGCCAGGGAACTGGTTGCTCAAAAAGGGAAAGCATGTGTGGACCAGCAGATCAAGGAGGGAACCCAGGGAAAGGGGAAGAAACAGTGACAGGCCCGCCAGCACCACCCACCAGGATAACCAGTGCGAAGGGGCATGCAGCCAGAACAGCGGCCTCCGAGAAGAACCCCTAGACAAGGGCCAAGGTCCCGACAGCCAGGAAGGCAGTGCAGGAGGGGCACGTGAATGCACAACCCAAGAGCAAGAGGGCAGCATCCCCCGAGCTGGTTCCCAGCTCCGATGCTAAGGAGAGCAGCGAGGATGAGGGGTCCGTAGCCAGCACGACGGCCTCTCAGAACTCGCGCAGTGCACTGATCAACAGACCAACCAGAGCGATCATCCCATGACCACAAAACTCCTAGGTTTATTCAATCTCATCCTGCTAACCATGAAGGAGAGGATATGGAGAAAGGAGTTTAAGGACATCTTCTCCCTGCTAGATGGGCACCAGGCAGGATTAGACCTGAGAGCACAGGACAAGAAAGATGATGATAGGAGGGAGAGGCATAAACCCAGTGTAGAGAGAACAATTGAGAATTGGCTAAAAGCACCCTGGCTTGCTTTTTGTGGAGAAATTCCCACAGAGTGTGGTGGCACTCGTTTTGTACGAGCAGAAGGTGCACAAGGCACAGTTAAAGTATCAGGGAGAGGCATGCCTCAAATACGACAAAGGTTTCAGAGAGAAGATGCAAACATGGCCAATGATTGAATGGGACTGGCAGGACATGGAGGGTTTCTCAACGCACATAGTGGCTGCCAGGAAGGGGGTCCGATCCAGGCACAGCAATTTTCTCCAATATGGGAGTAAAGGCAAACATGAAGGCCAAGGTTTCAAAGGTGAAAGCCAGGGAACCACCAAATCTGGGAAACCATGCTGGAAATTTAACAAATATGACTGTAAATTGGTGACAAAATGCTGGTTCAAACATGCATGTGGGTCTTGCGGGGGAACCACCCCACAGTCCGCTGCCTGCAAAGCCAGGGGTTTGGAGCTGGTAATGAAAGAACCAGCACAAAGAAGTAGTGGCCCCCACGGTTGGGAGTCTGGGGGCTAAGGGAAGGGGACAGCTGCTACCAACCCCAATCAAAAGCAGCAGGCTTGTTTATCTATTAGGCCTGTTAAAGATTGGACGGATTTGTTAGCATGAGCTGAATGCCATTTAGCATTTCTGGCAGCTATTGTGTTTGCCATGTGCTGCCACATGCTCACCATGTGCTCTGTCCTCCCTAAGTTTTGACTGCTCTTGTAATCTGCCTAGAAACGAACTATATTTAGCATCTTCCACCTTAGCACATGCTCAGAAGAGCCTAGCTAGTAAAATGCACCTGTACTCCTCAGACTGCCCCATTCATTTGCTAAGCCTTCTGTGTGACGTAGTCTCCCTCATTTAAGGTTAATAAAGATGTTACTTTTATATTTCACCTTCTGTGCCAATTTCTTCTTTGTTGGTTTAAAAGGACCAAGTATCAGTGGGACCCCTGAGAAGGTTTCTATTTTCTACAGGCCAGTATCCTAAATCAGCAGACAGGCAAAAGTTGGCAGAGGGTTTCACACAAGGTTTCATAATACCATACAAATACCCCGAAAGGGCATGGGAAAGCCAGAACCTGAAATCGGTCAGGGAAAATGCAAGCATAGCAAGAGGCAAGGTAGCCAAGGAAATCCAGCGGGGCCGGTGGCTGGCCCATTCAACTCCCCCCCCCCCCCCGCTGTAGAACTTGATGGTCTCCCCACTAGGAATAGAATGCAAGAAGGAGGAAGGGAAATTCAGGCTGGCACACCACCTGTCCCACCCGCAGGGGCAGTCCGTCAACGACTGGCTGGAACAGAATGACTGCGCAGTGGCCTAGTATGGCAGGAAGGTAGGGGAGTCTTACTAGCCAAGACAGACATTGAGTCGGCTTTCCGACTCCTGCCGGTACACCCAGACAGCTACCATTTGCTAGGTTTCCAGCTACACGGGAAATACTACTACGACAAATGCTTACCAATGTGGTGCTCAACATCATGTGCATATTTAGAGGCTTTTAGCAGGTTCCTAGAGTGGGAAGTAGAGAGACGGGCCCTGAAAGGGGGTTGGGTCCATTACTTAGATGACTTCTTTTTTGTTGGCAAGGCAGGCACAGGCAATTGTGCCCTCCTCCTGCAGGGTTTCACAGAACTGGCACAGGAACTAGGGATACCGCTAGGGCATGACAAGACAGAGGGCCCATACATGAAACAGTCCTCCCTAGGGATAGCGCTAGACACGATTGCAGGAACATGCAGATTACCACCCAGCAAGGTAGCAGAGCTCAAGGAGATCATGGGTAGGCTGAGGCCACAAAGGAAGGCCATGCTAGGTGAGGTGCAGCAATTGCTGGGGAAACTGAACTTCACAACAAGGGTGATCCTGGGGCATGATGCAAAAACACCACAGGATCCGCCTAATGCAAGGGGTAAAAGCTGATCTAGAAGAGTGGAAATCCTTCCTGTACGATTTCATTAGCACCCACATGTGGCGCGAGCCATGGGTATCAGTGAATCAGCTTGAGCTGTGCACGGACGCAGAATGGGGCCTCGGTTTCGGGTCCATCCTAGGGAAAACATGGACAGCAGGGCAATGCCCGGAAGCCTGGAAACAGGCAGGGGTAACAGCGAACATTTCAATACTGGAACTGTTCCCCATAATAGTGGCTTTCCAAATCTAGGCAGGGCAGCTAGCAAACTAGCAGAAAACACTGTGGTCCGACAACCACACAGTGGTACAGGCAATAAACACAAGGGCGGCTAAATGCACATCTGTGGTTGGCCTGTTACAAAAATGGGCCCAATGCCAACTGAGGGCGAATATAGCACTGAGGGCGAGACACATCCCAGGTATCGACAACTCAGTGGCAGATGCCATCTCCTATTTTCTGTGGGCAAGATTCCGAGAGCTTGCTCTAAATGCGGACTAAGGGATGACCCCGGTACCGGAAGAGGTATGGGCATGGGTAGAGCTGTCCTAGAAGTGGGAGGAGCTCCCTCCAATCAGTGGGACCGTAGGTAGTGTGGCAGGAAGACAACCTAGAAGGATAGGAAAGGAAGAGAAATTGATAGAAGTAGATGGAAGGCTCAGTAGTGCCCTTGAGATGCCTCAAGGCAGGGACATCAGGGAGAAAGCTGCGGCCAGTAGCCACAGAGAATGTAGATGGCCCTTGGGATGCCTCATGGCCGGGGTACCAAAGGAGCGTAAGGTAGAACCCAGCCGCAGGCTGGATAGATGGGATGCCACACGGCAGGGACCCCAAATAGCAAGGAGGGGCCAAGATGGCACTGAAGGCTAGCGGGACAGCACTTGTGGCCCGGTCAAGTCCGGATGGACACCCACCATGTCGGTAGCAAGTTGAAGCTTATCTCCCGGTCAACAGTGGCCGTGGTTTTGGGGCCCCCTCCTAAAGGTGATCTGTTTGAGAGCAGAGAATAATCAAAAAAATGGACTGAAGGAGCCACTAGGGCAAACCATTAAGCAAAGAAGAAATGTCATTTATAACCATGAGAAACAAATGCATAAATGTTTAAGTGTTTAAGAATGAACTGCGACCTTTTTTGGCACCAAGCAAGTTGTCCGTGATGTGTTTAAGGTCGAATGGGCGCAGTTGGTAAGCGACTAAGGAAGGGGGCGGCAACTCGCCCCCTGGAAGGGGTTATATTTTTTACTTTTTTAGACCTAAAATTAGCTTTTAATTGTACTTTAAAAATTGTAAATATAAAAGTACATTTTAAAGTTCAAAAGTTTGCAATATTTAAACAGTTCATTTGTTGGTTGTTAGTTGTTTCTCGGGTCAATTTCAGAAATGCTGTTTTAGCAGGAGATTCGCAAGCATCCATCTGTCCATTTCAGCTATTATATAGTCAGATGAAAGACTGATTCACTCTGCATGCAGCTATAGCCACATTACCAGCATATTGTGAAATTTGAAATTTACATTAGATACCCATCATAGCCAGAATCCCCCATGCATTTGACTGCCTTATGCTTACATCCATATGAAAAATACTGCCTTACCAATCCTATCTACTCACCATCTTTGGTGACTCAAGGGGCCTTAGAAGCCGTAAATCCCTCCTTCCAGAACTATCTAAATTCAGAACTGTTATTGTGCAGAAACAATCTTTCTCTGGATAGACATGGTCCTGGATATCGCTATCACCTAGCCTGAGAACACTGACCCCAATATTAACCTTAAGCAAGCAGCTGAAAGCTAATCTTTGTATCCAATTCCTGGACTAACGTCTGTACTGATCATACATACTTGTTACAGTAAGTGTTTTAACCTGATGAAATCTATGTTGTTCAGATCTCAAATTTCTCATCGAAATCTCACACTCCTTCTGTAGTCTGTTCAAGTGCACCCCGTGTCAATTTCACAGTATGTCATAGGAGCCCGTGGCCAGTGCTACAGAAGGCTGAGTTGCAAGTACGAAGACCTAATTTTAGTTCCAAGCCATGCTTTTTCCCCCACCATCCCACACTTCGGATAGCTTTATCTCAATTTTGCAGTTTATTTTTGATGCCTTTATTATCCCTTAGTCATTGTTTTACCGCATTTCTCTTGTTCATTGTTTTTCTGTTTTTCTCTTGTTCATTATTTCTCTCTTTTGCTTTTGGTGAAAGTCTGATGATGAAAAGTAAACCCCTGGGGGATGTGGCTTGGGCGCCATTTGGGATGGCAGCTGGTTAATCTCGCTCCTGACCGAGATCGAAACCAAATATGTGGAGCTGTGAATGGTGGCCTCTACAGTGACTCCTGGGCACATTTTTCGTCTTCGGAATACCTTTTCCCTTCAGAGACATTATTTTCATTTCACGGTGAGCCTGCTAACGCCTGAAAGCTGCCCTTGATATGCTTCCGAAAAGGGGGTGGTGATGAACAGAGTGCCTGAATTAAGCAGACCACTCTTACCCAGTCCAAAGATCAGGGCTTGATCCATCACCGTTTTTTAGCTCACTGCACCATCCCAGCTCAGAACTTGGCTACATGCAAATTAGTATGTTCCTGTCCCAGTGCATGATGGGAACAGGGCAAACCAAACTACCAAGCCAATTCTTATACTGGGAAGGAAACAAGCTTCCGGGGACCGGTTTCTGCCATTTCAGGCGTCTTCGGCCCGGCTTGCTTGAATCCTGATGGTGCAATGAGCAAGGGACTCACATCTGAGTATACCCTTCCACGCTTATGGTGGACAAAATGATTCAGAAAAGGGGGTGGTGATGAACAGAGTGCCTGAATTAAGCAGACCACTCTTACCCAGTCCAAAGATCAGGGCTTGATCCATCACCGTTTTTTAGCTCACTGCACCATCCCAGCTCAGAACTTGGCTATATGCAAATTAGTCTGTTCCTGTCCCAGTGCATGATGGGAACAGGGCAAACCAAACTACCAAGCCAATTCTTATACTGGGAAGGAAACAAGCTTCCGGGGACCGGTTTCTGCCATTTCAGGCGTCTTCGGCCCGGCTTGCTTGAATCCTGATGGTGCAATGAGCAAGGGACTCACATCTGAGTATACCCTTCCACGCTTATGGTGGACAAAATGATTCAGAAAAGGGGGTGGTGATGAACAGAGTGCCTGAATTAAGCAGACCACTCTTACCCAGTCCAAAGATCAGGGCTTGATCCATCACCGTTTTTTAGCTCACTGCACCATCCCAGCTCAGAACTTGGCTATATGCAAATTAGTCTGTTCCTGTCCCAGTGCATGATGGGAACAGGGCAAACCAAACTACCAAGCCAATTCTTATACTGGGAAGGAAACAAGCTTCCGGGGACCGGTTTCTGCCATTTCAGGCGTCTTCGGCCCGGCTTGCTTGAATCCTGATGGTGCAATGAGCAAGGGACTCACATCTGAGTATACCCTTCCTCCTTTCTTTTCTGGTGAAGAATTGGCTTGGTAGTTTGGTCTGCCCTGTTCCCATGATGCACTGGGCCAGGGACAGACTAATTTGCATATAGCCAGGTTCTGAGCTGGGATGGGGCAGTGAGATAAATAACAGTGATGGATCAAGCCCTGATCTTTGGACTGGGTAAGAGTGGTCTGCTTAATTCAGACACTCTGTTCATCACCACCCCCTTTTCTGAATCGTTTTTGGCCACTATAGGTGTGGCAGGGTATACTCAGACATGAGTCCCTTTCTCACTGCTCCATCAGGATTCAAGCAAGCTGGGCCGAAGAGGCTGAAATGCCAGAAACCGGTCCCCGGTAGCTTGTCTCCTTTCTGGTGAAGAATTGGCTTGGTAGTTTGGTCTGCCCTGTTCCCATGATGCACTGGGCCAGGGACAGACTAATTTGCATATAGCCAGGTTCTGAGCTGGGATGGGGCAGTGAGATAAATAACGGTGATGGATCAAGCCCTGATCTTTGGACTGGGTAAGAGTGGTCTGCTTAATTCAGACACTCTGTTCATCACCACCCCCTTTTCTGAATTGCCCTTGATATGCGGCGCGCTCCCGGCCGTCATCTTATGTCTTTTGCGGTTTTCTTTTCATGCTGCTACCTGCACCATTAACCATGCTGCCTTCCCTGCCATGACTGAGTTTCTCTGAGGAGGAAAGGGGCCAGCTAGTTTCCTCAGCATTTATGCCACACTGTCTTAAATTCAGCTGTGCTCTGTGGGGTGCATCATCTTTCCAACGCAACCACCATTTTGTGTTTCCTGCTTTACTGGCTTCAGCGCGACAACCAGCTCCCTCAGAACCTTTTGTTTGTGCCTGTAATTTTTGTGAGGAGGTCTGGGTGCCACTAATTTTCTCATATATTTTCCCAGTCCTTTGGCTCTCAATTTTGCTTGTGAAGCGATTACTCTATACATGAGATTGTCAGCATTATCTTACTCTAAGTGACAGTTTTCTTTAGTGTTTTTTCTATCTGAGCACTACTTGGCAGCACTATTCATTGACATTTTCTATTTCTGCCAACTCCTCATGTACTTTTGCATAATATTTCTCTACATGGAATAATTTCTTTTGTGCACAGTTTCCTGCAATACCTAATTCTACATCACATCAATGTGTGAAGACTTTCATACGCTTGGCCTCATTGTACTATGCTGGTTATCCTCCATTTTTTAAGTTCCTCCTCTTGAACTTTATCTTTATGATGGGGTGCTCGTCTTTTAACAATAAGCTTTGAAACGGCCTCATGTTTTTGTCACCTTACTATCCTCAGACATCTGTTCAACTGGGAAGCAACAACCAATAAGTTTGCTCCTCCTTGGCTTGTTTACATGAGACATTTTCTTAATGACTGAGTCAAACTCCTCATGTTCTAACTCTTTTTCTGACTAACTGGCTGATATCATCTAGCGCAGTGTGGCAATATTGGTATTCCTGTTCTCTCACGTAGACAGCAGGTTCAACGGTTACTTCACTTTTTACACTCTGCTTACTACGAGACCTCCTTTTGTGGCCTCCACTCACTTTTATATTACATATACTTACATGGTGCCTTCTTCTTCTTTGCGTCAAATTAACCCCTCAGCAAAGTATGGCCTCCTCCCGCAAAGATACCAGTCCAGTCACTCCTTCAAAACGTAACCGTAAGGGGTCTAATTCACCAACCAAGTCACTATTACCTATATCGATGGAGGATATCATGGAGGAGATAAGGATTCTCAAACCCTTCAGAGATTAGACGAGAAGTGGTCCAACCTGCATTCTAGAATGTCTGCTGTGGAACAACGTGTCAGTGATACTCAGGATGTGATACCTCAAGTTATGGCTATGTCTAAGGAAATAGAGCTCCAAAAGGCGCAAACAGATGATTTGGAAAATCGCAACAGACGCAACAATCTCCGTATTTATGGCTTTCCGGAAGGAGAGGAACGATCCGATATGCTGGTCTTTTTGAAAACAGTCATTCCCAAGATTGTTGGTCTCAAAGATGGTACATCTCTTAATTTACAACGTGCACATCGTATTGGCCCTAACACTGGTGGTCTATCTTCTTCATCGTCTTAGAGGAATCATTGTTTTATTCCTGGAATACACTGAGTTGTTAACGGTCTTTACAGCGGCAAAGTCAAGAAAACAAATGTTGTGGTCTGGTCAAAAAGTCTTCTTCGCTCAAGATTTAGCCCGGGCCACTGCGGCTCATCGCAAGGAATTCCTTTCACTTTGCCCGGCTCTTTGATCCCTAAATGCCAGATATGGTTTGGCTCACCCCTGCTTCTTCAAGGTTACCTATAAAGAGAGGTCATATTCCTTTAACCGTCCTGAGGACTTGAGGTAATTTATCTCACGCCATAAAGGGGAAGAGATGGATTCTGGAGGGTCTTGAGTCTCACTGTTGTGCCTGTTCTGTCATCTGCTTTTCAGTTTGACGTTTTTATTCTAGTTTTTTTAGGTTAATCATCTTTCGTGATGTTGTCGCTCATGTTTGTTTGATTGTTGTTTTTTACTACTTTTACTATTAGAGTCTGTTCACCCTTCTTCTATGATCATTCCATATTGTGATTGCTCTTTGTTTCTCCTTGTAGTTGTCTCTCAACTTGTGCCGACCCATTCCCTAGATGTCTTCCTCCTTTCTGCCCCTTCATCCCATCCCCCAGGCCTCATTGTTTCTTCTTAGTCTGGTAAGTGGTGAGCTTTTGTTTGATATTTTTGACAGTGATTGTTTGCGTGTTTTTTTTACGCACATGTGCTTGGTCTCCCCTGATTTGTTATTATCTATTTCCTCTTTTCTGTTATGTAGTAGCCTTATATGCTCTCGGTCTCCAGGGTGATTTTGCTGTATGTCCTCGCCCGCAGCACCCCGCTCGCGATGTCATTTACCTTATTCTAGTTATTTATTCTGTTCTTCTTGACTGAAGTCTCTCGGCTTCTGGTCAACTGTTCTCTTTCTATCTTCTATTCCCCTTATCTCTCTTTTCTTTCTTCTTTCCTTTTCTCTGCTTTTCTTTTTCTTCTCGCTTTTCTTCTCTCATGTTTCTCCTCTGGTTCTACTTATTTTTCTCTGTTTTGTACTTTTGATTATCTGATTGTATGTTCGCTGTTTTCGATTCTCTATTTTCTTTTTAAAATTACCATTTTGTATCTTTTTCTTTTTACTTGTTTTAATTCTAGTTTTTTTGGATATCTTTATAGTGATTCTATATTCTTGTTGAATTGTATGATGACTGTGTCATTATTAATGCTTTTCTTTGTCTTGCAATGACTGAAAATGTTCAAATTATCTCACTGAATGTCAGGGGATTGCATAACCCAGTTAAAAACCAATGAGTTCTTACTCACTTCTCTAAGATCCAGTGTAAAGTAGCAATGCTACAAGAAAGGCATCTTAATGAGAATGATGCTAACTCCGTTAACCCCTCCCATGCTCATGACGAGCTCAGCTCGTCATGAGCCACAGTGGCTGTGTGCTCATGACAAGCTGAGATCGTCATAAAGGCCGCAACTCTCGCACGCGTGGCTAATTGCCCCGCTGTGCTGAGCATTCTAAAGAAACGGGTGTAGCCGTGATGAGCTCAGCTCGTCATGAGCACATGGTCACCATGGCTCATGATGAGCTGAGCTCGTCACGAGCACCGGGGCGCTGTGCGTGCCCCTGTCCCCAGCACAGCGGGGGAATTAGCCCCGCAGGGAAGGGGTTAAAAAACAATGGGTGGAGCATGTTTACAGTTCCCCTTCTAAAGATAGGAAAAATGGAGTAGTCATATTATTTCATAAATACTTATCCCTTACAATAGATAAAGAAGAGAGAGATGATGATGGTCGTTGGCTTCTTCTCCACACTACTTTTAATGGTTCTCAGGTTTCCTTGCTTAACATTTATGGCCCCACAGGCATTGATTCACAATTCTGGCAATCCATGTCACACACCCTTCATGCATGTTGTAGTTCTAATCTCATAGTGGGTGGTGACTGTAACCAGATTAAGGACCCTTTTAACGATAGGAAATCTTCCTCTAGACATATTCCAAATAAAATGCAAAAAACATTTGTTAGGACCATTAATAGAAGGGGCTTAATTGATGCATGGAGAATATGTAACCCTGATAGTTTAGAATACACTTTTAACTCCCCTACTCATAATTCTACATCCAGAATTGATTATATATTTTTAAGCCCACATCTTCTTCCCAATTTACTACACGCAGAGTTTGGCTCAATTCTTATTTCTGATCACGCCCCTGTTTTGATAAATTTAGATCTTCCTTCTCAATCCTCTAAATCTCGTCGCTGACGTTCCAAAACTTACCACCTTAAAGATGCTTCTTTTCTTGAGCAGTTCAAAGATTTTATTCATGAATTCTGTACTCTTAACATCAGGCCAGACATGCCCTTTCATATTGTCTGGGATTCTTTCAAAGCAACAGCTGGAGGTAGATTATGTAGCTTGTAAACGAAAACAATATCGCAAGGAATCCGTTGCTTTGCTCTCTGCGATTAAAAAATTGGAGCATGCATATTTTTCTTCTAAAACTGCAGACACCATTAAGACTCTAATTCAAGCAAAGGTAGATTTTAATAAGAAATCTACAGAAAAAGCATAAGGGAAGTTGTTAAAAATTAACTCTAAATTTTATGGGGGTCGCAATCGTGCTGGTAAATTACTGGCAAATTACTTAAAGATTAAATCGCAAAAATCCAGAATAGTAAAAATTATTGATGATCACGATATTCCTCATCTTAAGGATGAAGAAATATTGCAGTGCTTCACAGACTTCTACAAGACCCTTTATACTCCTGAGTCTTCTCCTTCAAAACCTGATTTGGATTCTTTTTTGAACTTCTTACCTCCCCGATCTACTCTGCTTCCCGATTGCTCCTTTTTGGGGAAAGACATATCTCTCTTGGAGATTAAAACTGCTTTGTCTTTGTTACCTAAAGACATGGCCCCTGGTCCTGATGGTCTCACTGCCGAATTCTATTCCTGCTTTTCTTCTGTTCTTCTGCCTCATCTCTTACCTCTTCTTCAATATTTTCTCCTTAACGGTGAAGCCTGAGGCTCCTTTCTTGAGGCTATAATTTGTCTTATTCCTAAAAAAGATATAGGGGCCCATTAGGATGTCGGGCGGATTGCCCCCGCCAGGCTGGCGGTGGCTACCGCCTGGCTGGAGGGGGCAATTCACCCGACATCCGCATTCGAATTCCCCCCAGCCATATTAGTATAGGGGGGGGACCTCGGTGGACGGAAAGAGCGTCCGCCGCTTTTCTGCCCCAGTCGCCTT
The DNA here is from genome assembly GCF_964261635.1 of Lissotriton helveticus. NCBI lineage: Eukaryota > Metazoa > Chordata > Amphibia > Caudata > Salamandridae > Lissotriton > Lissotriton helveticus. Next base: position 1,631,094,075 of record NC_136061.1, on the reverse strand, counting down.
GTGGCCGGGGCGGAAAAGGATTAGGCGATGCCGCCACGGAAAGGCATGCGGTCTTCACTCTGGGGGCCCCCTGCATTTCCCCAGAGTGAAGGAGAGGTGGGGTGTGCACACGGTGGGGTACCTGTGGTACCCCCCTGCATTTGCATAAACAAAGCGGCAGGCACCGCGCGGTGCCTGCCGCTTTGTTTATGCAAATGTAAAAGTTCCTTTTTAGCATTGTGGCGGGCGGTGCTGAAAGCACCGCCCACCGTAATGCTAAAAATACAGGATGCATCCGCCACAGTGGTGGACGCATCCTAATATCCCCCGCGGGACCCCTGCCCTTATGGCGGGTGGTCCCGATTACCGATGGGATGGCGAGCGGACTAAGTCCGCCCGCCATCCTAATGGACCCCACAGACTCCTCCAGATGTTCCGATTATCATCCTATATCTCTGATTAATCTTGATTGCAAGCTATTTGCTAAAGTATTAGCCCTCTGTATTAATCAGGTCCTTCCCGATTTAATTGGTTCTGAACAAAAAGGGTTTGTACAGGGAAGGAATATTAATGATAACTCTAGAACTTTACTAAATATTATTCATCTTGTCTCTAAGTGCTCTTCTCCTACAGCGGCAATAGAATTGGATGCTGAAAAAGCTATTGACCGCGTTCGTTGGCTCTTTATGATGTGCTCTCTTAAATGGCATTGTTTTGGTCCTTCTATTTTGTCCCTTATAAACTTATTATATTCCTCACCTTCCACCTCAGTTTTTGTTAATGGTTCCCTATCTTCTTATTTTCCTATCCAAAGGGGCACCCGTCAAGGATGGCCTCTTTCCCCATTACTTTTTATACTCTCTCTTGAGCCCTTTCTCCATTCTCTACGGCATTCCCAAACTTTCTGAGGCTTTAGGCATAAACCGTTGAAATTAAATTTACTGCATACACAGATGGTATTATGTTATATGTTTCTGATCCTTCCTCTTCTATGCCCACTTTTACTGAGCTTCTTTCTTCTTATGCAAGCCTGTCTGGCTATAAATAAAAAATTTCAAAACCTAAAGTACTTCCCTTAAATAAATTTTGTTTAAAAAGCATGTTTGAAGGTATTGATTTTAAATGGAACACCACTACTATCACTTGTTTAGGAATTAAATACTCTCCTACCCATACAAAAACGATTCAGGTCAATTAAAACAAGGTTTTATCAAAGGTAAGTAACATGGCTGATAAATGGTCCCCCCTTTTTTGTCATGTTGGGGTAGATTGGATTCAATCAAGATGGTGATGCTTCCTGTTATCAACTTTTATTTATCCATGTTACCCGTTAAAATGCCATTGACATTTTTTTAAACCCTCAAGGGAATTCTGAGCAAATTCCTTTGGAACAGTAAGAAAGCACGCATTTCTCTTGTGCTTCTCTCTGCTCCCAAAGATCGGGTTGGTGTTCATTTTCCCAACTTTTGACAGTATCATTCCTCCTTTTTACTCCGCCAAATGTTACTTTATCTATCCACTTTGGGTGGGACTTATACTTCTGTATAGTATAGACTGGGGAATCTTTGATTTCTCCTTTCCCTTTTTCCCTTTCAGCCGACTTTATTCATCTCCCTCGTTCTCTTAACTACCCAACAATTTCCAACTTCATCTCTACTTTCCATTCTATTAAGTGTAAATCTCATAGTCCTTTACAGTTATTTTTGGACTCCCCTCTTTGGCATAAGAAGTATATTAAAATTTCCAACCGCACCATTTTTGGGAAAACATGGACCACCAAAGGGATCTTTCAGGTCAAGCAACTAATACAGGATTCTCGCTGTCTTTCTACAAGAAGTCCAGTCAACATTTGACTTACCCTGTTCCTCCTTACTAAAATATGAATCTATACAAACACTTCTAATGGATCAACTTTCTATATTCTCTAGCTCTCCAGTTCCTCCTCAGAAACTTCTGATTGAGCTTTTAACCATTTCCCCTTTTATGAGGGCCTCTCATGTTTATAAATACTTACACTTATCCACACTTAAACGCCCTAAAAGTTAAATTGAGCTGTTATTGGTATCTGAGCTACAACATACTCTTTCAGTTCAAACATGGAACTCCATTTGGATGCACATACATGAAACCTCATGTAATTCAAGCATAACTCAGACTCTTTATTACTTTTATCACAGACTATTTTAACCCCAATATCACTCTCCAGGTTACACTCAGATTTATCTCTGAACTGTTGGGTATGTCCTGCCACTCCCGGCTCATTTATGCATTCCATTTTTCTTTGTCCGAATATTACAAGTTTTTGGACTAAGGTTTGTGGACTAATATCCTCTATTTGTAGTATAACATTTCCCTTTGACATTTACTCCATTTTTCTGGGTAGTAATTCCACTAACCAGTTGGGTACTCACAAGGTTAGTATATTTGTCAATTTGTTAATTGCTATTGCTTTTCAAGTAATTACCTCTAATTGGAAGGATGCTTCCAAAGTCTCCTTTTCCGTTTGGTGGAACCTTCTTTGTTATCATCACAGACTAGATAGAGCTTCTTCTAAAACTTCTCAGCAACCTATTCGTAAAGAAGCTCTCTGGTCTCCGCTTACCAACTATTTATCTGCTTCTGCACTTCGTAATCAAGTCAGTTCCTTCGTTTTCAACCACCATAAGTACTGTATAATTACACTTTTGTTCCTATTTTAGATGCAGATATTCTTCTGTCTGCTCCTGTTTCTTATTTTGTTATTTTTCCTTTTTCTCTCTTCTCTTTTCTTTTACCTTCTTCTTTTTCTTTTCTTTTCTCTTTTCGAGTTCTTCTCCATTTTCTGCCCAAAACTCAAAAATTTAAAATGCTATTTTGTCTTTAGTTACAATACTTATATTATTGCTTTTCCTTTTCTTGGAATACGTGTATGTTTAATATAGAGTTTCATTTGACATTTATTCCATCAAATCATCTATTCAGTTTGTCAACACACAGCTAATTTTTCTATAAGCCTTGCTATATATTGTACCTTTGTTTATAATTCTTTCAATAAAGCTCCTTAAACTCCAAAAATAAACCCCTGCTGCGGAAAAATGATAGTCTGCAAGCACACGCTAAGCAGAGTTTATATTCTCAGTAGCCAGTGCATGAACCAAATAAACACAACACTTTTCACGAGTTGGATATCTGGGTGATTACATGGTGCAAACAACTTCCTTAAACTCACTCTAGTGTCTGATCACTTTAAGGCACTATTGCCACATCTTCAAGGTTCTGGTGTCAATGAATGACCTCTATTAGATGCTAAAACTAAGACACAGTTTCTCTGCAAACACAGATGTGGTATGGCACCTCTGTTCCGTGCACATGACAAAACATTAATCTGCAGGCCTGTGAGAATCTCTGCAATGGTGAAACAATATTAGCGGCCACATTTAAAAATTCATGGACGATGTTATCTCCTTAAACCCTACGAAAAAGGCCAAGCTTATAGCTCCAAACTGAAAATTCTGGTGCTCGTTTCATTAAAAAAAAAATCGCATAAACACACTTTACCTCAAGGAATCAGAGCACTTTACATGAGCACCAGCTGCATTACAGTTGGAAAAATCAATTTTTAGGCACAAAGAGATAAGTGATTTACCCATATCACAGAATGTTGAGCGTCCCTGCCGAGACTCAAAGTCAGTTCCCCAGCTTGGAGGTCGACCGCTCTAGCCGTTAGGCCACATTTGTCTTGCAGTTATACACACCATCTGTCCAATGCCTCCAGGGCGGCACTGGCCATTGCAGGGCCCTGGGCATTTCCCCCATGGGCCTCTAGGGCGGGGGCCAGGTTAGGGCCCCTGAGGGGCCATTTTTGTTACCGGGGATCAGCAATATCGGCCCCCTAGAACAAAATCGGCCAAAACCAGCCTTCGCAAACTGCTCGGTTGTACCCCCTCACCTCAGGGGTGGGCCGGCCGAGCAGTTTGCCAGGGTCGGTTTCGGTTCCCAGTCCGTCCCTGAATTCCTCCTACAATGCCAATATGGGCTCTTCCTACATATGATCTACAACTTTCAATGAATTCCATTTAGGTTTCTGAAAGGTTACTTGGAAGCTCATTTTGGAGATAAATGGGCTTATTTATTAGCCCTTGCGTCACTTTTGCGCCGCTGGTGCATTACTTTTTGTGACGCACCAGCGGCGTAAAAAATTACCCGTGTTACACCATATTTACTAGGTGACGCATCTAGGTAGATGAGTCACTTTGTAAACCCCTGCACCACATTATAACTGCGCCAGGTATAATGTGTGCATGGGGGGCGTTTCGGCGCAAGAAAGAGTCATAGAAGTGACGCAGCAAAATCTATAAGATTTCCCTGCGCCACCTTTAGGACACAAATGCGTCAATATCTTATGCCTGTCTCATGGCAGGCGTAAGACTGAACCAGGCACATTTCACATGGGACTTGCCCATGTGTAATAACCCATTGCTGGAGTTGCATCACTTTTGTGACACACTCCAGCAATGCGTCATTCTTGCCCCTACAGATACGTCAGAAATACTGACATATCTGTTACTCCTTGCGACATGATGCGCCATACTGTAAATATGACGCATCATTGGTGTGGCAAGAAGGGTGCAGTGAAAAGTGACGCATTGCTGTTTTCACGCAGCGATGTGTCACTTTTCATAAATGAGGCTCATAATGTATTTCATAAGCATTCCTTTTTGTTCAATAATAAGTGGATTTTAATTGTGGGGTTAAAAGACACTGGATAATGCCATATATCTGTTTAAATTGTATAATGGTGAGAGGAAACCAGGAAGCCCTAAGCTGTACGTTGAAAAATTGTCAATCTGTCTCCAGAAATTGCAGAGAAATACTAATATACTAATTTGCTTCAATATATTCAGTAAAATGTATTATTTTTTATAAAATATTGACAGCTTAAGTTTAGATGGAGCCCAAATGCATTAGCTTTTCTTCTGTCAGATTGCTTATTTAATAAGTTGCTTACATAAATCAATGCAGAATGTACAATGAGCTGATTGCAAATAGGAAAAGCTGTATTCTCTGTTCTCAGCATCTAAATAAAAAACTCGCCAAATCAGCTGAAGCAATTAGATTTATATCGTGAGGTCCTAGGTGCTTTTTCAAAGTTTGTCATTAAACTAATTTGCATTCAATAATTATAATGGAAATCATGAAAGTTAACAACTTTCAATTTAATTTCATTTATTGTTCATCCAAAATCCTAATTGTCTATTCAAACGAGAAGGACACATTTTCCACATAATAAGTGCATTTCAGTGAAAACCTATTTATGTTTAATCCTTGGCGAGCTTATTCCACTTCAATTGAAATTATCCAAAATGTTCTAGCGATTCGAAATTTGGCAAATTTTGAATTTATTGAAAATTTAAATTCACAATTAAGTTCTTATGTCCCATTATTTACATAAGTGTGCATTTCTTTAATTTTCTTTTCTGGCTTGGAGACGTAAACGGTTCTGGGGTCTACCCTGAACGTTCAGAACGTAAGGCCAGGTCTAGTGTTTGGCCTAATGTACTCTGGCCGCAGTGTGGGTAAGGACATTACATATGCCACCCTGACAGACTACCATTTGTAATATTTTGGGATTACCACTGCTCCTGCGGGGATCTCTATAAAGATCTTGGCGGTTTCTTTCAAGCTACAAAAAGTTTGTAGGGCGGCTGCCATCAGGTTTGACAGCGATCCACCAGACTTTAGCCATTATTTTCAAAAAGACCAATGAAAAACGAGAAAAAACTAATGACCCCCGCACCCAGAGAGCTTTTCCCTGGGTGTGGGGTTATTATTTGTTTTTTTCCAGGTTTTATCGTTGGATGGCAGAAGAAAAAGGAAATCACACCATCCACTCTATTTACAATGGGCAGTGTAATGCCCTACCTCTGATGGGCCCTACTTCATTTGGCCATTGGATGAAGCTTTCTGCGAACAGAGCTAACTGTTTTTTTTTAAGTAAAACTGTTTTTCCTTCTCATCCTTAATAGGTGGGCGGACTGCCATTTTGTCCGAAAATGTACTCCGTTGCATTTGAAACAGAGTACCCTGTCTGCTACACTGTAACTCATCCCCTTAGTGGTGCTAGTAGAGGAAACATTATGAGTGAGTAGTCATGGTGACAGTTTTGACCACAGCAGTTTTTTATTAAAATACACATGGCTATTTTGCTCCGATGAAAAGTCATAATGTGTGCTTGGACAGACTGGGCACTGCAGCTCTCATTTTGACTGTGGGACAGGGCACTGATATCCCAATAGTGTTGTCAATCAATAGTTTAAGTGAATATGGTGCAACATTTAAGGTGTCCAATTTGTCTCTAGTTAGGTTGAATAGTTTATCCAGTCTGAGATTTAGTATTCTAGCTTGTATAAACCTCTACTCCTGATATGAACATCAAAAACATAAGCACCAGAACATAATGAATATTACCAGGACTGGGTAATCTTCTGATATGAGTGCAGTGATTAGTGGATTTCGATTCAAAATCCTTTACTGGAATTTCAATCTCATAACTTTATTCTTACAATTGAAACTATTATTCCCGTTTCCTGCTATGCATTGGCCAACAATTTCTCCTCTGCACTGTCCAATACAAGCTGCATGTCAGAATGGTGAATAACTGCATAGATATAGTTTTTAAAGGTAAAACTTCACATTATGTTGTTGATTCTGGCCTATTTAAGGCTCTCATATAGAAGTTGTTCTGAGCAGATGGTAAATGGGAAAAATTGGCTATTTCAGGTTGCATTGTGGAGGGAATTGTGTGACTACCAGGGGACTGCCCAGCCTTCGAGGTTGGTGTTGCTGCTCCCCTGTATTGTTGTAATTGCAGGCTCGGGCATTGTCAGACCGAGGCCTCTAAACTGGGGCTCCGATCTCTCTCTCTGTCCAAGTGTGGTCTTTCACCTGCCATTGCTGCTGTTGGCCAGGGGCAAGGGGGGTTGCAGGTGGTGGTTAGAAGGGAGTCTGTGGGTTGGGCGGGGTTACTGACCACACGGTCCTCTTGTTCTGGGCCATAGGGCAATAAGTTGCTGGTGCATTGTTTCGACCGGCGGATGCCGGAAATGTTGCACACACGCGTTGCGCCGGGTGCGGCGCAGCACGATAAATAAACGGTGGGGCGTGGCCGCTCTGGGCCCACTACACTGGCGACGAGGAGCAGAGCCGGCACACAAGCTCCCAAGCGTTTGCCGTGATCAAAATGACTCGCCCAGCTGATCCTTTGCTTGGCAGGAAGGGGCAAGAGTGCCGTCCATGCTCCCAGGGCCCGTGGACTGATCGCCACAGAAGCAGTACAGCAGCAGGGGTGGAGCACCTGGGACATCAGATGCAGTCAGTAAGAGCGCTAGCTTCCCCCTGTGGCAGGATAGAGAGAACCTGGACAGGAAGCGCTGCACTACCCCAGGGGGCCATCACGCAAATCAGGCCCCAAACAGGAACAGAGGGGACACCACCACACCGGCCTACACAACAAGCAAACCATAGAGCCTAGACACCTCCCAGGGGCAGGCTGCACATAGGACCTGGCCCTGCGCATGATCCAGGCGGACACTCCCCGGGCGGGGACTGGAGAAGGAGAATACGCCCCCACTGCCAGCGCAGAGCCAAGTCTGGGGTGACTCAAGAGAGCAGACACCATCGTCCTTCCCCGTCTGAAAGCCGGCTCCATTACGCGGCATGGTACGACTGCGAATGAGTAGGATTGACAGGATCGGGGTCGGAAAAGATTCAGTCGACGAGGATGAGATCTCCGCATCGTACTTGGTAGTTTGGAACACGGGACGTTTTGGTCGGAAACATAAGCTCCGAATCGGATTTGCTCGTTCCGGAACCCGTCTTGAGGCCTTCCTAGTGAGATCGTACTCAGGCCCTTTGTGTGCTAGAGAGGAGCATGCCAAATAAAAATTCGACTGGGTCTGCTAAGCCACATAGTGACTAGTTCTCAAATTCAATGATGTCAATTATGATGGCATTGAACATGAAATACTGTGTGAGGTGATAAGCGGTGCACAATTTCAGGAACGTTATAGTCGCCTTACTGAACTATAACTGCCAATTTTCAATGTTTTTTTTATTTTTTAAACATAAGTTCTCATGTCATTTCAACACTTAACTATAAAGACACTATAGCCTTTGTTTTTTAGGGAATGTTGGGATTCTTTAACATACGATAAGATGTTTTTACCATATTTAACTATCAAGTCCGTTTGACCTTTGTTTTTACAGTGAATTTCTGGGACTTTGTATCATATTTCTGTCTCTTTTTGACAGTGCTCCAGTATGTAAAAAATGTGTCATGTTTTTCCATGTCACTGAATTTTTACTTTTGCAAGTCACCTAATGTTAATTATGTACAGAATTGAAGTTTGAAATTATTATCTTGTACTTTGCATACAAAACTATATGAATGCAACATTGGTCCATCCATTTTTTCTGGGTATGAGCAGTGTCCTTCAAATATTCTTTAGTTATACAAATGCATGTTGTCCATAGTGCCTGGCCATAGGCCACACTCTCCATCCAACTACACATGTGCTTTTCTTTGTTACTGTTGTTTTTAATAGCTTATTTTGCACATTTGTATTATTGTTTTATCAACATAAACTTGTGTATTGTTTAAATTTGTATTTTTTAAAATAATATTTTAATATGTAACTTTAAAATAAATGTGGATGGTATAAAAGAAATCTTTGCAGTTTTTTTAAGATGAATTGTCATTGCTGTTCTGAAAACGTTCTTGATTATTTCCCCAGATTACACAACTAGCATATATTCTTTAGAGCATGTTGCAACAGACTGCATGTGGTGTTCTTCTTCCTGGTGTTGCTGTGCTTGGGGAGGTTCTTGCTGTGTAACTTCTACCTGTGTTTGTCTCCCCATGCCCAATCAGCCAATATCATGAGGGTGTATCATACATAGGTGTTTCAAAATGCCATTAGTGCCCAGGATTTTCCAGGTTGGCCTCTGTGAAGCACCTGATTGCACAAGTAGCATGTAGCATTTCAGGCATTGATTTTATTTTGCCCCACTGGTTATGATAAGAATATCTAAACTACAGATTCTCTTTTTGGATGAGTAGAAAGTGGTGCTGTAGATGGTGGCGTTTCTACAACATGTAACCATCTGGAGCCTCGGGAGGCAGACCAAACCAGGATGAACAGCTAAACAACAATTTTTGGTTTCGTGGACTACTGCGCTCCTGCTCAGCTACTGGGGTGGGCCTCGGTACCTCAGCCTACCAGACAGCAGAGAATAGATGCGCTAAAGGCACTCAAACAGACCCGAAGTGTGGGACGCGCCCGGCTGTGCAACCGTGCAAGACCAGGCCCGTCTATGCTCGGCATAACCCAGAAGAGGCCAGGCCAGCCCACACACTTTAGCTTGCTATTCGGACTCAGGCCTTCGAACGGAGACGATTGGATGCATCAAACAGGGTTGCAATGGATCATGAGAGCTAGAATTGTAAGAGCCTCCCAGAGGTACTCTCAATAACTGATTTTACCAAGCTCCATTCCAATTTTACATCTACAATCTATAAGTTAAATTGTCTCATCATATGATAGCCCAACAATGGGAAAAACGCAGAATACAGAAAATGACACTGTTCATAAGGGAAAGCTAGAAAAAAAATCTAGTCAAGATAATTCCACACTATATACTATAAACGTTTTCATAAAAGAGGTAGAAGGAATATTAGCTGATGACCCAGAGCGGAACGAGAGATTAGAAACCGACCTAAGATAACGCATTATTTTAAGGGAAATAACAAGAAAAATGTCCCTGCCACAAGTCATTTGATCACACAATCTAACGTGGCAACACAACTGAACACCACTTGCACACCATCTACTTCAGAAATGGGTAAAGCAGTTTTAGTTGCCCTAAGGCACGAACCAAGAGAAGCAGATATTAAGGCTAATATCCCTTGCACTAACCAGTATGCCCACTTAATGCTCCGAGAGGAGGGGAATCCGGCTACTGAAGATCAAAACACATTAACCGACAGGGTCACAGATATAGACGGTGCCCTATCACAGATCAACTCCCTAAAAGAAGATTTTAATACTTTGACTGGGCGGTTCAATCCCTCGTCTCTAAGATTAAAAGCTATCATATGATAACAATACAGCTACTAAGAAAATGCAATCTTTTGCCAGGAGGGAAAAGAGTACGTAATTACAATCCTACAAATTGTCAGTTATGTCGAGGACCACCCCAGATAGACAGTGGCTGAGGATAAAAAAAAAACATTGGCCAGTCATCTCTTCCTAACAATCCCCAGACATATATTCTTCCTCATGGCCAAGGTACTCAGAGACCAATAAATAGAGCTATTGGGAAAGGCACTGGCCATCATTACCATACAATTAGAGCCAACAATAATGCCCACTCCTAGCCAACCCTCCATCCGGAAACATGTAGCTGTCACTCTAACCAGCATCACTTTTCAACTACAGGCAAATGATTCACTACCCTCCTCACTATCCTCTTCCAAAGATCTTTTTTGTATGATGTCACATAATGCGCAGGATGGAATTATTTATATGACAGAGGTTCCTAGCTTAGACTCGGACCAGAAAGAATCCTCCCATTTCGTTAGTTAACAAGTTACCAAGATCACTCACTGGATCTGACACAAACGTAATTGGCTTTCATTTATACGTTCAGATGTGATTGCTGCCCAGCGCAAATCTAACAATAGGTCCTCTCATGATGCCATAAAATTGATCATAAGAAACCAGGCAATTATTGATGGGCTTCTAGCTATGGAAGGCTGCTCTTTCCCTCCTCGAGGCTCTAAAATCGAGATCAAGCCATCACCAGACTATGCTTATGCAAAAGGTTGTACTCAAACACAAATGTAGAGCCAAATGTCTTCATGTGAATCGCCAGGGAAATCTGGGAACAAAGGTTGAGTATAATGCAAAATCCTCTCATGGAACTTAGCTGGCCTAAAGTTGAAACTTACGGACCCTGATTGGGGGACTTACATAGATACCCAAGTATTTTCCAAGTAACATGGTCCACTAAATCTTTTTTCAAATGTGGCTATTCTAGTTTCTCATGTCCTGAACCAGGAGAAAGGCTGCTCTGAAGGGGGTTTACTAATTTAGATTAAAACTTGTTGGGTTGTAAAAATACTATATTAGATGGCACTATTCCTCAACAACTTGGATTGAAACTGTGTAAAGAAAACTTCTGTCCCTACCTTTTTAATGTCTATAACAGACCCCAGGGAAAGCATAACAAATACTTAATATTAACCTTTTTGGGAAATCAGCTAAGTTTTTTGCCCCGTTAAACGCACACAATAGTGGCAGGTGACTTTAATGTCACAATGGAACCCTTAGATATGTGGATTTCTTCTATTACCGACGAGGAGGATGCCTCATGGAATATGTCAAGAGTGGGCATCTCCCAAGGAAAAAAATGCTCAATCCAGCATTGCAATTACTGGGCATCACATTAAGAAGTGGGTTAAGAACCTGCAATGGGTGGTCCTTGTCAGACCAAGAAGGTGCAATGCCCTTTAGACCTGGAAATAGCACAAGCAGAATAGATTACATATTTCTTTCCCTGCATCTTTGGGCTCATATGGGCGACATGACAGTAGTGGAAAGAGCAGCTAGTGATCACAGTTCCCTGATGTTGGAACTCACTGGGCTATCTATTTAAATCCCAAATAGAAGTGAACAAGCCTAGCTAGCATATTAGGGAATGCAGTACTACCCAACAACTCAAAAAGGCCTTACAATGGGAGTGTATTCAGGCCCATCCTGAAATATTGGAGCAGACATACTTGAATGTGGGTACTGTTATGGCGAAAATTAATAGACGCCTTGAGGATGATGTAGCACCTAGTCAAGTTATAAAAGTTCATGAGGATCTATTCCCAGTGATATGGTTTTTGACCAATGGAGAAACTAGGAACCAAACTAGTAATCCAAATAAACAGCACCATTTATACAATGCAGAATGTAGAAAAGCAAAAACTTTACTTCCAGGAAGTATAAAAGTAGGAGATCAAGATAAGGTCACAAAGACTCGGAAAAATTAGAAGTCGGAACTTAAGAGAGCAGAAAATTCTTGGGAGATTAAGGTCTGGGCAGCATTACTACAGGCAGCAAAACAGGGGGCCTCAAACATTCTGGACTACATTGGCGCATGGCAGACACTCTGCAGTAAGTCCAGTAAAATTTTACATTGAACCCTATAAGTGGGCCAAACATTTCACTGACCTATATTCTTTAGATAATGGTAGTGCCTAAGCTGCTAAGACTGGTTTAACCCGTTCGATGCTGATGACGGAACCGCTCCGTCATCAGCTGCGGTTGGGCTGTGCTGATGATGGAGCGGATCCGTCATGGACCGGCCGCCCCGCCTGCGCGGTGCGTTCAATTGAGCGGGCGGGGCCGTGACGGAACCGCTCCGTCATGAGCACAGCCCAACCGCGGCTGGTGACGGAGCGATTCCACGGAAAGGCATTTCAAAACCCACATTCTAATATGGCTGGCGGTGTCTTTCAGACACCGCCACCATATTTAACCCTTTTCCGCCTGGTCAACATGTCGACCTGGTGGAAAAGCGCCGGACGGCCTTTCCGTCCGCCGGGGACCTCCCAGCCATCGTAATATGGCGGGGGGGTAATTTCTGCACGGATGGCAGGCGGTTCGCCGGGGGCTATCCGCCCGCCATCCTAATGGGGCCCATAGTGTCACAGATGCATTTTGGGTAAATATGCATAATTTTTGAGTAATTTTCTGTAAAAATTGCAAAATGACACAAAGCCAATTATGCAACTTTTGCACACTCCTAGAAATAAGAAAGAAGACTGTTAGACAGGGTCATTCTAGTAAATGCAATACAAGTCAACACAACTATAATATATTGTTGTATTGTTGTGTACATTAATTGCTGTGTTATGCTGGGCACTAGCTAGACAGAAATCTGTGAAAATTAATTAAATAAATATAGGGAGCTAGGGCGAGTTTGGCAAAAAAAATGGTTAAGTTAATTAATACAATTATCAATGGCCTAGGAAGCCCAGTCCAAGTGGTAGAATGTGTGAAAACAATTTAAAAAAATGGGAAATAAAAATGTGGCATCCTCCAGGGTCATTGGGACGCCCTATGCAAACCAGGGGTAGGCTGGCAAAAATCAATTACATGAGTTACAAATAATAGCCATGGACTACAAACTACTACAACCAGCCAACAATCACAATAAAATAACTGGAAATATATATATTTTAGAGGAAAAGTGGTCAAAAATATCTGTGGGGTCCTAATGGAGTATACAACTAACCGTGGTCAGAGCTGAAGGGCTTTTCAACTGGCCTAAAATGAAAATCAGTGATCAGATACATATACAGACACAAATTGATTGCACATTATGATGGACAAGTACATGACTTGGCAAGGCAGCAGGCACGGAGAATAAAGACAAGATGGCTGCCTATCAGGTATATTCTGGTTTTAAAAAATGATTGATGAGAATATGGATTGGCAAGGCAGAAGTCCTGGAGAACAAGACAAGATTGCTGCATATGAAGCATACACTGGTTTCTCAAATTTTTGAACAAGCACATGCTGGAAGGAAGCATGAAGAACAAAGACAAGAAGTCAGGCCATGAGGCTCACTCTGATTTCACAAAATGCTGGATTTGCACATGACACACAAGGAGGAGGCATGCGGGACAAAGAAAACATTGCTGTCTGTTGTAGCTAGAATCCCTTCCTCCCGCTTCTCCAAACAACACTTGTAAAATTGTATTAAAACGAGCCAAAAAATAGATGGCCAGGATGTGCCTGGCTTCCCATCTATGTTCCTGTGCACCACCAGTAAAACAGCTATGACTATGTAAAAAATGAACTAATATGAAATAATAGCATTAGAGCATTAAAACGATTTTTTTTTAAAAACTTTAAAAATTGCCCAAACAGAAACAATAGTAAGCAAGTGTTATCCAAGAAAAATATTTTAAATGTTGCTAAAAAAGCTCAATCATGATCTACCACCACACTCATAAACACACACACACTCATGCACCCACCCAATCACTGGCACAAAACACACATACAAGTAGAAAAGCTTGTTGGGAAGACATCTGGCTAGATGGGCCTGCACTCCTGGAACTAGCCTACTCAAACCAATAGGTACATGCAGAAAACATGCAATAACCCAAATGTGTCATGAATTCAAGGTCATCCACAAGCCCTTAAAATATCTATAGCACAGTGTAAAAATCCATTAAACAGTAAAAACTATATCAATATCGATGGACTACCGCAAATTATATTCCAAACAAGAGACACAACAGTTAAATCAAAATATCAGAAACTAGCAGCCCGTCCTCATGTTGTCCGGGGCAGAAGGGGGCTGGGGGCAGCACCGCAGCAGGAGACGCGCAGCAGAGCGGCCAGCAGTGGGAGCAGCATAGCGTAGTCACAGCAGAGCGTACTCACAGCACAGCGTACTCACCAGCATCACGTGCGCAGGGTGTTGTTTCCTTGCTCCAGTTCTTGCTCCTGACCGCTTCTGCCCACGCTCTTGTCCGCTTTTACTCCGCGCTCCCCTGGGCATGTCGATGTCGACACGCCTTCCCGCGCTCCTGGCCGCTCCTACGCGCTCCGGACCTCGCAGGGTGTCGCTTTCTTTCTCCTGGGCGCTCCTCGCAGGGTGTGTCTTCCGCGCTCCGAACCTTGCAGGGTGTTGCTTCGGCGCTCCTGTCCGCTCCGCGCAGGGTGTCACTTATGCGCTCCGGCCCTCGCAGGGTGTTGCTTCCGGCTTCCGCGCTCCTGGCCGCCGACCCGTGATGTCAGCACGCACGTCATTAGCTGGCGCTACTTCGAAGGGACTACTTTTCCTTAAAAATTACTTTTCCCTTCTAACATATATATTTTTTTCTTATATAGCCTATGTCCATCTGCTTGCCCTGATGTTTTCAAAGATGTATTGGGTGTTTGGATTGGTGGTGTACTTTTCGAGTTTACCTGCCTCAAAGGACACAGTTCTCTCTTTATAATAGTAGTATAGATAAAGGCCAAGCAAATGGACGAAATATATATATCAACAGGCAACCACCATCCCAAAATATACATTGCCCTTACAGTCTTATCCTGTAATACCCCCTTTGGCCTGATCTGCACCCATGTAGGACTTGCACCAGGCCCTTGAGCAACAAACAAAATTATTATTTTTTTCCAAAAAAAGAAAAAATTATTGTGTATGCCCTCTCCCAAACAATAAACATTTTGCAAAGTACTGCACTGAACTTACATGATTTTCCCAAAAAGATACATGAATTCCAATTGTGGATAAAGCAGCAAAGATTGCACACAAAGAATGAAAGAAGCGTTCCCTTCACAATTCAAATCTGAAATGACCAAGGGCTCAGCAAAATACAGGGGTAAACCTTTAGGAGAGAAAAAAAGAGGTTGATACTGTGGGGCAAATTCTACATAGTGTTGCATTGCTGTTGCGTCGCGTAAGGCAACGCAACACTAAAGTCAGATTTACCAAGCAACGCAAGGCCACTTTGAGTGGCCCTTTGGTGCTGGGTAAATCTGGAGTGATGAGAGGCAGCGCAAGTTGCTTCCTTGCATTACAGTGCAGTGGTAAAGTGTTCCATGGGCGAAGTGTGGGTGTTTCCACACATCCACCCATATATTTTGGCTCATTTCCTGATTTATTATGAGTGGTAATACTGTGAATGCATAAAAATGCTATACACCTGCCCAGGGGAGGTGTAACAAGGAGAAATATATTTATAAACCTCTATTTTTCCTCTTTCATCTTGTGCTACATTCTGCAGCACACACAGAAAGAAGAAAAAGCCTCAGAGGATTGTTTTTGTTCAGGAAGGTGTCCCTTCCTGGACAAAAACAATCCTTCCTGTAGTGCAGGCACCCTTGTACTGTGGAAAATGACTAAAATCGGTATACATAAGCGGCGTTCATTTATGTTCAGCATAGCCACTGTTGAGCATAAAGTGAAAATCATGAAACATTGGCCACACCATCTTGTCCCTTTTTAGGCACCTTTGTGCGCGTAAGTGGCAGCCATTTTGAAAACCATGGTCTCCCAGCCCAGCGCCGCTAGCTAGCGCGTCTCTCCCTCTGACCTCGCAAGCATCCCCCGTGTGCTGATAGCCCCCGCTCTCTCATACCTGAACCATAAAACTCCCCTTCAGCGCGACTCTGCCTCGGAAATGCATTCCGCTCCCGGCCAACACCTCCCCATCCTTTGATGAACCCCCTTTCCTCTGTGTCCAATCGTCCTGCCCATTCCCAGGGCGCCACCTGGCCCTGCGGATACCATTTATTGGCCCCCTTACAGTAAGCAGCTGCCCCGATTCAAAGGATCTCTGACTGATCAAAGCCCCCCCACCCCATGAGATCCGATCAGACACACATTCCGGGAATCGACGGAATGTCCTGGTGTGCGATAGTCATCACCTACTGTGACCGGGGTGGGGACTTCTACTGTAAATGTGTGTGGGAACAGGCCCGAAGTGAGGATCCCGAGGATGTCTTTCCGTACATCAAAGTATTGACAAGAATGTGTTTCATGTAATAAAGCAATAAACCTGTGTATAAGAGGCCAGGCCTCAAGGATGCGTTTAGAGCACCTCGAGAAGATACCCTGTTGTCTGATTTGACGTGTTCTGCTCCGTCGGAATAAACTCCTGTTTCCTGCCTTCCAGTCTCCAGCGCCTGCCTCTTTATTTGGTAACCGTGAGTTGGGTGAGAGGCGGCTAACGCCGGACAAACCTTGAAAAGGGGTAATCGACCTGATCTGCCCGACCCTTTTTCTACAGTACCTTGAGGCAAGGTTGCCTGCATTGGCTCTAGGGAGCCAAAAGTGTTCCAGCACAAGGAGAGGACAGGAATACATCATAGAATTTTAAATATGGCACATTCTTTCCTTCTTCTTTTCACGCAGTGCAGCATATCAGTGTTTCTTGCTGAATTATGTTGTATGATCGTCTGATAAACTGGGCCTCTATATATAGTAGTCTCATTCTCTGTGGTACTTCCCTTGTAAGAAAAATGAAAGTAAAAAAAAAGGCGCAATGCATAAAAAAAGTTTTTGGAAATGTCTCCTTGGATAAAAATTCATTTCATAGTTAATTTACAGATTGATTAGGGGTTCATAGGCATTACAAATATATACATTTAAGTTCTTGCTCCTGTGTTTTTGCATTAGTTTTCTTTCACCCAAACAAAATCTCATTTATACAACATGGCATAATGGTATATTCCCAGACATTATGTGCCACATCGGTAATGTAAAATAGCAGAAATGATTTAAGCCAAACATATGAATTCACCTGTCACTTCCTTCAGGCTATTAACAAATAAAACCAAAGCATGGCCTGTGAATGGATTTTATTAGGAGAGCTTCAAATAGGGCTATAAGAACAGCATCCTAAAGAATATATATATATATATATATATATATATATATATATATATATATATATATATATACATATTGTTTCTCAGGATGCCATTTGGGCTGGCATCGGCTACTGCTTGCTTTCAGATTGTGATGAAGAGAGTGTTAGAGGGTGTGCTTAATATACATTTTTTTTCTGAATGATATCTTGATTCATGGCAAGAGTATGTCTGAACATGATGCCACTTTGAAGGTTTTTTGGTACAATTGACAGAGGCGGGACTTACATTGAAGATAGAAAAGTGCAAGTTTCGAGTAACATCGGTATCATGTTTAGGTCACACAGTAATAGCTGAAGGAATTAAACCAAAGTTTGAGTTGGCTGATAACATTCTGAAAGCGTCTACTCCACAGGATAAAAACCAAGTAAGATCCTTTTTAGGTATGGCAGAGTTTTACTCCAAATTTGTTAGAAATATTTGTGTGTAACTCAACCCATCAACACTATACTCAAGAAGGGTAGCAAATTTGAGTGGACGGAAGAGTGTGATTTCGCTTTGTAGGAAATTAAGGGAAGTATCAGCAAGATGCCCACATTAGGACATTGATGTCAGTCTCAAAAGGTTTGGAGCTGGTCTTATTTCAAGTCAGCGGTGGTGAGGAGAGTGTAGTTGCGTTTGTTTCACGCTTACTCAAGGAAGCCGAGGATTGGTTTTCTGTGGTGGAGAGAGATGCCCTGGTGTGTGCTTGGGCTGTAAAACACTTTAAGTTCTATCTTTGGAGTTTGCCTTTTGTGGTTTGCATGGATCACAGACCTCTGGTACAACTGTTTGCCACAAGGAAGGATGATGATGATACTCCAAGGCTTAAAAGATTGGTGGAGCGTGTGAGTGACTTTAATTTCTGTTCTGATCACATCTCTGATAGCAAGAACAATGTTGCAGATTGCCTGTATAGGCTTCCTATTGATTCAGAAACTAGCATTTTGGATTGCCAAGAGATCAATAATGGGAATTGGGTTTGCAAGGATGCCATTCAGAAAAAGGAGTGGTGTGAAGCAAGAGAGGATGACGCTGAGATTCACAGTCTCAGGGAGTTCTTAGGAAGGGTTGGCCAAATTACAAATCTATTCCACATAATGTTTTGTGCTACTGGAATGTCATAGAGGAGTTGAATAGGACCGGTGCTGAGATGTTCAGAGGGGAAAGAGCTAGTCCCCCTAAGACACTGAGAGAGAAGGTTGTCATCTAGGGAGGAGTCTCATCAAAGCCAGATTAAGATAATTTTATTGGTGGACAGGTCTAAACAGTCAAGTCGAAGAAGTGGTAAAGGATTGTGACTCATTTGCCAAAAAGGATGAGTAAGTATGCTGCTAATGCACTATTGTTGCCGGCTGCTGGTCCAAATGAGCTTTGGAAGAAGCTTGGTTTGGATTTTGCCAGGCCTTTCCACCTGTTGCATGAGAATGAAAGGTATGTGATACTATTGGTGGACTACTTGTCCAAATGTGTGGTCACAAAGTGTCTGAAAGTGTTGGATACCAGGATGGTGATTGAGTTCTTAAAAACAGAGTTTGAGGGAAAGAGGTCATCCCACACTGGCACTGTGACTGAGAATGGGGATCAGGTGACATCCCAGAAGATGCAAGTCTTCTTGAAGGGTCTTTCCATTGTGCATCTCTAAACGGCACTATAGTCACCACACGCAAATGGTTTGATGAAGAGGTTGGTCAAATAATGTGTGCAGAGAGCTGTAGATTTTAGAATGCCTTTAAACAAAGTTGTGTATGAATTGTGGTGAGCACACTGTAATGCTCTGAAATTGGTATCTTTCAATTCTCCTTTTCTTTGGATGAGAGGTAGGGTGGGCAACACTAAGCTTAATCCTGCCCGGATGAATGGTGGGATCCATGATGCTGGGTGGTTGTACGATGAAGTTTATTTGAGTAATTGCGGGCCGAAGGAAAGGGTTTGAGGAAAAGTTACTAAAGTAACTTTGGAGAAAGGTATGACCAGAAGACGTGGGTGAAAGCCATATCCTGAACTGTTGGTGAGTTGGTTTTGGTGAGAAAACTAGGGTTTGTCAGGATAGAATATAAAAATTCATGTGACATTTTGTCATCAAAAGAATGATAAGGAATGTGGTAGAATTGGAGAATGGTGATATGTGGAGTATGTCCAGACTGGCTGAATAGAACAAACCCTGAGACACTGTAATCCATTATAGTGGATTTGTAACCAAGTTCCACTGGTGACAAATGATGACAGAATTCTATTGGGACAGAGTGCCAGACATGCATGCCGGCCACGGTGTTGGAGAGATAATGAGATTGGTATATCTTGAAGGGTTGTTATCTGTAATATGTCAAAATTAATTCAAGTAAATGTGTTTATTTCCTACTAATGTTGTGTAGTTAATTTTGCCATATTAATGTAATGGTTGCTTGCTCATGATCTGTTCTTGTTACATTATCTACATTTTCAGAGTATTATTATTTGCAATGTGGTTGAGGTCATTCTCTGGGATTCAAGGTTGCATATATATATTGTGTTTCTGATTATGTAAGGGAGATGTGTTATGATTTTGTGTTAGAGAATCTTAACCAACTATTCCTAACGGGAACATTTAGGTAAAGAATTTAAGGCGTAGCAAGACTCTGAGGGCCACAGTTGTTGGAGGACTTCATGAGTGGGGGACTGCTCCTGCATGGTTGGTGCATTACTTGGCTAATAAAACCTTACAACTTACTGGAGGGAATTTGGATTCTGCAGATGTATATTAAACACTCACTTTATCTCTGTTGCTACTGACGATTCTTGCCTACATGGGCATTATACAATGAAGCCTTTACTTATATATCATTGTTCACTAATTGATTACAATAACCCTCATTATATTTTCGGGGGTAGATCTGCAGTTAACACCGCAGGCTGAAACTGACATATATGCTTTTCAAGGGTCATTCATCATAGTGAGACAAACATGTTAGTACTTAGACCATTGTAGCATATGCATTGCATTCTGGTATATGCATTCTCACACGGGCATACATGGGATAACCTATCCCTTTCATGTACCACACCCATATTGCAAGTTGACATAACTAGTCCCACATTGCTCCTGTAATCAGATATTTACCTAGTTTTCATTAAATTTTTATTTATCTCTTTATCTCCACTGGGGATATCAGTCCTCTCCCATACAGAACAACAATTGACACATCTATGTGAATGCATTTATTACCGTGAGGTTGCATTTATTTCATGGGAGGATCACATTAAACGGATGTGTTTATGAGAGTTTGAAATGTTTACGCATTTGCTACAATTACAACTTTGTTGTTAGTAACATAAGCATTTCTGAAGTATGTCTTTAATGCTCATTATCACTGACTACCTGCTTCCATATGTGATGAAAACATTTCACTGGGGAAAGACTTCTGATAAGCTAAAACACATTGTGTTGTTTCCTTCTGAATAAATCAACAATGTGCCATTGCAGTGGAATGCTGTAGTTCATTTAGAATTTTAGTTTTTTTTTTTTACTGGTTTCACCACATGCCCTGGGTAGTGTCATCATTGTTGGTGGATGTGAGCATCAATGTGCGTACTTGTTTTAAATAAGTGAGCTGCTAAGTGCCTGAGACAGAGAAGAGGGGTCAGTTGTATAAACAGATGTGGAAAGAGAATGCTGTACTTATGCCGACATCTCTCTCCTTAACTATCCAAAACCCCTTCAAAAATATATTATGCTTCAATTTAATAACCCTCTGGTTGCATCAACATCTCACTGCTCATTTTTTTCAGCCTGCTCTTCAGGAAAAGGCTTTACATTTAACAGTTCCTAGTCCAACAAAATGTTGTTCAGGAGTGACTCACTTTTGTCTTGAATACAAAATGCTAGCGCTTTAGTTCATTAGAACTCTGTGGTGACACAGTAGTTGATTACAAGAGAGTTAACTTAAAGACTGATTCTGGTGCTGGAGATACATGTTTGACTCTGCAAGTGTTTACTAAAATAGATGAGCAAAATATTTGAGAACTGACCAAGGATGACGCAACTACTAAGTCAGTTTATCAAGCCACACAAAGCCACCTTGCTTGGTACGGTGTGGCTTGATAAATCTAGAGTAACCAAAGCAGAGCACATCGCAACTTTCTGTTTCTCTGTCCCAGGGAGGCATTCCATGGGTGGAGCGTAGGCATTCCCACACATTCACTGATGAATTTTGGTGCATTAGTAGATTTACCCTTACTGGTTGACCTGGGGATGTGTCATAATGCTACGCCTCCCCAGATGAGCCGTAACAAACAGAAAAATCTTTATTTCTCTTCATTTTATTCTCTTTCTTCACCTCACATAGAAAGAGGAATATGCCTCTGAGGATTGTTTGTGTACAGGAAGGTGCCCCTTCCTGCATAAAAACAATCCTGCCAACACGCAAGCTTCCTTGAACCATAGTGCAAGGGTGTCTGTGTTGATGCTAGGCAGCAGATTGTGCACCAGCACAGTTAGAGAGTAGGAATATATCGCATAAAGTTGAATATGGCTCATTCCTTCCCTCTCCTTTTCACGCAGCACAGCAAAGTATTTTGCTGCATTGCACAAATTCTTGATGAATTTGTCCCCTAATTTGTTAGGTTTCTAGAACACTAACCATAATTTCTATAACAAATAAAACCCATACTTTTTTCATTTATTGGAGTGTACCATGTAGGAAATGCTTTAAGAGTTACAGCTTTGATTTATGATTTATGGCGTTTCAGATGTGCCACATTTTTGTGATAGATACAGAATGTTAGCTCTCTGAGTGTTCATATTTACATTGCGGGCATCTGTAGTTGATCGCACAGGATTTACCTGACCTGCTGCTGCTGTTGTTGAAGATAATTGGGAACTCATAGAAATATGTCCTCCTTTAAGCTTTCTAAACAGTAACAAAGTTACTATAACAAAAATAACCCCCTCAATTTGTGTATATAGAGAGGAAATGCTTTATGTTTTATAGCTGTTATCCATCAGGACGGCGACAAAGAGAAACTCATACATTTTTCATTTACTGGAGTATTCTATGAAGGAAATGCTTTCAGAGTTACAGCTTTGATTTTATCAATACAGCATTCAGGTGTGGCACATTTGCGTCATAAATTCAGAATGATGTGGCTAGTCAATGAAGGCGAGGTCCATTTGGGCCATCTGTTCACCCTGATCCCTTATATAAGTGTATATCATTTTTTAGAAATGAGAGCACATTACTGTAAGGAAAGGCCTCTTTTTGCATGATAACCCCCAAAGTTTGGATTGCTGCTGCTGTTTTTTTTTTACTCTGAGAGTGCTCTGAGGCCTGCTAACCAGACCTCAGTGCCAGTATTCCTCCCCCTTTTAGAGTGTATGTTGAATTGGCTAACCACAATTGGCATGAGATGAGTTTCTCCCAGTTTCCCATTGATACAGATTTTTACAGATAAATATGAACAGAAAACAATGTGTTTCCAGCTACCATCTATTTTCAAAAGTTTAAACATATGTAAAATGTAGCCTCTTTCCAATTACTGTCCTTGTTAATGATTATAAATTCTCAGCAATAGTCGTGCAGATTGAGAGCATGTGAAGTGAAAAAACACACTAAATTCCCTTAAATAACTGCATGTCTTGTGCTTTTATGCAAATATTGTAATGTATCTTTTACTTTATTATTATATTTGACTACTAAATGTGCAAAAATTGACCAGGGGTCAAAATATGAGTGCACATTTATTGGTTAAATAAATGTGGAAATATGTGAGTCACTGCTTCATTTTTTCACAAAACACAAAATAAATATGAATAAATACGAATATTGCACATTACTTCGCAATGTATTACATTGCATGCTTTTACAACGCATTTGTTGCAACAACCGTGTTGTTAGTACGCAATGCATTTACATAGCAAGTTATTAAAACAACTTGCACTAGAGGGCATGCTGGACTTAGGAATAGTATTACTTACTATTCTTACTCCAGTTTGCGCAACAGTGGGGAAGATGTTGGAATTCATTTCCAATACCTCAGCGCCCCCTAGTGCAATTCGTTGTAATGACTTGCGATGTAAATGCATCGCATAGTACCAATGCGGTCATTATTACGACCGGGTTGTAATAGTAGCGCAATGTAATGACCCAATAAATACATTAAAATGGTCCCAAAAAAATATGGATAAATACAGACAGACATGTTGAGAATAAATTCCATAAAACTGGAAGCCCTACTTATGCATTTCTAGAATATGGTATAAAGGGTGTCCAGGAATCTAAAACGGAGTGTCCCTCCAGGACTGCTGCACCGGTTGTGCCACCCTGTGTAAGACAAAGTACAAAATGGCTCCCAGCCCGCCACTCAACGTGGAAGAGCAGTTTTACAATGCTTGTTCAACTTTGCCAATCAAACCAATGGCATAGACCCCACTCCCTTAACAATATATGGAAACTCCTCTAGGGAAGGCCTATGGAGCCCTGAGGCAGGGAGCTGTGTATTGTTATGTAAGATATATAGCAGCATATTTTAAAAAAAGACATGCAGTATAGTGCAGCAAATCACCTTGCTGTGTTGTACTGCGTGACAAGAAAAGGGCCAGAATTTGCAGTATTTGAGGAAATATGGCACCTTCCTGCCTTTTCCTCTGTGCTGTTGCCCTTTCCGCAGGCTATTGCCAACACAGGCACACATGCACCATGGTGCAAAGATACCTGTCTAGCATGTAGGAGTCTTTTTCTGCAGGAAGGGACACTCTAATGCACAAAAAAATCCTGAGAGGTATTTTCCTCTTTCTATGTGTGCTGCAGACTGCTGGCCTAAAAACCAAGCTCCAAAGGTGAAGCCATCTTCGGTGGGCAAATGATGATCACACTCCTTTGTTCAGGTAGACAAGCTTGCGGCAGGAACAGAGAGAGGAGACCAGTGCCCAAACCGGTTGTCCCGTGGTTTGTAGCCCCCAGGTAGTCTCACCTCTAGTGTGGGCTACCAAGTTCCTACCATTAAAGGAAGGGTTCAGGAATCAACATCATCTCCTACACTCTTGACACCCAGCTCGTCCTCTCGCTCTCAGCAGACTCCACCACGATGAAGACTAACTTCAACAACTGTATGAATAACATCTCGGCCTGGATGAAAAACAACTACCTGAATCTCAACACGGACAAAACTGAAGTATTGATCTTTGGCAGCCAGACCTCCCTTTGAAACGTCTCTTGGTGGCTATTGGAAGCTGGACCGACTCCCACTGTGAAAAACCACACCCTCAACCTCGGCCATTACAAACATGGGGTAAGCCAATACCAGTTCTTGGACCTGGGTGCGATTCGATATAGAAAACAATGGTCCTCAAACCAATCCTTCAACAAGTCTAAATCAATTATAATAATCCAATGTGCAACAGCCAAGCATATACAGAAATATATCAATTTATTCCATCATATTTTGATTTAAACAAAATTGTTCGTAATCAATACAGTTTCAACAAAGGTTGCACCAAAAAGAAGCCTGCAAAGGAGTGGGTGCTCAAGAAGAGTGGGTGGGAAGGATCCCAGGTGGAAGATAGAGGAGAATTAGAAATATGTTTAAACAGTGAGATTGATAGGAAAATACCAATCCTGGTAACCTGGCCTAGAAATATTTTACACGGCCTATTTACAATATATTACAATCACTGATTGTATCCTGTGTGGGCACGGAAAATGGGGGTCTGTTGGGTCCAGTTCATGGGTATAGGTGTTGACGTTTCGGCCCGACTTGTGGCGCAGATGGTCATTTAGGGCCTTGGCCTGCGGGTCTTCCTCAGGACTGGGTTGGGCAACCAAAGGAGACTCATCTAAAAAGAGGATAATGGCTGTCAGAAGGATGCACAATTGTCAAGCTCCTATAATTAGTAAATGTGCATTGGACCTTACCCACATTCAATAAGCGGAGGAAACCAGTCTATGTTTCCTGGTGTCAAAACAGGAACCGCTGTTCTCTGCTAAATGGAGGCGCTAAACCATAATTCGAGTTGGCCGCTGGCAAGTCGGTTTCAGATGGCCATTAAGGCTTAGAGACTGTGAATACATCAAGGAGAATTTTAAAAACAAGGTGACAGGCGCTGATCAAAATAAGCTGGCCTAGAATAGGAGCTTACCCGCATGCAATTGTGGAGGGACCAGAGTGGTTATCCTGGTGCCCCAGCAGGAGACCGCCGTCGTCTGCTAAAGCGAGGTGCTATTTCAATTTAAACCGCTCAGGGGTCGGTACAGGTGGCCATTAATGCCAGGAAACTGTGAATAAACTGGCATAAAAGGAGGGATTATCAGTGTTGCCAAGCGCTAATCAAATGATAAAGTCCTAATGCTAGAAATTCGATTACGCACAGCCTATATGGGTGGAATCGGTCCTCAACACAATTGATGGGATGCCAAAAGTAATGGCAACGCGGGCAGGGTACACATTACCTTCAGTTCATCACCTCCCACATGGACTCCGGTAGCGAGAAGGGAGAAACGGTGGTCCCGGCTTTAAAAGCGCTCTTGGGTAGCGAGGACATACATGGGTGCGCACCGGCTGAGGAAGCATGAAGCTTACGCAACCCTCGTCAGGGTAGCGTAGTGGAAAGAGAGGGAAGACTTTACCCAATGTAGTTGCCAATTGACTGGCGCCCTGACAATGACGCGACTGAGATGTAGCAATGTATGTCACAATAAATTAATTCCTCACTGGGGCCAGGGTTCATGAGGATAGAAGGACGATGATATAGTCGGTTATGACATTCAGTGTAGGGAGTGCAGAGAAGGAAGGTTGGCTGTAGCTGGCTTGAAAAGCCCTCCACCAACCGCGCTGTGTATCGCTAGCGGTCTAAGCTGTGCACACATCGTCAAAATTGTATGTGCCCGTTAGGTGGGTCAAGGATGACGTGGGTGTACAAAGGTAATGAAGTGAGCCTTTGCAAGGGCAAGGTATCACTATGCACAATATCAGCGGGCCAAGGAAACAAGGAGGCTGATAATTGTAGAACATTACAATGGATGATGCAATTGGTGACAATACAGTTATATACATATATAAAAACTTTGAATAAAAACAGTACAGTGAATACATAGTATTGGCAGTAGATTACTGTCTAAGATCCCGGGAGTGACAAAAGGGGATATGGTCACAGATCAAATGTTAGAAGTGAGATACTTGTCTGCCTATCTCCTCAAACTCATTCAATCCCCTCGCTACTGTGTCAAAGAAGTGAATCCACCTGCATTCGCGGACCTCTGGGGTTGGGCTTTACTCTCTCAATAACCCACCATTTAAGGCTCTCAGGAGTGTGTTCAAAGGCCGTGAAATGGTCTACCAAAGGGCCTCCCTGGACCCTACAGCGAATGTGGCTACAGTGTTGTAGGATTCGGCTCTTAACTTTCTGGGTTGTTTGTCCGATGTACATAAAGTTACATGGACAGGTGATGGCATATATCACTCCTAACGTGTTGCAATTGCTGTGATCCTCCAATATGTGGGTGTGATTGTTGTGGGTGAAATGTTTAACCTCATTTGTCATGGGACAACCTCAGCATTATCCTGGACAGTGAACTCCTCATGTAAGTTGGAAACCTGGAAAACTATGATGCAGGCCCTCATCACCAGCCAGCTGGACTACCGCAATGCACTCTACAAAGGAACCACCACAAAACTCATGAGATGACTCCAGACAATCCAGAACGAATCAGTCAGAATGATTCTCAATCTGCTAAATATAACCCACATCACCCAGCAACTGAAAGACCTCCACTGGCTCCCTATCCAGAAAAGATGCCAATTCAGGTTCCTTACCCATGCCTAGAAAGCCCTTTATGACCAAAGACCCATCTACATGAACCACCACCTCATTTTCCATCAACCTCCCAGGAACCTCTGCTCCACTTAACTTGCCCTCGCAAAGATACCACGCATTCGCCGATGCTGCACCAGAGGACTCTCCTTCTCTCACCTTGTCTTGGAACACCCTTCCCCTGCACCTACGCCCTTCACCCTCACTGGCTTATTATATAAAGCAATAATATTATGGCCAGATTATATTTTTGCTGGGGGTGTTCCCAGCAACATCCATGGCTTTTTGACACTGCCCCAGATTTATGAAAAATTGTGAGTCTGAAGCAGCGCCAAAAACCTACATCTCCCCGGGGGAGGCATAAGGGAGGCACAACAAGGAGAAATATAATTCTTTCTCCTCGTTTTTCCACTTTCTATGTGTGCTGCATTCCGCAGCACACATAGAAAGAGGAAAAAGCCTTGTGGGATTGTTTTTGTGCAGGAAGGTTTCCCTTCATGCACAAAAATAATCATCTGTGCAACGCAGGCACTCTTGCACCACAGCCCATTGTGCGCCGGCGCAGAGAATGAGGTCAGGAATGCACATTTCTGCCCTTTTCTATTGCCGTGGGACTGCCCAGCAGCAAGGCGTGCTGTGCTGCCCTATGGCAAATAAACCCATAAATGAGGCCCTATATGTTTTTCATGTATGAAGTTTGTTTTGGAACCACTTCAGTAAAGCGGTGTGAGTCTCGCAAAAGTTATAGAAAGCCTGTTTAAGCGACAATACAAAAGACACTGTAACTGTGCAATATAGACTGTGTACAAATGTAGTGGTTGGAGTGAGCGTGTCAAGGTATTTTGTGTCGTTTTGTGCGCACTTTTTTCATTCTGTTTGAGTGTTGGGACGTGTGTGCACATATGTGTGACTGTAACTGCGATTTGAGTAAGTGAACGTGGTATGTGCACTTATGTGTGTTCACTTTTATGTTTTTAAATTTTTTTGTTAATTCGCCTTTCACCAACAATCTGTTGTTCTTTATTTCTGTGACATAAACGGTTACATGTTTGGGTCACAGTCCCTGCATTCATCCAGCTCTGCAAAGTAAACCTTTGTCCAGACCAGATCTGTTTAAGAATCTGCCATTTCTTTATTCCCTCAACATAAGGGCATTGAGGGATATGTGTTATGTATTGTCTTAGGTGTAGCAACGTGGGATAAAGTCAGAACTATGACCTCAGTTGTTTCCTTTATTTGGCTTGCCCCTTTTGATGGCCTTCAGCCATTTGTGTACTCACTTCCTACCACCACCAGAATCTGATCCTTTTGAGGTGTAGACTTCATTTTTTTAATTGGTTACTCACTTCCCTCCACTGTAACAACTGGGAGGAGGTCCTTGATCCCTGCGATCTGTTTACTGCACAAAGCTCATTACATGTAATGTTTTTCTACAATTGCTATGCTAAACCTAGATCTAGTACCATCAAAGTCCATTTGAATACATTTCCTTTATACATTGCACGCAGGCATTTTACTTCCTCCAACCTTTAGCCACTGCCAAAATAATTGCCGCTCCATATACTTACCTTAAATTAGTAACAAAGATTAGGCGGAATAAGGGCCATAGAAGGAAAGACCTCTTCATGCCTTCTCACAACCCATGATAACACGGGGTTGTAGTTAGTCCTGGGTGGAGCTCGCAGAGTTTCACTCCGGGGAATACCGTGGAGCTACCGAAAAACTCAGCGAGATTCCATGGAGTTCCGCAAGTGGGTGGAATATAGCAGTTCCAGTTGTTTCAGTTTCTCTAGGTTATTGTTAACCCTGGGCGTAGTGTGCGTAGTGGGGGTACGCGAAGCTATGCAAAGTGGGTGAGAAACTACGCCCACCTGCGCACCTTACGTAGCCCCACTACCCGCCCCATGCCCCCCTCCCCTACATAGCTAATTTAATTAAATGGGCAAAGATAAATAAATGAAATACACTTACCTTGTCCACGTCGTCCCGGGGCTCCCTCTGCTCGTTCATGGCACCGTCTTCTAACCAATATATTTATCTTTGCCCATTTAATTAAATTAGCTATGTTCGGGAGGGCGGGAGGGAGGCGGGTGGCGGGCAACTTCGCTACGCCCAAGGAGTGGGTGTAGTGTTGCCTGCTTTGCCTACTTTGCAAAGGGCGAAGTAGGCAACACTACGCCCACTTCGTGGGCGTAGCGAAGTTGCCCGCCCAGGGTTAGTTATTGTTAATGCAAGTCAAGCTGCAGTGGGAGGAGGGTGGTGTGGGTACTAAACTGGCAAAAATATAGTGCTAGTGTGTGCTGTCTATCCCTGTGCCATTACATCTCACCATTACTTTTACTTGTATGATAAACTCACCCCAGTGTGTTACGCTTGCTGTTCCATTCCCTTTTCTGCCGTATCTCTTTTCTAAAAGGCAGTGAAGCAAGAATTGCAGATAATAGTATTATCACTGTGTGTGAGCTCTGCTTATGGTCCACATTATTCCCAATAAACAACTTTAAGAAAGGCTTGACCCTTGCTCTGCAGAAATCTTAAATAAATGTTGTAAGTGGGTTTGAAACCTGCCCCATAGACTTAATTTGTCCCTCTCCCTTCCAGAACTCTGCATGGCTCATCCAGCTATGTCTCCCTTGGTCATGCTTGAAGAAGACGGGTTTCCTCCTGGCGGCAATCACTAAAAGAGGAGGAAGGAGACATTTTGCCTACTTGCAATGTGCAGGAAAGGGAACAGATTGAGCACCTTGCAGTGGAGTGCAGCACTGAATTCCTTACCCCAGAACTGTAGCCGTGCTGTACAACGTTCCTATGTTGCAAGCAGCATTCCTACCAAACTGCAACTGGCAGAGCACTGAATGAGCACTGCAGTAAAGCTCTGTGATTATATGATAACTTCATTGATTGAGCTGCAGAGGTGATCTTCAGATTGATGTGAGGGCCTTGGAGGTTGCATGGCTCTCTGTGAAGCAGGATTGAAGGTATTGGCTGAGCAGCAAAAGAGACCATCAGGTAAGTGTCAGGGACCCGGTGGTTGATCAGCCGGTCTGTGGTGCAGCAATGATGTTCACTGGCAGGGCAACAGAGGCGATGCATCAGGTTTGTGTAAGAGCTCATGTAGTTGAACAGCAGGGTGCTCTGTAATACAAGATTGAGGTGCATTGGCGAAGCTGCAGAGAGAACCATCAGATCAGTGTGACAGCCTCATTGGTTAAACAGCACCAATTCTATGACATAAGACTGAGGTGCATTAGGTCCCAACCTGACCAACCTTAACTGCAGGAGATCCTGTAATGCAGGATTGGGATGCGTTGACCCAGCTGATGGCATGACCATGAGATCAGTGTCAGAGTCCCAGTGGCTGGCCTGCATGGACAATATGAAGCAGGATTGAGGAGCTCTGGCCCAGCGGCAGAGGTGACCATCAGTTCAGTGTGAGGTCTCAGCGGTTGAGCAGCAGGTGGCTCTGTGAAACATTGAAATGCACTGGCCGTGCTGAAGAGGTGACCATTAGCAAGGGTTCCGTGAAGCAGATAGAGGATAAATGCAGAGATAACACCATGTATGTGTAAGTGTTTTTCTTGTGAAATCCAAGCGAGAGCGGGTCAGGGCTGACGTATATCAACAGAGCTGTGTTACAGCACCTCCCCCCTATACTCCAACCCCATTCCATGTTTTTCAGTTTGCAAGGCAAGAATGGGGTGCCTTGGGAGAGCTGAGAGCATACCTGCATCTATTCATCCATGGGGTGTGAGGGAACTATCGAAATCCCATTCTTCCTAAAACCTGCAACTGCAGCCATATTACATCAGGTGCCACATGGGTGCCACGGGCACTTTGGTATTATAGAAGGGTGTGCAGACGCTTGTGCATCCCCTTCTAAAATACTGATAGCTCTGGCACACAAAAAGCGGCAGCACTATCAACCAAGGGTGTTCCTCCCTCATTTGCATAGGGGGGTGCCCTATGCAAATAAGTGAAATCCTGAGACTCTGCGCCACGCCATAATACAGACGCGAACAAAGCAATACTAAAGGGGATGATGGACGGAGCGCTTGAGCAAATCAAACACTTACCCCCAGTCAACTGATCTGGGTTTAATCCATCACCATTCTTTAGCTCACTCCACCACCCCAGTTCAGACATGGCCATATGCCAATCAGTCTGACACTGTGCCTCATGGGAACAGTCCAGCCTGAACTGCCAAACCATGTCTTCCTTGGACCGGAAACAAGCATCTCGGGACCAGTTTCGGATTCATAATCCTCATCAGCCAGGCTATCTTGATTCCAGTGGTAGAGTGAGCAAGGGACCCACGTCTGGTCATACCCTTCCAACGTAGGGCGAACAAAGGGATACTAATGGGGATGATGGACGGAGCGCTTGAGCAAATCAAACACTCACTCCCCAAGCAACTGATCTGGGTTTAATCCATCACCATTATTTAGCTCACTCCATCACCCCAGTTCAGACATGGCCATATGCAAATCAGTCTGTCCCTGTGCCTCATGGGACGCGGGCGCAGAGTCAAAGAAGTCATCAGAAGGTGCACTGCTAGTGTGCCCCCTGAGGGCAGCCCTCTGCAGGGGTAAAGGGGGTCCCATTGACCTCCTAGGCATCCCCTTTCAAAGTGCAAGCGGGTGCCGCCTGCACTGTGAAAAGATGGAGTAACTGCTCTGTATTTTCACATGAATGTTCTGCCCACAGGGCAGAGCAAGTTCGAGGCTGCCCCCAGGGCAGCGCATTCACCATAATGGGGCGCATTGGCATTGTGTGTGCCCATCGCACCCTTTCAAGGGTGCGCTGGGTGCAAACAATGCCAATATATATTATGGCCCGTGGTGTTTATACGATTCAATGGCAGTGCCGCCTCGTACAGCCATTTCAATGGGCACACAAGGGTGACAGTCAACAGCACATGCCAGAGTCCTTTCTAAAGCACATGAAGGATTGGACATTCTTTGCCGTTTCTCGTTTCTTACAGAGGGCTTGGAAAATTAGACTGAGAGCGTTGGCCTCTAATAATGCCTAAATCTGATACATTTTGATGAGGTGTGACTTAAATAATTTCCCTGCTGTTTCTCAGACCCTCGGAAGGTCCTTAAAGAGTCCAACGTTGTAACTCTTGGCTTCTATGTATACAATTAATTGACCTCCCATTATTGTGTATGTATTTTGACGGATACCTGATTAAATTAGATACAGTGAATTTAATAACATTATATCATGGTTACATGCTTTTTACTTTTCTTTTGAAAGGGAATTATGTAGACCGCCTAATATTGCAATATCATCACCATATTCGTTTAAACAGTTCGGGATCAAACATCCAAACGATGGCCAAGAAAAGCGCTCATCTAATTTCCTTAGTAATCAAAAGGGAGGAAGTATCTCCATTCATACACACTGTGCACTGTCACTTTAAATAGTCTGCTTCTGGGCTTGAAGTTTGTCATGTGATCAAGCCTCCTTTGGAGGCGAAACGTGTCATGGCGGGCGCACTGGCACCTATTCAATAAAAGCACTTTTCTGCACCAGCAACTAAAGGGTTCACTCTTCGTCATTTTGGACTTGGGCAGCGGCAGTCTGCAGTGTGGCGATTTTCCAATATATATATATATATATATATATATATATATATATATATATATAACCTACTGGCGGTCACCAGTAGGTAGTTATAGTTAGGACCTAGTTTCCATAGGAAATCCACAACATTCTACTTGGAATAACTTTGGCGCCGGTGGACGAATCTTCGTGAATTTCTCCAAGAAAATGGCCTGCTCGGTTCTGCTCCTTCCCTGAAAGTTTGGGGGTGATTTGTCAAGTGGAGGCTGAGAAAAAAGGGGGGTCCCAAAACGTGTTTTCCCCATGCAATTTTCCATAGGAACCTTTAGCCAGGGCTACAGCCCGAACGGCTGAACGGAATTACACGAAATTTGGGAGAGAGGTAGAGTTCTGTTCGCAGATTGTGCTTTTTGTTAAATGGTGTAAACCCGTTCAGTAGTTTCTGAGAAAATTGCAAGTAAAATCATAGCAATATCTAGAGTCGGAGTTCAGTACGCGGACTGAAATCTGTTCAATTACGAGCGCGAGCTGTATGCTGATTGGCTGTGAACTGTCTGTCAACACTCGAAACCAGGAAGTGTTAGCGGCCATCTTGTGCCTCGCTAGAACCGAGTCACAAGAAAACAGTAAAACAAAGTTGAGAAAAAAGGGAAGGGGGTAGGGTAGAGATATTCTGACCCTCTAGGCTTGCTCAAGGGGTCATACATGGATGTTTAGGCTCTATTTTTTATTTTATTTTTTTTAAAGAAAAATCACGGCGTATGCGTATATAAATACCTACAATTACAAGCAGGAGCTGCATGCTGATTGGCTGTCAATACTCCAAACCAGGAAGTGTTGGCAGCCATGTTGTTTGTCGGGAGAGCAGAGTCACTAGAAAACAGTAAAACAAAGTTGAGAAATAAGGAAAGGGGGCAGGGTAGAAGCATTCTGAGCCTATAGTCTTGGTCAGGGGGTGGTACATGGATCTTTAGGGTCAATCTTTATTTTTTTTAAATAAAAAATGGTGGGGTACTCATGCAGTACTTGTACGTGGTGGGAAAGGTGGAAAGAAAAGTAGAAGTCCGTTTTATTCATTAGGTCCCGGGGGGGTAAATTACGGGGGCAATTTTTCTGCATAATGGGGGCTTGTAAGGTGCCCCGAGCACTGGGGAACGGCACTCCTCTGGTTTTATTTTGAAGTATGCGGGAGGGGGTTACGGTCCTACTACCCGCAGTCTCGTGGAGCGGAACCCCTCAGGTCTTTTAAAAAAAATATATGTTTTGAGCGCTCTCTCTCTGTCCCCTTACACGTCGCGTATTGTCTGGAGTTTTTTATTAATGTTGGGAGGGTGGGCTTGATAATACGTCGTTGGTAATTCCCATAGAAGCCTATGTTCTGGTGCTTACATGGGGTTCTATGGGAAATAACAAGGCCGTATTATCAAGCTCATTATTGCCGTTTTATCGTCAGTTTCTTGCCAATAAAACGGCGATAATTTTACCACCGGTCCTTGATAATATGCCCCTAAGTTTACTGGTAAAAAAAAAGAGCAATGGGCCATATTATCAACAAAAGGAGATACATTATCGTCACTTTTATTGGCAGGAAACTGCCGATAAAGCGGAGATAATGGGCTTGATAATATGTACTTGTGAATATCCATAGCAGCCTAGGTTAAGATCAGAACCTGGGCTGCTATGGGAAATTACAAGGGCCTATTATCAAGCACATTATCGCTGCTTTATCGGCAGTTTCCTGTCGATAAAAGCGGCGATAATGTATCGCCTTTTGTATGTAAAGCTTTCCTTTTTTTTGGAGTAGCAGTTGTACTCTCTTCGCATGCTCAGCGTCGTATTGAAGTTCAAGTTTTTTTCTTCAAGTTCAACAAGCAAACCTTTCTTTATATCAGTTAGTAAATGTGTCACTTTCTTTTCCCGGTTCCTGTGATTCATCCGGTGCTGTACTTTTGTACACTATTAATAGTCATATTTTTTGTATATATTTTTGAAAGGTAGTCCCGAGGCGCCAAACGTTGATTACGTACTCCGTCCACCGCCATTTTAGTAGTTTCTCACCGTTGTATTTATTATATCAGTTAGTTAGAACTCAGTAGTTTTCAATCCTAGTCTTGAATATCTTACTATAGTATTTCAACATTATTTTTATTGTGGACCGTCATACCCCTCTCCCACAAAATAAAAGAAGTATGTAGTTTTTTTTAATTAACTTTTATTAAACAATAAATATAAATGAAACTCAACTATAACTATATTAGACCTGGCAAAATAACTTAAAGAATGTTATAAAGAAATTGTGAAATGGATTCCAAAAGGTGTCCGATTGGTATTCTTCAAAAGAAAATTAGAGTTTAGAATTATGTAGGTGTGAGTAAATGAGCTGAAGCATTACAAGTTGTGGTGACTCTACAGTTTTACGTGTGCAGTGTGACTCGTATATTCCTGTTCTGTTATAGTGCCGCGTTCAAGTGGTGTCTATATGGAAGTGCCCATTGCGTTACTGATGTTATGGCGACTTATTTCTAATGCATTCTTATGAAGGATTTGTAGATCTAGGCCTCTGTGCTTACCGTTGTATAAACCTTGCGGCCAAACACTGCAGCCACTGGGATGGACAACTTCAGGTGGGCTGATCTTCTACACGTCCAAGTAGACAGCAGTGTCTAAGTTTAAGAGAGATAGAGAAATGATGTCACAGAGAGTGAGAGAGAGAGAAAACCTTAAAACTGTGTCGCAGAGTCTGGAGTTAAGATTTTTTGTTGAACCACTAGCTCCTTGCATCACTTTACCCATGTTAAAAGTGACTAAAAAGTGCCGTAATAAGGCTGATGATCTGCTTGTCAGACTTTTGTAACCTATCTGTTGTCACTGCTCGGAGGTAATTATAGATTTTACAGAGAAGCTGCTGTACACTACGCACTCTGGGCCATAATATCAAGCCTGGGCGACAAACATTATTGCCACTTTATCGGCAGGAAAGTGTCGCTAAAGTGGCGATAATGGGTTTGATAATATGCTCAATAGAATTCCAATCAAAGCTCATGTCAGATGTCCTTCACATCTAACATGAGCTTTGATTGTAATTCCATAGAGCATATTATCAAGACTATTATGGCCGCTTTAGCGGCAGATTGTACAGATTGTACAGATTACAAAATCTGTACAATCTGTATTTATGACAGAAAACGTTCTTTTGCCTTAAAAAGCCCTTCTTCGCTATCCTTGTTCGTTTTCTGTACCCGTTCTGTCAGTGCTGAGCACAGGCTTGTGTACCACACTGGTTGAATTGTGGGAGGTATTCCTTGTGATTTTAATTTGTGTATTGAGTAAACTTTGGAGACCACTGTCCGGCTGGACATGTCACTCGCAATATAGATTGATTCTGTCTATATTTATTCTTTATTTATCTTTTTGTATGCATGGGACCATTGTTGCATGTACAAAGTATGTTCCCCGAGGTCCCTGCGGACTAATTTGGGGCCCCTTGTTGCTGTTAACGAAGTACAGAAACACGACACAGAAATTTATGCACGCACAATTTTTAAGATTAGAGGTGTATAGGACCTTGTGACTTATAAAGAAATATTTCAAATATGTAAGTACAATTTAAAACCATTGAGGGGTAGGAAAGCCATATGAAGGATAAAAAAAATAGCATTATGTATATACAATTTACAGTGGAGGCTGATGTGACGTCTTCTCATACCTTTGCTTCTGTCGTCTTTTGTCGTGTCTTGAAAGGCTGCGTTTTTGCTGAGTCTGGGGTGTTTTCGACAGTCTGTCTGTCATCGCAGCACAGGCAGGCAAAAGAGAGCGTGCTCATGTCAGTGACCACATTATATGAGAACCGCGGGGGCTGATCACACCAAGGCCAGGGCCGTCATTGGTAGCGTTTTCGCGGTCTGCAAGAATGATGGCAAGAATGATGGCCCTGGGGTACATGCCATAGTGGAATGATGGCCCTGGGGTACATGCCATAGTGGAGAGGTGTGGCTCAGGGGTTAGAGGCAGCAGACCCAGAAGCTGAGATCGGTCCTGGACCAGGGTTCAATTCCCGGCCTCGGCGGGTCTTGGGCTAAAAATTCCACGGACTCGATAATTCTCGCCCCGGTGCCTCCTCGACTCACGGGTTCACACTCTGCGACTCTGGGCAATAGCTTGCTTA
This sequence comes from Lissotriton helveticus, assembly GCF_964261635.1. Lineage (NCBI taxonomy): Eukaryota > Metazoa > Chordata > Amphibia > Caudata > Salamandridae > Lissotriton > Lissotriton helveticus. Next base: position 1,631,057,126 of record NC_136061.1, on the reverse strand, counting down.
ATCTCCACAACGGCCCCTCACGGCGGGATGCCTGACTTTCACCTTGTGGATACCCTGCTATCTCACAGGGGAATACCAGGAAGGGTTCCCTAAGCAAGCGCCGGGAAACCCACTGCGGGTAGCTGTGCGCTATATAAGCTCAACTACATTTACATTTACATAGGGTAATGTATTGGTTTCCAGACTAAATGATAGCAAGCATGCTAGGTGGTGGCATGTGGGTAGTGTGGGCGGGCGTGCACCGCGCATGTGCAAGTATGAGTGTGTGCCCTAACCATTACCAGCATAGATAGATGGGGCGGTGTTATAATGTACGCAGAGGCAGGCCCAGAATCGGATCTGCAATGAGTCAGCACTTCTAATCATTTTCCTTAGCGCGCCCTGAGGTCTGATTTGTCACTGAGAGGGTGAACCCACCATAGTTTGTACTGCGTATCATACTCAGCATGTACCCGCGCATACGGTACGAATATGCTTTGACGTTACGCGTCGCATTAAAGCTTCAGTGTGACTTCATGTATGGCATTCTGTACGCACAAGGGGGCAATGTTTCTACTTGGTTTAAAACATGTATGTATTTAATGTAGATACTAAGGGCAGACATTTGGGATAACTATGATTTTTTTTAAATACTTTTAATAATCCTATATTACTTTTAAAAAGAATTACACAAATCGCGGTAGAACATCATGCGTACTCGTATTGAAAGAGCTGCGCAAGCGCAACATAAGCGTACGCAAAGCCATGTGACTTTAAAAGTAGAGATTTGATTGGTTCGTAGCTTTTCCTATTGCGAGTGTTGAAAGTTCCGTCCCATTATAATTATTCGACTTTGACTTTCTAAGAAGAAGCATTTGTTGTGAGAATCTTCTCAAATAGAAGGAAGATCACCATAATAAGAGCAATGGAGTCATCTTCCAGCAGTTCTTCAGAGGAATATTTAATTCCTGAAGAAGCTCCAAAGAAGAGGAAAGAAGCTCTAATTTGGAAGTTTTTCACTTTTCCAGAAGGTCAAAAAAAGGTTAATGCTGCAAAAGTAACCTGTAAAATTTGCCAAACAACTCTTTCAAGGGGTGATCCATGTAAAAAATACTCCTTTGGCACAGCAAATATGGTGTGACACATGAAGAACTTGCACCACAAGAACTTTGCTCGAGCTGAAAGACAGAGGTTGCACGAGAACCCACCTGCTGCTACACCAAGCACATCAACTGCGGCAACATTTTCAGCAAGCAGTCCACACCCACATATTCATTCTGACTTTGCTAAAGTTAAAATTCTTTGCATTTATTGCGATAAACTTTTGTGTTATGTGGAACAGTCTATAGACCTGATGAAACGCGGGATACAGGATCATTGCTGTCCTCAACATTAGTTATTCTTTTTTTCATTCTTTTGTTCCGCTTGGAATTTGTTGAGAAAACACAAAAAAAATACAAAACAAAAAAAACAATTCTTTTTAGAATTATAAATAAAGGGTAACAGTTATACACAGAGCGCACTGCAAATATTGGTCAAAAGAGTTCAATGATTGTTCGTTCGGTGTTGCTCAGGAAGAGCGGGGATGGTTACCACAACTCCAACAGTAAACCACGTGTGGTTTAATCAACATTACATAAATCCTCCGAGCACTCAAAATTAATAGTCAGTCTTGGATGTGTTCATTCCAAAATTTAATTCAAGGTTGTTGTCTTCAATCCAATCTTTTAGACAATTCAACGCAGCCAACACGTGTTTCGTCAAGTCAAATCAGACAATTGACTTCTTCAGGGCTGCAACCCAAACAATAATGTAATTAACGTTTTCTCCATAATAAATAAAACAGTATCTCAAATCTAATTCTTCATAGTTTTCTATACAAAATTCACACAACAGGGACACCACCAATTTCGTGCCCAGTCCCCTCAAAAGACCAAAAGTTAACCACTAGTGTATCAGTACCAAACGTCCCAACATGCAAACGTTAAAGAAAATTATATGCTGATATGTTTATCAACATTATGCAAAGTATTAAGATATGGTTGTGGGCAACACTATTACACCAGCTTCATCACCACTATTAGCCAAATCACTCGTCAAATAAACTGTAACTTACCAAGTTATCTTAGTCACGTAGTATTAAGGTATATAATCACCCTAGTAAATAAAGCAACACACCATTGTTTTAATGGCCAGCTATTGACATCTCTCTCTCCAGTATTTAGCGTAAAACACGGACCCTCACCTTAGACACGCACCATAGGTGTCTCTTCTAATATCCTTGAGTCTCAAATCAAAAGTAAAAGTGGGCGACGACCTATGGTGATAAATACCATCGTATCAGTTAAAAACGATACTTAAAATCTGTGTTTATCATCACTCCCGATCAAGGCTACTCGCATCCATAAGTCCCTCATCTTATAATCCGTCTTTACTGGTCATCCCGTTTATCAAGTTAAGTACAATACATCTCCTGTGTATGGGATCTGAAATTAAGAAATTATATCAATGCGTGACTCTGGCTATACAATTTGTAACAATGTATAATCTGCAAATTGCTACTCTGCCCTACGCTTACCTTACATCAGTAACCGAGTCGTGTAGATGGATGGCGTTCATCATCGCCGCAATCTTGGAGTGGCAATTTATACTATCGTATTTCGGCGCCATGTATGAGTGTCTGAATACAAACATTTGCTAATAGATAAATCAGTACCAAATATTACCGATGTACGGCAACATTACTGATCTAATACCCTATATGTCTACACTAAATTGCATTTAGTTGTTTAATTTGTTTAATTTTCTAAATATTAATCCAACATATATTTTTCACGGTCAGCGTTTACAATTTTATTTTGTACAATAATTTCGTACAGGCAGAGAAGTATCCCGCTATACATAAGGAATTGAACCATTAGCGTAACCATGAGTATTTCGCGGTCAGCAATGAAAGTTTAGTTCGTGCTTCATGCAGGCGGAGATGTGTCCTGCTATAATTCCATGCTTTCGGAATTGACACCATACCTATCCTGTTTTCTATATGGGAGAGACGTCTAAATAGCTGATGTAATCTACGTTCCAGATTTATATATTCTAACAGCTAAATTATGTTTTAAATTCAAGTAAAAACTCAAGTATCCTTAATACACTTGAAGGAACCGTTTGCAATAGACCTTAATGTTATTGGTCTATAGTCTATCAAAAGTTATGAGACCAATTCGTAGTAATCCGCTGGTATCCCAGTGCTACCCATAGTACCACATCCTAAATTTAATTAAGAAGGAAGAGCAGGAAATGGGAATACGGGGTCAGGAAATCACGGAGTACAATATCCTCCATCGTTATTACTACTACATGTATACAAATAACCATTTGTGTTATTAACACCACAAATTCAATGACAGCTCGCAGTACATTATCTACAAAACGTGTCTTCTTGACTGTAAAACAGGAGTTCAAGGAATATAATCTCATCCATCCTCATACAATTTCATAAATACATAATAACCAATTCTTATCGTCATAACTGACAAAATGAAACATCATCATAACAGTATATAGTAGAAACAAATAGCAACATGTACTTTACTTTAGAAAAATTGTTTCCACAGAGTTTAATCAATCATCACCAAGGAAAAATTCAAATTCATGATCAATGTTTAGCCCACACTCTACGGTTCGCAGTTTAATCAACCATAGGACTTCTCTCCTCCTCAGGGTCAACATCCTGTTACCCCCTCTGGGATCTGGTCTAATATGATCTATCCCATGATAAGAAAAGTGATGTTGTTCTCTTTTGTCAAAATTTTGAACCATGTGAGACGCTATTGGATAGCGTGTATCCCCAGTTTTCAGGGCTCTGAAGTGCTCAGCCATTCTGTCCCTTAATCTTCTCACCGTACTACCTACGTGAATTTTGCCACATATACAAACAATCACATATACCACATGCGTGGTGTCACAGTTAATAAACATAGTGATAATGTTCTTGCCAGAATTGTTATACTCAAATTGTTGCACTTTTGGTATGGCCCACCTGCACGAGCTGCACCTTCCACATTTATAAAATCCCTTAAACTTGGACAGCCAGTCTGTCTTGTCCGGTCTCTTTGGATAACTAGGGCTTACCATATTGCCCAGAGTCAAACCCTTTTTAAAAGTTATACTTGGACGATCTGTAAGAAAGGGTCTAAGGTCTTGATCCATAAGAAGAAGATGCCAATGCTTTTTCAAGATATTAAAAAGTTTAGAGCTATCTGGGCTGTAATTGGTAATCACTCTAATCTTATCTTCTCTCATACTGTTAGTCTCAGTCTTATTTTGTCTCTTCAAAGTATTAATGCGTCTGATTGATTTGGCTCTAGATGCTGCTGACTCTATTATATTCTGCCGATAACCTCGGTTCTTAAATCTGCATGACATGTCTTTGATAGTCTCCTCAAATTCAGAATCTTTGGCGCAGTTACGCCGCCCCCTCAGCATCTCTCCATACGGTATTGAGTTGATCTGACTACTGGGGTGGCAACTCCCAGCATGCAGAATTGCATTGCAGCTTGTAGGTTTCCTGTACATTCTACTCAGCACCTTGCCTTTCTCCACATAAAGTTCAATGTCTAGAAATGTTAAGCTTTTGCTGTCATAATGTGTGGTGAACTGGAGATTCAAATTATTATCATTAAGATAGTCAAAGAAACCTTTCAGTTCCTCTACATTTCCTGTCCAAATAAGTAGGCAATCGTCAATGTATCTGCCCCAATAATGTATATAAGGTACCCAGTCTTTACCTTCAGGTCCCCAGATTCGCTCCGCCTCGAACCACCCCATGAAGAGGTTCCCAGACGTTGCCTATACCACTGTCCGTCGAAAAGAAACACATTATTTTTCAAAACCAATTCGGTCATTTGGAGAATCATCAGAGTATGATCAAATAGTTCTGCTGCCCTCCGGCTAAGGAAATAGTCAAGTGCATGTATGCCAAGATCATGATCAATCACTGTATACAACGATACAACATCAAGTGTGACAAGTATCATTCCATCTACCCAAACAATATCATTTAAAAGATTGAGTACATGTTTCGTGTCTTCGATAAAGGATGGTAAGTTGTACACGTACTGTCTAAGAAAAAAATCGATAAATTGTGACAGATGTTCAGTAGGTCCACCTATGCCGGAGACAATAGGTCTACCCGGCGGTTTGTCCCGGCATTTGTGAACTTTAGGTAATGTGTACAAGCATGGAGCCTTAGGTGACACCAATGTGAGAAAGAGATATTCATCATGATCTAACAATGACTGATCGTACCATTCCTTCACTTTACAGTTAATATGAGAGGTTAATGCCATCATTGGATTAGTCGCTAGTCTTTCATAATATAGTGTATCATGAAGTTGCGAGAAAACTTCCTCTTTGTTGTCACATGTATCCAGTACCACTATATTGCCCCCCTTATCTGCTTTGCGGATAGTTATGGTCTTATTATCAATCAAGTCTTTTAGGGCCTTCCTTTCATATGTAGTCAGGTTGTCATCTCTCATATTTACTGACCTACCATGATGAATACCAATTTCCTTATCGATCTCTAAGTTAACTGCTCTTGAAAATACCTCTATGGTGTTACCAGTTGTAAGCTGCGGTGTCCACCTCGATTTCAATCTAAAACCACTTGCTTCACTGTGAAATCTTTCAACCTCTAGTTCTTCAAGTAATTGAGATATAGTAACATGATCGTCCTCTTTCTCAGTTAGAGACATAAGTAATTGTGTGTCTTTCAAATTTTGAATAGTAAGTTTGCTCAATGTTTTATTGACAGATGATTTCGTTTTAACAGGTACATTTGCAAAAAACTTTTTCAACTTAAGCCTTCTAGTAAACTTAAACAAATCAATTTTAGTCATGCACCAGTTCTGTTTCACCATCGGGCAAAATCCTAGACCTTTCTTCAGTACACTTATCATATCCTCTGATAATTCACACTTAGACAAGTTGATGACTTCAATGGTAGCTGAATCAGAATCCCCAATTTCCCTCATTGCTTCCATGACCTCAGACTCCTTATTCTTGCACCTGGATCTCCTGCCTCCTCTACTCCCCCTCCTGGTCTTTTTGCAAACTGCTCTCTATTTCTCTTCTCCGTGTCCCGATTCCATCTATACATTGTTACAAATTGTATAGCCAGAGTCACGCATTGATATAATTTCTTAATTTCAGATCCCATACACGGGAGATGTATTTTACTTAACTTGAAAAACGGGATGACCAGTAAAGACGGATTATAAGGTGAGGGACTTATGGATGCGAGTAGCCTTGATCGGGAGTGATGATAAACACAGTATTTTAAGTATCGTTTTGAACTGATACGATGGTATTTATCACCATAGGTCGTCGCCCACTTTTACTTTTGATTTGAGACTCAAGGATATTAGAAGAGACACCTATGGTGCGTGTCTAAGGTGAGGGTCCGTGTTTTACGCTAAATACTGGAGAGAGAGATGTCAATAGCTGGCCATTAAAACAATGGTGTGTTGCTTTATTTACTAGGGTGATTATATACCTTAATACTACGTGACTAAGATAACTTGGTAAGTTACAGTTTATTTGACGAGTGATTTGGCTAATAGTGGTGATGAAGCTGGTGTAATAGTGTTGCCCACAACCATATCTTAATACTTTGCATAATGTTAGACATATCAGCATATAATTTTCTTTAACGTTTGCATGTTGGGACGTTTGGTACTGATACACTAGTGGTTAACTTTTGGTCTTTTGAGGTGACTGGGCACGAAATTGGTGGTGTCCCTGTTATGTGAATTTTGTATAGAAAACTATGAAGAATTAGATTTGAGATACTGTTTTATTTATTATGGAGAAAACGTTAATTACATTATTGTTTGGGTTGCAGCCCTGAAGAAGTCAATTGTCTGATTTGACTTGACGAAACACGTGTTGGCTGCGTTGAATTGTCTAAAAGATTGGATTGAAGACAACAACCTTGAATTAAATTTTGGAATGAACACATCCAAGACTGACTATTAATTTTGAGTGTTCGGAGGATTTATGTAATTCTTTTTAGAACTACCTTCACTGGTCGAAGAAAGAATTATATTTCTATGTTAGTGTGTAAAAGTTTGTCAGAATGAATGTGTAGTTCATAAATGAATGAATTAATATATTACTAGTGTATGGGGAATGTAAAAGTGCAGAGCTATAAGGAAGTTCTACAGCATAAATCTATAAGGTGTTTACCTATAGTATACTGTAGTATGAGCGAAGCACTCAAATGTAACATATGTACATAAATATGTTAGAAGTCTATGCTTCGATTTGCGCTGCTGGTGAAACTGCCTGGGTGAATTTGTATGTGTTAGGGGCGGATTTACAATCCCCTTGTACCTCTTTTACACAGCCGTTGCGTCACTTTTGTGACACAGCGGTGGTGCCATAGATGTGCCATGGTGTGTGCTATTAACAATGTGACGCATCTGGAGGGTGCATTACATTGTAAAGCCCTGTGCCAGAAGAGGCTTTCCTGTGCAGAAGGGGGTGCAGCAACGCCTCCTAAAAGTGACTGAGTGAAATGTATAACATTTCATTCTGTCACTTTTGAGCTTATGCTACGTCAAAACCATGCACATGCTTGAAGCAGGTGTAAGGATTGATACAGCTTTGTGAGCATAGGGCCCCAGAGCATTGCTGGAGTTGTGTTATACTTGCAACCGAAGTCAAGCAATAATTAATCCAAAAATTACTTTGCAATTTAGTTGTGTTATTATTTTATAATAAGAATATGAAATATAATCTAAAAAATTAAATACATATAAATATTTATATTCAAAATATGAGAAATTAGTATAATAAGAAAGACATAATATTTAATACATTTATAACTTATCATTTACAAAACCTTTGAAATTCACTGAAAAAAACATAGATTTCACACACGTTATAGTTAGGAATTAGCATTTAAAAAACCTTGCAAATTCATTGAAAAAACCATAGGTTTCACACACGTTATAGTTAGGAATTAGCATTTAAAAAACCATGCAAATTCATTGAAAAACCCTAGTTTTCACACGTTATAGTTAGCTGAACATTTCTCTCATACAAAACCTTTGAAATTCCTCCATTATAGTAGCTCAGCTAATTATAACTTGCGCGCCCGCAATGCACTGCTGATGACATCACATATAACATCACTCATGACATGGTCAGTGACATCACTCATGACATCACTGATGACATCTCAAATGACATCACTGATGACATCACTGATGATATCATCCTTGTGAAAGAACGGCAGACCTCCTTTTGGGGTAATATAACCTTTGATACACACCTTCAGAAATAGAAAGTAAAAAAAAAATTAAAAATGGAGATACCAATAACACTTACCAACAACCTATTGAGTAATTCCGCCATTTACATACCCATGCATTCATTCACCAACAGTTCTATATAGTCACTTATACATGTACTCACTCATCATATGTACTCATATACTTATAAATACTGTTACACACTGACACTCATCCATACAGTTACTCACACACATACTCCCACATGCAAATAAACTATCAAACATCCATTTGTTTGCATATACAGCTATACACACACGACTACACTTACTTTTACAGAAACGTACACATACTTACTCTCTTAAACAATCAGTGATAGAAACACATACTTATTTATACAGGAACTTTTTTAATCTGTCACTGTCATATACACTTACTTATATACATCAATACTCACACATACTTGTTTAAAACATATGTACTTACTCATAAAGACACAATTGAGGCAGCCATTCGCTCAACTAGCACACCCATACACACATTCATCCACCCGTGCAGTCCTGCACACATGCTGTCTTCAAAACACATACAAACAGTGAGTCAGTCATTCATGCATCTGTGCCCTAAGTAATACCCGCCACCAAACCATACAGACACTCATTCTGATACTAAAAAAACCCAACTAATAACCCATATAGACACTCGTGTAGCTACTCACCAACCCATGCAGCCACTTATACACAAAGTGAGACACTGATACAGATATTTACATATTTAAACATTACTCGCTAATACATGTATTCACTAAGATACACTTAATAAGTCAGTTATACAATGACATTTACAAAAAAAACATCCATTTAGACACTTATTTACCCATTTATTATTCCATCGACCTTTAGATATACATATATAAAAATATTTAGATTTCAGAAAGACATACATTCATTGGATGATGCCATCAGTGATTTCATCAGTGATGTCATTTGAGATGTCATCAGTGATGTCATTTGTGATGTCACTGACCATGTCATGAGTGATGTTATATGTGAGGTCATCAGCAGTGCATTGCTGGCGCGCAAGTTATAGTTAGCTGAGCTAACTAGAACAGAAGAATTTCAAAGGTTTTGTATGAGAGAAATGTTAAGCTAACTATAACGTGTGAAAACCAGGGTTTTTTCAATGAATTTGCATGGTTTTTTAAATGCTAATTCCTAACTATAACGTGTGTGAAACCTATGGTTTTTTCAATGAATATATATATATATATATATGTTCAACTTTTTGGTTAGCTTGTGCTCCATCTCCCTTCCTTACCGGGCACTGTATCCTGAAGCCCTGCACTCCGCCTTGTAACATTCTCAGGGGGAGACCGTTCCACTGGTGGTGACGTGGACGGTGGAGAAACTACAGCCCCCAGCATTTCCGGCGCCAATGTGGGCCGCAGCTGACTGAATTATCCCTAAGCGCCAGGAGGCGCTTAAAAACACGCCGAGCCTCCCGCGGCGTGTGTTCGTTCAACTCTTTGGTTACCTTGTGCTCCAGCTCCCATTCTTGCCGGGCACTGTATCCTGAAGCCCTGCACGCCGCCTTGTAACATTCTCAGGGGGAGACCGTTCCGCTGCTGGTGGCGCAGACGGTAGATAAACTACAGCACCCAGCATTCCCGGCGCTCCTGTGGGCCGCAGCTGACTGGAATTATCCCTAAGCGCCAGGAGGTGCTTAAAAACACACCGAGCCTCCCGCGGCGCGGGTTCGTTCAACTCTTTGGTTACCTTGTGCTCCAGCTCCCTTCCATCCTGGGCACTGTATCCTGAAGCCCTGCACACCACCTTGTAACATTCTCAGGGGGAGACCGTTCCACTGGTTGTGACGCAGAGGGTCGAGAAACTACAGACCCCTGCATTCCCGGCGCTCCTGTGGGCCGCAGCTGACTGGAATTATCCCTAAGCACCAGGAGGCGCTTAAAAACATGCCAAGCCTCCCGCAACGCTGGTTTCGTTCAACTCTTTGGTTACCTTGTGCTCCAGCTCCCTTCCTTACCGGGCACTGTATCCTGAAGCCCTGCATGCCGTCTTGTAACATTCTCAGCGGGAGACCGGTCTGCTGGTGGTGACGCGGACGGTCGAGAAACTACAGCCCCCAGCATTCCTGGCGCTCTTGTGGGCCGCAGCTGACTGGAATTATCCCTAAGCACCAGGAGGAGCTTAAAAGCACGCCGAGCCTCCCACGGCACGGGACGTGCGCGGGCGTGCTCGGGTGCAGCCCGGGCCAAGGGCGGGCCCGTCCGCGTCCGTCGTAGCCAGGAGGAGGCAGGGCTGGGCCACCCTCTTTCCAACGGCATATCGATGCTTCCAAAGACTTGGTTAGTGACTCTGAACTTCTTTCAACCATTGCTTGTTGTTACCATTTCCTTTGGCAAATTGTTTAGGTTGATAACTGCTAACTATGTGTAAGAGCAACCACAGGGGTTGTGAGAACACTCGATGCCTTTCTCGTGAGGGCTGAATCTGTACTGATTCATGAGATTGAGCTTACCCAAAGGAGATTGTCTCTAGACCCTGGTAGAGCATATACAGGAGCTTCACTAACGTGCTCTCATTTAAAGTTTGATCCATCTGTTGAATCAACGCCACAATTAGCCCCTGGGTCACCTGTAACATTATCTGATGTTCCTACTACCCCAGCTAGGGATTCTACCCTTATTACTCTATCTACATATAAGATTATCACCCGCCAGCAGCGGCAAACACAGGCAAAGAAGGGGGAGGGTGCCGATACAGTACCAAACAAGAAAAGGAAGGAGGGTGGCATGCCGCTTACCTCACACCAGGCTAGTAAAGTGGCAAAAACAAGAGGGGCTGCCTGTGGTAAGAAAGGTTGTGTTCAAGAGGTTATAGCTTCAAACCTATCTAGTCCAATAGTGATTAGCTCACAGGCCAGCTCTAAGCAGATGTCATGTGACTTGGAAGATCGGTTTTTAGCCAAACTTGAAGAAAAATTATTGGTAATCCTGGAACCTTTAGTAACAAAACTCGCAGACATTGAACTAAGACTGAGTAATATTGAGCACCAGCTACCTCCCTCAAAATTTATTCCATCTGATGGTATGTCTAGTGACCCTATTACTCCTAACGGAGCATCAGTCTCCATGTCAAACCCACCCCCTATTGACACAGGTGTGGTACCAACTGCTGTTTCACAAGTTCCTCCTGAAACTATGGGTAGTATGTTAGTCCCTGACACAATAGCTCCACATAGGAGGGAACAATCTGGGAGCATTAGTAGACGGTTGTTACAGGGAGGTTTGGTTTGCCACAATGGTAATGACTGTCTTAGTATACCCCCTGAGGCTACGCCCAATACTACTGTACTCTCGAATGTACCTCCCTTACAACCTGGTATCGAGGAAAACTGTGTTTCACTCAGGAACAAGACCCTTCACCTTGTAAACATCAAAACAGGGTTGGGTGATCATTTATTCAAGGAATTTAAAGTGACCCGTAGGATAGCTTGGATGGGGAAATCAAGAAAAATAAGTAAAGGTGACTGTGGGGCCCTGAACTTTAGGTCCCACCACCTAGTAAAAACAATTCTTGATAGAGCTGGATCAAGGCATTTGAGTGGGGAAGGTATCAACATCTTACCTTTAGGGTTTTTCCACCAAAATATACCACCACTGATAATGGGAAGGGCTGACCGCAACAGTATAATGCATGCCCGGGGAATGTATGTGCCGACTTATAACAGATTCGATTCATTCACAAATTTGGAGGATATAGACTGACTGGGCCCGCAACTCTACTTGAAAATACTTTATTTTCAATGGCTGATCAAGACGGGGGCTATTGAGTTCTAGGCATCCCTATAAGTGGCGAGGAAGCTTCCAATGAAGCACAGCGGTTAACACCGTCTATAAATTCGGGATAATCTGGAACTAATAGGGCTCGTAATCATGTTAGGGTTCATACATGTAATTCTACGGTTCCAGAATCTTACATGATAAATCAGGGACCAGGCTCCCAAACAAAAACTTGGGACCCTATCGGGGCTAGCACTGTTCTAAAAATAGTTTCATGGAATATTGCGGGGCTGGTAAATAAAACAGCTTCCACTGAATGGTCCTCATTCATTGAGGAGCTAGATATCATATTCTTTCAAGAAACTTGGGCAGTGGATCAGGTCTTTCGCCATGGTTATATACATTTTTCGAAAACTGCTGAATGGGGTGACCGGGTAGACCAAAAGGGGGACTGACAATTTGGGTCAGGCAGCTCCATCAATATAAGCTAGAGGAGATTTTCATTGACACCAGGGAAATTCTTATTGTCTAGTTATCACAGTGAATTTCCCCGGATGTTTTACTTATTCATTTTTATTCTAGGAGCTTTCAAGGAGGGAAGGCTTCAAACATTGTAGCCCTTCTCGATGTTTTTTTAATGAATCACAGAGGTCATAGCAACATATTAATAGCAGGAGACTTTAACTGAACTTATGAACCCCTGGATTGTGAGGACATGAATTTTAGTGTGGAGGAGGATGATCAGTGGTTCATTCCACCTCTGGAACTTCCTCCAATAAAAAAGTGGACTAGTGCAGCACTCCAATTAAAAGTATTTTGCCTGGAACATGGGTTGAGAGCAGCTAATGGTCGTACGAAATCAGATAAAATGGGGATGCCAACATATAGTAGTGTTTTAAAATATAACAATGGATACCTTTGGACCATGGGCAGACAATCTATTCTAGAAAACAAAGGTCCTTAGGAAAATTTTATGACACATACAATGAGATTTATAGACTTGAATCAGTACTATATCTGGTTATTCCAGTACCCAGCCGGGTCAGGAATATATCCATTGTGACTATTTTTATTGCAGATATTGTATGTCTAAACTTGCTGTACTAATTACTCAATTGCAAGGGACAGTTGGCTCCCACGTCTTTCTTGACTGATATTGTTTGTTTCCTCTGTTTCTATCCTTCTCCTTAACTGTTTGTCAGCTTACTCTTGGATAGGTACAGGCTTGTACCCTATCAAATGTTGAATCTGACCCTCTTCGTGGTCTCTTTATTTTTGTTATATATATTGAATAAAATTTCCTGACCCGGCTGGGTACTGGAATAACCAGATATAGTACTGATTCAAGTCTATAAATCTCATTGTATGTGTCATTAAATTATCCTAAGGACCTTTGTTTTCTAGAATAACATATAGTAGTGGGTATCGTTCTAGTCGTATAGACTATTTTATTATAAACAAGGAGTTTTGGTTAACATTGTTAGATATGGTGGTAGATGCCCGACCAGAAAGTGATCACAATCCCCTTATACTTTCTCTGCGGTTTCTGGATTTAAACTATGCAGATGGGCCGCCACCATGTGTAGATTTCGTAGAAGGACACTTGTCAAATGACACAAGACGTCTTAATTGGGCCAAGGTTGCACTCAATCCTTAGAAAGTGAAAGAAATGAGCAACTTGGTAGCAAACACCTTAGTTACCCTCCAGGCAGAGGCTGAGCTTGAGGTATATTTGGATAGAGTTGGCCAGGCACATGAGCATCTTTTTAAACAACTTAAAAGATTTTTTATCACGAAAAACAAAAAAGGCCCCGAATCATCTCACCATAAGGCTGCAGCATGGTATAACTCCTCCTGTCGCTCGGCCTACAGAACTTTGGCAGCGGCAATTAGAAGCAAAGAAAGGGACACCATAAAAGAGAAGAGGCATGCATATAAGGTAGTGCTATCCCAGGCCAAAAGGGACTGGGATTAAGCACATTGGGCAGAACTACTTAACGCATGTTCAGGGAAAGATATGGTAAGATTTTGGCATCTGGTGAAATGGGGGAGCGGGGACCCTAGAAACGTTCCTACGAATCACGTGGAACCAGACCAGTGGGTCTGCCATTATAAAGGCCAGTTCTCCTGTGACCCAGATGTCCAAGATATCTTTGTTATGCCGTCTTCTCCCCCTCCTCTTTGCATCACTAAAAAGGAAGTAGAAAATGCTCTATTCCAGGTCCCCAAATGTAGGGCTTCTGGTCTCGACTGCATTCCTACAGACCTTTTCCTTCAAGATCTGGACTCCTGGGCAACGTATATTCAACTACTAATGAATGCAATCGACAAGGGAGCAGCGATTCCAAGTTCCTGGGCAGGTGCAGTAATCCTTCCCATTTTTATAAAAGGGGACTGTTCCCTACCAGGAAATTATAGACCCGTAAGCCTGATTGAATGCATTCAAAAGGTATCGGCCAGGATGGTGTTAGGCAGAATGCAAGCTTGGTTGGAGGAAAGCCATATCCTCTCTGACTTACAAGCAGAGTTTTGGCAATGTATTAGTACAGTGGACCAGGTTTTAAGGTTTATTCTCATATACTGGTGCACTGTTACCCTGGGGAGAGGTTCTATTTATGCAGCATTTGTGGACCGTAGGTGAGCCTTTGACTTAGTCCCTCTTCCTAAGTTGTGGCACAGTCTTTTAAAGCTGGGCATGCCATTTGACATCTTGGCTTTTTGTTGTTAAATTGCATACAGACAACTATGCCCAGGTTAGATGGGATATGGCAGGTAGCACCAAAGAAAAGTTCCCGGTTCAGAAGGGTGTTGGACAGGGGTGCGTGTTGGCGCCCACCCTTTTTTCAATATATATAAATGGGATATTGAAATATTTTGAAGACTGCCCCACGGATGCCCCGAGTTTATCTGGGTCGAAGATTCCACTTTTAATGTTCGCCAATGACACCCTCATTCTTTCTAAAACAAGACAGGCCTTACAACGTGCCCTCTCAAGATTTGAGGAGTTCTGTGTGGATCATGACCTCGTTGTCAATGTTGACAAAACGCAGTTCATGGTCCTCCAGAACTCCAACAGTCATCGGTGAAGTTAGAATGAAGGAAGGTGTTCTCGAACAAACAGCGACTTTTTCAATTTAGGGGTAATGATAGACAAAAAACCAAGTTGGAAGCCACAAATAGACTGCCTTATGGTGAGACATGCTCAACTTTCGGGTGAGTTGCTTAAGGAGCATAGATGCTCCTATACTAAACCCATAGCTCATGTACTGCAGATCTATAATTCTAAAATTGGTGCTTCAATTCTCTATGGTGCAGAATGTGGGGGCATGTAAATCTGGATTCTCTAGTGGTGGGCCAAAACACATTTTTAAGATCATAAATTGGCCTCCCCCAATGCCATTCCATCAGGGATGTAGCACAATATAGGTTAGTGGCATATTGGAGGAGACTTTGGGTCACTCCTGAGCTAGCCCATTATGCCCTGGCTCTGTTAGAAGTCAGGGAGTTGGATGTAAACAAGAAAATTGTGTGGTTTAGCTGCGTTAAAAATATTCTCTGTGAGCTGGGATTGAGACGGTTGTGGAGTACCCCAGCTGGAAGTATATTCCCAAGTAAAACAGAGTTAAAGGTAGCCTATTGGCATATGATAAATTTAAGACGGTTTACAGCTTCCACAAGTCTTACTCTGTCTAGCACTTTTCTTGAAATTAAACATGAACCAAAATTTGAGCAGTACTGGGACTTAATTACATCAATACGGGATAGAAAGTTATTCCATCAGTTTAGTATAGGAACAATACCCACCAATGCTTTAATCTCAAAGTGGTCTAATTCAAATGCAAACAACAGCATTTGTCCCTTCTGGCGGGACATGGTAGAATCATTGGTCCATATCTTTTTTGTTTGCCCAACTCATAGCAAACCGAGGCGATGCTGGTTGAAACCCATTTGTATTGCATTGGGCACTAGGTCATGCAGTGAGGCATTCAGAATTCTTAAAACAACAGTAGAGGGGCCCACTGTGATCGCCACAGCAAAATTCTTGGGCTGGGTGTGGGTGATTCGCTGGCCTGAAGGGAGGGATAGGTGATGTTCCTCCTTTGTCCATTACCGTATCTCTAAACTGCTGTATTATGCACCTTATTGTACAGATTTGATGCTCTTTTTAAGGAAAACTATATTATGTTAGTTCCTGGCCACTGATTATGGGAGTGTTTTAGTGTGATTTTAAATTATTTATTGTTTTAACAATGAATATTATATGTCCACGTCAACATCAAGTAATATGATGTATTGTCCAATCTGGTCTCTATGTTTGTTTTTGTGATAACTTTTGTGATTTTATAAATCGAAATAAAGTTTATGAACTGAACTATATATTCAATGAAAAAACCATAGGTTTTAGGGGTGTTATAGTTAGCTAGACATTTCACTCGTATAAAACCATTGAAATTCCCCTGTTATAGTTAGTTGTACTAACTATAACTCGCGCGCCCGCAATCCACTGCTGATGATGTCACATATTACATCATTCATGACATGGTCACAGACATCACTGATGACATCTCAAATGACATCACTGATGACATCATCCAGTGAATGTGGTTTGGTTCATTATTTAAATATATATTATACATAGCAATCTGCATTGAAGAATGAGTGGATATATAAATATCAGGATGGAGGATTTGGTAACAGTGTGATTGACTGTTTAATTGACTATTTATAGTGTCTCACTAAATATATTGGATAGTGACTAAACTGTGTGAATATCTGTACCACATTGTCAGTTGTTAATAAACTGTTGTATCAGTTGGTTAATAGCTATGTGAAAGTCTATATTATTTGTTGATTAGTTAACTAAGTATTTGTATGGGAGAGGGAATGTGTGTGTGGTTGGGTGGGAGGTGTGTGACTGTCCAAAGTTGTGTAAATAGTTGATTTAGTAGGTATATAAGGTTAAAACTAAGTGTGGGCTGAAAATCTGTTCTGCTCGCGGAATTTGCAAACTGTTGGCAATTTTGCGGTCCGTGAATCGCGCGAAATTGTCAAAGAATTAGCAATTCGCGAGTTGGCAAATTTTTTTTGCTTGGTCGCGCTTCAAAAATACAATTTTGCGCGTGCGGCGTTGACTTACTGTGATTCTGAGCTCGCCGAGTTGTTTTCCTCCCGGTTTGCGTGTGCTGCGCCATTTTCGATCTTGCTGCGTGATCGCGCAAGACTTTTCGACCAAGAGTACGTCATGGCGTGATCGCGCATGACTTTTCGACCGCGAGTACGTCATGGCAGGATCGCGTGAGAATTTTCGACCGTGAGTACGTCATGGCAGGATCGCGTGAGAATTTTCGACCGTGAGTACGTCAGAGTCTTTGTAAGCCTACACCCGTACGTGCCAGAAGGACGGCGTCATCCGCGTACAGGAGAACTGGTATAACCAGATCTCCTATACGTGGTATATCCTTAGACGCCACCCCTAAGGCTGGCTCCAAGGCATTAATATATAAGGTAAAAAGAAGGGGGGCCAGAATGCACCCTTGTCTGACTCCCCTTTCTGATCTAAAATGGTTAGTGCAACGGCCCTCATTTGTGGTCCTAACAGAGGCTAAAAGACCAGTATGAATGTCAGCTAAAAAATATACTAGGGACAGATCAAAGCTCATGTTTAAGAAAATCTGCCATAACTTTGACCTATTAACTAGGTCAAAGGTAGAAGAAAGGTCCATAAACCCCATATACAATGATCCCTCTTTTGCTTTGGTGTACTTATCAATTAATAGCTGGAGATTGAGGCATTGGTCAAGTGTACCCCTTTTTGCTCTAAATCCATTCTGAGCGTTTGACAGGACCACTCTGTCTTCCAGCCACTCCGTAAGTTTGTGTAGGATAACACGACCCAAGATTTTTACGGAGGAATCTATCAGGGAAATCGGTCTGTAACAATAGGGATCCCGCCTATCTCCCTTCTTAAAGACCGGGATAATTATGGACTTGATCCTGTTATTAGTGGTCAGGACATTAAATACATTTGTTAGAATTTGTGACCAGAGTTTTGGGGCCGCCATAAATAAGTCAGCTGGGACCCCGTCAGGGCCCAGGGCCTTGTTCTTAGTCATCTCCCCTAGCGCCCTTTCAACCTCTGAAACCTCAAAAGCCACCAAAGGGACCATACACTCAGAAAGAATAGGATCTGGGCCATTCTCCTTGTTTGGCAAGCTGTACATTTCCTCAAAATGGGCTATCCAGTCATCATCTGGTATGTTACAGTCAAGTGGTGAATTCATACCATTTACGAGCAAGGGTTGATTTATCGTCGCCCAGAATTTCCCACTGTCTCTCAAGACCTGGGGTGATGTAAGTTTGGACCACGCTTCCTCCTTTAGTTCCGGTTTCCTGCTATTTATTGCCTTTTTGTATGCTGTCCTAAGTCTCGCTACTAGCTCTCTATC
The DNA here is from genome assembly GCF_964261635.1 of Lissotriton helveticus. Lineage (NCBI taxonomy): Eukaryota > Metazoa > Chordata > Amphibia > Caudata > Salamandridae > Lissotriton > Lissotriton helveticus. The sequence continues at coordinate 1,631,038,602 of NC_136061.1, read as the reverse complement.
ATTGATGCTAGCCTTTAATGCTTTAAGGAGGGCGGCATGTGCCTTGGTACAGCTGTTATTAAACCACCTATTTCCGGTATTAGTATTCCGGATTCTCCCTCTCTGTAGTCCTTGATTGATGTTAGTGCAGATGGAATTAAAGGCAGCAATCATTTGGGGGGCCTGCGTGTTGTTATCCAAACATACATCAACCTCTGCCTCAGACTCGGTCAGGACTTCCTGGAGGAAGGTTTCAGGGATGACTTTGGCCCATTTTTTTTATTTATTTTTTATTTTTTAAAACTTTATTTTTGTGCAGGTATAGAAGGACACAAGGTGCAGCAAGCCTCAAATAGCACATCAAATTTACATTATGTTACCTTTCCACAGCCGTCATGCCCACATCCCTGAGGCCGGGCGGCAACACCTGACACAGCACCTAGTGTATAATCGTGCTAAGGCTTACGCGCTCTACATGTTACCCTCCAAGCCTGCTTTTCGTTTTCCACCCGCAACTGCCCCCCCTCCCTCACACCCCTGCGTATCTACAAACTGATAGCTTTTCCCCCTCCAAGGGAAGACAGTCAGATCCCCTTCCCTCTGTCTATTTGTCACTTATTCCTCAGTGCCATTCGTGTGTAATATGCTGTCGCATGTCTACCTACTCACTTCTTTGCACAACGCCCCATATGTTTTGTGTCTCTGGATTCTCAGTGTCCCTGCCTTCCTTCAGGCACTTATCACTATCGGGTGGTCCCCATTTCCCATCTCTGCCTTCCGCCCCCATGTGTCTTCCTCTATCGCCCCACTTCTAGGCTATGATATTGTCTCCACTTATTCCACACCTTTCGGAATTTTTTGGGACAGCCTCTAGCTTTGTATGTCACACGTTCTGCTGCCATATAGAGGTCCAGCCCTCTCCTCCACTCCTCTATTTCCGGCCTCTCCGCCACCCCCCAGTATTTCGCAATGTCCCTTTTGGCCACTACTAGCGCCAGCACCAGGAAAGTAATATGCGGGCGAGGCAGGTCTACTTCCGTCACCATTCCCAGTAGCGCCAGTCTCGGGTCCAGTGTTAGCTCCATCCCCAGAACCTCCCCCAACTCAGTGAAGATGTGGGACCAATATGTTTGTATTTCTTCGCATGACCAGATGGTGTGGTAAAAATCTCCCTGTGCGGATCTACATCGAAGACATGTGGCGTCTGTTATCCTGCCCATCTTGAGGAGGCGCCTCCTATCGAAATATGTTCTATGTAACACGTTCAATTGGATCAGCCTCAACCGTGACTTAATGGCCACGTCTCGGGGGTGCATCAGTATCAGCTCCCAGTCCAGGTCCTCCATTTCCCCTACTTCTGCCTCCCATATACCTCTGAGTTTCGCCAGGGTACCCAGCATACTTTTAGTGAGTGTTTTGTATGTAAGGGATACTGCCTGGTGTACCATCTGTTCCTGTAGGAGTCTCCCTTCTAGCGGGGAATATTCCGGTATGTCTTGTAGTGATAACTTCTGCGCTTTCCATGCGTGCGCTAGCTGTAAGTGTTTGTATTGTTGTGTGTGGTGCAATCCAAACTCAGCCCGCAGCATCGCGAATGTCTTCAGCTCACCGTTCCTGATCACGTCCCCAATAGTAGATATCCCTATGTCATCTCACCTATCAAAGCCTCTCAGGTTTTTAAATTCCGTGAGCCACTTGCAGTGCCATAGTGGAGTCTGACGTGTTAGTCGCTTTTCCCACCCCGTGGCTCTCGTGGCCCGGGACCACGCTCGTATCGTAATCACCGTAGCGGGCAGGAGCGTTTCCCCTGCCTTCCTGCCATATAGATAGTGAAGTATATTGTGTGTTGACAATTTATGCTTTTCCAACGCATACGTCGGGTGGTCCGCTGGTGCATGTAACCAGTCATTTATGGGGGTCAGGTGTTCCGCCCTGTAGTATGCCTCTAGATTCGGCAACGAAATCCCTCCATTATATTGGTGTCGTTGGAGTGTCTGAAGTGCGATGCGTGGTTGTTTGCCTAACCATATAAATGATCGCAGGTCTGCATGAATTTTGGTGATAGTGTTAGTCGGGAGCGGATAGTATTCATTTTGAAGTGCGTAGAGGAATTTGGGTAAGGTGATCATTTTATACATCGCCGCTCTCCCCAGGAGGGTGAGCGGTAACTGTCTCCATCTCGTCATATCTTCCACTGCCTCCTTCATTATTCGGCCCACATTCTTCTGGAATGAGAGCTTCTCGTCCGCTGTGATGTAGACCCCAAGGTACTGGAACCCCTCCACAGTGGTGAGTAGGCGGTCTGGCAGCGCTACCCCCTGTACTGCTCCCTGCGGCGTGCACAGGACTGATTTATGCCAGTTGATGGTGTGGCCCGCCATTGCCCCAAAGCCCTCTAACTCTCTGAACAACGTCCCAACGGAGACCTCTGGGTTCGTAATGTATAACAATACATCGTCGGCATAGAGTGAAATTTTTTCCTGTGGCACCCCCATCTCACCCCACGTAAAACCATGTATCTCCGGATTTTGTCGAATTTTGGCTGCCAAGATTTCTATTGTGAGTGTGAAGAGCAGAGGTGACAGCGGGCATCCTTGTCTGGTGCCTCTCTGTACTCGAAATTCTCTCGATAAGCATCCATTCACTCGAACCCGGGCCTTCGGTGTCATGTACAGCAGCCCTATCCAGTTCTGAAAGTGAGGGCCAAAGCCAAACCGTCGCAATACCGCCATAAGAAAGGGCCAGTGCACTGCGTCAAACGCTTTTTCAGCATCCAAGGACATGAACCAGTGCGGCTCCGCCCTATCTTTCACCTCTTGGAGCCAGTTGTGCGTCCGTCTGAGGTTGAGTTTTGTCGCTCTATCCGGCAAAAACCTGGATTGGTCTGTGTGAATAAGGTCAGGAATCACTGTTCGTAGGCGCGCCGCCAGAATCATGGCCAGCACTTTCACCTCCATATTCAGAAGCGAGATGGGGCGGTACGAGGCACAATCCTCCATTGGCTTGCCCTGTTTGTATATCGGTACTATGGTTGCCAATGCTAGATCTCGTGGGAGGCTCCCTGTCTCGTAGGCTTCGACATATAGGGCCAAGAGGTGACGAGTCAGCAAGTCGGCTGTTTTTTTGAAGAATTCCGCCGGGAACCCGTTGGGTCCCGGTGTTTTCCCCGTTTTCAGTTTATTAATGGCTGTGGTTATCTCCTCCTGAGTGATTCCCGCCTCTAGTGGGGCACTGAGTTCTACCTCCAGTAATGGAATATCTACATTTTCCATATATTGTATGGCCTCGTCCACTGTCCCGAGGTCTCTACCTCTATAGAATTTCTCATACTGCAATGCGAATGCTTCTGCAATGCCCTTGTCGGTTGTTTCCATGCCTCCCTCGTCCCTCCTGATTTGGGCCACCCACCTTGCAGCTCGTTCTTTCCTGCCCAACCATGCCAGAAGCTTACCTGACTTGTCACCTACATCGTATAGACGGTGTAGCGTTGCTAGCGATTGCGTCTTTGCCTCATTAGACACCAGTTCTCTATACTCCCTTTGTTTGTCTTGCAACTTCCTCAGTATACCCACCCCCTTGTTTACATGGTAGTCCCTTTCCAGAGTCAGGATTTCAGTTTCTAACACCGTTGCCTCCCTGTGCTGCTTGTTTCGCTCGTCTCTCAGTCTCCCTTTAATTCTGTCTCTCAACACCGGTTTCATGGCCTCCCAGAAGGTAATTTTGGAGTCTACCGAGCCCTCGTTCTCCGCTACGTACACTTTTATGTCTGCCCTCAGTCCACGTATTATCTCTGGGGTTTGAATGTCCCACGCTGCCAAGCGCCATTCCGTCTCTCGTCTTTCCGTATTTTTCCCTAATTTCGCATATAGGGGTGAGTGATCCGAAATTCCCCTTGCCTTGTATGTGTACTCATCTCCCTCTGACAGGTATTGCCTTGCCACGAAAATGTGGTCTAGCCTGGAGAAGGCTTTGTGTGCCCCTGAATAGAAGGAGTACGTCTCCTGTGTCGGGTGTCGCCATCTCCATGTGTCAGTGAGCCCCATTCCTGCCATATATTTCGCCAGCGCTGTCTGTGTCCCCCCTCTGCGCGTGGGTCCTGAACGATCTAGTTCTTCCGACATTACGTCGTTGAAGTCCCCCCCCACTATTTGCATCGTGTCTGCCGTTTCCAGCAGGATAGACGCCACCTCTCTAAGTGTGCGTGATTGGAGTTTTGGCGGGGCATATACTGAGATAACTGTCATGTTCAATCTATTCCACTTTCCCTGTATTCCCACGTATGTACCTTGTTGATCACTCCACGTGCGAGTCACGGTAAAAGGGTGCGCCTTGTCAATTAGTATTGCGACTCCCCTAGTGCCTGACGTGTAGCCCGCGTGTGAAGACTTTGTATCTCCCCCTCGCTATGAATGTACATTTTCCCTCCCTCAGGTGCGTTTCCTGTAGGAGGATAAGGTCCGGGGCGAGCCTCTGGATGTATGAATTTACCAATTCTCTTTTTATTTTAGACCCTAATCCATTAACATTCCATGTCAGAATGGAGATCCCCCTGTGCATTCTTTCTGTGTTCGTTAGTGTACCTGCCATATTGTGCAACTCTTCTGGAATTCTGTAGGAGACCCTCGCCACTGTGTGTGACTACGTCGATTTCCATGTGTCTGACCGTGTTCCTTCTTGTGTACCCCTTCCCAACGACCCCCCCAACTTCCCCAACTCGTTGAAACTCCTCTCCCCCCTCTCCCGCCCCCCACCCCACCTCTCTCCCCCTCCAGACTCGACCTCATCAAGGTTCAAGCCGTCGGTAGAAGTCGGTCTGTCACCCCCCCTCTCCCTCCCTCTATTCAAAAACTGTTAAATCAACAAATACACTATTCCTGAAAACAGAAAAGGTTAACAAAGGAAAAGGAAACAACAACTAAAAGGGTTGTGGCCACTTGCGTGTCATGTCCGTGTCCCGACCGACCATCAAATCGTCCACCTCTTCCATGTTCACGAGTGTGAGTCTTGTGTGGTCGGTACCGTGCTGCAGTTCTTATCGGATATGTCATGTTCCAACTGTCGTATCTCTGCTTCCAGTGGGTGTAAGGAACGTTGGTCACTGTCCGACATCTCATCATTCACATCAGAGTCCCTGAGGCGTTCCCTCTCTCCCTCCGAACAGGCCTGGTCCTGGGGCCTCATCGGCGTCTCGTGAGCCATTCTCGACGTCCCCGGTGATTCAGATCTACCTCTCCTGGTTCCTGCCGACGGGCGTGGCTGGTACGGGGTTCCCGTGTATCTCGAATGTAGTCTCCTGGATCTCCTCCTCCGCCGTTGTGGGGAGCCCCACCGCGCCTTTTCTTGTGCTGCCTTTGCCAATTCCTCTCTCCCCGCCGTTTCCCGACTATTGAGGATCGGTCGCTCCTCCAGCCATTGCCACACGTCGTCTGGGTGGTTGAAGAAGTGTGTCTTATCTTTGTAGATGACTTTGAGCTTTGCCGGGAAGAGCAACATATATTTAATGTTCAATGATCTCAATTTGACTTTCACGGAGTCGAAGGAGCGCCGCTGCTTCTGGACTTCTTGGCTATAGTCTGGGAAGATCATTATGGTTGTGTTCTCCACTCAAATATCGCCCATCTTCCTCGCTTCACGTAAAATTAAGTCTCTGTCAGCGAAGTTTAGGAAACGCGCGATCACTGGTGTGGGTCTTGCTCCCTCCGGGGGTCTCGCTAGGAGCGCCCTGTGCGCTCTTTCAATCACAAAGCATGATGAGAAGCGGGCTCCTGTGAAGGTGTCCTTGAGCCATGCATGCAGAAACGTCGTCATACTGTTCCCCTCGATTCCTTCTCTAAAACCTACGAATCGGAGGTTATTGCGTCTTGCCCTGTTTTCCGCGTCGTCCACCTTCCAGAGTAGTTGTCTGTGTGACGCCTGAAGCTCCGCCATATCTTTCTTGAGTGTCGTGATCGAATCTTCGGCCTCACCAATGCGTGTTTCAGTCTCGGTCACTCTGGCGGAGAGGTTCTTGAAATCCTGTCGCAGGAGTGTGACTTCTGAGCCTACTTCTCCAATTTTAACCTCCAAAGCTGCTCGGGATTCCTGTATGTCCGATCTAGACGCCTGGATTGCTGCTAGTAGCCTGTCTGTGTCAGTGGCTCCCTCCGCTGCAGCACCCGAGGTTTCTTTGGACGTTCTCGGCGCCGTAAAGATGTCCAGCGTGCCTTGTTTGGCGGCCTTGGGTGGGGGGGGTCTTTTTTCACCATCGTCACTGAGTTAGTGGTATGCCTTGCGTCGAAGCGTGTAGGCCGATCTGTCTCGGTTGCCTCCTCGCAGTATGTCTCACAGTGAGCCCATTGCGCCGAGTGCTGTCTGTCTCATGTCCGATATCCTTCCCCGGCTCTTTCGTGGATTAGCCCCACCTTTCACGTCCCTGGATGACTGTTCCGAGTGGTGTACTGGCTGGGCGCTCTGGTCTTTCCGATCAGTCTGGCAAAGTCACCTCCGGGTGTGCGCCTCCTCCTGCTCACCCCACCGCCAGTTCCTGCTTCCTCGGCCTTGCAGGTCTTCTGGAGGTTTGCACTCCTCATGCACTGCTACCCGCCGTAACTGTGGCCGCCATCTTGGTAAAGGTCGGCTGCCTCTGGGCTTTCAGCTCCTGCGACTCCCCCGCTCCGGCCATACACATGTACCTCTTCTGGGCCGTGGCTGCAGTTGGGAAACCAGTCACTCTTTCCGTCGGCACCTCCGGGCTCTTCTCCGGATTTCAGTTTGGAGCGGCGGCCGCCATCTTGCGTAAGGGCGACCCGCGCCCCTGTGCTATCCGCCGCCCCCGGTGCACTCAGTGTGTGGCCCGGTGCCTTACTTATGCCCAGGTCTGGACGTCAGAAAACCGGGTTGCCTCCGATTCCGGTCACAGTGCACCCCACGTCCTTGGGGTAGATGCGCCTCCGGGGTACCTCCGTCCCACTACGGGTCTTTGACCGGTAGGCGAACCGGCTAACACAAGGGTGATTGCGGCTCCCCAGGCTTATCGGGCTTCAATAGTTAGTCGCGCCGTTCTCCTCCCATGCGGTTAGAAGCGCCCGGTATGATGTTGCACTTTATCGCCGTCCCCTCACCGAGCCGCCATCTTGTCCGGCGTCTTCTCTCCACCATATGTGCCGCGTAGAGCACAGTTTATCTCGCTCCAGCGGCTCCGCAGTCGCGCTCCGGACCACTCGTTCCCCTCCTGGCGACCCCCGACAGTCTGTAGGCGATTTTCAGCTCGTGGTGGTGTGAAAGTGAGTCGAATATATAGACGTCGGCCGGGAGCTCCCGGGAGACACGTCTAGTCCAGACTTTGGCCCATTTTAACCTTCTTCCCTGATCTGCCAAAGTAACATCCTTCCCTCCCTTGTGGGGTACATCCTTAAAACCTAAATGTTCCCCTGTCGCCATCTCGAGAATTACAGGGTTATGGTCACTGAAAACAGAAACCACGGTCTTGTACCTTAAAACCCTAGATATAATAAAAGATGTTAAAAAAATGTAGTTGATAATTGTATCTGCGTCTTTCCCTTTAAACGTTGGGAGCCTGCAACCACCCTCCCCGCAACCCGACTCATAGAGGTTCCAAGTTGCCAAGAAAAATTCCAATTCCTCACCCTGTTTAGAATGTTCAAAGTGGATGGGGACAGAATAAAATGGCCCCTCATGTCCTGAACCTACACAAGATTGATTACAGGGATGAGTATTAAAATCCCCCATCAGTATAATCTCGAAAGTATTTAAATTTTGATTATATTCAAACAAGAATTTTTCTAATGAAACTAAATTATTATGTTGGTTATCATTCGAATTGTAAAAATTAATGAATACAATTGTTTGGATCTCAGATACAGTCAGTTCCACTATTAAGCAATTATGACAGCCAGAGTCTAGTTGTATCAATGAGCCCTTTAACTCTAAAGTAAACAGACTAATTAAACCCCCCTTGGCCCTGCCCATATTGCTACGTTCAGCCGGGATACAAAAGTGAGTGTAGCCGTCCAGATAAAAACTATTTTGTGTGTCCCGGGTCTCTTGGAGAGCTATTATATCATATGTTTTTAAAAAACCCTCCCAAGTATCATTGCCCACTTTTGCTCTTATTCCAGCTACATTCCAACTCGCAATACTGCATGTAGGAAACTGAGTCCCGCTTGGTAGGTCCACTTCATCATTTAGTCAATTGTTCTCCTCCATGTTGGATAATGGGGAGAAACGATTGGTCAATGGTAGACCCATGTCCATCGGGGTTTCGGAGAGCCGTGGGGGTGCCAAGGCTACTGGGGCTGTCTGTGGGTGGTGCACCTCATTATGGTGAGGGGCAAGAGGTTTTCTATGTCCTACATCTACATGCCATGTTCTTTTGGGTGGGGGCGGGTAGAAATAGCCCAATGGGAGTGGCCTTATGCCAGGGTTAGATAGCGCAGATCCATCCCAAAGTAGGTGGTCCGTGATGTTAAATTGATTAGAATTAATGACAATAGACTCACCTTCTATATATCTCTTCTGACCGTACTTATGCTATCGGCTATGTCTGTAACACCTGTAGAATAATGACTGCACCAGTCTCTGGTTTTCCTCAGGACTTCCTGGGTGCTTCCATCAGAGTTCGACCCCAAAGATGGTACCCCTGTTAGAACTGCTACTAAGGGCACCGCTTCAGGAGGGAGGTGTAGCTTTATTTGACAGGCAGCGGGTATTGGCCTATTTACTGTCTGATTCAGTTCAGGTAGTTTATATTTGTATACATTTTCTTGTGCCTTGCCCAGAGGGGAAAGTACCCTTGGGGTTTCACCTGGGACCACAATAACATCAAATACATTTATACCGGGTTGATTACTAATAGAGCTAGCGTTAGTTATACAAGTATTTGGCCCTGCTTTGGACAAGAGTGGGTGCTGGGGAAGAGTCACCGAACCAAACAACCCCCGATAATTTTGTACGAAAGCTTCTAAGGCATCGCATCTCTTAAGTAGTCCTGCAACACATGTGTTTAGGGTGTCCACGATGTCCTTGCCGATGCCTATCAGGACCGGCTCTAGATGTGAGCTAATTAAGCCTTCAATCTTAGCACTAAGTCTGCTTTCTATGACATCCTCCCAGTCAGTCGGTTGGTGGATCCCATGTTTCGTCTTTCTTTGGCATTTCTTTATGGGTCTACCCCTCTTCGCCAGTTGTGCTGGTATAGTGGGTGCGTCCTCATGTGTGGACGGAGAAGCATGAATATCCACATTTAAAACAGGCGCTGCCAATATAGTAGGGCTTAGTCCAACAGGGAGATCTAACTGTGCAGACAAAATGTCTTGGTTTACTCCTTCCTGGACCAATTCAGTCACCGTGGGTATTATGCCCAACTCTTTTTCCGCATTCGCGATTTCTTTTCTAATGACCCCTACAGCTGATGTCAAATATGATATAATAGTGTCCGTTTTTCTGGGGACCTTCGCTTTCTGTCCACCTTGCCCCCCATTGCACAACAATTTTCTCTTACCCATAATGGTGAATCTTCAGGGGGGTGGCCCAGCCCAGCCTCGTCCGTCCTCTGACGGCCACAGACGGCCTGCCCTTTGCCCGAGCTTAGCCTGGCTTACCCGCACGCGTCCCACGACACGGGAGGAGCAGCTTTGTTTTATGCGCCTCCGGTCGCGGAAATCAATGGAAGCAGACGGCGTCCTGATTCCAGCAAGGGATGCTGGGTGTTGTGGTTCCTCTACTCTCCCCACTCAGTGACCGCGTTGCCTGCAGCGGTAGCGGGAGAGAGCAGCTCCGTTCACGGGGCCCCCCCAGGTATATGGTGCTGGTACCGTTCCGTTCTTGCCCCCAGGAGTGCTGGTGCTAGTAACCCCACTCTGCCGGAGGAGCAGCTTTGTTTTATGCGCCTCCGGTCGCGGAAATCAATGGGAGCATGCGGCGTCCCGATTCCAGCAAGTGATGCTGGGTGTTGTGGTTCCTCTACTCTCCCCACTCAGCGACGGTGTTGCCTGCAGCGGTAGCGGGAGAGAGCAGCGCCGTTCACGGGGCCCCCGCAGGTATATGGTGCTGGTACCGTTCCGTTTTTGCCCCCAAGAGTGCTGGTGCCAGACACACTGTCCAGGCAGATTGACAGAGCATCAGATGGAATGAAGGAGTACCGCGAACAAGAGGAATGGCTGGATGCATGCAACTTCCCAAATTGAACACGACAACTACAACATACAGTTACAGTCTCCTCTTCACTTCTCCTTATCTTTTAAATAATGTTATTATTGTGAACTTCAATGAGTGTGACTCTGTGCGTTTGCTCTCTGCTTCAAATTCATCCCTACAGCTATTTGCTAAGTTTCTTTGCTATTTTTAAAACTAATTTTTTAATGTACTAATACGTGTTTATTCTCTCTGAGGGCAGATAGGCAAGTGAAATTGCGTAATTACTACAGCAGTGTACTGTGAAATTGTTTATTTATAGTTTGTAAGTTGTAGTAACTACTACTTTTCAGTAACCTAACCATCCATTTAGCAAACAACTTCATACATGCAGTGCACTACCTTTATGTCCCTTAAAAGATTTATAGATATCTTTGTATCCAAAGATTTGTTTTTCTTCATTTGTTGTTTGCCATGCTGTGTTTTTTTTCCTCTCTCCACAAAACTTTCCCAAAAACCCCCATTTCCATCCAATTTTCTAACCCTAACCCTCTTCCCCCGGGCTGTGTGGTTTTCATTGAGGTGTAACAGACTAAATGACAACAATAATTCCACACATTTGCTGGGGAGAATAAGGTCAAAGCAACAGAAAATCAATGTCAAGGCTGGTGAAGGATTCCGAGGATATATTCTTATTCTTATACTGCTTGACACACACACCCATGAGTATTTGCAAATCAAATCAGAATTTCATGTGCGCCATCTAGTGGATTCATCATCAACAACATCCTCCTCCTACATGTGACAAATGCTTTCGCTGCTGTGTCCTTCACCTTCAGGACTATTTCTTGTAGTAGCCATACTCCACACAACTAGTAGATATATTTTGAATTCTTTAGCATTGCTTAGGCTATAATTTATGACACTGTTCTTGTGTACTGTACTATCTATCATACTGTTCTAATGCTCCGCTCAGGGCACTCAATGTTTCATTTCCTTTTTTCTCATATGCTGCTACTGCCAGTGTGTACCACTACTACTACCACCACAACGATGACATTTAATCCGTCCAGGATTCCATAGCCAACCTTAAGCGCCATTTGCCATGCAGCCAGCCCTGTGCCTAGCCCTATTCTCAAACACGAATCACAGGTAAGATAAGCATTTTGGGGGAGGAAGAATAATGGAGTAGGAGGAGAGGATAGACTGATGGTAGTACTAGTAAAGTAGTAGGACAATTGAATTCACTAACTCTGTCAGTGGCACTTTTGTACAAATTTGGGCGATTAGACAATTTGAATCAACCAGCCAGTTAAGTTTCAGGAAAACAAACGTACAGTTAACCCCCCCTGCCTCCCCCACAAAACAGTAAAAAAACGCATATCCTATATTTAAGTTGAAAAAATTTTTTTTTTGAGCCCTCACAAAAATAAACTTTCCCACAAGAAGACCCGACCCACTCCCCTCCCTAACCCCAACCAATGTCCATGAAATCAGTCCACAAAAGTCCAAAAACCCCAACGTCCAATTCCCACCCCCCCCAAAAGTCTTTAAAAAATGGGCAAGGGACAGTCTCTCTACTTCCGCCGGTGGTGTTCCTTTGGCCAGGTGGTCATGCTGCTCTCTCTGGAGGTCCTTGAGCAGGGTTTTCAGCCTCGCCACCTCCTGCTCAAGGTTAGACACTCGCAGGGTCAATCGGTGCACACGAGCCTTGCACTTGCCGGTACTGTGGGGGGCAGCTGTTGTTTTTGATGCTCGGGGGCGGCGGGTGGGTGGCACGCACCATTTTTCTCATAACAGACAGAAATTTCCCTTCTACGAACAAGAGCAAGATCATATGAATGTTAGTCGGAGTCGTCATCATCACCACCAAGACTTTAGGTTCCTACCAGGTGAAGGGTCTCCCACAATTACTGTGTAAATCAGCCACTGTTTAGTTTTTTAATGAGTTCACCGTTTATCTTCTATGAAGTTAATTTTAATAAATGTTTTTAATGCACAATTGAAAATTAATATACAGAGTACACACAGAGCTAGTTGTTTTACTTTTAATAAAGCTTTAAAACTTACATAGACTCTGTGGTTTTTAGTCATGAGTGAGTGAGCGAAAGGGTTTGCAATTTGCAAGCATGAGTCTGTGACTCTGAGAGGCCGGGACTCTGACTCCGTAGTGTTATGTCCTGGGTTGTATAATCATTGGAGATCATCGCTGCATTCGGGAGCTAAATAATGACTCTGACACAGTAGCTAGTCAGTAAGGAGATTGGGGGTTCAACTTCTGTTATGACTGAGGTATGTGGAAAGTCTAACTGCGCCTATTATCACCAATGCCTATTTCTTGTCCATTGTTCTGTATGTGCAGAATAGCCCCTGCAACAGTAGTAGTATGTCCTCCTCTCCAATGAAAAAGCAAACTAGTATCTTATTCTTTGTGGCCATTGACATTTTATTGTTGGGAATTGTCAAAGCATAAACATTTAGAAGACTTCAATAGACATTATGGACAACCCAGAGGACTGCACTCAGTGCCTAGAGCTATTCCTGAATAGGAGTTTTGCTTAACACCTTTCGCCAACTGTGCAAGCTTAGCTAGCTACACAGACAGACTAATAATAATCTAGTAGTAGCACAGAGAGTCATAGTAGAGGCAGGATAAGAATTTAGAAACAGTCTACAGGAAGATCAAAGACGATTTAGAAAAAAATAGAATTATGAGGAACGTTTGGAATAAATAGGTGCTGTAAAAGATAGGGAAGTATAATTAATATTATTAACAGGAAAACTTACTGGGGCCAGCAGAGGAGCCCTCGGCGGACCTATCCTGGCCTTCCTGCTCTGCCGGCGCCGCTACCTCCTCCTCTGTCCTGTTGCTCCTGGGGGAAGCTTATGTACAACATGAAAGAAAGACACAACCATGGATGATTGTTGTCAACCAAATCAAACATTTAAAAAAAACATTAACAAATTATTTCTGGGAAATAGACAACAATTGCACTAAATTTATTGACCCATCTGATGTGGTCTACTAGGATATTAGTATTGCTGGATTCACGGACCGTCTACTTGGAAAGTTATGTAACTCACTAAACCAACTACAAAAAGGTTCTACTAGGACTGGCAGGCAGCGCTCCGCAGATAGCGAAGTGACAGACACAGTCCGTCATGATTGCAGACCACTAAAAAGTTTCATACTAAATAACCAGTCATAATATACTCAAACTATCAATCCACCACCACTATCTCTTCTTAGTGGCAGGAGTACAAAGGAAGGACTGGACTTGAGTCTCTAGTGTCTAGCATTATGCAGTTCTGTAAAGTACACTCATACATAATCACTCAGGCCAAATGAGCACAAAATTGAAAACAAGTAAGCATAGCAGCACCGCCAGTGAGCAGGCGAGAACCTGCAATCGCAGAAGCTTTTGAAACATAATTTACCTGCAATGTAATATCTAGTGTCTAGCATTACGCAGTTCTGTAAAGTATACTCATACATAATCACCCAGGCCAAATGAGCACAAAATTGAAAACAAGTAAGCATAGCAGCACTGCCAGTGAGCAGACGAGCACCTGCAATCACAGAAGCTTTTGAAACATAATTTACCTGCAATGTAATCGGCAGCATTCTTGCTCTTCGGAAAAACCAAATATTTGCAATATCATAACACAGAGCAGGAGAAAACAAAGTAGTGAATAAATAGCTACTAGTACTCACCAAGATCAGGGATCTCGACGCCAAGCAGGTCGAGCAGGTCTTGTTCCCGGTCCAGGATGTCGGACTACCGGTGCGTCACCTGGTTGTAGGTGTGCCGGACCCCAGACTCCCGATACATGGCCCAGCACACCTTACCCATAGCTGGCGAAGCTCCCAGAGCCCGTACCCGGTACCGGGCCTGCTGCCTGCCGCGACGGTCTTGGGGAGGTGGCGCTGGACAAAGAAAACCAGTCTCCAATCTGCCTGGGACTAACTGTCTCCCCCCTTAACCGCCCGCAAGGGAGCCGGCTACAGGGTGCGGGACCCTTCCCCTTCAGATTTTTGCCGGCTCCCTTTGCCATGGTCCTGGACGGTTAAAGGAAAATAAAATAGGAAAGAATAAGGAAATATTAAATAAAAAAAGAGGGTTAAAAAAAGTGGTTTTAAAGTAAACAAAAGTAGAAAAAAACACCAAATACAGATGTACAAAAATAAAGAGATAGATAAAGAGTAAAAAAGATTTTAAAAAAAGTTCAAACAAACTAAGGATTACAAAGATTAAAGGAGGATTGAAAAAGCATGCCCAGAACCATAGCAATGAATGAAAAACAAGATGGCCGCGCCCATTGCGACCACGTGGGTAAGATTGCGCGATATTTCCCCCGCGAGCACGCAAAAACAGACGCAAACACGCAATTCAATCAATCAATCAAGGCATTTATAGAGCGCACTACTCACCCGTAGGGTCTCAATGCGCCCCGCATGTAGGAAATGCACAACGCGAGCATGCAACTAGCGCCAGGAAACGGAAAAATACAACGCGAACACTGAAAACAAGATGGCCGCGCCCATGTACGACCGCATGGGTAACTTCGCGGTAGCCGCGCTGAAAAAAAAACCCGAGAACACGCAAAAATAAAAAAATCCGCAAATTCGCACAAATTCAGGGATTTTGCGGACCGCTAATTCGCTTCCGCCCATACTTATCGCAGGCGCCATCGTAAGCGGACACTGCAGAGTTGGGATATTCCATAGTAAGGGTAGGCATACACAGAGCATGTCCGTGAGCATAGTGGTCAGGTGTAGGTGGTAATGGTTTTCATGATCTGCTTATGGGAGATCTTGGGGCCTGTGGCTTCCCAGGTAGCCTTCTAATTGCACCAGCAAGGAGTGTCGGTGTCTGGGGTGACGTGTCTATCAGGCACAGCGTGAGGCCTTTAATTGAGCCCAGTTAGTGGCCCCAAGACGGTATATCCAATTTCCCTGAGTCAGACAGCCCTAGCATCTCGATCCCACATTTGGGAGGGGGGTGAAGGAACAACTGGGTACGCCTGGGTAGAAAGGGGAGTCGACATATCTGGGCCTGGGGTATACCCTGGTGCAGAGATTCCAATGGGGGGGAAGTGAGTCTGTGAGGGCATTGAGCCACTCAAAAAATAACAGCAGAGAATCTTTTGACCTAGCTTGTTGTGTATAGGGACAGGGCACAATCTTTCAGTGAGTTTGGGGGGCCGCATAGTCGGGCTAGAAAATTAAATGGCAGGGCTAGTGAATTTAACGACTGGGCATGACCTTTCAGTGTAGGAGGGTAGGGGGGGCCAGATAGTCGGTCAACTACGCTGGCCTGTGGCAGTAAGGTCATGATTGGTGAGCAGTAAATTTAAGATCCTTAGAGGGCAGCGCCATTCTTGAATGGGGTCACCCAAGGGGAGGGACAAGGGGTCTCTCCCAGAACTCCTGGAGATAATAGAGCGTACTGGGGTAACCGGGGGTGGAAGTACCCTCATGGTAAACGGGGCCTCTGCGCATGCGCACTTTGACGGAAGGGCGTGGTTGATAGGGCATATGGTGGTAACCAGGGGGGGAAGTACCCTCACAGTAAACGGGCCCTCTGCGCATGCGCACTTCGACAGGAGGGCGTGGTTTAAGTGATAAGGATCTGACACCAGTTAGCAACCTTGCCGTAGGCTCAAATAGGACACGCAGAAAAGTAATTAATGTATGATATTGTTTAGATTTTAGATTCGGATAGGAAATACCTTGTACTAGAAGTATGTTAAGGTTAGCCATCTGATATCTGTACATATTAATTGTAATCAAATGTCATGCTACGTTTTCTGCGTAAAAATGTGTAAATATTGATTATTTCAATTTTTATTTGATTTTATGTTTTAATAAATACGGCCGGGGGTTGTACGACCCCCACCGCCAAAGAAATCCCTCTCATGTCCATCTTTAATAAATGTTGGTTAAAACACAAGGCAGGGGAGGGGGTTGTTCAGTAGTCCCTGGCCATACGTGCCCATATCGAGTTCAACTATCTATCTGTGTCTGTGTGTTCATTATGTTTACAAGATGCTGCCCCTGGGCCCTACCACATTACATTGTGCTGTAGACAGTGTATGCAGCCATGTTACCTCTGGCAGTTGGAAAAAATGTGGTTATGTAACTTTCTCTCGCTCATTCTACAAGTACGAACGTAGAGACTGGACCATTAGAGGACTGCAAGCAAAGTGTATAGTAAATTTATAAGTGAGTGGGGATTGCCAGAGTTTTTCTTTCTTGTTGCATAGTTATATAGCGTGAACTCGACCCAAAAGCATTTCAGCACTTTAGATGAGCACCGTATTTACATTACACATTCAGGCACGCGGAGATTACGTAATTTGCCCACAATCACAGGATGTGGACGCGACCCCGAGGCTCCAACCCTGGTTTCCAGCACCAAGTTCGGCAGTCTAGCCGACGGACCACATAAGTACATATGTTGGTGCAGCCTAACTCCGACCACGAGCATTTAAGTGCTTAGGTATTGGCAGACTGATACAATAAGAAGATAGTGCTGGATGGGTGATTGAAGAATTGCATACGACTGACAGGAGGTATCCTAGGCTGCATTGCTACTACTTCAGTATTTAATGGAGTGGACCAATAATATGTATCTGCTTAGAGATTTGTAGGGAGTATGCACAGAATATTTTATGTGTACTTGTGTTGGTGCCTAGGTCATTTTATAAGAATACCACAAGTAACTGGAATGATGATAGTGCTGTAAACAGAGTGAACACTTAATTTATAAGTGCTTACGTATCGGTGGAGTGATAGGATAAGTAGATAGTGGTAGATAAGTGATTAAAGAAGTGCATGGGACACACTGGACGATTCCTACTCTGCATGAGTACTAACTGGGTATTTTGAAGAGTGTATCAATGGTATGTAGCTAGTTAGAGGTCTGCTTGGATAGTGCATAAAATATTATAGCTGTACTTATGTTAGTAGTTAGGCCATTCCATAAGTTCATGACTAGTAACTAGAATAATTACAGTATTACAAACAGAGTGTATAGTTACTTTATTAGTGCTTAGGTATTGGTGGAGTAATAGGATAAGTAAATAGTGCAGGATGGGTGATTGGAGAAATGCATCAATCAATCAATCAAAGCATTTATATAGCGCACTACTCACCCGGAGGGTCTCAAGGCGCTGGGGGGAGGGGGTCCGCTACTGCTCGAACAGCCAGGTCTTGAGCTGCTTCCTGAAGGCGAGGTGGTCTTGGGTCAGGCGGAGGTGGGTCGGAAGGGAGTTCCAAGTCTTGGCGGCCAGGTAGGAGAAGGACCTTCCTCCTGTGGTGGCTCTTCGGATGCGGGGGAAGGCGGCGAGGGCATGGCTGGTCGAGCGAAGCTGGCGTTTGGGAGCGTAGAAGTTGAGGCGGCTGTTGAGGTATCCTGGGCCTTGGTTGTGTAGGGCTTTGTGTGCGTGGGTGAGGAGCCGGAAGGTGATTCTCTTGTTGACCGGGAGCCAGTGCAGGTCTCTCAGGTGTCCGGAGATGTGGCTGCGGCGGGGGATGTCCAGGATGAGTCGTGCTGTGGTGTTCTGGATCCGCTGGAGTCTCTTCTGGAGTTTGGCGGTTGTTCCGGCGTAGAGGGAGTTGCCGTAGTCCAGACGGCTGGTGACGAGGGCCTGGGTGACCGTCTTCCTGGTCTCGGTGGGGATCCATCGGAAGATCTTACGTAGCATGCGCAGGATGTTGAAGCACGACAAGGAGACGGCGTTGACTTGTCTGGTCATGGAGAGGGAGGAGTCCAGGATGAAGCCCAGGTTGCGTGCATGGTCTGTGGGTTTGGGTGCGCTGCCCAGGGCGGGGGGCCACCAGGAGTCGTCCCAGGCGGAGGGTGAAGATCCCAGGATGAGGACTTACGTCTTGTCCGAGTTCAGTTTCAGGCGACTGTTCGTCATCCACTTGGCAACGTCTGTCATCCCTTCGTGTAGGTTGGCTCTGGCGGTGGCGGGGTCGTTGGTGAGGGAGAGGATCAGCTGGGTGTCGTCGGCGTAGGAGATGATGTTGAGGTTGTGCTGGCGTGCGATGGCTGCGAGGGGGCTCATGTAGACGTTGAAGAGTGTTGGGCTGAGCGAGGAGCCTTGAGGGACGCCGCTGATGACTTCGGTGGCCTCCGATCTGAACGGGGGGAGGCGGACTCTCTGTGTCCTTCCGGCGAGGAAGGAGATGATCCACTCCAGTGCCTTCTCCTGGATTCCGACGTTGCTGAGGCGCTGTACTAGGGTACGGTGACAGTGTCGAAGGCCGCGGAGAGGTCCAGGAGGATGAAGGCCGCTGTTTCTCCATTGTCGAGCAGGGCTCGGATGTCATCGGTAGCTGCGATCAGGGCAGTCTCGGTGCTGTGGTTGGCCCGGAAGCCAGACTGCGAGAGGTCGAGGGAGCCGTTCGTCTCGAGGAAGGCGGCCAGTTGCTTGTTGACGGTCTTCTCGATGACTTTTGCCGGAAACGGGAGCAGCGAGATGGGGCGGTAGTTCTTGAGGTCGGTGGGGTCGGCTGATGGCTTCTTAAGTAGGGCGCTGAGTTCGGGAAGGTAGCGGTGTCGAAGGAGGTGTTGATGATGTCCCGCAGGTGGGGTGCGATGACAGCGTCGGCCTTGTTGAAGACGTGGTGAGGGCAGGGGTCTGTCGGAGATCCGGAGTGGATGGAGTTCATCGTGTTGACGGTGTCTTCGGTGCTGATCGGGGTCCAGGCGCGGAGGGTGGTTGTGGGGGGCGGTGGTTCGGTCGTGGCGTGCGTCGGTTGAGTGCTGAAGCTGTTGTGTATGTCCGCGATCTTGTTGTGGAAGTAGGAGGCGAGGGAGTTGCAGAGGTCTTGCGAAGGGGTGATGTCGTTGTTTCCGGCGTTGGGGTTGGAGAGCTCTTTCACGATGTTGAAGAGTTCTTTGCTGTTGTGTGCGTTGTTGTCCAGTCGTTCCTTGAATGCGGTTTTCTTGGTGGCGTGGATCAGTTGGTGGTGTTTTCGGGTGGCGAGCTTGAGGGCAGTCATGTTGTCCGGTGTTGGGTCTCAGTGCCAGGTTTTCTCGAGTGCTCTGCAGTTCTTCTTGGAGCTCTTGAGTTCGTCGTTAAACCATGGTGCTTTCTTGCTGCCGGGTCTGCTCGGCGGGGTCTTCAGAGGGGCGAGGTTGTCTGCGCATGCCAATGCATGGGACAGACATGAGGATTCCTATATTGCATAGGTACTAACTGGGTATTTAGAAGAGCGTATCAATAGTTTATAGCTGGTTAGAGGTGTGCATGCATATTGTACAACATATTGTACCTGCACTTGTGTTAGTGACTACGCCATTCATTAAGTATACGACTAATAACTGGAGTAGCTTTAGTGTTGCAAAGAAAGTTTGTGCTGAATTTATAAGTGCTTAGGTATTGGTGGAGTGATAGGATATGTAGATAGTGCTGGATGGGTTAATGGAGAAGTGCATGGGACAGACAGAAGGATTCCTAGAATGCATATGTACTAACTGGGTATTTAGAAGAGCGTATTAATAGTAAGTAGCTGGTTAGAGGTCTGCATGCATAGTGTACAAAATATTGTACCTGCACTTGTGTTAGTGGCTAGGCCATTCTTTAAGTATATGACTAATAACTAGAATACTTTCAGTGCTGCAAAGAGAGAACATGTTGAATTTATAAGTGATTAGGTATTGCGGAGTGATAGGATATGTAGATAGTCCTGGATGGGTGATTGGAGAAGTACATGGGACAGACAGGAGGATTCCTAGGTTGCGTGGGTAGTACTTTACTAAGTAGCTGGTTAGAGGTCTATATATGAAGAGCACAGCTGAATGTAGTTGTGCATTGATAGTGTTTGAATTACTTAATCTCACCTTGAGAGTAATACATATCTAAAATGCTAAACATTTTTTTCAGTTATTATAAGTGCTTATGTATTGGTGGATTAATAGGATAAGTAGCTAGTGTTGGATGGGTGATTGGAGAAATGCATGGGACAGACAGGAGAATTCTTACACTGCATAGGCACTAACTGGATATTTAGAAGAGCGTATCAATAGTATGTAGCTGGTTAAAGGTCTGCATGCATAGTGTACAAAATATTGTACCTGCACTTGTATTAGTGGCTAGGCCTTTCTTTAAGTATATGACTAATAACTGGAGTAATTTCAGTGCTGCAAGGAGAGTGCCTGCTCAATTTATAAGTCCTTAGGTATTGGTGAAGTGATAGGATACGTAGATAGTGCTGGATGGATGAATGGAGAACTGCATGGGGCAGACAGAGGGATTCCTAGACTGCACAGGTACTAACTGAGTATTTAAAAGACTGCATCAATGCTATGTAGCTGTTTGGAGGTCTGCATGCATAGTGCACAGAATATTGTAGCTGTACTAGTTTTTCAGGCTAGGCCATTCTTAGGTACATGACTAGTAACTAGAATAATTTCAGCGCTGCAAAGAGAGTACATGTTGAATGTATAAGTGCTTAGGTATTGGCGGAGTGATAGGATATGTAGATAGTGCTGTATGGGTGATTGGAGAAATACATGGCACAGACAGAAGGATTCCAACACTGCATAGGTATTAACTGGGTATTTAGAAGAGTGTATTAATAGTATGTAGCTTGTTAGAGATTTGCATGCACAGTGTACAAAACATTGTACCGTACTTGGGTCAGCGGCTAGGCCATTCCTTAAGTATATGACTAAGACCTGGAGTAATTTCAGTGCTGCAAAGAGAGTGCATGCTCAATGTATAAGTGCTTAGGTATTTGTGAAGTGATAGGATACTTATATAGTGCTGGATGGATGAATGGAGAACTGCATGGGACAGACAGAAGGATTTCTAGACTGTATAGGTACTAACTGAGTATTTAAAAGACTGTATCAATGCTATGTAGCTGATTAGAGGTCTGCATGCATAGTGCATAGAATATTGTAGCTGTACTAGTTTTTCTGGCTAGGCCATTCTTAGGTACATGAATAGTTACTAGAATAATTTCAGCGCGGCAAAGAGAGTACATGTTGAATGTATAAGTGCTTAGGTATTGACGGAGTGATAGGATATGTAGATAGTGCTGTATGGGTGATTGGAGAAATACATGGCACAGACAGAAGGATTCCAACACTGCATAGGTATTAACTGGGTATTTAGAAGAGTGTATTAATAGTATGTAGCTTGTTAGAGATTTGCATGCACAGTGTACAAAACATTGTACCGTACTTGGGTCAGTGGCTAGGCCATTCATTAAGTATATGACTAAGACCTGGAGTAATTTTAGTGCTGCAAAGAGAGTGCATGCTAAATTTATAAGTGCTTAGGTATTGCCAGACTGATAGGATAGGTACATAGTGCTAGATGGGTGAATGGACAAGTGCATTGGACAGACAGAAGGATTCCTAGACTGCATAGGTACTAACTGAGTATTTAAAAGACTGTATCAATGCTATATAGCTGATTAGAGGTCTGCATCCATAGTGCACAGAATATTGTAGCTGTACTAGTTTTTCTGGCTAGGCCATTCTCAGGTACATGACTAGTAACTAGAATAATTTCAGCGCTGCAAAGAGAGTACATGTTGAATGTATAAGTGCTTAGGTATTGGCGGAGTGATAGGATATGTAGATAGTGCTGTATGGGTGATTGGAGAAATGCATGGCACAGACAGAAGGATTCCAACACTGCATAGGTATTAACTGGGTATTTAGAAGTGTGTATTAATAGTATGTAGCTTGTTAGAGATTTGCATGCATAGTGTACAAAACATTGTACCTGTACTTAGGTCAGTGGCTAGGCCATTCCTTAAGTATATGACTAAGACCTGGAGTAATTTCAGTGCTGCAAAGAGAGTGCATGCTAAATTTATAAGTGCATAGGTATTGCCAGACTGATAGGATACGTACATAGTGATAGATGGGTGAATGGACAAGTGCATGGGACAGACAGACGGATTCCTAGACTGCATAGGTACTAACTGAGTATTTAAAAGACTGTATAAATGCTATATAGCTGATTAGAGGTCTGCATGCATACTGCACAGAATATTGTATCTGTACTAGTATTGGTGTGTCCATGGTTTCGAGAATGGTAGTCTGTATTTTAGGGTGTAAGGCAGTGCATCAGATGATCATGTGGATGAAGTTATCAGTGATGTAATTTGAGATGTAATCAGTGGTGTCATCAGTGATGTCACTGACCATGTCATGAGTGATGTAATATGTGACATCATGAACACTGCATTGCGGGGGCGGGAGATATAGTTAGCACAACTAACCGTAACGGCAAAATTTCTCTTGTTTTGTACGAGGGAAATGTCCAACTAACTATGATGTCCATGAAACCTGTATTTTTTTCTGTGAATTTTTGAGGTTTTTTAAATGCTGATTTCTAACTATAATGTCCCTGAAACTTGTGTTTTTTCAGTGAATTTTATATATATGTATTTAATCTCCTCTCACTCTTACAAGGAAGGAATCAGCACTCACGTTGTAGTTTGGAAGTATTTAATCTTCAAAGGACGTGATCCACGAGTTTCGGCTCGTCCGAACCTTGATAACATCATTGTAGCATCCTTATTTAAATGTACAGATGCCTCCAGTGTCCAACATTAACAAAGGACAACATATTACTTTAATCAAAAATGCTGGCAGCCATATTGGCCTGGTCACGATGTGAAAATTCAGGCATTGGTACAATAAAGAAAAGAAAACAAGTGTTAATATGCACACCATGCAAATTGCTGGGTTGAAACTGGAATCGCACGGTGAGCAAAAAAATAATGGATTTAGGCCCAGATGTCTGTACTGGGGTGAATGTATGACATTGGTGTGCATTCTGCCCATGAACTGTTTTTTTCAAAGTGCATGTTTCTGTTAGGTATGGGCCGAAATTCCGCAACACTCGTGAAATTTGCGGATTTTTGGCAATTTCGCCATCCACGAATCTCGCGAAATTGACGAAAATTCACAAATTCGAGAGCGGCGGATTTTTTTGGGGGGGGGAGGCAACTCTTCTGGCACTATACATTTACCCAACGAGGTTGCACCTACTGATTAGCCAGTAGAAAGTACTCCAGTTGAGTAGAGGTATCAAAACAATGGGCGTCTTCTTGGATAAATATGAAGGGCAGGGTTCATTCTGGCACGATGCTCCTGTAACAAGTTTTTCTCTGACCCTGGCCTGACCCTAAACAGGTCAGGCAGGGTCAGAGAGATGGCGCCGGCAAGCTGCTAGAAGTTGCAAGTTGCAACTATTCTCTGACCCTGTACTGACCCTAAACAGGTCAGCCAGGGTAAGAGAATAGTTACAAGTTGCAAAAGCACATCCCCGAGTTGAAGGTCAAATTCAGTTTCGCATTCATCAGCCCAAAAACAATTGTGAGCTTAGTCGAGGCTGGGCAGGTGGGCTTTCTCCCCAAATCTGTCGAAAATTAGCTGTGATGCTGAATAAAGGCATGTGCATCCTTGACTTTCACGAGCGCAATCCCGTGCGGTTCCGGTGTCCAGGAGCTTCTTTCTCCTCGTCTGCTGCTCTGATTGGTCTCTGACCTTTTTAACACACAAGAGGCAGCATAGAAGAAGCCCGTCCGTTTGGCCCCGCCCACACACTAGCAGTGTGCACCGTCTTCCCGCCATTTACCCACTATGATGGACAGCTCACTCCAGGGACCCCGGCGCCCTTCGGCACGATGGCATAGTAACACACACATGGTCACTGGAGACAATAACGGCACTTTACGCTGCTGTAGTGTTGGAAAAGCACTAAAGCAGCACTATACATTTAAAAATACGCAAATTCGCGGATTCTGCGAATTCGCTGATTTTTGGGGCCGATTTCGGCGAATTTGCGGATCCCAGATCTGCAAAATTCACCCAAGCTTAGTTTCAGTCTGCATTATGAAATAGAAGAGGATTTGAGAAGTCAAAATGTTCCCTAATTTTTCGTCAGCAGCACTAATCATAATTTCTATGGCAAAATAAAGCCCCTCATTTTGTTCCTATGCAAATTAAATGTTGCAGGTGTTACCACTTTATTCCAATCAAGGTGGCTTCAGGTGTTCCATACTTTTGTCATAAGTTAGACTGTTAGCGCTCTAGTTGTTCTTTAGAACACTCTGGGACATTCTGTCACTGGGCTATACTTGGGCTACATCTGGGTGATATTTGTGCTACATTTTGTCTCCTTTGTCTCTGGTGGCCATCTTGGTAGACTTATTTGTTGTGAAGTTTCCTTATTTCCTCATTTACTACAGTCTCCTCAGTAAGAAATACTTTCAGTTTTTTACTTTGGTTCAATCAAGAAGGCATTCAGATGTGTCACACATTTGCCATAAATTCTGAATGTTAGCACTCAAGTCGCTCATTAGATCATTGTAGTAAAGCTACTACTCACCAGGGAAGTCTGCTGCTGGTATTCAAAGTGCATGTTTGAGTCTGCATGTTAGAATATCTAAATAAAATAGAAGAGGATTTGAAAGTCAAAATGTGCCCTAATTTTTCTTTCTGTAGCACTAATCATAATTTCTATGGCAAAATGAAGCCCCTCATTTTGTTCCTTTGCAAATTAAATCTTTTAAGTGTTACCGCTTTATTCCAATCAAGAGGTGTTCCATACTTTTGTCATAAGACTGTTAGCGCTCTAGTTGTTCTTTAGAACACTCAGGGACATTCTGTCATTGGGCTATACTTGGGCTACATCTGGGTGATAGTTGT
Organism: Lissotriton helveticus; assembly: GCF_964261635.1. NCBI lineage: Eukaryota > Metazoa > Chordata > Amphibia > Caudata > Salamandridae > Lissotriton > Lissotriton helveticus. Next base: position 1,631,013,799 of record NC_136061.1, on the reverse strand, counting down.
GCTACATTTGGGCTCTTTTGTCTCTGGTGGCCATCTTGGGAGACTTATTTGTTATGAAGTTTACTAATTTACTACAGGTCTCCGCAGTAGGAAATACTTTCAGTTTTTTAAATTTGATTCAATCAAGAAGGCATTCAGTTGTGTCACACATTTGCCATAAATTCAGAATGTTAGCACACTAGTTCCTCATTAGATCACTGTAGTAACGCTACCGCTCACCAGGTAAGTCTGCTGCTGGTATTCAAAGTGCATGTTTCAGTCTGCATGTTAGAATTTTTCAATGAAATAGAAGAGGATTTGAGAAGTCAAGATGCGCCCTAATTTTTCTTTCTGCAGCACTAATCATAATGTCTATGGCAAAATAAAGCCCCTTATTTTGTTCCTATGCAAATTAAATGTTTTAAGTGTTACCACTTTATTCCAATCAAGATGGCTTCAGGTGTTCCCTACTTTTGTCATAAGTTAGACTGTTAGCGCTCTAGTTGTTCTTTAGAACACTCTGGGACATTCTGTTCAATGGGCTATACTTGGGCTACATCTGGGTGATATTTGTGCTACATTTGGGCTATTTTGTCTCTGATGGCCATCTTGGGAGACTTTTTTGTTATAAAGTTTCCTAATTTCCTCATTTAATACAGTCTCCTCAATAGGAAATACTTCCAGTTTTTTACTTTGGTTCCATCAAGAAGGCATTCAGATGTGTCACACATTTGCCATAAATTCTGAATGTTAGCACTCTAGTTGCTCATTAGATCACTGTAGTAAAGCTACTGCTCACCAGAGAAGTCTGCTGCTGGTATTGAAAGTGCATGTTTCAGTCTGCATGTTAAAATTTTTTAATGAAATAGAAGAGGATTTGAGAAGTCAAAATGTGCCCTAATTTTTCTTTCTGTAGCACTAATCATAATTTCTATGGCAAAATGGAGCCCCTCATTGTGTTCCTATGCAAATTAAATGATTTAAGTGTTACCACTTTATTCCAATCAAGATGGCTTCAGGTGTTCCATACTTTTGTCATAAGACTGTTGGCGCTCTAGTTGTTCTTTAGAACACTCAGAGACATTCTGTCATTTGGCTATACTTGGGCTACATCTGGGTGATAGTTGTGCTACATTTGGGCTATTTTGTCTCTGGTGGCCATCTTGGGCGACTTATTTGTTATGAAGTTTCCAAATTCCCTAATTTACTACAGTCTCCTCAGTAGGAAATACTTTCAGTTTTTTACTTTGGTTCCATCAAGAAGGCATTCAGATGTGTCACACATTTGCCATACATTCTGAATGTTAGCACTCTAGTTGCTCATTAGATCCCTGTGGTAAAGCTACTGCTCACCAGGGAAACCTGCTGCTTGTATTAAAAGTGCATGTTCCAGTCTGCATGTTAGAATTTTCTAATGAAATAGAAGAAGATTTGAGAAGTCAAAATGTGCCCTTATTTTTTTCTGCAGCACTAATCATAATTTCTATGGCATAATGAAGCCCCTCATTTTGTTATTTTGCAAATTAAATGTTTTACGTGTTACTACTGTATTCCAATCAAGATGGCTTCGGGTGTTCCATACGTAAGTAAGACTGTTAGCACTCTAGTTGTTCTTTGGAACACTCTGGGACATTCTGCTATTGGGCTATACTTGGGCTACATCTGGGTGATATTTGTGCTACATTTGGGCTCTTTTGTCTTTGGGGCCATCTCGGTAGACGTATTTATTATGAAGTTTTCTAATTTCCTCATTTACTACAGTCTCCTCAGTAGGAAATACTTGAATTTTTTACTTTGGTTCCATCATAAAGGCATTCAGATATGTTACACATTTGCCATAAATTCTGAATGTTAGCACTCTAGTTGCTCATTAGATAACTGTAGTAAAGCTACTGCTCACCAGGGAAGTCTTTTGCGGGTATTGAAAATACATGTTTCAGTCTGCATGTCAGAATTTGTTTTAATGAAATAGAAGGGGATTTGAGAAGTCCCTCAAAATGTACCTTAATTTTTCTTTCTGCAGCCTTAATCATACTTTCTATGGCAAAATAAACCCCCTCATTTTGTTCTTTTTTAAATTAAATGTTTGAAGAGTTACCACTTTATTCCAATCAAGATGGCTTCAGGTGTGCTAATCTTTTGTCGTACGTAAGGCTGTTAGCACTCTACTTGTTCTTTAGAACACTCTGGGAAGCTGCAGTAGAACACAAAGGAATCCACTGACAGTCTCTGCCCTTGTTGGATGTACATGTTTTACTGAAAGTGTCAGACTTCATTCTCACATGACTGAGAAAGATAATGTTAATTTACAGAAAATGCGCTCTCATTTTAGCTTATAGCTCACCTTCCAAACCTCTCTGGGAAAAGCATGAGAAAAAAGTTTTCTCTCAGACATGATTTATGATATCCCAGCAGGAGGCTTTTTTACATGGTAACTAAAGTCTTAAAACCTTCTATTAACTGCAATGCCTTTTAATGAGGTGCTATCATGTATATTGGTCCCAAGATGGCTGCCAACACTTCTTGGATGAAGTGCTGCCAGCCGATCAGATCTCACGATGAGATGTCTGGTTAGGCTCCACCCAGATATATATATTTTTTTCCTGTAACATCTAAAAAACTACTGAACAGATTTACACCATTTAACAAAAAGGCACAAGTCTGAGCCAAGGACTACCTCTTTGCCAAATTTGGTGTAATTCCGTTCAGCAGTTCGGGCTGTAGCTGCGACTAAAGGTTCCTATGGGAAATTGCATGGGGAAAACATGTTTTCTGACCCACCTTTTTTCTCAGCCCCCGCTTGACGAATCACCCGTAAACTTTCAGAATAGGAACGGACCGGAGCGCCCCACGAGTTTTGATAATTTCGCAAAGATTTGTCAACCGGCCCCAAAGTTATTGCAAATAGAATGTTGCGGATTTCCTATGGAAAATAAGAAGCGCTGTTACCTGGCGCACTATTAAGTGTCATCACCTGACCCCAATGGGTGTGGCTGAAGCACAGCCTTCTGGTTGTTGTAGTGCCCCAAATGTTCTCCACAGTGGGCGCCCTCTCTCATTCTTAATTAAAACAATGTTCAATCCCCAGTGGGTAAGTGTGGGCATCCGTTAACACCTGCCCCGCTTTGATGCTGTCATTTTGGTAAAGCTGGCAACGCCCTGCACGTCGCCACCAGTTGGTGGTAAACAACGGAAAAAAACCAAAAATCAGTTTTATGCAAATTGCTTCAGTGCCATTAATTGCCAGAGCATGTATGTTTGCAACATGTGCACCCATACACAATGCAGGGGTGCAACAGGGTGTCAAAGTTACACCCTGCCCCCCTTGTATGTTTTCCCCCTTTTACCGAATCGGTATTTACGATTTGGTAATTGAAATACATTCCTATGGGCCTCCAGGCCCATAGGAATGAATGGCAATTACCGAAACGGTTAATACCGAATCGGTAAATACCGAATTTTACAGATTCTGTAAAATTTACAGAAAAATTACCTACATACTATTTACCTATTCTTAAATAATAGTATTTACCTACATATGGCCCCATATGTCTTAAAGGGTATTCTTTTGATTCATACTGGGTGCTCCCTTGTGTCTGGACAAAGTTATATCTCTCTGAAGAGCTCTAATGAGAGCAAAACACGTGTCAGTGTTTGCTTTTATTCATTTCAGGTTGGCTTGGATGGTATTTTACTAATCCAAAGCTGTAATACTGTGTCTGGAGTGGTAAAAGGATTTGGCCATTTTACAGCTTGGCATGGATAGCACTGTGCTAATCCTATGCTTAAAAACTTTGCTGTCGAAATTGGAAAAGACTTTGACTCTTTATATCTTGGCATGGATGGCACGGTGCTAATCCTATGCTTAAAGACTTTGAAAAGCAGACATTTGAGGTGAGCAAATTTAGAGTGCTACTGGTGTTGAAAGTACTCTATATTGGAGCTGCTTTCCACCTAAACTTGAGCCAAGAGTTTGCTGCTTCTTTTTTTTACACACATATATATCACATATATATATATATATATATATATATATATGAAAGCTCCGAGTTACCCACAGGTTAAGGATGCACTCATCCAGCAGCCCTTGCTTCAAACGGGTAAAGACATCTCCGCACCCCAGTCTGCAGCTTCTCATGTCTCGATTAAAAGCCTGACGCGTTTCTGAGCCTACGCTCGTCTTCAGAGGCTCGACTTGAGTTAGACGCTTTGACACTCCCACTATTTAACCGCCCTCAGATGAGCGAACTCGTGTGAGTTGGAACTCACTGCCTTGTGGGACTTGTAGTTCGTGTCTCTTCCCTGTATGGGTGCGTGTTCTGCCATTTCATAGCCCTGGATGGGCCCCGGGATGTAGATGTCCATAGATCCCTTGGCTGCTGCTTCACAACAGGTTCGGCAACTTCCGACCCGTGACACCCATGGATCTTCCGCGGGGGGGTGCACCCTTCGCGGCTGGGCTGCCGCGTGCAAATAAAAGCTCCGAGTTACCCACAGGTTAAGGATGCACTCATCCAGCAGCCCTTTCTTCAAACGGGTAAAGACATCTCCGCACCCCAGTCTGCAGCTTCTCATGTCTCGATTAAAAGCCTGACGCGTTTCTGAGCCTACGCTCGTCTTCAGAGGCTCGACTTGAGTTAGACGCTTTGACACTCCCACTATTTAACCGCCCTCAGATGAGCGAACTCGTGTGAGTTGGAACGCACTGCCTTGTGGGACTTGTAGTTCGTGTCTCTTCCCTGTATGGGTGCGTGTTCTGCCATTTCATAGCCCTGGATGGGCCCCGGGATGTAGATGTCCATAGATCCCTTGGCTGCTGCTTCACAACAGGTTCGGCAACTTCCGACCCGTGACCCCCATGGATCTTCCGCGGGGGGGTGCACCCTTCGCGGCTGGGCTGCCGCATGCAAATGAAAGCTCCGAGTTACCCACAGGTTAAGGATGCACTCATCCAGCAGCCCTTGCTTCAAACGGGTAAAGACATCTCCGCACCCCAGTCTGCAGTTTCTCATGTCTCGATTAAAAGCCTGACGCGTTTCTGAGCCTACGCTCGTCTTCAGAGGCTCGACTTGAGTTAGACGCTTTGACACTCCCACTATTTAACCGCCCTCAGATGAGCGAACTCGTGTGAGTTGGAACTCACTGCCTTGTGGGACTTGTAGTTCGTGTCTCTTCCCTGTATGGGTGCGTGTTCTGCCATTTCATAGCCCTGGATGGGCCCCGGGATGTAGATGTCCATAGATCCCTTGGCTGCTGCTTCACAACAGGTTCGGCAACTTCCGACCCGTGACCCCCATGGATCTTCCGCGGGGGGGTGCACCCTTCGCGGCTGGGCTGCCGCGTGCAAATAAAAGCTCCGAGTTACCCACAGGTTAAGGATGCACTCATCCAGCAGCCCTTTCTTCAAACGGGTAAAGACATCTCCGCACCCCAGTCTGCAGCTTCTCATGTCTCGATTAAAAGCCTGACGCGTTTCTGAGCCTACGCTCGTCTTCAGAGGCTCGACTTGAGTTAGACGCTTTGACACTCCCACTATTTAACCGCCCTCAGATGAGCGAACTCGTGTGAGTTGGAACGCACTGCCTTGTGGGACTTGTAGTTCGTGTCTCTTCCCTGTATGGGTGCGTGTTCTGCCATTTCATAGCCCTGGATGGGCCCCGGGATGTAGATGTCCATAGATCCCTTGGCTGCTGCTTCACAACAGGTTCGGCAACTTCCGACCCGTGACCCCCATGGATCTTCCGCGGGGGGGGTGCACCCTTCGCGGCTGGGCTGCCGCGTGCAAATGAAAGCTCTGAGTTACCCACAGGTTAAGGATGCACTCATCCAGCAGCCCTTGCTTCAAACGGGTAAAGACATCTCCGCACCCCAGTCTGCAGCTTCTCATGTCTCGATTAAAAGCCTGACGCGTTTCTGAGCCTACGCTCGTCTTCAGAGGCTCGACTTGAGTTAGACGCTTTGACACTCCCACTATTTAACCGCCCTCAGATGAGCGAACTCGTGTGAGTTGGAACGCACTGCCTTGTGGGACTTGTAGTTCGTGTCTCTTCCCTGTATGGGTGCGTGTTCTGCCATTTCATAGCCCTGGATGGGCCCCGGGATGTAGATGTCCATAGATCCCTTGGCTGCTGCTTCACAACAGGTTCGGCAACTTCCGACCCGTGACCCCCATGGATCTTCCGCGGGGGGGTGCACCCTTCGCGGCTGGGCTGCCGCGTGCAAATGAAAGCTCCGAGTTACCCACAGGTTAAGGATGCACTCATCCAGCAGCCCTTGCTTCAAACGGGTAAAGACATCTCCGCACCCCAGTCTGCAGCTTCTCATGTCTCGATTAAAAGCCTGACGCGTTTCTGAGCCTACGCTCGTCTTCAGAGGCTCGACTTGAGTTAGACGCTTTGACACTCCCACTATTTAACCGCCCTCAGATGAGCGAACTCGTGTGAGTTGGAACGCACTGCCTTGTGGGACTTGTAGTTCGTGTCTCTTCCCTGTATGGGTGCGTGTTCTGCCATTTCATAGCCCTGGATGGGCCCAGGGATGTAGATGTCCATAGATCCCTTGGCTGCTGCTTCACAACAGGTTCGGCAACTTCCGACCCGTGACCCCCATGGATCTTCCGCGGGGGGGTGCACCCTTCGCGGCTGGGCTGCCGCGTGCAAATGAAAGCTCCGAGTTACCCACAGGTTAAGGATGCACTCATCCCGCAGCCCTTGCTTCAAACGGGTAAAGACATCTCCGCACCCCAGTCTGCAGCTTCTCATGTCTCGATTAAAAGCCTGACGCGTTTCTGAGCCTACGCTTGTCTTCAGAGGCTCGACTTGAGTTAGACGCTTTGACACTCCCACTATTTAACCGCCCTCAGATGAGCGAACTCGTGTGAGTTGGAACGCACTGCCTTGTGGGACTTGTAGTTCGTGTCTCTTCCCTGTATGGGTGCGTGTTCTGCCATTTCATAGCCCTGGATGGGCCCCGGGATGTAGATGTCCATAGATCCCTTGGCTGCTGCTTCACAACAGGTTCAGCAACTTCCGACCCGTGACCCCCATGGATCTTCCGCGGGGGGGTGCACCCTTCGCGGCTGGGCTGCCGCGTGCAAATGAAAGCTCCGAGTTACCCACAGGTTAAGGATGCACTCATCCAGCAGCCCTTGCTTCAAACGGGTAAAGACATCTCCGCACCCCAGTCTGCAGCTTCTCATGTCTCGATTAAAAGCCTGACGCGTTTCTGAGCCTACGCTCGTCTTCAGAGGCTCGACTTGAGTTAGACGCTTTGACACTCCCACTATTTAACCGCCCTCAGATGAGCGAACTCGTGTGAGTTGGAACGCACTGCCTTGTGGGACTTGTAGTTCGTGTCTCTTCCCTGTATGGGTGCGTGTTCTGCCATTTCATAGCCCTGGATGGGCCCCGGGATGTAGATGTCCATAGATCCCTTGGCTGCTGCTTCACAACAGGTTCGGCAACTTCCGACCCGTGACCCCCATGGATCTTCCGCGGGGGGGTGCACCCTTCGGGGCTGGGCTGCCGCGTGCAAATGAAAGCTCCGAGTTACCCACAGGTTAAGGATGCACTCATCCAGCAGCCCTTGCTTCAAACGGGTAAAGACATCTCCGCACCCCAGTCTGCAGCTTCTCATGTCTCGATTAAAAGCCTGACGCGTTTCTGAGCCTATGCTCGTCTTCAGAGGCTCGACTTGAGTTAGACGCTTTGACACTCCCACTATTTAACCGCCCTCAGATGAGCGAACTCGTGTGAGTTGGAACGCACTGCCTTGTGGGACTTGTAGTTCGTGTCTCTTCCCTGTATGGGTGCGTGTTCTGCCATTTCATAGCCCTGGATGGGCCCCGGGATGTAGATGTCCATAGATCCCTTGGCTGCTGCTTCACAACAGGTTCGGCAACTTCCGACTCGTGACCCCCATGGATCTTCCGCGGGGGGGTGCACCCTTCGCGGCTGGGCTGCCGCGTGCAAATGAAAGCTCCGAGTTACCCACAGGTTAAGGATGCACTCATCCAGCAGCCCTTGCTTCAAACGGGTAAAGACATCTCCGCACCCCAGTCTGCAGCTTCTCATGTCTCAATTAAAAGCCTGACGCGTTTCTGAGCCTACGCTCGTCTTCAGAGGCTCGACTTGAGTTAGACGCTTTGACACTCCCACTATTTAACCGCCCTCAGATGAGCGAACTCGTTTGAGTTGGAACGCACTGCCTTGTGGGACTTGTAGTTCGTGTCTCTTCCCTGTATGGGTGCGTGTTCTGCCATTTCATAGCCCTGGATGGGCCCCGGGATGTAGATGTCCATAGATCCCTTGGCTGCTGCTTCACAACAGGTTCGGCAACTTCCGACCCGTGACCCCCATGGATCTTCCGCGGGGGGGTGCACCCTTCGCGGCTGGGCTGCCGCGTGCAAATGAAAGCTCCGAGTTACCCACAGGTTAAGGATGCACTCATCCAGCAGCCCTTGCTTCAAACGGGTAAAGACATCTCCGCACCCCAGTCTGCAGCTTCTCATGTCTCGATTAAAAGCCTCTGAAGACGAGCGTAGGCTCAGAAACGCGTCAGGCTTTTAATCGAGACATGAGAAGCTGCAGACTGGGGTGCGGAGATGTCTTTACCCGTTTGAAGCAAGGGCTGCTGGATGAGTGCATCCTTAACCTGTGGGTAACTCGGAGCTTTCATTTGCACGCGGCAGCCCAGCCGCGAAGGGTGCACCCCCCCGCGGAAGATCCATGGGGGTCACGGGTCGGAAGTCGCCGAACCTGTTGTGAAGCAGCAGCCAAGGGATCTATGGACATCTACATCCCGGGGCCCATCCAGGGCTATGAAATGGCAGAACACGCACCCATACAGGGAAGAGACACGAACTACAAGTCCCACAAGGCAGTGCGTTCCAACTCACACGAGTTCGCTCATCTGAGGGCGGTTAAATAGTGGGAGTGTCAAAGCGTCTAACTCAAGTCGAGCCTCTGAAGACGAGCGTAGGCTCAGAAACGCGTCAGGCTTTTAATCGAGACATGAGAAGCTGCAGACTAGGGTGCGGAGATGTCTTTACCCGTTTGAAGCAAGGGCTGCTAGATGAGTGCATCCTTAACCTGTGGGTAACTCGGAGCTTTCATTTGCACGCGGCAGCCCAGCCACGAAGGGTGCACCCCCCCGCGGAAGATCCATGGGGGTCACGGGTCGGAAGTCGCCGAACCTGTTGTGAAGCAGCAGCCAAGGGATCTATGGACATCTACATCCCGGGGCCCATCCAGGGCTATGAAATGGCAGAACACGCACCCATACAGGGAAGAGACACGAACTACAAGTCCCACAAGGCAGTGCGTTCCAACTCACACGAGTTCGCTCATCTGAGGGCGGTTAAATAGTGGGAGTGTCAAAGCGTCTAACTCAAGTCGAGCCTCTGAAGACGAGCGTAGGCTCAGAAACGCGTCAGGCTTTTAATCGAGACATGAGAAGCTGCAGACTGGGGTGCGGAGATGTCTTTACCCGTTTGAAGCAAGGGCTGCTGGATGAGTGCATCCTTAACCTGTGGGTAACTCGGAGCTTTCATTTGCACGCGGCAGCCCAGCGCGAAGGGTGCACCCCCCCGGGGAAGATCCATGGGGGTCACGGGTCGGAAGTCGCCGAACCTGTTGTGAAGCAGCAGCCAAGGGATCTATGGACATCTACATCCCGGGGCCCATCCAGGGCTATGAAATGGCAGAACACGCACCCATACAGGGAAGAGACACGAACTACAAGTCCCACAAGGCAGTGCGTTCCAACTCACACGAGTTCGCTCATCTGAGGGCGGTTAAATAGTGGGAGTGTCAAAGCGTCTAACTCAAGTCGAGCCTCTGAAGACGAGCGTAGGCTCAGAAACGCGTCAGGCTTTTAATCGAGACATGAGAAGCTGCAGACTGGGGTGCGGAGATGTCTTTACCCGTTTGAAGCAAGGGCTGCTGGATGAGTGCATCCTTAACCTGTGGGTAACTCGGAGCTTTCATTTGCACGCGGCAGCCCAGCCGCGAAGGGTGCACCCCCCCGCGGAAGATCCATGGGGGTCACGGGTCGGAAGTCGCCGAACCTGTTGTGAAGCAGCAGCCAAGGGATCTATGGACATCTACATCCCGGGGCCCATCCAGGGCTATGAAATGGCAGAACACGCACCCATACAGGGAAGAGACACGAACTACAAGTCCCACAAGGCAGTGCGTTCCAACTCACACGAGTTCGCTCATCTGAGGGCGGTTAAATAGTGGGAGTGTCAAAGCGTCTAACTCAAGTCGAGCCTCTGAAGACGAGCGTAGGCTCAGAAACGCGTCAGGCTTTTAATCGAGACATGAGAAGCTGCAGACTAGGGTGCGGAGATGTCTTTACCCGTTTGAAGCAAGGGCTGCTAGATGAGTGCATCCTTAACCTGTGGGTAACTCGGAGCTTTCATTTGCACGCGGCAGCCCAGCCACGAAGGGTGCACCCCCCCGCGGAAGATCCATGGGGGTCACGGGTCGGAAGTCGCCGAACCTGTTGTGAAGCAGCAGCCAAGGGATCTATGGACATCTACATCCCGGGGCCCATCCAGGGCTATGAAATGGCAGAACACGCACCCATACAGGGAAGAGACACGAACTACAAGTCCCACAAGGCAGTGCGTTCCAACTCACACGAGTTCGCTCATCTGAGGGCGGTTAAATAGTGGGAGTGTCAAAGCGTCTAACTCAAGTCGAGCCTCTGAAGACGAGCGTAGGCTCAGAAACGCGTCAGGCTTTTAATCGAGACATGAGAAGCTGCAGACTGGGGTGCGGAGATGTCTTTACCCGTTTGAAGCAAGGGCTGCTGGATGAGTGCATCCTTAACCTGTGGGTAACTCGGAGCTTTCATTTGCACGCGGCAGCCCAGCGCGAAGGGTGCACCCCCCCGGGGAAGATCCATGGGGGTCACGGGTCGGAAGTCGCCGAACCTGTTGTGAAGCAGCAGCCAAGGGATCTATGGACATCTACATCCCGGGGCCCATCCAGGGCTATGAAATGGCAGAACACGCACCCATACAGGGAAGAGACACGAACTACAAGTCCCACAAGGCAGTGCGTTCCAACTCACACGAGTTCGCTCATCTGAGGGCGGTTAAATAGTGGGAGTGTCAAAGCGTCTAACTCAAGTCGAGCCTCTGAAGACGAGCGTAGGCTCAGAAACGCGTCAGGCTTTTAATCGAGACATGAGAAGCTGCAGACTGGGGTGCGGAGATGTCTTTACCCGTTTGAAGCAAGGGCTGCTGGATGAGTGCATCCTTAACCTGTGGGTAACTCGGAGCTTTCATTTGCACGCGGCAGCCCAGCCGCGAAGGGTGCACCCCCCCGCGGAAGATCCATGGGGGTCACGGGTCGGAAGTCGCCGAACCTGTTGTGAAGCAGCAGCCAAGGGATCTATGGATATCTACATCCCGGGGCCCATCCAGGGCTATGAAATGGCAGAACACGCACCCATACAGGGAAGAGACACGAACTACAAGTCCCACAAGGCAGTGCGTTCCAACTCACACGAGTTCGCTCATCTGAGGGCGGTTAAATAGTGGGAGTGTCAAAGCGTCTAACTCAAGTCGAGCCTCTGAAGACGAGCGTAGGCTCAGAAACGCGTCAGGCTTTTAATCGAGACATGAGAAGCTGCAGACTGGGGTGCGGAGATGTCTTTACCCGTTTGAAGCAAGGGCTGCTGGATGAGTGCATCCTTAACCTGTGGGTAACTCGGAGCTTTCATTTGCACGCGGCAGCCCAGCCGCGAATGGTGCACCCCCCCGCGGAAAATCCATGGGGGTCACGGGTCGGAAGTCGCCGAACCTGTTGTGAAGCAGCAGCCAAGGGATCTATGGACATCTACATCCCGGGGCCCATCCAGGGCTATGAAATGGCAGAACACGCACCCATACAGGGAAGAGACACGAACTACAAGTCCCACAAGGCAGTGCGTTCCAACTCACACGAGTTCGCTCATCTGAGGGCGGTTAAATAGTGGGAGTGTCAAAGCGTCTAACTCAAGTCGAGCCTCTGAAGACGAGCGTAGGCTCAGAAACGCGTCAGGCTTTTAATCGAGACATGAGAAGCTGCAGACTGGGGTGCGGAGATGTCTTTACCCGTTTGAAGCAAGGGCTGCTGGATGAGTGCATCCTTAACCTGTGGGTAACTCGGAGCTTTCATTTGCACGCGGCAGCCCAGCCGCGAAGGGTGCACCCCCCCGCGGAAGATCCATGGGGGTCACGGGTCGGAAGTCGCCGAACCTGTTGTGAAGCAGCAGCCAAGGGATCTATGGACATCTACATCCCGGGGCCCATCCAGGGCTATGAAATGGCAGAACACGCACCCATACAGGGAAGAGACACGAACTACAAGTCCCACAAGGCAGTGCGTTCCAACTCACACGAGTTCGCTCATCTGAGGGCGGTTAAATAGTGGGAGTGTCAAAGCGTCTAACTCAAGTCGAGCCTCTGAAGACGAGCGTAGGCTCAGAAACGCGTCAGGCTTTTAATCGAGACATGAGAAGCTGCAGACTGGGGTGCGGAGATGTCTTTACCCGTTTGAAGCAAGGGCTGCTGGATGAGTGCATCCTTAACCTGTGGGTAACTCGGAGCTTTCATTTGCACGCGGCAGCCCAGCCGCGAAGGGTGCACCCCCCGCGGAAGATCCATGGGGGTCACGGGTCGGAAGTCGCCGAACCTGTTGTGAAGCAGCAGCCAAGGGATCTATGGACATCTACATCCCGGGGCCCATCCAGGGCTATGAAATGGCAGAACACGCACCCATACAGGGAAGAGACACGAACTACAAGTCCCACAAGGCAGTGCGTTCCAACTCACACGAGTTCGCTCATCTGAGGGCGGTTAAATAGTGGGAGTGTCAAAGCGTCTAACTCAAGTCGAGCCTCTGAAGACGAGCGTAGGCTCAGAAACGCGTCAGGCTTTTAATCGAGACATGAGAAGCTGCAGACTGGGGTGCGGAGATGTCTTTACCCGTTTGAAGCAAGGGCTGCTGGATGAGTGCATCCTTAACCTGTGGGTAACTCGGAGCTTTCATTTGCACGCGGCAGCCCAGCCGCGAAGGGTGCACCCCCCCGCGGAAGATCCATGGGGGTCACGGGTCGGAAGTCGCCGAACCTGTTGTGAAGCAGCAGCCAAGGGATCTATGGACATCTACATCCCGGGGCCCATCCAGGGCTATGAAATGGCAGAACACGCACCCATACAGGGAAGAGACACGAACTACAAGTCCCACAAGGCAGTGCGTTCCAACTCACACGAGTTCGCTCATCTGAGGGCGGTTAAATAGTGGGAGTGTCAAAGCGTCTAACTCAAGTCGAGCCTCTGAAGACGAGCGTAGGCTCAGAAACGCGTCAGGCTTTTAATCGAGACATGAGAAGCTGCAGACTGGGGTGCGGAGATGTCTTTACCCGTTTGAAGCAAGGGCTGCTGGATGAGTGCATCCTTAACCTGTGGGTAACTCGGAGCTTTCATATATATATATTACCTACTGGCGGTCGCCAGTAGGTATATATAGTTAGGATTTTTTCTCTATGGGTTTTTTGAAAATTCTATGTCTAATAACTTTGGCGTTTGTGGACGGAATTGGCTGAAATTTTCAGAAAAATGGCACATTTTGTTTCTGAGCAGCCCTTGAAAATTTGGGGGGGGTTCGTCCAGTGGGGGCCGAGAAAAAAGGGGGGTCCCAAAACGTGTTTTTAACATTGAGTTTTCCATAGGGCGGTTGGCCTCACTTTTAGCCCGAACGGCTGAATGGATTTGCACGAAACTTGGCAAAATTGTAGGGACTGGTAGCCCGATGTGCCTTTTGTAGGTCTCAATATATGTGCTCCAGTGGATTTTGAGAAATTAACGTTTAAAAAAAGATATATATCTGTAACAGCGGACCGGTTAGCGCTCTGGTTCGCGGACTTTTCGCGCAACGGAGCTTTGTGAAGCGAAGCTGATTGGTTCTCCGGCGTCTGTCAACATTCCAAACAGTCCGTAGCGGCCGCCATCTTGTCTCTCGGTAGGATCGAGAGACAAGAGGAGGTCAAAACAAAGGGGGAAATAACTATAAGGGGGCATAGTAGATCCCCGCTGACCCCCTAGGTTTGATGTGGAGGTTTTAAAAGGGCCCCGCGGGGCAAAAAAAAATAATAAAAATAATAATTGAACGGCTGAATGGATTTGCACGAAACTTGGCAAAATATTAGGGACTGGTAGCCCGATGTGCCTTTGCTAGGTCTCAATATATGTGCTCCAGTGGATTTTGAGAAATTAACGTTCAAAAAAAGATATATATCTGTAACAGCGCTCCGCTTCGCGTAACGGAGGTTTGCGAAGCTGATTGGTCATTCTGTCACTGGGCTATAGTTGGGCTACATCTGGCTGATATTTGGGCTACATTTGTTTTTTTGTGTGTCTGGCGGCCATCTTTGGGCTACATTGGGCTACATTGGGCTTCATTGGGCTACATTCGGCTAATTAGCAAATAGCTCATCGCAAACTAGGAATGGTAAAGAATCGCTATTTATTCCTTAAAGTTCGCTATTTAGGAAATGCAAATAACTTTGATGATACATATGGCGGTTCATCTCTAACAAGATAAGAAGCATAGGGATAGATTTATGATGACTGGCGCATCACCAGGGATGTGTTAGTCATTCTGTGCCGCTGTTCCGTCACCTATGGTGTGCTGCATTTACAATGCGGCGCATCATGGGGCAAAAACAGCACAGATGCGTGATGTATCTGTGCCGTAAAGGTGGCGCATTGCTGGAGTTGTATCGCAAGTGTGATGAAGCTCCAGCAAGGGTCGGGGGTGCCCCTGTCGCAGGGTTTCTGTTCTCACACAGAACTGTGGACAGAGGATTGGAACCTCGGCGAATTAGGGTGTCCCAAAACTCACGTTAGTAATCAAAAACTATTTAGCAAGCTAGGTACAGTGTCACATTGGATATAACAAACTCTCAATGTTTAGACAATCCAGAATATGAACTTATAGTACCTCAGGATACGTGGAACTCATGAACAGTCGGTCGTTATATATTTCTTAGAAACCAGAACATGGAGTTAAGAAGAACACATGTGTATTTGAAATGTTTATTTACTAATGCCGTCTTCTCAGGCGTAGTACCTTAGATAATAAAAGTACACATATTATCAGTAGCAAAATTACCAGCATAGTTACTAGTACATAAAAAGTGAATGGTGATAGTATGTTAACATGCTGTAAATGAATAAGAGTTAGCAACACTTATAAGCAGCCGCGGGCCGTGGAGGGAGTTACGGTGAGGCAGGGAGGCGGGGAGGGGGAGAAGCAGGGTGGAGAATACAAGTACACATATTATCAGTAGCAAAATTACCAGCATAGTTACTAGTACATAAAAAGCGAATGGTGACAGTATGTTAACATGCTGTAAATGAATAAGAGTTAGCAACACTTATAAGCAGCCGCGGGCCGTGGAGGGAGTTACGGTGGGGCAGGGAGGTGGGGAGGGGGAGGGGCAAGGTAGAGAGGGCTCCACCCTGCTTCTCCCCCTCCCCGCCTCCCTGCCCCATCGTAACTCCCTCCACGGCCCGCGGCTGCTTATATCTCACCCTCCCTAATACACATATTATATTATTTGCTAAGAAGGTCTCTTTGTGTTGGTTTAGGGCGTGTCCATACTTTAGTGTCTTAGATTTGAAGGAATCACATCAGCATACACCAGCTCTCTCTTCATGTGAACCGCATCAACTGTTGTGTATGTGTGTTCGGCAAAGCAATATAAAACCCGCCTCATGCCCAGAATTGGCAGAAGTTGCACTTATGTTATGAGTATGAAGTCGTGGAGATCAGACCTCATAACAATTCTGTATCGTGTTGTTCTTGAAACTTTAGCACTCGCTGTACAGATATAGTTTAACAAGTAAAGCAGATAGTAGACCAATAACATATTATTCTCATGTAAACCACGAGGAACTACTAGGTGGAAAGCTAAAGCAACAACTAAGTGTCGTGTGCAGAAGTTGCAAAAAAGGAAAAATGGCGTTTAAACCGGTAATGAGCCCATGCTAACTTAACACGGTGTAAAGATATCCAGGACCTAGATGACACCTCCTCATGATCCGGAAACGAACTGAATAAGATAATAGAAGTGCCATCTCATGAGAGCAGATTGCAAGTTTATATGTGGACGGTCCGCAAGGTAAAGCATTAAAAACTAGGAAAATTCAATGCTAAAGAAAAATAAAACAGCCAAGTACTTTATCGAGTCTTAAGCCAATAGGCAAGGTAAATAATAAAAACTTGACAAATAAGTCAATGAATTGTCAATGAAATGCTAGTACTCAGCATATCAAACATGAAAAAGGTCTATGACATAACTGTGTATGCAAAATAAGCTGCAACAGCCTCCAATAGGAAGTCACCGTCTTCATCCGAAATCAGTTCAGCCATCCAATTTAAAAGCGGAAAAGAACATACGTGCTCTCCCAGCACCGGATCCTCTATCACCATCAGAGGACAGCTCGGTGGGTTTTCAAGAAAGCTGTGTTCCAAGAAAGACTGTGCTGCCGCCAGTAAATTCCAGGGACCAAGTAGTCCATGCATCAATGCCACAGCCATAATCCTTTCGCCAGGACAAATCAACTCGTGAGTAATGATAGGAGTCATCAGCTGATTAAAGTCGACGTCAGGAGAAACCGGTCCGCAGAGACACAAATCAATGGCCCAATCGAAATCACAGGTCAGGCAGTGAAATACAGGCTGGACACAGGTGAAGTAGGAGAACCGAAAAGATAATCCATATGCCGTGCTTAATATCGCCAACGGCATTGTGCCATAATATTCTAGCATGCGATTGCGGAACAGTGTCAGCAGCTGCAGGGTCGGAGGTTGCATAGGAGGGACATCCATATTTAAAAATGTAAAAAAGCACAAGAGCGTCCGCTGGTAATGCAAGTAAAAATGCAATCCACGAACCAGAGTGGAGAAAATGGAATGAAAGGGAGCAGGGATGACTCCAAAGATTTTCTCAAATGAAGTCACGAGACCACTGGTAACAACTTTAAAAAAGTGTGCCAGGGATTTTGTGGAGGATGCGTTAAAGATAGTCGGAAACATGTTGCTGAAATTGAAAGGCAAACCTGTGTACGGGTGTTCGCTATGTGAAGTACGAAAGTTTCACGGGCCGAACTCAAGGCCACCTCTCTCTGAGACAAAAGAGCTCTTATTCTTGTCATGCCGTTGAAACGTGTCCCAAGGTTGGTATTTGTGGCCAGATTGAAAACTCCCTATGTTCATGTGTGGGAGGAAATAGAACATTTCTGCAGCAAATAACCCGTTCACTTACTGTTACGATAAAAGGAATACTTTTAATTAACTCAGAACAATCTTCATTATTGAGCATCAAATAACTACCATTTTCCAACAACTTGAACGTGGGGATGATAGCAGGAACTGGCGTGCCTTGCAACACGCAAGCCATATTTGGTCGGTGTTTGTTGCATGAATCGTGTAACTGTATGTGCCTACACATTAGTGAATGATCTGGCGTCTCAGTGCATTCCTCTCCATTCAGATAAACTTCTTGATCATCTTTGAAACATCTGTATGTGTATGGAAGCGACCAGACCTCATGAACAAAAGCACTACCTAAAGGTTCATAAAGACCTATTGGTATATATTTCATACAATTTGAAAACTTATATAAAGCAAAAGGCAGCGTTATTAAACCGTGGATAAGGCATGTTGCCAAAAAACCCGCAATCCTCTGCTGATGATGTCACTGAGCATGTCATGAATGATGTAATATGTGACATCATCAGTAGTGGATTATGGGTAATAGTATCTCTAGTTTACTCCCCTATAGCTGTCTTTCTTTTAACATAAGTGTGTGTTTCCTTCCCTTATACTTACTGTTTTTGGTTCGCTTCCAGTTCGCGTACCAGCGAGCGAACTAGGAAGCGAACTAAGAGAAATAGAGGTTGGCACAGTTCCAAATATTGTACCAATTTTTTAATAACGGGGAGGTAGTTCTGAAAAGAACTTTTTTTTTTATTTTTCTGAACATTTTTTTACTGTTTTTGAATTTTTCGGAACAGTTTTATATTTTTTTGGGTTTTTCTTGGAGGGGGCAATGAAAACGATTCATTGTAAAGGGCTCAACAGGAGCAACAAAACAAAAAAAAGAAGTATTTATTATTTTGGGCGTTTCGGACAAACTTGCATATGATAGTCAATAGCTCTGTTGATCAGAGTGATGCTTCTTTCTCCGTAGGAAATGAATCCATCGCAAAATACGCAGGTGTGTTTTACTTCACCAAATCTCATTTGTATATTTGGCACCATCTCCCTGCCCTCTGGTCCCGTTACTTCCGGTACAACAGATCTTCTGGCCATAATAGGGAGATTATCTAGGTCGTTCCGAAACTGTGCAGCACTGTAGTTGTTAGGATGCCACCTAGTCATATGGCGATGCATTGTGTAGTTTCCGAAACTGTATTTTTTGTCGGTCCCTCTGGACAGTCTATCTTGACATATAAGGCAAGTTACGTATCTTGCATTTACTTTTTTCTGACCTTTGGGAATTTTAAAAAATTGCCAAATGAAGTTTTCTTTCCGGTGAGACGTCTTGGGCTGCTCAGGCAAAAACTGCCTCTCTTCGTGCTCGTCCTCCTGTTCCTCTTCTTCTTCTTCTTGTTGAATTACAACTTGAGCAGGTGGTCCACTCTTCCTTGGATGTGGTGGAGGTGGTGGGGAAGCACCAGCTGAAGCTACTAAAGAAGCCATTGCTCAGTGATCACAAAGGGTCTTTCTCTCACAATGATGAAAGTCAGAGTGAGGAAAGAAGGAGGGATTTTCATCATTTGGGAAAAACAAGAGTTCTCAACCAATCAAAAGTGTTCATTTTAGATTATATGACCTAGTCTTACATCATTAGGAAACCAAAAGTGAAATGAACCAATGAAAAGTGTTATTACCAAGTCACATGACTTGCTGTGTTTACGTTAAGCGCTTTGCAGGGCCTCCCGGTTTGCTTCCAGAAACCTGCGCTTTGGCACTCGCTTCGCGTACCAGTTCGCTAACGTAGCACGTCATATGACGTATCAAGCGACAACGTGGAACGTCATGCGGACGGGAGGCGTCACGATGTTGTTTTCTAACGCGGCACTTGCGGTAAAGAAACGTTTACCGGCTCGCGGTCTATTTCGCGGCATCAAGGTCAGCTAACGGGAAGCTTCCCGATTCGCGAAGCGGGAACGAAGAAAAAAAAATATTTTAAAAAAAAATTATTCATAAACATATAAAATATATTTTTGGATTTAAAGAAGAATACATTTTACAGCTACAGATATTAGCTGTTAAAAAACCAATGAAATTCACAGAAAAAACCATAGGTTATAGACCATATATAGTTAGGAATTAGCATTTACAAAACCTTGAAAATTCACTGAAAAAACCATAGGTTATAGACCATATATAGTTAGGAATTAGCATTTAGAAAACCTTATTTTACTCACACAAAACCATTGAAATTCCATATATAGTTAGTTGCACTAACTATATATCGCGCACCTGCAATCCACTGCTGATGATGTCACATATTACATCATTCATGACATGGTCAGTGACATCACTGATGACATCACTGATGACATCTCAAATGACATCACTGATGACATCACTGATGACAACATCCAGTGACTGTATGCTTCTGTAAAGTTAAAATATGTCTTACATATTGAAGAATGAGTGGATGTATAAGTGTCTGGATGAAGGATTTAGTAGGTGCATGACTGACTGTATAAGTGAGTGATTAAATGTGTCTCACTGAGTGCATGGGTTAGTGACTAAACTGTTTTAAATTGTGCATCATTGTGTCTGTTGTTTTGTAATCTGATGCATGTGTTGATCATTAGCTATATGACTAACTATATGGGTTATTGATTAGTTGCCCAAGTATTTGTATGGGAGACTGAGTGTGTGTGTGGGTGTCTGGGAGGTGTATGACTCTGTGCATAGATGTGTGAGCAGTTGATTCACTAGATGTATGGGTTCAAAAGTGCATGTGGAAACATCTGTATGGGCGGTTGACTGTGTGCATGAGT
Source organism: Lissotriton helveticus (assembly GCF_964261635.1). NCBI lineage: Eukaryota > Metazoa > Chordata > Amphibia > Caudata > Salamandridae > Lissotriton > Lissotriton helveticus. Next base: position 1,630,993,737 of record NC_136061.1, on the reverse strand, counting down.
GTATTGGTGAGTGAATGGATATCTCAGTGCTACATGTCAAAGTAAGTACATATGTAAAACACAGTACATGTGATAGTTGACATATATAAATAACTGTGCATAAGAGCCAGTGAATGTGTGAGTGGCTGTATGGATTATTGTGAACTTGTATCAGGGATTGTATAACAGAGTAAATATGTGTTATTATATGTTCCAATAAGTAAGGTGTGTATAACTATATAGTTGAGGAAATCGAGGTGTGATTGATTCTTTGCAAGACTGACTAGGTGTGTGAGTAACTCCATGGATGAGTGACAGTCTGTGAGTGTCTGTTTACACTGAGTGTATCTAAGGTTATATTAGAGTCTGAAGAGGTTCATTGTATCATCACATGAATGATGTCATCAGTGATGTGATCAGTAATGTCAAATGAGATGTCATCAGTGATGTCATCAGTGATGTCATTTGAGATGTCATCAGTGATGTCATCAGTGATGTCACTGACCATGTCATGAATGATGTAATATGTGACATCATCAGCAGTGGATTGCAGGTGCGCGATATATAGTTAGTGCAACTAACTATATATGGAATTTCAATGGTTTTGTGTGAGTAAAATAAGGTTTTCTAAATGCTAATTCCTAACTATATATGGTCTATAACCTATGGTTTTTTCAGTGAATTTTCAAGGTTTTGTAAATGCTAATTCCTAACTATATATGGTCTATAACCTATGGTTTTTTCTGTGAATATATATATATATATATATATATATCTGCAATACCTCGCAGCGCTCCACCAGTGCAGTGAATAACAAGGCATGGACCATCTCTTGTGCAGTATGCTATTTATTATCCAACAAACAGCTCAGTCATGACGCGTTTCGGCCGTCCCTGCGGCCTTGGTCACATGACGATACATAATTTTCAGCCCATTTTTAAAGTGCTAGTGCATCACATGTCAGGAATAGACAATGAAAAAATACTGACGGTTTTAATACCCTTAATGTCTTTGAATTATATTGCCACAATTTCTATCTGTATGAATACAGTAAATCCTTTGTGCAAAAAACATTTCATAATTCACCTCCATTGAGATAAGCTCATTATTACGGGCAGTACCATTGCAAAGTTTATAGAATTCTTATTCTTCTTACATATCCAGTCTATATCCCGTAGCTTAATAGTTCATACTAAATGTGTTTGACATGTGTTTACATAAAAGATGCCTAAATGCAAAACAAAGTGCTCACCACAAAGTGTCTAAGTTATACAAAAACTTTTTAGAAAAAAGAGAATTATTTGCTCTTAGTCAATTGCACAGGAGTTTGTATATGCATGCTATAGGTCACGTGCTATCAAACCAACAAGTTTTACTCACATATATAAGAACAAACACATCCCCATATATACAGTCGCCTTACTATCACCTAGAGGTGCCATGTATCCGATTGGAAAACATACACATTGTATCATACATAGAAGGATCCCCTTCTATGATCAAGTTAAAGTGACTTGGTGCAACAGTACAATGGGGGTAAAGTGACTCATGCTTAATGCTTACTAAAAGATTTAATTAATGAAACCTCCAAAAGTATTATACTACTACTGGTGGAGTTTCTACTGATAATTCAATTTCATTGGGGACTTTCGGGGAAGAGGAGTCAGGTATTTCATAATCTTACAAAAAGGGCAGTGTTTCAACAGGAAAAAATCAGTGCAATATACGAATCAATTAATTACATATCACTATTCTATTCATCTGTAAAAACCATGTTTAATGATAAAAACAGATAAAAGAATACTAGCACAATACAAGAACAAATTCAATATATCAGACGAGGATATCGGTGACATAATAAAACCAAACAATCTAAAATACATATGGATAAAACTACCCTAATGTTTAGAGGTCGGCTTATAATAACTGTAGGTCACCTATTGTGAAATGTTGTACACCAGCATATATTCCTAATCCTCTAATAAAAAGGAAAAAGGGGGAAATAAATATACAGTTGGTACAAAATATGTGCAAAATACGCAATTCAATATCCTAATCTAAAAACTTGTTCTAAAAAGGCTTACAGAGTGATACATATCTAATTATTCCATTCTGACAACCCCCGTGGCCTCTGTTTATAAATATGTGTGGAGGTCCTCTGTAGTATTAAGACCTCCGGGCCACTTAGAGTCGAATTCCAGAATGTAATTTGTTTCAGTTCTTCGCATGTTGGCCTCCCTATCCCCTCCTCTCTTTGTTATCGGGATAGATTCAATTGCATAATATTTTAATCCTTGGGTCTTACTGTTATGACATGCCTCAAAGTGTCTGGCAACTGGATGATTTTGATCTTTGTTCGTTATAGCACGCAAATGTTGCAGGATTCTTTTATGAACCGGCAACTTGGTGCTGCCAACATACTTAAAATGACATTCACATTCTAAAACATATATACAATATTCGGTTTTACATGTAAGCAATTGTTTGATTTCTCGAGTTGCCTTTGGGATGACTGTGGTATATTGCTTAGTGTTCACCCCATGTTGGCATGCCTTACATGCAAAGCATTTATAGAATCCCCTACTAACAGGTCGGCTGGGCTCTTTTTTCAGGCATTCCTGACTTTTCTTAGTTAAAATTGAGCCCAGGCTCATACCTTTACGATATGTTATTGATGGATTGGCGGGCATCAATTCCCCAATAGTAGGGTCATCTTGTATAAAATGCCAATTGCGTCTAACTATATTCCTTAATTCCCTCTCTTGTTTGGAATAAGTCAGAACTAACCGAACTGTATTGGTGTCTACACTCTGGATTCTTTTGTCTTTGGGGGTATATTTGAGGAGATCACTTCTAGCTTTTTGTCGGGACTTTCTAATGGCTGTTTCAACTGTTCTTGTGCTGTAGCCTCTTTCCACAAATCTATTTAAGCTCTCTTGCTGTTTCTTGATCATATCCCTATCATCACTACAAATACGGCGAATGCGAAGCATTTCGCCGTATGGGATTGATTTGATCAGGTGTTGCGGATGGGCGCTTGTCGCATGTAACAGTGTGTTACCAGCTGTCGGTTTTCTAAAAAGGGTAGTACTAAGAACATTACTTTTTAAAAAAACCTGCACATCTAAAAATGTCACCGATTCCTTGCTAATACTAGAAGTAAAATTCAAATTAAGATCATTTGCATTTATTTCCTGTATAAAATTTAAAACACTGTCCTCAGATCCATGCCACACAATAAAAAGATCATCAATAAAACGAAGCCAAGAGACTATGTTGGATGTGCAATAGTGCAAATACTTTCGCCTGAGGACCAGTTCCTCCCACCACCCCATAAAGAGGCACGCATAGCTAGGGGAGAAACTGGCCCCCATGGCTACACCCTGAACCTGTTGGAAAAATTGATCATTAAACATAAAATAATTGTTTTCCAAACAGAATGTAAGCATTTCCAGAAGCATTTTTGTGTGATTAGAGAGTTCCATAGGCCTTCTGCTAAGATAGTATTCACATGCTCGAAGGCCATCCCTATGTTTAATACATGTATATAGGGAGCTTACATCCAATGTTACCAGAAGATAGTCCGATTTCCACTCTATGTCGTTTAGTTTCCGCAAAAAATCACTCGTGTCCTGGACATATGAATTTAATGATTTCATGTGTGCCTGTAGAAAATAGTCTATATACTTTGATAAATTTTCCAAAGGTCCACCACATGCCGAGATAATTGGTCTTCCCGGCGGTTCAGTTAAACTCTTGTGGACCTTTGGGATGAAGTATATATATGGGGTCAGTGGGTGATCTTGTTTTATGTACTTGAATTCATCACCACTTAACATCCCTACTCCTTTCCAGGCTACCAGGTTTTTGTTCAGATGCTCCAACATTGTTCTATATTTTTGCGGATTACTTCTTCTGTAACAATTCATATCATTTAACTGTCTATATGCTTCATGGAGGTAACTCGCAATTGGCCATAGCACGATATTTCCTCCCTTGTCAGAGTTGCGAATTACCAGCTCAGCATTCTGTAGTTTTTTTACCAATTGGTTCAGTTTTCTCTCTTGGCTAGTATATTTTTTCTCTCTTTCATTGTTTACACGGGCCAGTTTCTTTATTTTCTTCACCACAGCTTCACTGAATGCATCGAGCCCATCACGTGTTGCCAGTGGAATATATTTTGATTTTGGTTTAAACGGAGTGATGGGTTTTCTTTGATCACTTAGGTTCACTCTTTCTTGCGTTCCCATGTTGTCTTCACTCCCCAACTGGCACATATCGTGATACAGTCCCATGTCACTTACTGTCAATTCCACCTCACCCCCACCTGATATTGGGGGCTCACTAGTTATGCTGGATTGTTTGTGCACAAATTGCTTTTTAAGTTTCAATTTTCGTATATATTGGTATATGTCAGCCCTTGTCCTTGTGTAGCAGAAGTTTGATTCTGGGCAGAAACTAAGGCCTAAACTGAGGAGTTGTTCTTCCGCTCTTGTTAGTGTCACAGAGCTCAAGTTTATTATGGACTTGGATTCCGTTAATTCCGTTGCCGGTATGGCCTGAATATCCTCAGTGCTATCTTGGGCTTCTTCAGCAGGGTCTACTGTCGTGGTTTGCGAGTTGCACCCCGACCCCGACCACGATTGCTTTGCCCTCCTCTGTTTTGCGGCATTGCGCCTGCCCCTCCTGCGTTGGGTTTTTGTTGCACAGTTTTTCCTTGAAAGCGAGACCTCAGGGTATCTCTTCTGCTCTCTTTTAAAATCTCCAATTCTTCCCCCAAGGTCAGTGCAACCTTACTTCTTGTTCTTGGCCCCTCATTTTCTGAGCCACTTTCTGCTGCTGAGCTGTACACCACCGAATCTTCCTCTGTGGACTGATTGGTCGCAGTGGTTATTGCACCCCGTTTATTCGCTTTCACTGCTCTTAAACTGTCAAATCGGCGTGCAAATGTAAAAATCTGCCCGTTGGCATAGTCATCTCGGTCCCTTTTAAATTTTTGAATTTTCCTGGTTTTTATTTTATCCTCTTCTTTAGCCAGTCTTGCTGTCATTTCCACCCTTAATTTAGTGGTTTCTGGGGTCTCTTTTCCGTTTGTTAGTAGTTTAATGTTCTCTTCAAGGGCATCTATTTTCTTTATTAACTCATCCCCATCAATTTCGGCAAACTGTACCAAAATTTGCATTAGGCGGCGTGAATTGTCAAGGTTGCATTCGCCCCATGCTACCATCATAAGGGGGTTTGGTGCCTCGTAGTTGGGGGCCAACATTATCCTTAGCCCTCTAGGGACTCTCCCCACATCCAAGTATCTCTTTAACGAACGTGCCTCCCACCATTTGGACTGTTCGTTACGTTTTAACTTCTCCAGCTCCTTGAATGCACTTCTAATATTGCTCGGCTGTACCCCACTAGGCTCCCCTCCAGTCCCATTGCTATCATTAGTTTCGTTCTCTATCGCCTCAGAGAACATCTCCTGCGCGGCGAGCTCCCGGGCTTTACGTGCATCGCCTGACATTGCTGTTTGTTGGGCTATATTCCTTGTGCTGCTTTGCACCCACGAAGACACCGCAATTACTCTCGGTCCTGGGCAGCCATCAACCACCCCGTTACGACCTCCTTCGGGCTTCGTGCGTGTACCTCCTCCCTCCAATCAGTCACACTTGTGTATTAAGCAGTTTCCTTTCCTTACCACAGTCGCATATCTCTCTTGGCGCGCGTTCAGTCCCCACGCCTGCTTTCTCAAACGGCTCCTCAGGTTCCTCACAGCGCGTTGCCAGAGTCCGCGACCTCGCTACTGACTGCTTCCGGGTTCCTTTCTTCACCCGTGTATCCGATTGGATGGCTTCGTTCTTTCCCTTGGATGGGACTTGAATGGTGCCCCCGGGGTCCCCGCCACAGTTTCCTACCAGCAGGCGGAACGGACGAAGATCGGGAACACAGTAGACTCCTTGCTACGAAGCCAACTTGTAGAGGAGGGGGTCCAGCGCCGGCAGCAGTCAAATGCCGGCAATTATCTGCAATACCTCGCAGCGCTCCACCAGTGCAGTGAATAACAAGGCATGGACCATCTCTTGTGCAGTATGCTATTTATTATCCAACAAACAGCTCAGTCATGACGCGTTTCGGCCGTCCCTGCGGCCTTGGTCACATGACGATACATAATTTTCAGCCCATTTTTAAAGTGCTAGTGCATCACATGTCAGGAATAGACAATGAAAAAATACTGACGGTTTTAATACCCTTAATGTCTTTGAATTATATTGCCACAATTTCTATCTGTATATATATATTACCTACTGTCGGTCCGGTCGCCAGTAGGTAGTTATAGTTAGGATCTACTTTCCATAGGAAATCCGTAACATTCTATTGGGAATAACTTTGGCGCCGGTGGACGAATCTTCGCGAATTTCTCAAAGAAGATGGCCCGCTCCGCTCTGCTCCTTCCCTGAAAGTTTGGGGGGGATTCGTTAAGCGGGGGCCGAGATAAAAGGGGGGTCCCAAAACGTTTTTTCCCCATGTTAATTTCCATAGGGCGGTTGGACTCACTTTTAGCCTGAACGGCTGAATGGATTTCCACCAAACTTACCAAAATTGTAGGGACTGGTAGCCCGATGTGCCTTTGCTATGTCTCAAGATATGTGCTCCAGTGGATTTTGAGTAATTTAGGTTAAAAAAAATATACATCTATAAGCGCGCCCCGGTACGTGCACCGGGGCGCGTACTAGCGCGCTACGCGAGTTCGCGAGCGGAAAGCTGATTGGCTCTCGGGTGTCTGTCAACATTCCAAACAGTCCGGAGCGGCCGCCATCTTGTGTCTCGGTAGGATCGAGACACAAGAGGTGGCAAAAATAAAGGGGGAAATGACCAAAAGTGGGCAGGGTAGACCCCCCTGACCCCCTAGGTTTAATGTGGGGGCCATAAAAGGCCGCGCGGGGCAAAAAAAAAAAAAAAATTCTATTTTCACGAGGGAAGCGCCCGGTACGAGCACCGGGGAGCGTACCGAGGAGCGTACAAGGGAGCGTACCATGGGGAAAACCCAGTGAAACAGTAAAATAATAATTGAAAGTGCTTAGAGGTAGGGTAGCTCTGAATAGAGTTGTTGTGTTGTGTGGGTGATGTAGGTACCAATGCAGAGTTTTAAATTCAATGTAGACCGTCTCCTTTGTAGATAATTTGCATGTTGTTACAGAAGTTATTGTGGTATATGGAATCCATAGGATAGTTTGTCAGGAAAGTAGAAACAGATCCTTTAAGCACACCCTGAGAAGGTCTAGGGGTTCATAGTTAGTCTATCCTGCTCCCTTATGATGTTTTCCAGTATTACATTTAATCTCTTCTAAATCTACACAAAATTGGCGGTGATATCGTGCATTAGAGACAGACAGTGAGAGAAAGGAGGCAGGAGATGAAAAACAGATGTCAAATACACTTTGGAGATAATATAGTGGGAGAAAGGAAGTAACTATGAGCAAACTTACTATGTAACTCCAAACATGTGCACAGTATAGTATAAGTCTCACTTTATAATATAATCTTTTTGGTACGACTTCAAGAATTACATAAGAATTACATATAAAAATGAATAATGTCTGAAACAATTTTTCATTATTAAATAAAAATTTATTGTTGAGATTTTTCAAACTCTATTAAAACTTCTAACATCGGATTATCTGGAATCTCCTCCACAATTTCATTGCATGATTCCAATGCTTCAAGACAGTTTATTAGTTCTTGATCCCCAGACTCATCCATGAAATCAAAGTCTTCGTTAAGAATGTTGTTATCCATAATTTCAAAAGAAATTGTATTGGTATCCTCTTTAACTTCCATTTTTTGGCTGTAAATTGCATAAAAAATAACTATATTAGTAGAGTTAGGGCACTGTTGGTTTTAAGTTCAGGCAGGTACTTCTGAGTTTTTACCAGTGAAGTTATCTTTGGGCAGTGTATGTTATCAGGCTGGAAGTAGAAATATTAAAAAGTGCATGTGAAGAAGCCTAAGTAAATTCATAATTATACTAGAGAAGCCTAAATCAATCCATAACTACAACAGAGAAGCCTATCTGAATCTATAACTATAACAGAGGGACAGTAAAAAACTATCGGAAAACGTTTTTCCAATTTAACTTAAAGTGCAGAACATAGTTCCCCTTACAAATTAACAAATTACCTTTCAGAAAGGAGTTGATGTTTTCAGAGGAAATCCTTTATAAATGTTCCTCAGGTAGTAGTACTCAAAATGGCTGTGTTTCCCTCTCATTTTTCATATATATTCATGTCCATAACCAATGAAATGTCAGCACATAAAAATACAAAATGAAAGTAACATTTTCATTGGTTGCAAATTCTAACACTTTCATATGTGTTTTAGTCCTGTAATTGAACTCAGGATATTTAGACAGGGCTACAGCCCAAATGGCTCAATGGAATTCCACCAAATTTGGGAAAATGGTAGGGACTGCTATGTAGTAGGGCCTAATCTATATATGGTGAAAGTCGCTCCAGTGGTTTTTAAGTAAATTGACTTCGAATTTTTTTTAAGGGTGCTTACCGGTGCGCGCCCCGGTACGCGCACCGGTAAGCGCAACGGGAGTCCTCCATCTTGTGTTTTGGTAGAATTGAGACACAAGATGGAGGACAAACAACATTGGGAATGGGTAAAAGAGGGCACGGTAGACACCCCCTGACCCCCTAGGTTTCCTGAGGGGGGCTTAAGAGTCCCATATAGGCCACATAAATAAATAAATACGTGCACCGGGAAGCGTACCGGGGAGCGTACTTTGGTGAAAAACAGTGAAAAAAGTTAGAGTAAAGTAATCATTTTGTGTGATCAGAGGTAGGGTAGCCCTGAAAAGAGCTTTTGGGTTCTGTGGCTGATTTAGGTACCTACAAGTAGGTTCCGAAGCACAGTCTTAAATTCAGGAGGAATATTCTATTCCCCTCATCTGAGAAGTGCACACCATCTCCTCTGTAGATATCTTACATGTTGTAACGCAAGTTATTGTTGTACATTGAACCCATTCCATAGTCTCTCATGTAAGTAGAAACAGATTTATTCACATGTTTCCGTGCTTTCTCAAATTGTGGACAAAATTGGTTGGACCCCTTCCATTTCTGTCTTTGGCATATATTGGAATATACCAAGGCAGTTTGTGGAAAAAGTGTCATCAATTGCCCAAAGGTGTCCTTTAAAACCATTTCCAGACCTACCCCAGTCAAAGTGCCTAGGTCATTTCCACCAAAGTGCAAAATTATAAGGTCAGGGTGTGGCAGATGGTGAAAGGTTTTCACCAATGGTATCAATTGATGACATCTCAATCCTCTTTGGCCAATCCATTTGATGTGCACATTTGGTAAATCAAGGTTGTGAAAATTTCTGAGAGCTGCATACCTTTGAGCCCAGTGGATGTAGCTATGTCCAATAATCCAGACAGAATACATGGTGAGAGGAGGTTCTGGTGCAGTCAGATGAAGTGTTGGAATAAAATAGCAGTTGGAACAGTAGGAGTTTGCAAAAAAAACTGTGGAGTTTCATTGCTCTTGAATCCCAAGCAAAGATTGGTGGATTCAGATAGTTGAAAACTGAAAGTTAGGGTGCATGGTTCTGTTCTGTGAAAGAAGTAATTTGAATGGTTAAGAAAAAGTCATTTAAAGAAACATTGCACCTGATAAGCTGGTGTATTGAGAGGTCAAACATCCTTGCTGGGTTCATTTGCAACATTGTAGAATAAACTTTTAACCCTGAGAGCTCAGTGAGGAGGGAGTTGCTATGGTAACAGGTAGAAAGGGCTGAGGGGGGGGGAGGGTGTTGGTTTGAAAACAGAGAGGGAAGAGTTTTGATTGGTTAACATGAGGGATATGTGTGTAGAATTAGAGATGTTATGTGCCATTCATGGTTGCAGTGCCTGGAGTACATACCTTTTGCTCTGCTAAAGAAATATTGGTGTGTGTATCTGACACTGTTCTCAATCTCCCAAAGCATTTGTAAAGGTGAGTTATGATTTATTCAATATAGATAGAGAGTTCAGATTAGGAAGCACATTGAGCTTCTTTGCTGTTGTTTTGTGTGATGCTTTTTGAAAATGCATGGTATCAATATTTTCAAGATAGAGGATTTGTATTTTGTGAAATAGTGAGGTTTTAGTAGTGAAATTGAATGTTTGTACATAGGACCTGTGCTCTGTTTCTAAAATGTTATTTAAAAAACGATTTTAGGGCAAATCAATGGGTTTCAGTGGTGTAATTGAATGCTTGTACATAGGACCTGCGCTCTGTTTCTCAAATGTTATTTAAAAAACGATTTTAGGGCAAATCAATGGGTTTCAGTAGTGAAATTGAATGCTTGTACATAGGACCTGCGCTCAGGTTCTAAAATGTTATTGAAAAAACGATTTTGGGGCAAATCAATGGCTTTTACATTTTTAAGAAGGAATAAATAGTGTGTGCATGATTACATAAAAATATTTGAACCTTTCACAATCATGTCACCTGTATTACCTCAGATTAGGAAGCAGACTGAGCTTCTTTGCTGTTGGTTTGTGTCATTTTTTTGGTAATGCTTGGTAGGAATGTTTGCAAGAGAGAGGAAATGTATTTTGTAAAATAGTGAGTTTTCTGTACTGAAATGGAATGCTTGTACATAGGACCTGTGCTCTGTTTCTAAAATGTTATTTAAAAAACGATTTTAGGGCAAATCAATGGCTTTTACATTTTGAGAAGGAATAAATAGTGTGTGCATGATTAAATAAAAATATTTGAACATTTCACAATCATGTCACCTATGTTACCTCAGATTAGGAAGCACACTGAGCTTCTTTGCTGTTGGTTTGGTAATGCTTGGTAGGAATGTTTGCAAGAGAGAGGAAATGTATGTTACCTGTGTTTCCTCAAATTAGGAAGTGGATTGTGCAGATGAGGTGAGGCATGTCCAGGGGTGCCAAGGAGTTGAGGCCTGTGTCCATGAGTGCAATGGAGTGTACTTACCTCCTCTGACCCTTAGACAAGCATTATATAATCTGTGCCCCTTGGACAGGCCTCAATTCATTGAGTATAATTGATGGTAACAGGGTGCAGATGAGATGAGGCGTGTCCAGGGGTGTAGATAAACTGAGGCCTGTCTAATGGTGCAGATGAGTAGAGGTCTATTCAGGGTTGCAGATGAGGTGAGGATTGTCCAGGGGTGCATAGGAAGTGATGCCTGTGTTGAAGAGTGTAGTGGAAGAGAGGTCTGTCCAGGGGTGGAAAGGAGGTGAGGGCTGTGTCTAAGAGTGCAGTGGGGGATAGGCTTCATGAAGTCCAGTCCAGTGCACTCTTAGACACCGGCCTCACCACCTATGCTCCCCAGGACAGGCCTTACCTCATGTGTACAATCTGCTTACTAATATGAGGAAACACAGGTGATATGATTGTGAAATGTGCTAATATATTTTTGTAATCATGCAGATACTATCTAATCCTTGTCAATAATGTAAAACCAATTCATGTGCCCAAAATATTTTTTTAGAATAACATTTAAAAAACAGAGATAAGGTCATATGTATAAGCATGATAGTGTTTATATTGTTTACTTATTGTCATTGCTTTGTTGTTTGGTAATAGTGGTCTATAATGTGTGTTTTTTTTTTGTTTACCACAGATTGAAATCAAGATTTCAATAGTAAGGAAATATGCCCTCAAGGCAGAGGAGAAGGAAAGATGCTAAGCGGAAAAAATCAAAAACAGCAACGGAATTAAAGCAGTCTCCTACAACAAATACTTCAAAAAACGCGTAAAAAGCTCCTGGTAAGACAACTAAGTCTTTTTTTCGGAACATATGTAGATAAAAAAAAAATGATAAAATATATGTGAATTTACAGAAGGAGAGAGCAAATTTGAAGAGGAAGGAGAGGTCCCCCAAAAATGTTACTACTGCAGCAGGAGACAATAATATGTATAGGAATAGAAGGCAAAATCAAAATAGGGACATTCGTAAACGAATGTTTTGCAATAGGGTAGTTTTAAATTTGTTAAAATACCTTAAGAAAGGTAAACAGAGAGCTGCTTTTTACAAGAAAAAGAAAAATGTAGAGAAGATTGTTGATCAAGCTTTTGAAGTTAAGAAAAAATTATTTATTTTAGTAATTAATAGAATTAGGACACTTAACAAGACAGTTGATGTTTTCAAATCAAAAAGTAGATGCAAGAGAGTAATTAATCGAACTAATTTTTGTAAAGTTTTTTCTGGAGAATGGATGCATAGTTCAAGTTGTGAGCCATTTTTTAATGAGGAGAGTTACTTCCAGGAGAATGATTTGGTGCATGCAGTTGACACCAGTGGTCGAGCATATGAGGTGAAAGATGGTAGTCCGATTGAAAAAGAGAAACTTGTGTCTAGAGATGCAGAAGAGGTGTTAACTGATGAAGTTTTAGGGAGACGTACTAAGGGTCCAGTGTACACTTGGAAGTGTAGTAGTATTTGTAGTGTGCGACAGGATTCAATCGATGTGCTTCGTAATTTCTTACGTACATATAGTAAGAAAAGTCTAAAACAGAAAATGAAGATGTTGCAAGACTTAGATCCTTGTAGAGTGAGAGAAAACACAGGTTTGCATGGACATTCACTGGCCTGTCTTTCAAGAAAAGTATGTCAGAGTGTTTTTCATCATTTTAGGATGTTAGCAGTGCATCATAACAAAATGAGGAAATTAGTGAGAAGGTTGTATTATGCAAAAAGTCCAGCACTTAAGCTTAAACAGTTAAATAGTTCTCTTTTGCATGGAACTGAATTAGCTGTGAAGAAGATTTGTGAAGAAATTGAGATTTGTTATTTTTGTGAAAAAGAGGACAGTGTAGAAATTGACATAGTAATACAAGGTAATGTGGAAGATAATGTACAGATTTCAAGTACAGAAAAGTTTGACCAGGAAATTACCAAGTTTAAGGTGAAATCAAGTGAAAGGCCTAATTTTACTTGTGTGTGTTGTCGACGGACTCATTATAAGATTCAGACTAGGTTAGTTGATTTATATGCAAAAAGTGAAATGGAAAATATTAGTGAATGGAAGAATTTTGCAACTTATTTGTTGGTGGAGAATTCTTTTGATTTGAGTTCTGATCAGCGTATATGTAAATATTGTCATAATAAATTAAATGAAAACAGAATGCCTGCTAAAGCTGTTCATAATAATCTTGAGTTGGTAGACATTCCTGCTGAATTGATGGATTTAAATACATATGAATCTATTTTGATTCAATGTGGCCATCCTTTTCAAGCTATTGTTTGCATGGAGCCTAAGATAGGGAAATTGCCTCCTTCAGATTTACAGAGAGGATTAAAGGGAAGAGTTGTTTATTTGCCTCTAGATTTCAAGAAAAATATTGATACAATTGGTGTAGAAAAATTGGAAGAGAACCCTTAAGTTATTCTAGTTAATGGGGTTCCGACAAAGAGTAAGAAAATCTGGCAAGATTTAGTGGATGTTAGGAAAGTCAAAAAGGCAACGTTGTATTTAGTCAAAAACAATGAGTACTACAAACATGTATGTGTTGGAGCAGAGGAAATAGCTGCAGAAGAAGACAGTGATTGTTCAGTCGGTTAAATTTAAAAAGTTGACGTGTTTAGAAGTGAAGAAATATATGAACATTATACTGTTCATCCTTTGCATTCCAAAGAAGTAATGGGGAATGCCATGGACTGTCAGCGGGAGGGATCACTAACATCTGTATTTATGTTAAGCAAGGGCTCATACAGGTTGGAAGGGGTTCTGGACGCCATGTCCCCCGTGCTGGCCAGGAAGCTGTTCCTCCAATGGAGATACGGCACATTGCCCTTGCGATCTTTTACCAGCTCCTGGACAACCCCGCCCTCCTCTAAGCAGTGTCCGACATGCTCTTATGCTGAGGAAAGCGACCTACATGTAGTCCTGTTTTGTCCAACCTACATGAAAGCTAGGAAATATTGGCTTCTCCCACTTATCAGAAACCTTGGTTGTAGGGAGTATCTCCCGATGTACAGAATTTTAAAAACCGATGTTTCGAGTCTAACCGTGTTTGCACTGGCAAAATTTCTCACTAATGTTTGGCAGACCCGCATTCGTATTCTGAAATCGCAGTCCTTGATTTAATTTTAAGTCTTTTTTAAATGTAACTTTGGTAGTTTTAATTTCCAGAAACGAATGATTTTATAGTGTATAAATATGTACTGTTTGTTATTGTCGGTGATTTTATCATGGTGCATATGGTTTATTGTTGTTGTACATCTTTGATGGCCATATGGCCGAAATAAAGATTGAAAGTAGTAATGGGGAATGCAATTGACTTGTTTTAAATGAAAGCAGCAAAAGGAAGTCCCATTAGTGTATGGGAAGAAAGTTTGGAAGCTCGTTCTTTTCCACAGCTATTTCCAACAGGTCGAGGTGGACGATATGACGATCGACCACTTCAAATTCCTGCATCTGAATACCGGACTTTAAGATTATATGCTGAAGAACCAAGGAAAAGTTCTACACAAAATGTCGTTTTGGCTTTCCACGACCAGTGATTTCTAAAGGAAGAGTAAATAATTTGATGTCTTCTCTACGACATACTGTGACGAGGAAATCACCAAAAAATACATACAATTTAAAAAGAAACGAAGAATCCAAGTACATCAACGACTACAACCCAGTGATTTTGTCCATGTGGAATGCTGACATGGATATTCAATTAGTTGCTGACAACTCTATTGCTGTGGCTCGATATGTGACGTCTTACATCACAAAAAAAGAAAAGACAGAACTGAAGGAAATGTGGAAGGATATTTCACATGAAAAGAGTCTAAGCAAGAAATTATACAGTTACAGTGTGAAGATGTTGTCACATCGAGAAATTGGAGCATATGAATGTTCTGATCGATTGTCATCAGCAAGTCTATATGCCAAATCTAGAACCAGCATTTGGGTGAGTCTAGGTCTTGCTGCAACACGAAACCGAGTTTTGAAATCTGTACAAGAAATAGAGTATTTGGCGGAGAAAGAACCAGAAAGTACAGATATTTTGAAGACAAACATGTTGGATACATACTATCCAAATAGAAGTCCTCACCTTGAGAATGCTTGTCTCTATGAAGTTCTGCAAAGCTATATTTATAAGAGGAACATCAGAGAAGATATCAATAATGGAATATATGCTGTTATTGGATGTGAAGGATGTCTAGTGAAACAGAGAAAAGGTCATTTGATTAATCATCGAAAATTGAGTTGCGAAAATCCAGACAAAAGGGAATTTTACTATTTGGCTCTTTTGCAACTGTTTAAACCATGACGTACAGAAGAGGAACTACTTGGAGATTTTCTCTGTTACGAAGATTCTTTTAATGCAAGCAAGGATACCCTAGAATGTCCTGTTTTTCCAAATTATCTGCAAATGTTGAACGAAGAAATAGAGCAAGAAGCCACAATTGCTGCAGAGATTGCTAGAGACAGTTCTCAAGACAGTCAGAGTTCTACTTCATTGAGTCAGGATCCACTAGGAGGACCAATTATTCAAAATGAGGCTGCCACTGCCATGGATGAGGTGGAAAGAGCTATGGAACAAGCTGAAGAGGGTGTAATTAACTTACAAGATTTGGTGAAACAACTAAACATTGAGCAGAAACAGATATATGACGAAGTCACAGAACAGATTGAACATGGATTCAGTCATGAGAAAAAAGAGTGCTCATGTACATCATTTAAGCCTGTCCGACTGTACGTGAGTGGAGAAGCGGGAACTGGATAAAGTTTTCTGATTAAAGCAATTGCAACTTATTTGCATAATAGGACTGAATAACCGCTGTCTTGTGTTGTAACTGCTCCAACTGGGCTGGCAGCACATAACATTAAAGGGATTACTTTACATCGTTTACTGATGCTACCAGTTGAGCATGATAATAAATTGCAATACCACAAGTTATCTGGAGATGCGTGTTCTGAAGTTTCGAGAATCCTGAAGAAAATTAAACTTCTTATCATTGATGAAGTAAGCATGGTCTCAAATCTAATGCTTGCTTTTGTGCATTTGAGAATGCAAGAAATTCTTAGAACAGACTATGATGTCTTATTCGTAGGAAAACACATTATTGTTTTTGGAGATCTACTGCAGTTGACTCCAGTGAAAGGACAACCTGTGTTTAAAATGCTCACGCATGAAGATACCAGGAAGTGCCTAGGAAGCATTAGAAACGTTAATATATGGTTAAACTTCAAATATGCAGAACTGCTTCAAAATATGCGACAGGCAAAGGATGAAGATTATAAAAATATTCTACAGGATGTAAGAATCGGAAAACTAAGTGAGCATGGGAAGGAAGCTTTACAAGCACGATTAATTTCAAACTTGTATCCAGATGAAAACATTCTTCCAGAGAATATTTTTAAGAAAATGACTGAGAACAAATCTGGGATATGTTTGATGCCAACTGTGAAAGAATGTTCCATCTTCAACAACAAAATGTTAAAGTTAGAAAATGAAGAGATTGTGAAACTGGAAGCTATAGATAAAATAGAGCATATGGGAGCAACAATTATTTTGTCTGAAAATTTGAAATCAAAATTGGATTCATTAGAGAAGAGTATATCTAAAACTGCTGGTTTTGAAAAGTCTCTGAATGTGTGTTTAAATTGTCGTATCATTTTGAGAAGGAATTTACATGTTGAAAGAGGTCTGGTAAATGGAACAATGGGTCATGTTGTTGATTTTGTGAATTACAGAAATAGAGATGGAATTGAATTTTTAAAAATTAAATTTGATGGCATTGATGAAATACAACAAATCAGTCGTTGTTCAGCTAGATTTTTGCTTGTGAAAGACTTATATGTTCGCCGAAAACAGTTCCCTATTTGTCTGGCATATGCAGTCACAATTCATAAATCTCAAGGTTTAAGTGAAGATAGTGCTCTGGTGAACATTGGAACTTCTGTGTTTAAAGAAGGTATGGCATATGTGGCATTATCACGAGTCAGAACTTTATCAGGATTGTACTTGGTTGAGTGTGATGAGACAAAGATTTGTGCAGATGTAGATTGTGTTAAAGAATACAATAGGTTAAGAAGAGAGTATGCTCCACATTTGCCTCAATATCCTCTGTTTGAAAAAAGTGTGGTAGGCCGAAAAGGAAGAAATGAGAATAATTGCAGTGAGGTACTAGCAAAAAGACAAAAAGTAGATGAAACTGTAAGTGTAAGCAGAAAGAAAAAGGATTCTGTTGAAGATGTTGTTGGATTTCAATTTGAAAACAGTTCTGGTGTCAACTGCTATGCTAATGTAGTGGTTAATGTTGTTTTTTTTCTTCAAAATCTACAAGAACTGATTGTTGAAAATCGAGATCAAACATTCTGCTGTTTATTGAATTCTGTGTTTGAGAAATGTAACAGTGATAGAGCAAAAATAGAAAGTGTTTCAGAAATTCGAAATCTTTTAGACATATGTTCTGGTCAAAAACTATTTTCACAGAATATTCAGCAGGATTGTCAGGAATTTTTTATGTATATGTTTGATGTATTGGAAGATGAAGGAGTAGATATAAAAAATCTTTTTAGTCTTTCTTATCAATGGCAGCATGACTGCGACAATTGTAGTTTATCAAGTAGTACTAGAATAGACACTGAAAGATTTATATATTAGACTTTACCAGACTGCAAATCAGTGTCTTTTAATAATCTAGTTAAAGCAGCTGATCACAATATGATATGTACCCAATTTAAGTCTGCAATGCTGTCCACATTATTTATACAAACTTATGGTCAGTATGTCATTTTAATGTTCCAACGATGTAGACCTAATGGAAGTAAATTGACAACTTCTATTAAAAATTTCGTGGCTTCTCAGTTATCAATTTCAGGAAGAACTTTTACAACTGTAGCTATTATTTATCATGACGGTCCTTCAACAACATCAGGGCATTATACAATTTATTTAAAATGTCAAAAAGGTTGGACTAACTGTAATGATAAACATTTGACTTTCAAACAACGTTTGTCTTTTGACTTAAAACATTCTTACCTAGTGTTTTTAGAACCAAAATTTAAGTAAAGGTAATTGGCCTATGAAGACGGGAGCAGTTAATAAAAGTTAGTTTACTGTTTAAAATTATATTCTGAGTAAAAGTGATCAAGATAATATAAAAAATTGAGTTGTCATATAGGTACTGTAAGTGGATCTCATAGTAAGTGATATCCGTATCATACAAAATGATGAACATGAGTGAGTCAGAGATGGAATTATGAATATTTAAATATTGTGAAAATGTTGTATGAGCCTTTCTTTCAGAACGTCGGGAAAACGGTAATTTCAGAGTTTCTTTTAAGTAATTTGAAAATATACATCTGACACTATTTGGCCTTAAGGAAAAGTGAAGGAATGAGCAAAGAGTCATGACTGAAAAAAGGAGTATATGAAAATATTGAAACATATTTCAGATGTTCTTGGAGCTTTCCTTCTAGAAAGTCGATGAAATGGATTTTTTAGTGCACAGCAGAGTACTTTACAACGAAAAGGACCTTCATGATGTACTATTTGGCCTAAAGGAAAAGCAAGTGAATCAAAGATTAGTGTACATTTGTGATTTTTAAGTTTATAAGGGTTTTTTTAAAACACAATCTTTTAGATTGTGGTTTTTCCCGCTGTCATATGATGAGTAATTTGAACTCACTGTTTTAAGTGAAATTCAATATATTCTGAGAACAGCAAAAATAAACTATGTAACATGTTGTACAAGTCATTCTATAGTTTGTATTGTGTAATTTAAATTGTATTCTCATTGTCTCACACTCACTTTCCTTTTTCCACCCTCTTTCAGCTCTTTTTACTCACTTATAATGTCTTTCTCTCACTCTGTTTCACCCCGTACCTTTACTCCACTTCTTTCACAATCCCTTATTCCCATTTCAACTGTTTGCATCCCCTCTCAGTTTTCAACTTTCAGTCTCTCTGTTTTATTTCCCTTTTCCGTGATTTCCTTCTTTTCCTGTTTTAGTAATTGCTCTTTACTCATTCAGCTCTTTTGTCGTAGTCTGTCACTATAACTCACCCACCCTCCCTGACTTATCTTTCTATGCTCTTTTCTTTTGTCCTCTTCTCTTTGTTTTTCCTTCACTACCTCTATATTCTCAGTTCTTGACTCTCCTTTTCTTATGGTCACTTATGTTTATCTACCTTTTATCATTTCTCTTAAAACAAATTCACTGCTCCTCTCTCATAGTTCTTCATCTCTTTTTTTTTACTCCGGTTCCATTACTACTTCTCATTTCCTATTATTCAGTGTCCTTCTCTTTACTTTCATCAACGAATCACACTCTCTCTGTTCCACTGCTTTACTCCTATTCCCCTCTCTTTCCTTCTTTTCCTCCCTTACTCATTTTCCTTTCCTCACTCATTGTATTCCACTTCAGTCCTTCTCTTAGTCCCTCTGTCTACTAACTTCCTCACTCCTTTTCCCTCAATCCTTCTATATTATCCTCTCTCCCTTCATCCCTTTACTCTGTGACTCCCCTTCACTCACTCTCACTCATCTTCCATTCCTCATTCTTGTAAATGCATCCTCAATCAGACTCCTTTCCCTCTCAGTCATTCCCTTTTTACTTACTCCTGTTTTCTGATTTAGTTTTGCTAACTCACATTCTTTTAGTATCTTTCTTACCTTCAGTTCATTTCTCTCTTCTTCTCTTCCTCTCTGTCACTGAACGTATCTGCCTTACTCTTAGTAATTTGCTCTCCTTCTATTTCTTTTTCCCTCTTTTTGTCCTTCTACATTACTTTATTTCCCTTTCTGTGTCCTTCACTCTTACTTTATTTCTTAGTACACTTTTATAATTTTTAACCTCTTGACTTGTATCTTCTATTTTAAAATATATATTTTACTAATTATAACTTATTTTTTTCTCTCTTTCACAGATACAAAGTGTAGTTAAAACAGGTAATTAAATTTACATTAATTATATGGTAAGTATGACTAAAAAATGTAATTTGTCATCACCTTTTGCTTTAACCTCATTACTATTCTCTCACCCTACCTCACTCCTGTTTCCTTACTCTGCTCCCCTCACTTATTCTTATCCTCCATTTTTACTCCTCTTTCCCTACTGTCCTACCACATTCAACTTCTTTCAGTCTCCCTGCTTTACTTCCCTTACCCTCTCTTCCCTTCCTTTGCTCCCTCACTCATTCTCTTACTCATTTACTTCACTCCTCTCACTCGTTCTCTCAGTCCGTCTGTCCTCACAGTTCCTTACTTTCGTTCCCTCACTCTGTCTCTGTTACCGTCGCTGTCTCTGTCCCCTCACTCTGCCACTACTCTTTTGTCATACTGACTTCCTATAAGTCACCCACACTGCCTTACTTACCTTTCTTTGATGTTTCACTCAGACCCTTTAAGTCACTCTTTCCTTTACTCTCTCTGTCCTTTCTCTCTGTCACTCCCCATGTCTTACCCTAATTCAGTTTTATCCACTCTCTTTCACCCCTCTTTATTTACACTCACTGCTCTTTTCTCACCCTCCCTCACCGTTGTTCATTTATTCCGGTTCCGTCACTACCCCTCATTCCCCATTTTTTACTGTCCTTCCTTTTACTTTCAACAGCCACTCACATTCTTTCAGTACCTCTACTTTAGTCTTTTTCCTCTCTCTTCCCTTCTTTCGCTCCCTTATTCATTTTCCTTTTCTCACTTACACCCTATTACACCTTCTCTCTTTTTTACTATGTAATAAACAATCCCTCTGTGTTGCTTCCTCTAGCTCTCTTTCTCTTAACATTACTCTCTCTGTGTTCTTCCCTCATGCTTACTCCTTCATTAATTTTTTTTCTTTTTTTTTGGGTGCGCGCCTCGGTGCGCGCCCCGGTGCACGTACTGGTACGCGTACCCTGCAGAAAAAAGAATGACAGATTTTTTAAAAATGTAGTTTTTTTTTATAAATTGGAGGTAGTTCTAAAAAGAACTGTTTTTTTATTCTTTTTGTTGTTTTATATTTTTTCTATTGGTTTTTTGAACATTTTTTACTTTTTTTGGCTTTTCTGAACAGTTTTATTTTTTTTGTATTTTTTATGGGGAGAAACAAAAAACAGGGAATTGTAAACGGCTCAACTGGAGCAAAAAAATATCAGAAAAAAATTAAGGTTTCTTCGGGCATTTGTGGTTATCACCAGCAACGTTGATGAGCGTAATGCTTTACTCACGATAACAAATTGTTTTGCCACAATATTTACAAACAATTTTGTATCCCCCAAACTTTGGTTGTATACTTGGAATCATCTGACTTGCCTCTGGACCCGATGGAGTGGGTTCTTTGGTTGTTGAGGTTCTGGCAGATGATTGGGGTAGGTTCCTGCAGAGTTCCCTCACCTCTGCTGCAGAATAGTTGTTGGGGTGCAAACGCTGCATGTGCCGAATCATCGTATGATTCCCAAAGGAATATTTTTTTGTAGGGTTCCCCCTGGATAGCACAGCACCACAGATCAAACAGGTTACATTCGCAGTGTTCACTTTTTTGGAACCCCTTGGGATTTTGTAAAACTCCCATATGAAGTGCTCCCTAGGTTTGTATGGGGGATTGTCTTCAGGCAGGAACTGCCTTGTCTCTTCCTCCTCTACCTCCTCCTCCTCCTCTTGTTCTTGACCACCAATATAATGTTCTGGTGGCCCTTGTGGTGGTGGTGGTGGTGGTGGTGGTGGTGGGGCAGATGCTCCAGCTGCTGATAGTACTGTAGCCATATCTGTAAGAAAAAAGCAGGTCTTCCTCACTCAAAGAACAAAGTGAGAATGAGGAAAAAAGGTGGGGGCTTTCATCATTTGGAAAACAAAACTGTTCTGAACAAATGAAAAGTGTTATTTTCAAGTCACATGATCCGGGTTTTCATCATTTGGAAACCAAAACTGATCTGAACCAATGAAAAGTGTTATTTTCAGGTCACATGACCCGACGCGCTTACGCTACGCGCCCCGGGGCGCGCCCGGCGGTGCATACATTGCACGATCGTATGCGCTCCGGTGCTTCCGGGTGCGCTTATGCAGTGCGTCATATGAAGCATCACGCGGCTACGCGATACGTCACGATGTTGTTTTCGTTCGCGGCAATAGCGCTAATGGGACGCTCACCGGTACGCGCCCCGGGGCACGCCGTAACACTGCGCTTACCGGTGAGCGCATCGGTACGTGCCCCGAAGCGCTCCGGGGCAAAAAATAAATAAATAAATAAATAAACATTAAAAAAATACTATTACATAATTATACAATATAAAATTTGTTATAAAAAATATTACTTATCATACCTATAGAGATTTGCTATTAAAAAACCTTTGAAATTCACTGAAAAAACCATAGGTTTCACACCAGTTCTAGTTAGGAATTAGCATTTAAAAAACCTATTAAATTCACTGAAAAAACCATAGGTTTCACACCAGTTATAGTTAGCTGGAAATTTTACTCGCATAAAACCATTGAAATTCCCACGTTATAGTTAGTTGGACTCACTATAACTTACGCGTGTAATGCACTGCTGATGACGTCACACATTACATCACTCATGACATGGTCAGTGACATCACTCATGACATCACTGATGACACCATCCTTGTGACAGAGTGACAGACCTCCTTTCACTGTAATGTAACCCTTGAACACATATTCAAAAATAAAAAAATAAAATTTTCAAAAAAATGAAGATACCCATATCAGTTACAACAACCAATTCAGGAATTCCACCATCTATATACACATCTACTCATTCACCAACAGTTCTATGTAGTCACTCATACATATACTCACTCATCATATGTAGTGATACACCTATACATCCTGTTACACACCGACAGTCATCCAAAAGTTACTCACACACATACTCATACATGCAAATAAACTATTGAACATCCATGTATTTGCCTATACAGCTATACACACACTACCACCTTACTTCTAAGAAAACATACACATATTTACACTCTTAAACAATCACTTATAGAAACACATACTTATTTAAACGGGAACTCTTACAATCTCTTACTCTCACATATACTCAATTATATACATCAACATTCACATATACTAGATTAAAACATAAGTAGTTACTAATAAAGACACTAGTGAGACAGTCATTCACTCACTAACACACTCATATACACACTCATTCACCCATTCACTCCTGCACATATGCTGTCTTCAAAACACATAGAAACAGAGAGTCAGTCATTCATGCATGTATGTGCTAAGTAATACCCCCACTAAACCATACAAACACTCATACTGATACTAAGAAAAACATCTAATAACCCATATACATACACATGTAGCTACTCACCAACCCTTGCAGCCACTTATACACAAAGTGAAACACTAATACATATATTTAAATATTTAAACATTACTCATTAATATTTATTTTTTAGAAAGACAGACATTCACTGGATGGTGTCATCAGTGATGTCATGAGTGATGTCACTGACCATGTCATGAGTGATGTAATATGTGACGTCATCAGCAGTGCATTACACGCGTAAGTTATAGTGAGTCCAACTAACTATAACGTGGGAATTTCAATGGTTTTATGCGAGTAAAATTTCCAGCTAACTATAACTGGTGTGAAACCTATGGTTTTTTCAGTGAATATATATATACATAAGACGGAGTACGCTGTCTATGTGCTTGAATGCACATGTGGAAGCAGATACGTGGGCAGCACAATACACCAGGCACACGTGAGGATATTACAGCACCTCAGAGTAATTGTTAATAATGATCAGGCTCACCCTGTGGCAAGGCATATTAACGCACATCACGATGGAAATGCAAAAGACTTGACATTTTTCATAATAGACAGCATCCCCAAATAATCAGGGGTGGTAACTGACAACTGGCATTGAGAAGACTTGAGTTAAGGTACATTATCTTGCGAGACTCAAAAATCCCTAACGGGTTAAACGCGGACGAGGTGCTTAATGTGCACCTCTAGTTTCCAGCCGCTTGGCCTGCACACTCTAACCCCTCTTAAAACATCTAGATCTCACCTATGCGTATTTTTAATTTACATTTTCTAGTTTTGACACAAGAAACACAACAGATTTCCTCACACACCACACTACACACTGTACATAGAAACCACTCTTGTCACAGCTTAGGTAGTTCCTAAATAGGCACCTATCAACCAATGTTTAGATGCCTACCGGCACTAGACCAGATACATAAACCCCTACCCACTTGGGTACTAGGCAAGCAACACTCACTTTTGTGATGTGTTAGTGTAGCTGCAAGAACAGAGGCGCACGTAATGTCCAGGCGCATTCCCCGCAATACAATAATGGAAGCACTAGCTGAGGTCACATTTGACACGTGTTTTAAGGGAGACTCGCGCGCATTGGCATAAATACATATGACAAGAGAGTGTCATTTATGCAAACGTGCACTACTTTTCGGGTCGACGGACAACACAATAGCGAGGCGGGATGGCGATACATGATCTTACATATCTCGGCATGTAGGTTGTCAATGCAAAGTGACCAGGGGTACACATTACCACAGTGGGGCTTTGTAAATATTGGTTCACACAATTCACAGCCACGTTGTAAATAACAGACACACTTTCACGCACTGTAATAATTTCACAAAATGTGTTTGGCAGTATATTTAAATGTGGAGCAACATTTTACAATGCTTAAATAACAAAGTTACTAAATGTAGTGAACCATGATGAATGTAATGATGTAATTTGAGGAAATCGTGATGTCATATGTAAATAGGAAAACTCTTCTATGTTGTTTGCAGTGGTGTCATAGGGTTGCCATGACAACCAACCAGTTCGAACGTGTCAACCTTGAAACTACATAGTTGGCAAATTCTGAGATCAGATGATGTGAGCAAGGCGGTGAAATCCGCTGAAACGCTACTGAGCTGTTGCATTTGGAATAACAATAATTTACTTAGAAAAGTACTCAGGGAGTCAGTGCCTTCTTTTGATGGAAAGTTTGGACTGGTGTTCGATATATATATATATATATATATATATATATATATATATATATATATATATATATATATATATATATTACCTACTGGCGGTCGCCAGTAGGTATATATAGTTAGGATTTTTTCTCTATGGGTTTTTTGAAAATTCTATGTCTAATAACTTTGGCGTTTGTGGACGGAATTGGCTGAAATTTTCAGGAAAATGGCACATTTTGTTTCTGAGCAGCCCTTGAAAATTTGGGGGGGGTTCGTCAAGGGGGGGCCGAGAAAAAAGGGGGGTCCCAAAACGTGTTTTTAACATTGAGTTTTCCATAGGACGGTTGGCCTCACTTTTAGCCCGAACGGCTGAATGGATTTGCACGAAACTTGGCAAAATTGTAGGGACTGGTAGCCCGATGTGCCTTTTGTAGGTCTCAATATATGTGCTCCAGTGGATTTTGAGAAATTAACGTTTAAAAAAAGATATATATCTGTAACAGCGGACCTGGCAGCGTCCCAGGACGCGTACTTTACGCGCAACGGAGCTTTGTGAAGCGAAGCTGATTGGTTCTCCGGCGTCTGTCAACATTCCAAACAGTCCGTAGCGGCCGCCATCTTGTCTCTCGGTAGGATCGAGAGACAAGAGGAGGCCAAAGCGAAGGGGCAAATGACCATAAGGGGGCATAGTACATTGTCGCTCACCCCCTAGGTTTGATGTGGAGGTTTTAAAAGGGCCCCGCGGGGCAAAAAAAAAAAAAAATAATAATAATCGAACAGCTGAATGGATTTGCACGAAACTTGGCAAAATTGTAGGGACTGGTAGCCCGATGTGCCTTTGCTAGATCTCAATATATGTGCTCCAGTGGATTTTGAGAAATTAACCTTCAAAAAAAGATATATATCTGTAACAGCGCACCGCTTCGCGTACTTTTCGCGTTACGGAGCTTTGCGAAGCGAAGCTGATTGGCTCTCCGGTGTCTGTAAACATTCCAAACAGTCCGTAGCGGCCGCCATCTTGTCTCTCGGTAGGATCGAACAGCTGAATGGATTTGCACGAAACTTGGCAAAATTGTAGGGACTGGTAGCCCGATGTGCCTTTGCTAGGTCTCAATATATGTGCTTCAGTGCATTTTGAGAAATTAACGTTCAGAAACAAGATATATATCTGTAACAGCGCTCCGCTTCGCGGAGATAAAATTATATGTGTATTACCTAGCTGTTGCTAACACCAGTTAGCGACGGCTAGTAGAATATAGCGACCATCTTGGGCCCCACTTTGCATGTGAGTGATATTTATCACTAATGACATGCAAAGTGGGCATGCCAAGATGTTAGCGACTGGAAACAGTCGCTAACATCGCTATCTCCTATTATCAACTTTTGGAAATATTCGAGATAAGCGCGAATATCTCCAAAAGCTACCACCTGCCCTGAGCAGTTCTTAGCCATGTTATCCAATGGGAGGTGAATAACATGGCTAAGAGCATTAGCTCGGTAATGCATGAATATCGCTGAGTTTTCAGCGATATTAATGCATTGCGGTCGTTTTTTATCGTATTTCCGATAAACCTTGATAATAGCAAGGTTTATCTGCGATAATTTCTGACGGTAAAAAAATCGTTGCTAAGCATCGTTAGGGATAAATATCGCTTAACTTTGGTAATATGCCCCAACGTCTGTTAACGTTCGATTCGAAGGAAATCAGGAAGTGTTGAAAAACATTGTCTGCGCCATCTTGTCTTTTTTCAAATGCCACACTTTTGTCGTGCACGGCAGCCATTTTAGATGCCTTGACCAGACCCACTCTGTGCACGCTGTCGATCCTTAGCATGGCTCCCCACCCTCGCAAGCATCTCCCCCAGGCAGTGGTCACCCCCGCTCTCTGTCTTATGCATGGGTAATAAACCTCCCCCAACTGCGCTGCTCTTCCCTGAGAATCACACCCTGTGCCCGCCCGACACCTCCCTTTCACCCTATTCACTACCGCACCCTCTGACCCTCCTTTTCCTCTGTGTCCGATTGTCCAGGCTGGTCCTAGGGTATCAGCTAGCCCTGCAGATGTAGTTTATGGCCACAGCTGTAAAGAATCACCCCTCTTCAAAGGAGTTATAGTAGATCAAGGCCCACACTCGATGAGATCCGTCACAGCAGAAGTGTTGCTATTATCTGAAAACCATCCTGTATTGTGATTGGGGAGGGGACCGAGCCTGAAGCGGAAGATTCCAGGGATGACTCTTTGTACATCAAAGTTTTTACAATTATGTGTCACATTAAAAATATATAGCACTCCGACAAAGTAGTAAGATTATAAAACTTTAATAATTTATAAATATATACAAGAAAACAAAAATAGTAATAACATATAAACATTTTTAGGGAAAAACAACGAAGTAGCGGTCGGCTGTGCGAATAGTCCCAACGCAGCACAACGTCCAGATTTCCGGCGTGGGGCGTCGCGGGGGGTGGGTCATCAGTAGCAAACTGTTGTGCGAATAGTTCCAAGGCAGCAGAACGCGCTGAAATCTAGATGACACTAAAGTGATGTCTAGTAAGTTGCCACCCAGCAAATAACGGCATGGGGCGTCGCGGGGGGTGGGTCATCAGTAGCAAACTGTTGCGCGAATAGTTCCAAGGCAGCAGAACGATGGCACCAAGGTGATGTCCAGTAAGTTGCCGCACTGGTTTTGGTATCCTACAATGCTGCTCCGAATAACGGCGCGGGCGCCCCGGGGGAGGCGGTGAACGGGCCTCTCCAGGTGGAGTGTCATCTGTTGTAGTGGGGCGCCCCTTTACCGTTTCAGTTGCCATTCCGTCCGTTTTTGGTCCACTGTGTCAAAAGCTGCAATTCAGCTGAGTTGCGCCCACTCTTGCGGTGCAGCGATAGGCGGCTGTCACAGGTCTCTCAAAATGGCGGAAGGCTGTTTCCTTTTTGGGCCTGGTCCACTGAAATGGCCCTGGGACACCTTGGAAATCGGACGCTTGTCTGCTAGGTCTTGGACCCCATTCTCGAAAGCGTCCCCTCCGCCTTGAGAATTCATCAAAAGTTTTGGGGGCTCCGACTCCTGCAGGCTTCTGGTGGGGAGCGGCTGCCATGATTGCTCGCGGAATGACCACGACTGAGCTACGAGATGGTGGTGCTCTCATGCTGACGCCAGCTTCAGTCTGAAACATCCAGAAACAAGGTGGGGCTTTCATCGTTTGGGAAAAAAAAAAAGTTTTCATCCAATGAAAAGTGTTGTTTTTAGGTCACATGATCAAGCCTTCCATCATTAGGAAACCAAAAGTAAAATGAACCAATGAAAAGTTTTATAAACAAGTCACATGACCTGTTATGCGGCATAGGGTGTAAAATGCGGAGAAAATACGTTGGCACGTGAGGCGGCGTCAGTAGCGGACCGATGTGCGAATAGGCCGAAGGCAACACAACGCGCCAAGATCCGGATGGCACCGAGGTGGTGTCCAGCAAGTTGCAGCACTGGTGTGGCCATCCTACAATGCTGAAAGTCGGCGTGGGGCGCCCCGTTGGCACGTGAGGCGGCGTCAGTAGCGGACCGATGTGCGAATAGGCCGAAGGCAACACAACGCGCCAAGATCCGGATGGCACCGAGGTGGTGTCCAGCAAGTTGCAGCACTGGTGTGGCCATCCTACAATGCTGAAAGTCGGCGTGGGGCGCCCCGTTGGCACGTGAGGCGGCGTCAGTAGCGGACCGATGTGCGAATAGGCCGAAGGCAACACAATGCGCCAAGATCCGGATGGCACCGAGGTGGTGTCCAGCAAGTTGCAGCACTGGTGTGGCCATCCTACAATGCTGAAAGTCGGCGTGGGGCGCCCCGTTGGCCTGTGAGTTTGCGTCAGTAGCAGACCAATGTGCGAATAGGCCGAAGGCAGCACAACGCGCCAAGATCCGGATGGCACCGAGGTGGTGTCTAGTAAGTTGCCGCACTGGTGTGGCCATCCAACAATGCTGAAAGTCGGCGTGGGGCGCCCCGTTGGCCTGTGAGTTTGCGTCAGTAGCGGACCGATGTGCGAATAGGCCGAAGGCAGCACAACGCGCCAAGATCCGGATGGCACCGAGGTGGTGTCTAGTAAGTTGCCGCACTGGTGTGGCCATCCAACAATGCTGAAAGTCGGCGTGGGGCGCCCCGTTGGCCTGTGAGTTTGCGTCAGTAGCGGACCGATGTGCGAATAGGCCGAAGGCAGCACAACGCGCCAAGATCCGGATGGCACCGAGGTGGTGTCTAGTAAGTTGCCGCACTGGTGTGGCCAT
Organism: Lissotriton helveticus; assembly: GCF_964261635.1. Lineage (NCBI taxonomy): Eukaryota > Metazoa > Chordata > Amphibia > Caudata > Salamandridae > Lissotriton > Lissotriton helveticus. Next base: position 1,630,964,569 of record NC_136061.1, on the reverse strand, counting down.
CCTACAATGCTGAAAGTCGGCGTGGGGCGCCCCGTTGGACTGTGAGATGGTGTCAGTAGCGGATCGATGTGTGAATGGGGCCGAAGGCAGCGCAACAATATTTTCGGAATAGAAGACACCACTAGGCGCTGAGATTCCAAGATCCGGATGGCACCGAGGTGGTGTGTAGCAAGTTGCCGCACTGGTGTGGCCATCCTACAATGCTGAAAGTCGGCGTGGGGCGCCCCGTTGGCCTGTGAGTTTGCGTCAGTAGCGGACCGATGTGCGAATAGGCCGAAGGCAGCACAACGCGCCAAGATCCGGATGGCACCGAGGTGGTGTCTAGTAAGTTGTCGCACTTCTGTGGCCATCCTACAATGTTGAAAGTCGGCGTGGGGCGCCCCTTTGGCCTGTGAGATGGCGTCAGTAGCGGACCGATGTGCGAATGGGGCCAAAGGCAGCGCAACAATATTTTCTGATTTGAAGACACCACAAGGCGCTGAGATGCCAAGATCCGGATGGCACCGAGGTGGTGTCTAGCAAGTTGTGCCACTGGTGTGGCCATCGTACAATGGTAAAAGTCGGCGTGGGGCGCCCTATTGGCCTGTGAGATGGTGTCAGTAGCGGACTGATGTGCGAATGGGGCCAAAGGCAGCGCAACAATATTTTCTGACTGACACCACAAGGCGCTGAGATGCCAAGATCCGGATGGCACCGAGGTGATGTCTAAGTTGCGGACTGATGTGCGAATGGGGCCAAAGGCAGCGTAACAATATTTTCTGTATGGAAGATACCACTAGGCGTTGAGATGCCAAGATTCGGATGGCACCGAGGTGATGTCTAGCAAGTTGGTGTGGTCATCCTACAATGCTGAAACTCGGCATGGGTCACCCCATTAGCCTGTGAGATGGCGTCAGTAGCGGACCGATGTGCGAATAGGCCGAAGGCAGCACAACGCGCCAAGATCCGGATGTCACCGTGGTGGTTTCATAGTTGAGAGGCTCTTCATCTGCAGTGGGGCGCCGAGATCCGGATGGCACTGAGGTGATGTCTAGCAAGTTGCTGTACTGGTGTGGTCATCCTACAATGCTGAAATGTAGTGGGGCGCCCATTTACCGTTTCAGTTGCCATTCAGCTGAGTTTCGGCTGCTCTTGATGCTACAGCGACAGGCGGCTGCAAGAGGACTCTCAAAATGGCGGCCTGTTCTTTGGATTTGGGCCTGGTCCACTAAAATGGCCCTGGGACACCTTAGAACTTGGACGCTCGATTTTTTTTTCCTTTCCTGTACATGCAAAAAAAGGTAAATGCCCGGTACGTTACACGCTTCATCTGCCACGATGAACTCTCCAGAGGAACCGAAAAAAAATATAGTTGTGGTAACTATACCATGCATCGTCATATGGAGAGGTGGCACCAATTAATTATAGTGCTGCATAAAAGAGAGATTTGGAGGAGAACCCCTGACCTGCTAGTACATTCATCAAAGAAGTGGCACTGAGAGCTTCAGAGGCAAGGGAAACGGTCCCAAATATTTAGAAGAACTTTGGAAAGATTAAAATGACATGTTTAGATTGTGGTAAATTAATTTCATGTGGACAGATGAGTGTTACTCTAATAAATACAGCATATGAACATCATCATAGTCGATGGTTGGTAGAGACATTTTGACTATATCCTGGACCTGCCCGTCCTCGCCCAAAATGGCGCCGGAATAAATGGGACTCGTAACTCCTTGTTGTGTACTGGTTGCAGAACCTTGAAATCACGAGATACGTATGCAGTTTTGAAGCACATGGCGGGCGGGGACGAGAATTGATTGAATATTTCGACATCCCTATTGATATTAAGTTCTGATGTGTTATTGATTACTGTACTGTTAAAAGTTCGAATTAACGTCACCCATGGTACTTGCCCGCAAATGTATATCTAGATAATTTTATTGTAACTGGCCCTGTCGTATTTTAATTACAAAATGTACGTCCACCGATTCCGTAACTGTTAGACACCTTAGTTCTTGCAACCTAATGGCCCGCCCGTTACGTTCCTCTACAGTGTAAATGTCTATTCATCATATACGATTACAGTTTGCTCCGTGGCAGGCCCACGTGGTTATAGGCTCGTATTTGTATAATGAAATTTTCACAATAAATGTTTTTAAAAGAAAACATGGTAGTAGTATATACATTGGTAAAGTTTTTAATAATAGTCACTGTTTTAGAATCATTAAAAGGCAAGTGAAATAAAGCAGACCAATTACATGAAGGGTAAAAGGTATAATACGAAGGAACGCAGTAAAGATAAATGGTCAAGGGCTGTTGTGTTTTCTATTCCTGCAACATAAAGTGATCGATAAGAATCTCATATTCAGGCGTATCGGCGACTAAGACAGCAGGTCGACCCTCTTTTGCTCAACGGCTCCGTCATGGGACGAAGAAACGCTCTTTTTCTCGAAAAAAGAATATATTTTACTTGCAGGACAGTTGTAAAATTTCCGGGAAAGTACATTAGCCTGGAACATTATAACATATATTTAAGAAAAAATAATGTTCGGAAGTAATTAAAAGCGTAATTTTTAGGTGATATGACCAAGGCTTTCATCATTAGAATAAGAAAAGTAAAATGAACCAATGAAAAGTTTTATTAACAAGTCACATGACTTGTTATGCTTACGTTACGCGCTGCGCGCCCCGGATGACTTCCGGATGCGCTAACGCGGCGCGTCATATGACGCATTACGCGACAACGCAGGTCCAGAATATAGTCAAAATGTCTCCACCAACCAGCGGTCGAAACACAACCCCTTTCAGCAGGCTAAATTGTTCTGTTAAATGACAACAGAAGGGACAGGCAACAAGAACCATCAGTCAAAGAGGGGAGGGCTAGTTCTTCTCTACCGGGTTACATTGGGGCGCTACCGGAACTGATCGAATTGGTAGTCTACAGTGTTTCTGGATGTTTCAGACTGAAGCTGGGGTTAGCATGAGAGCAGCACCATTTCGTAGCTCCGTCGTGGCCATTCCGCAACCAATCATGGCAGCCGCTCTTTATCGTTATTTTGGGCGGGGTGGGTGGCGGAGCCGAGCTGTTTTGCAGCCATCATTGTGTGGAGTTCAGTTCATCTCACTAGCTTTGTATTTGTCATGAGGGGTTGTTCCTAATGTTTCTATTTTAGCGAGGTCAAAAAGAGATCCCATTAGTGGCCTACTGATTTTGCTCGATTCCTTTTCTTTTTTTTTACACGATTTTTCGTTATCTGCAAAGACTAAACAGAGTATTGCGACTCTGTGTTTGTTTGTAAATAGAGAATGAACCAAAGAGAACTAATTCTAAAATAGTAAATACTTGGATAACAATCAATCAAATGGAGAGAGAAGCAGGCACGACGGATTACAACGGGGGCAAAGGCCTGCGTTAACTACCTTTCACTATCTGCAAAGAGAGAGTACTCCTAATAGAAATGAGGGGGGGGCACCATTCAAAGCAGATCAGTGTGCATAAACACGAAAATGTTTTCACTTACCACGTACTTGACATTCGACAGCTTATGATATTTGCTATTAAAAAACCATTGAAATTCACTGAAAAAACCATAGGTTATAGACCATATATAGTTAGGAATTAGCATTTACAAAACCTTGAAAATTCACTGAAAAAACCATAGGTTATAGACCATATATAGTTAGGAATTAGCATTTAAAAAACCTTATTTTACTCACACAAAACCATTGAAATTCCATATATAGTTAGTTGCACTAACTATATATCGCGCACCCGCAATCCACTGCTGATCATGTCACATATTACATCATTCATGACATGGTCAGTGACATCACTGATGACATCACTGATGACATCTCAAATGACATCACTGATGACATCACTGATGACATCTCATTTGACATCATTCTTGTGCTAATACGATAAACCTCTTCAGACTCTAATATAACCTTAGATACACTCAGTGTATACAGACACTCACACACTGCCACTCATCCATGGAGTTACTCACACACCCAGTCAGTCATGCAAAGAAACAATCTCACCTCCATTTCTTCAACTATACAGTTAAACACACCTTACTTATTGAAACATATACTAACACATATTTACTCTCTTATACAATCCCTGATACAAGTTCACAATGATCGATACAACCACTCACTCATTCAGTGGCTCTCATGCACAGTTATTTATATATGCCAACTCTCACATGTACTGTGTTTAACATATGTACTTACTATGACATGTAGCATTGAGATATCCATTCACTCATCAATACACTCATGCACACAGTCAACTGCCCATGTAGCTGTTTCCACATGCAGTCTTGAACTCATACACCTAGTGAATAAACTGCTCACACATCTATGCATAGAGTCACACACCTTCCAGCCACCCCCACACAAACTCAATCTGCCATAGAAATACTTGGGCAACCAATTAATAACACATATAGCCTCTCGTATAGCTAATGATCAACACATGCAGCAGTTTACAGAACAACAGACATAATGATGCACAAATTAAGACAGTTTAGTCACTAACCCATGCACTCAGTGAGACACATTTAATCACTCACTCATACATTCAGTCATGCACCTACTAAATCCTTCGTCCAGACACTTATACATCTACTCATTCTTCAATATGTAAAACATATTTAAACTTCACAGAAACACACAGTCACTGGATGACGTCATCAGTGATCTCATCAGTGATGTCATTTGAGATGTCATCAGTGATGTCATCAGTGATGTCACTGACCATGTCATGAATGATGTAATATGTGACATGATCAGCAGTGGATTGCGGGTGCGCGATATATAGTTAGTGCAACTAACTATATATGGAATTTCAATGGTTTTGTGTGAGTAAAATAAGGTTTTTTAAATGCTAATTCCTAACTATATATGGTCTATAACCTATGGTTTTTTCAGTGAATTTTCAAGGTTTTGTAAATGCTAATTCCTAACTATATATGGTCTATAACCTATGGTTTTTTCAGTGAATATATATATATATATATCAAGAAACTGCACCGCAAGACGCCGTGCTCCGCTTGGACCCTCCCGCAGCAACAGTGGTTCGTGCCGGGCAGCGAGCCCAACAATTCAATCAATCACACTCAAGTCCGCTCAATCCTGGGACAGTATGAGGCACGAACACGAATTGCGTGTTTAAAGAATTTAATCAGCCAAGATAGCAGAAAGCATCAACAAACTCGACGCGTTTCGGGGCTCCTCCCCCTTGGTCACGAGTAGTAACTGTCCCAGGATTGAGCGGACTTGAGTGTGATTGATTGAATATATATATATATATTCACTGAAAAAACCATAGGTTATAGACCATATATAGTTAGGAATTAGCATTTAAAAAACCTTATTTTACTCACACAAAACCATTGAAATTCCATATATAGTTAGTTGTACTAACTATATATCGCGCACCCGCAATCCACTGCTGATGATGTCACATATTACATCATTCATGACATGGTCAGTGACATCACTGATGACATCACTGATGACATCTCAAATGACATCACTGATGACATCACTGATGACATCTCAAATGACATCATTGATGACATCATGACACACCAATACCAGTTACTACATACGCACTCACTGATTCCTACGTCTACACACACATTCACTCATTCACCCATACAATCACTCATACATACAGTCACTCATTATTACAACACTATCATATGCACTCATACACCTATGCAGACACTCACACACTGCCACTCATCCATGGAGTTACTCACACACCTAGTCAGTCCTGTAAAGAATCAATCACACTTCCATTTCCTCATCTATACAGTTAAACACAGAACACCATACTTCAGTGACATCACTGATGACATCACTGATGACATCTCAAATGACATCACTGATGACATCTCAAATGACATCACTGATGACATCATGACACACCAATACCAGTTACTACATACGCACTCACTGATTCCTACGTCTACACACACATTCACTCATTCACCCATACAATCACTCATACATACAGTCACTCATTATTACAACACTATCATATGCACTCATACACCTAGTCAGTCCTGTGAAGAATCAATCACACTTCGATTTCCTCATCTATACAGTTAAACACAGAACACCATACTTTTCACACATATACTAACACATACTTACTCTCTTATACAATCACTGATACAAGTACACATTGATATGCACAGAGTCACACACCTCCCAGCCAGCCACACACACACTCAGTCTTCCATACATCCACTCATTCTTCAATATGTAAAACATATTTAAACTTTACAAAAACACACAGACACTAGATGATGTCATCAGTGATGTCATTTGAGATGTCATCAGTGATGTCATCAGTGATGTCATTTGAGATGTCATCAGTGATGTCATCAGTGATGTCACTGACCATGTCATGAATGATGTAATATGTGACATCATCAGCAGTGGATTGCGGGTGCGCGATATATAGTTAGTACAACTAACTATATATGGAATTTCAATGGTTTTGTGTGAGTAAAATAAGGTTTTTTAAATGCTAATTCCTAACTATATATGGTCTATAACCTATGGTTTTTTCAGTGAATTTTCAAGGTTTTGTAAATGCTAATTCCTAACTATATATGGTCTATAACCTATGGTTTTTTCAGTGAATTTCATAGGTTTTTTAATAGCAAATCTTTATAAAAATAATACATTTTAAATCTAATTTTATATTTTATAATTTTTTTATTTTTTTTTAATATTATTTTTAGTGCGCTCCCGGGGCGCGGACAGGTGAACGTACGGGTAAGCGCAATCTTGTGGCGCGCCCCAGGGCGCGTACTAATGCGCGTCCCGGAAGCGCTATTGCCGAGAACGAAAACAACATTGTGACGTATCGTGTAGCCGCCACGCATTGCGTCATAAGACACGTATCGCGTAGCCGCGAGATGCGTCTTATGACGCACCGCGTAAGCGCACCCGGAAGCGCATACGATCGCGCAACGTAAGCGCCCCGATGCGCTTACGATACACGCCCGGGACGCGCCCCGGGGCGCGTAGCGTAAGCGCGTCAAACCATGTGACTTTAAAATAACACTTTTCATTGGTTCAGAACTTTTTTTTTCCAAATTGTGTGAAACCCACCCATTTCTCTCACTATTGCTTTGTACTTGGAGAGAGCAAGAGCTGTTGTGTCTACTCTATCTCCTACTTTTCTGATCTCCAGCAATGGCTGCAAGAGAGTCATCCAGCAGTGATTCAGAGGGATTTTTAGATGAGGACCCTCCTCAGCAAAAGAAAAAAACCCATTTCATCTGGAAATTTTACGAAATCCCAGAAGGACAGAAAAAAGTCAACGCTCCCAAAGTAACATGCAAAATATGTGGGAGTAGTTTATCCAGAGGCAATCCTCTGAAAAAATATAGTTTTGGGAATGCTAATTTGATCCGGCATGTGAAAAGAAGACACCCTAACAACTTTGCCAGGGAGAGTGTCAGAGAGCTGGCACGGAATGTACCCACAGATGGCGGCAGCACCTCCACTGGTGGAGCAACACCTTCGGGACCACCCCGTGGAAGAATGGTCCCTAACATTCAGCCGGTGTTTGCGGGCATCAAATTTTCGTGTACAGAGTGTGACGAACTGCTCTGCTATGGGGAGCAGAGTGTTGAACTGATTGCCCTAAAGAAACAGCAACACCGCTGCTCTTCCAGTCCCTAAATGTTCAAATTTTTTTGCTCCTGTTGAGCAGTTTTGGAATCCTTGTTTTTGTTTTTCCCTTGAAAAAAAATCCCAAAAAAATATAAAATTGTTTTAAAAAGTCTAAAAAAATATAAAACAACAAAAACAAAAAAAATATATAAAACAACAAAATCAAAAAAAAAAGTTCTTTTCAGAACTACCTCCAATTTTTAAAAAGAAGATTTATTTTTTTAAAAGTCTGTCATTTTTAATCTCCATGGTACGCTCCCCCGTACGCTCCCCGGTGCGCGTACCGGGCGCTCACCCCCGCGAAAATCGATTTTTTAAAAAAAAAAAATGTTCACCCGCGGGAGCCTTTTATGGCCCCCACATGAAACCTAGGGGGTCAGGGGGGGTGTACCCTGCCCCCTCTTGCTCATTTCCCCCTTTGATTTTTGCCACCTCTTGTGTCTCAATCCTACCGAGACACAAGATGGCGGCCGCTGCGGACTGTTTCGAATGTTTACAGACACCCGAGAACCAATCAGCTTGCCGTGCGCAAGTCGCGTTGCGCGCCTGGAGCGCTCCCCGGTACGCGTACGGAGGAGCGCTCCAGGCGCGGCTCTAGATATATATCTTTTTTTGAACGTTAATTTCTCAAAATCCACTGTAGCACATATATTGAGACCTACAAAAGGCACATCGGGCTACCAGTCCCTACAATTTTGCCAAGTTTCGTGCAAATCCATTCAGCCTATCGGGCTAAAAGTGAGGCCAACCGCCCTATGGAAAACTCAATGTTAAAAACACGTTTTGGGACCCCCCTTTTTTCTCGGCCCCCCCTTGACGAAACCCCCCCAAATTTTCAGGGGCTGCTCAGAAACAAAATGTTCCATTTTCCTGAAAATTTCAGCCAATTCCGTCTACAAACGCCAAAGTTATTAGACATAGAATTTTCAAAAATCCCATAGAGAAAAAATCCTAACTATATATACCTACTGGCGACCGCCAGTAGGTAATATATATATATATATATATATATATATTGTAAAGCAAAGGTTGCCCAAGTTGAGGAGTCACGCACGTTGGGACACACACCACTCCGCAGGCGACAGTATGGTTGACAGGCATCACGCGTTTCAAACAGCCATACGCGTTTCGAGCAGGACGCTCTTGATCACTGGCAATTGAAGAGGCAGGGAGCAAGGATGAAGAACTACTTTTATTTAAACAATGTGAAGTCCCGCCCCAGTGGGCGCTGCTGGCATGCTGGATATTGTAGTCCATATTCTGCCGCACTTAGACTAAAAGTTCTCTCCCCAAGTGGCTTGCCTCCTATCACTCCATAAATAAAATTCCCTGTAGGGTGAACAGCAGTGTATGCCCACCTTCCCACCGTCAATACCTCTGCGGGTGAGGCTCCCAACGCCCAGGAAGCGCTGGAGGTTGCCTGCGCTTCGGATCCGCCTTGCAGCGTCGGGGCTCCTCGCGGCCGGACTAGCCGCTGTAAATTGTAAAGCAAAGGTTGCCCAAGTTGAGGAGTCACGCACGTTGGGACACACACCACTCCGCAGGCGACAGTATGGTTGATCACGCTTTTCAAACAGCCATACGCGTTTCGAGCAGGACGCTCTTGATCACTGGCAATTGAAGAGGCTTTACAATATATATATATATATATATATATATTCACTGAAAAAACCATAGGTTATAGACCATATATAGTTAGGAATTAGCATTTAAAAAACCTTATTTTACTCACACAAAACCATTGAAATTCCATATATAGTTAGTTGCACTAACTATATATCGCGCACCCGCAATCCACTGCTGATGATGTCACATATTACATCATTCATGACATGGTCAGTGACATCACTGATGACATCACTGATGACAACATCCAGTGACTGTATGTTTCTGTAAAGTTAAAATATGTCTTACATATTGAAGAATGAGTGGATGTATAAGTGTCTGGACGAAGGATTTAGTAGGTGCATGACTGAATGTATGAGTGAGTGATTAAATGTGTCTCACTGAGTGCATGGGTTAGTGACTAAACTGTCTTAATTTGTGCATCATTATGTCTGTTGTTCTGTAAACTGCTGCATGTGTTGATCATTAGCTATATGAGTAACTATATGGGTTATTGATTGATTGCCCAAGTATTTGCATGGGAGACTGAGTGTGTGTGTGGCTGGCTGGGAGGTGTGTGACTCTGTACAGATCAATGTGTACTTGTATCAATGATTGTATAAGAGAGTAAGTATGTGTTAGTATATGGTTGAAAACGTAAGGTGCTCTATGTTTAACTGTATAGAGTAGAAAATGGAAGTGTGATTGATTCTTTACAGGACTGACTAGGTGTGTGAGTAACTCCATGGATGAGTGGCAGAGTGTGAGTGTCTGTATAGGTGTATGAGTGCATATGATAGTGTTGTAAAGATGAGTGATTGTATGTATGAATGATTGTATGGGTGAATGAGTGAATGTGTGTGTAGACGTAGGAATCAGTGAGTACGTATGTAGTAACTAGTATTGGTGTGTCAATGGTTTCAAAAAGTATACTCTGTTTTTAACACTGGGTGAAACAGAGGTTATATTAAAATGTGAGGAGATGCATTGTATTGTCACATGAATGATATCATCAGTGATGTGGTCATTGATGTCAAATGAGATGTCATCAGTGATGTCATCAGTGATGTCATTTGAGATGTCATCAGTGATGTCATCAGTGATGTCACTGACCATGTCATGAATGATGTAATATGTGACATCATCAGCAGTGGATTGCGGGTGCGCGATATATAGTTAGTGCAACTAACTATATATGGAATTTCAATGGTTTTGTGTGAGTAAAATAAGGTTTTTTAAATGCTAATTCCTAACTATATATGGTCTATAACCTATGGTTTTTTCAGTGAATTTTCAAGGTTTTGTAAATGCTAATTCCTAACTATATATGGTCTATAACCTATGGTTTTTTCAGTGAATTTCAATGGTTTTTTAATAGCAAATATCATAAGCTGTCGAATGTCAAGTACGTGGTAAGTGAAAACATTTTCGTGTTTATGCACACTGATCTGCTTTGAATGGTGCCCCCCCCCCTCATTTCTATTAGGAGTACTCTCTCTTTGCAGATAGTGAAAGGTAGTTAACGCAGGCCTTTGCCCCCGTTGTAATCCGTCGTGCCTGCTTCTCTCTCCATTTGATTGATTGTTATCCAAGTATTTACTGTTTTAGAATTAGTTCTCTTTGGTTCATTCTCTATTTACAAACAAACACAGAGTCGCAATACTCTGTTTAGTCTTTGCAGATAACGAAAAATCGTGTAAAGAAAAAGAAAAGGAATCGAGTAAAATCAGTAGGCCACTAATGGGATCTCTTTTTGACCTCGCTAAAATAGAAACATTAGGAACAACCCCTCATGACAAATACAAAACTAGTGAGATGAACTGAACTCCACACAATGATGGCTGCAAAACAGCTCGGCTCCGCCACCCACCCCGCCCAAAATAACGATAAAGAGCGGCTGCCATGATTGGTTGCGGAATGGCCACAACGGAGCTACGAAATGGTGGTGCTCTCAAAGTTCAAAGTTCAAATGATCTTTATTCGGATTAATACATCCATAAAAGTACATACAGAATGAGAATACATTAAAAACATTTAAGAACAACTCATACACATAAGACAATAACCAAATTAAGGTTTAGGTTAAGCAGCAAGATGACTTAAAGTGCATAATATAATTTGTAAAGTGCATAGTACCTAATACTAACGAGTATTAATTCATCAATATCCACAGTTGCCCAATATAGGAATATCTCATAAAATCATTCAATATTACTACTGTTTAGTAACTGATACTCATATATGTGAACCAGCATGACTCTGTTATCCATTATCCAGTTTCCATGGTTGCCCTAGATTTTACACAGGCTTTTATAAAACAGCTAACAGAGTAAATAACATCATCCAAATGCAGCATTTGCAAAAATTGTAGAGCAGGAGTAGATTCCCGTAGATTATATTTACATAAAATTGGTCTTAAATATTGACATGTATACAATTTGTAGTGGCCACAAAAGAAGAAATAATGCAATAAATTTTGTCGTCCACCTAAAGAACAGGGACAATCCAGTTCTTCTAGATTTTTATTGTAGCCAATGGGGAAGCTAAGCAAATAAACTAAGCTTCCCTCCCGGAACCTAAATAGAAGACTCCGGATCCATCTACCTATTGGCAATGTCAAATATCTAATAAATCTATTAGGATTATCAGCATCTGGGTCACAAATGCGTGAATATTTCATGACCACAGGTTTACTAGATTCTGATCTCATCCTTTCCTCAGTATATACCTCCAAAAGTGCCCGTTTAATGCTGTTTTTATGGGCGGGTACAATTAAGTCAGGGGAACTAAATAAAGATCCCAGTCCCACCTGTTGCAGGCTAGTTTTGACTGCTTTTAACCAAGGTATATGTTGAGATCTATCACTAGACAAACAATCAGATATAATACTACGAGTCAGTGTTGCTGCAGGGTTTAACCAGATTTTGATCCAGAATAGGACAGGCCTTGACTTTATAAAATCAGCAATATATGGCAGCCTCAATTCATTATGGCAAATCAAAGTGGGAGCACAGGGGACTCCCCCTAGCACCCTCCTACAGAATCTGTTTTCTGCCACCTGAAGGGCCGAGCTGTTACAATATCCCCATACTTCTGCACCGTAAGTCCCAGTAGGTCGACATTGGGTACGGTAGATGGAAAGAAGAGGGGTAACAACATCAGCCAGTTTTGGTTGGCGAAGGGATAGGATCGAGTTAATCGACTTGCAAATTTTATTACTTGCAGAGACTACATGTTGCTGCCATGAGCCTGAGTTAGAAAATGTCAACCCTAAATAAGGGAAAGTGCTGGTGCATTTTAAAATATTATTCCCAGATTTAATGGATGCAATGTTATACTTCTTTGGTCCGCAATTCATTATAAAAGATTTTTTAAAATTGGTATTTAAACCAAGATCATACATAAAGGCAACAAAGCCGGAGATTAAAATGCGTAATGCATTCGGCGTACGCCCCATCAATACGGCATCATCCGCATAGAGAAGAGTAGTGATGGGTGAGCCGTTTATTATGGGGACATCCTTAACAATCTCACTCAAAGTGTTGCTTAGCCTATTAATATATAAAATAAAAAGCAATGGGGCGAGTACGCAGCCCTGTCTAACACCTCTACTAATAGGGATGTCATCAGACAGATCGCCATCATTATTAATTCGCACTCGTGCTTTTAAATCCCTATGTAAATAAGAAAGGAAATAAACCAGTGAATCGTCCAAACCATAATCAAGCAAAACTGACCACAACCTAGAACGGTTAACAAAATCAAACGCAGAACTCAAGTCCATGAAACCTAAATAAAGAGGGGATTTTTTAACAATAATATATTTAGCCATAATCAGGTTTAGGTTTAAGCATTGTTCTATGGTGCCCACCTTACTTCTAAAACCCAATTGACTACAGTGTAGAATATTGTTTTCTTCAGCCCAATCCCTTATCCTACTGAAGATTACTCTTCCCAAAACTTTTAACGTATTGTCGATTAGTGAAATCGGGCGGTAGCAAGCGGGATCCGACCTATCGCCTTTCTTAAAAATAGGCACGATGACACTATTCGACCAGGATTCGGGGATTGAGCTGTCATTTAGGTTATTAAATAGGTTGCATAAAAGAGGAGCCCAAAAATTAGTTTCCGATTTTATTTGGTCGATGGAGAGGCCATCAGGACCCGGAGCTTTATTGCTAGCACTATCAGAGATTGCGTCCTCGACCTCCAATAATGAAAAAGTCAAGGGTTCATCACTAAGGGATGGATGGACCGTGTCTGAGGGAGTAACTGGTGCGGCATAAATTTGGGAGAAATTATCTACCCATGCCTCGCCCGTTATATTACTGGTAATTTGGCTGGTATTTGAGCCAAATGATCTTAACGACTTGACTTCTTTCCAGAATCCCATTGAGTCCTTCAGTTTGGCGGTGTGCGTGGTGCTCTCATGCTAACCCCAGCTTCAGTCTGAAACATCCAGAAACACTGTAGACTACCAATTCGATCAGTTCCGGTAGCGCCCCAATGTAACCCGGTAGAGAAGAACTAGCCCTCCCCTCTTTGACTGATGGTTCTTGTTGCCTGTCCCTTCTGTTGTCATTTAACAGAACTATTTAGCCTGCTGAAAGGGGTTGTGTTTCGACCGCTGGTTGGTGGAGACATTTTGACTATATTCTGGACCTGCGTTGTCGCGTAATGCGTCATATGACGCGCCGCGTTAGCGCATCCGGAAGTCATCCGGGGCGCGCAGCGCGTAACGTAAGCATAACAAGTCATGTGACTTGTTAATAAAACTTTTCATTGGTTCATTTCACTTTTCTTATTCTAATGATGAAAGCCTTGGTCATATCACCTAAAAATTACGCTTTTAATTACTTCCGAACATTATTTTTTCTTAAATATATGTTATAATGTTCCAGGCTAATGTACTTTCCTGGAAATTTTACAACTGTCCTGCAAGTAAAATATATTCTTTTTTCGAGAAAAAGAGCGTTTCTTCGTCCCATGACGGAGCCGTTGAGCAAAAGAGGGTCGACCCGCTGTCTTAGTCGCCGATACGCCTGAATATGAGATTCTTATCGATCACTTTATGTTGCAGGAATAGAAAACACAACAGCCCTTGACCATTTATCTTTACTGCGTTCCTTCGTATTATACCTTTTACCCTTCATGTAATTGGTCTGCTTTATTTCACTTGCCTTTTAATGATTCTAAAACAGTGACTATTATTAAAAACTTTACCAATGTATATACTACTACCATGTTTTCTTTTAAAAACCTTTATTGTGAAAATTTCATTATACAAATACGAGCCTATAACCACGTGGGCCTGCCACGGAGCAAACTGTAATCCTATATGATGAATAGACATTTACACTGTAGAGGAACGTAACGGGCGGGCCATTAGGTTGCAAGAACTAAGGTGTCTAACAGTTACGGAATCGGTGGACGTACATTTTATAATTAAAATACGACAGGGCCAGTTACAATAAAATTATCTAGATATACATTTGCGGGCAAGTACCATGGGTGACGTTAATTCAAACTTTCAATAGTACAGTAATCAATAACACATCAGAACTTAATATCAATAGGGATGTCGAAATATTCAATCAATTCTCGTCCCCGCCCGGCATGTGCTTCAAAACTGCATACGTATCTCGTGATTTCAAGGTTCTGCAACCAGTACACAACAAGGAGTTACGAGTCCCATTTATTCCGGCGCCATTTTGGGCGAGGACGGGCAGGTCCAGGATATAGTCAAAATGTCTCTACCAACCATCGACTATGATGATGTTCATATGCTGTATTTATTAGAGTAACACTCATCTGTCCACATGAAATTAATTTACCACAATCTAAACATGTCATTTTAATCTTTCCAAAGTTCTTCTAAATATTTGGGACCGTTTCCCTTGCCTCTGAAGCTCTCAGTGCCACTTCTTTGATGAATGTACTAGCAGGTCAGGGGTTCTCCTCCAAATCTCTCTTTTATGCAGCACTATTATTAATTGGTGCCACCTCTCCATATGACGATGCATGGTATAGTTACCACAACTATATTTTTTTTCGGTTCCTCTGGAGAGTTCATCGTGGCAGATGAAGCGTGTAACGTACCGGGCATTTACCTTTTTTTGCATGTACAGGAAAGGAAAAAAAAATCGAGCGTCCGAGTTCTAAGGTGTCCCAGGGCCATTTTAGTGGACCAGGCCCAAATCCAAAGAACAGGCCGCCATTTTGAGAGTCCTCTTGCAGCCGCCTGTCGCTGTAGCATCAAGAGCAGCCGAAACTCAGCTGAATGGCAACTGAAACGGTAAATGGGTGCCCCACTACATTTCAGCATTGTAGGATGACCACACCAGTACAGCAACTTGCTAGACATCACCTCGGTGCCATCCGGATCTCGGCGCCCCACTGCAGATGAAGTGCCTCTCAACTATGAAACCACCACGGTGACATCCGGATCTTGGCGCGTTGTGCTGCCTTCGGCCTATTCGCACATCGGTCCGCTACTGACGCCATCTCACAGGCTAATGGGGTGACCCACGCCGAGTTTCAGCATTGTAGGATGACCACACCAACTTGCTAGACATCACCTCGGTGCCATCCGAATCTTGGCATCTCAACGCCTAGTGGTATCTTCCACACAGAAAATATTGTTACGCTGCCTTTGGCCCCATTCGCACATCAGTCCGCAACTTAGACATCACCTCGGTGCCATCCGGATCTTGGCATCTCAGCGCCTTGTGGTGTCAGTCAGAAAATATTGTTGCGCTGCCTTTGGCCCCATTCGCACATCAGTCCGCTACTGACACCATCTCACAGGCCAATAGGGCGCCCCACGCCGACTTTTACCATTGTACGATGGCCACACCAGTGGCACAACTTGCTAGACATCACCTCGGTGCCATCCGAATCTTGGCATCTCAACGCCTAGTGGTATCTTCCATACAGAAAATCTTGTTACGCTACCTTTGGCCCCATTCGCACATCGGTCCGCAACTTAGACATCACCTCGGTGCCATCCGGATCTTGGCATCTCAGCGCCTTGTGGTGTCTTCTACTCCGAAAATATTGTAGAAAATATTGTTGCGCTGCCTTTGGCCCCATTCACACATCAGTCCGCTACTGACACCATCTCACAGGCCAACAGGGCGCCCCACGCCGACTTTTACCATTGTACGATGGCCACACCAGTGCCACAACTTGCTAGACACCACCTCGGTGCCATCCGGATCTTGGCATCTCAGCGCCTTGTGGTGTCTTCAAATCAGAAAATATTGTTGCGCTGCCTTTGGCCCCATTCGCACATCGGTCCACTACTGACGCCATCTCACAGGCCAACGGGGCGCCCCACGCCGACTTTCAACATTGTAGGATGGCCACAGAAGTGCGACAACTTACTAGACACCACCTCGGTGCCATCCGGATCTTGGCGCGTTGTGCTGCCTTCGGCCTATTCGCACATCGGTCCGCTACTGACGCAAACTCACAGGCCAACGGGGCGCCCCACGCCGACTTTCAGCATTGTAGGATGGCCACACCAGTGCGGCAACTTGCTACACACCACCTCGGTGCCATCCGGATCTTGGCATCTCAGCGCCTAGTGGTGTCTTCTATTCCGAAAATATTGTTGCGCTGCCTTCGGCCCCATTCACACATCGGTCCGCTACTGCCGCCATATCACAGGCCAACGGGGCGCCCCACGCCGACTTTCAGCATTGTAGGATGGCCACACCAGTGCGGCAACTTACTAGACACCACCTCGGTGCCATCCGGATCTTGGCGCGTTGTGCTGCCTTCGGCCTATTCGCACATCGGTCCGCTACTGACGCAAACTCACAGGCCAACGGGGCGCCCCACGCCGACTTTCAGCATTGTTGGATGGCCACACCAGTGCGGCAACTTACTAGACACCACCTCGGTGCCATCCGGATCTTGGCGCGTTGTGCTGCCTTCGGCCTATTCGCACATCGGTCCGCTACTGACGCCGCCTCACGTGCCAACGTATTTTCTCTGCATTTTACACCCTATGCCGCATAACAGGTCATGTGACTTGTTTATAAAACTTTTCATTGGTTCATTTTACTTTTGGTTTCCTAATGATGGAAGGCTTGATCATGTGACCTAAAAACAACACTTTTCATTGGATGAAAACTTTTTTTTTTCCCCAAACGATGAAAGCCGCACCTTGTTTCTGGATGTTTCAGACTGCAGCTGGCGTCAGCATGAGAGCACCACCATCTCGTAGCTCAGTCGTGGTCATTCCGCGAGCAATCATGGCAGCCGCTCCCCACCAGAAGCCTGTAGGAGTCGGAGCCCCCAAACTTTTGATGAATTCTCAAGGCGGAGGGGACGCTTTCGAGAATGGGGTCCAAGACCTAGCAGACAAGCGTCCGATTTCCAAGGTGTCCCAGGGCCATTTCAGTGGACCAGGCCCAAAAAGGAAACAGCCTGCCGCCATTTTGAGACTCCTGTGACAGCCGCCTATCGCTGCACCGCAAAAGTGGGCGCAACTCAGCTGAATTGCGGCATTTGACACAGTGGACCAAAAACGGACGGAATGGCAACTGAAACGGTAAAGGGGCGCCCCACTACAACAGATGACACTCCACCTGGAGAGGCCCGTTCACGCCGCCTCCCCCGGGGCGCCCCACGCCGTTATTCGGAGCAGCATTGTAGGATACCAAAACCAGTGCGGCAACTTACTGGACATCACCTTGGTGCCATCGTTCTGCTGCCTTGGAACTATTCGCGCAACAGTTTGCTACTGATGACCCACCCCCCGCGACGCCCCATGCCGTTATTTGCTGGGTGGCAACTTACTAGACATCACTTTCGTGTCATCTAGATTTCGGCGCGTTCTGCTGCCTTGGAACTATTCGCACAACAGTTTGCTACTGATGACCCACCCCCCGCGACGCCCCACGCCGGAAATCTGGACGTTGTGCTGCGTTGGGACTATTCGCACAGCCGACCGCTACTTCGTTGTTTTTCCCTAAAAATGTTTATATGTTATTACTATTTTTGTTTTCTTGTATATATTTATAAATTATTAAAGTTTTATAATCTTACTACTTTGTCGGAGTGCTATATATATATTTAATGTGACACATAATTGTAAAAACTTTGATGTACAAAGAGTCATCCCTGGAATCTTCCGCTTCAGGCTCGGTCCCCTCCCCAATCACAATACAGGATGGTTTTCAGATAATAGCAACGCTTCTGCTGTGACGGATCTCATCGAGTGTGGGCCTTGATCTACTATAACTCCTTTGAAGAGGGGTGATTCTTTACAGTTGTGGCCATAAACTACATCTGCAGGGCTAGCTGATACCCTAGGACCAGCCTGGACAATCGGACACAGAGGAAAAGGAGTGTCAGAGGGTGCGGTAGTGAATAGGGCGAAAGGGAGGTGTCGGGCGGGCACAGGGTGTGATTCTCAGGGAAGAGCAGCGCAGATGGGGGGAGGTTTATTACCCATGCATAAGACAGAGATCGGGGGTGACCACTGCCTGGGGGAGATGCTTGCGAGGGTGGGGAGCCATGCTAAGGATCGACAGCGTGCACAGAGTGGGTCTGGTCAAGGCATCTAAAATGGCTGCCGTGCACGACAAAAGTGTGGCATTTGAAAAAAGACAAGATGGCGCAGACAATGTTTTTCAACACTTCCTGATTTCCTTCGAATCGAACGTTAACAGACGTTGGGGCATATTACCAAAGTTAAGCGATATTTATCCCTAACGATGCTTAGCAACGATTTTTTTACCGTCAGAAATTATCGCAGATAAACCTTGCTATTATCAAGGTTTATCGGAAATACGATAAAAAACGACCGCAATGCATTAATATCGCTGAAAACTCAGCGATATTCATGCATTACCGAGCTAATGCTCTTAGCCATGTTATCCACCTCCCATTGGATAACATGGCTAAGAACTGCTCAGGGCAGGTGGTAGCTTTTGGAGATATTCGCGCTTATCTCGAATATTTCCAAAAGTTGATAATAGGAGATAGCGATGTTAGCGACTGTTTCCAGTCGCTAACATCTTGGCATGCCCACTTTGCATGTCATTAGTGATAAATATCACTCACATGCAAAGTGGGGCCCAAGATGGTCGCTATCTTCTACTAGCCGTCGCTAACTGGTGTTAGCAACAGCTAGGTAATACACATATAATTTTATCTCCGCGAAGCGGAGCGCTGTTACAGATATATATCTTGTTTTTGAACGTTAATTTCTCAAAATGCACTGAAGCACATATATTGAGACCTAGCAAAGGCACATCGGGCTACCAGTCCCTACAATTTTGCCAAGTTTCGTGCAAATCCATTCAGCTGTTCGATCCTACCGAGAGACAAGATGGCGGCCGCTACGGACTGTTTGGAATGTTTACAGACACCGGAGAGCCAATCAGCTTCGCTTCGCAAAGCTCCGTAACGCGAAAAGTACGCGAAGCGGTGCGGTGTTACAGATATATATCTTTTTTTGAACGTTAATTTCTCAAAATCCACTGGAGCACATATATTGAGATCTAGCAAAGGCACATCGGGCTACCAGTCCCTACAATTTTGCCAAGTTTCGTGCAAATCCATTCAGCTGTTCGATTATTATTATTTTTATTTTTTTTTGCACCGCGGGGCCCTTTTAAAACCTCCACATCAAACCTAGGGGGTCAGCGACAATGTACTATGCCCCCTTATGGTCATTTGCCCCTTCGCTTTGGCCTCCTCTTGTCTCTCGATCCTACAGAGAGACAAGATGGCGGCCGCTACAGACTGTTTGGAATGTTGACAGACGCCGGAGAACCAATCAGCTTCGCTTCACAAAGCTCCGTTGCGCGAAAAGTACGCGTCCTGGGCCGCTGCCCAGTCCGCTGTTACAGATATATATCTTTTTTTAAACGTTAATTTCTCAAAATCCACTGGAGCACATATATTGAGACCTACAAAAGGCACATCGGGCTACCAGTCCCTACAATTTTGCCAAGTTTCGTGCAAATCCATTCAGCCGTTCGCGCTAAAAGTGAGGCCAACCGCCCTATGGAAATTAACATGGGAAAAACGCGTTTTGGGACCCCCCTTTTTTCTCGGCCCCCCCTTGACGAACCCCCCCAAAATTTTCAGGGGCTGCTCAGAAACAAAATGTGCCATTTTCCTGAAAATTTCAGCCAATTCCGTCCACAAACGCCAAAGTTATTAGACATAGAATTTTCAAAAATCCCATAGGGAAAAAATCCTAAATATATATACCTACTGGCGACCGCCAGTAGGTAATATATATATATATATATATATATATTCACAGAAAAAACCATAGGTTATAGACCATATATAGTTAGGAATTAGCATTTACAAAACCTTGAAAATTCACTGAAAAAACCATAGCTTATAGACCATATATAGTTAGGAATTAGCATTTAGAAAACCTTATTTTACTCACACAAAACCATTGAAATTCCATATATAGTTAGTTGCACTAACTATATATCGCGCACCCGCAATCCACTGCTGATGATGTCACATATTACATCATTCATGACATGGTCAGTGACATCACTGATGACATCACTGATGACATCTCAAATGACATCACTGATGACATCACTGATGACATCTCATTTGACATTACTGATCACATCACTGATGACATCATTCATGTGATGATACAATGAACCTCTTCAAACTCTAATATAACCTTAGATACACTCAGTGTAAACAGACACTCACAGACTGTCACTCATCCATGGAGTTACTCACACACCTAGTCAGTCTTGCAAAGAATCAATCACACCTCGATTTCCTCAACTATATAGTTATACACACCTTACTTATTGGAACATATAATAACACATATTTACTCTGTTATACAATCCCTGATACAAGTTCACAATAATCCATACAGCCACTCACACATTCACTGGCTCTTATGCACAGTTATTTATATATGTCAACTATCACATGTACTGTGTTTTACATATGTACTTACTTTGACATGTAGCACTGAGATATCCATTCACTCACCAATACACTCATGCACACAGTCAACCGCCCATACAGATGTTTCCACATGCACTTTTGAACCCATACATCTAGTGAATCAACTGCTCACACATCTATGCACAGAGTCATACACCTCCCAGACACCCACACACACACTCAGTCTCCCATACAAATACTTGGGCAACTAATCAATAACCCATATAGTTAGTCATATAGCTAATGATCAACACATGCATCAGATTACAAAACAACAGACACAATGATGCACAATTTAAAACAGTTTAGTCACTAACCCATGCACTCAGTGAGACACATTTAATCACTCACTTATACAGTCAGTCATGCACCTACTAAATCCTTCATCCAGACACTTATACATCCACTCATTCTTCAATATGTAAGACATATTTTAACTTTACAGAAGCATACAGTCACTGGATGTTGTCATCAGTGATGTCATCAGTGATGTCATTTGAGATGTCATCAGTGATGTCATCAGTGATGTCACTGACCATGTCATGAATGATGTAATATGTGACATCATCAGCAGTGGATTGCGGGTGCGCGATATATAGTTAGTGCAACTAACTATATATGGAATTTCAATGGTTTTGTGTGAGTAAAATAAGGTTTTCTAAATGCTAATTCCTAACTATATATGGTCTATAACCTATGGTTTTTTCAGTGAATTTTCAAGGTTTTGTAAATGCTAATTCCTAACTATATATGGTCTATAACCTATGGTTTTTTTCTGTGAATTTCATTGGTTTTTTAACAGCTAATATCTGTAGCTGTAAAATGTATTCTTCTTTAAATCCAAAAATATATTTTATATGTTTATGAATAATTTTTTTTTTAAATATTTTTTTTTCTTCGTTCCCGCTTCGCGAATCGGGAAGCTTCCCGTTAGCTGACCTTGATGCCGCGAAATAGACCGCGAGCCGGTAAACGTTTCTTTACCGCAAGTGCCGCGTTAGAAAACAACATCGTGACGCCTCCCGTCCGCATGACGTTCCACGTTGTCGCGTGATACGTCATATGACGTGCTACGTTAGCGAACTGGTACGCGAAGCGAGTGCCAAAGCGCAGGTTTCTGGAAGCAAACCGGGAGGCCCTGCAAAGCGCTTAACGTAAACACAGCAAGTCATGTGACTTGGTAATAACACTTTTCATTGGTTCATTTCACTTTTGGTTTCCTAATGATGTAAGACTAGGTCATATAATCTAAAATGAACACTTTTGATTGGTTGAGAACTCTTGTTTTTCCCAAATGATGAAAATCCCTCCTTCTTTCCTCACTCTGACTTTCATCATTGTGAGAGAAAGACCCTTTGTGATCACTGAGCAATGGCTTCTTTAGTAGCTTCAGCTGGTGCTTCCCCACCACCTCCACCACATCCAAGGAAGAGTGGACCACCTGCTCAAGTTGTAATTCAACAAGAAGAAGAAGAAGAGGAACAGGAGGACGAGCACGAAGAGAGGCAGTTTTTGCCTGAGCAGCCCAAGACGTCTCACCGGAAAGAAAACTTCATTTGGCAATTTTTTAAAATTCCCAAAGGTCAGAAAAAAGTAAATGCAAGATACGTAACTTGCCTTATATGTCAAGATAGACTGTCCAGAGGGACCGACAAAAAATACAGTTTCGGAAACTACACAATGCATCGCCATATGACTAGGTGGCATCCTAACAACTACAGTGCTGCACAGTTTCGGAACGACCTAGATAATCTCCCTATTATGGCCAGAAGATCTGTTGTACCGGAAGTAACGGGACCAGAGGGCAGGGAGATGGTGCCAAATATACAAATGAGATTTGGTGAAGTAAAACACACCTGCGTATTTTGCGATGGATTCATTTCCTACGGAGAAAGAAGCATCACTCTGATCAACAGAGCTATTGACTATCATATGCAAGTTTGTCCGAAACGCCCAAAATAATAAATACTTCTTTTTTTTGTTTTGTTGCTCCTGTTGAGCCCTTTACAATGAATCGTTTTCATTGCCCCCTCCAAGAAAAACCCCAAAAAATATAAAACTGTTCCGAAAAATTCAAAAACAGTAAAAAAATGTTCAGAAAAATAAAAAAAAAAGTTCTTTTCAGAACTACCTCCCCGTTATTAAAAAATTGGTACAATATTTGGAACTGTGCCAACCTCTATTTCTCTTAGTTCGCTTCCTAGTTCGCTCGCTGGTACGCGAACTGGAAGCGAACCAAAAACAGTAAGTATAAGGGAAGGAAACACACACTTATGTTAAAAGAAAGACAGCTATAGGGGAGTAAACTAGAGATACTATTACCCATAATCCACTACTGATGATGTCACATATTACATCATTCATGACATGCTCAGTGACATCATCAGCAGAGGATTGCGGGTTTTTTGGCAACATGCCTTATCCACGGTTTAATAACGCTGCCTTTTGCTTTATATAAGTTTTCAAATTGTATGAAATATATACCAATAGGTCTTTATGAACCTTTAGGTAGTGCTTTTGTTCATGAGGTCTGGTCGCTTCCATACACATACAGATGCTTCAAAGATGATCAAGAAGTTTATCTGAATGGAGAGGAATGCACTGAGACGCCAGATCATTCACTAATGTGTAGGCACATACAGTTACACGATTCATGCAACAAACACCGACCAAATATGGCTTGCGTTTTGCAAGGCACGCCAGTTCCTGCTATCATCCCCACGTTCAAGTTGTTGGAAAATGGTAGTTATTTGATGCTCAATAATGAAGATTGTTCTGAGTTAATTAAAAGTATTCCTTTTATCGTAACAGTAAGTGAACGGGTTATTTGCTGCAGAAATGTTCTATTTCCTCCCACACATGAACATAGGGAGTTTTCAATCTGGCCAAAAATACCAACCTTGGGACACGTTTCAACGGCATGACAAGAATAAGAGCTCTTTTGTCTCAGAGAGAGGTGGCCTTGAGTTCGGCCCGTGAAACTTTCGTACTTCACATAGCGAACACCCGTACACAGGTTTGCCTTTCAATTTCAGCAACATGTTTCCGACTATCTTTAACGCATCCTCCACAAAATCCCTGGCACACTTTTTTAAAGTTGTTACCAGTGGTCTCGTGACTTCATTTGAGAAAATCTTTGGAGTCATCCCTGCTCCCTTTCATTGTATTTTCTGCACTCTGGTTCGTGGATTGGCATTTTTACTTGCATTACCAGCGGACGCTCTTGTGCTTTTTTACATTTTTAAATATGGATGTCCCTCCTATGCAACCTCCGACCCTGCAGCTGCTGACACTGTTCCGCAATCGCATGCTAGAATATTATGGCACAATGCCGTTGGCGATATTAAGCACGGCATATGGATTATCTTTTCGGTTCTCCTACTTCACCTGTGTCCAGCCTGTATTTCACTGCCTGACCTGTGATTTCGATTGGGCCATTGATTTGTGTCTCTGCGGACCGGTTTCTCCTGACGTCGACTTTAATCAGCTGATGACTCCTATCATTACTCACGAGTTGATTTGTCCTGGCGAAAGGATTATGGCTGTGGCATTGATGCATGGACTACTTGGTCCCTGGAATTTACTGGCGGCAGCACAGTCTTTCTTGGAACACAGCTTTCTTGAAAACCCACCGAGCTGTCCTCTGATGGTGATAGAGGATCCGGTGCTGGGAGAGCACGTATGTTCTTTTCCGCTTTTAAATTGGATGGCTGAACTGTTTTCGGATGAAGACGGTGACTTCCTATTGGAGGCTGTTGCAGCTTATTTTGCATACACAGTTATGTCATAGACCTTTTTCATGTTTGATATGCTGAGTACTAGCATTTCATTGACAATTCATTGACTTATTTGTCAAGTTTTTATTATTTACCTTGCCTATTGGCTTAAGACTCGATAAAGTACTTGGCTGTTTTATTTTTCTTTAGCATTGAATTTTCCTAGTTTTTAATGCTTTACCTTGCGGACCGTCCACATATAAACTTGCAATCTGCTCTCATGAGATGGCACTTCTATTATCTTATTCAGTTCGTTTCCGGATCATGAGGAGGTGTCATCTAGGTCCTGGATATCTTTACACCGTGTTAAGTTAGCATGGGCTCATTACCGGTTTAAACGCCATTTTTCCTTTTTTGCAACTTCTGCACACGACACTTAGTTGTTGCTTTAGCTTTCCACCTAGTAGTTCATCGTGGTTTACATGAGAATAATATGTTATTGGTCTACTATCTGCTTTACTTGTTAAACTATATCTGTACAGCGAGTGCTAAAGTTTCAAGAACAACACGATACAGAATTTTTATGAGGTCTGATCTCCACGACTTCATACTCATAACATAAGTGCAACTTCTGCCAATTCTGGGCATGAGGCGGGTTTTATATTGCTTTGCCGAACACACATACACAACAGTTGATGCGGTTCACATGAAGAGAGAGCTGGTGTATGCTAATGTGATTTCTTCAAATCTAAGACACTAAAGTATGGACACGCCCTAAACCAACACAAAGAGACCTTCTTAGCAAATAATATAATATGTGTATTAGGGAGGGTGAGATATAAGCAGCCGCGGGCCGTGGAGGGAGTTACGATGGGGCAGGGAGGCGGGGAGGGGGAGAAGCAGGGTGGAGCCCTCTCTACCTTGCCCCTCCCCCTCCCCACCTCCCTGCCCCACCGTAACTCCCTCCACGGCCCGCGGCTGCTTATAAGTGTTGCTAACTCTTATTCATTTACAGCATGTTAACATACTGTCACCATTCGCTTTTTATGTACTAGTAACTATGCTGGTAATTTTGCTACTGATAATATGTGTACTTTTATTATCTAAGGTACTACGCCTGAGAAGACGGCATTAGTAAATAAACATTTCAAATACACATCTGTTCTTCTTAACTCCATGTTCTGGTTTCTAAGAAATCTATAACGACCGACTGTTCATGAGTTCCACGTATCCTGAGGTACTATAAGTTCATATTCTGGATTGTCTAAACATTGAGAGTTTGTTATATCCAATGTGACACTGTACCTAGCTTGCTAAATAGTTTTTGATTACTAACGTGAGTTTTGGGACACCCTAATTCGCCGAGGTTCCAATCCTCTGTCCACAGTTCTGTGTGAGAACAGAAACCCTGCGACAGGGGCACCCCCGACCCTTGCTGGAGCTTCATCACACTTGCGATACAACTCCAGCAATGCGCCACCTTTACGGCACAGATACATCACGCATCTGTGCTGTTTTTGCCCCATGATGCGCCGCATTGTAAATGCAGCACACCATAGGTGACGGAACAGCGGCACAGAATGACTAACACATCCCTGGTGATGCGCCAGTCATCATAAATCTATCCCTATGCTTCTTATCTTGTTAGAGATGAACCGCCATATGTATCATCAAAGTTATTTGCATTTCCTAAATAGCGAACTTTAAGGAATAAATAGCGATTCTTTACCATTCCTAGTTTGCGATGAGCTATTTGCTAATTAGCCGAATGTAGCCCAATGAAGCCCAATGTAGCCCAATGTAGCCCAAAGATGGCCGCCAGACACACAAAAAAACAAATGTAGCCCAAATATCAGCCAGATGTAGCCCAACTATAGCCCAGTGACAGAATGACCAATCAGCTTCGCAAACCTCCGTTACGCGAAGCGGAGCGCTGTTACAGATATATATCTTTTTTTTGAACGTTAATTTCTCAAAATCCACTGGAGCACATATATTGAGACCTAGCAAAGGCACATCGGGCTACCAGTCCCTAATATTTTGCCAAGTTTCGTGCAAATCCATTCAGCCGTTCAATTATTATTTTTATTATTTTTTTTTGCCCCGCGGGGCCCTTTTAAAACCTCCACATCAAACCTAGGGGGTCAGCGAGGATCTACTATGCCCCCTTATAGTTATTTCCCCCTTTGTTTTGACCTCCTCTTGTCTCTCGATCCTACCGAGAGACAAGATGGCGGCCGCTACGGACTGTTTGGAATGTTGACAGACGCCGGAGAACCAATCAGCTTCGCTTCACAAAGCTCCGTTGCGCGAAAAGTCCGCGAACCAGAGCGCTAACCGGTCCGCTGTTACAGATATATATCTTTTTTTAAACGTTAATTTCTCAAAATCCACTGGAGCACATATATTGAGACCTACAAAAGGCACATCGGGCTACCAGTCCCTACAATTTTGCCAAGTTTCGTGCAAATCCATTCAGCCGTTCGGGCTAAAAGTGAGGCCAACCGCCCTATGGAAAACTCAATGTTAAAAACACGTTTTGGGACCCCCCTTTTTTCTCGGCCCCCACTGGACGAACCCCCCCCAAATTTTCAAGGGCTGCTCAGAAACAAAATGTGCCATTTTCCTGAAAATTTCAGCCAATTCCGTC
Source organism: Lissotriton helveticus (assembly GCF_964261635.1). Taxonomy (NCBI): domain Eukaryota; kingdom Metazoa; phylum Chordata; class Amphibia; order Caudata; family Salamandridae; genus Lissotriton; species Lissotriton helveticus. The sequence continues at coordinate 1,630,936,951 of NC_136061.1, read as the reverse complement.
CACAAACGCCAAAGTTATTAGACATAGAATTTTCAAAAAACCCATAGAGAAAAAATCCTAACTATATATACCTACTGGCGACCGCCAGTAGGTATATATATATATATATATATATATATATATATATATATATATATATATATATATATATATATATATATACATATATATATATATATACATATATATATTACCTACTGGCGGTCGCCAGTAGGTATATATAGTTAGGATTTTTTCTCTATGGAATTTTAGAAAATTCTATGTCTAATAACTTTGGCGTTTGTGGACGGAATTGGCTGAGATTTTCAGGAAAATTGAACATTTTGTTTCTGAGCAGCCCCTGGAAATTTGGGGGGGTTCATCAAGGGGGGGCCGAGAAAAAAGGGGGGTCCCAAAACGCGTTTTTCCCATTCATTTTTCCATAGGGCGGTTGACCTCACTTTTAGCCCGAACGGCTGAATGGATTTGCACGAAACTTGGCAAAATTGTAGGGACTGGTAGCCCGATGTGCCTTTGCTAGGTCTCAATATATGTGCTCCAGTGGATTTTGAGAAATTAACGTTCAAAAAAATATATATATCTGTAAGCGCGCTCCGGGCAGCGCCCCGGTTCGCGTACCTGACGCGTAATGGAAATTCGCGAAGCGAAGCTGATTGGCTCTCCGGTGTCTTTCAACATTCTAAACAGTCCGGAGCGGCCACCATCTTGTCTCTCGGTAGGATCAAGAGACAAGAGGAGGCAAAAACAAAGGGGGAAATGACCATAAGGGGGCATAGTAGATCCTCCCTGACCCCCTAGGTTTGATGTGGAGGCTTTAAAAGGGCCCCGTTGGGCAAAAAAAAAATATATTTTTTTTCTTTTTTTTGCGTGGGGAGCGCCCGGTACGCGCACCGGGAAGCGGTCCGAGGAGCGTACTATGAGGAAAAAAGAAAGACAGGGTATAAAAATTTTAGCAATTTTGTTATAAATGGAAGGTAGTTCTGAAAAGAACAGTTTTTTTATTCTTTTTCTTTTTTTTTTCTTTTTTTTATTAATTTTCTGAACAATTTTTTGATTTTTTTTTGATTTTTGAAAACTATTTTGTGTTTTTTTGTGTTTTTTTAGGGGAAATAACAAAAAAGCAGGGTTTGAACATGTCTCAACAGGAGCAAAAAAAAATAAAAAGGATTCATTGTTTTCTCATCTTGTTGCATTTATGATTTTCTCCAGCTCGGTTAATCAAAGTAATACTCTTCTCTCCATAACAAATAGTTCCTCCACAATATATACAAACTATTTTGTGGTGTTCAAAAGGAGCTTGAATATTGTGGATTATTTCTCGGCCTTCTGGTCCGGCGAATGAGCTTTGTCCACTGGAGGTGCTGGGGATGACATTTGGGGGGTTGGCAGCAAGATCCCTTACTTGTGCTTGGGAAAGATTATTAGGATGCCATCGCTCCATGTGGCGAATCATTGTATGATTCCCAAAGCTGTATTTCTTGTTGGGGTTGCCACGAGAAAGTATATTTTTACATATCAAACAAGACACCTGGGGTGCATTGACCTTCTTTTGTCCAGGTGGAATTTTAAAAAATTGCCATATGTAGTGCTCTTTAATATGGCTCTGCCTTGGTGTTTCTGGCAGGAACTGCCTTACTTTCTCTTCCTCCTCCTCCTCCTCTTCGTCCTCATTATCTTCCTCTCTACCAAAGTCCAGTGTTGGAGGTGGTCCTTTTGGTGGTGGTGGTGGTGGTTGCTGAGAAGCACCAGCTGCAGCTATTACAGAAGCCATTGTCAAAAATAGGTCTTGCTCTCTGGAAGTAGAAAGTAAGAATGAGGTAAACACAAGGAGGGGTTTTCATAATTTGGGGAAAAAAAATAGTTCTAAACCAATGAAAAGTGTTATTTTTAGGTCACATGACCTAGCCTAACAACATTAGGAAACCAAAAGTGAAATGAACCAATGAAAAGTGTTATTAACAAGTCACATGACCTGTTATGCTTACGTTACGCGCTCCGCGCCGCGCCCCGGATCGCTTCCAGGAAGCTGCGCTTCGCGGACCGGAGCGCTTCCGGGTGCACTAACGCGGCGCGTCATATGACGCATTACGCGACAACGCGTTACGCGACAACGCGTTACGCGATGCCTCACGATGTTGTTTTCTAACGCGGTAGTTGCGCAAACGGAACGTTTACCGGTTCGCGGACCGAGTCGCGGCACCAAATTGAGCTAACGGGAAGCTCACCGGTTCGCGTACCGGGAGCGAAACAAAAAAAATAATTAAAAAAAAAGACATTTAAAAATTGTATTAAAAACATAAAATATATTTTTCGATTTAAAGAAGAATACATTTTAAAGCTTTTGATATTTGCTATTAAAAAACCATTGAAATTCACTGAAAAAACCATAGGTTAAGACCATATATAGTTAGGAATTAGCATTTACAAAACCTTGAAAATTCACTGAAAAAACCATAGGTTATAGACCATATATAGTTAGGAATTAGCATTTACAAAACCTTGAAAATTCACTGAAAAAACCATAGGTTATAGTCCATATATAGTTAGGAATTAGCATTTAAAAAACCTTATTTTACTCACACAAAACCATTGAAATTCCATATATAGTTAGTTGCACTAACTATATATCGCACACCCGCAATCCACTGCTGATGATGTCACATATTACATCATTCATGACATGGTCAGTGACATCACCATTTTTTTTTTTTTTTTTTTTGGGAAGCGCCCGGTACGCGCACCGGGCAGCGGTCTGGGGAGCGTACTATAAGGAAAAAAGAATGATAGACTATGATATTTTGAAATATTGTATGTTTATTGATTGTTCTTTTTGTTGTTTTTTAAAAAATTTTTTTATTTAAGTAGCAGTATTTATGATTATTAAATATAAACTTATTTTTGGGATTGTGCACAGTATACTATAAGTCTAACTTTACATTATAATCAATTTGGTACTATTTATGAATTACATATAAAAATGATTAAAGACTCAAACAATTTTTTAATATTATATATAATTTTATTTTTCTGATTCTTTTTCAAAATTTAATAGAACGTCTAACATTTGACTGTCCGATATGTCTTCTTTTTGACTGAACATACTTCCCACATTTGAACGTCCTCCTATTGAAGTAAGAAATCCACAGATTCTACACATTGTAGAAGTTCATGGTCTAGTGATTCATCCATGAATTCCAAGTCAATGGGTTCAATGATTTCCTCATTGTTCATGTCTAGGACAATTTCAAAGGAAACGTTCTGTTCTCCTTCCATTTTTGTGCTGAAATTTGCAGAAAAAATAAATATATCAGTAGAGATAGGGCACTGTTGGGTTTAAGTTCAGACAGGTACTTTTGAGGCGTGAAGTAGTACTATTAAAAAGTGCCTGTGAAAAGCCTAAGTAAATTCATAATTATACCACAGAAACCTAAATCAATCCTTAATTATAATAAACAAGCCTTTTTCAACGTCTAACTCTTACAGAGGGATAGTATATAACTATCTGAAAATGTTTTCAAATTTATAAAATAACATCTTACCTTTTAAAAACAAGTTTAAGCTGTGAGAGAAAATGATCTTGCAATGTACTTCAGGAAGTAGTAGTCAAAATGGTGTTTCTCTCTCTTTCTTTATATATATTCAGGTACATACCCAATCAAATGTCAGGTAAAAAAAGTAGAAAATGAAAGTAACATTTTAATTGGTTGTCAATTCCAACACTTCAGATGTGTTTTGTGAAGTAATTTACCTCAGGGTATTTAGAGAGGTCTACAGGCTAAATGGCTAAATGGATTTTCAATCAAATTTGTGAAAATGGTAGGGATTGGTATGTAGTATGAGCTAATCTATATTTGGTGAAAGTGTCTCCAGTCGTTTTTCTGTAAATTACTTTCCCACCTTTTTTTTAAATGAGCGCATCCCGGTGAGCGCCCCGGTACGCGAACCGGCAGCGTTACGGGAGTCCTCCATTTTGTGTTTCGGTAGAATTGAGATACAAGATGGAGGGCAAAAAATGTTCAGAATGGGTAGAAGGGGGCACGGTAGACGTATCCTGACCCCCTAGGTTTTCTGAGGGTGGCTGAGGAGGTCCATATGTGCGAAAAAAAAACATTTTTTAAAAACTTTTCGCGCGGTTAGCGTCCGGTGCGCGTACCGGGTAGCGCTCCAGAAAGCGTAAATTGTGAAAATTAGTAAAAAAAAAATTACATTTAAAATTTGTTTATGGTGATCATAGTTAGGGTAGCTCTGAGAAGAGCTTTTGGGTTTATGGTAGATTTAGGTACTTATAAGTAGGTACCAATGCACAGTCTTAAATTCAGAATGAAAATTCTGTTCCCCTCATCTGAGAAGTGAACTCCATCTCCTCTGTAGATATCTTGCATGTAGTAACGCAAGGTATTGTTGTACATGGAGCCCATTCCATGGTCTTTGATGTAAGCTGAAACAGACTTATTTACATGCTTCCTCGATTTCTCAATTTGTGGACAAAATTGGTTCGACCACCTCCATTTCTGTCTTTGGCATATATTTGAATATACCAAGGCAGTTTGAGGAAAAAGTGCCATCAATTGGTCAAAGGTGTCCTTTAAAAGCATTTCCTCCACAGTGCACAATTAACAGGTCAGGTTTTGGCAAATGCAAAAAGGTTTTCACCAATGGTATCAATTGGTGACATTTTAATCCTCTGTGGCCAATCCACTTAATTTCCACATTTTGTAAATTGAGGTTAGGTACATTTCTGTTATCAGCATACCTTTGAGCCCAGTAGATGTAACTATCTCCAACAATCCAGACAGAAAACATGGTGAGAGAAGGTTCTGCTGCAGTCAGATGAAGTGTGGCAATGAAATGGCAGTTGAAAAAATAAGAGTTTAAAATGAAAAAAACTGTGGAGTTTCTGTGTTAATGAAGCAGTAGCAGTGATTGGTGGATTTTGATTGCTGAAAACAGAAAGTTAGGGTGCATGGATGAGTTCTTTGAAAGATGTAATTTGAATGGTCAAGAAAAAATCATTTAATGAAAGATTGCACTGGATATGCAGGTGTACTGAGAGTTCAGAGTTCAATTGAAACATTGTTGTGTGAACTTGCAAACATCAGAGGTCTTTCAGGAGGTGGTTGCTATGCAAAAAAGGCAGAAAGGGCAGAGGGGGGAAGGGTGTTGATTTGAAAAAAGTGAGGGAAGAGTTTTGATTGGGTGACATGAGAGATATGTGTGATGAATTACAGCATTTCTGTGCCATTGTTGGTTGCAGCCTCTGGAGTGCATACCTTTTGCTCTGCTAAAGACAAATTGGTGTGTGTCTGAGACTGTTTTGAAACTCATAAAGTATTTGCTAAGGTGAGAAAAGATTCATTTAATTTAGATAGAGAATAGTATGCTTTAGGGAGAAAATTATGAAGAAAGTTGTGTATTTAAAATGTTGCTTTGTGTCAAGTGTTTTACAAATAGATTTTGTTTCTTTGAGTTACATAGCCATGTTAAAAGTGACGCAAAAATAGTGCAAGGGTCTTACAAAAATGCTTTCATGTGTCTTAGGGCATTTTAACTCACTTCCCCATGAATGTAGGAATATAATTGCTTTACAAGATGTGTTTAAAAACGTTTTTTGAAATCAATTAGGTTTCTTGATATGTACTGCTAGAGTTTCATAGGTTGCTTGGGGCATATTTACAAGGCTTTTGAGTTCCTTTGATGTAATTTTTCCCATTTTATTTTAAGACATTTCCTTGTGGTGCAAGGTCCTTGTAAATACGCCCCCATGTGTGCTTGGCAAATTTAGATTTTGATTCTTTGAGTTACATAGCCATGTTAAAAGTAACGCAAAAATGATGCAAGGGCCTTAAAAAAACGATTTCATGTGTCTTAGGGCATTTTAAGTCACTTCCCGATGAATGTAGGTATATAATTGATTTACATGATGTGTTTAAAAACGTTTTTTGAAATCAATTAGATTTCTGGATATGTACTGCTAGAGTTTCAAAGGTTGCTTGGGGCATATTTATAAGGCCTTTGAGTCTCTCTGATGTTATTTTTCCCATTTTAATTTAAGACCTTTCCCCGTGGTGCAAGGTCCTTGTAAATACGCCCCCATCTGTGCTTGGCAAATTTAGATTTGATTCTTTGAGTTACATAGCCATGTTAAAAGTGACCCAAAAATGGTGCAAGGGCCTTAAAAAAACGCTTTCATGTGTCTTAGGGCATTTTAAGTCATTTCCCCTTGAATGTAGGTATATAATTGATTTACATGATGTGTTTAAAAACGTTTTTTGAAATCAATTAGGTTTCTTGATATGTAGTGCTTGAGTTTCATAGGTTGCTTGGGGTATATTTAAAAGGCATTTGAGTCCCTTTGATGTTATTTTTCCCATTTTAATAAGACATTTCCCCGTGGTGGAAGGTCCTTGTAAATACACCCCCATGTGTGCTTGGCAAATTTAGATTTTGATTCTTTGAGTTACATAGCCATGTTCCATACAGTGCTCACCTTCTGCGTAGTCTTTGATATGCTAGACTCCATCTGCACAATGAGATATCTAAGCAAAGGAAACACAGGTGATGTGATTGTGAAATGAGCAAAAGAAATTCCACATTTTTCAATTACATCATCTGTGTTTCCTAACTTTACGAATCACATTGTGCAGATGAGGTTTAGGCCTGTCCACAGACACAGAAGAGGTCTGGCCTTTGTTCAAGAGTGAAGTGGACATGACTCACTTCATTGGTAGGCCTGCACATGTATTATCTCCTCTGTACTCTTCAACAAGCTTAAATTTCATCTGCAACCCTGAGTAGGCCTCACCTCAAACAAACCTCTGAATAGGCCAGACCTTATCGTCATCCTGAATCAATCATTTAAAATGTTAGGGACAGATTTATGATAGCCGTGTGCCTCTTTTGCGCCACTGTGCGTCACTTTTGTGACGCAGCGGCGGTGCAAAAGATTTGCTATGTGGTGACATATTTACAACTTGATGCATCTAGGCAGATGTGTCATGCTGTAAAGTCCTGTGCCACATGAAACCGATGCAGCAGTGATGCAAAAGATGCACCATGTTGCAAGACAGGCCTCACTTCATCTCCAACCAGATACTTTCAGTTTAAACTGTAAACATTTAGGACTGTGTAGGGGGCATGGAGAAGCTGAATCTTCTGTAAATGTCCACATTGTTGTATACAGTGCTCAACTTCTGTGTACTCTTTGATATGCTAGACTCCATCTGCACAATGAGATACCTAAGCAAAGGAAACACAGGTGATGTGATTGTGAAATGAGGAAAAGAAATTCCACATTTTTCAATTACATCACCTGTGTTTCCTAACTTTACGAATGACATTGTGCAGATGAGGTTTAGGCCTGTCCACAGACACAGAAGAGGTCTGGCCTTTGTTCAAGAGTGAAGTGGACATGACTCACTTCATTGGTAGGCCTGCACATGTATTATCTCCTCTGTACTCTTCAACAAGTCTAAATTTCATCTGCAACCCTGAGTAGGCCTCACCTCAAACAAACCTCTGGATAGGCCACACCTTATTGTCATCTTGAATCAATCATTTAAAATGTTAGGGACAGATTTATGATAGGTGTGTGCCTCTTTTGCGCCGCTGTGCGTCACTTTTGTGACGCAGCGGCAGTGCAAAAGATTTGCTATGTTGCGACATATTTACAACTTGATGCATCTAGGCAGATGTGTCATGCTGTAAAGTCCTGTGCCACATGAAACCAATGCAGCAGTGATGCAAAAGATACACCATGTTGCAAGACAGGCCTCACTTCATCTCCAACAACATACCGTCCGTTTAAACTGTAAACATTTAGGACTGTGTAGGTGGCATGGAGAAGCTGAATCTTCTGTAAATGTCAAAATTGTTGTATAAAGTGCTCAACTTCTGTGTACTCTTTTATATGCTAGACTCCATCTGCACAATAAGATACCTAAGCAAAGGAAACACAGGTGATGTGATTGTGAAATGAGGAAAAGAAATTCCACATTTTTCAATTACATTACCTGTGTTTCCTAACTTTACGAATCACATTGTGCAGATGAGGTTTAGGCCTGTTCACGGACACAGAAGAGGTCTGACCTTTGTTCAAGAGGGCATTGGACATGACTCACTTCATTGGTAGGCCTGCACATGTATTATCTCCTCTGTATTCTTCAACAAGCCTAAATTTCATCTGCAACCCTGAGTAGGCCTCACTTCAAACAAACCTCTGGATAGGCCACACCTTATCGTCATCCTGAATCAATCATTTAAAATGTTAGGGACAGATTAATGATAGCCGTGTGCCTCTTTTGCGCCGCTGTGCGTCACTTTTGTGATGCAGCGGCGGCGCAAAAGATGCGCTATGTTGCAACATATTTACAACTTGATGCATCTAGGCAGATGTGTCATGCTGTAAAGTCCTGTGCCACATGAAACCTGCGTCAGGTTTCATATAGGCGTTTTGTTGCAGGGTGGGCATTCATTTGCATGAAAGCCCTGTAAAACTAACACAGTGAAATTTAGAAGATTTCACTGAGTCAGCTTTATGGCATTGCTGAATCAAATCCTTACGCCTGTTTGAAACAGGCATAAGGAGTGATGCACCATGCAATGTGTGGCTTGCCCCTGTGCATTGCAGTAGACATGTCGCGCTTACGACGTGATTCCTGCAATGTGCTGCTTTTGCGGCACAGATGCGTGACGCATCTGTGCTGTTTTTGCTGAATGGTGCTCCACATTGTAAATGCGGCACACCATGGGTGGCAGAGCAGCGGTGCACGTTAACTGGTGCATCCCTGGGGATGCGCCAGTTAACATAAATCTGCCCCTTTACATTTAAGTATGAGCAGGGGACACAGAGTCGGTGAGGCTTATCCAAGGTTAAGAAGAGATGAGTCCTGTTCACTGAAAACTTGGACATAGGCCTCACCTCCTCAGCATCGCTGGACATGGCTAAATAATAGCTGCAAAATGTTACTCTTGTTAAACAATTTTACTATTATAGTCTCTGAGATTTGTCTCTTACTCTGCAACATCTCATTGTTGTTCTCTTTCTTTAAAGATAACGACAACATCAACCATGAGTGATAATGAGCAATCCGTTGATCTCGATCTTATCATTGAACTTGTCATTGAAACGTCAGTGGAAGTAGATCCCTTGGATGATTTAAATCCTAAGGATGATGAAGAACATGATGAGGATGCCGATTTGTCAGAATTGTATGACATAGGGTGGGAAGCTGACCTGCTTGAGCCTATGGAACTATAAACATTTATTTTTAAAAGTTACTGGAAATGAAAAGTAAACATGTAAACCGTTTCATTTAAAATTAAACACAACTTAAAAAACAGGTTGTGTGTAGTGTCTTTAATAAAATAGTCAAATATGCTCATAAAATTAGTTCAGATTCACATATAAAACAGCACAGGTCAAATGTAGAAGCATTCCATTTCTTTGCTACTATTTGTGACTACTAAATTTGCCAATGCACTAAAAATTATTCTATGTAAAAATGACAAGTAGTGTCCTAAATTTTTGACGACTGTTATTGATTTACTGTTTGCTAATAGTGGTTAATAACATTTTTAATTATATTTTACCACAGATTCAACTGCAGATCATTTCAAAAGGACATAATGCCATCTAAACAACGAAACCGAAAGGCTACAAAACGTCAAAGACAGCAGCTTAATAAATTCTTGCAGCAGTCCTCTACAATAAAAACTCGTCAAGTCAACAAGAAAGCTCCGGGTAAGACAACGAAATCATTCATAAGAAACATTTGTAGAAAAAAAAGTAGTACTACAGAAAATGTTTTAGTCCAGAAAAAGAGAACCAATTTAAACGGAAAGGAAAGGCCAATCAAAAATGTTACTGCTAGAGCAGGAGATAACTCTGTGCATGGTAGTAGAAGGAAAAATCAGTTTAGGGACATTCGTAGACGAATGTTCCGCAACAGGATAATTGGCAATTTGTTAAAAAATATTAAGAAAGGTCAACAGAAAGTGGTTTTTTATAGGAGAAATAAAAAAGTTGAGAAAGTTATTGATCAGGCATTTGAAATTAAGCGAAAGTTATTTATTTTTATAATCAATAGAATTAGGAAGCTAAACAAGGCAATTTATGATTTCAAAAGAAATAGTAGATGGAAGAGAATAGTTAATCGTAGTAATTTTTGTGAAGTTTTTTCAGGAGAATGGATGCATAGTTCAAGTTGTGAGGCATTTTTTAATGAGGAGAGTTATTTCCAGGATAATGATTTGGTGCATGCTGTTAACACCAGTGGTCGAGCTTATGAGGTGAAAGATGGTTGTCCAGTTGAAAAAGAAAAACTTGTGACAACAGAGGCAGAAGAGGTGTTAGGTAATGAGGTTTTAGGAAGACGTCCTAAGGGACCAGTGTACACCTGGAAGTGTAGTAGTATTTGCAGTGTGCGACAGGATTCCATCAATTTGCTTTGTGATTTTGTACGGACATTTAATAAGAAAAGTTTAAAACAAAAAATGAGGTTGTTGCAAGAATTAGATCCTTGCAGAGTGAGAGAAGTGACAGGTTTGCATGGTCATTCACTGGCTTGTCTTTCCAGGAGAGTATGCCAGAGTGTTTTTCATCATTTCAGGATGCTAGCAGTGCATCGTAATAAAGTGAGGAAATTAGTTAGAATGTTGTATTATGCTAAGAGTCCAGCAATTATGCTTAAACAATTATGCACTGCTCTTTTGCATGGTTCTGAAGTAGATGTGAAGAATATTTGTGAAGAAATTGAGTTTTGTTACTTTGCAAGTAAAGAGGAGAATGTTGAAATTGACCCAGAAGAAGAGGGTAATGTGGAAGATAGTGTACAGGTTTCCAGTACAGATAATTTTCAGAAGGAAATTGCCACGTTTCAGGTGAAATCAAGTGAGAGGCCTAATTTCACTTGTGTGTGTTGTCGACGCACTTATTATAAGAATCAGACTAAGTTAGTGGATTTATATGCGAAAAGTGAAAGGGAAAATAATAGTGAATGGAAGGATTTCGCAACATACTTGATGGTAGAAAATTGTTTTGATTTGGGATTGGATCAACGTGTGTGTACTTATTGTTGTAACAAATTAAATCAAAACCGGATGCCTGCTAGAGCGGTTCATAATAATCTGGAATTGGTTGAGATTCCTTCTGAATTGAAGGATTTAAATACTTATGAATCTATTTCGATTCAAAGTATCCATCCCTTTCAGGCTATTGTAAGAATGGAGCCAAAGACAGGGAAATTGCCTCCATCAGATTTACAGAGAGGATTAAAGGGAAGAGTTGTTTATTTGCCGCTAGATTTGAAGAAAAACATTAATACAATTGGAGTAGAAAAAGTGGAAGAGGAACCTCTGGTTATCTTAGTTAATGGGGTTCCGACAAAGAGTAAGAAAATATGGCAAGATTTAGTGGATGTTAGGAAAGTCAAAAAGGCAACATTGTATTTGAAAAAAAACAATAAGTACTATAAGAATGTATATGTTGCAGAAGAGGAAGTAAGTGAAGAAGAGGATAGCGATTTGTGTGCTGGTCAAATTGAGAAAGTAGAACCCTCTAAAAGTGAAGAAATATATGAACATTATAGTGTTCATCCTTTGCATTCCAAGGAAGTCATGGGGAATGCTATTGAGTTGTTTCAAATGAAACAAGCCAAAGGGAGTCCCATTAGGGTTTGGGAGGAAAGTTTGGAAGCTCGGTGTTTCCCACAGCTATTTCCAACAGGTCAAGGAGGAAGATATGATGAGCGACCTCATCAAATTCCTGCTTCTGAATACCGGACTTTACGATTGTATGCAGAAGATCCTAGGTTTCGACAATGCATTCCCTATTTGTTTCATCTCCTGTTTGAAAGCGATCTGTCTGGACTGTCATATGCAGTGAACCACATCTTGAAAAGTGGTGTACGGATGCAAAACATCTCGGCAAGTAACTTTATGGATAAAGTCAATGAGCAAGACAGTATTTTGGATTCTCACCTGATTAATCTCATGGCGTGTCAGCGTGGTACTAATGAGTACTGGTACCGTCGTCATGGTGATTTAAAATGTATGCTGAGGAACTTAGGAACTCCCACATGGTTCCTCACTCTCAGCTGTGCCGAGTATGGCTGGGAAGACTTACTTGAATTTCTACGAGAGGCAAATGGAAACATTGAAAATATCGAATTCAAGACACCCGGAGAACTGTGCTCTTTGGATCCAGTGAATGTATGCAGGTACTTCAATCATAGATTTGAAGCTATGATGTCTTTCATCATGAACAAGAAAAATCCATCTCTTGGAGAGGTGTTGGATTTCTTCTGGAGAAAGGAGTACCAAGCAAGAGGTGCTCCTCATATACATATGCTGCTGTGGATCAAGGATGCACCTAAATTTGGAACAGATCCAGAAGACTTAGTGATGAGTTTCATAGAACAGTATTCTACATGTGCTGTTCCAAACGCAAAGGAAGACAAAAGCCTAAGAGAACAAGTTTTACGGTTCCAAAGCCATCGTTGTGGAAAGTACTGTCGTCGTAAATTCAGAAACAAGGACAAGTTCTACACCAAATGTCGTTTCGCCTTTCCACGACCGGTGATTTCTAAAGGAAGAGTGAACAGTTTGATGTCTTCGCTGCGACATAATGTGATGAAGAAATCACCTAAAAACACATACAATTTGAAAAGGAACGAAGAGTCCAAGTACATCAACGACTACAACCCAGTGATTTTGTCCATGTGGAATGCTAACATGGATATACAGTTTGTGGCTGATAACTGTATGGCTGGGGCTCGGTATGTGACATCTTACATCACCAAAAAAGAAAAGACAGAATTGAAGGATATGCGGGAGGACATTTCCCATGAAAAGAGCCTCAGTAAGAAGTTGTACAGTTTCAGTCTGAAGATGTTGTCACATCGAGAAATCGGAGCTTACGAATGTTCTGACCGGTTGTCTTCAGCAAGTCTCTATGCCAAATCCAGGAGTATCGTTTGGGCGAGTCTTGGTCTTGCTGCAACGCGTAATCGAGTTCTGAAACCTGTGCGGAAAATTGAGTATTTGGGGGAAAAGGAGCCAAACAGTACCGATATTTTGAAGACCAACATGTTGGATACATATTATCCAAATAGAAGCAGTCACCTCGAGAATGTTTGTCTGTATGAGGTTCTACAAAATTACATATTCAAGAGGAACATCAAAGAAGATATTGATAAAGGAGTGTATGCTGTAATTGGAAGTGAGGGATGTCTGGTCAAGCAAAGAAAATGCCACTTGGTAAACCATCGAAAGTTGAGTGGCGAATCTCCTGAAAAAAAAGAGTTTTTCTATTTAGCACTTTTGCAACTTTTCAAGCCTTGGCGTGCAGAAGAGGAACTGCTTGGAGATTTCCTCTGTTACGAAGACTCTTTCAACGCCGCCAAGGAGACCATAGAATGTCCTGTTTTTCCCAAATATCTAGAAATGTTGAATGCAGAAATCGAGCAGGAAGCAACGATTGCAGCCGAGATTGCTAGAGACAGTTCTCAGGACAGTCAGAGTTCTGTTTCATTGAGTCAGGATCCACTAGGAGGACCAGTTATCGAAAATGAAGCTGCCACTGCCATGATTGAAGTGGAAAGAGCCATGGCACATGCTCAGGAGGATACGGTTAACTTAGAAGACTTGGAAAGACAACTCAACGTTGATCAGAGGAAAATATATGACGAAGTTACCAACCAAATTGATCATGGATTAAGTCATGAGAAGAAAGAGTGCTCATGTACGTTGTTGAAGCCTGTCCGACTGTACGTGAGTGGAGAAGCGGGAACTGGAAAAAGTTTCCTCATTAAAGCAATTTCATGTTATTTGCAGAAAAGGACTGAGTCATCGCTGTCTTGTGTTGTCACCGCTCCAACTGGACTGGCAGCACATAACATTAAAGGTATTACTTTGCATCGTCTACTGATGCTGCCAGTGGAGCATGATAACAAATTACAATACCACAAGTTATCTGGAGATGCTTGTTGTGAAGTTTCAAGAGTCTTGAGGAAAATGAAACTTCTTATCATTGACGAAGTAAGCATGGTTTCCAATGTCATGCTTGCCTTTGTGCATTTGAGAATGCAAGAAGTTCTCAAAACAGAGTATGATGTGTTATTTGGTGGCAAACACATCATTGTTTTCGGTGATCTTCTGCAGCTGACACCAGTAAAAGGACAACCTGTGTTCAAAATGCTCACGCATGAAGATACCAGGAAGTGCCTAGGGAGCATTGGCAACGTTAATATATGGTTAAACTTCAATTATGCTGAACTGCGTGAAAATATGCGTCAGGCGAAGGATGAAGATTACAAGAATATTCTACAAGATGTTAGAATCGGAAAAGTGACCGAGCATGGGAAAGAAGCTTTACATGCATGATTACTGTCAAATTTGTATCCAGAACAAGACGTTGTGCCTGAGAATATTTTTCAGAAAATTACTGAGAAGAAATCTGGAATATGTTTGATGCCAACTCTTGCAGAATGTGCCATCTTCAACAACAAAATGTTGCATTTAGAAAACCAAGAGATTGTGAAACTGGAAGCTATTGACAGAGTAGAGCATATGGGATCAACAATTATTTTGTCTGAGAATTTGAAATCAAAATTGGATTCATTAGAGAAGTCTATATCTAAAACTGCAGGTTTTGAAAAGACTCTGAATGTGTGCTTAAATTGCCGTATAATTTTAAGAAGGAATTTACATGTTGAAAGAGGTCTGGTAAATGGATCAGTGGGTAATGTTGTTGATTTTGTGAAATACAGAAATAGAGATGGAATTGAATTTTTAAAAATTAAATTTGATGGCATTGAGGAAGTACAGCTAATTGGTTGTTGCTCTGCTAGGTTTTTGCTTGTAAAAGACTTATATGTTCGCCGTAAGCAGTTTCCTGTTTGCTTGGCATATGCGGTGACAATCCATAAATCGCAAGGTTTAAGTGTAGACAGTGCATTGGTGAATATTGGCAGTTCTGTGTTCTGTGTATGGCATATGTGGCATTGTCACGAGTCAGAACTTTATCGGGATTTTACTTGATTGAGTGTGATGTCACAAACATTTGTGCGGATCTAGATTGTGTTAAGGAATACAATAGGTTAAGAAGAGAGTATGCCCCACATTTGCCTCAATATCCTTTGTTTGAGAAACGTGTGGTAGGCCGTAAACGAAGAAATGTGACTAATAGTAGGGAGGTTGTAGCAAAAAGACGAAAAGTCGATGAACCTGAAATTATAAGCGGAAAGAAAAAGGATTCTGTTGAAGATGTTGTTGGTTTTCAATTTGAAAATAGTTCTGGTGTCAACTGCTATGCTAATGTAGTGGTTAATGTTGTCTTTTCTCCTAATGTAGTGGTTAATGTTGTCTTTTCTCTAGAAACTTTAAAACAGCAGATTGTGATCAATTGGGATCAAAGTTTTTGCTGCTTGCTGAATTCTGTGTTAGAGAAATGTAGCACTGATAGAACAAAAATAGAAAGTGTGTCTGAAATTCGAAATCTGTTAGACAAGTGTTCAGGTCAAACGCAATTTTGTCAAAATATTCAGCAAGATTGTCAGGAGTTTTTAATGTATATGTTTGATGTATAGCAAGATGAAGGTGTAGATGTAGATTACCTGTTTGGCCTTTCTTATCAATGGCAGCATGACTGCGGGAACTGTAGGGTATCAAGTACTACTAGTGTAGACTCAGAAAGATTTATATATTTAACTTTGCCAGACAGTAAATCAGTGTCCTTTAATAAGCTCGTAAAATCAGCCGATCACAACATGGAGTGTAGCCAATGTAAGTCAGCAATGCTGTCCACATTATTTATACGAACATATGGCCAGTATGTCATTTTAATGTTCCAACGATGTAGGCCTCATGGAACAAAATTGACAACTTTAATTAAAATTTTTGTGGCTTCGCAGTTGTCAATATCAGGAAGGACGTTTTTAACTGAAGCAATTATATATCATGACGGTCCTTCAACAACATCAGGACATTACACAGCTTATTTAAAGTCTAGAAACGGCTGGTCATTCTGCAATGATTCTGTTTTAACTTAAAAAAAAAAATTGCCTTTTGAACTTAAAAATTCGTACCTGGTGTTTTTAAAACCAAAATTTTAGGGAAAGAATCTCGGGATCTGGTCTGAGGAATTTCAAGAGGTTCTAATGGCTCCTACACTATTTGGCCTTGAGGATAAGTGTAGTACAGAGTCAAAAGTTACATGTGGAAATGTGGAACATGAGTGAGCAAGAAGGGTGAGATATTACTAGTACAGGATTGTGCAAGTGATCTTGAACGTTTTCTTTCTGAAAGTTGCGGAAAAAGAAAATGACGGGATTTGCATAGAAGAATTTGAAGAGTTATAAATGGCTCTTACAAGATTTGGCCTTGAGGAAATGTGCGGTAGAGAGCGAGAAGTCATTTATTGTATGTAACATATTTGTCAAAACGATGGAGCTTTTCTTTCAGAAAGTGGCGGGCTGAAAATAATAGCAGCACAACAGAGTATAAGCTGTTCATAGGACATCCTTTGACGTCATGGAAAGTAAGTTACTTTTAAGGAGTTCTGATTTCTGAATGGTTATGTTATATGGGTTTTTTAAACACAATCATTTTGATTGTGTTTTTTTTCCCCGCTGTTATATGATGAATACCTTCAAGTCACTGTTTTTAGTGAAATTTGATAAATTCTGAGAACAGCAAAAATAAACCATTTAACATGTATAAGTAATTCTGTACTTTTTGTATTTATGATATACATTTAGAACTGTGTAGGAGGCATGGAGAAGCTGAGGCTTCTGTAAGTGTCAAAGTTGTTGCATACAGTGCTCACATTCTGCGTAGTCTTTCATATGATAGACTACATCTGCACAATGAGATACCTAAGCAAAGGAAACACAGGTGATGTGATTGTGGAATGAGCAAAAAAAATTGCACGTTTTTCAATTACATTACCTGTGTTTCCTAACATTACGCATCACATTGTGTAGATGAGGTTTAGGCCTGTTCCAGGAGACAGAGGAGGTCTGACATTTGTTCAAGAGTGCAGTGGACATGACTCACTTCGTTGGTAGGCCTGCACATGTATTATCTTCTCTGTACTCTTCAACAAGCCTAAATTTCATCTGCAACCCTGAGTAGGACTCACCTGAAACTAATCTGTGGATAGGCCACACCTTATCAGCATCTAGAAACAATCATTTAAAATGTTAAGGGCAGATTTATGATGGCTGTGCGCCTCTTTTGCGCCGCTGTTCCGTCACTTTTGTGACGCAGCAGCAGTGTAAAAGATGCACCATGTTGCAAGATAGGCCTCACTTCATCTCCAACAAGATACCGTCAGTTTAAAATGTATATAATTAGGACTGTGTAGGGGGCATGCAGAAGCTGAGGCTTCAGTAAGTGTCAAAGTTGTTGCATGCAGTGCTGCACTTCTGCGTACTCTTTCATATGCTGGACTACATCTGCACAATGAGATACCTAAGCAAAGGAAACACAAGTGATGTGATTGTGAAATGAGCAAAAGAAATTGCACTTTTTTCAATTACATCACCTGTGCTTCCTAACATTACGAATCACATTGTGCAGATCAGGTTTAGGCCTGTCCAGGGAGACAGAGGAGGTCTGGCCTTTGTTAAAGAGTGCAGTGGACATGACTCACTTCATTGGTAGGCATGGACATGTATTATCTCCTCTGTACTCTTCAACAAGTCTAAATTTCATCTGTAACCCCGTGTAGGCCTCACCTCAAACAAACCCCTGGATAGGCCACACCTTATCGGCATCCTGAATCAATCATTTAAAATGTTAGGGGCAGATTTATGATGGCCATGCGCCTCTTTTGTGCCGCTGTTGCATCACTTATGTGATGCAGCAGTGATGCAAAAGATGCACCATGTTACAAGATAGGCCTCACTTCATCTGCAACAAGATACTGTTAGTTTAAAATGTATATATTTAGGACTGTGTAGGGGGCATGGAGAAGCAGAGGCTTCTGTAAGTGTCAAAGTTGTTGAAAAACTGTTTGTCCTTCAATCTTTTCCCTTGTCTTTTCTAATTTTTAAATACATGTTTTAATATTTTTCAAATTTTTGTTCTTTCTTTCACAGATTGAAAGTATAAAAATAACAAGTGACTAAGTTAACGACAATTATAAGGTAAATGTTTTGTAGTCTTTTCATTACATTTCTATCACATTTAACTTCTATTAGTTCCACTGCTTCATTTCTTTAACCCTCAGTTTCCTGCCTTTGCTACTTCTCTCATTCCTTTCTCTATTACTTACTTACTCTACTCCTTCCACTCCTTTTCTCAGTCCCTCTCTTTTCATAGTTCCTCACTCCTGTTCACTCACTCCGTCTCTATTACTCTCACTGTCTCTGACTGATCACTCTTTCACTAATAGTTCATTATGCTTTCTCCCTGTAGTTCCAGCACACTAAGGGGCATATTATCAACACAGGCAATAAAATTATTGCTGCTTTTATTGGCAGAAAACTGCCGCAAAAGCGGCTTTAGCGGCAGTTTTCTGCCGCAAAAGTGGCTTTAGCGGCAGATTTCTGCAGATAAAAGCAGTCATTATCGGCAGAAAACTGCTGCAAAAGCGGCTTTAGCGGCAGTTTTCTGCCGCAAAAGCGGCTTTAGCGGCAGATTTCTGCCGATAAAAGCAGCGATAATTTTATCACCTATGTTGATAATATGCCCCTATGTTATTTACATTTCTTTGCTGTTTCAATCATTCCTTTTCTGTTACTTCTTCTTTTCTGCTTTCTGTGTTTTCTCTCTGTTATTCCACATGTTTTAATCTTATTTTGAACATTCACTCACATTCTCTAAGAAACTCTTGTTTATTATTCTTCTACTCTCCTTTTTTTCTTCCACTTCCTTATCTATTTTGTTTTTCACAATTATACCCTCTTCCATCTTTTCTTCGGTAAATAGATCTATTAAACAGTATCTCTGTGTTACTCCCTATAGCTGTCTTTCTTTTAACATTACTCTCTGTTTCCTTCCCTTATACTTACTCTTCTTTTGGTTCGCTCCCGGTTCGCGTACCGGCGAGAGAACCGGGAAGCGAACCAAAAGAAATAGAGGTTGCCAGAGTGCTAAACATTCTAGCAATTTTTTTATAAAGGGGAGGTAGTTCTGAAAAGAACTTTTTTTTTATTATTTTTGTTGTTTTATATTTTTTTTATTATTTTTCTGAACAATTTTTTACTTTTTTTGTATTTTTTGAACAGATTTATATATTTTTTGTTTTTTTTGGGGGGGGGAAACGAAAACGATTCATTGTAAAGGGCTCAACAGGAGCAACAAAAAAAAAAAGATAATTTATTTTCTGAATCGTTTTGTACAAACATGATTATCAATTGCTAAGTTGATTAAAGTGATGCTACTTTCTCTGTAGCAAATCAACTGACCGCAACGCACGCACACTTGTTTGACTGCCCCGAACCTCATCTGTATATTTGGGACCATCTCCCTCGCCTCTGGTCCCGTCACTTCCTCTACAACTGATCTTATGGCCACAGAAGGGGGATTATCTTGCAGGTCACGTACCTGCGCAGCACTGTAGTTGTTAGGATGCCAACTGTCCATATGGCGATGCATTGTATAATTGCTGTAACTATATTTTTTATCTGTCCCTCTGGACAAATCTTTCTTACAGATAAGGCAAGTTACATACCGGGCATTCACCTTTTTTTGGCCCCGGGAATATTAAAAAAATTGCCAAATAATTTTTTTTTTTACATGAGACCTCCTGGGCTCCTCAGGCAAAAAGTGCCTCTCTTCCTGCTCTTCCTCTTCTTCCTCTTCTTCCTCCTCTTGCTGAATGATAACTCCAGCAGGTGGTCCTCTCTTCCTAGGAGGTGGTGGTGGTGGTTGGATGCACCAGCTGAAGCTACAAAACTTGCCATTGCTCAGTGATGTAAAAAGGTCTTCCTCTCACAAAGATGAAAGTCAGAGTGAGGAAACAAGGAGGGTTTTTCATCATTTGGGAAAAACAATAGTTCTAAACCAATGAAAAGTGTTACTTTTAGGTCACATGACGTAGCCTTACATCATTAGGAAACCAAAAGTGAAATGAACCAATGAAAAGTGTTATTAGCAAGTCACATGACCTGTTGTGTTTACGTTACGCGCTTCGCGCCGCGTCCCGGATCGCTTCCGGGAAGCTGCGATTCGCGCCTCGCTTCGCGTACCGGTTCACTTCCGGGTACGCTAACGCGGCGCGTCATATGACGTATCACGCGAAAACGCGATACGTCACGCTGACGCGACGCGTCACGATGTTGTTTTCTAACGTGACAGTTGCGCAAACGGAACGTTTACTGGTTCGCGGACCGGATCGCGGCATTAAAATGAGCTAACGGAAAGCTAACCGGTTCGCGGACCGGGAGCGAAACAAAAAAAATAATGAAAAAAAATGTATTAATAAACATATAAAATATATTTTTTGATTTAAAGAAGAATACATTTTAAAGCTTTTGATATTTGCTATTAAAAAACTATTGAAATTCACTGAAAAAACCATAGGTTATAGACCATATATAGTTAGGAATTAGCATTACAAAACCTTGAAAATTCACAGAAAAAACCATAGGTTATAGACCATATATAGTTAGGAATTAGCATTTAACAAACCTTTTTTTACTCACACAAAACCATTGAAATTCCATATATAGTTAGTTGTACTAACTATATATCGCGCACCCGCAATCCACTGCTGATCATGTCACATATTACATCATTCATGACATGGTCAGTGACATCACTGATTACATCACTGATGACATCTCAAATGACATCACTGATGACATCACTGATGACATCTCAAATGACATCACTGATTACATCACTGATGACATCTCAAATGACATCACTGATGACATCACTGATGACATCACTGATGACATCTCAAATGACATCACTGATGACATCACTGATGACATCTCATTTGACATTACTGATCACATCACTGATGACATCATTCATATGATAATACGATGAACCTCTTCAGACTCTAATATAACCTTAGATACACTCAGTGTAAACAGACACTCACAGACTGTCACTCATCCATGGAGTTACTCACACACCTAGTCAGTCATGCAAAGAATCAATCACACCTCCATTTCCTCAACTATACAGTTATACACACCTTACTTATTCAAACATATACTAACACATATTTACTCTCTTATACAATCCGTGATACAAGTTCACAATGATCCATACAGCCACTCACACATTCACTGGCTCTTATGCACAGTTATTTACATATGTCAACTGTCACATGTACTGTGTTTTACATATGTACTTACTTTGACATGTAGCACTGAGATATCCATTCACTCACCAATACACTCATGCACACAGTCAACCGCCCATACAGTTGTTTCCATATGCACTTTTGAACCCATACATCTAGTGAATCAACTGCTCACACATGTATGCACAACGTCATACACCTCCCAGCCACCCACACACACTCAGTCTCCCATACAAATACTTGGGCAAACAATCAATAATCCATATAGTTACTCATATAGCTAATGATCAACACATGCAGCAGATTACAGAACAACAGACACAATGATGCACAAATTAAGACAGTTTAGTCACTAACCCATGCACTCAGTAAGACACATTTAATCACTCACTCATATAGTCAATCACGCACCTACTAAAACCTTCATTCAGACACTTATACATCCACTCATTCTTCAATATATAAAACATATTTAAACTTTACAGAAACACACAGTTACTGGATGATGTCATCAGTGATGTCATTTGAGATGTCATCAGTGATGTCATCAGTGATGTCACTGACCATGTCATGAATGATGTAATATGTGACATGATCAGCAGTGGATTGCGGGTGCGCGATATATAGTTAGTACAACTAACTATATATGGAATTTCAATGGTTTTGTGTGAGTAAAAAAAGGTTTGTTAAATGCTAATTCCTAACTATATATGGTCTATAACCTATGGTTTTTTCTGTGAATATATATATATATATATATATATATTCACAGAAAAAAACAAAGAGTGTGTGTGTGTGTGAGAAGCTATAGGGGTGAGTGTTTGTATGGCTGTGTAGGTGACTGAGTGCATGTGTCAGAATGTGTGATGGGGTATATGAGTGACTGCATGCGTGAGTGAGTGTATGTGAGAGTGGCTGTATGGATGACTGTGTGCTTCTGTCAGTGACTGTATAGGTGAGTGACTACATGTTACTATTTGTATGAGTAAGTAAGTGAGTTTGTGTGTGCAACGGTTTGGGTGAGTAAGTGGCTGTGTTATTGGCTGTATGGGTGAGTGTCTAGGTCTGTGAGTAGTTCTGTGGGTGACACACTCAGTGTGTGAATATTCGTATGGGTGTATGAGTAGATATGTCAATGGCTGTATTAGTGAGTGAGTGGGTGTATGAGTGGCTGTATGGGTGAGCAAGTGGATGTGTGTGTAGATCCATGAACTATTGAATGGGTGTGGAAGTACTGGTATGGCTTTGTAACTGGGTCTGTGAATGGTTGTTTGGGAGTGGCAGTGGGTGTATAAAAGATTCTATAGGGTTTTGAGTGTGTTCATCAGAGATGCTGTGGTTGATGTCATCACTGATGTCATCAGTGATATAATTTGAGATGTCATCAGTGAGGCTTTCAGTGATGTCACTGACCATGTCATTAGTGATGTAATATGTGAGGTCATAAGTAGTGCATTTTGGGGGCATGAGTTATAGTTAACTCAGAATGGTTGTGAGGGAGTGGCAGTGGGTGTATAAAAGATTCTTTAGTGTTGTGAATGGGTTCATCAGAGATGCTGTGGATGATGTCATCACTGATGTCATCAGTGATATCATTTGAGATGTCAACAGGTGGTGTTCCTTTTGATTAGGGGGCGGAGCCGATCCATGCTACTAAGTGGGCGGCAGAATTACGAACTTGGAAAGCCTTGCAAAACATCTTGGGCGCTGAGGAAGGCGACTAACGGAGAAATGCATTCGCCATACTAAAACGAATAAAGCTGCGTCCAAAGATTTTCCCCGGTGTGGCCTCTGCTCTTCTTTTGCTGGGAGGAGTTTGATGTGATATTTTCTGCTGTGGCCAAAGACGCAGTAACAAAGGCCCCGCCTCACAAGTGGCCCGGAGGACGCTGGCTTTGCTTCGGCAACTTGTTTGTTCGAAGGGATTAGATGGCTCCGGTGCCCGCCGCGATGTTCAGGAAGAGATGGAGTGGCTGTCAGGTATTTACCTGACATTGGGCGAGATGGACTGACATACTTGCCCCACGAATATTTGGACCTGGACGAGCTGGCCGAGGCGTTACGTGGACCTGAGGGAGAACTCTATTTGTTTTTAAAGATTGCAAGTTGGGGTCACAGGTTTGCAAAATTGTATTCCCCCCACACCATTGTGTGCAAACTTCCAAAACGCTACCTACCTGGAATCGGGCAAAGGATTCTGGGCGTTGCAGTCCATCACCACACGAAGAACTGCAACAGGTGGTGTTCCTTTTGATTAGGGGGCGGAGCCGATCCATGCTACTAAGTGGGCGGCAGAATTACGAACTTGGGAAGCCTTGCAACACATCTTGGGCACTGAGGAAGGCGACTAATGCCGAAATGCATTCGCCATACTAAAACGAATAAAGCTGCTTCCAAAGATTTTCCCCGGTGTGGCCTCTGCTCTTCTTTTGCTGGGAGGAGTTTGGAGTGATATATATATATATATTCACTGAAAAAACCATAGGTTATAGACCATATATAGTTAGGAATTAGCATTTAAAAAACCTTATTTTACTCACACAAAACCATTGAAATTCCATATATAGTTAGTTACACTAACTATATATCGCGCACCCGCAATCCACTGCTGATCATGTCACATATTACATCATTCATGACATGGTCAGTGACATCACTGATGACATCACTGATGACATCTCAAATGACATCACTGATGACATCACTGATGACAACATCCAGTGACTGTATGTTTCTGTAAAGTTAAAATATGTCTTACATATTGAAGAATGAGTGGATGTATAAGTGTCTGGATGAAGGATTTAGTAGGTGCGTGACTGACTGTATGAGTGAGTGATTAAATGTGTCTCACTGAATGCATGGGTTAGTGACTAAACTGTCTTAATTTGTGCATCATTATGTCTGTTGTGATGTAAACTGCTGCATGTGTTGATCATTAGCTATACGAGAGGCTATATGTGTTATTAATTGGTTGCCCAAGTATTTCTATGGGAGATTGAGTTTGTGTGGGGGTGGCTAGAAGGTGTGTGACTCTATGCATAGATGTGTGAGCAGTTTATTCACTAGGTGTATGAGTTCAAGACTGCATGTGGAAACAGCTACATGGGCAGTTGACTGTGTGCATGAGTGTATTGATGAGTGAATGGATATCTCAATGCTACATGTCATAGTAAGTACATATGTTAAACACAGTACATGTGAGAGTTGGCATATATAAATAACTGTGCATGAGAGCCACTGAATGAGTGAGTGGTTGTATCGATCATTGTGAACTTGTATCAGGGATTGTATAAGAGAGTAAATATGTGTTAGTATATGTTTCAATAAGTAAGGTGGGTTTAACTGTATAGTTGAAGAAATGGAGGTGAGATTGTTTCTTTGCATGACTGACTGGGTGTGTGAGTAACTCCATGGATGAGTGGCAGTGTGTGAGTGTCTGTATACACTGAGTGTATCTAAGGTTATATTAGAGTCTGAAGAGGTTTATCGTATTAGCACAAGAATGATGTCAAATGAGATGTCATCAGTGATGTCATCAGTGATGTCATTTGAGATGTCATCAGTGATGTCATCAGTGATGTCACTGACCATGTCATGAATGATGTAATATGTGACATGATCAGCAGTGGATTGCGGGTGCGCAATATATAGTTAGTGCAACTAACTATATATGGAATTTCAATGGTTTTGTGTGAGTAAAATAAGGTTTTTTAAATGCTAATTCCTAACTATATATGGTCTATAACCTATGGTTTTTTCAGTGAATTTTCAAGGTTTTGTAAATGCTAATTCCTAACTATATATGGTCTATAACCTATGGTTTTTTCAGTGAATTTCAATGGTTTTTTATTAGCAAATATCATAAGCTGTCGAATGTCAAGTACGTGGTAAGTAAAAACATTTTCGTGTTTATGCACACTGATCTGCTTTGAATGCTGCCCCCCACCCCTCATTTCTATTAGGAGTACTCTCTCTTTGCAGATAGTGAAGGGTAGTTAACGCAGGCCTTTGCCCCCGTTGCCCCCGTTGTAATCCGTCGTGCCTGCTTCTCTCTCCATTTGATTGATTGTTCTCTTTGGTTCATTCTCTATTTACAAACAAGCACAGAGTCGCAATACTCTGTTTAGTCTTTGCAGATAGCGAAAAATCGTGTAAAAAAACAAAAGGAATCGAGCAAAATCAGTAGGCCACTAATGGGATCTCTTTTTGACCTCCCTAAAATAGAAACATTAGGAACAACCTGTTGATAATACCAATGTGTATGTACATAAGCGGCGTTCATTTGTGTTCACAGTACCCCTTGTTGATTGTTTGAATCGAGCATTGAATTGTTCGAAGTTGATTCTCTTAAGAATCTTCTCTGCCTGCAAACGAGGAAGAATAGGAATATTCTCTCTCCCTTTGCAGATAGTGAAGGGTAGGTAACGCAAACCTTTAACACGTCGTGCCTATTTCGTTCCTCATTGATTGATTGTTTCCCCAAACATTGACTGTTTGGGAATTGGTTCTTTTTGGAGGTATTCCCTGTTTGCAAATATACGTAGGAAAATCTTTGCAAATAGTGAAAGGGTACGTAATGCGGGCCTTTCTCCCCCGTTGTAATCTGTCATGCCTATCTACTCCCCACTGATTGATGCACCTGTTTCACCCGGACCATTTACTAGAGATACGTCATCTGGCCCGACCAGAGAGCACCCCTAGTGAAAAGGACATATGCAATAATAACGAAGTGATCACTGTATCCTGTTAACAGAAACTTTAGCATGAAACAACCTGGAAAGAAAAGAATAGGAAAACGAAAATCAGTAGGCCACTGATGAACATGAACTTTTATTAAACAACGAACAAAGAAACGATAACATAACGTAATGATAAAACCTATTAATGTCCTAGAAACAAGAAAACGTTAAAATATGCCAGTGGTGAGAGACCAGAAAAACAGTAAGAGAAACCAAATCACCCCTCGCTGTCCCACCGCCTGCCACGCCAAAAAAATCGATAGACTAGGGAAAATGCAAGTCAGTAGAACATCCGCCCCCACTCTGGAAACTTACAAGGTGGGGCAGGGTTGCGGCTACGCCCAGCCGGGAGCAGCCCATATAAGGCGGGTCCTGCTGCCACGCCTCGGCCAGGAGATCCTAACGTAGGGTGTAGCCGGAGGAGAGGCCGAGGCCAGCGGGACCCGGCCAGGGGATTGCCTTTACAACGCTGAACAGCTGCAGGGGGGGGGAATGTCTCCTCGACCCTCCCCTCTCTCTCCCAGTCCGGCCGCGGTGGCCCTTGAGAGTTGCAGGTAGTCCCGCCACATGCTCTTCCGGTCCGGCCACCAACGGTCGGGGGGCCGAGGCCAACGGGATCCGGCTGCAGCCGATAAACCAAGAAACCCGTTCATGGGGCCAGAGCCAGGGGCGTCCGGCCGACATCTACCGGAAGCCCGGCCCGAAGACGGACGGGACACTTCTTCTTTCTTGAATAATGGCTGCGACAACACTGGGGGGGGATGTCTTGCACATGCCTCCGACCCCCCCCCCCCTCGTCCTCATCGCCTGGTCCGGCCATAACAAATCTCAAGCGAGACGCCGTGGGGTGCACTGGGAGGGAGAGACGGTGCGAACAGGCCTCTCCCGCCTCCCCAGGTGGAGGCTTCCCAGCTGCACCCTCAGCACTCCAGGCGCCCGGAAAAGGGTTCTTCCACTGTGGCCATGCTGCAACGTCTCGCCCGGCAGGGTGGAGCCCGTCCGCTCATTTGACCCCGCGATCGCCAGTAGCTACCGAACTCTCAAAATGGCGGTCGACCTGGCAAGAGCGGGCCCAGCATAAAGAAATGGCCCGGTCACTGGTTGACTCCACCACCGTAGTCCTCCACGACCTTGAAGATTCTAGAGGAGCCGCGGGATTCTCCGACCCCCGATGGGGAATGACTGCCATGATCGCCCGTGGAGTGACGAAACTGTATCCGCGGGACGTCGGCGCTCCCATGCTGGCGCCAGCCTCACTTTGAATTACTAGAATCCTGCAGACCTCAGTTCCGGTGAAAGCACAGTGTGACCCGGTAGGAAAAATTGTTGCACCCCCTCCCCTTTTTGACTGATAGTTCAAACCACCGATCCTTTCCTTTGCCCTTTTAACGGAACTTTGGACTGCCTCCCCCTCTTTTACATTTTCTAGAGAAAACAAAACATTAACCACTACATTAGCATAGCAGTTGACACCAGAACTGTTTTCAAATTGAAAACCAACAACATCTTCAACAGAATCATTTTTGTTTCTGCTGTGACCCTGCTACAGCACAGGCATTGTCCCCAGCAGTAATTCTGCAATGCCGGTAAGAATAGCTGTGGTGCCTACTGGACTCACTCACCCCCGCGGCGCCCCACGCCGTTATTTGCTGGGCGGCAACTTACTAGACATCACTTTCGTGCCATCTAGATTTCAGCGCGTTCTGCTGCCTTGGAACTATTCGCACAACAGACTGCTACTGACGACCCACCCCCAGGCAACATCTTCTGAATTTTCATAATTTGAAAGAACTAGTAACATGTCCTCATCAGGAATTCAAAAGAAATTGCCACGGTCTCTTCGTTGTTTAAATGTTTTTACTGTTTTTGTTTTGTTGTATATATTTATATGTTATTAAAGTTTTATATTCCTACTACTTTGTTGGAGTGCTATATATTTTTAATGTGACACATAATTGTAAAAACTTTGATGTACAAAGAGTCATTCCTGGAATCTTCCGCTTCAGGCTCGGTCCCCTCCCCAATCACAATACAGGATGGTTTTCAGATAGTAGGAACACGTGTGGTGTGACGGATCTCATCGGGTGTGGGCCTTGATCTACTATAACTCCTTTGAACAGGGGTGATTCTTTACAGCTGGGGCCATAAACTACATCTGCAGGGCTAGGTGATAGCCTGGACAATCGGACACAGAGGAAGAGGAGTGTCAGAGGGTGCGGTAGTGAATAGGGCGAAAGGGAGGTGTCGGGCGGGCACAGAGTGTGATTTCCAGGGAAGAGCAGCGCAGATGGGGGGAGGTTTATTGCCGATGCATAAGACAGAGAGCGGGGGTGACCAGTGCCTGGGGAAGATGCTTGCGAGGGTGGGGAGCCATGCTACGAATCGACAGCGTGCAGAGAGTGGGTCTGGTCAAGGCATCTAAAATGGCTGCCGTGCACGACAAAAGTGTGGCATTTCAAAAAAGGCAAGATGGCGCAGACAATGTTTTTCAACACTTCCTCATTTCCTTCGAATCGAACGTTAACAGACGTTGGTGCATATTACCAAAGTTAAGCGATATTTATCGCTAACGATGCTTACCAACGAATTTTTTACCGCTAAGCATCGTCAGAAATTATCGAAGATAAACCTTGCTATTATCAAGGTTTATCGCAAATGCGATAATAAACGGCCGCAATGCATGAATATCGCTAAAAAGTCAGCGATATTCATACATTACCGAGCTAATGCTCTTAGCCATGTTATCCACCTCCCATTGGATAACATGGCTAAGAACTGCTCAGGGCAGGTGTTACTTTTTGGAGATATTCGCGCTTAGCGCGAATATCTCCAAAAGTTGGTAATAGGAGATAGATATCTTGCATGTTGTAATGCAAATTATTGTGGTATATGGAACTCATACCATAATCTCTCAGGAAAGCAGAAACTGATCCTTTTGGGACCGCCTAAAAAGGCCTAGGGGGTGAGGGGTACTCTACTTTGCCCCCTTTTCACGTTCCGAACTATTTTATTTTACTCTCTTCTGTAATTACACAAAATAGCAGCGATAAGATGCATCGGAGACACACAGTGAGAGAAAGGAGGCCGGAGATGAAGAAGAGATGTCAAATACACATTGGAGAAAATATAGTGGCAGAAGGGAAGTAAATATGAGTAAACTTACCATGTAACATAAAAATGTTGCACTCTATACTATAAGTCTCATTTTATACTACAATCACTTCGCTACAACCTCATAAATTAAAAATAAAAATGAATAATGTCTAAAACAATTTTTGATTTCTAAATATAAATTTATTCTTCAGAATTTTCTAAATTTGAAAGAACTAGTAACATGTCCTCATCAGCAATTTCCTCATGAAAAGTCTGCAATGATGATTCTTGTAACTCTATGGTCTCCAAACATTCGATAAATTCGCCATCAACAGATTGATCAAAAAAATCATTCAAGTCATCTCCTCCTTGTGACAATATTTCATTATTGGTGCTGTCAATTTCAATCAATGTAGTGGAATCATTCAAGTCATCTCCTCGTGACAATATTTCATTATTGGTGCTCTCAATTTCAATCAATGTAGTGGAATCATTCAAGTCATCTCCTCCTTGTGACAATATTTCATTATTGGTGCTGTCCATTTCAATCAATCTAATGGAATCATACAAGTCATCTCCTCCTTGTGACAATATTTCATTATTGGTGCTCTCAATTTCAATCAATGTAGTGGAATCATTCAAGTCATCTCCTTGTGACAATATTTCATTATTGGTGCTGTCCATTTCAATCAATCTAATGGAATCATACAAGTCATCTCCTCCTTGTGACAATATTTCATTATTGGTGCTCTCAATTTCAATCAATGTAGTGGACAATTCAAAAGAAATTGCCACGGTCTCTTCATTTATCGTTTTTAGTAATACATAATATAAAACTAACTTTATCAAGTATTTAGTATAACAGAAGGACTGCAAATAAATAACAGAAAACATTTTTCAAATTATCTTCAAGTGTACAACATAGTTCCCCTTACAAAGAAATTGCCACGGTCTCTTCATTGTGAGCCATTTATTTTGAAATTGCTTGCTGTAAATTGCAGAAAAAAATAATCACTTTCATTTATCGTTTTTAGTAATACATAATATAAAACTAACTTTATCAAGTATTTAGTATAACAGAAGGACTGCAAATAAATAACAGAAAACATTTTTCAAATTATCTTCAAGTGTACAACATAGTTCCCCTTACAAATTAACAACTCACCTTTTTAAAAGTAGGAGAAGTGTTAGTACTGTGTAAATCAAACACCAGAAATTCACCACCAAAAATTCCTCACAAATGTACCTCAGACAGTAGTATCACAAAATGGCTGTGGTTTCCTCTCATTTGACATATATACATAACCAATTAACTTTCATCACACACAAATACAAAACCAAAATAACATTTTAATTGGTTCTAAATTTCAACACTTTCAAATGTGTTTTCCCCATGCAATTTTCCATAGGACATTTACATACGTCTACAGCCTGAATGGCTGAACGGAATTACACCAAACTTGGCAAAATGATACATCAAACCTAAGAGGTCAGGAAGGATCTACTATGCCCCCTTATGGTCATTTCCCCCTTTGCTTTGGCCTCCTCTTGTCTCTCGATCCTACCGAGAGACAAGATGGCGGCCGCTACGGACTGTTTGGAATGTTTACAGACGCCGGAGAACCAATCAGCTTCGCTTCACAAAGCTCTGTTGCGCGAAAAGTACGCGTACTGGAGCGCTGCCCGGTCCGCTGTTACAGATATATATCTTTTTTTAAACGTTAATTTCTCAAAATCCACTGTAGCACATATATTGAGACCTACAAAAAAAAAAAAAAAAAAAAAAAGGCACATCGGGCTACCAGTCCCTACAATTTTGCAAAGTTTCGTGCAAATCCATTCTGCCGTTCGGGCTAAAAGTGAGGCCAACCGCCCTATGGGAAACTCAATGTTAAAAACACGTTTTGGGACCCCCCTTTTTTCTCGGCCCCCCCTTGACGAAACCCCCCCAAATTTTCAGGGGCTGCTCCGAAACAAAATGTTCAATTTTCCTGAAAATTTCAGCCAATTCCGTCCACAAACGCCAAAGTTATTAGACATAGAATTTTCAAAAATCCCATAGAGAAAAAATCCTAACTATATATATCTACTGGCGACCGCTGCAATTGTGACCTACCTGAAGCTGTATGTGTAAGGTATATTCCTTTAAGGAGCGGGGCT
This sequence comes from Lissotriton helveticus, assembly GCF_964261635.1. Taxonomy (NCBI): domain Eukaryota; kingdom Metazoa; phylum Chordata; class Amphibia; order Caudata; family Salamandridae; genus Lissotriton; species Lissotriton helveticus. The sequence goes on along the minus strand of NC_136061.1, from coordinate 1,630,905,697 downwards.
CAAAGCAACCTATCAGGTGGGGGCAGGTATTTCACCTTAGAAGCATGACCCTCCCTGAATCATTTTTACCCCTGGCGCTGAAGAAGGCAGACAACGTGCCGAAATGCATTCGCCCTTTGGGGGCTTTTTGGGACTGTTACTCGCCTGTGTCTGAGAATTAAAGCTGTCTTCCATGATTGCCCTGCTGTTGGTCTCTTCACTGGGTCTTTGGATGTGGTGTGGAATTGCGATATATATATATATATATATATATATATATATATATATATATATATATATATATATATATATATATATATATATATATATATATATATATATATATATATATATATATATTCACAGAAAAAAACAAAGAGTGTGTGTGTGTGTGTGTGTGTGAGAAGCTATACGGGTGAGTGAGTGTTTGTATGGCTGTGTAGGTGACTGAGTGCATGTGTCAGAATGAGTGAGTAACTGGGTATGTGAAAGGAAGTATAGGTGAGTGATGGGGTATATGAGTGACTGTATGCGTGAGTGAGTGTATGTGAGAGTGGCTGTATGGATGACTGTGTGCTTCTGTCAGTGACTGTATAGGTGAGTGACTACATGTTACTATTAGTATGAGTAAGTAAGTGAGTTTGTGTGTGCAACAGTTTGGGTGAGTAAGTGGCTGTGTGATTGGCTGTATGGGTGAGTGTCTAGGTCTGTGAGTAGTTCTATGGGTGACACACTCAGTGTGTGAGTATTTGTATGGGTGTATGAGTAAATATTTCAATGGCTGTATTAGTGAGTGAGTGGGTGTATGCGTGGCTGTATGGGTGAGCAAGTGGATGCTTGTGTAGATCCATGAACTATTGAATGGGTGTGTAAGTACTGGTATGGCTTTGTAACTGGGTCTGTGAATGGTTGTTTGGGAGTGGCAGTGGGTGTATAAAAGATTCTATAGGGTTTTGAGTGGGTTCATCAGAGATGCTGGGGTTGATGTCATCACTGATGTCATCAGTGATATAATTTGAGATGTCATCAGTGAGGTTTTCAGTGATGTCACTGACCATGTCATTAGTGATGTAATATGTGAGGTCATAAGCAGTTCATTGTGGGGGCATGAGTTATAGTTAACTCAGAAAGGTTGTGTGGGAGTGGCAGTGGGTGTATAAAAGATTATTTAGTGTTGTGAATGGGTTTATCAGAGATGCTGTGGATGATGTCATCACTGATGTCATCAGTGATATCATTTGAGATGTCATCAGTGATATCATTTGAGATGTCATCAGTTATGTTATCAGTGATGTTACTGACCATGTCATGAGTGATGTAATATGTGAGGTCATAAGCAGTGCATTGTGGGGGCATGAGTTATAGTTAACCCAGCTAACTATAATGACTGCATTTCTCTTGTTTTGTGCAAATGAAGTCTCGCCCTAACTATAACATCCCAGTAACCTTTGTTTTTTTCCAGTGACTTTCTAAAGTTTTTTAAATGCTACTTCCTAACCATAACTTTCCTGTAACCTTTGCTTTTTCAGTGAATTTCTAAGATTTTTTAACTAGTTATTGTATTTGCAAAGTGGTAAAGAAAGGGGGCAGAGCCGTGAACCAGCGGACTTACATGAGGTACCAGAAGGGCTACTTGGACCCCAATGCCCCTCAGGAGTAAAGTAGACTTCATTCCCCAATCAGTAGTACTAAGCCATGTTTGCAGAGTAGTAGAGAAAGGGGCCCGTTCTCCGAACTCCTCTTTTAAATCCCGCTGTGTGGGACTTACTGAAGGTAACAGGAGGGGTAGTTGGCCCCCAAGGACTTCCTTGGGGCTCAACTAGCCCTCCTGTTACCTCCGGTAGGTTCCACACAGCGGATTTGCTGAAAGGTTTTTGGTGGCCACACCCCCTTTCTCCGCCACTCTGAAAACGTACCTTCTGGCACACGACTAGTTGGGGGATGAAGTCCCCTGGCTCTTGATTGTCCTTGGGGGCCAACTAGCCCTCCTGTTACCTCCAGTAAGACCCACACAGCTGGATTGCTGAGAGGTCATCCAAGGCCACTCACCCTTTCTCCACCACTGTGCAAACAAGCCCCCTGGTGCACTGCTGCTTAGGGGATGAAGGCCACTTTAGTCCTGAGGCCCTCAGGAGGCAAAAGAACCTCATTCCCCCACCAGCAGTGTGCCAAAAGGCACATTAGCAGAGTGGTGGAGAAAGAGGGCATGGCCTTGTTGAGTTGCCGGCTTAAAAAAATATATATTTTCTAGGAAGGGTACTAAGTGGCCCCCCTTAACAGAACCATTTTGGGCCCCCATCCCCTGGGGGCCCAAATTCTTAAGTAAAGTAAAGAAAGGGGGGCAGCATGGCCTGCCCCCTACTTTTTTTTATTAGCCCCATCCCCCGAGGCCAGGCTTTTTGTTTTTTTTATTTTACTTAAAGGGTAGAGGGCCAAGCGGTCCCCCTCCTCGGCCATATTTAACCACGGGGACCCCATCCCTAGGGCATGGCGATCTCATTGGGGACCCCGGGGGCCTGAAGGCCCCCACGGTCCCGGCCGCACACGTCTCCTTGGGAACCAGCATTGCTTTTTACACCCAGGGAGCTGCTGACATGCAACTCCCTGGGTGTAAAAAGCAAAGTGTGCTCCACTTTCAGCAAGCAAGAGCAAAATGCTTTAGCTTTCCGAAAGTGGAGCACACTGTTTGCTATGGGATGGTGGGAGTCCCATAGCAAACTGCAATGTCCCGGGGGTGGGCACCACTGGACACTGCCGTAGCCGGCCCTGGGGGCTGCTGGTCCCCAGGGCCATGTAAGGCTCAATGAGGGGGGCCACGTGGCCCCTTCCCTTCTAAGTAAGCCCCGGGGAGGTGGTGGTCCCCGGAGCAGGGAGTCCTCAATGGACCCCCTTTATGTTTGTGTTTGTTTCGGGGAGGTGGTGGTCCCCAGGGCTCACTTTAATATTTATGTAGCCCTGGGGAGATGGTGGCCCCCGGGGCTGTGGGGTAGGCCGCAGGGCCTCTCCTGCACCTTTTAATAAAAAATATATGTAAACCAGAAAGGTCATGGTCCTCAGGGTTGTGGAGGGCTGCGTACCCACAGCATTTTACTGAATTAGCCCTTAGAGGTAGTGATCCCCAGGGCTATGGGGGGCCCACACTTGCCCCCATCATTATTTTAATAATGCCCCCAGGACCAGGAGCAACCAGAAGCCTAATTAAATGAAGCGTGGGAGTACACGCTTTGGTTTTTTTTTCCAGATAGATTCACGGATCCACCACGACAGAAAATATATGCTTTTTTGGTCCAGGGGTTCCCTGTGAGACCCCCTGAACAAGCCCAGGGGGTCAGGATGTTTCTACCCTGCTCCCTCATCTTTTAACAAAAAAAAAAATTCTTGTGACTCTTGTGGTTCAACCAGGTCACGAGATGGCTGCCAACACTTCCTGTTTTGGCAGCCAATCAGATCTCAGGCACGAAATCGGGAGAGTTTGCGGATCCTTCATGTCCCTAGATATACAACTAGGAATTACTTTAAATTTCTCAGCACCCACTGAACGGATTTACACCATTTAATTTTAGCTTTCCAGTGAGCTATTGTGATCAAGTGAAAAGGATTTTAAGTGTTGGTATACAGGAATATCTGACAAAAAAATCTCACTGGAGAACAAAAATGAATACTGAAAAATCTCGAAAAAGATTAGATAACCACCTAAATAAATTGTGTAAATTAACCTGTGATCAAAGGTAAAATGTGAGAAAGAACACGAAAATGATAACTTGAAATTAGGTAAAAATACTTTACAAAAAACATCATGCCTCATATCTCACAAAATGTGTTTATTTAAAATCATGTAAATCTTCACATGATTGGCACTTTGAGCACTATTGCACTTTAATTGTTCAAATGCACTTGGCACTGTAACACTTTTTAAATTGTTGAACTACATGTACCAGCATGCTTTGCTAACAGGAGACAGGAAATAAGCTGTGATGTTAGAAATCAAAGATGTCTGTTAATGTCCACATTCATCCGGTGATGAAGGTCCGGGTAATGGACCAAAACGCATTGGGCATGGCAATGACTTATTTGCATGAATGAATAAAGAAAAAACAACCTGATCCAAAGCGAGTGCGTGATCAATTATCGACGAGGCGAAACGTGCTATAGTAATAACTGGCTCGGCTCTGCCGGAGAAAAAACTGCCACTCGAAGAAGAAGCGTCAGCGTCGATCGGGGCTAGAAACGATGGATATATATATATATATATATATTCACTGAAAAAAACAAAGGTTACAACGCTGTTACAGTTGGGTATTGTAAAATATCTTACTTTACATTTAAAAAAGTTAACTTGACTTTATAGTTCGGGGAAAATGACAGTTAAAACAAAACATTAAAAATGTTAAAAAAATAAAAATTCACCAGTAGTAGTTAAATGAAGAAAATACAACTCGCTCCCATGCCATGCACAGTGTTGCCAACAATAATGTAATTTCAGATTTCATTAGTGATATTATCAATGATGTCATAGAACATTTAAGGAGTGATGTGATATGTGAGGTCATATGTGAGGTCATAATCAGTGGGGCACCTGGGGGGATTATGTGCCCACAGTGGGGGACAGGGTAAAGCATAAGGCCTGGTCTCTGAAAAGAGCATGCGCCCAACCCCTTATGGGCACACAACCACTTATGGGCTCCCCTCCCCCATTACAGCCAACTCCATTGTCTCTGCAATGCGGTTGGCTGAATGGGGAGGGGAAGGGTATTTCTGTAAATATTCACAGGGGCCCATGCAGGGCATCACAATTGTACTGGGGTACCATGGCACAGCAGTAAAACATATTATTTATTATTTGCCACCAGGAGTGTCCCTATAAGACTGACCCTCAAGGTTAAGGGTGGTCAGGGTACTTCTATCATGCCCCCTATTCCATATTTTTTTTATTTCCAACAAAAAGTTGACTGAGTCTCATAAAATGGTGGCTGTAATATTTTCTTCAGGTTATGGCTAGCAAATCAAAGCACATGTTTTGAGCACGCAGGACTAGGGTACTCTGCCTGAACGGATTTACCTCTAATAACAAAAACATGCTTTCTGGATCAAGATCTGGCTTTTTGCCAAATTTGTTGTAATTTCATTAGCAATTTCCTATAAATGATTGCATGGTGAAAATGCATTTTGGCACCACCCTTTTTCTCAACTCTTTTCCAGGATATTGCTGAGCTTAACTTCTTTTGTGGAAAGTTCCCTCAAAATTTGTCAAATGGCAACAAAGTGATTAGCACCCCAAAAAAACAATTTCCTTTGGAAACTTGGTCCTCACTATAACTCCACAGTAGATATAGATATACATATGATACATAATGGATAACTGAGTATTATGGTCCAATACTGCTATGGTTCTCGCTGGTGGTTGAAGGCTGAGTGGTTTGTAAATGTCAACAGAACACTGAGATGACAATATATTAACCTTACCAATTATGTATTTTTGTTTACATTGCATGTGTATTTTGTGTTAGTTAGTTGAAAAAGCTGTTTTTTTCAAAGTGCAGCTATCAATAGGAATTGATTGGAAGTAGGTTTTGTTTACTTAAAAAAGTCAGTAGATTTAACTCCTTCCCTGTGCCATGAATTCTGTTGCGGCGCTGGGGGCTAGGGGTGAGGGCGGCGCTGGGGTGCTCATGATGGAACCAAACCATCATGAGTCACGGGCGGCGTGTGCTCATGACAGCGTGGTTCCGTCATGACGCTGCCCGCTCATTAATTCGCCCGCACCGGTGGGGAATTAGTGCTGCATGGGTGGAGTGGCAGCAGCATGACGGAACCATGCCGTCATGAACACACGCCGCCCGTGGCTTATGATGGTGTGGTTCCGTCATAAGCACGCAAGGGGTTAATGATTATTTGAATCTAGTGTTTTGTACACAATTATGGATTTACTGCAGTGTCATATAATTTGGCAAAATAATAAGCATAATCAGCAGTTTTCAATCACATATTTCTAGCTCAAATGGATGAAAATAATAATGCCAAAGAATGCTCCACAAACTTTACCTTTTTTGCCACAGAATTTAGATAAAACCAAGTGTTAAAGTGATGTACTGGTTAGTTCTGAATATGGAACATCAATGTATATTTGAAAAACCTCAGACATTCATCCACAAAACCACAGTTCAAGTGCAGTTATGGTAAAAAAATAAAACTGGAAAAACAACACAAAATCGAAACAATTAATGATATTACATTCATAATCACCTCTTTCAGAGTGGCAAGCATAACGAAATATGTAATATCATCTTTAAGATGCTTTACATCACTTGCAGTTGCATATGCTTCATTTATGGGTGAGGTAATGAGCATTGCATATGGAATGTGACTTATGGTTTGCATGGATGTCCTGCCAGTTATGAATTGTGCTTCTGGCCATACCTTTGGCATTTCAATGGTGTTTTGATTTTTTGATGCTATATGGGTTTGGTATGGTAGGAAGCCATATATAATGCATCACTCAGATGCAATACAGCGATGACACCAGCATTTTAAAACACATTCATTTGTTTAGAGCTTTACTTGGAAAACATGTTCATGGTCCTTTTATAATTCCCCTGCATGGCAGTCTGCACAGTTATTTGGCCTAGCAGGCATGAGTGACATTGGAAAAATCATTCAAAATAGGACCGGATTTAATTTTTTTGACATGTTTAATCATAAAAACATACAGCACAATAGATGGTTTTCCACCTTCATGTATCTGCTAAAATCTGTACAAATGGAAAATGTGGGCTCTTATCAAGTATATACAACCACTGTGCACCTGAATTGTGTGATGCTCTAAGGACATATTACCGAAAGAACCCTTTGTAACCCTATACCTAGGTATAGGGACCAAAGGACCAGTATCCACAGTAGTGAAAGTCATATGAAAACAGAGGTAAGGTAAGGAGGTTGATGGAAAAGTGAATGTTGCAGCAACAATGATTAGTGACATATGAAAGGAATGGTTGAAAATACTTGAAACAATATGAAGCAAGCATTGGCAAAGAACTGTCAAGCAGTAGCAAGGCTGAGAGTTCTCGCCTTGGCAAGCCTTTGCAATGGTTATTTTTTACTTTTTGACATACACTTATACCAAACAATAAAAGTAAAAAAAAAAAGAGAAAACATTCTGCCACCTATAGGTGGACACTAGTGCATGCAATAAAAATGTTTCCATTAAAAGAACATTACTCATTATGTTTCTAAATACCAAGCCTTCCAGTTGTGCTCTGTGTTTCATTTCGATTTGGTAAGGAAACATAATAAATCACCACTTGACCAAGAACCTAAATCACAGTGTTATGTATTTCTAGCAAATGCAATGTTACAATGTCCCTCAAACACTTTATAACAACAATCCTAATCAAATCTAAATGAACATCTAACTGGGTATGAGGAGGTCAGGCAAAATAAATATTTAGTATTTAAAATGAATATAAACAAATAAAATAAAGTAAGCCCACACTGACATATCTATGTCACTGGTGTGAAAGGAATTATATTTAGGCAGATGTGAGCAGGATGTGAACAATATACATAGGAATGTGCTTAGGATTTGAGAAGGCACTTAAAGTGAAGTTAGACAATGAGTAAAGTGGGCTGTCCCATTGCCCCATCTAGTATTCTGTGGTGTGCGGACGTTAAATGTGAATGGGAAGACCAATCGATTACCAAAATCCCATGTACATGTATTTTAGACATGGATTTGTAAAACACAGTAGTCTCGCTGAGCAGCTAAAGCAGTCTCACTGGTCAGACCTAAAAAATAAACGAATCTGGTTTTCGTTTAGCTATTTTGTAATTGTAAAGCATCCACTCTACTTTTGAGAATTTGCTTTGATGTCTTACCTTATTTCATCACGTGTACCAACCAATTCTTGTTAAATATTTATAGTCAAGATTAAAGTCTTTATAAAATGTAGCAGCTGGCAGCTGTCTTCGCCTAAAGGATAAATGCAGAGTTTTCATTTTAATTGGTTAGTTATGTGACCAAAATATTCAATCCCCGAGGGAAATGCAAAAATTAAAACATGGAGAATGATTCAATTTAAATACCCCTTTCAAGTCTGTTCTATCGCTCCACTAACCTTAATGTGAAGGTGAAATTGTTATTTCAGTTTTCCTGTTTTCCTAGTTGTCTTCAGCATATAAATTTGTTTACAGAGCACAAAGTTTCTCACTTTGTTTTACCATTTTTAGAACATTGGTGTAATTCATATTGCTGAAACACATATTTGTAGTGAGAAGTCTTATACACTGGACAGATGTTATATGTACTTATTTTTATATTTATTTATGAATGTATTTATATGCAGTTATATGTAGTGTGAATCAGAGCGATCAGGGTCTTTATATGCTTTGTTGAACGGTAATAAAGAGAATAAGGTATAGAAGATATATAAAATCTATTAAGAAAGATTTTCATATAGAGTTGGGTGAGTCTACCCAAAGTCTGAGGGTTAAGACAGTGCAAGTGTAAAGTTCATTTTGAGTATGTAGGCTTCAATATTTACTCAGCAAAAAGAAGGACTGAGTGACCTATTTTATCATCAATTTTGGGACACCTACAATAGTCCATTTAGGTAAGGGTTAGAGTAAGCCTGATTATAGACAGATTTTTGTCGATGAAGAAGTAATACGTTAATGACTTTTTTAAAAATGGGGTAAGAGGTGTTGGTTCCTAATGCTGGCGGGATGGAGTGCTGGATTTTGGGTACACTCACGGAGAAGAATTGATTAACAGTACAGTATTTTTGAGGAACAAAGTTTCCAGTCAAATGGAGTCACCAGTCAATGGGAGTCATACTGTGTAGTATGTGTGATCCACCTCAGATAATGAGTTTATGAGCTAAATACTGAAGTGATTCTCTATGCATAGCTTTGTGAATAATATGCACCTGCTTGAATTGACTTCTGGCCTTTACAGGGAGTCAATTGAGCATGATAAAAAATGGGGTGATGTAGTCATATCCTGTAGAATCCAAAACAAATTGAGCTGCTGCATTGAGGGCTTCTTTTAACAGGGTTATCAGGATTCTGGGCATGCTGATCAAAAGATATTTTCCTTAGTCAAGTTTTTGAGAGGACTAGTAATTGCACTAAAGTTTTGAGATTTTCATTCTGAGGAGCCTGTTATGGTGTTGGGCACTACTTGTAGATTCTAGTTCATACCCAGCATGAAGCCCAGTGATATTGCATTTGAATCTATGGTTGGTTTACAGTGGAGAACATTTTTTGTATCTAACAATAGTGTGTAGGACAGTTACTGTGTTTAAGGGGCAGTAGAAGGAACTCAGGACCTAATCCAGTGTTTGGAGGATAGAGTCCAGTCTGTTAGGATGATGGAGAACATTACATCTGCCCCTGTGATGTACTACTGGGCCAGCTGTGATATATGTGCCTTGACAGGAACTGCTCTCATGGTTGTTCCTGCCAAGGCACAAAACAATTTGATGCATGGCCACTGTCAGTTTTGAGAGTCAATCTCCATACTTTATTAATGTGTGTGTTTTCAAACATTACCTCAGAAAGCGGAAGTTTGTTATTGAAATACAAATAACTAATGACACCCTACACTCAGGGCCCAAATAACAAAAGAAAACGTAGACTTAAGTCTAAGTTTACCACTTGTTGGTATTCACAAAGGTACGTTACTACTAGTAACTTTACTACATGTAAACATATGATTCTTTTTGCTTCTGTATTATATCTGAAGCTGACTGCTTTGCCTCCCTCAAAACAACAACTAACCACTACCTATCTACAGAGACAGCATGATTTAATAATCAGCTTTCCCTGGAAATATCGGATGTTGCTGCTCAGGGAGCCCACTCCTTTTTCCTTGAATAAGGCACAGTATTTTCTCTATGGAGCCTTGGGAATGTAGCAGGTACAGCCCTACTGAGTGCAAGACTTATGTAGTGCAGTGCAAGGGAACAGTAGGACAATCCTTTATCTTTAGATGTTCAAGGAAATGATCTGAGGGGCTCCTACAGATCTACCATATTTATTCTCTATTCTGGACTGGGTAGAGAGACGATATTCCAAAACATTAGGGATAAAGCTGCCACCCTCTGCTAAGACCGCTTTCTGTGAGGTGTGTCTTTTTTTGACACAGAATGCACTGTTCTTACAACCATCATTCTCTACTTTGCATGTGTGTCAGTGTAACCTAACCGAGATGAGTGACTAACCATTGACTACATTCCCCTTCTAGCCCCTCTCCTAATGTAATCAAGGAGGCTCCCATCTTATTGGGGATCAAAGAAGTGGGTTCTTTTCCTGTGACATCTGTTCACCTCCCATTAAACGTCCAGCGCATCTCCCCAACCGCCTTTGTCTACGAGGCTTCTCCAAGAAGCAGATCTCTTTCTACCAAATCGCTATATATCTTAATACCTATGCAGAAGGTAACTGGACTGGGCAGTGGTTTGGTATAGGTTAATTGGTGCCTCTTAGAAGGTAACACAGTATAGTTAGTGCTAATTTATTTGACGGTGCTATAGGGTAAAATGAACCGCTATTCCTTTTAAACTTGGCTACTGCCTCAAAGCTGCAACACTCCCTAGCACACGTATGATTTAAATACAGTTCACATATAACAGTGTTTCCACCAATTATCGCAGTAAAAATAGAGAAGAATTCTTGTTCTTGTAGTTCAGTTCCAAGTTTTATTCCCGTTTACTGGAAACGTTCACAAAGCCAACACGTGTTTCGTCGTAATTGGGAATGTAACCCACGACTTTTTCAAGGCTATTTCCAGGTCTGTATTTTCTTTAGTGTAATGCGGTGATACCTCCAACCCGCATATGGGTTCTACGGGGCTCTTCGGTTGTGTTCCCGGTATGCAGAAGGTAGCTGGGCTCAGGCTGAGAAAGGCTGACCAATCTGAAGAGGTTGTAACAGGGCTGCTTTAGGTAACTTCCGGATAGTAAGTTCTAAAACTACTTTCCTGTAAGAGTTATAATAAATCTGACCTTGGCAAGTTGTTAGATTTACTGTAACACATATTTTAATACTTTGAATGCTATTGGTATCTAACTCCAATCAAAAGTTAGACTTTATTAAGTTTAAAAGGCCTTCCCTTGTTAGCCTTTGGGGCTAGCTGCTCTACAATGGGCAAAAATTACTTTGGCTGTTTTTCTCCACCAGGGCATATAAAACATATTTTATAATGTCCCTGCTTTTTAGTACAGCACACTACCATTGTGGCAACTAGACAGACCCTATAGGTGACTTATATGTAATAAAAATGTACTGATGGACTTAAGAACTACTTTTAATTCCAAAGTTGAATACAAATACAATTTTATTTTAAAACCTGTCTGCAAGGCAGGTCTGGTTTTAAAATGACACCAGACACGAAAGCAGTGCCAACTTATGTGCATTAAGTCCACTGCAGTCTCTAACTCCACCTTACCTTCTATGTACTAGGGTCTTACAGGTTGCCTTAGTTAATTAGAATTATACCAATTACTATATACCCTTTAAGGACAGAGCACTGGCCCTGTGTCTGGTTAGCAGAGCCCAGGCTACTTTCAAAGTAAGTAACCACCCATATTGGTCAAAACATTGGGTGATCAGGGCAGAAAGGATAGCTTTTGTATTGTGAGGCAGCATATGTCCTTCCAATTCTGAAATGCCCTGGAGGAGACTTTCTTTATGTTCAAAATGTTGTCTCTTTTCTATTTTCATATTCAGGAGTTAAATTGCTGGAAGGGTTAGTAACAAATTATCGAGGGACATCAAGCTTCTGTCCTGGCTTAGAGATGTCAACAAGTTGTCTCTGTCAATTATACATATAACACTAGTATTTGCGTATAGGCCATTAAAACAACCATTTTCCATCCCATTCTAATTACCTCGGAGGCACTATTCAGCCCACAACTCAACAACTGCCACACAAGACACTTGTGGTTGCCTTGCCTTTGTTACCTGAAGAAGCAACTCTGGAGTATGATGACATAGGGCCACATGCATCAACCTAAAAACCGGTCGCAAAGGGGCAGATTCTGCAAATCTGCCCCTTTGCAACCGGTAATTTTACATTTGGGGTGCATCATGCCAAATGCAAAAGTTGCAATTTAAGCAATCTTGAATTGCGATTCCTAAATGCAATGCATCAACCTAAAACAAATTGTGATTTCGCAAAAAGGAATCACAAATTACCGTCAATCTCTAATTGATGGTAATTTGTGAAACATGCCCTTAGGTCATGTGTGTGCGCAACATGTGGTAATATGGAAATATCAGGGGTGCAACAGGGTGTCCTTTTGACACCCTTGCACCCTTGAAATTGCATGCACAATTTGCGGGTACCTATTGGGTACTCGCAAATTGCACTTGCAATTTTCGTTCACTCCTGTGGGCCTCTAAGCCAATGGGAATTAATGGGAAGCCATAAATTATATATTATAGAATCACATGTGCCTGTTTTGATGCATGTACACCATAGAGAATAACATTTCTCCTTACTGCAAATTGAACATAGTGATTGGGAGGTTAAGGATGTATGCATTAATTATGCAGCTGCTCATATAGGAGGGTGAGATTGCAATAAAGGTAGTTTGAAGAGGCCTTGCACACCAACAGTTCCTTCCTGTGCAGGAAATAGGGATTGGATGAATAGAGATACCAGTGATATATCTTTAGGGCACTGTGTCCTAAGGAAGGTGGGGACATACTAGACCACAGTGAACATGTGGGGAAGACATGGCATGGATACGATACTGATGCCTATTGTCGGAAGCACACCAGGAAGGACCAATTAGCACCCAGGGGGCCTAGGTTATTCAATGTCTACTCTGTGCAGTTCAACATGGTGAACATTTTCTACCAAATTGAAATGATTTGGTATCAGCCACCATTCAGTAAAAGAGGGCAGCATTACAGTAATCACGGTACTCAGTTGAGCGGGATATCAGTCAGGCTACACATGAGATGCGTAATGCATTACAGCAGGGGCATAATGATGGCATGGCACTATCGGTTCCAGTAAGTGTAAGTATATATGTGGCATTGGAGCCATGTTCCCTTGACAAAGGGGATCATAAGTGTGTGTCAATATATGCATGCCTAAATGTGCATTCATGAGAGTGTAACTCACTCAAGGTCTTATTTACAAAGTGGAATATGCACTTTTGCTGAGTTTACTCCTTCACAAAACCATAGTGTAAGTTATTAGTACAACAAAAAAAACTGTGGTAAGTCCAGCACCACAGATGGCAAACCATTGGTAATGCAACATCACCCCATACAAAATATTGGAGGTAGGAGATTAAAATAAAGTGTATTTATTTAAAATAGTTGAAAATATAAATAAATATAATTTAATTTTAATTATTGTGAATGTATATATATATATATATATATATATATATATATATATATATATATATATATATATATATATATATATATATATATATATATATATATATATATATATATATATATATATATATATATACATATATATATATTACCTACTGGCGGTCGCCAGTAGGTAGTTATAGTTAGGATCGATTTCCATAGGGAAATCGCAACATTCTATTTGGAATAACTTTGGCGCCGGTTGAGGAATCATCCTGAATTTTTCAGCAACTTTGCCTCGCGGCGCTCCGCTCCTTCCCTAAAAGTTTGGGGGGCATTTGTCAAGCGGGGGTCAAGATAAAAGGGGGTCCCAAAACGTGTTTTCCCCATGTTAATTTCCATAGGGCGGTCTGTCGCACTTTTAGCTCGAACAGCTGAATGGATTTTCACCAAACTTGGCAAAATTGTAGGGACTGGTAGCCCGATGTGCCTTTGCTATGTCTCAAGATATGTGCTCCAGAGGATTTTGAGTAATTTAGGTTCAAAACAATTTATATATCTAGAGCCGCGCCCCGGTACGCTTACCGGGGAGCGCTCCGGGCGCGCCACGCGACTTGCACACGGCAAGCTGATTGGTTCTTGGGTGTGTGTAAACATTCGAAACAGTCCGCAGCGGCCGCCATCTTGTGTCTCGGTAGGATTGAGACACAAGAGGTGGCAAAAATCAAAGGGGGAAATGAGCAAAAGGGGGCAGGGTACACCCCCCCTGACCCCCTAGGTTTGATGTGGGGGCCATAAAAGGGTCCCGCGGGTAAAAAAAAAAAAAAACGATTTTCGCGGGGGGGAGCGCCCGGTATGCGCACCGGGGAGCGTACCATGGAGATAAAAAATGACAGACTTTTTTTTTTTAAAATAGCATTTTTTTATAAATTGGAGGTAGTTCTGAAAAGAACTTTTTTGTTTTTGTTGTTTAATATTTTGTTAGACTTTTTAAAACGATTTTATATTTTTTTGGATTTTTTTCAGGGGAAAAACAAAAACAGGGATTCCAAAACTGCTCAACAGGAGCAAAAAAATGTGAAAATTTAGGGACTGGCAGGGCAGCGGTGTTCCTGTTTCTTTATGGCAATGAGTTCAACACTCTGCTCCCCATAGCAGAGCAGTTCGTCACACTGCGTGCACAGAAATGTGATGCCTGCAAACACCGGCTGTATGTTAGGGACCATTCATCTACGGGGTAGTCCCGAAGGTGTTGCTCCACCAGTGGACGGGCTGCCTCCATCTGTGGGTAAATTCCGTGCCAGCTCCCTGACACTCTCCCTGGCAAAGTTTTTTGGGTGTCTTCTTTTGACATGCCTGATTAAATTGGCAGTTCCGAAGCTATATTTTTTTAGAGGATTGCCTCTGGATAAAGTACTGCCACATATTTTGCAGGTTACTTTTGGAGCATTGACTTTTTTTTGTCCTTCAGGGATGTCATAGAATTTCCAGATGAAATGGTCCTTTTTCTTCTGGTGAGGAGGGTCCTCATCCAAAAATCCGTCGGAATCACTGCTGGATGACTCCCTTGCAGCCACTGCTGTAGATCAGGAAAGTAGGAGATGAAGACAGTACACAGAACAGCTCTTGCTCTCTCCAAGTACAAAGCAATAGTGAGAGAAATGGGTGGGTTTCACACAATTTGGAAAAAAAAAGTTCTGAACCAATGAAAAGTGTTATTTTAAAGTCACATGGCTCGACGCGCTTAACCTACGCGCCCAGGAGCGCGTCCCGGGGCGTGTATCGTAAGCGCATTGGGGCGCTTACGTTGCGCGATCGTATGCGCTTCCGGGTACGCTTACGCGGTGCGTCATAAGACGCATCTCGCGGCTACGCGATACGTGTCTTATGACGCATGACGTGGCGGCTACGCGATACGTCACGATGTTTGTTTTCGTTCGCGGCAATAGCGCTATCGGGACGCTCACCTGTACGCGCCCTGGGGCACGCCGTAACATTGTGCTTACCCATGCGTTCACCGGTACGCGCCCCGGGAGCGCCCCGGGGTGAAAAATGTAAAAAATAAAATAAAAATGACATAATTATACAATATAAAATTCGCTTTAAAATTTATTATGTTTTATAACTATAAAGATTTGCTATTAAAAAACCATTGAAATTCACTGAAAAAAACATAGGTTTCACACCAGTTATAGTTAGGAATTAGCATTTAAAAAACCTATGAAATTCACTGAAAAAAACATAGGTTTTACACCAGTTATAGTTAGCTGGAAGTTTTACTCGCATAAAACCATTGAAATTCCCACGTTATAGTTAGTTGGACTCACTATAACTTGCGCGTGCAATGCACTGCTGATGACGTCACATATTACATCACTCATGACATGGTCAGTGACATCACTCATGACATCACTGATGACACCATCCAGTGAATGTGTGTGTTTCTGAAAAATAAATGTGTCATATATGTATATGTAAAAGTTGATGGAAGAATAAATGTTTAAATAAGGGTTTACATGGATGGTTTTAAAAAAAAATGATTAGTTCACTGGCTTATTAAGTGTATCTTAGTGTATACATATATTAGTGAGTAATGTTTAAATATTTAAATATATGGATTAGTGTTTCACTTTGTGTATAATTGGCTGCATGGGTTGGTGAGTAGCTACATGTGTATGTATATGGGTTATTAGATGTTTTTTTTAATATCAATATGAGTGTCTATATGTTTGGTGGGGGTATTACTTAGAACATAGATGCATGAGTGACTGACTCTCAGTATGTGTTTTGAAGACAGCATTTGTGCACAACTGTATGGGTGGATGACTGTGTATATGTGTGTGATACTGACTGAATGACTGTCTCACTAGTGTCTTTATCAGTAACTATATATGTTTTATTGTAGTATATGTGAATATTGATGTATATAAGTGAGTACATGTGAGAGTAAGGGATTGTAAGAATTCCTGTTTAAATAAGTATGTGTTTCTATAAGTGATTGTTTAAGAGAGTAAGTATGTGTAAGGTTCCTTAGAAGTAAGGTGGTAGTGTGTGTATAGCTGTATATGCAAATAAATGGATGTTCAATAGTTTATTTGCATGTGTGAGTATGTGTGAGAGTATCTTTTGGATGACTGTCGGTGTGTAACAGGATGTATAGGTGTATCACTACATATGATGAGTGAGTATACGTATGAGTGACTATATAGAACTGTTGGTGAATGAGTGGATGTGTATATAGATGGTGGAATTATTCAATTGGTTGTTGTAACTGGTATGGGTATCTCCACTTTTTAAAAAAATGTTAGTTTCTATTTTTGAATATGTGTTTTAAGGGTTACATTACAGTGAAAAGAGGTCTGTCACTCTTTCACAAGGATGGTGTCATCAGTGATGTCATGAGTGATGTTACTGACCATGTCATGAGTGATGTAATATGTGACGTCATCAGCAGTGCATTGCACGCGCAAGTTATAGTGAGTCCAACTAACTAAAACGTGGGAATTTCAATGGTTTTATGCGAGTAAAACTTCCAGCTAACTATAACTCGTGTAAAACCTATGGTTTTTTCAGTGAATATATATATATATATATAGTATCTATTTATTTTTGATTCTAAAATATTTACCATATTTTGAATGTAAATATGAATGTAACAATTTGTTCTGTTAAATATAACTATAATAATTATCATTTTTCCTGTAAATTATTTTTAGTATTTAATGTTTCATAATATTTTTCGCTATAGGTGAGAGTTCATTTTACATTTAAACTTCAGAAAAATAATTTTACTGAAATGTTATACATTTCCATTATTTATAGCTTTCTTTCAAAAATTCAATTATTAGCGCGTTTGCACGTGCTTCTGTTGTGAGTTGATCTTTTTTCTTTGTAAATCGCAGTATAGATGTTAGGCTCTGTTGTTGTGAGATCAGTTAAAGTCCTCTTGGTGCTATTTAGAATATCAAGTTTTGTTGCACTTAGGGCTCAGTTACAATCTACGCATAAACTCCTCCACAGTAATTTCACAGCTAGCATTACCAGTACTGCAAGGTACAATTAATTCAGTTTTTTCACCAAGAATGGGGAAGAGACAATGGAAAAAATATTTCTGTACAGATTTCAACAGCTTTTCTCACATTCCAGTCCTATCCCCTTTGGAAGAAATGGGTGGCCTTTTTATGTAAATAACTTGTTAATTGTCACTTCTACTTTCATTTTTAAGTTAGTAAAAACTATAGCGGACATTGTCTCACATGGTTGCTCGTTTCGATTTTCACTTTTCCAGTGTTGTAAATAAGTGCAAGAACTCCGTAGAAAAAGAGTAGATTACAGTTTATTAAGCAGTATGTCACAACCTCGGAGACACAGCTATTGACAGCCTAGCAATGACAGTTGAACAGTAACAAATCCTGGAAAACATTAACTGCCACAGGGGGAAGGGGGGACAAGGTGCAGGGAAGGGACCAAGAGAATAAAAAAGATATTTACAAACAGTATTCAAAGTGGTGTAATAAATACAATAGATTGTGTAAATTTATTGCAATTCAATAATTAGGAATAGTATATTCACAACCCTGCTCCTTCCTATACATCATGATTTACTTTTTTTCTCTTGCTTTAATAGAAGATATAGGGCTTTATTATGATGACTGTCAGACCACCATCATTGCAGATAACTGTACATGTTTGTTTACCGCATTCGGAGCTTCTTGGGGCTGTTTCTATATGTGATGACTACAACGTTATTTGGAATTTATAACACTTTGTTAGCCACATGCAATACTTGGCAACATTTGGGTGATTACATATTCTTTGTTTTCAAATATGTTTACCCACACTTGGTCTGAAATAACAATTTACTATACTATATACACTTTATCAACTGTATATTATGTGGGTTGAATCTTTGGCCTAACAGGCTCTCTACAATGCACTATGCGTTGCATATTGTATATATATATATTGCCTTTATCCGACTGTATGGTACTTGTTTTTTAACAAATATACATTCATATTATGTCTATATACATTGTCACCACTCTAAGATGGACGCCAAACTCAATCTTCGGGAGGGACTATGGCTGTAGTCCTACCTCTACTCATTTGTAATGTTTAAATAACGAGAGAGGATGCCTGCATTAATTGTTGTGATCAAGGCAGCTGGACTGTCGAAACGCATCACGTTATATTAATGAAGAAAGAAATCTACTTGGTATCATCCCTGCCTGGTTGTTTCATGAGTGTGAGCGTATTGACTTTGTTTTGGATATATAAATATATATATATTATGTATTTATTTTTTCATTCTAAAATGTTTACCATATTTTCTAATGTAAATATGAATGCAACAGTAAGTTCTATTAAATATAACTAAATTGATTCTCATATTTCCTATAAATCACTTTTAATATTAATTATTTCATTATATTTTTCTCTTTGGTGAGAGTTACTTTTTAATTTTAAACTTCAGAAAAATAATTTTACAGAAATGTTTTTTTTTAATTCTTTTTATTAAATGCAAAATGAAATAATACACAAACAACAACCATAGCATACACTGGGTTATGACCTAGCAAACAATAATTGATGTCCTCTCTCTACAGTACAGAATTACATTATGAATATTAGCCTACGGGTTCAGGGATCGTCCGCCAACACATGGACATCTGGAACCACAGGAGGAGCACAAATATCACCTATAAACGCATTCCAGGCCCCCCCAAATTCCCCCCCACTTCTTGGGCCTCACTCTAGCCATATACACAGCTCGCTCCCTAAACATGCACCAGTCCAGGTCTTCCATCCATTTACCTATGGTGGGCGGTTGATTCGCCCCTTACAATTGAGCAATATTACACTTGGCAAAGGCACACGCCAGAGTGACCCAGACCCTACCATGTGACGTAAGGTCCGTCGGTTCCCAAACATTCAAAAGACATCTACACGCCTCCAACTCAAGACCCACACCCCATACCTCCCGCACTCTATCATGGACTGCTGACCAATACCCCCGGACGAGGGTACAGTCCCACAACATATGCATGAGCGTTCCAACCTCTCTGCACCCCCTTCAGCATTCACCACTCTCGGCCAAGCCCATGCGCACCAGTCTGGGGCCGGTGACATAACAACGGTGGAGGATCTTCAACTGAACCAATCGGAGCCTCATTTGGATGGCAATGACCCTTGGAGACGCCACTGCCTCCCTCCAGTCCTCATCGAGGACCAGACCATCCGCAGTCCATTGAGCCCTAAGCGCCCCAAGGGGATTCCCATGTGATTAACTAACTTTTTATATATCAAAGAGATCGTTGTCGTTGGGAGATGACCGTCTAGCACCCGATCCTCCAGTGGGGAGGCCTCCGGGGGCGTCTACCCCCCGGGACTAGCAGCCAGAAGCGCATGTTTAATCTGCAAATAACGAAACCGCTCCCTCTCCTGCATCTGATACCTCTCCTGTAAGTCTCAAACAGGATGATTCCATCCTTACCCCACATATCTCTAACCCGCAAAATCCCAATGAGGTACCATTTATCGAAACCTTTTGTTTTCCATAGATTTCCCAGGTTCTCAGAATTCCATAACGGCGTGGCTTGAGTTATCCTCCTGTCCCATTTAAGGGAACGCGTAGCCTCATGCCGGACCTGCACAGCAACCGCCGTGGGCCCGACCAAAGGGAACCTCCCCCTTCTAGCATACAGTGCCCTGTGAACTCTCCTCCGGGCACTTGTTTGCAATCCATCGCATACCCGGGATCCAGCGGAGAACCATAAATAGCCTGGTTCACCGCCGCCAGCTGTTAGGCCCAATAATACCTCCGGATATCTGGTAGGCCAATCCCTCCGTCATACCAAAGTAGCGTCAGTTTTGTAAAGGCAATACGCGGCCTACCATCCCAAAGGAGCTGTGTCTGGAGAGATTCAATTTCCTTGAAATACCGAGGTGGAACCGGATCCATGGAATTCTGAAGCGCATACAAAAAACGGGGGAGCGCCTTCATCTTAAAGAGCACTGCGCGACCCAACAGGGAGAGCGGTAGCGACCTCCAACGTTCCACGTCCCTCCGGAGTCTAACAAGAGGCGGCAGCAAATTATGCGTATATCTAATCTGAGAACGCAAGGACACAAATATGCCAAGATATTTAAACCCTTCAGTTTCCAATCGAACCGGACAGCTCGCCGGGACGACCGGTGTTCACCGCTCAAAACATAAAGGACCGACTTCATCCAATTAATGGCGAAGCCGGAATATCTTCCAAACACCTCCAGCACATCTAAGAATGCTATCAGCGAAGACCGGGGGGAGGACAAATACAGCAACATGTCGTCAGCGTACAGGGATATCTTGTCCTCCCACTCAGATGTCCCCCAGAGCCCCTTATTGACCTATCCCAGCGGGCCCAGGCCGCTAATGGCTCCAGCACCAAAGCAAACAGCAACGGGGAGAGCGGGCATCCCTGCCTGGTACCCCTCCCCAAGGCAAAGTCGGCCGATCTATGATTGTTCGCAATGACCCGGGCTAGGGGGTCCGAATACAATAGACGAACCCACGAGGCAAACTCCGACCCGATACCCAACTTATCCAAGACCGAAAAAAGATAGAGCCACTCCACTCTATCGAAAGCCATAGTGGTATCCAGGGAAACCAGGATCGCCGGCTCATGTATCTGCCAGGCACCGCCCAGGAGGAATTAAGAGCTGTATTACGGCGGGGCATAAAATCTGATTTATCTGGATGGATCAATGTCGTGATGACCTTAACGAGCCGATTCGCAAGTAATTTAGCCAGGATTTTCGGCTCAGCATTCAATAGGGAGATCGGGCGATACGAGGAGCACTCCGTCTTTGGCTTGCCCTCCTTATGAATAACAACAATATTCCTGACCCGCTGATCATATGGGAGGCTGCCCCTCTCCCTACTCTCATGGAACATATCTCTGAGGAAGGGAGCCAGTTTGTTCGCGTTTATTTTGTAAAGCTCGACAGGAAGCCCGTTAGGGCCAGAGGCCTTCCCAGAGTGGACCCCTCTAATAGCCTCGGCTACCTCGTCATTCGTGAACGGGGAATCCAGAAAGTCCCTGTACTCCTCGGAGAGAGTGGGCATCGGAATATCCTGAATCATCTCCGCGTTTTCAGACTCCGTATACATACATTTGGCCACATATACGTCTTATAGTAGCCAGCAAACTAAGCCGTGATCTCCTGCGGGTCCGTGACACTCTCTGACCTGGCAGTCCTCAGCTCCGGCACCAGTCGCGATGCCCACTCCCCTTTTTCCAGCCAGGCTATCAGTTTCCCCGCCTTGTCCCCGTGTTCGTACACCCTGCTCTGAATATCCGCAATCTGAGTCTTCGCCCTGTTACGCGCCAAACTCCTGTATTCATGCCTAAGGAGGCGCAGCTGATGAGATCTCTCGGGGGTAGAGTCAGTGGACTCCTCCCGTTCAAGGGCCAACAAGTCCGTCTCCACTCCAGCGACCTCGGCCCGGTCCTCCCTCTTCTTCCCGGAAATGAAAGATAGCAAAGAACAGTTTTATAGGCCTCCCACAGGGAACACTTAGAGTCAAATGTGCCAACATTCTCCTGAAAATAACTATCCGCAACGCGCGTAATGTCTTTCTTAGCTACCGGGTCCCTCAGCCCCCAGGCACTAATTGGAGCAATCCGAGCCACGTCTCGCCCCCCAAGATCCAGATCAATCCAGACCGGGGAGTGATCAGAGATCCCCCTCGCTAGGTGCTGCACCTCCCGGACCCAAGCTGCCTGAGCAGCCAGGACCACTACATAGTCTATCCAAGACAGAGACTTATGGGCCGCTGAGGCATGCGTAAACCGGGACTCATTAGGATTTCGAAGCCTCCATCCATCAATCAAACCCGTGGTCTCCATGAAATCAGCCAACCATCTCCGGGACGGCAACAAAGCCCGTGCCGGGCACCTATCTGCCTCACCATTCACAACAGCACTGAAATCCCCACCGACCACCAACACCCCAACTGGCAAAGTCAGAAAAATTTTGCACAAATCCTGAAAAGTATCGGCCTGAAGGGCCGGCGGGACAGAGACAGACAAAAAGGTGACAGTCCTCCCCTCCCAGATCCCTGAGATCCCCGCGTACCTACCCCTGTTATCAGACCACGTAGCCTGTATGGCCAGTGGGAAGGAGTTCTTTACCAGAATCCCGGTTCCTCTCGACTCTGTTGTGAACCCAGCATGGGCGACTAACTTGTACCCCCCTCTGTGCAACGCCAAGCAACGCTTTCCCATCAGGTGAGTCTCTTGCAACAATACAACGTCAGGGGAGTGCCTACAGATCAGCTGGCTGACCATACCTCTCTTGATCTTGTCTCCAAGCCCATTCACATTCCAACTCAAGATGGAGATCCCTACCATCCTATTATCTGGGGACATCATGATTGCAAAACATACGAAAATCAAATGACATCGCCCAGTGTAAAATAAAAAAACAACAAAAACTAACCACGATAAACCACAATCCCAAACACCGATCCCACCTTCCCCCACCCTGCACCCCTGCATGTGACAAACGCCTCATCCCCAACTAGCAGTGTGCCTGTCGCCCCCAACTAGACTAAAGGTAACTAAAAGTAGTAAGTGGAGGAGGACCTACGCACAGGCCCGCAGCACCCCCCCCCACCCGGAACGAATACATCCCCCCTAAATAAGGAATATGTAAACAATAATAACAAACTAAATGAGATTAATCAGGGGCTACGATATTTGCCCAATTAACAGGACACGAGTCAAGGTCCCCAGCCTCAAGTGTACAACCTTATTGTTCATCGACTTCTGTCGGGCCACCTGTCCCAGACTCTGGCCCATGGGAGCTGTCCAGCCAGTTCTCTGCCACCGCAGGATTATCGAAGAACCACGCCCTACCATTCAACTCCACCTGCAGGCGGGCCGGATAGAGCATAGCATACTTACCCCCCTGTCTCTCAGCCTCCTCTTGACCGACAAAAATCCTTGCCGCTGCTTCTGGACCAGCTGGGTGAAATCAGGAAAGAAAAGGATGGACGCATTCTCAAAAGCCGATGGGCCAGCGGTGCGAGCAGTCTGGAGGATGACATCCCTATCACGGAAATTCAAGACTCTGGCTATCATAGGACGCGGAGCCGCCCCAGGTTTGGGTCTCCCACCTGGGACCCTGTGCGCCCGCTCAACAGTAAAAAAGTTGCTCAGACCTTTTGGTTTCAGATGATTCAGGATGAAGTTTTCCACAAACCGATCCGGCGTAGGACCCTCCGATTTCTCCGGCACCCCTAAAAGGCGGATATTGTTGCACCGTCCTTCATAATCATCGAGCTTCCAGTCGGCCAGGTCTCTTGACACCTTAAGATCACGCACCTCCTGCTGCAGCAAATTGACGTCATCAATAAGACTCTTGGCCTTTACCTCAAGAGATTTGACTTTCTCGCTAGTTTTGGTAAGGTCTGCCCGCAGCAGGCCCATTTCGACGGTGACCGTATCCAGCTTGCCATCCATTGTCTCCATCTTCTGGCCCAGGGACGCCTGAACGCCCGCAATTGCGGCCATAAGATCCGACAGAGTAGGCTCCTCAGTCGCCGGAATGTCCTCCGCTCCCCCAGCCGGCGCCTTCTTGAGCTCAACCGGGGATTCCTGGGCAGAGTGTAATAGTCCAGCTTATTTGACTGGATCTGTCTGGCACCCCTCGACGGCTTGGTCACTGGCCTGTCGGAGTCCACTCTCGCCGCCATCCTGCCCCGACACGCAACCCACCCTTACAGAAATGTTATATTTCCATTACTTAAATGTTTCTTTCAAAATTAAATTATTAGCGCTTTTGCACCTGCTTCTGTTGTTAGTTGATCTCTTTTCTTTGTAAATCGCAGTAAGGATGTTAGGCTCTGTTTTTGTGAGATCTCTTGGTGCTATTTAGAATATAAAGTTTGGTTGCACTTAGGGCTCAGTTACAACCTACGCATAAACTCCTCTTCTGTAATTTCACAGCTAGAATTACCAGTACTGCAAGGTACCATTAATTCAGTTTTTTCACCCAAAATGGGGAATAGACAAAGGAAATAAATATTTCTGTACAGATTTCAACTGTCTTTCTGATATTCCAGGCCTATTCCCTGCGGAAGAAATGGGTGGCATTTTTATGTAAGTAACTAGGTAATTGTCACTTCTACTTACATTTTTAGGTTGGTAAAAACCAAAGCGGACATTGTCTCACATAGTTGCTCATTTCGATTTTCACTTTCCCAGTGTTGCAAATAAGTTCAAGGACTCTGAAGAAGAAGAGCAGATTATAGTTTATTAAGCAGTATGTCACAACCTCAGAGCCACAGCTATTTACAGCCTGGCAATGACAGCTCAACAGAAACAAATCCTGGAACACATTAACTGTTGGAGTGCTCATCCTCGGATCTGCCCCCTCTGCCTGGAACGACACCTGGTGGCAGGCATCGCTGGGAACTGCGCCAACACCCACCAACCACGCACACAACCTGGGGTTCATCCTGGACTCATCACTATCAATGACCCAGTAAGTCAATGCCATTCCCTCCTCCTGCTACAAGTCCCTCCGCATGCTTCGCAAGATCTACAGATGGATCCCCCCCGGAACCAGAAGGACGGTCACCCAGGCCCTTGTCACCAGCAGGCTGGACTATGGTAATGCCCTCTACGCAGGAACCACTGCCAAGCTCCAGAAATGACTTCAACGCATACAGAATGCCTCTGTACGCCTCATCCTTGACATCCCCCGCCACAGCCACATCACTGCCCGCCTGAGAGACCTGCACTGCCTCACTGTCAACAAGAGGATCACCTTCACGCTCCTCACCCACGCCCCCAACGCACTCCACGACGCTGGACCAACATACCTCAACAAACGACTCACCTTCTACACTCCCAACCGCCAGCTTTGCTCCGCCAACCTCGTCTTCGCCGCGGAATGACCACCGGCGGCAGATCCTTCTCCCACCATGCCGTCAAGACATGGAACACCCTTCCCACCCACCTGTGACAGACCCAGGACCTGCTGACCTTCAGGAGACTTCTCAAGACCTGGCTGTTCGAGCAGTAGCAGCACCCCCCCCCCTCAGCGCCTTGAGACCCTCTTTTTTTTTTGCAGAGTTTTATATAGCGTGAACTAGACCCGAACCGAATCAGGTATCAGAGTGCTTTACATAGCCCCAGTTACGTTACATGAGGACGGACACACATTCATTTTAGGCACGGGGAGATTAAGTGATTTGCCCAGAATCACAGGAGGTTTTGGAGTTGTTACCGAGACTCGAACCCAGATCCTCAGGTCCAAGGTCGAGCGCCCTAGCCGTTAGGCCAACTCCTCTCCCCTCGCGGGTGAGTAGTGCGCTCTACAAATGTTTTGATTGATTGATTGATTAACTGTCACACGGGGAAGGGGGAGAAGCGCAGGGAAGGGGCCAAGAGAATAACAAGGTATTTATGAACAGTATTCAAGGTGGTGTGATAAATACAATAGATTGTGTAATTTTATTACAATTCAATAATTAGGTCAAGTATATTAAACCATCCAGAAACCCAACTCATCCCTCATCAAGCCCCGTCTTAAATGTATACTGCTAAATTGTAGATCTGCCTCAAGACATGCTGCTGGCTTAGGTGACCTCATACTTATGCGAGAACCGTACCTACTAATTCTGACCAAAACATGGTTAAATGAATCCTCTACTCCCATTCTCGACATACTGGTACCCCCAAACCATGACATTATCAGACTAGACAGAACTGAAAAGCCAGGGGGTGGCATTGCCTGCATACATAGGACCAATCTCTCAGTGAACCCATTCCAAACTCCAGTATTGCCCTCCTGTGAATACATATGCTTTGACATCACCAGCAATAGAAAACCAGTTTGATCTCTGCATACTCTCTATTATCCTCCAGGTGATAACCTCACCTTCTTCGAATATCTCATGGACATAGTCTCTTCTAATGCCGACATCAAAATACCCAAATATTTCTGGGAGAACTCAATCCCCACTGGAATTACCCTAATGACTCAGCAGTCAAAATCTGCAACAGCTCCACACATGATGAAGAAGCAATTCTCGACTTAGTCATCTCTAATGCAGATTCCATTCAGCTAGATATGATCCGTCCATGTGATTGGTCCAACCACCATATCATCACCTTCTTCATCAATCAAACAGTGAAACTTAAATCTGCTCAACCCACAAGATCAAAAATATGGAAAAAGGATCTGAAAAACATTGATTCTAACACAATCACAACCTCCAGCTCCAACATCCTGCTTCAACCAGAAGGGCTATCCGATGTTCAAGATCTCACCAACTACTACTTCCTAGAACCAGAAACCGGTCCGAGGAAGCTTGATTCCGGTCCAGGGAAGGCATGGCTTGGCAGTTCGGGCTGGACTGTTCCCATGAGTCACAGGGTCATACTGATTTGCATATGGCCATGTCTGAACTGGGGTGGCAGAGTGGGCTAAAGAACGGTGATGGATTAAACCCAGATCTGTTGACTGGGTGTGAGGGTTTGATTGGTTCAGATGCTCCGTCCATCACCACCCCCTTTTGTACCGCTTTGTTCGCCATAGGTTGGCAGGGTATGCTCAGACATTGAGTCCCTTCCTCACTTTGCCACAGGATTCAAGTAAGCCTGGCTGAAGACGGCTGTAATGCCAGAAACTGGTCCTAGGAAGGTGGATTCCGGTCCGGGAAGGCATGGCTTGGCAGTTCGGGCTGGACTGTTCCCATGAGGCACAGGGTCAGACTGATTTGCATATGGCCATGTCTGAACTGGGGTGGCAGAGTGGGCTAAAGAACGGTGATGGATTAAACCCAGATCTGTTGACTCGGTGTGAGCGTTTGATTGGTTCAGATGCTCCGTCCATCACCACCCACTTTTGTACCACAATGGAAATAGGCATGTTTTAAACATCCATGCACGGTGTGCCAGGCAGTATGAGGTGCCTGACACAGGGTTTATGGATGATTGGGCGGGCAGAAAATGTGCCCCCCAAACCCCATAGCGGTGGTCAACAAGGGACTGGGCCCCCACAGTCCCTTTATATCTGAAAGTACAGGGCAGTCAGACTGCCATGTACAGGCCGATGGAAACGGACATCGTAATCCCTACAGCAGGGGCCTGAACAGGCACGGCCTCTATTGTGTGGATTACAGTCCCTCCGCTGCCCAGACAGGCTCCTTGAGCCTGTTAGAAAAGCAGTGGCCTGTTCCTATGACTGATGCCTCTGACCGGCGGTTGGACCACTTCTGTGGATGGCAGTGGGACCGCCACTGATGGGCTGTTGGTGGCGGTCTCACTGCCATCATAATGAGGCCTGTAGTGTTTGTTCCATGGAGGTGTGTGGATTTGCCTAGACCTGAGATCCAACTTGAGTGGATTTCGAAGGGTTCTCAGAGCTGAACCTAGCCTCCATAACAGAGATGTTATATTTAGAAACTCTGTCCATGCTCCATCCTCGTCCATCCTCCAACGTAACCACATTTGTGTTCACCTTAGTCACCCTCAAATGTTTTGAAAACTTGCTGAAGCCACGCCTGTGTGAATCTGGAATTTCAACTACCATTCACACTCCCACTTTCCACGTCCTGCTTGTAACATCATGTTTGCAGTCAAACCTCTTTTTATATATGTCTTGACATTAACCCGTCCGCTCACACTGTCTTGGTGAACCTATTTGGGTTCACCATTTCCCAACCAATTAAGTAACAGCTTGGTACGAGGAAGTCTACCTTTGAGCATTATGAAAGGAGAAGTCCCAGGGACCGAGTTGGGGACTGTGTGGTATGACCACACCATTTCTTTTAACCGCTATGTCACCAGGTTCCTCTGACACTTGTGCAGTTTGAATGCATTCTTTAAACACACTATTTACTCTTTCCACTAACCCATTTGCTTAAGGACAATACAAAGCAGTTTTAAGGTGTAGGATGGATAGAAAAGTATTTCAATCTCTCACAAGTGAATCAGACAACATTATCAGTTGGGAAAGAACTGGGAACTTCTTCCGTCATGAAGGTATCTGACAGGAAGTCTATTCAATATTGTGTGATAATGTGATTCACAACCTTGACTGCAATCCAATGCAAGTGATAACCCACCAAAACAATGATAAATTTACCTGCCCACATGGATACATTAAGGGGTCTAATAATATCTAAACCTACTTTTTCCATGGCTTAGATGGAACACATTCTGGGGATAATGGTGCTCTTCTTGTACTTTTGCCGCACATGGAACATAGCGATTTTTCCACTCCCCTTTTGTACCGCTTTGGCCGCCATAAGTGTGGCAGGGTATGCTCAGACGTGAGTTCCTTGCTCACTTTGCCACTGGATTCAAGCAAGCCTGGCTGAAGACGGCTGGAATGCCAGAAACAGGTCCTCGGAAGCTTGTTTCCGGTCCAGGGAAGGCATGGCTTGGCAGTTCGGGCTAGACTGTTCCCATGAGGCACAGGGTCAGACTGATTTGCATATAGCCATGTCTGAACTGGGGTGGCAGAGTGGGCTAAAGAATGGTGATGGATCAAACCCAGATCTTTTGACTGGGTGTGAGTGTTTGATTGGTTCAGATGCCCCGTCCATCACCACCCCCCTTTTGTACCGCTCATGGAACATGACACACATTCCTTGACCTTATCCTCCTCCTCCTTGCCATACATCCCAGTGAGCCATTTCATTCATTCATTTATTTATTGTATGATTATGGAACTCTGTGGAGGTCCAAATAAACTAAGAAATCAACAACACAATAAAATAATTATATTTTGATGATAAAATTAAAACAGACAAATATTCCTTTCTAACAAGACATCTGGGACTCCTAAGCAGAATACAACATTAACAAAAGACTTCAAATTAAAAACAGTGCATTATATTGTACAGTACAAAAGAATTAAATGTCCTTCATGCCCTTCGTGAAAAAGTTTAGGACGTAAATAACATAAGATAATATATCTACCCTAAAATATCATCACAACATAAAGAATAATATCGCCCACGCAGAGCAAGTAGTAGCAGCTCCTCCCTGGATACCTAATTAACCTTAGCATAAATTTGAAAAACACTTAAAAATATTTAAAATTCTATGACAAAACAATTCATTAGGCGGCTCATAAAGAGATTCAATTAATGCTGAGGCCGAAATAATTGATAGCTGTAGACATATTGGCCTCATCCACTTTCGTCAACACAATAGTAACGCTGGGCAAATAAATAATACAGGATTAACATCTTGCAGGCCAATATTGCACAAATTACGAATCGATGATGAGCCATACCATTTTGCAAATAAAGGGTTTAAAGCGAGCATAACCAGCCTCAATAGTAACCAAAAATGCTGCAATCCATGTGTCAAGTTCCAAGAAATATATGCTTGTACTTTATTTATCACGCACAAGTCAATATCTGGATGGTTACCCATCTTTAACATGCATGCTTACCTATTCCTAGAGAAACTTATATCCCAAGTGGCCTGTTTCAGGGTGGCCCTTAATTGATACAGCAATACATTGAAGAGCAGGGATTGATCTAATTGCAGCAAACTAATCGCAGTCATAACATTTCTAGAAATTAATGAATGTTCTTTTAAACATTCTGAGATTTCTTTCCGAAGCAAGGACCTTAATGTGCCTTAATCACTCTTTGCCAAGCCTGAAACCCAACAAACTACCCCTGCAAGACCCTGTGCCCAGGTACCTCTCAATCCAAATTCTAGCCTGAGAGCAGCCGCGGAACATATGGAATTATCTGAGGTTAACTTCTTAAAATTCGGCTTCCATTGCATTTAGAAATCCACATTTCTCTACATTGATCAATTCTATACCATACAGCAAGGAGGCAGGGATTTTTGCCCGAAACACCTCCAATAAAAGTGCAACATTTCTTTTCCCTGTAGACGCTATTTTTCCTAAAAATGTATACGATTTTACAAGTTCCAATTTGTGGCCGCCTTTTGACCATACAAAATGTCCATACTTCAGCTTCTTTCTTCCTTGCATACACATCATCCTATATTTTGATATATTAATCTTTAGGTGGTGAGCCTCAACAAATTTATGGAGTGCCTGCAGACGACTATTTAATCACCTAGGGTCTAAATCCAAAATTATGTTGTCTGCATAGAGTTTTTTGTTTTGACTACTTCATACACTGGAGCCCGGTAAATATCAGCCCCTTGAGTTCCCTATTTTGTTGTATGTCTGCATAGAGTAAACACACAGAGAACCAATATGCAGCTCTAACCTTAATTTTGATGATGCTACGCCTCAAGTGACCTTCATGGGCTAAGTCCACAAATCTTTCCGACATGTTTTTGGGAAGTACTAATTTCTCCCCTCTCATTACCAAGTCGATGTCTATGCACATGTCATGTCTAACTTCCCAGTAACTATGTCTTGTAGACCGTTGGTTTAGGTGGCCATCCCTGGACTATATTATCCTTTGCTACCTGATGAATAGCATCTTTCTCTAAACATTCCACCCACTCCTCCTTTGCAACACCTGGCAGAGTAATTCGCAGAATGGGGTCTTTTTGGTTAACCACTTCTTCCTCACCGTTCTCATTTACAGGCAGCTGGGAAATGCAGTCAGCAATTGTGGTTTTTATACCTGGAACGAACTCTGTGTTGAAATTGTAACTTTCTAGACCTGTGATCCACTTGACTATGCGAGGAGTTGATCGTTCTCTCCCTTTGGTTGTAAAGATATACATCAGTGGTTTATAGATTGTCCTCAATGTAGAAGGTAAGCCCCACAGAATTAATTTTAAAAAATGGGTAATGGCCCAGTAGCAAGAAATGGCTGCTCTTTCGATTGTGGAGTAGTTGACTTCTGGACTTTTCAAAGCCCTTGAGGCAAAAGTGACAATTCTTTCCTTGCCATCAACAATCTGCGCTAATGAGGCTCCTATCCCCTTGCCACCAAACTCTGTTGTTAAAAATGTTTTTTGTTTGGTGTAAGAATTTCCTAATGAGGGTGCCTCTACGATAGCTCATTTGATAAGTTCAAATGACTGTTTATAAGTATAATTCCTTCCAAAATGAGTACCCTTCCTTAAAAGTTTTCCCATGGGTGCTGTGTGGTCGGCAAAATACTATACAAATTTCAACGTGTACTCCACCAGTACTAGAAAGGATTTTACTTCTTCTTTAGATGTTGGTGAAGGTGCGCCAAGATCTGGTGTTGGCTTGATCCCATCCTTGGAGATCGCATGTTCTAAATAGTTAACTAATACTACAAAAAATTGGCATTTTCTAATTTAATAGTTAGGCCTTCATCTCTAAAGGCAGTGAAGACATTTCTCAGTGTAACATTATATTGATCTAATTGCCATATACCAGAATATCATCTTGGATGTAAAGAACATCTTTTATCTCTTTCAAAATTTGATGCATCACCCTTTGAACTATGGCAGCCACAGATGCCAGCCCAAAAGGCATTCTATGGAATCTGAAAGCACCAAAAGGAGTGAGGAACGAAGATAGAGATATGGAATATGGGTTAATCTCAATTTGATGGTATGAAGAAGATATGTCTATAATACTAATATAGCTTGCATCCTTAATCATACTGATCATTTTGTTTATTTTTGGGAGGGGAAATCTATCAAGTCTCTCAAGTCTGCGCATAATCGTAGAACTCTTCCACCTGAGTTTTGGGCGACTACAATAGGGGCCACCCAGAGAGAACTTTCAACTGGTTCTATGACTCCTTGGTCTACTAACTTGTCTAACTTTTCTTTTTGGGGTTCACACATCAAGTGAGGAATGGGCGTTGCTTCATGTACCACACGAACCACTTTGTACTTTAATTTGATTGTGTACTGGAAATGTTTGAAATGGTCAAGCTTTTCTGTATGCACTTTGAGAAACTCTTACCATATTTTGCTGCTACCATACATTTGTTCAATTGCCATGACAGGTGTCTTGATGTTAGGGTCTAACCTTATGCCCAATTCTCTTTGATGCTTTCAACTTAGTAAGTTTGACCCTTTTTCAGCCACATAACATTTTCCTTGAGTAGTACAACCTTTAAAATAAATGCACATATCTAACATGCCTATAAGGGTATAGGGTCTTGATTGTACCCTCCTGGTTTGAAGTCTGCACACTGAAGGGAGTATTATTTAGTTTCCAACTTTTCCTCATATGTTTAACCAAAAAACCTCTGGGGTGAGCATGAATCCACGTATACAATTACCTTTTTCTCATCTAGTGAAATTTCACATTTGGGATTGTCATTCTTTGTTTCTAACTTATTTGTCATGACTTGGAAAACACATTTGTTTGCATTATCTTTTGTTTCTTCTACAACATGAACTTGTTTGTTGTCTACTTCACCATTTCTGCATGTGCAGGCATAGTGACCTCTTTTGTTGCCCTTACTACAGATACATGATGTAAGTTCCTTAATGAAACCAGAATTCAGTAAGCAGTTTCTATGGAGGTTCATTAGTTACACCTCAGCCATCAGCTACTCAGGAGCAACTGACTCTTAGGCAATCAAATGACCCAACAGTTCTGTGTTCTATAGAACTTACAGGTTACAAGAGAATGTAGAAAGACACCACATATCTCCCTACCAATATTGAGATACAATATAACTTAAAGACAGAGTAAATAAGATGATGTTACAAAATAAACATCAAATGTACACAGTATGAACAAATGCAACCTAGAGATAAAAATAAGACAAAACCCAAACTAAAATGTTAATTAACAACATAGTCCTTCAGAATAGTTTGGCACAGATGTCATTAGAAGGCTGTGTCTTGTATAACTTTCATTTGAGATGCTGGACATTAACAACATAGTCCTTCAGATAGTTTGGCACAGATGTCTTGCAAAGGCTGTGTCTTGTATAACTTTCTTTTGAAACACTGGACTTAACATCCACATCTTCATCACACATATTTTTATTTTATTTTTTTTATTTTATTTTTTTAGAATTTATATAGCGCAGCTGATACCTTGCAGGCTTCCTGGCGCTGGAGAATACTTCAACTAAGAATAACTGGTAGCAGGCAAACAGGCGGGATGAGAATTAAGGAAACAACCAAGTCTTGATCCGTTTCCGGAAGGGGAGGAGTTGAGAGATTTGGCGTATGTCGATAGGCAGACTGTTCCATAATTTGGCCGCTGCGACCCTAAAAGATCTTCCCCCCGTTCTAGCTTTGTAATATCTGGGCACTTTTACCAGATATGCTGAGGAAGAACGCAGGGCTCTGGTGGGAATGTACCATGAGAACATATCTTGCATAGGTCTGGATCCAAGTCCATGCAGCGCTTTAAAGACAATGCAGAGGGACTTGAACGCCACCCGCTGCTTCAAAGGTAGCCAATGTAACTCGGCTAGGGCCGCCGAAGCCGAGGATCTCCTCGTCCAGCCGAGAGCTAGCTTGGCGGCGGCAGACTGAATTCTTTGAAGCCGATCTAACAGCATAATTGGGGACTCAAGAAGCAGAGCGTTGCAATAGTCGAGGCGACTAAGTATAGTACACCTGACTATCATCGCCCGAGCTTGTGAGGGGAGGAGTGGCATAATTTTACGCAGGGAACGTAAAAGAGCTGAGCACGTCTCCACTGTTTTGGCGACCTGGGTGTCCATATTCAGTTTGTTATTGAGCGTAGCTCCCAGGTTACGGACCGAGGTAACTGGCAGTGGTTTGTCCCCGAATTCCGGAGGCCAGAAATCACTCGGGAACTGACGAGAAATATGATTTCCCGCACAGTACAGAACCTCTGTTTTGGAGGAGTTAAATTGTAAGGAGTTCCTGTGCAACCACCCAGCCGTCTCTCTTAGGCAGTCATGGAAGGAGGTTAAGGGGATAAAGCCTTCTCCCTCCCATGAGAGAATAAGCTGGGTGTCGTCGGCGTAGTTGATCGTTGTTATCCCGAAAGACTTAATTAACGTTATCAGTGGTCTAAGATACACGTTAAAAAGAATGGGGCTGATGGAAGAGCCCTGGGGAACTCCCTGGGGTACTGGGGCAAAAGCGGATTGGAAGGGAGGGAGGGAAACAGCCTGTCTTCTGTCCTGCAGGTAAGAGTAAAACCACAGCAGAGCCGTGCCCTCCACACCTGCCTCGCGGAGTCTCTCCAACAGCGTCCCGTGGTTGACCGTATCGAATGCGGCAGACAGATCCAGCAGTATCAGTGCTACTGGCTGGCCCCTGTCTGCCCGCATGCGAAGATCCTCCATGGCTGTCAAGACTGCTGTTTCGGTACCGTGAGCAGGACGGAAACCGAATTGGAATTCGTCCAAGAGGTTGTTTTGTTCTAGGTGCGTGGAAAGACAAGAGCTTACCCAACGTTCGACCACTTTTACAGGAAATGGCAGGAGGGAAATGGGTCGATAGTTAGATAAACAATCAGGGCTCAAGGAGGGCTTTTTCAAGAGCGGGGTAACTAGCGCTTGTTTCCAGGGAGTTGGTACATATCCGCAGTGTAGAGAATAGTTACATATTCGTCGCAAAGTGCCGAAGAGTTCTGATCCAAAGTTTTTCCAAATTTTTAAAAGGAGAATTGTTCTTGAGAACAACAACACAACTCAAGTTCCAAATCTTCCCATTTTGCTTTTGACAGCATTTCTGAAACATTTTAATACATGCATGGGAGCAGTGAATTTGGACCAGGATAATGCTCCTACGGGAGCTTTTACACATACTAAGTCACCCACGTTTACATTAACTTCTCTAACTTTCTTCCTTTTATCAAAATTCAACTTGTTCTTTTGTTGCATCATTTGCTTCCTTTTTCTCCAATCACCAATACTATTGTCTTTCACACCCTTGCCCCAGATCATCCAACCAGGATATAATCTAGTATTTGGAGATCTACCTTTAAACAATTCAAATGGCGTTCTCCGGGTAGAAGTGTGAGGGGAGAAACGATGAGCTAAAATACAATTCTGTAACTCTTCTTTCCAATCTAAAGAATTTACTCTAGACAGTTGAATATTTTCTTTTATCACCCTATTAAATCTTTCAACTGCTACATTGGTTTCAGGATGATAAACAGCACATTTTTTGTGCAAAACTCCACAAGACAAAAGGAAATCAGACGTCTGGCCAGAACAAAATTGAGGACCATTATCAGATAGAAGTGTATTAGGAAAACCTTCTCCTTTAAAAATATCTTATGAAAAGAAAATCACACAAGAAGATGTCACACTCGATACACAAGAAACCTCTACCCATCTGGAATAGAGATCCATCAAAACTATCAAAAATGGAGTGCGATGTTCACCAGTAAGTGGGCCAACTATATCAATGGCAATATCCTCTCATGGACCATTCGGTAATCTGCGACAAACCATGGGTACAGAATGAGGAGTAAGTACTTTATCACTAATTTTGCACTGCATTCACTCTATTACTTCTCGCTCGATCTCCACATCTATTCCAGGCCACCAGAAAGATGTTCTAAGTCTTTCTTTGGTCTTCACAATTCCTAAGTGTCCTATATTAGCTTCCTCTATTAATCTTTTCCTAAGAGAGGAAGGAGGAATCTACTTATAACCCCTTAACAAAATGTAATTTTCCACTGACAATTAAGTGCCAAACCTTTACCAAAAAATTGTCATAGGGAACTTTAGACCTAATCATACGCATAACCTTTGTAAGCACACAATGTTTCTTTACTTCATCTTTCCATTCATCCTCTTGTATTACACCGGAGGTTATTTCACACACATTCACTTCTTCTAGAAAATCATCCACAATGTGTTCTTCCTCAATATCACATACAAGGCGAGATAGACAATCTGCGGTGACATTGTAAACACCAGGAAGATGCTCCACAATACAATTAAAATCCTGAAGATCAATAACCTATCTCCTTATCCTTGAGGAAATGCTATCCAAACCTTTTTTAGTAAACATCTCTTTCAATGGCTCATGGTCAGAACATTCTTTGAAATAAGTTCCCCAAACAAAGTTTCTAAACTTATTCAGAGCCCAGAAAATGTCCATATCCTCTTTTTTTATTACCGAGTAATTTAATTCTGCTCCATGTAAACTTCTGGATGCACAACCCCCAAAAAATTTCTTCACCAGCCCTAGTCTGTTTTAAAACTGCACCCAATCCTTTCGAGCTAGCATCAGTTACAATACAAGTTTATTCACCTGGAATAAAGGCTTGTAAATGGGGGCATTCTTTAGATCCTCTTTTGAATCTAAAGACTCCACCGGACATTCATCGACCAAATAAACTCCTTGTTTTTACTAAGTAATTTCCTCATATTATTTGATTTACTAGCCAAGTTATTTACAAATTTCCCATAATATGTGATCATACCTAAGGAAGAAACCACTTCTTCTTTGGAGGTGCTAAATTAACAATAGTGTTGACCAATTCTTTTTTAGGAGTTACACCTGTGGCAGTAATGCGATGACCCAAATAATGTACTTCTGGAACACTAAATTTGCATTTTTTTTTATTTTAAAGTGAGACCAGCTTTTTCTAATTTTCCTAAAACAGACCTCACCGATTTGTCATGTTCTTGTTGATTACTACCATATATTAACAGATCACCTTGGTAGCACTTTACATTTTTCACACTTTTCAAATTAGAACACATAACTCTTTGAAAGACCGACGCCGCAGACACAAGACCAACCAGCATTCTTTTATAGTTAAATGCACCCACTGGGGTGATGAAAGCTAATCATGCGAGTCTTGTGTCAGTTCAATTTGATGGTAGGCTTGCGTAAGGTCAAGAGTCATAAAAACTTTAGCACCACCTAAAGTTGACATAATTTCATCGATATTAGGGAGACGAAATTTGTCAACAATCACCTCTTTATTAAGGGACCTGAAATCAATACAAAGTCTGATATCTCATTGGGTCTGCTAGCGACCACCACTGGTGCCAACCATTCTGACGCTTCTACAGGAGTTATTATGCCCTGTTGTAGTAGTTTATCCAACTCTAGCTCATCTTTACTTTGAAGAGCAATGGGAATTCTCCTCACCTTCGCCACTATTGATATAGCTCCATTCTTTACTTTGATACAATGTTTGTACCCTTTTAGACAACCTACTTCATTTTTAAATAAACATGGGAATTCATACACAAAATTATTAATCTCACTTGTGGATCAGCATTAGTATTCAAAGTAACTCCTAATAAACGTTGATGTGGCCAACCAAGCAGACTATCACCTACTTTTGAGACATACATTTTTCCAACAATAATTTTCTGTTCCATTTCTATACAAGCATTGAAATAACCTAACATGCTAATCAGTTGTCTACCATAACCTCCTGGATTCACAGCCATCTTGAATAATTTATTTTTCTCTTGAAACCTCTTCAAAATAGAGATGTGTGAGCACAAATCACAATTCATGTCAAGAAGAATATCATCAATTGTTACTTTTCCTAGAGGATGATCATTGCTCTTGTTTTCACCAACTTGACAAATTATTTCTTTAATATCTTTGTTAATATTTCTCTTTTGTTT
Organism: Lissotriton helveticus; assembly: GCF_964261635.1. Classification (NCBI taxonomy): domain Eukaryota; kingdom Metazoa; phylum Chordata; class Amphibia; order Caudata; family Salamandridae; genus Lissotriton; species Lissotriton helveticus. The sequence continues at coordinate 1,630,867,896 of NC_136061.1, read as the reverse complement.
AGATTTACAATATTTTATAAAATGCCCTATTTTTCCACAACCTTGACATACAAGACTCAAAGCAGAACAAAACTTTGAATTAGCTTTGTGGCCGGCTCTCCCACATGAAAACATTCATCTGGAGTCTTGGAAAGATCATCTTTGTCAAACTCTTTAGAAGAAACCTTTTCATTTTTAACCATACATACTTGTTCTTGTACTTCTTCCACAGCAAATTGAGCTTTAATTTTTTCACACTTTAAATCATTTAAACATTTTAGCATATGTTCCACTTTTTTAGCTATACCATCTACCTCCTCTAGAGGAGGTTCATCTTTAACCCCTTCAGTGCTAATGACAAGGGTAACTCGTCATGGAGTTTCCATTGATTTCAATGGAAAGTCAATGGACCCACTCCCACACCCCTTAGCAGCCAAGTGGTTAAGCAATAACTCTTCACAAATCTTGTCTTCTCTACAGTTTAAGACAAATTGGTCTTGAATTCTTTCTTCATTAGAGGCCCCAAACTTGTAAGTAGACGCTAACTTCCTCAACCCAGTCAAATAATCTTCTACAGATTCTTCTTTGCCCTGTTCTCTTAGACCAAAATGATATCTCTCCAATATTGTACTCACACGAGGTATGTAATGTCCATCTAGTTGTAAAATACATATTTCATATTCAACTTGCCCTCTCTGTTCCTGCATGGTGAGAGCAGGTAAAGTCTCTATTACCTCTCGTCCTTCACCACCTAAACAGTGCATAAGTATAGAATATTTTCTTTCAGCACTTAAATTTGATCCACAGATCCTAGCATAGTGAGAATTTTTTTTCCGCGTAATTCCATTCAATAGGAGGTCCTCCTGGATTACTTAAAAAGAAAGGTGGAGCCTGTACATTCTGCATGACTGACACTATTTTGTTGCTAAATTTTTAAAGGTATAATATATATATATATATGTATACTTTAAAAATAGATAATACAAATATGTAAGTACTTTAAATATAATTGACATGAAGTTTCATCAACTTCCACTTCCACAAAATAGACGAATGTGCCAGTGCAAACTATAATTTAGAAAATGTAACACATTTTAAGAATTACATTTTTTTTTTTTAAATAATCTAAAGATTTGATGTGAATATCACCGTGAATGGTGAAAGACTGACCAAATATACATACTAAATTAAATGAATACAGAAAAGACGTGCTGATCGTCGTGTTCCGCAATATTAGAAACACTTTTCTTTCAAACAGGCCCTGTCAAGTTGGTAAGTAACGCTTGTCAGAGATGAAGTGTTGATTCTGTCAGATGAGCCAAAGTCCGCAGTTGCGCAATGAAGGAGGAGCTCAGGAGACAGATGACGCTTCACAATCATCAAACACACACATTATTTCCTCATAAAATTACTCTTTTTAAATTCTCACTGTGTACTTTGTCACAGATTATCAGTTTGTACACGGCCATCTACTGTCTCTCATCAAGACGTCACACAGACCAAAAGAAATAAGTAATATACAGTACCTTTCAGATTCAAACTACCTGCATTTCTTTGGCCAAGACAATAACATTTCAATTTCAAGTAACTTCTGTCAGCATTTAATTCTATGCCAACATGCGACAGAGACAGATACCCATCGCAGATCCATCTTGATGTTGAGGTGATTATCCTCCGTTTTAAAATCCCACGATCGTCGCCAGTGTAAGATCCTTAATGATACCAGGATTCAGTAGGTAGTTTGAATGGAGGTTTTATAGTTACACCTCAACCATCAGCTACTCAGGAGCAACTGACTCTTAGGCAATCAAATGAGCCAACAGTTCTGTGTTCTATAGAACTTACAGGTTACAAGAGAATGTAGAAAGACACCACACATGAGTATGCAGGAGAGTTAGGAAAGTTGGCTAAGTGATTGCAATTGCCATATCAAAAGCATTTGTTCCTTAGCATTTCTTTACTACTGTCCATATTTTTTATACTGTGCAGCATGGTTCCTCTACATATTGTTCACCTTCTTTATTGACTTCTTTGCTGTTGGAGTGATTCTTCTCCACACGTATATTTTCATATACGTTACTTTGCTCCCTTTACTTAATGCACTCTGCTGTACGCTCTATACTCATAGTTAAGTCAATGGCTTTCTTTTAGTCTGATTTCAGTGCTACAAGTTTTTTTTCACACAAGACTTATTAGTACATCTCACCAACTGATCCCTGATAAGGGAGTCACATAATGGGCCAAAATCACATATACTAGCCATACCTCTCAAACAAGTTATATAGCTAATGAACTTTTCCTCATTACCTTGAACCCTGCAAAACAATTTATGTCTTTTGAGAAAAATATTCTATTTTTTCCCAAAATGATCTTCCATCTTGTAGAATATCATCACATACAGATCTCCCTAGCTTTCATCTTAATCTTCCTCTCCTTCTTCAGATGTAGGAGTTACAAGATTTTAATAAACCGTCCTTCTGTAAACTCCTAAATTATGCAGCAGTATATGCTGTTTCCTCAATATCAAAAACGTTTACCCTCCTATTGTAATGAAGTAAGATTTGAATCAATTTTCCCACTCCTTACCAAGGCAAGGAATGTTCTCCCACTTCATCGAGGAAAGTTGGTGGCTGTGACATATTTGCTACTGCCATAGTGCGCTATAAGAATAGCCCACTTACCAAACACAGAGGGTATTAAAATAACTACAGCTGTTGAAACACGAAGTTAATGTACTGTGAAATGAAAACACAGTTGTAAATCATTTTGAGCAGAATGCAAGCGATAAATAATGTAATGACAGGTATTGTAAAATAGTTATGGCAGAATACAAATTAGCACTAGATCCTAGTGGTAATGCAAATCTCTATTACCAATACCGAGTCAATTCAAATGCTTAAACGTTACTCAAGGTCCTTATGACAAAATGCATGTGCTGTCTGGAAAAAAGAGAGTTAACGGCAAATTAAAGTCACTCGTGTAGACAAGGCTGAACAAATGCTGATTTGAAGAGTAAATAGGCCCTCCCAAGAGGGCTTTGCTTGTGTGAAAATTCCCGAAAAGGTGTAGCTACTTTGCCTTCAAAGCCTGAGGGGAAGTGAGGAGCAAAGGCTCAGGCAGCAACATAAACCGTTGAGGAAATTAAAACGCCAGCACTGCGTGTCCCTCCCCCACTGCGGTGAGAGGTAGCATATCTCTGTGATGGCTGGGACGGTCTCCTTTTAGCAGCACACTGAGGTGGAATAACTGATGCAGCGCCAAAACAGGCCAGAAACAGCGTGCCTCCCTCCACACTGCAGTCTGTATGACACACCTGTGTAGAAGAAACGAGGATGGATGCGCCACCAAAGCCGCTGATAACATTCTGACAGCTGGTTGCGGAGGCCAAAGAGAACACCATCTACCACACTTGAGAAGAAGGAAGCAAGTTATGCATCACCACAGCCACTAGAAATGTTCTGAAAGTGGGCAGAGAAGGCCAAGGAGAACACCTTGACTGCAGGGTAGACTGAAGCATTCCAAAAATGTTTTCTGTGGAGGATGCCCAGGAAAAACTGCTTTATAGCCAGCAGTCGAGTACCAAGGGGGCCCCCACCTTTCTTACGATCAGCAAGGTGCACAGAGGGCGAGGTCACCTTGAGACCACAATAGCATGGGGAAGATGAGTGACTGAACAGCTGAAGAAAATGCTGTACCTCAGCAATGACTGTGCTACCACCTGGCAGCTCTCCTGAAGCACTTCAGAAAATTTTTAGATGTACATCTGCTGGAAAAGCCCGCAGAAACCCTTCAGTAAGTGCAGAATGTACCTCTCACACCGGTACTGGTCATCCATAAACGGTGCTGCACTATAGCTTGGCAATGTGACAGGGATGAGATTGTGAGGCTCTCCCCTGCATAGCTGCTCACTGTATCTCTAAGTCATCGCCAGTGTTGTAAGTAAGGTCAATTTCTCCATAGAAGAAGAATAGATTACGGTTTATTAAGCAGTATGTCACAACCATAGAGCTACAGCTATTGACCGGCTAGCAATGACAGTTCAACAGACTAAATGCCTGGGATACACTATCTGTAACAGGGCGAAGAGGGGACCAGGAGTTGGGAAGGGATCAAGAGAATAACAAGGTATTTATGAACAGTACTCAAAGTGGTATAATAAATACAGTAGATTGCGTACATTTGTTGCAATACAATAATAGGTATATTCACAACACTTTCCCTAAGTGATTTTAATGATTTTTCGGAGTATGTCTATGATTGATTTTTCAGAGATTACAGTTTTGCTCACTTCGATTTCTACACTAGATTTTCAACAACACCAACGTTCGAAGTCACACAATGCTTTTTTGGCTCACTTTTTGATACCTCTGATGAGCTCAAATTTTAAACTTTCTAGAAAGTGATGAGGGTTGGGGAAAGCCATATAGACCAAACACCCAATTAAGAATGCAACGATGAATAAAGTACATATCCATAACACTAACATTTAATAGGAATTATTTACTGTATTTATCTTTTAGCTGGATTTATCTTAATGTCTATAGGTCATTATTTGAAGAGAGAGACCCTAGGATGCGTACTCCTTTTTCTCAGCTGTAGCTGATGCCTGCCTGCCACCTCATATTCAAATACATCACTGCAAACCCCAGAATTACATGCAGTAGGGGCACCACCCTGAGAAATATGCTGTGTCCCAGTTACAACCCACCCAGGTCACAACACCAAGGTAACACATGGTATTATAAAAACCTAAGGGTTTTTCAAATGTACACAGTGCAATGTATGCCAATATTCTGCCAATAAACCCAGCAACTTTTGATACATCACAACATACGGACACCACATTAGGCAGTTTATTGACTGCAACACTAAATTTGTTGTATACTGTATCATTTGTCACTGTGGTCTAATTTATATAGGTAGCACGATTAGACCACTTCAGGAATGCATTAAAGAACATAATAGAGCAATCAAGAACAACAATCCCATCTATCCCTTTGCAGTGCACTTTAATTCGGCACACGTGACCACAGAGCTAATTCACAACAAATTTCATGGCATGTTATGTTGTAAATTTCTAAAGTGTTACAGCAAAGAAATGATGGACGGAATGCTGACTATGCAAACATTCTCCACCAGTCAAAAGATCTGGGTTAAATCCATTGTTCTTTTGCCCACTACTCCACCCCAGTTTGGACCCAGCCATATGCAAATCAGTCTTGACCCTGTGTAAATTTTTAAATAGCAACAAATATCTGTGGGTGTCTTGGAGCTGACATGGTAGAGCAATTTGGCAAGTCAAGACAGAGGACTAGATAGTAAAGGGACAATTTTTTAGCAGTTTCCTAAATGTCAATAAGGTGAGTGCTGCTCTGATGTTTATAGGCAGACCGAAGTGCAGGGCTTCTGAGGAGAAACAACTATCTCCCCATTTGAGTCTCTTGAATCTGGGGCGGGAGAACATCACGGTGCTTTCAGACCGTAAGTCTCTGCTGGGTACATACCAGGTTAGAGACTGTTTAAGATGACGGGGACTTGAATCATGCAAAGCCTAATAGGGTAAGGCACAGTGTGTTAAATTTAATTTGGTTACTACTGAAAGCCAGTGGAATCCCTTAATGGAAGTGGAAACAGGCGGAAACTTAGGAAATCAAGAATAAGGCTTGTCGATGTATTCTGCAGGCTCTGTAACTTTTTCAGGTTCTGTTTTTGAAACTTTTCATGAAGTCCATTACAATAATCAAGTTTGGTGAAAAATATTAAGGTAATGACTGTTTTCCTTGAATTAAGTGGAATAAAAGGTAGGCTTTTCCTGACAATTCTCAAGGTGTTAAAACTAGAAGAGATAATTGAGCTGATATGATTATTAACATTCAACTTATCATGTATACGTATTCCTAGGTTTTTCACTTTTTGAACCGGAATGGGGAGTGTTCCTCGCTCAGATGGCCAACATGATGGGCTCCAAAAATGTGGTTTGTTACTGAAAAGAATTACCTTGGTTTTTATCAGAGTTCAATTTAAGGTAGTGTTTGCACATCCTGTTGCTAACAGCTCTCTTGCAGTTATGAAACTGGGACATTTACGTTGTTGGAGGCTGACACAACGATCTGCGTATTGTCAGCATAAGCAGTGGGGGAAAACCCAAATGATCTGATCAGGGAAGCCAGTTTGGTGACATAAATATTGAAGAGTAACAAGTTCAATGACGATCCCTGTTGGACCCCAGAAGGGAGAGCGAAAGACCTGGATGAAAATGTCTTCATAATGACTAAGTGTTCTCTGCCCACCAAAAAAGACTGAAGCAAAGCAAGAGCTTTGTTGCTAATGCCAAGTTTTCTGAGGCGAGCAATGAGAGTGGGATGATTAACCGTGTCGAATGCTGCTGACAAGTCAAGAAGAATGAGTGCTGCAAAGCCTCCCCTGTCCAGGATAGTTCTTAACTCACCAGTGGTCTTTATTAATGCCATCTCTGTGCTATTCTCGGCCCTGAAGCTGAATTGTGTAGGGTCCAGTAAATGATGTAAATGAATAAACTGGGTCAGTAGTGTATTTATTAGTTTTTCCAAAATTTTTGCAGGAAATATATAAAACAGTGCAGTAATACTTTTTGTAATTATTATATATTTTTTTCTTAGCGTTTGAAGCATCACAGTGACTGAAGGCGCCAATTCATAACTTCACAAAAAGGAAAGCTTTTACTATGATAAATGGGGTATGTGTATACCCAATAAAATCAAACTGGACTGAAAGTAAACTGAAAATGTAGTAAATACTATTCTAATAAATGTTATGGGGGAGCTACAACTAAAGAACAACTGTTTTGTATGTTAAGGAACATAACCACCTCCCCTAACATTACTAAAACTGAGGATAGAAATGCTTTAGATGATATAAAAGAAGCTAGCACTAGATCAGAAATATCTAGCACTGAAATTCTTAAGGAAATACTCACCAAAATACCACAACATGCTACTGGCCAAATGCCCTCAATATCTTCCCTAAAAAGAACTACAGCTTAAACAAAAAAAGCTACTACCACCACATCTGCCCAAAACCATTTGAAGAAGTAGAAACTCCACCAGAACTGTCCATTACACATAATGAAGAACAATTTCTTCTTTATGATATCAAATCTAAAGATAAAAGAATAATTATGTTTGCAACTACTAATAATTTAATAAAACTCCAACAGTCTGAAACTTGGATGATGGACAGGACTTTTAAAATATGTCCCAGACCATTCTATCTATTATATACTGTCAATGCAGGATACCAAAATACAAACATCCCTTTTCTCTATGCTTTATTACCAAATAAACAAAACTCCACCTATATTGAACTACTGTCTGAAATTTAACAAGAAACCAATAATTATTTTCCCCAAAAAATAATTATTGATTTCGAGCAAGCAATGACAAATGCAGTACTATAAACCTACCCACACAGCAATTCAGGGTTTCTACTATAATTTTAATCAATTTATTTGGACACACCTCCAAAAATTCACACTAAGGGGGTCATTATGATGGCGGATGGACAGGAGTCCGTCCGCCATCCTGGTGTAAACCGGAACTGTCTGCCATGCATGCGGTGGTCCCGCACACCCGATGAGGATGTGACCACCACCATGGCGGTCGGATCTTGATTTTTAACATTGCGGCGGGTGCTGCAGACAGCAGCTCTCGTCTCAAGGGGGGCCTGCAACGGGCTCCCATCACCAATCCCCGCCAGCCTTCCAATGGCGAGATCACCACCATGGAAAGGCCTGTAATGGCCAGCATCCTGATTTAGTGGACGGTGCCTGGTAGGCACCACCATCATTCAGGGCTCCCTGATCCATCTGCTTTTGGCAGACCCGTGGCGGATGCTCTATGCGTCCACCACGGTCTGAGCGCGATTCCCTCCGCCATCGTAATGTGGCAAGGGAAAATCACGGTACGATTGCGGAAGGACCGCCACTGTAAGGCTGGCAGTGACGGGCCTTCCGCAATTGTAATCAGGCCCAAGGTGTTGAGTATGCAACAAATAGCTCCTTTGCATATCAAATAAAAAATGTGGCAGAACACTACAACTTATTGATAGAAAGTCCATACTATCAACAAAATTAACAACAACTAAGTCCCCTTCTAGAGCTTTTTTGAGGATACCTGGGTGGGAAGACTCCACAGATCTGGACACAGAAGGCAACCTAAATACCATATTTCATGGTGGAATGTACAGCACAGCACATTAAACAAAGAAGGTATAACAAACGAAGCTGTTGAAGGATGGCATAATGCCTTCCAAGCAAAAACAGGCAGAGCTCCACCTACTCTACATAAACTACTACTATCTATCCAAAACTAACAGAGCTATCAACTACTAAGAATGGAGCAATCTGTAACTCAAATAGGCCCAAAACTTACCAAACAAACTAGACAAAGGTTTGAATACTTTCAATATAAAGTAAGACTATATCCAACAACAAGAGGCCTAGAATACCTAAAAACAATAGCCAAAAGCCTACTTTAATTTACATAATCCTCAGAAAATCCAAACACTGATCTCCAAAATCGATGCAAACAAATACAAATTATTTTTATATTTTCAGAAATATAACTTGTCAAATATATTTTTTAGAAACCAAAAATATATATTGACATATTATTTATATTTATGAACATATGAAACGCAATCACACAACTTTTTTACCATTTCCCTCCCACAATAAATAATTAAAATAACGACTGTTTCCATAGTTAAAGAAAAAAATGCCCAACTCTTGTAATATGTTAAAAAAATGAATACAATATCAAAAACTGTTTGTATGAAAAATATGTAAAAACTGATATGCTACTAAACATTTACAGTACAATATAGTAAATGTTCACAATATAAAATAAAAATGTATTAGTTATTAAAATATATTATTTGTTTAAAAATGTTTAAAAAGCAATGTAAAACCTAATTATTTCATATCACAAAATGTACATAACTGCATTAAAAAGTTGAACAATGTTTAAAACATGTGTTTGCAAAATTATTGTATATAAACTATAAAGATTATATTTATTCTCTCTGTGTCTAACAATATATATTATATGCACTTTCATTACTACATGTGTGTCAATAAAGAAATATATCAATCCAAAAATTCCATGTATCATTATTTATTTATTAATGTAATAATGTTTGACTTTGTATTGAAATAATTATTTTAAAATAATGCACTGTATAACATTTATATATATTTACATTTATTTTTTATTCATTTAACCAATGTTAATAAATATACACAATCCCACTACTCACTACATTCATTTATTAGTTTGCATTCTATCAACATCTAGCAACATATATAATTTTCTATTCCCATTACATTTTACATTAAGTCAGGAAGGTGTTGGACACTAAAAATATGTATTTACTATTCCCACTCCAGTTAATATTAAATCAGGGAATGTGCTGAACACTAAACTTATTTAATTTACCAATCCCACTCCAGTTAGTATTAAATCAGAGAAGGTGCTAGACACTAAACATATATAAATTACTATTCCCACTCCAGTTAGTATTAAATCAGGGAAAGTGCTGGTCACTAAACATATATAATCTACTTTTCCCACTCTAGTTAGTATTAAATCAGGGAAGGTGCTGGACACTAAACATTTAATTTACTATTCCCACTCCAGTTAGTATTAAATGAGGGAAGGTGCTAGACACTAAACATATATCATCTTCTTTCCCCACTCCAGTAAGGGGGTGATTCCGATTGGGGTCGGAAAGGCTCCGAACGATGGTCGGAGCCCTTCTGACCGAACAGGAACGTGTCACACGGATTCCTTTCCAACCGAGCCATTCTGATCGGCTCGGTCGGAAAGGAATCCGACTCGGATTTCTGGAGTGCAGACGACTGGCTCGGAGAGCCTGTCCGACATCCAGAAATCCCTCAGTACTCCCCTGGCCACTTCTTTGCGACCGAGGGAGTATGATGGCAGTCTTTCACTGCCTTTGTGTGCCGGTTTTTCCGCGCCCGGTGGTAGGCATCTTGGGTTGCTGGCCACAGGGTGCAGGGATGAACTGCACCCCTGCTTTTCACATCGCAAGCATGCTTTCTGCTCGGAATGCATGCTTGCATTGGGAAATATACGAGTGCTACCGAACGCTGTTCGGTCGCATCGTACTAGCAGTGCCGTAACCGACGACAGTAGGTCGGTCGGTTACGGCTCCTGACCGATGTCGGACATCGGAATCGGCCCCTTAGTATTAAATCAGGGAAGGTGCGGGACACTAAACATATATAATTTATTATTCCTACTCTAGTTACAATTAAATCAGGAAGGTGCTGGGCACTAAACATATATAATTTACTATGCCCACTCAAAATTAGTATTACATCATGGAATGTGCTGGACACTAAACATATTCAGTTTACTATTCCCACTCCAGTTAGTATTAAATCAGGGAAGGTGCTGGACACTCAACATATATAACTTACTATTCCCACTCCAGTTAGTATAAAATCAGGGAAGGTGCTTGACACTAAACATATTAAACCTACTATTCCCACTCTACTTAGTATAAAATTAGGCAATGTGCTGGACGCTAAACATATATATTTACTATTCCCACTCCAATTAGTATTAAATCAGGGTAGGTGCTGTACACTAAACATACATAATTTACTATTCCCACTCCAGTTAGTATTAAAACAGGGAAGGTGCTGGACACTAAACATAGATAATTTACTATTCCCACACCAGTTAGTATTAAATCTGGGAAGGTGCTGGACACTAAACATATATAATTAACTATTTCCATTCCAATTAATATTACATCAGGGTATGTGCTGGAAACTAAACATATAGGGGCCGATTCACAGAACTAATCTGAGACAAAATCCTAAACTTTCTACTTATGGTATTCACAAAAGGCAATTATTAGTAGTAAAGATAGGACTGCTAACTTTACTACTGCTAACTTGAGACAAAACCCTAAACTTACCGCATTTGGTATTCACAGAAGGCATTTAGCAGTAGTAAAGTTAGGACTACTAACTTTACTACTACTAAATGCCTTCTGAGAATACCAAAGGTAGTAAGTTTAGGATTTTGTTTCAGATTAGTTCTGTGAATCGGCCCAATATAATTTACTATTCTCACTCCAGTTAGTATTGAAACAGGGAAGGAGCTGGACACTCAACATATATAAATTACTATTTCCACTCCAGTTGGTATTAAATCAGGGAAGGTGCTGGACACTAAACATATATAATTTACTATTTCCACTCCAATTAATATTACATCAGGGAAGGTGCTGGACACTAAAAATATATAATTAACTATTCCCACTTAAATTATTAAATAAATCAGGGAAGGTGATGGACACTAAACATATTTAATTAACTATTCTCACTCCAATTAATATTAAATCTGAAAATGTGCTGTACACTAAACATATGTATGTTTATATACAGAATGACAACATCTTACAATATCTAAGTGGGTTATTCAAAATCCAATTTATAAATCATATTAATTAAAAATGTAAAACAAAATATTTAAAAGTTACTATTAAAAAACTTAAAATCACTATATTTCCTATAACATTTCTAAATTTAAATAATTATAAAACATAAAACCTATTTCATATATATTTTTATACCTAATTAAAAAATAGTTTTTAATATTTATAAATGTTTAGTTATTATTTGCCATTTAACATATATGATTAATTTAAAACCAAATAATCTCCCAATTATCAACATTTGTACAATTTGTAATAAAATAATTTTGAGAACCAAATGATCAAGTGTATCCCCTAACAACATAAGAATTTATATTTCAGAAATATTTTATTGTATATAATTAACTTTATTACATTTATATTTAATATTTAACAAAAATATACCAAATTCCACACCTTTATTCAAAATAGACACAACATGCCACTCCCAAGAAAACATTTTTTTTAAATTTTAAAATAGTTTTTTTTATTTAGATTTTAAAAATAATTTAAGACACTCCCCACCCTTACCCCCTATAAATCCCGCTCTTAAAACAACATTTTAAAATTAAATTAACAAATTTTTCTAAGTTTAAATAAAAAAATTTTTTTAAAACACTCTTTACCCTAATCCCCTATAAACCCAACATCCCTCTCCTAAAACAACAATTTTAAATAAAATGTTCAAATTTAAAAAAAAATAATAATTTGTAAACTACGTTTTTAAAATACTCCCCACCCAATTCCCCTATAAACTCAATATCCCACTCCTAAAACAACAATTTTAAATTAAATTTACAAATTTAGGAATTGTATTACATTTTTAAACAACTTTTTTAAAACACTCCCACCCTTATCCTCTATAAACCCAACATTCCGCTCCTAAAAATGTAAATACAATTAAAAAACATGTATAACATTAATTAATTAATATACCAAAAAATACATATAACATAAAATAAAATACTATAAAGATATTTTAACAAAACAATATTTTTACAATCAATATTTCAGACAACAATAGTTTTTTACAACACAAAAAAACAATATTTTTTACATCGATATACTTAACATCGATGTTTAGTTCTATCAATATTCTAAACTGGGTATTATTGCATGTCGATATAAAAAATTCGCTATCATGTCCATTTACCAAACGTAATATGCACTGAAGTAACAGCAAAATAAATAAGAAGCACTTAGCATAGTATGTGGCTTACCAAGCGGCTATCCACTACGCGTCCGGCCCAGCATGCTAATTGATAGCTAATGTCTGACAGAGCGCTGGCTTATGATCCCAATCGGGAGTACTTTGAGCGAAGGGGAGGGGGATGATACTCTCCACACAATCGGCAGGAATTGCTGCGGCAGAACGGGGAAGCACAGAGTGATGAACAGAAGCAGGTAAGAGAAAATAAAATGACATAAGCACGTTTAAAAATTGATAAAAAACTATCACTAAAACTGACCTTTCAAATTATGTATCAAACGTAATATGCACCAAAGTAACAGAAAAATAAATAACAAGAAGCACTTAGCATAGCATGTGACTTACCAAGCGCTGCGCGTCCGGCCCAGCATGCTATTTTATAGCTAATGTCTGAAAGAGCACTGGCCTATGACCCCAACCGGAAGTACTTTGAGCGAAGGGGAGGGAGATGATACTCTCCACACAATCGGCAGGAATTGCTGTGGCAGAACGGGGAAGCAGAGAGTGATGAACAGAAGCAGGTAAGAGAAAATAAAATGACATAAGCAAGTTTAAAAATCACTAAAAAACTATCACTAAAACCGACCTTTCAAATTATGTATCAAACGTAATAAGCACCAAAGTAACAGCAAAATAAATACCATGAAGCACTAAGCATAGCATGTGAATATTAAGCATAGCTAAGGCTGAATTTAATCCTTGAGGGGGAGACAGAACACTTGATCTAAGAAGGATGGAAACAAAATAAATAATCAAACTTAGGGCAGTGGACATGGGCCTTAACACAAACAGGGAATTACATGTTTTCTTTACTGAATGAGCCCAAGGAACGCCCAGTGTCTAGACACCAGCCCCGGAGTCTGTATTAGATTTCCCACACCTTACACCTTCTATTAAGAATAATGTATGATACTTGTACCTAATGTGATACAGCAAGATGGATGTATTGTATTCTATCATTAGATGCCACCATGTAGTGTAACACAATGGTATGTATTGATCAGATAGATACTACTACGTTGTGTGAATAACATTCTTTAGTTGCACATTTTGTGAACATTACTGCTTCGCATCTAGATGTATGACTATTTGAGGGCCATATATATTAGATTTTGTACATGAATGACTCTGTTATCATTCATAACCAGCAACAAAGAGAAGATTATCTGTAAAGTCTGTGGTACTTGTCATACGCTACATTGAATCATTGAGATAGATACTTCTACATTGTATGCACTTATGTCATTTAGTTGCACATTTTGTGAATATTACTGCATTGCATCTCAGTATATGACTATTCTAGGACCATGTATAATAAATTACAGTCTAGAATGACTTTCCTGTCCCTTATAACTAACAATATAGAGAGGTTGATATGTACAGCCTGTGGTGCGTATGCTGTGCTACATACAATCGCCATTTTTCCCCTCCCCTTTACATGGCTTTTCTTACTCCAACTCAACTATATGGGTGAAGGTCCTGGGACTTAAGGATACAAGTTGATCATATCTCTCTTTACTCAACCACTGATCTAAGGCTGACTATATGCGAAACTCAATAGAAGAGTGGTGCGTCACTCTAGAACATTATTCAACAATGGATGCACGATACTCTGCTCCATTAAGCCTACCATCCTTTGCGATACTTCTTTCAGGCTGCAGTTGAGCCTTCTGTGATGCTATACCTACATTGCACAGTAGATCTCTTGACTTTAATGATGCTACCTATGTCTAACACCTGTGACAGTCTTGCTGACTGCGTCTGTTAGACCTGGCATCTTTGGCGTGGTTTCCCCCTATCTTTTTGCCTCTACCTCCTGTATTTTGGATGCTGTGCTGGATTTCGGTTTTGCTGGTTTAGATGCTTTGGACACTCTGCCACTGCTGATCGGTGCCAGAGTGTAAGTGCTCCCTATGTAAATTGTGATTATGATTGGATATACATGATTGGCATATTTGTATCACCATGAAGTCCCTAGTAAAGTGCACTGGGTGTGCCAGGGCTGGGGATGACAAATTCTACTAGCGGGCCTGCTGCACTGATTGTGCCACCCACATGAGTAGCCCTAAAATGGTGTCTCAGGCCTGCCACCGCAGTGCCTGTGTGCAGTCTGTGAACTGCCATGTCCTCCTGATCAGTGTCCCCACTGACCAGGCCTAACCCTGCCCTTTTTGTGCACATTGGTCACCCCTATAGAAGGCCCAAGGTACCCCCCTGGGCAGGTTGCAGTGTATGTGAAAGGTAGAGCATGTACTGGTGCAGGTGACATGCTCTGGTAGTGAATTACAGCCATTTTTGTTTTTCACTATTGTAAGGCTATCTTGCTCCATAGGTTAACATGGGGAATGCTGGCTACAGTGGCTACGAGCATTTATTCCCATAGGAACAAGATAGGACATAAGAGTCTAGTATCCCTGAACTCAGAATTTAATAACACATATTTTAGGAAAGGTTGTTTTTAAATCCTGTGTTTGAGAACAGCACTTTTAGGAAGTTGCTGTTCTCTTGTCTGACCCTTCTGTGTGCCTGGACCTGTTTGTGTATTGACTGTCTGGTTTGAAAGTGACAGGGGCTGGGGATTCCCCAGGAGGCTGGCTGAGTCAGCCCTAGGCTGAATGACTGCATTTGCAACTTGAGTGGTGGGAGGAGATAGCACCTGGGCCTGAAGAGGGCTGTGCCTGCCTACCACAATGCTGGCTCCACCTCCTGCTGGGCGGCTGACGACCCTGCCCCTCACTCTGAAAGGAAAGGAGAAGCCAGGAAAACAAAGTGCTCAAGAAACACCCAGAACTGGTTCAGACCGGGCTCAGGGCCCACTTGCACAAAGAGAACCAAGACCTTTAGGGGTATAAGTACAGGAACCCTGACAACAGAAAATTAGATCATCCTGGAATCAAGAAGGAACCTCTGTCAAGGAGAAAGCTGAAACTGAAGAAGGAAGATTGTCCAGCTGTTGCTCTGCTGGATTGCCCTGCTGTTACTTTGCTGCCAAGGAGAGGGGAAGGACTTTGCTTTGTGCTGTGTCCCCTTGCTTGAAGGAATCTCCAAGGGCCTGAGAAGAGCTGGCTCCCTGTTCTGAAGTCCCAGGAACAAAAGGACTTCACCCCCAGCTTCCCCTGAGCTCTACTGAGAGGGTTCTGTCCTTCCTTGAGTGCGTGGCCCATGTGTGGTGCCTCTGGAAGTTGTACCAGTGTTGGGAAGCTGGAAACTAAGCTTGAGAGACTTTGCTACAGAAAAGTTATCGCATCGCTCGCTGCGGAGCGCATCCCCGACAGTGCAAGGAAATTCCTGCCGCTACGAAGGTCGAGATCGTCGCAGCGCCTGTTGCCGCTGTCAGAGCCGTCGCATCCTTCGTTTGCGGGACGCACCCGATCGGTACGGGAAGTCTAACATCGCTGCGAGTGTCGTCGCAGAGCCTGTCGTCGCTGGGTGAGATCGCCGCACCGCCTGCTTGCGGACCGCATCACGTCGCTGCGAGAGTCATCGCTGAAGCCATCGCATCAAGGAGCTGCGAGAGAGAAGATCACCGCTGGTCCACGCATCGTCGCCCCGGAGATCGTCGCAACTCCAAAGATCGTCGCATCGTTCCTTTGCGAGAGCAAAATTCCTACGGAACCTTCGCCCCGGAATCCATACAAGTGGCCTTCCTCCCCATACAGACCAGATTCTCCACAACACGCCCGCAGGGTCTCAGGAGCAACGCATACCTTGTTTTCCACCGCACCAGCTTCTGCGTTTGGAACTTTGTCGCAACTAAAGGTACTGTGAGCTAAACGTGACGCAACTGTGAACTTTTCACGCAACTGTGGATTCATTTAATCGCACCCTAAAGAACTTTTATTGCAACCTTAAGAACTCTTTTGAAACCATATTCTTGAACTGTGTATGTTGGATTTTTGTCGTTTTGGTCTTGTGTAGTTTAGATTAAATACCTTTATTTTTCTAAACTGTTGTGGAGTCAGTTTGTGGAGTTTTCACTGTGTTACTGTGAGTATTGGTACAAATACTTTACACATTGCCTCTGGTTAGCCTAGACTGCTCGTGCCAAGCTACCTAGAGGGTGAGCAGGGGTTATCTCAGAGGGTTTCCTCCTTACCCTGACTAGAAGCAAGGGTCCCTGTTTGGACAGTGGTACCTACCCCTGCCAACTCGAGACCCCCATTTCTAACATTGGTGGTCAGCAGTGGGGATTTGAACTTGTATTTGTACTAGACTCACAGTGATTGGTGTACATCACTAGTGAGTCCAGACCACTATACCAGCGCATACTATTGTTTTTGCTTTTTGATTCTATTTTTGAGTAACTCTTCAAAGCATCATGTCTGCGAAAGAAAAGGCACTCAGTGAAGGGGCAGAAGTAGAGTTGTAGTTTGTCTTTGGAGACTTGTATTCCTACAGAGCAAAGGATCTTAGGAGATTCTGCCAAGAGTCTGGGTGCCCCGTAAAGAGTACCTACAGGAAAGATGAGCTGCGAGACATCTTGAAGGCCCATTGGGAGGCACAAGAGGGAAATAATGATGTGGATGCAGGGAATGGTTTTCAACCCGCGGATCTGCACACGGGCAGAGTACGCTCAGGGGCCAGCAGCAACCATTCTGGTAGGGGCCTCACCCCAGAAGAGTTACAAGAAAATCAGAGAGTAAGAGAATATGACTTGGAAGTCATGAAAATGAAACAGTTGGAAGTAGAATAGGCGGCGGAGGAGAGCAAAAATGCCCACGCCTTGGAGGAGAAGAAATTGCTTTTGGCTCATGAGTTGAGCATGAGAGAACTGGATCTTAAAGCCAAGGGGGTGGATGCCAGTTCAAATGGTGGCAGCGCACAGCCACTGCATGGGGGTAAAGTATATATTCCCAAGGATCTGGTACAGAATTACAATAGGAGTGAGGATATTTATGCCTGGTTTACTTCCTATGAGATTGCATTAAAGATGAATGGTGTGCCTGAACAACATTGGGGGGCGGGCCTGTGGAAACATTTTGAGGCTTCTGGGAGAAGTGCTCTAGAGCCCTTAGAATTAGCAGGTACCATGACCTACCCCAATATGAAGGAGGCCTTATGTCTCAGGTATGGACTTACTCCAGAGCAGTACAGACTGCAGTTTAGAAATTCTAAGAAGAAAGAATCTGAGACTTGGATGGAGTGTGGGAATTTGTACTCGCGTGCAGTTGGGAGCACTTGAGTAGTCTTTGTGTTCCAGAGCTGCGCCAGCATCTTTTAGACAGTAAGCTGACAGACCCCATTGAGCTTGCTAAGGAGGCGGACCGCTGGACCAGTACCAGGGTCCACCGAGGAATTGTGGGTACCACAGCCAAAGGTGGGCAGGGTCCTCAGTAGAAGAGTGGGGGGGACAAGGGCAATCAAAAGGAGTACACACCAGGGCCCCAAAATAGTTCCCAGGAGAAGGAATCCCAACCCCCCAGACCTAGACAGCCATGGCCCCCTAGGGGCAGGAGGGACAACAGCCGCTGCCCCAAACGACCCCCAGCACCCACTGGTGCTCCAGCCCCAGGGTTAGCAATTGTAGCTTTGGGAGGGGATTTGGTTTCTAGTGGGGAGGTGGGCCTAGTAGTTATGTCCCTTGTCTCTTTAGGAGACCAAGAGATGGTCCAGGAAACCTTACTGCCCATAAACACTAAGAAATATGGGCAGAAGGTGACCATCAATGGGAGGGAGATAGATGCTCTGAGAGACACAGGGGCCAGCGTGACATCCGTGAGGTGTCAGTGGGTGTCTGAAGAGCAGTGTCTTCCCAATGTACTCCGCCCCGTTATAGCAGCTGACAGTTCAGTGCGCCTCTGCAAAGTACAGTGCAAGGAAATTCCCGCCGCTACGAAGGTTGAGATCGTCGCAGCGCCTGTTGCCGCTGTCAGAGCCGTTGCATCCTTCGTTTGCGGGACGCACCCGATCGGTGCGGGAAGTCTAACATCGATGCGAGTGTCGTCGCAGAGCCTGTCGTCGCTGGGTGAGATCGCCGCACCGCCTGCTTGCCGACTGCATCACGTCGCTGAGAGAGTCATTTCCGAAGCCATCGCATCGAGGATCTGCGAGAGAGAAGATCACCGCTGGTCCACGTATCGTCGCCCCGGAGATCGTCGCAACTCCAAAGATCGTTGCATCGTACCTTTGCGAGAGCCAACTTCCTACAGAACCTACGCACCGGAATCCATACAAGTGGTCTTCCTCCCCATACAGACCGGATTCGCCGCAACACACCCGCTGCTGCAGCGGGGCTGTCGCATCGCCTCCCCAGGGTCTCAGGAGCAACTCATCACTTGTTTTCCACCGCACCAGCTTCTGCTTTTGGAACTTTGTCGCAACTAAAGGTACTGTGAGCTAAACATGACGCAACTGTAAACTTTTCACGCAACTGTGGATTATTTTAATTGCAACCTAAAGAACTTATATTGCAACCTTAAGAACTCTTTTGAAACCATATTCTTGAACTGTGTATGTTGGATTTTTGTCGTTTTGGTCTTGTGTAGTTTAGATTAAATACCTTTATTTTTCTAAACTGTTGTGGAGTCAGTTTGTGGTGTTTTCACTGTGTTACTGTGAGTATTGGTACAAATACTTTACACATTGCCTCTGGTTAGCCTATACTGCTCGTGCCAAGCTACCTAGAGAGTGAGCAGGGGTTATCTCAGAGGGTTTCCTCCTTACCCTGACTAGAAGCAAGGGTCCCTGTTTGGACAGTGGTACCTACCCCTGCCAACTAGAGACCCCCATTTCTAACAGCATCCAATTTTTTCACTGGTTTACATATGTTCTTTGCACATATATTCTCTTCAGCCTATGTTTGGCGAATCACGTAAACCTCTCTGATTTGCGACTTGAGCTTTACTTGAATGTATATGCCTTTGACTAATTAGTAAACTTTTTGGGATTTGCTCCCTCTTGGTTGCCAGAATTGACATGCCCTAAGTAACTAGGTATAACGTTATGCTCCATTCAAATATGGGCGATACTCGAGAGATAGTCTGATGAGGAACGTCCGCACGCCATACCTCTTTCAATCTTTACTGCCCACGGGCTTTTAAATACAACCGCCAGCATCTCATTCCCTCATAGAGCTAAATGTAAATAGGAAAGGCGGCATGGACACTCGGCGCCCTCCAAGATTCCGGTAACATTACAGGGAGATACGGGGTTTTGTTTGTGATCTTTCACAGTCTTTTGCATAAATAATTAAGTATTAAAGTGCACATTTTTACTAAGCAAGTCAAATTCATTTTAACGTGCCAACTAAATATGTCTTTCACAAACGTTTCCACAATCAGAGAGCTTTTCGGATTTTCATTGTTACCAATGTTTGATTGCTTCTGGACTTTCCACAACCAATGTCCTCTTTTCGGTACTATGAGCGACTCGATATGGCTCCAACAAGACTTTCATTATCTGAGAACCTTTTAGCTCATCATTGGTAACTATTCATGACTGCATTCATATTCGTAGTTCCCTTTTCAGTACTAGGAGATGACTAGATTTGGGTCCTACAAGAGTTATAGAGAATCTTTTGCCACTTTATAATTTCCAATTGTTGACTGCATTCATATTATTTACAATGATTGGTCTTGTTGTCATCAGCATATTTATCACTATATTTCTTTTATAGAGGAGCTTACTATGGCCTCCTCAATAGCCTAACCAGATACAGCTTCTCTCAGATTCTTTGCCATACCAATTTGTTCTATCCCAGTACTTTGAGTTAAGTTGCTTAATGTTTTGATTTTTACTTTCAGCATGGATTATACCAAATTGGTACTCCTTGCCTCACTTCTCTCTATCCCTTCACATGATCACAATGTCCTTTGGACATGCTCCATTAAAGGGGTATGAAACGCACTGTTAAGCCACAAAGCACTTATTCTGGACAGATTTCTTCACATATTCGACACTCCTTTCTTTTTTTAAGACTTGAACTTGTCTACAAGAGTTTTCAGAATACCTTGTCAATTCTTTATGTGTTAGCTTGGAATTCTTTCCTTACATACCGAAGAGACCACTAAATTTGTAGTTCTGTTTTTTTTCTACGCTCACTATCTCTTACCCTCTGTGGTACCCATTCATAACCTTTCGCTGTTGTCCAACTTGTATACATGCATATATATTTTATTTTCTGTTTTCATTCTTTCACTTGCTTCAGAGCTTGCTAAAACTGTGACACCAAGATAGATCTGACCTTTTCCGGTGTGGCATATATGAGTTATTGTACTAAACGTGGTTCTCATTTCTATTACTGTATATCGTCTCCTAGAATCTGCAAAAGCAAGTACTGAAGTTATTTGAGTCAGGTTTCATCATTACTGAAATCCACAGACTTCCCCTTTTCTGACCTCTATCCTTTCTTTGAATATTGGACTACTAGCTAGCTGTAGTTTTTTGTCCTTTGCAGAGACTTTCTGACAAGAACTATTATTGTAGTGCGCTGTGGATGACAGTTTGTATCCTGACATCTTTACTCTCTTTCTCAGGGTGGGGGTATCTACTTACACCTTTAGCTCACGTTCACTTTTGAGAAATTCGTCCGTACGTCTACACCTTATTATTCTACCTTATCATCCACTTATGGCTTCCTCCGACATCAGGGTGATGATTCCTCCCTGAGAGTCTTTTCTTTCAAGGTAAATAACACTTTGGTTTCTGATTCTCCTTTGAAGTTTCTCTACTTCCCACTAAATTGCACTTTACCGTATACTGAACTTTTAATACTTCCATTTTCTCAGTAATTCTTTGCTCTGAGCACCTATCATTGTTTCTTGTTCACAAAGTATTGGGTCATCACTCTATCTGCCTTCACAGTTGCCTAATGTGTCTGCTTATGACAATTTTGCCTTATGATTTGTCTAATTATTATTTTGTAAATACCCTGCAGCCTTGAAAAACTCACAGGGTGACGAAATACATGTTGTCTGGATTTCTTCGGAATATTATAGGTCTTCTAACCATATGTAATCACCACGTGTATTTGCTAATGATATCTTCACATTTGTGTTAAAATAAATAAGGAACTGTGCATGTCAAAAAGTCCGTACTCTATGGACATTATACTTCTTTTTCAAATATGCATGAGAGTGCTTTGGTTTTACCTAAGACTTATGCTTTCTTTACAACACACACATGCACACGTGCACACACACAGAAATGAAATGATTACACACTTGTATAGCGCACGACTACCCGTAGGCATCTCGGCACTTGTACGAATACCGCCGAGGAACCCTTCCTGGCCTTTCCCTGTGAGGAGCCCACTCCTGGGCACCCCCAAGGTGAATTCAGGCATCCTCAGCGTTGTTGGGGCCGTTGTAGAGATTAAGCAAGCTATTGCCCAGAGGTGCAGAGTAGGACTCATGATTAGAATAGGCACCGAGGCAAGAATTATCAGGTCCGAGGAAATTGAGCCCGAGACCCGCCGAGGCGGGAATTGAACCCTGGTCCCGGCCAGACTACTGCATCAGGGTCAGTCGCTCTAACCATTGAGCCACACTTCTCTACAATTGTTGAAAAGCATATAACATCCTGGAACAAGAAAAGTCCACTCAGAAGTCACATTCTATTTCCAGCTGGATCGAAGAAGTGGTGGGTAATTTCTTTCATCCATGAATAGAGTCCCAATGTTTCCAACAGACAACACTAAACCCTAAAGTGAATTGGTAAGTGGATAATTGCAGCTTATTTAAAGCCTCACTCTAAAGTGCTGTTAACGTGACATAAATTTCACCCACCCGAAAGATAAAAAACAGACATTGATAAATATTGAACCTAATAAATGTGGGTATGTTTATTACACAAAATGCGTAAAATTAGTGAGGATTGTTTGATAACTACGACCTGTAAAATGCACTTAATAGCCCTCTAGTGTGTTATACCCATTTAGCAAATGCTGAGAAGTTTTCTGCAAGCAAATCGCAATATTACATAATTCAAATCCATGAAAAGTTATACTATTTTTGCTATATTATATCATGTACTGTGCCTGTCATAAGGAAGAGAAACAGTGCAATTCTGTTGACAATGATATCAGATAAGTGTTTACTAACATCATTTTTTGTTCAGAGAATGGCATCTTTAGTGAGCTGTAGGATATTATGGAGTCCCAACAAAACGATTGTATGAAATTGCATTGCTTTAAAATGCGCTTGCATCTGATTTAATGCATTGGATTTAATGATATGTTTGTTCCTTTGTAACTTCTGTGTCTGTTTAAATTGTCATTAAAGACGTACTGGGCTCTGCTCACTATTAAATTCCAACGGGTTATAATGTACACGAAGAAACCAAGGACAAATTTGCTTGCGCAGGCTAAAAGATATACTGCAGTTCTAAATCCATTGGAAAAGATAGTGAAGGTTTCATTAGCCTCACAGATGAACGTGAAAGAGTTGTCCGCCTCTCTGGAAAAGAAATGCAAAGCAGTTAAAAATATATACATACAACTTCCCTAGGTATTCAATAAAAAAAACTATAAGCACACAATTCATTTAGACACACCTATGCTGCTTAAAATGAGAGGTCCCTTCAGGTTAAAAAAAAAATTCACGTCATCATAATTAGTAAACAGTACACAAGTTTGGTTATAACAGCATTATCAATGCTTTTCACCCTGGGCGATTCGAAGCACTTTATTTCTGAGTGGTTGCGCCTTAGTCCTAATGTCTCCATCTCATAGCATGCCCTCTCCCTCTTGACACCAGACACCGGGGGCATATTCTCAAAAACGTGTGATAACCATCGTAAAAGTAACTTAACACAACTTCCAACATCGCAGTCTATTGCGGGATAATTGCGCCCTGTTAAACAAGCATTCTTAACACGGCTGTACTATGCAATAGTTTCCCGATAACGCATCAAATATCTTCCTTAAAATCCACGCCACACTGCAAAAATGCAAAATGCAAACGCAAAAAATCTAGTGATGAGGCCAATTGCAGTACAAAAAGCAGCGAATACCAGCGACAGGCCTGCAAATCCCACGCGTCTGGTGGGAAAAAAGCACCATAAAAGCAGAGTAAATAAACGGTGAAATGACAACATGCTAGCACAACCCCACAGCTGTGACGCAGAACAAATGCCCATTGTCCAAATCGGATATGCAATTCCCAACAAACAGCCACAATGTACATAGACATGCATTCAGTATGCAACCTGCGCCAATGCGGAAACAAACATGGCACACACCATGAAACGCATCTCCCCCTCACATTGCAGAGGATCAAACAACACCCTCTGCCCACCGAAGTGCCATGTCCATGATCAAACAAGAATGAAAGCATGGACTAATTTAGGGGCAGT
The DNA here is from genome assembly GCF_964261635.1 of Lissotriton helveticus. Taxonomy (NCBI): domain Eukaryota; kingdom Metazoa; phylum Chordata; class Amphibia; order Caudata; family Salamandridae; genus Lissotriton; species Lissotriton helveticus. The sequence continues at coordinate 1,630,843,928 of NC_136061.1, read as the reverse complement.
GAGTCCCCCTTACGTACATGTTGCCCATGTCTTGGGACGTGAGACACAGGGTGCATCTCTGCAACATGGTGGCACATATCAGAGCACAAAAGAATCCCTGTTGTCACTTGTAGGCCACATATGACAGACAAATTGGAAAGATTAGGGACACATGAGAAATGCAGAAGTGTTGGATACCTTAACAACTGTGACACACAGAACTGGCAGTTCGGATACTTGACACCATAAACAGCCTCACTGCACAGTGGCGACAGGCCCACCCTCCATTAACAAATCCCTCAATTAACGGCACAACATGTCGCACCCACACTTGTCTGAGTGAAGTGCCTGTACAGATGAGTGACATGCAGTTAACACTGGTGTCGCTCGAAGAGAGGGCCCCAAAAGCATTAAAAGCCAGGTGGTATGAGGATAGCATGGGAATGGGGGTGTTCAAGGAGTGGGAGAGGATGATTAGTGGCATGAGACCTCCTGCAAGGAGGTACACATGACAAGGGTAGATCAGGGGGTGGCACCAGTGTTTCGAGGAGGACATTCAACGGGAGGGGAGGGGAGGAGGTGCAGTTTGCGACAGGGTAATGGGCAAAAGGGGTGGGAGAGGAGCGGAAGACAGAATGCAAAAAATCGGGGAAGTTGGCTTTGGGTGCCAGGCAAGAGGAGAACAGATCGATAGGGGAAAAAGCAACGGCATGCTGGACCTTCATTTTCTTTTTCGCGAGCAGGCTCACAAGGGTCATGTGGACTCGGGAGAGCCGTATGTGGCTCATACACCCTGAGGAAAAGAGATAGCAGGATCTCGCCTGGCCAGCCAGATGTCGACGTGGAACGGCTACAACACTGCAACAAGAAGGTCTGGTGTTGCCTTGGCAATGCATCAACAGGGACAACTCTGTGCTGCCCACATGATAGCTGGCAGCGGCGCAGAGCAATAGCAGGTGGGGGCACAGTCATGATGGTGTACCTCAGCGTCATGGCTTACCTCCGGAAGCACGGTAGGGGTAAAGAAAAATGCAGATTGTGGTGTGGATACTAGGTCATGGTGCCCACATGGCTTTGGTATGTCATGGAAGCACATCCACAGTTGGATTACGAGGATTTGAGTCAGGGGTTCAGCATGATGGCTGTTCACAGCATTGTGCAGGAGTCTCATGCCGGACGTGGAGCACCTCAGAGACAAGCGGCTAGTGGTGCCTCTTCACAGCTGGTTAGGAGGCTGGATCCAGAGCAGAGAGCAGCCTTGATGCCAGGTAAGGATGCTGGCCGAAGGTGCATTGATTGATGATGAGGATCAAGCTGAGGAGGAAAACAAGTGGTGGCAAAGCAGCACAGCTGAGGGGAGTGGTTTAGATAATATGGTTGTTCCTAGTATTTTGCAGGAGTGTCATGCTGGCCGTGAAGCATGCCGGACACCAAAGGGTGGTGGTGTCCGTGTCAAAGCTGGTTTGGTGGCTAGACGTAGAGCGGGGCCTGCCTTGATGTCAGGTAAGGGTACTGAAGGTTTCGGAGGTAAAGTATCAGACACAAAGAAGATGTCCGTAGGAGTCAACATGGGGAGAAAGGGGTAGCAGGGGGCTACATTGTAGGAAAGGTTTGGGTGTCATGGACGATGGTGTAGGTACAGAGGAACAGCCGGCTGAGGGTCAAGGCAGATAGGAGGGATAGCAGGGCTAGCTCCAGTGGCAGGTTTGCACAAAGCAGGAGCAAAAGGGGACCACAGCACACCACATGGAAAAGTGGGAAAGAGGCATGGGGCACAGTACCGCAAGAGAGTAGTTAAATCTACATTAAGATGTTTACTTATAGAGGGATGGCTAAGCCCCTTGGCACTCATTTAAGGTTGGAAAATGGAGTATGTAGAGATGCTGAAGCTCCTGAATAGAGAAGCTATGGTAAAATAGGGCTCCAGGGAAGATGAATTTGAGCAGTCAAATGATCTGAGGTGCCTACAATGATTGGAAACTAGAAAGGCAAGCGTTTTTATTTTTACAAGTGTATACTGCAAAAAATAGCCTGAAAGGTGGGTGATTCAGGGAGGAGAGCTTTGGTACATGTTGGAATTTACCCAAAGGTCTAGGTACGAGGGTGTATGGTATATTTGCGCACAAAGGCTCCAAGGGCATATGTAAACATGCCCTAGTGCAGTACTATGGGGCAGGGGGTAGCAGACAGATGGCTCAGGTAGGCCAATGGAGACAACACCAGGGGTCGTACAATGAACAGTAGGACAGGACACTGGGATGTGGGGCACATGGAATATGGGCCTTTAAGCTAGTTGGTGTGGAAAGCTTGGAATGTTGGTTGGCACAATATCACAACAAGGGGGATGCAAACAAAAATTATGAAGGGTTTTGGCATATGCAGGATGTGCGGGCAAAGCTGCACAGGGTGGGGACATTCAGTATATGGCTGATGCCTGATTTGATTATAGCAACCATTGGGGTAGTGCCAAAAAGGAAATAGGGTCAGTTTCGCCTCATACAGCACTTGTCAAGGCCTGACAGGAGTTTCCTCAATTATCTCATTCCAGGAAAGGTAGCATGGGTATTCCATGCTTCAGGGGATGTGGGAATGGCTTTGGTGGAACAGATGGAAAACATGAGCAGATGGCTAGATGCGGCCCTAAGTCAGCTTTTTGTCTGCTGTCTGTACAATTGGAGGATTTTCAGTTGTGAATCAGACTGAGTGACAGGCACTGAGATGTTGACAAATTTATTTTCCCTTGCTCTATGTGTGAGCACCAACGACTTGAGGGAGCGGATTCCAATTAATATAAATATCACAGGGTCAAAGTTTGTTGATTTCCAAATTCATACTTTATTCACACAAATGACGACAGATTCCACTTCAATATTTCCAAATCAATCCAGACTTATCAAAACATCAGATAGCCGACGCGTTTCGTCCGATGACGGACATCATCAGGGCTGTTGAAAAATGAATCAAACAAAGAAAAATACATTACATTTGTTGTAACCATGATATGATTAAACACTTGAATCACAATGCTCCATGACCATTTCTATCAAATAGATATGCGTTCTATTACACCTGCCTACTTAACAATCTGACATGTAGTAATTTTATACATTTTTATTATTCAACTTAAAAAGCACATTTCCAAACTTCACAGAGTTTATACAGAGTTTCAAGATACTAGGCTTTTGAGACAGCTATTCAAAATAAACCAATTGTTTTCCCAATATATGTTACAACCATATTAGTCACAATGCCTACCTTCAAATAACTATTCACAGATACAATTCTCTTTTGCCAGTGTATATCCCACCAAGTAGCAACAATGTGCAAAACCTGTAATCGAAACATCAAATTAATGTGGATATATATGGTACATGATACACCAATTGTGACATATTTTAATAGACTTTCAAGTACTCCTGTTTTTGTATCTACAAGGTTGCAGCTTCCTAAAAACTCCTAGTCCTCCTTAGTACTTGACCAGATCAGAGGAAACTGTTAAATGCGAGTAAATATGAGAACAAACACACTTATGCCCTGAAGTTATACTTACTCTAACTGCAAATCTGCACTTTCTGCTTATTGTTAAAGCATCAAACTCTTAATTCCTACCCAATATTATCAATATGCAAATACCTGTACTGTTCAACCATTAGACAAAATCTCACCTATATCATCAATTCGGTTCATGAAAGGACCTCAACTTCCCTTCCTTCCTTCAACATTTCATATTATGTCTTCTGAAAAAAGACAGTTAATGAATATTAACATAATTAAGCTCATGTACCATGACATCTCAAGGTGTGCCCACCAATAACTGCTTACCACTGAAACTGTCAAATAGTTCCAATCCAACGTTAACATCCTTCAAAGTAACTTTTATTCATGGTTCCTGCATCTGTGAAAAATATGTTTACCAAACAATATAAATATATATTGACTAATAAATATCTATAGGACATACTCAACACTACACTAGTACTATCATGATTGGAGAAACTTCTGAATCTCACCTGATCGCAACCAATTCCACTTTTCCCAATAGGTTCTGTTGTAAATAAAAAAGTACATAAAAATATTTTAGTTACTATCAGTCCTCTAAGAAAACCCTTTGCAAAAGAGTAAGCCACACTATTCTATCATTGTTCCCCCATTTACCTGAATCCTTTCTCTTAAAGTATGATCGGCGGGAAGTCTTCTGTTCGTGGCGACGGGCCAATCCTTTAGCCTTCGTGCAATTCCTACACTCAAATTCCCGCTATTTAAACTCAATTGTGACCAATCACTGCCTTCCTCGCTTCGCGCTCAATTTTAATTCTGTTCCCTATCTGGTCCGTTCCAGGTTACTTCCGCTAAGAACACATACTGGCCGCCTATTTTCATCAAGTATTTCCAGTTCCCTTCCCCGTTCATATTCCAGCCAATAACCATTGTTTCTCTACCGCGCTCAAGCTTACATGTGTTCCCTATTTGGTCCGTACCAAGTTGCTTCCGCTAAGACAGCATAATAGCCGCCCTTATCCAACTAGTCTTTCCGGTTCCCCTCTACAGCCAATCAGCATCGTACTATAAGCCTGAACCAAGTGCCCTTTCTGGTTCGAGCCTGGTTGTTTACCGCAAGACAAATGTACATCGTCCTTTTACTATTTGAATGTTGCCAATTACTTTATCAACAATCCCATCCTCGAAAACGGGTTAGACTAAATCTTTCGATACATATATAATATATCTTTAAAATCTCCTCCCCGAATTCCATTATGTTCAAATCCTCATCTTATTAGTATCTGCTATATTCGATCAGGTCTATAACCAATGTACATATTATTGCACGTTGATATTTATCCTCATGAATTACATTTACCAGTATCATATTGGTTATGTCACGTTAAAGACTCCCCTTCAGACCATAATAACATTCTCTCAAATAGAGAGAATTTTCTCAACAGAACCCTTTGGTTTACCAAAATAGTCCATCCTATTTGCCTACTTATATCGGCAGATAGTTCATCGTTTCGGCGCTCCCAATTTCGCGTAACGTAACCATGTATGTCCTAATACTCTAAAAAAATTCAAATTACCGACTATTTATCTAATACATAATCCTCATAGTTGGGCAAATCTAACCCTAGTCTAAGCCGTTCTAGCATGTCCTAATCATATATACATCTCCTATAGCTGAAAAAAAACTATACAAAGAGACTATGAAGACTCTATGTTACCTATTGATAATTCAGAGAAAATGATGTAACTCATGCTCAGTATTGAGTCCACATTACACTGCCCTACAACGACTGATCCACCTGGATTCCAGCTGTCGTAATCGCAATACCCAATCACCTACTCTTTTCGAAGGCATTACTTTTTGTAATCCATGAAATCTAATCTGAGTCTTCAAGCAATGGTGTGTTTTGATATGTTGAAAAATGGGTGACTTGTCATCTCGATTCTGTATTGATGTAACATGTTCCTGTATTCTTAGTTTAAGTTTTCTTTTAGTGCTCCCTATGTATACTTTGTTACAATCGCATAGAATCGCGTATACAACACCCTCACTATTACAGTTAATAAATTCTTTGATCATGTGCACTTGCTCAGTATTAAACCTCAAGCTCGTAGTCTTGTTCATACCAAATCCACATATGTTGCAAGAGCCGCAGGTATAAAAACCCGCAAGAGTCTAAGATAGCCAGTCGGCTTGTCTTTTCTTAATGGGCTCTAAATAGTTGCTGGTGATCATTTGCTTCACCGTGGGGCTTCTCCTGTAAATTACTACAGGTCGATCCCCCAACGAAGATCTTAATTGTGGGACACTCTTGAGAAGATGCCAATTCTTATTGAGTGCCTTTAGTAAATCCACTCTATTCTCACAATACTTAGTAATGAAGGCTACTCGTCCCATGGATACTTTATTCTTAATTTTCTGAGTCAGTGTCCCTTTCCTATTTACTCCCAATATTCTGTTTCTCGCTCTACTAATCTCTTGTTTGTTGTACCCTCTCTGAATTAATCTATTTTGCAAAGCATCCAGTTCTTATAAGAAATCACTGTCCTTGCTACAGTTTCTCCTCGTCCTCACCATCTCCCCATAGTGGAGAAGCGTGGCTCAGTGGTTAGAGGCGGCAGACCCGGAAGCTGAGATCAGCTGTGGACCAGGGTTCGATTCCCCGCCTCGGCGGGTCTCGGGCTCAAAAATTCCACGGACGTGACAATTCTCGCTCCGGTGCCTACTCGACTCACGGGGTCACACTCTGCGACTCTGGGCAATAGCTTGCTTAATCTCCACTACGGCCCCTCGCGGCGGGATGCCTGGCTTTCACTTGTGAATACCCTGCCGGGGTATCTCACAGGGGAATACCAGGACGGGTTCCCTAAGCAAGCGCCTTGAGACCCCTGGGTGATTCGTGCGCTATATAAATCGAAATACATTTACATTTACATAGGGAATTCCTCGAATCACTGCTTTCGAATGGTGACTGTCAGCTCTAAGAATTGAATTGGTGGCAGTAGGTTTTCTGTACAATTTACTAATGATCTTATCTTTTTCCACACTTAGCTAAACATCCAAAAACACTATATGTGTTCGACTGTATTCCAATTTGAAGGCCACATTAAAATCATTGTGGTTCAAGTATTGAAAATACTCTTGTAAATCAGTAATCGTTCCTCTCCAAATCATCAGGACATCATCAATAAATCGAGTCCAAAATAAAATGTTATCTATCCATTTATGTGCTCCTCTGCTCCAGGCATGCTCCCTCTCGAACCAACCCATGAATAGGTTCGCGTAAGAGGGAGCAAACCTGGAGCCCATAGCTATCCCTCTGATTTGGTGATACCATGAGTCTTCGAACAAAAAATAATTGTTCGTCAATATTAATCTGGCCATTTCGACCAACATATTGGAATGCTCCCTCAAGCTCACATTCCTACTGCCAAGAAAATGTTTTAATCCTGCCAAACCATTCTACATATGTATGCAGGTATATAACTCTACTACGTCCATTGTAACCAGAATATATCCACCCAGTGTCCCACCGCAGAGTCTCTAGTCCTGTGCACCCTTGGCTGCCATCAGCTCAGACCGGGTCTGTTGTATGAACTTTCCGAACAAGGCCATCTGTTTTACTGTACTCAGGGTGTATAATTGGTGGATTCCCTCCTTGACTGTACGTGACCCCACGTCCCTGAGGATGGGCCGAAGGTAGAAGGTGCGGGGTGCACGTAGGGCAGGGCAGCAAAATAGTAAATGGGCCAATGACTCTCGCTTACTCCCGAGCCAACGTTTCCCGGATGATATAGTTCTTTAAGAGGGAGGGGGTGCAGTCTGTAGGCTAGGATCTTATGGAGGGCTGGGAGGCCCACGGCCTGCGTGAGACGGTTTCGAGGGTTATACACGGTGTGCGGTAGGCATAGGGACTCATGAAATCCTCTTTTCACAAGAGACTCAAGGTCCAAGTCACGGGAGCATGCACGCACTTGCTTTTTGATCGCGTGTTTGATGGTCGCGTAGTTGACAAGATCTGGGTTCCACGACTCAATTGCAAGATTAAGTTGGATCGTTGCTGATTCAATGGTGGCTGACCAAGGGTTCCCGGGTTCCATGAAGATATGTTTCAAGACGGCCTTCAGTGTGTTGTCACGTGCCGCTGTTGTAAGATAGTAATATTTGCTTAGGGCTGCCATCTCCTCAAGATTTTGTTGGTTGAGTGAGAATTCCAAGCGAATTAGAGTGTTTCTTGTGCATTTTGGTAAATGGTACAATCTCTTATATGCCCCGCAGTGAATTTTTTCCAACTCCTTGTTCAGTTTACCTGGGTACGCCTGTTGTGCGTAATTGAGGGCCGGCATTAACTTGGCCTTGAGGACTCTTTGAATGGCCGTTGATGATGGGCTGTATAAAGAGGCCTGTAGTTTGCATAGGGCGAAAGTGATGGTCTTCCCTTTACCCTGAATTTTCTTTAAATGGGTACCACTCAACCCCGATTCGTGGTAGCAGACCCCCAGGTACGTGTATTTCTGTGTGCTGTCCAAAGTCAATTCGCCGAGTCTCCATTTTGCTCTTTTTTTTTGGGATAGTGCCCAAAAATGACTATTTTTGACTTGGTCGGGTTTGCTACCAGCCTGTTTTTGTTGTTGTATGTTGCCAGGGCAGTACGTGCCTTTTGAAGCCCTGTTTTTGTATGATCCAGGATTACAAGGTCATCCGCGTATTGCATAAAATGAATTTTGGTTGCCCCGATCTTTGGCGTTGCTAAGGCGGCCCCCGACAGGGCCATCTCCATGTCGGCTGTGTATAAATTAAACAGCAGGGGTGCCAACACGCACCCTTGTTTTAAGCCACGATTCGTGTCAATCTTGTCGGTTGCGGAATCACTTGAGAGTTTAATTCTTACCCAGGTGTTTTGGTACAAAGATTGTATCGCTCTTAGCAAAGAGGGGTCGATATTCCAGTGGACCAGCTTTCTCCATAGAATGGTACGGTCTACTCCATCGAACGCAGCAGAGTAGTCGATGAAACAGGCAAATAAAGGGAGACTTTTGCACAGCCGCGCTCGATTAGCTAGGTAAGAAAGTGCAGTGATGTTGTCTACGGTCGAGGACCCTGGTCTGAAGCCAGTTTGGCAGAATGGCAGGAGGTTTTCTTCACTTGCCCAGTCTGTGAGGTCCGTCAGGATTGCACTGGCGTATGCTTTGCCCTCGATGTCCAAGAGGGCGATCATGCGGTAGTTCATTGGATCCGATTTGGTCCCTTTCTTGTGGATTGGGTGCAAGAGCGAGCCTCGCCATGAGTCAGGCACAACCCCCGTCAGTCAGCAGTCAGTGTATAGGTAGGTCAAATTTTCGGACCAGAATTCAATGTTTGATTTGAACAAGTGGCCTGGGAGGCCGTTGGGGCCCGGTGCTCCGTTTGGTCTAATTTTTAAAAATATTTTGGACACTAGAGATTTTCCGGGAGGGGGCCTGGTATCGACGATTAAAGCCATATTCTCTTTTAAGGTCGGCGTGACATGTGGCTGAGTGATTGGTCGTTCTTCATTGTAAAGTGCTTTTACGTGAGAGACCCAGACTGATGCCTCGAGGGAGTTTTCTCTGTGATTTGTGTCACGACCAAGGTGACTTATGTAACTCCAGAACTCTTGTGATTTCGCGGGGCTCAACAAGTCGAAGATTTTCAGCCACTGGGCCTCGCAGTAATTACGCTTTGCGGCCCACACTTTTTTGGAGTGGCTCTTTTCCGCCTCCTGCAGTTGTGTTTTGTTTGAGATTGTACGGTTTTTACTTAGGGCTTTTTGTTTTTTGTTTAAGTCCTTTGCACTTGTTTTGATTTCTGCAATAAATCCAAAGGCCGTCGGGGGGGTACCAGTGGGTTGTCCTTTGTTTGTCCCCACGTCCCCGGAGTTTTGCCGCTAGAGTCATGGTGATTCCGTCCCATATTGCTATTGCGTCCTGGCTGTGTTCGCGCGGAGGCCAACCTTCCCACGAATTTTCCCAGTTGTTAAAAGTTGCAGTGGCTGCCTGGCCCCATTTAATTCTTCTAGGCAGCTTTATTAATTCTTGGCCATCCGATGCCCCGATGCATTCGGGCCTGTAGCGTGATTTCACTGATAAGATCATAGTAATTGTTAGGGCGGCATGGTCACTGTCATTGCGTTGGTGAACAGTGAAGTTTGTCATTTGGGCTTGCAATTTATCGCTTAGGATAATATAGTCGATCGTTGTTTGGTTGTTGTACGTGTGACCGACCAAGGCTCCCGGTGAGTTCTTTAAGAGCACAGTGTGCGCCGTCGCCAATTTGTAGGATTTTAAAAGATCATTCATTACTTTGGCGGCCCCGCCCTGTTGGTTTTGCTCGCTTGACACCCCTATGTTGTGAGTGTTAAAGTCACCGAGGATAATGCAGTCTAATGATGGATGGTGTAGCAGTAAGGTTTCTAGTTGGTTTGCAAGTATGAACGAGTTAGCGGTGTTCTCCTGCAAGTTATGATAGATGTTGATTAGTAGTATTGGTGCAGTGCTGTTGGTGGAGTGGGGGACTTTCAGGAGGCCCGCCTGAAAGGAGTCTGGTTGATCATGGAGTTCCGTAAATTCTATGTTCAACGAGTGTTTTATGTAGACACAGGTCCCCCCTGAGGGTCTTCCAAATATGTTGTTCTTTTTTGCTGCTTTGCCATATTCTGCATATCCTCTTAGTGACAGCGGGGGAATCAGCCAGGTTTCCTGTATACATATGATATCTGCTTCCTCCAAGAATTTCACCGCGGTTTGGTTTAATAGCAGCTTTTTGAGTCCTGCGACATTTCACGTTAATATTTTTAAGCTCTCGACAACTCCCTTTTTGTTTAAAGATTTTACTCGCTCAGTGGGAGTGTGTTGATACAATCGGGCTAGATTTGCAGGGCAGAGTGTATTAGGAGCTGGAATTTAATGCTGATGACAGCCAGGACCAATCTTTGCTTGCGTGAGTCCTAGTTATACACAATCGATTTCCTTGACTGGAGTTTGTTATGATGTTGATTGGGGTTCCATTGATTGAACTGGTGTTTGTGCTGCCTTTACACCCCTGAAGGACAGAAACAGCTTTTGACCGATGGATGGAAGAAGCATTTGTGCGTGTAATGCCAACCACTCCCTGTTCCTCGTTATCCCGCTTTGAATGTGGCATCAAGGTTTTTAAAATTGAGGGATATTTTTGTGCCGGCGTTTTCTTTATCTTTATGCCCCAGCTTTCCAATAGAGGATGTTGGCTCCTCAGTGCCTCCGCCAGGTCTGGGCTGATGAAAGTTAGTTCCGTTGTTTCGTTTTTTTCCTCCGCGTCCGGGGGCAGGAAAGAGATGGTTTCGATGTCTGTTGTTTTTATGCCTTCCAGTCCCGGGATGTTTGCGCAGAGTGTTAAAAGATTACTGCGATTAAGAATATCCCATTTTCCTTGCGAGGTATATTCTGGATGTAGCAGTATTTTCCGATCCTTTGCAGTTGCTTGACTTACAGAGCTTGCGCTGGCCTCGTTGAGCCATTTTTTTCCCTGAGTCCCAATTGGAGGTAATGAGGTCGAACCGGGCTGGTAAGCGTTTGTCTGGTGTTTTGGCCCTGTTGTAGGTTGGGGCGCCTCCATGAACGTTAAGCTGGGTGGGCTGTTCATCCATAGCCTGTTCACGGCGTGCTCCAGTTTAGGGCATGTTAATCCGAGAGGGGCACTCTGGGAGTCTCCAGTGATGCCATTAGATGTTTTTGAGTTATCGAGGTCTGATGCTCCACGCGATGTGGACCAAATTTGCGCAAGGGGCTCAGAGCTTGTTTGGCGGGGCTCCCGCTCATGTGGCGTGGCTTTGTTTGCTTCATCGTGGCTGTATTCCTGCGATTCATGCGCATGATTTTGTATTGTCAGAGCTACGGCAGGCTGAGGGGCCGCAAGGGGAGCTGGCAAGCTTGGATCCGTTGCTGAAGTGTCTGTGTGTGGAGTTCCAGTAGTTGGTACACTTACTTCTGCGGTGTACTTGATGGCTGCCAGGTTGGGTGTTTCATCTGTTATGGAATTACCGGAAAGCTGCTTATCAGGCCGTAACCAATTATAAATAACACTGGTGGCATATGCATTGTTTTTCTTCTCCTTATTGAGTTTTCTTAATTTTTTCTTGTTTTTCCTTGACAGGTTTTGTGACTCTGGGCTGGACAGTTTGGGGATTTGTTGTGGGGCTTGGTTTTTAGCCTTCTTCACGGTAGCCCTTGTTCCACAAACAGTGGACGTTGCAGGCGGGGCCATGGGACCAGGCTTTTCCGGGCTGTGTAGGCAAAGGATTGCTGGGCCATTATCCATAGAGTGTGCCTGGGCGGGACCCTGTGTAATTAGAGGCTTGCTCTTCTGGCAGTTTTTTTTGTATGCTTCACCCTTGAGGTCCTCTATTAATGTGGTCATGATGTTTGGTAATTTTTCTAAGCTGAGCAGGATCGGGCTGCAACCGCATAACTCTGGTTTGAGTTGTGTGCTGTCCTGCGCTCTGCGTATCAGGGCGTTCAAATTGTCCAGTTTTGAGTCTATCCCAGAGATCAAGTTTGCCACTATTTGTAGTATATTAATCTGGGCGTCAAGCTTGTCCGCGTGCATTATCGCTGCTCCTGTCATTGAAATAAGGGCTTCGCTTATCAGTGATAGATGATTTGTGTTAGCAGGGCCACTGTCAGGGAGTGGGGGCAGGGCCGTATTATCGTGTTCCGGAGAGACCGGTCTTGGCGACTTCGATAGATGATTTGAGGTCCTGACGAATGGTTGTCGGGTTGCTCCTTCCTTTGTGTCGGGGGTACCGTTGCCCAGACCTGTGTGCGTCGCTATGATGATGGGGGAAGTTATACCTTTCTTGTCGACGTCAGTGCTGTCTGAGGTGACGTGCGTATTCCCTTTGTTTGAGGGGGAAATGCTCCACTGACGATCCTCTGGTGGGGGGAAAGTCGTGGCCATGGTGTTTGATTGGATGGGCCCGAACGCCACCCTGTCTGATGTCATTAGTTTGAGGGGTATTCCACTCTGGAGCGTACGTATTGTTGGTGAGAGGGGAATCCTGATGGCCCGAGGGCTTGCGAGTGTTGGACTCCGCCCTTCCTCCGTTGCTTTGGTAGTAGGTGAACTGTCCAAAGTCCTAGGGCACGCTGAAGGAGGGGTTGTTTTGGGGCTCAAAAAGCATCTTATGTCTCTATTTCCCAAGGAGTGGTTTGAGCGTTCTTTGGTGCTAGGCCTAGGCTTGTGCGCGTTTAACTCCCGGGGGCTATAAGGCTTCCCCGTGGTGTCGGCCGGGGGGTGAGCTGTGGAAAAATGGGCCGGCAATTCCACGGTGAAATCAAGGTGAGGTCCCGGAAAAGTTGGAGTTACTCCGGTTGCTCCCGCTGAACCTGAGTGTTCCCCATCCCAGGGCTCTGGGCCTTGATAGATCCCCCCCAGTTCTAATACTGGAGGGTAAAATAGCTTCGCCTTCCGTCTCTTGGCGGAGCTATGGGGCCGGGGCCTCTCCTGGGATTGTATTAGAGTAGAGTTTCTGGTCCTCATTTTAGGATTAGTTTGAGTGAGTTTCCAGGTCGCCTAGGCAACGACTGCTGGTTAATTGGGCCCACGTAGTAGATGGAATCTGTGCAATCTCTTGAAATCTCCTGCTAGGTTGGAGGGTGCCCTGTCCTCCCTGCTGCTATGAATCGAGTGCTTGTACTGGTAGGCAAGCGCAAATTACCCGGGGGAAGGACCAATCTTTGTGCCGGATCTGTGGGCAGTCCCCTGGGCCCCTGAACGCAGGAAAGATGTTGTACAGCTTCACGTGAGTGATGTTCTGCGGCTCTGGGTATGGGTCTGGTGTGTGCCGGCCGCTGCTATATAGGGAATTATATAGCTATACTATATAGCCGTATATTGGGAATTATAGTTTGGAGGCTTGGAGCTCTGGCTCTGGCCTGCTGTTAGGTGGTATAGCTCCTGTGTCCCCCGTTGATGAGGGCAGTACTGGGCCCCTGGCCTTCCTGACCCTTCCTGGCCCTGTGGGGGGTGGTAAGGTGGTGGGAGGTTAGCGCCAGCAAAATCCGTCCCACACTTTGGCAACCCTGGCCACTGGAAGCGGTCCTGGCCCCCCCAGCCGTGCTTCCCCCTGAAGCACCCGGCCGCCCCCTGCACCCCAATCCCGATCGAACAGTCCGCTGCTCCGGCAGCTCACTCAAGGGGGGGGCGGGGGAACACAGGTAATAAGGTGGTAAGTACCTCTTAACCGGGGGGCTGTGGTGCCGCTTTGCTTGCTGGCTCGCTTTCTGCGGCTTGCGCCGTCCGCCGGTTGCAGGTGAGAGCAGGACCGCTTAGCTTGCTCCTTTTCGCCTCCTCGCCTTTTTGCCCTTTTGCCACTTGACACCACCCGCAAACCGCCAACCGCTGTGGCAGGTGATCCGTCCGGCCGTGGCTTGACAAATAGCGGTGAGTAGCGGTGGCGGTGGAAATGGCCGGTGTGCGCCTTTCCGCTTTCTCACTGCTTTCCCACCGGGCCGTGGCGGGCTGTGGAGGCTCTGGCTCTGGCTCTGGCACCGGCTTCTGTCGGCTTCTGTCGATAGCGTTTCGCTGGCGCTGGCGCTGGTGCCCTGGCGTCCTGGCGTCCTGCTTGCTGCTGCTTGCTGCTGCTTCTCTGTGCTTCTCTCTCTCTCTGGCTCTCTGGCTCTCTGGCGCTCTCTAGCTCATCGTACCCTCTCGCAAAAGTAAAGATCCTCCCTTGAGCATAGTCTCTTTCGTCTCGTCTAATATTAGTCATCTTCTTTTCCTTAATTTGCATTTGATATTTACTAAAAACATCTTCCAAAATTACGTAATTCTTTTGTGTGAGTTCTGGCTCATTCATGTTCTTGATCTCTAATTCTAAATCTGGAATTTGTTTCTTCAATTTCTCAACTTTTCTTTCTGCATTCTTAATCAAGATATTAATCATGGTAAATGATGAGTTGTAGAGATTATCCTCCCATTCCTTTAGTAAATCATTATCAAGGTCATCGAAAGTTGGGAATATTAATATTCGAAGACCCCTGGGTACCCTTCTAAGATCTAAATAGTTCTTCAGGGTTACCCCGTCCCACCATTTCGAAAGTTCTGCTTTTCTCAACCTCTCCAATTTCAAGAACTTGTCCCTTAAACTGTTGGCAGGTGTGTTCTTTTTGCCTGAGTTACCAGGACCCTTAGTATTGCTAAACAACTCTGCCGCCAATTTTTCCCTGAAAGCGGTAATTGCAAACACAACAGTGATGGACAGAATGTGGATCAATGTCACACATTCACCCCAGTCCAAAGATCTGGGCCCAAATCCATCGTTTTTCCACTCCACACCACCCTGGGTTAGACAATGGCGATATGCAAATCAGCGCTGACCCTGTGCCCCATGGGAACAGTCCAGTCCGAACTACAAAAGCCATGTCCTTCCCAGAACGGAATCAAGCATCCGAGGACCGGCCCGGTTTCGAGGTAACACCTCTCATCAGCCCGGCTAGCTTGACTCCAGTGGTGTGGAGTGCCTGGGACTCACGTCTGAGCATCCCCAGTACACTTAGAGCGGTAATTGCAAACACAACAGTGATGGACAGAATGTGGATCAATGTCACACATTCACCCCAGTCCAAAGATCTGGGCCCAAATCCATCGTTTTTCCACTCCACACCACCCTGGGTTAGACAATGGCGATATGCAAATCAGCGCTGACCCTGTGCCCCATGGGAACAGTCCAGTCCGAACTACAAAAGCCATGTCCTTCCCAGAACGGAATCAAGCATCCGAGGACCGGCCCGGTTTCGAGATAACACCTCTCATCAGCCAGGCTAGCTTGACTCCAGTGGTGTGGAGTGCCTGGGACTCACGTCTGAGCATCCCCGGTACACTTAGAGCGGTAATTGCAAACACAACAGTGATGGACAGAATGTGGATCAATGTCACACATTCACCCCAGTCCAAAGATCTGGGCCCAAATCCATCGTTTTTCCACTCCACACCACCCTGGGTTAGACAATGGCGATATGCAAATCAGCGCTGACCCTGTGCCCCATGGGAACAGTCCAGTCCGAACTACAAAAGCCATGTCCTTCCCAGAACGAAATCAAGCATCCGAGGACCGGCCCGGTTTCGAGGTAACACCTCTCATCAGCCCGGCTAGCTTGACTACAGTGGTGTGGAGTGCCTGGGACTCACGTCTGAGCATCCCCAGTACACTTAGAGCGGTAATTGCAAACACAACAGTGATGGACAGAATGTGGATCAATGATCAAAGAATTTATTAACTGTAATAGTGAGGGTGTTGTATACGCGATTCTATGCGATTGTAACAGAGTATACATTGGGAGCACTAAAAGAAAACTTAAACTAAGAATACAGGAACATGTTAGATAAATACAGAATCGAGATGTCAAGTCACCCATTTTTCAACATATCAAAACACACCATTGCTTGAAGACTCAGATTAGATTTCATGGTTTACAAAAAGTAATGCCTTCGAAAAGAGGAGGTGATTGGGTATTGCGATTACGACAGCAGGAATCCAGGTGGATCAGTCGTTGTAGGGCAGTGCAATGTGGACTCAATACTGAGCATGAGTTACATCATTTTCTCTGAATTATCAATAGGTAACATTGAGTGTGCATAGTCTCTTTGTATAGTGTTTTTTCAGCTATAGGCGATGTATATATGATTAGGACATGCTAGAACGGCTTAGACTAGGGTTAGATTTGCCCAACTATGAGGATTATGTATTAGATAAATAGTCGGTAATTTTAATTGGTTTAGAGTATTAGGACATACATGGTTACGTTACGCGAAATTGGGAGCGCCGAAACGATGGACTATCTGCCAATATAAGTAGGCAGATAGGATGGACTATTTTGGTGAACCAAAGGGTTCTGTTGAGAAAATTCTCTCTATTTGAGAGAATGTTATTATGGTCTGAAGGGGAGTCTTTAACGTGACATAACCAATATGATACTGGTAAATGTAATTCATGAGGATAATTATCAACGTACAATAATATATACATTGGTTATAGACCTGATCGAATATAGCAGATACTAATAAGATGAGAATTTGAACATAATGGAATTCGGGAAGGAGATTTTAAAGATATATTATATATGTAGCGAAAGATTTAGTCTAACCCGTTTTCGAGGATGGGATTGTTGATAAAGTAATTGGCAACATTCAAATAGTAAAAGGACGATGTACATTTGTCTTGCGGTAAACAACCAGGCTCGGACCAGAAAGGGCACTTGGTTCAGGCTTATAGTACGTTGGTGATTGGCTGTAGAGGGGAACCGGAAAGACTAGTTGGATAAGGGCGGCTATTATGCTGTCTTAGCGGAAACAACTTGGTACGGACCAAATAGGAAACACATGTAAGCTTGAGCGCGGTAGACAAACAATGGTTATTGGCTGGAATATGAACGGGGAAGGGAACCGGAAATACTTGATGAAAATAGGCGGCCAGTATGTGTTCTTAGCGGAAGTAACCTGGAACGGACTAGATAGGGAACAGAATTAAAATTGAGCGCGAAACGAGGAAGGCAGTGATTGGTCACAATTGAGTTTAAATAGCGGGAATTTGAGTGTAGGAATTGCGCGTAGGCTAAAGGACCGGCCCGTCGCCACGAACAGAAGACTTCCCGACGATCAGACTTTAAGAGATAGGATTCAGGTAAATGGGGGAACAATGATAGAATAGTGTGGCTTACTCTTTTGCAAAGGGTTTTCTTAGTAGACTGATAGTAACTAAAATATATTTATATACTTTTTTGTTTACAACAGAACCTATTGGGAAAAGTGGAATTGGTTGGGATCAGGTGGAATTCAGAAATTTCTCCAATCACGATAGTACTAGTGTAGTTTTGAGCATGTCCTATAGATATTTATTAGTCAATATATATTTATATTGTTTGGTAAACATATTTTTCACAGATGCAGAAACCATGAATAAAAGTTACTTTGAGGGATGTTAACGTTGGATTACAACTATTTGACAGTTTCAGTGGTAAGCAGTTATTGGTGGGCACACCTTGAGATGTCATGGTACATGAGCTTAATTATGTTAATATTCATTAACTGTCTTTTTTCAGAAGACATAATATGAAATGTTGAAGGAAGGAAGGGAAGTTGAGGTCCTTTTGTGAACCGAATTGATGATATAGGTGAGATTTTGTCTAATGGTTGAACAGTACAGGTATTTGCATATTGATAATATTGGGTAGGAATTAAGAGTTTGATGCTTTAACAATAAGCAGAAAGTGCAGCTTTGCAGTCAGAGTAAGTATAACTTCAGGGCATAAGTGTGTTTGTTCTCATATTTACTCGCATTTAACAGTTTCCTCTGATCTGGTCAAGTACTAAGGAGGACTAGGAGTTTTTAGGAAGCTGCAACCTTGTAGATACAAAAACAGGAGTACTTGAAAGTCTATTAAAATATGTCACAATTGGTGTATCATGTACCATATATATCCACATTAATTTGATGTTTCGATTACAGGTTTTGCACATTGTTGCTACTTGGTGGGATATACACTGGCAAAAGAGAATTGTATCTGTGAATAGGTATTTGAAGGTAGGCATTGTGACTAATATGGTTGTAACATATATTGGGAAAACAATTGGTTTATTTTGAATAGCTGTCTCAAAAGCCTGGTATCTAGAAACTCTGTATAAACTCTGTGAAGTTTGGAAAAGTGCTTTTTAAGTTGAATAATACAAATGTATAAAATTACTACATGTCAGATTGTTAAGTAGGCAGGTGTAGTAGAACGCACATCTATTTGATAGAAATGGTCATGGAGCATTGTGATTCAAGTGTTTAATCATATCATGGTTACAACAAATGTAATGTATTTTTCTTTGTTTGATACATTTTTTAACAGCCCTGATGATGTCCGTCATCGGACGAAACGCGTCGGCTGTCTGATGTTTTGATAAGTCTGGATTGATTTGGAAATATTGAAGTGGAATGTGGAATCTGTCGTCATTTTTGTGAATAAAGTATGAATTTGGGAATCAACAAACTTTGACCCTGTGATATTTATATTAATTGGAAAACCGCTCCCTCAAGTCGTTGGAGTTACATTGGACAATTTGTGGATCTGTGAACGGTGGATTCTTTTGGGGTTTTGAGCGGACAACAGATCAAGATAAGACAATTCAGTGTGGAATTCACTTACAAATGTGGTTATTTGCTGTGCTACAGTGCTTGTACCCTCACCGTTGTTCTTTAGAGTATTCTATGTGTGAGCAGTTCATCTCCTTCCTACAGTGGGTTTTCAAGTAAAACACGGGGAAGAGGACATTGTCGCACTACCTTGAATTTGTGGTTCTACCTGGTTCTGCAGACTGTCAGCAACAGTTGGCAAGTTTTCAAGAGCTCATGAGTGATATGAGGGTGCTGCTGTATCCAGAAAGACAATGGGATATGGTACAGTACTCTCATTTTGGAGTATCAAATTGGACTCAGTGGCCCTGGAGGCGCACCTCCCAGTACATATTTGCATATGCAACTGTTGTTAGATGTAATTTGGAGGAGCCCAAGGTGACTGTCAAGGAAGTGCATGTCCTGCTGGGATATTGAAGTTTGCTTGTAAGTTAGTTAGGAGGGGGACTTACTGTAGGAGACTGGGCACACATATCTGCAGATGTGGCAGTAAGTTTAAATTGTGGTGTGTGTTGGCAAGACCGGTGGTGTGTCAAGGAGTGGCCTTCAGTGTGGAAGCACGGGGGCAGGTGTATTGTTTCCCTTGAATTCATCCCCCTAGTGGTAGAGTTGCACACATGAGGGTGTTGTTCAAAGTTGACAATATGGCAGTAGTACACATGGTGAAGATGTAGTCTGCTAGGGATCAGCTAAGGCTCAGAATATGCTCAAGCTGCATTGCCCCTTCATGATGGATTGTTTGCGACATGGGGTACCAAGGAGAGACAAGTGATGGGGTTGACCATTGACTTTCCAGATGATCTGTCTCATGCACAGTGGAAGAGGTTAAGACAACTGTGCCTGCGGACATATGGGCCACAGGAGAGAATGGATGCTTCTTTAGGTGGTGGAATCGTTTGGCATAATTCACCTGGAGATCTTATTTGCAGGATTGCCAGGATTGTTTATCGGGGCATAAATGGGTTCAGAGGTTTGGAGTAGGGAGGAAGATATGGTATAGTTCATCCTGTCAGTGAGTGACGAAGGTTTATTTAGAAGCAGAAGGGTAGATAATTGGCTAGAATTGCTTTGAGGGACACATTTCTTTGGGGCGATGCACTTTGGCCAGGGAGCTGGGAATTAGAATGATGGAGGGGGAGCAAGCAAACAGTATGATGGTGTACAATGCTGAGAAATATTAGTGGTGTCTATCCGGAAGCAGTTATTAGCTGCTCGAATGGGGCGTGGGTGAATTTGTACCAGCTTTTGTGGGTATTGCAGAAGGCATTGGCGAGTCTGGGGAAAGTCCCAGGGGATTGTGGTACATATTCTTTCAGATTGTGTGTGGCCATGGAGGCAGCTCGGCAGGGGTGGGGCAGGGTAGGAGCGGGCAGTTAGAGTGTTGGTCTTAGGAATGCTTTAGCTGGTATGTGCGTTTGGGGAAAGGGGTGGTTTATTACATGAGACATTTCGGATGTATCTCACATATGTTGGTATTTTCAAGTGCAGTTTTGGAGCGTAGGTAATTGATCTGTCGATTTGGAGCATAGGACATTCTTTAATAACAGGGGCAGAAAAGAAAAAACTCCAGAAAGGCTGAGGCACTGATTTCAGGCTCAACAAATACTTTTTACAGTTTCTTGGCTCGAGAAGCGTGGTATGAAATGGTGAGGGCAAAAAAAAACCTTGAATACGTTATTGTAGGGGCATGGATGTCCAGATGTTTTAGTCATGCACCTGGGTAAAAACAATTTGGTAGTATGCAAAGGTCTGGCTTTGTGAAAAGAGATGGCAAGGGATGTGTTGGAAATTAAGAGTCAGTGACAGGAACCTTCATCTTGTGGTCGGAATGTATTCTGAGGAGATAGTGGAGGGGGGCGATGAAGCCTGCCTGCATGGATAAGGCCAGAAGTAAGATAAATAGGGGCATGCAGTTTTGGTAGGGCTGAAGTCTTTGGGTGGGTAGATCATATGGATTTGAGTTAAGTTTCACAGAAAGTCTTAAAGGGGATGGGAATCAGTTGTCTTGTTATGGGCTGGAACTGTATTGGTTGCAAGTGAAGGAAGGTCTGGAGACCACACTGAAGGTAAACAGGCATGACAGAGGCTCCTGGGGGGATCAGAAAAGTTGGGGATGGCCTTTTCTAAGGGGAGATTGGCAGTTTCAGCATCCATGGTTCTAGACTAAGATTACTGTTGTGAACATAGGTGAATCAGGACAATCAAGGTGGCAATAAAGTTACAACTGGAAAAAGCAACAAAGTAAAAGTTAAGGTTTAGGATACTTAGATAGTTAGATGTTAATAGATCTAGGTTAAAGTGTTAAGGAATTTAAAGGTCAGCAGTTCAATACCAAGGTAAGAGTTATACAGGTACAGGATAAAGATGACTGGGGGTTAGGAGCTTTAGGGGTGGGGCAGACGAAAATAGGTGAATTGTTGTATGGTCTGGTGTAGCTTTGTGAGGTGAAGGACTATGGTTA
The DNA here is from genome assembly GCF_964261635.1 of Lissotriton helveticus. Lineage (NCBI taxonomy): Eukaryota > Metazoa > Chordata > Amphibia > Caudata > Salamandridae > Lissotriton > Lissotriton helveticus. Next base: position 1,630,822,820 of record NC_136061.1, on the reverse strand, counting down.
TTGCTGTGATGTGCACCTGTCTTCAATGAAGCAGCCTTTTTCACATGAGAAGCAAGTATGTGGCCTGTGCTACTCCCCTTCGGCCAAATGAGCTTTGTGGGCAGCCGGCCAAATGGAGGTGTGCCCTCCGGGCCGGGGAGTTTGGTACAATGGGACAGTGAGGCTACTTTGGGCTTCTTTGGGCTATAGGTGGGCTTCAGACTGTTTGGCTGGCAGCACAATATATATGCTGCCATTTTAGGCAGTCAGGCACCATTTTTGTAGTTGACACAGTGGCCATGACATAGCAAGTGGTTTTTACCCCTCCTGTCACTAGAATCTGGGGGTTCGTTCTTTCCCTTAACAGACATCTTTTTCTTGGTATTCATGGGCTGAATTTTAATTTAGCACACATGCGCATCAACAGGGTTTCTTGTATTTGTTTGTCGCTTGGAGCAGGTGCAGGGCCGCTAGAAGTTTAATTTGCCATGGTCTAGATTAAGATTTATGTTGTGTATTTAGGTGAATCGGGACAATGTGGGGTGGCAATAAAGTTACACCTAGAGCATGCAATAAATTAAAAGTGAAGGATAGTTGGATGTTAATAGATGCAGGCTAAAGTGTTAAGGAATTTAAAAGTCAACAGTTCAATACCAGGGTAAGAGTTGCACGTGTGCAAGATACAAACTTAAAGAGGGGTGGGAGGTTTAGGGGTATTAGGTGAAAGCAGGTGAATTGTTGTATAGTGAAGTGTAGTTTTGTAAGGCAAAAGCCTATGGTTTTTGTTGTGATGTGCACCTGTCTTCAATAAAGCAAAATGTTTCACACAAGAAGCAAGATGTGGTTTGTGTTGCTCCCCTTTGGCCCAATGATTAGCCCCAACCCCCAGAGTACTGACACGTGTGGGGGCGAGGGGGCTAAAGGGTATAGTGGATACTGGGAAAGAAGAGCTATAATTGTAAAACACAGAGGAGTTAGCAGTCTTCTCTATGTTTTCATAGCGAACCAGGTCATTGCTTTACATCTCACATCACGGTGAGTTACCAGGCTGTATTAAACATCACACCAAGCCATGGATAAAGTAAACACAAGTTTATTCAGGAAAATGTGAGAAACTGCCCGAGGCGCTGCCAGCACTGGCATCCATAAGTAATCCTTACATTAACAGCCCAGCTTCTTTCAAAATCGATTTCCAAGGAGAAGCGCGCGCGACGCGACCCAGGATGGCCGCCCGACAGTGAATCTCGGCATGTCGTGGGACTTCTGCACAGCCCTCTGATGCTGCTTGCTGCTTTGAAATGCCAAATTCCGAAATCGGAATGAAGATGCTGTAAAACGCTGTGATTCTCGGACTTTATCCATTCTAAGGAGCAGAGAAATATGCAGGTGAAGTTTTTTCCTCACTAGCGGCCGCCATTTTGTTTTTTTCTTGCCGTTTTCTATCACCTCAGCCTATACTTCTTTTAGGATAGTGCCTTTACCAACATTTTGTGGACTTTCTTCTCATATTCATTAGGTACTTAGAGTGAGACGGATTCTTCACCACTGTTTGCCATAATGCCGCTTCTTTTGAGGTGGACTTTTTTACCACGGCTTTGGCGGCCACCATTTTGTCATTTTGTCATTTACTGATTTCCCTGCTGATTTCTCCTCCTGACTTATCACTGCTGCACTATTCTTCTAAGAGTGGATAATTTGAACCTTCCTTTTGTTGCCTTTTTTTTGTGATGCCCGATGCCTGAGGTTTTTTCTCATTTACATGGTCTGTTCTCTGCGATTTATTTTATTCTTACATGCGGAACATTTTTTCCTCCACCAGTTACCTCTCCTGTCTCTTTATGGGTAGAGGTAAACATCTTCTGAGCCAACATAAAGTATCAAACACCACTGCCACTTCCAAGTCAGGAATTTCTACGTTTAATACATTTTCCTGCATATCACGTTCTTCTTTGGACGGTGACTTGCATGATTATTCGAGTCTTCCCTCCAAAATGTCGTCTAAAGGATCACTCTCCTCTACCACTGGTAAAAGGCTCAAGCAGGATCCTCCTTCTCCTCCTAAGTCTTCTTCTCCGGTTTCTTGGGAGATGGTGTGGGAGGAACTGCGCGCCCCTCGCCCATTCATTGAGGAGACTAACTCCCGCCTGCAAATGTTGGATGACAAGTGGTCTTCCATGGACTCTCGCATTGCCACGGTGGAGCATCAATTGGATGACGTTCAACCTTTATCTTCCAAGGTATCCTCACTGGAATTGGAAGTTTCTCAACTGAGGAAGGTGTCCGAAGACTTGGAAAACAAAAATCGACATATTAATCTATGTATTTATGGCCTTCCTGAGGGTCTTGAAGGGGAGGACCCCGTCACATACTTTACATCCTTTTTGCCACAGTTTTTGTGCCTTCCTTCCACCACTAAATTGAACATTCAATGTGCTCATAGACTTGATCCTCGTCTCTCCTCCTCATCAGCACCTGCTAAGCCCCGTCGAGTCATTATTTTATTTTTGCAATTTACTGATGTTTTGCTGGTTCGTAATGCTCCCAAAACCAAGAAGAACCTATCCAGGCATGGTACTAAGGTCTTTATCTCTCAAGATGTCTCTACACTAACTGCTGAACGTCGCAAAGAATTTCTGGATCTTCGCCCTCCTCTTCGCTCCTTGGGTGCAATATATGATTTATTCCATCCCTGTATCTTCAAAGTCACCTATCTAAACAAGACTTCTACCTTTGAAGACCCAGTTGAACTTCGACAATTTATTCAGTCTCACTCCACTGCATCGATGGAGACATCTCCTTCATCATCATCGTCGTCTGGTTCTTGACTCTCTTTTATATCTTGACGGATTTATCCTCTTGGGCTAATCCTTTACCTATGTTGCTCTGCTTTAACTTAAGGTTCTTTTGCAGGTACGGTGTCACTTGTATCGTTTTAGTCTCCTAAATGTTTATCTTTTCTTTTTTACTGTTTGTCTAGGTGTTTTATTGATTATAGGCATTTTTGTATTTGTATTTGTTCCTGTTATTAATTTTAGGTTTTATTTCTCCTATATATAGGTTTACTCACTCTCACGATTACCATCCGTGTTCCATATTCCCGCTCATGCTTCTAGTCTTCTTTATGGATGTCACGATGTAGCGTGTCGTCCTCTGTTGGATGTGCTGTCTTTATTGTCCCTTGCCGCTTCCCAATCTCTTTTTGTTCCTTAAGGTATGTACAGCAGTCGTCGTTTTGACATGTACTGTCTTCTCTCATTGTGACTTTTTCTTTTTCCCCTCTTTCCCCTCTCTCTTTCCTCTCTTCCTTTTCTTCTTCACGATTTTTATTGGCATATTTGACATTTTATATTTCTGTGTTCTACTTATTTTTATCTATTTCTTGTTTTTCATTTCACGTATTTGGTTTTTTATGTTTTTATTGATGCTTTAAGTTCAGAGTTATTTTGTGGAATGTAAAAGGTTTTATTAACCCCATCAAAAGACAGAGAATATTGTCTCACCTTACCTCTTACAATCCTGATTTGGTTCTTTTACAAGAGACTCATCTTACTGAACTCGAGGCACTAAAGCTGAAACGCAGTTGGGTGGGCTTAGTTTTATGCTCCCCTTCTTTGAGCAAAAAAAATGGGGTTCTTTTAATTCATAAAAAGTTAAAGTGTAAGGTTATTTCACAAGAGATTGATTCTGAGGGACGTTGGTTATTAATTCAGTTGTTAATAAATAATATTTCCTTAACAGTTTTTAATGTATATGGACCTACCCATCCTGATTCCACTTTTTGGCCTCTATTTACGCAGAAATGTATTCAATTCAAAGATAATTATTTTATTCTAGGAGGTAATTGTAATCAAATTGTTGATCCCAAGTTTGTTTTATTCCTCACAAGGCACATAAACAGTTTCTTGATACCATTTCCCAAACTCATCTTGTAGACTCTTGGAGACTTTCTCACCCTGACTCTCTAGACTTCTCTTTCTTTTCTCCTCCTCACAATTCTCTTTCTCGTATACAATATATCTTCCTTCCCCATCCTTTTCTCAAAATCTTCTAGCTTCTTCTTTGGAACCTATTGTTATTTCTGATCATGCTCCACTTATAACTGACCTTGATTTGCTTCCACCATATCCTAGATCCTCCCATTGGCGTTTTAATAATTCTCTTCTTCTCGATCCGGCTTTCACTTCTTCCTTTATTGATTTTGCCAATGAATTCTTTGACCTCAACGACAATGCATCTTCCTCTCCCTATATTCTGTGGGACTCCTTTAAAGCCACTGCAAGAGGTTTTGTTATAGATTATGTCTCTAAAAAGAAAAAACGTTTTCTCCACCAACATAAAGTTACCCTGGCCCATATTAAATCTTTAGAACATAAGTTCTATATGTCCTCAAAAGATTTTGTGCTTCCGGCTTTGATAAGCGCTAAGTTAGCGTTTAATAAAACTTCTACTGATAATGCTTCTTCTATCCTCTTACATAGTAGCGCTCGTTATTATGGAGGTCGCAATAAAGTTGGAAGCTTCTGGCGAACTACTTGAAAACAAGGTAGGAGCGTATTCTCATAGAATCGGTTTACCCTCCGGATGGCTCTCTGCTACACAAAGATTAGGATATTCTTAACACATTTAAATCATTTTATGTGGATCTTTATACTCCAGAATCCCCTCCCTCTCCTTCCCTTGTCCAATCCTATCTAGATAACATACCGCCACCTTTTTCCTCTCATCCTCAATTATCAGATCTTGAGTCAGACTTATCTCTACCCGAATTATCCTCCACTCTAAAACCTTAAAAGAAGGGGAAAACTCCTGGGCCTGATGGTTTCTCTGTTGAATTTTATTTATATTTTTCCACATTATTACTTCCTAAAGTTTACATCTTTTCCATTCTTTCTATCTTTCTGGGAAAACGGAAGGCACCTTTCAGGAAGCTATTATTTGCCTTATTCATAAGGAAGGCCGGGATCCCATGTATTGTAAATATTATAGTCAGATTTCTTTGATTATTGTTGATTATAAACTCTTTGCCAAGATTCTTGCACTCCGTCTAGATCCTCTTATGACATACCTGGTTGGTAAAGAGCAGTGTGGTTTTGTTACAGGTAGGTTGATTTCGGACAATTCGCGTCTCGTTCACAATGTCCTGAATCGGGTTCCCTCCCTTTCCACTTCTTTAGCGGCTATTTCTGTTGATGCCAAAAAGGCATTTGATAGAGTGGATTGGTCTTTTTTTGTTTGCTGCTCTCATATGGCATGGATATGGCCCTAAAATGTGCTCGCTTATTTCCTTATTGTACTCAGCCCCAAGAGCGTCGGTGTTAATTAATGGTTCTACTTCCTCTTATTTTCCTCTTCGTCGTGGAGTTCGCCAAGGCTGTCCTCTTTCCCCTTTACTTTTTGTTCTTGCCCTCAAACCTTTTCTCTCTTCCATTCGCAATAACACTTCTATCTCTGGTTTTTCTTATGGCGACCAGTAGTTAAAACGTTCTGCTTATGCGGATGATATTCTCCTTTGTATTTCTGATTCGGATACTTCTATTCCTTCATTACTGCATGAATTTACTTCTTTTTCCCTTGTTACTCCCTCTTACTAAAACTTGCCTTCCACATTCTTTTTCCTCTACGGGCTTTGCATGGAGTGGATCAAAAATCAAATACTTGGGTATATGTTTTCTAATTCCATTGCCTCTACCATCAAGTTAAATATGTCTACGACTCTCTCTCGGATTGACAAATTACTTTCCTCTTTGAATCCTCTTTTTCTTTCCTGGTGGGGCAGTTTGGACTCAGTCAAGATGATGATTACCCCAATTTTACTTTATGTTCTTTCTATGCTCCCTGTTCATATCCCTATTTGTTATTTTAAAAAGATTGATTCCTATTTGTCAAGGTTCCTTTGGAAAGGGAAGAGAGCTAGACTATCTTTATCTACTCTACGTAAAGCAAAATCTAATGGAGGTGTTAACTTCCCTAATTTGCATCTTTATCACAAATCATTTACTCTTCGCCAAGCCTCAAAATGGCTTACTTCTGAATTCTCCCCTTTTACTCCCCTCTGGCTCTCCATTGAGCATACCCTTTTGTTGCCCTTCTCTTTTAAAGAAGTCTTTACCTTCTCTGCAAAATCTTTTTACATTTCTTCTCCCCTGTACAGGCACACATGTTCTTCATTAAAGCCCACTGTGTTTTCAAAACCTATCTCCAGAGAAACCTTTTTAGAATTGTCTATTTGGTTTAATTCTCTTCTCACTGTTACTAATAGGTCTATCTTTTGGTTGACATGGCATCGGAAGGGTATTTGTTTAGTTAAACATTTTTTTGACGGAATATCCCCTCTTTCATTTCCCCAATTTCATTCTACGTTTCATTGTCCTAGCTCAGTTTTACCGAAATGTTCCATTTTAATGTCGATAATACTAGATGCTTTTTATTCTCTGCCGTCCCTCCCTCCTCTGTACCCTCATCTTCTCTTCTACCTATTCTTCTTTTATTCCCCAAGGCTTCTCTTATCTATCAATATTTTACGGCCCCAACTCTAGACCGTGCTAAGACTAAATTGGAACTCTTATGATAATCCGATCTAGGATGTGAATGGAGTGTCCCTGTTTGGGATCAACTTTGGTCTCTGTCTCATACAATTTCACATTCTGCCTCTCTTACTCAATCAATGTTTTTTCTATTTCACAGACTATATATTACTCCTCTATCCTTAGCTCGTTTTTCTCTATCTAATGATACTACTTGCTGGTCCTGTGGCTCCTCTAATGCTGATCTCAAACACCTTATTTTTCTCTGTCCTTTAGTCTCTATCTTTTGGGAACAGATTTGGTCCTATATTTCTCGTGTACTTGACATATCTATTCCTTATACTATCCCTCTCCTCTTTCCTGGTAGCTTTTCTGACTCTTTAGATATACCCCCTCACGGTAATGGTCTTTTTGACCTCATACTTGCTTTAGCTTTCCAATATATTACGCTTAATTGGAAAACATTTAAAAACCTCTCTATCCAGTATTGGTGGAATACTATATGCCACTTTCATCGTCTAGACATTGCTTTTGCCTCTTCTTGCACACCCACATTGAATAGAGATCTTTTCTGTTTACCTTTGACTATTTATTTAGATAATTTGGCGTCGACTTTTAATTCTCGAACAATTGTTGCAAATTTTAAACCTCCTTGAATGTTTTTCCTGTGCTTTTTAGATTTCTATAATTTTACTGTTTAATAGTTCTATTTTGTTTTTGTGATTGTCTTTTTCATTCCTTGCAGTTACATTTCTTATTCGCCTTAAGTCATATGCCTGATTGGCTTCAATCTCCCCTTTCTCGCCCCTTCCCTTCCTCACTTATTATCCTTCCAAAAATATTTTAAATAGCTTTCTCTCCTGTTAGTATGTTCCAGTTTTAAAATTGTAATACTATTGGTTGTATTTTGTTGGTTTATTAATGTATATGTATTATTTCCAATAAAGCTTTTTAAACTTAAAAAAAAATCTATTTCCAAAAAAGGAACATTTGCTTCACACCAGCTTGAAACAAAGGCTGTCTTGAGACGATGTGTGGTAAGAACACTACAGACTAAACCACAGTGGGGGCCCTAAGTACTTGCAGGGGTCACTAGTCAGAGGGCAGACAGTGTGTGCTGACAAATCTCGGATGCTAAGCTTTTCAAATTCCTCCTTTCCAGCCACCAGCCTCAGTCAGCAGCTGTTTCCTTCCTTCCTTCCTTCATCATAGGCCAGCATGCTGCTCTTTTTGCTTATTAAGGCAAATTGAGACTGCTGCAGTTAAATGAGTAAGTCAATGCAATAGCCATTAGAATTAATGCAAGTGCTGCACTCCTCATGCAAAGCCCAGCCCTTCCTTGACACGTCAAAGGGTGAGGTGGGAATCAGTACAACTTACTGATCCCACTTCACATTGTGATGAGTAAAGAAAGTGACCTCTGGCTGATTGACATGTAGTTTCGGGCAGCACTGGGCTTAAACCTGAACTGCCCTGACTGCATTAAGTCAGAGCCTCTGACCTTTGTCATATGGGGTTGTGGCCCACCAGTGTCTAAGGCCATGCATGGTCAGGGCTATAATAAAAGAATTAATCCAATTAGGAAGGAGCGTACTAGTAATACAATGTGAATATAATAACTCCAATTGTCAATAACACTTCTCCACAGAGACGTCTTCTGTATTTTCCAAAGGTTTCTTTATTCTTTTGACTCAACAATTCTCATAAGATCACAGTACAAATTCAACAGCCGACGCGTTTCGTCCCGTGATGGGACGTCCTCAGGGCTGTGAAAGAAAAATGTAAACAAACAATCACAAACATATTTATCTCAAACCAAATCTACATAAGCTGACTCCTACAATTATGTTGTATTTTGATAATCAGCATCGTGGGCAGAATATATAATCACTTCCATATAAAATGAATACATTAGTAAACATAACCACTTACGGATACATCAAAATACCACTGCCTAATGAACATTCTAAGCAAAAAAAGGCTACACATTCTCTACCAGTTACAATAATTGTCTCCACTGCTGGACCCTCTTGAGCTTCATATTGTTTAAAACTACTTTCATGATATACAACCTAGACATTGTATAATGGCTCACCTTGAATCACTATATTACAGCCAGTAAGTGACCTGGTCATGAATTTCTATCCTTTCGCAGATATTCTGAAGGCGACTCAAAATTCGAGTTTATGTAGAAGATCTAAAATGCAGAGATGGGTAACCAATGAGTTTGATAATCATTCCTAAAACAGGGGCTAAAACAGGGTGTTCCTGCTTCTTCAAGATCTAATATCCATGAACCCACCCCAGTGACGTGCTGTCAAAAAGGTACTCCCAGGGCAACTCTTTCTTTCTTAACCAGTATTACCTGTATTCCACTTCATAAATTCTCCTTAGCAATCCTCTTCTTATTAATGCCAATGTCAGCCTCAAAACCGTTTGACGCTTCCTGAATAATGAGCTGTATCAAAAATATACACATAACCACATTATAATCAAGATCCCACCAAGATGGTGGCTCATAGTACCCAGTAATGTCCTGTGACTTACTTAATGTAATCTCCTGATATCGTCTTCATTTATTCCAACCGTTGCACCAACTTCAACCACGTAATATTCACCCGCATAGGATGATGCTCCTCAACAAATAAATGGCCATGAGATTGTCCATCAATGTATGCCCCTCTGGCCTGACCTTTTTCCATTATCCCCAGTCCAAAAAAAAAAAAGGAATGATACTAGCTGGGCTTCTCACCTCATTACAAATTCTCTGTTCTTAACCTTCTTTTCTGATTTCCCTCATGACATCATATTACTCATATCTCTTCTTCTTGTATCAACACTGTAAATAAGACAGACAATACGGCGCTAAGTTACCCCACCGGATGCCAGCCTTTCAATTCCCCCTCGCTCTATTCCCTCTAGGTTCAGTTCTCACCTCTGCATTATCTGACCGTCGCCTTAGTCACCATCCTCGCACAAACCCGATTCAGTCTGTATTGACTCTGTGTGGTTGCTGTGCTTATATACCTAGTAAATTCAATTACCTGCCCTAATCAACCACTTTATTCATTCCACATTACCCACACCTGTGCGTTAACTCCGACTTCCTCCGTGGTCCGCATCCATTCCCACACTTCGTTTTCTATCCCGTGTATCTCGGTGCTCCGTGCTGCTTTCTGATACGTTAAGCTGCGGTAACCTGCCCTCCTATTGGTTTAAACTTCCACCAATAGCCGCTGCACTCTACCGGTCTCGGGCGGCTAATCTCGCCTTTCCCTTCCTACATCAACTTAGTACTACTAGAAGTACTTTACTTCAACTCTCCTTACAACAATATTCTTTAACCACAGTAGTTAAAGTGATTAATGCTCAAACTGAGTTTCCCATTATATTACGATTCCCATTGCTATGTCGTGTGCGAATGCGGTATGGGACAATCGTATTCTCGCCTTCGATTAGTTGATACTATAAATCAACCCCTCTCATTGGTTCATTTTTAACCAATGTCAACCTGGTTACGTTATTACACCGTAAAACACTGTGTGTGGGATGCCGTGTACAATCCTACATCAACTTATCGCTGCTAGATGTTCTATGCTCAAACTGTCATCATCCCGATACTCTTTAACAAAAAGTTGTTTATGTGATTAATGCACACACTCCGTTTCTCATTCTAATACAATTCCAATCCCGATGTCATGTCCGAACACAATATGAAGCAATTGTATTCCCACCTCTGGTTGGCTAATACTGAAAATCGACCCTTCTCATTGGTTCATCTTAATCCAATGTCTGCCTTGTTAGTTCTAATGTGCAGGCCATATCCCGAGCGTCGGGTCACTATTCTCCTAAGTTTTCGTTTCATATTCCCCTAATTTTGAACACATAACGCAACATTGCTCATAAATCAAGCCTCCCATCTACAAAGCACAGTACCCTACACCGCACTGTATTCCAGAATATACGCACTGAAGCTCAATCCTGACCCAATATACCATATAAGCTAGGAGAAGCTAATCTAAAAAGTAATGTAGTTCGGAATCCTTATTTAGCCCATTTTTTACCGATCTGCATTTGCTAATCCACCTAGCCTCCATTTGTCTGATTCTGTTTTCCCAGTCACCCCCCCTTATATTTTGAGGCACCTTCTGAATTCCATGAAACTTTTGCATTTTGTGGTCATTCTCCATATGCACAAATAATGGTGATTTAATGTCCCCATTAACAACCGCATGCCTATGCTCTTGAATTCTGATTTTCAACGGTCTTTTGGTGCTACCAATATATAATTTGGAACAATCACATATGATCGCATAAATGACGCCTGTACTATTGCAATTGATGAACTCATTGATCTGATACTGCTTATTATCATTATATACAAAGTTCTTAATTCTATTGATGCCTAACTCACACACATTACAGGATCCACACACGTAGAATCCTTTGGGGGAGGTGGTAACCAATTCCTAGTACATGGTCCCTCAGCTTGAATATAATTCCTGGATATTTTATCCTTAATGGTTTTACATTTTTTGTACGTCACCATAGGTTTCTCACCTATCTATCCCACCAAACCTGGAACACCCTTCAATAAGTTCCGGTTTTTGTTCAAAGCCTTTCTAATCATTTCTCCCTTAGAACAGTACGTTGTTATAAAGGATACTTTCCTCTCCTTCTCCTTTCTGGTTTTCTGAACTAATGTTGATTCTCTACTAATACTCGATACCCTTTTCCTTGCTTTGGTGAGAAGTTTTCTAGAATACCCTCTCTGGACCAGCCTCTCCTGTAAATTATCTAGCTCCTCTGTGCAATCGCTATCTCGACTGCAATTTCGACGCACCCGGACCATTTCACCATACGGGATCCCTGAGATCACCGAATCCGGGTGAAAACTGTCTGCCCGCAGTATCGAATTGGTGGCTGTTGTTTTTCTAAACAGCTTACTTATAATACTATCACCCTTGACTACTAATGTCACATCAAGAAATTCAATTTGTTTCGTACTACAGCTCATAGTTAATTTTACATTAAAATCATTCGAATTTAGGTAATACAAATGTTTGTTAAGTTCCAAAGATGATCCCCTCCGAATTATTAGGATATCGTCTATGAACCTGGCCCAAAAAAGGATCCGGTCCGTCCAGTTCATTGCATTGCGACCCCAGGCATGCTCCCTCTCATACCAACCCATATAGGGGTTGGCATAAGAGGGAGCAAACCTGGATCCCATCTCCGTCCCTCTTACCTGGTGATACCAGGTGTCCTCGAATAAGAAAAAGTTGTTCCTCAGGATCAAATCGCTCATATCAACTAACATCTGAGAGTGGTGTCTTAAACTTGCACTCCTGCTACCTAGAAAATGGATTAGTGCTTCTTGACCCTTATCGTTGTTAATGCAGGTATACAACCCCACCACATCCATTGTCACCAGTATCATTCCGACCTCCCACTTAAAGTCCTGTAGTTTATTTAGGACATCAGTAGTGTCATGTATGTAAGAGGGCAAATTAATCACTAATGGTTTCAGAAAACCATCTACGAACTTGGATAAGTGATCTGTAATACTCCCTATGCTGGAGACTATAGGTCTGCCAGGGGGATTTGTTTTGCTCTTATGTATTTTGGATAATGTATATATAATCTGAAAAGTAGTATGAGTTATATATAAGTACTTGTATTCCATGTTATCCAACAGCACCTCTTCTTTCCAAGTGTACAACCTCTCTGCAATACAACTAGATACTTCTTTCATAGGGTTAGAACTCATTTTCACATAACAGTCCTGGTAACTCAGTTGTCCCCTGATTTCATCCATATAGTTAGTCTTGTTCATTACGACAATGTTTCCTCCTTTATCCGCCTCGCGAATTACTATAGAGGTATCTTTCCTGAGCTCTTGTATTGCCACCTTTTCCGAGTGGGATAGATTCCTTTTGTTATATCGGAATTTTCTATAGCCTGTGTCCTCTATCTTATGAAATTCATCTAGTGTCCTCTGTGCATATATGTCAATGGCTGCAAACTGGTTACCCTGAGGGATGAATTTGGATTTTGACCTTAGTCCACTTGTGCAGGAGATTACATTAAGTAAGTCACAGGACATTACTAGGTACTATGATCCACCATCTTGGTGGGATCTTGATTATAATGTGGTTATGTGTATATTTTTGATATAGCTCATTATTCAGGAAGCGTCAAACGGTTTTGAGGCTGACATTGGCATTAATAAGAAGAGGATTGCTAAGGATAATTTATGAAGTGGAATACAGGTAATAATGGTTAAGAAAGAAAGAGTTGGCCTGGGAGTACCTTTTTGACAGCACGTCACTGGGGTGGGTTCATGGATATTAGATCTTGAAGAAGCAGGAACACCCTGTTTTAGCCCCTGTTTTAGGAATGATTATCAAACTCATTGGTTACCCATCTCTGCATTTTAGATCTTCTACATAAACTCAAATTTTGAGTCGCCTTCAGAATATCTGTGAAAGGATAGAAATTCATGACCAGGTCACTTACTGGCTGTAATATAGTGATTCAAGGTGAGCCATTATACAATGTCTAGGTTGTATATCATGAAAGTAGTTTTGAACGATATGAAGCTCAAGAGGGTCCAGCAGTGGAGATGATTATTGTAACTGGTAGAGAATGTGTAGCCTTTGTTTGCTTAGAATGTTCATTAGGCAGTGGTATTTTGTCATATCCGTGGTTATGTTTACTAATGTATTCATTTTATATGGAAGTGATTATATATTCTGCTCACGATGCTGATTATCAAAAAACGACATAATTGTAGGAGTCAGCTTATGTAGATTTGTTTTGAGATTAATGTGTTTGTGATTGTTTGTTTACATTTTTCTTTCACAGCCCTGAGGATGTCCCACCACGGGATGAATGCGTCGGCTGTTGAATTTGTACTGTGATCTTATGAGAATTGTTGAGTCAAAAGAATAAAGAAACCTTTGGAAAAAACAGAAGACGTCTCTGTGGAGAAGTGTTATTGTGAATTGGAGTTATTATATTCACATTGTATTACTAGTACGCTCCTTCCTAATTGGATTAATTGTTTATTTATAGGGAGGTTGGGCGGTGCCTCCGTGGGGGGTAGAGCGTAACAATACTTAAATTTCTTAATATTGCTTGAGAAGTGCGGAAATTTGGGTGACCCCCTTATCGCCAAGTTCGTGTTACTATAATAAAAGAAGCCTGGTAAATCCTGCGAAAGGAGGCACATGCGCACAACCTCATGTGCCTTGTAAAACCGTCTACATTGCCTGACCCTTGTTCACAGTGAGCAACATGAGGGTCTTGTACAAAAACACAAAATGAGGGGGGGCGTGGCTAGCTACCAGCCAAGATGGCAGAAGCATAACGGAGTTCTGTGACTAACGAGCCCTCTCCCATTAAATCCGACCATTAATCCGCACTACTGCAGTTTCTGCATCGCACCATCTGCAACGGTTCACCCTCCGATGCACGAAGATCTAACCAGTTTTCCTGTGCGGCGGAATTTCGAGGAGTGCCACCGTGTTGAATTCCGAGGCCTGTTTTGACGCCAGGAGCCAGGGACTCAAGTAGGAGACTGATCCAGCGGGACTCGTATCCGGAAGCGGGAGCCGACGCACGGACACGTGAAGGTACGTCCTGGTGATACGCCCCCCGCAATGCCGTCAGGCTCCGGAGACCACAGCCTAACCCCTGCCGGCCCCTATACGAACTACCGCCTGAAGGAGAGACTACACCGAGCAGTATACCGGTGAGGAGGGGCAGCGTCCGATGGGTGCAGACCCGCGTCGGAGGGCCGGGCCACACACGGCCGCGACCCACCATTAGGCGCCGGCCTCACTGCAGGCTGCAACGACTACCCGATGGGCCGCCCTGACACAAGCCGCCGCTGCAGCCCGACCAGTGGCGGGACACACGACTATGCTGCCGGCTCCTGGCATACCAGCACACAGCAGGGACTCCACGACGTGCCGTCCACCCATAGGCCCCCACAGCGAACCAGAGGTAGGAACGCAGCCTAGGGAAAAATGCAATATTCACCACCTTGAAGACTGCGGAGGCCTCGACACAATTGGACTGGGGGTAGGACTGACTTCTGCAGCCACTGTTAGCCGCCATTACAGACAAAGCACCCGGCCTACCTGCACATAGACTGCGACCTGCCTGCCCTGCTTTCACTGAGGGGCACATTGATTCTGCGAGTCGCTGCTCGGTCACTGCACGACCCCACCTTTGCTCAGATCACCATATTCTGCGACATCCATAATGAGTGGCAGGGGGACAAGAGGCCATCAGGCCTCAAAAATTGACAAATTTGTCTACCAAAAAGACCCGCCAGAAAACGCGAGAGGGGACTTACAGCGGACACCGCCCCAGCCCAGTGGCACACCAAATGACACCGAAAAGGTCACCCTGCAGGATGTGATGGCAACGCTGAAGATGATGCAATCATCAATAGGCACGATATCAACGGACATCTCCTTGATAAGGGCGGACTTTGCAAAGATGTCGGAACGGCTCGTGGAGGTGGAGAAGACAACCACCGGGCTCGTGGGAGACACATCGGAGCTTCAACGAAGAGTCCAGATACTAGAAGATGACAACGCCGCACTGAAATCTAAACTTGACGACAAGGAAGGCCGCTCAAGGCGCAATAACGTGCGTCTGATAGGTGTACCAGAAACGGAAGGTGGCCCAGCCCTGGACCTTTACATTGAGGACCTCATAGAAAATCAGCTCCAACCCAGAGGGTTATTGAACTTTTTCTCGGTGGAGCGAGCCCACCGAGTGCCCGGAGGAAAGCCCAAGCCGGGGGCGCCGCCCCGTCCCATCTTGGTAAGAATTTTCAACTTCAGGGACCGCGATGCCATTTTACAAACAGCACGCACACGCCCGCCGATAAAAATCGATATTTCAGAAATCAATTTCTATCCAGATTACACGGCGGCAGTGGCTCAACAAAGGAGAGGCTTCACGGACGTAAAGAAAGAACTGAGAGCTCGTGAACTCAAATACTCTATGCTCTTTCCAGCAAAACTACGCCTCGAATCGGAAGGAAAAACATGGTTTTTCGAGTCACCACGGGACGCCCAGGATTGGCTAGAGGGATGGAGACCAGCCAGAGGACCCAAGAATCGTGGTCCACAGCGCAGCAACGAAAATGGAAGCCCACGGATAACCGACGAGACAGAATAGCCAAGAAGCGACACACAGCGGACACGGCAGACTCTGCCCGGCACCGGCATTGTGACACTTGACTATTGGACTGGGACATCTGAATACACTCCTTGACAAGGCAAGAGAGGTGGCGGACTGTTGAGGGGATGGGAGAACATTTATCCACAGACGCAGATGGCCAGCCATGGTAAGCTTCGGATCATGGAAACAAGGGCCCATGCAGGTAAGAAATCCTGATCTGGACCGACACTGCATGGTTATTTACGGAGAGAGGGACTCGACAACGGACACAGAAGTCTTACCCCCACGAACAATACTTATAGGTTGGGACTGTAAGCACTCTGCTCAGTTGGGGAGGTGGAAGGTTCTTTATTCACCGGGCAGGGAGGCAGGGGGGGACAGGGGTTTGCACATACTGAGTTTGATTTGTTTTTGTTCTATGTCCCTGGCTTGGATAGCTTCTTCATGTACACATGCAGCATACACTCAGGCTCTTGTTTACACACCTAGATACATCACCTCGACTGCGGCACGTTCTCGTGAGACGTTTACTGCTCTGCATATACGTTACACCCACCCTATGGGACGATCATTGAGCGCCCTAGAGTTCGCACCAAGTAACAACTGGTCATCGGCCTCACCACAGGCACAACCAGTGGCACTATGGTTACACCTGAACACCAAACACTGTGACGGAACACGTTATATCAGGACTTGATCCCCAGTTGCAAAAATTGGTATCACCCCCACTGACAATCATTTCCTGGAATGTAAATGGGCTAGGACATAAAATTAAACGGACACTGGTCCTACAATATTTAAAACGTAAGGCACTCGCAATGGTACTCCTACAAGAAATGCACCTGACGGGCATGGCTACTAAGGCACTGAACCAATGGGGCTTTAAAATGGTCACGCATGCGGATTTCTCCTCCGGCTCCCGGGGGGTCGGCATTCTAGTCAACAAAAATGCTCCGCTGCTAATCAAGCGTACATGGGCAGATGATCAGGGGCGCTTTGCTGCAGTCTCATGTCAATGGGAGAGACGGACCTATAATATACTATCAGTGTATATGCCCCCAACATTACATCAAGGGGCCTTTCAAGATCTGGGGAAATTACTACTTGAACTCCCGGAGGGGGACCTGATCATGGGAGACATTAACGCAGTACTCAACACGGCGATAGATCGCCAACCTCCTTGAAACGCAACGAGGCCCAACCAACTCTTCAAAGAATTTCAGGATGCAATGGGGCTGGTAGACATGTGGAGACTGAAACACCCGAATAACCGCCATTACACATTTCACTCAGGAGTTCACAACAGTCTATCCCGAATAGACTATATGTTAACACTAGCGATACCGCCTGAACTGGTGACGGCAATAGAACATTTACCGAGAGGAATATCAGACCACTCTCCAGTCCTACTCACCTACACTACACACCCCACGAGGCAACAGAGAATCTACCCAATCTACCCGGGTTATTTAAAAAATCACAAAATTGCAAAGGCATTAAACACTGCAACCACACACTACTTTGAAGAAAACCTATCATCAGTTGACTCTCCATCAATCCTCTGGGAGGCCTTTAAGACGGTCATTAGAGGACAGGCCATCTCCACTATCACTAGACATAAAAAAGACCAAAGAGAGACCATTGAAGCGTTAGAATCAGCCATTCTGACAACAGAAATAGCCCATGCTGCAAATCCCACAGATGACAAGATGCACACACTCACCCTAGCGTCTCGCGAATACAGGACCTATGCAGACGAAATGGCTAAAACTAGACACACAGATACTCTGCATAGGATTTACGAACTGGGAGACATGACGGGAAAAATGCTCGCATGGCTTGAAAGAAAAGACGGAGCAGACAGATGGATAGCCCAGTTAACACTACCGGATGGCAAACATACTACCTCCGCCCAACAAATAGTGGAAGAATTGGCCTCATACTACGAAAAAGTATACACTGCACGGGGTAGCGTGACCGAAGAGGACTGCATAGACTTCCTACACAACATACCACTTACCACTCTATCGCATGAAGATGCACAAGCGCTAGAGAATGATTTAACAGTGGAGGAACTGGGGAAGGCGCTAGTAGCCTTACACACAGACAAAGCAATGGGACCGAACGGACTGCCGGTAGAACTCTATAAATCAATGGCAAGACAGATCATCCCTAATATGCTCCCCATGTATACTGACTGCTTAACACAGGGTACATTAACGGCTGATCAGCGATTGGCCACCATCGTCACAATTCATAAACCTGGCAAGCCACCCGACCGAACGTCCTCATATCGCCCGATCTCACTAATAAATGCAGACGCGAAAGTGTTAGCAGAACTGCTGGCACTACGACTGTAGCCGCACCTCACAACATTAATACACCCGGACCAATCGGGCTTTATGCCCGGGCAAAACACATCGCTTAACCTGCGACGTCTGAATGGGGTGCTCCACCGCATCCCCACACTCCGTGAAGAGGCAGCCGTTCTATCCCTAGACGCAACTATGGCGTTCGACCTTGTAGAGTGGCCATTCCTTTTTGCAGTACTCAGAAAGATGGGATTTGGCCCCAAGTTTTGTGGCTGGATTAAACTCCTATATACGGCCCCCCTTGCGCAAGTGGTTGCCAATGGCCATACATCACGTACGATCACGCTAGGTCGCGGTACATGACAGGGGTGCCCCCTGTCCCCTCTTTTGTTCGCCCTCATATTGGAACCACTGGCGGTGACAATACGAACGGACCCAGTGATCCGCGGGATCACATAGGAAACGGGCTGGGAAGATCGCATCTCCCTCTACGCTGACGACGCATTAATATACCTAATGTCCCCGACGACATCCATATTAGCCCTGATGGACGTCCTCAAGAAGTATGGGGAAGTCTCAGGATACACGATCAATTGGACAAAATCGCTTTTATATTTATTACACGGTCAAATGCCCGCACTCCCTCCAGCCTGTCCACTACAAACAGTAACCAGAGCGTTCAAATACCTTGGAATCTATGTCAATCCGTAAGACTCCATCTTTATGGAAGAAAACTTACAGAAACCCCTACAGAGGCTCAAATCGGATGTAACACACTGGCGCTCCCTCCCACTGACACTGTTAGGAAGGGCAGCACTCTTTAAGATGCTTTTGCTCCCACTGTTCCTTTATGCGTTGCGAAATACCCCATTCCAGATCCCTATCACTTATTTTAAGGCAATAGACGCAGAAATCTCTTCCTTATTATGGGACGGAAAACCGGCTCGTATAGCAAACTCTAAACTAATCCGTAGCTGGTATGATGGGGGGATTGCACTACCAAGTGTTAAATTATACTACTGGGCTGCACAACTAACGGTAGTCAACCAATGGATATATGCCCCTCACCATGGCCCAGCCTACAGCCTGGACAGGACTGTACTCCCCACAGATCAACTGATGAAGGCCCTCTACACTAACAAACGACGTCACACGCTCATGGGCCCTACGGCCCACACGGATAAGATCTGGCACACAACTCAGAGAGCCCTGGGATGGGAGGGGATGCTCACACTGGCCACCCCGCTATGGGACACGCGTCGCATTGGTACCTTGGCTAATACTAAGGGATTCAGGCAGTGGGACCTCATTGGTATCTCAAAGATAGGTGACCTGTGGAGTCGGGGTGAAATCATCACATTTGAAGCCTTGCAAGAAAAATACGGAATGGCGAGTACCGAGCGGTACCGCTACACTCAAATTAGACATGCCCTGAAAGGTGCCATTCCACCAGGAACGACACTGGCTGAATCCTCCCCACTGGAGGATAGACTCCTCACCGATCATCTTGAAAAGAAAGCAATCTCACTAACGTACCGTAAGCTGATAAACAATCTTCCAGACCCCACGGTGGTTCTCCGTAGCAAGTTGGAGGTAGAACTAGGAGACATAGACAACGAAGACTGGTTATACGCACTTGCATCGGCAAGAGACGCCTCAAACCATCTCAAACCATCATAGCGGTCGTGGTGAAAAAGAGCGTCTCCTGCTCTGTGCTTCCCTTGAATCCTATTGGGAATGCCGAGTCGATTGCCTTTATGATCAAATTGTCCCCGGGCCAGGCCCTGAAGGGGCTGCTGGTCTATAGACCACCAGGTCCTGTGGGTTCCTTTTTGGAGGATCTACAGACTGTCGTCTCAGAGTTGGCGTTGTCCACCCAGCACTGCATTGTGGCCGGTGATTTTAATTTCCACCTGGATGTGGCGGATGACCCTGATGCGGCCAAACTGCTGGATGTTACATCTCCGCTTGGTCTTATTCCATGCGTGACAGGGCCTACACATGAGAAGGGGCATACCCTGGATCAGGTGTTTTCATCGGTTCCACTTATGGAGGTTGCTACTCTGCAGATGCTCTGGACTGATCACTGGTTGATTAGTTTTTTGGTGCTGGAACGTGCGCGTCCGGATCACAGAGCGCCTACCTCGCTTAGACCGGCCTCGAGAGCGCTTTATAGAATAACTCCCGCCTTGCTCGAGCAGGCGCTGCTGGAGCACCCTTGTCCTCTCTCGGGTGACCTGGATAGCGACACGGAGACTCTGCAGCGTTGGCTTACCGATCGGCTGGATGATCTTGCCCCCAAGGTTGTCCCCCGGTCCACGGTGGTTCGGCATTCGGCCCCGTGGTTTACGGAGGTGCTCCGTGTGGCTCGTAGGCAGTGCAAGGTGGCCGAGAGGGCCTGGCGCCTGGTGTACGATGGGGAGGCTAAACTTGCCTACAAGGCGGTGTTGAAGACTTACCATCGGGACATTTTCGGTGCCAAGAGGGATTATCTGGCTAGGAGGATAGAGGCATCTGCGAACTCCTGTAAGGAGATCTTTAATATTGTGAGGGAGTTTACGATCCCCAGCTCCCATCCGCCCCCACCAGCTTCGGCGGATGCCTGGGCATGAGATCTCGCTGGTTTCTTCACAAATAAGATCAAGGCCATTCAGGCCACCTTCGCGGAGGAACCGGACGGAGGTAGCGGTGTGAGGGTGGATTGTGGACTGCCGCAGATTTCGGCAGCAGTGCTGTCCGACTTCCCCACTGTTTCCAGCGAGGCCTCTCACACGCTGTTGGCCAACCTCAAATCTGGTTCGCCACTTGACCCCTGCCCTGCCAAATTTTTGGCCGGGATGGCGGCAGTGGTGAACCCTTTGGTCAACTTCATCCTTAATGCCTCCCTGAGGGAGGGACGGGTCCCCAGCTCTTGGAAAAGAGCGATGGTGATCCCCCTCCTAAAAAAACCGGGCCTTGACACCGAAGTTTTGGCGAACTACAGGCCAATCTCGCTGTTACCAGCACTGGCGAAGCTGACGGAATAACATGCCCATGGGGTTCTTTCTAGTTTTTTGGAAGCCAATAATCTGCTCCATCCATCTCAATCGGGCTTCCGTCCTAATTTTAGTACGGAAACAGCCTTGATAGAGGTGACTGAGATTATCAGGGAGACTCTGGATGTCGGCGGAAGGGCCATGTTGGTCATGTTAGATCTTTCGGCGGCTTTCGACACCGTCCCCCATAAGGCGCTTCTAACCAGGCTTTATGACATCGGCCTGAGGGGGACGGTGCTCAGGTGGTTTACTTCTTTCCTGGAAGGCCGCCGCCAGACGGTCTGGGTTTCCCAGAGCTCCGCCGAGATGCCGCCATTGGGAGTTGGGGTTCCACAGGGTTCTGTGTTGAGCCCCACATTATTCAACATCTTTATGTCCCCTCTGGCGGCCTTGGTGGAGGCGTATGGGGCCCAGATCGTCTCCTATGCCGACGACACGCAACTCCTCTTCACATGCGGGAAAGATCAAGAGTTTGTGGGAGAGAGAATCCGGGACTGCCTGGCGCTGGTCTTCGACTGGTTCCAGCGGAACGGTCTGAGGGCCAACTCAGGCAAGTCCGAGATTTTATTTTTTGGTTGCGTTGCCGATCCGGAGTGGCAGCATTGGTGGCCGTCCGACATGAGTCCTCCCGCACAGTCCTCCGTGGTGGCCAAAAATTTGGGCGTCAAGCTAGACAATCAGCTGTCGCTCTGAACTCACATTCTTGGCCTGGCCGGCACCTGCTACGGATTACTGAAAATGCTCCGCAAATTTTTGCCTTTGTTATCTGAGGAGCATAGGAGGATTACTGTGCAGGCTCTGGTCGGTTCGAGGCTAGATTATGCCAACGCTCTTTTTCTCGGCCTTCCTGATTATCTGGTCCAGCGCCTTCAGGTGGTGCAGAACTCTGCTGCCCGGCGATCTTTGGCTTAGGGAGACGAGCTCGAGCTTCCGGCCTGCTCCAGACGCTTCATTGGCTCCCCATCAGGAAGAGGATCCAGTTTAAATCCTTGACCCTGATGCATAAAGCTCTGCATGGATCAGGAGCGGGCTATCTGCAGCAGAGACTAACTTTCTATCGTCCAGCTCGTTCCCTCCGTTCGGAAGCTCTTTGTAAAGCGGTGGTTCCACGGGTGAGGAAGGCCCGTGCGGGAGGTCGGTCTTTTGGCTGCAGAGCCCCCCAGCTTTGGAATCTGCTTCCATTTTCTCTTCGGAGTACTGCCAATCTGCTCCAGTTTAGGAGGGGCCTGAAGACCTGGCTTTTTAACTCCTAGTCTGTTTTTTAACTTCCCACTGTTTTTGCATTGTTTTGTTGTCTGTTTTTTAGCTGTGTTGTGTTATTTTCTATGAGTTGAGGGTGGAAAGCGTCGGGACACTCCCTGTGAGTAGCTGTACGCTATACAAAAACTGAATAACATAACATAACATAACATCTCGGCTAAAACTCGTACAACTAAAGATACTACACAGAATCTACTATTCCCACACTCTATCACACAAATTAAGACACGTCCCAGAGCCTGGATGCCTGAGAGGTTGCGGACTCCCGGGAACATACTTTCATATACTATGGGACTGTCCCAGAATAAAAACATACTGGTCAGAGGTACTGTCTGAAATTTCAAGAGCAGGCGGGGTAGAAATACAACTTGACCCGAGGTGTTGCATATTAAATATTTGGCTGCCTACGGAACTAAATCGAGGGCTACAGACCTGGGCAACACTGGGCATGGCACTTGCAAAGCGGAACATAGCTAGAAAATGGGGATCCGGCATAGTACCCTCAAGATCACAATGGGGAAATGACATGGATGCGGCGATGGTGGCAGAAAAGGCGGTATTTATACATAGGGGGTGTCCAAAAAAATGGTCCAAAATTTGGGGGAAATGGAATGAGTACCGGGGAAACCTATTTGAACCCCCGCAAGAGGTGTCTGAACCGACAGCAAGTCCTTAGGGCGTGAGCCGTGGCATAGTACAGACGTAAAGGCCGTATGTGCATGAGTGGTGAAAAAGGGGAGTAGAATATTATTTCTTGATATAAATGTTGGTTTACGTAATGTATTTCAAACACGTGCCATACAAAATGTGCCCAGGTAGAGGTACATCCAGAGGCCCACATATCTACTACCGGCACGTATATTGTATTACATGATTGTCGACGCTCACCGATCACCAAATACTGTATTGCTTGTGTAAAATGAAGACGCTAATGTATGTTTTTGCATGTAGGAAAACAAATTCTGCGTGTATTGTTACACTAATGAAAAGCCAATAAAAATTGTTTAAAAAAAACAAAAAACACAAAATGAGGAACAAATTGGGAGGGGCTTGTCCCCTCTGCTCCTTTTAAGAAATCGCCACTGTTGAAATGTATTGTTGATGTTAGCTCCTTTCTTACACTTTAAATCGACAATCTAAGGCCCATACGAACAGCGGGGAATTTTGTATGATGATTTTACTAAGAGATTGAGATTCAAGAAACCCTGCTCTATCGCTATATGTTATGTTATGGTATGTTATGATGTGTTATGTTATAGTTTATGAGCGTGCAAATATAAAAACATGTGTCTGCCGCTAAGAGATGAAGAGATTACCCAGTGAACCAAGCCGAACTGGAAGAAAGCAAATGAAGAAAAAACCTTAGCTACATTTTGCGCCGACAAGTCTGCAGATCTTTCGGAGAAACAGATGCACTGAAGAAAACTGTGCGGAGCACTATGCCTTAGCAACAAAGGTAAAGAGGAGAAGCATACTTATTATATATACTAGCTGTTTTTAAAGGCTTTTCACCATTACAAACGCAGAGATATCTTTTGCAGTATGATAGGGAGGGTGTTCCCCAGTTTGGCAGCTGTCACTGACAATGTTCAATCTCCTCCCTGTGTGGACTCAACGCAGTCTGGGAACTGAATGTATATGGTATCCCATAAACACAGTTCCGCGTCCCAGCTGAACAGGCCACAATGTGGAGGAGCAGCAGGAGTGGGAGTGGTGCTGGCATTCTAGTGTTTCTGTGTCCAAGCTGAACAGGGACAGGTGATTCTGGCAGGGTTGTTACGGACTACGGTGTTCCTGAGACTTCTGACAACGTGGCAGTCCTCCACCTGCAGTCCTGTTCTGGGCTACTGCTGCCAGTGCCTCAGAAGTCTCTCTCTACATCTAGGCCGATTAAGAAGGAGACACGTTGACCCCTGGAGTGTGGGTTGCTAATACCACCATCCCACTGCAGGAGCCCCAGTGCAGTAGCGATGCACACCCACAATCGCAGTTACTGAGCTAGCAGGCCGGCACTGTTTCCTGGGCCTGCATATACCACCTGTAATCCCACTCAGGGTCGTGGAGCCGTGTTTTCTGTCCCACGTTGCCCCCTCCCCCATCCTGAGGGGGTCATAACTAGCACCTTAGGAGGGAGTTTCGATCCTCATAGACTATTCTTGTTGGAATATCACAGCCAAACCGACTGTGCGGGCACTCTCCTCAAAAGAAGAGACACTACCATAACTCCCTTACAGGGAATGCCTCTAACTCTCTAGCTCAACTAAACACTATGGGACATTACGACTTCAATGCCCCAAATGTACTTCTCTTGGCTGGCACAGATACTTTGGATTACTATGTCATCTTAAGGACAGATTAGGGTTCCACTTGACTCAGACCCGAGCAGTCCGAAAATTTCTGCAAAGTGCTTCCTGCGCTGATTTCCAGTGATACTGTAATTGCTGTTATTGAAGCGTACAGATGCTTCCAATGCTGTAATTATTTGACTCCACCTTGCTGAGACCCCGGCCCCAGGTGCTAAGCTGGCGACCTGCATTACTTACTCCCATATTATGTGGAAAGGGTAGGGGGCTGAAACCTTCTGGTAACCCTTAATTTGGAATTCACTCTGGTATTATGTCCTCTCCTTTGCTGCAAAAGGAGACAGTCAACGTGCTGACTATAAGACTACCAGGGACTACTGACAAAGTGGTACATACAGTGCTGTATTCCACATCAGCAGGTACTCACTGGATTAGCTTGCACAATGCAACGTCAGTTGCTAACACCTCTAATGCCTTGAATACTCTTAAAAATGTTCAAGTGCAAGTCCAGGGGGAGACGGACCAGGGAAAGGAAGGGGCTAGCCTGCCAGACCCTCAGCATACCTCTCTGGTGCCAGATACCGGTGCTAGACAGCTAGACAGAGCACCCCGAGAGGGGGGATTAGGGATAATATTCCCAGTTTCCTCAGATTCAAAGCCCAACTTAAATCAACATCATCCCAGGGAGGAAAAAAGTAGGTTAGAAATAGGGGAGGAGAGGACAAGGGAAATATTTGTTTCCCAACAAGAGGGTGGAAATACAATCTCAAACCTAAACGTCCCACTGGCAGCATTCCCACTTGTCATCATAATGGTTATAGTTCAGAAGTTAAGGTACACACAGCAAGAGTCTACAGAGCGACTAATGGACAAAGCACATCATTGGCTGACCAAGTTCACTAGAATGGGCTCGCATATCCAAGGACATCTCCTTATGGCAAGGAGAACACCCTGGGTGGGACCAACTTCAAAATATATCACGGGGCTTGCATTGTAGTAAACTTTGATAAGTCACATCTAGTAAGAGAACTGTTAGGCCAACTCCGTATAGCCCCATTTGTAGGAGAGAGAATGGGATATGTCCCCTCTCGTATCAACTGATACCTCTGATGGGGCAAGGTCTCGTGAAAAAGGAGACTTGCTCGGATCCAATCTTCTTATGTAACTACTAACCTTATATTACAACTTGTTTGTGGAAATAACATGCATTCACATGACCCTTGAGTATTAGAACAAAGCTTGCCTATGTGTTTTACTAACCAGTAACCCAAGAGTGATGCTAAGATGGCTGTTAACTGAAATTCTTTAGTGCGCGTATGAGTCTACTGCACCTACATAGTATGACGTATCTAATGCGTGGAGGGACATTTCTGCACTTGTGCAGTAGCTAACAAGATGGCCGCTTGAAACGCACATTCTTGCCACCTGCATGCTGAAAACTAATTACAGCTATTCTACTAATGCTAATGCTGGAAGAATATTATTAAGTAAATGGGATTAGAGTAGGGATAGGGGGTAAACAGTGAAAACATTATTTTTGATTTTAACGTTTGTCTTTTTGACTCTTTTAATAGTACTTATTACTGGCCTGCAGTCATGAGCCACAGTCTATTCCCTCTCCTTTTGCTACGCATGCGTGAAGCAACCTAGCTGGAAGACGCCATGTCAACTTGAACATCGTCCAAGGCTGCAAACTGCTATATTAATGGGAATCGGAACGACAGTCCCTGACAACTACTGTTTTTTTCCTTCTAAAATGTGACAATTAAATTGGGATTTTAAACAAAGAACTGAAAGAAAATAATGAGAAATAAGCATGGTGTGATGATCACCTCCCCTTGCCTGTCCAATCAGAATTAGGAGTTTCATAAATTTGAAACATTTTTGGGAGGTACTAGCATACAGTAAAGTATAACTGAGGTCGTTTTTAGTTAGTTAAGAGAGACTGGAGACTCGAGATGCCAGAGGCCGGGATGCTGTCAGGGAGCCTAGAGAAGTCTCAGACTTAGATGCCGAAGAAGAATCGAATTACTGAACCAATTATCTTAAGCAGATTAATTTAGAAGATCGCAGAAGAATCTTGAGGAAATTGTCAGAGAGGGGTGCTACGCAAGCGTCAGTTATAGAGAGGTCGACTGTTCTGTCCTGATTCCTGTCCTGAAACCTTTGTTCTCAAGACCTTTCCTGGGGGACCCTTCCCAATTCCTATGCCTGGGAGTTGGTTTTCACACCTTAATAGGTAATTATATCTACATCTGTGTATGCGCCTATGTACTTTTCTCTCTGTCCTCTCCTTTTTCAAGCAGAGCCATTGCAAAGTATAAATGAAAGTATATGATTGATTATTTGAATCTTCCTTCCTGTGTGAGAATGAGTATGTTCTGTGCTGCGTAAATGGTTCATATGAATTTTAATCTAAGATAACATTTTAAAAGACATCCCGACTCTGTGACCATTTCTAATGTGTAAGTATATTAAAATCCTATGCCATTTCACCATCAACTAGTTCCAACCAAATGGTCCATTGACCAGAGGAAAGAACTTTTGATCAGTGAAAGGTTGGTTAGGGACTAGAGATAACTAATCTTGAGAATTACAAACACATGACCTCTGCTGATATTACCTGCGTGTTGTGAATGAATTTATGGGGCCAGGTGTGTATGTGGTGTTAGATTTCCTGTTGCTGGTAACCCGCTGGATCGCCTCTGAGAGGTTTACACTTTGCTAGTGGGATCCATAACAGTAATCGGTTAGCACAACTGTAAAGTCTAGAAGGTTGCGATTTACTGCCTAGGACTAAACATAATGGGGTCCATACGGTCAGTAGCAGGCCATTAGGTAGAGAGGTAAACAATAGCAAGATAAAGGACATAGTATAATAGAGGTTGATAAAATGGAACATTTCAGAATGTAGTAGCAAGAAACATTACAAAGAGTGGATAGGAGAAATTACAAAATCTGATATTATCTACCTCCAGGAAACATAAGAAGTGGGATCATTTTTTGGGGATGGATATCGATCCTATCAAACCTCCACATTGCCATCTACAACTGGCAGGGCAAAGGGAGGTATTTTGTCATTAATAGCAAATAGTGTCAGGATTAAAAAGTTTCCTAATGACTCCCCCTATTTCCACTTTTTGATTTTCAAGGGACAAGGTAATTGGGATTGTGGCAGAAGAAGTAAATAGGATGAATAATGAAATTAGCCACCAACATTTTAAACCCTTGAAAATCATCTGGATGGGAGATTTTAAAGTCAAAAATTCGACTTGCGGGGCAACAGATTGCGATGGAGACCCTGTTGTACATTTCACCCATACCCATTATGGGAGTGCCTTAAATAGGCTATTGATGAAAGGGAGCTTAGGAGTTCATTACAAAATAAATCAGGAATAATAGACAAAACTTTTGAAGGTGAAGGAAGTGGGTCTACAATCGTTTGTATAATTGCCTCAGATGATCTGATACACAGCATTAAAAACATTCAGGTACTGTCTATAGAGTATAGTGATCACTCCCTACTTACCTATGAATTGGATTGGCGAGAATATACCGAATCTGAGAAAAAGCTAGCCCAAAAACCTGTCCTAACTAGAAAAAATTAGCATATATTAAAATGTGATAGAGTGGATGACGCTAATCTATTTAACTCAATTCTCACATTGAATAATTTGGAGGTCATGACTTGCCTAGACAATACTGCCACTCTGACCCAGTTGTTGGGGCATTCGATAAATTCTAAAAGGTATTAAGCAATATTTAACCTGCCCATTACCTAATAAAGAGAGCCCATTGATGCTGTGGTTAGATAAAAATTGTTCAAAGGCACTAGCAAACCTGCATAACTCTTTGAATAGGGTTCCTAGAGATAACCAGCTTTTACGGCCCCTATGCTCAAGGTATAAAAAAGTTAGAGATCATAGGATGAAACACCTCAGAGAGGAAATATCTGAAAGAAATGATACCAATGATAAACGCTCCATTTATATAAAAGATGCAGGGGAACCGTGCTTAGATGTTCACATTGAGCATGATGGTTCTGTTACGCATTATCAAAAACACTTTCAGTATAATAATGGAGCAATTTACCCAGTAGACTGTCCAGAGTTGGTAGAGCACCCACATTTGACTTTTGAAATGGCACAAATTGAACTAGCCCTACAGCAGTCTTCCCCCCTGAAGGCTTCTGGACCTGATGGGGTGTTTGTCAATATCTTTTTAACTAATAAGACAGTGTGGGTTCTATTACTGGTAAATGTTACTAATTCTATAGCCAAAGCGGGCCCACCTACCTCATAGAACCATTCAATAATTGTAACAGTTTTGGAAAAGGGGTATGGATCCTATCCAAAAAACTATAGAGCCAGCTACCTAATTAATTGTACAGCCAAGTTAATTGGTTGTCTCGTACTGAACAGGCTTGAGGAATGGGTAGAGGAAAAGAAAACCCTCTCTGAGACCCAGTATGGTTTCCAGCGGGGCAAAGGAACAATAGATCAATGGCAGAATTGAATGATGGTGGCAGCAAAATACTCTTATGATAAAGAAAGGACAACTTTGTATGGCCTTCATGGATCTCTCCGCTGCATGTCATTGTGTGGCCAACAGTAAACTGTGGGCCATTATGGAGAGTTTGGGAGTGCATCCATTGATAAAAACTTTCATACGGCAGTTATATGTGGGAGCAACGGCAAGGGTCCGATACAGAAGACAAGGGGAGTGCTCAAAATCCTTTAAAATTGAAAAATGCATGAGACAGGGCTGTGTCCTTGCCCCATTCCTATTTGCATTTTACACTAATAAATAAAAGATTACTATTGGTGCCCCACACCTTCCCAAATCACATTTGCCATTCTGAATTAGGGCTATCGTATATTAGTGATTCGATCGAATTGGCTCCTATATTGTTGTGGCATTCAATATGGAAAAGGGACAGTGAACAATTGAATCAATTAGTGTTAAGGGATTGTTTAAAAATCGATAATGCACGTAGAATCCCATGGTTGAGTTATGTAAAGCCCACTCTCAAATCGCTGGGCTTACTCGATCTTTATGTGATAACTTTCCTAAGGCCAAGTGAAAAGAAACACCATTAATTTATTCAAATGTACCACCAATTTCACTAAAATAGTGCCTCAACACCATGGGGCCCATTAGGATGGCGGGCGGATCGCCCCCGCCAGGCCGGCGGTAGCCACCGCCGGACTGGCGGGGGAGATCCGCCCGCCATCCTTGCTGCAATGACCCGCTGCCATATTAACATGGCTGGGGGGTCCGCGGTGGACGGAAAGACCGTCCGCCGCTTTTCCACCCTGGTCAGCTTGAGACCGGGGAGGAACAGGGTGTATATGGTGGCGGTGTCTATCAGACACCGCCAGCCATATCAGGATGGGCTTTGTCAGATGGCCATGGAAAAGCAAGTGGTCTTCCCTTTGGGGGCCTGTTGCAGGCCCCCATGGGGAAGGCGAGGTGGGGGTGCACATGGGGGGTACCTGTGGTACCCCCTGCATTTGCATACACACTGCGGCAGGCACCGCACTTTGTGTATGCAAATGCGTGACAAGCATTTCTAACATTGCGGCGGGTGCTGGTGTAAACACCGCCCGCCGCAATGTTAAACATGCATGATGCGGGGGGGCGTGGCCAAGAAGGCGAACGAGATGGCCACCTTGGCTTGAAGCTCCGCCCGTCGGCCCTTCAAGCCATCCATTTTCCACAATATAGGGCTATCCTGCTCACAGTGGACACCTCCTGACAGCCTCTGCCTACCGATGTGTGGCCGGAGGGCTCCTGGGATCCTGGACGGTGGAGCGCTGGGCCGGCGTGAGTGGACTCGGCACTGACGGCGGGAGCAACCTTGCGGCCTCTCCCCTGTGTGGACTCGGCAGCCCGACGGAGCGGTGAGTGAGGCCTTGCTGTGGGCCTGGCGCCATTTGGTTCTCCTTCCCTGCAGCGCTTCTAGGCTCTTCCCCTGCCCCTCCCGCTGCGGTCCACAACTCGATCCCGGCATTGCGGAGCGCGGGCAGGTCTTTTTAGGGCCTGGTGTGTGCTCCCGCACCTCGATTTTGGGGTGCGGCGCCAGGCATGGCAGGCTAGCGTGGAGGCCCACCAGTGGCAGTGGTGGTGCCGGCCCGCCCGGGCGCGCAATCTCCCCTCCACCCCCCAGGCCCCCTCCTGTGCTTGTCTGCCAGCCCTGCGGGGGAGTGCTGCCTGTTTGTGTCGCTTCGTGGGGGCGTTTATTTGTTGATGCTTCTGCCACTTTTTGGGAAGTGGGGGTTCTGGAGCCTTTCGCCCACCCTGGACGCCTGCAGCCTCTGTCATCGGCCGGCTTCCCCCCGGAGCTCTGCCTATCAGAACTTATTGATCCCCGTCAACCCCGCCACACTCTGAGGACTGAGATGGGCCTTAACTGCCCTGGGCTGCTTTTGACTATTTGCTCGCCTGGGGGGTTCTGCGTAGGCCTCACTGCCCCATCATTCAGTGCCTCTCCCCGCTCTGGTCCGGGGCCCTTGCTGGTGGGCCGGTTGTTTCATGAGGGCAGTCCCTTCTAGGCCCAGACCTGTCGGTTTTCAGCGGCTACCAGCAATACACCTGTCTGGGTCGTATCCTGTAGCCTTGCACTTTGCCAAGTCCGGCCCCTGTCACTAAGTCTGCCACGCTCTGCCCCCGGGCCCCCTCTTGAGCGCACCTTTGTCCACCCTAAAATGTACTGCCCTCCCCTCTGAGCGAAATGGGGAAGAAGGATCCAGGCCAATGCAAGTTGACCTTTGACAAGCCTCCCAGTCCCGTCTCGGAAGCCCCCCCCCGACAACATGTAGCGGGGCCGCAGCCTTGAACGACATGGAAAGCCCTACCTCTCTTTCCACTGCCAAGCTGAATGAAATGAGGGCCGATTTCAAATTGCTGGATGGCTGCTTCGATGACCTCGACAGGAAACTGGCGGAGATGGGGTCCAAGGTGCAGGCCCATGATCGGAGGCTGGATGTGGTGGAGGCAAGAGTATCAGATATCGAGGACGGCGCTACGGCCGCACTCAAGCGGCTGGATAGAGTGGAGAGAATCCTCAAGGATGTTGCCATCAAGAATGAGGATTTGGAGGCCCGAAGCCGGCGAAACAACATTCGCATCCTTGGAGTTGCGGAATCGACTGCCACTGGGCGTATGGATGTTTTTGTGGAGAACTTGCTCACTGAACTGTTCGGCAGGGAAACGTTTACTCAAGGCTTTGTGGTTGAGCGGGCTCACAGGTCACTGGGGCCTCGCCCCCGGCCAGGTCTTCACCCAGGTCCGATCACTGCCAAGCTCATGAACTTCCGCAACAGGGATGCTGCTCTCCATTCAGCCAGGGACATGGGTGACATCCAGTGGCAGGGGAACAAACTGGCCTTTTCCCCAGATTTTACCATCATGGTCCAAAAGGCAAGGCGTAAATTCAATGGGGTAAAAGCTACGTTGAAAAATCTCGGCCTCAAGTATGGCATGCTTTACCCTGCAAGATTGAGGGTTGAGGTGAATGGTAGGACTCGCATCTTTGATACCCCCTCAGAGGCGCAAACTTTTTGCCAGGACTATAGGAAAAACAACTCAGGGGCTGCTGCCGCACCTAGAGCAACCTCCCCTTCTCAGGAGGGATTGCAGGCCACCATTGATCTTTTTTCTGAGCCTACAACTGGTTAACTAATTAATACATTTCTCATGGTGTCTTGCTCCACTTTATGCTTTTTTTGTTTATTTTTTTTAATATTTCCTACTTGCTTGAAAACATGTTCTTGATTAGTGCCTGATGGGCGTGGCGTCGCTGCGCCCCATGGTGTATAACAATAAGGTTCGGATTTGTATGGTTTTTTTGTATAGTATTTGCTCTCTTCTAGTATTTTTGCAATATGTGCACTGCACTCATTTTTGATTCAGGGAATTGGGGTTGGCCTCTTGGGGATTTGCAGGAGGTTGGGTGGTGGGTGGTGGATGAGATGTTTGTTCCCTTTCATTGTTTTCAATAGAATAATTGCTTGGTTTAGTTCTTTGTGGCATTGGACGTATGTGCATCACAACTTAATTTTGTTCTGACCGCTTCAGATGCCTAATGTTTAAGATAGGTCACCAGCCTGGCCCTTCCAGGCTCTCCTTGATGTATTGGAACGTTAGGGGTCTTAACAACAACAAGAAAAAGCGACAGGTCCTCAACTACATTGCTCGATACAACATTGATATCGTGTATATGCAGGAGACACACCTGTCTGACTCAGATTCCTCATTCGTTGCCAAGAACTGGGGCTCCCACAGATATTTCTCTAATTATAGCCGATATTCGAGAGGAGTTGCTATATTGATCCATCCATAGACGTGTTCCCTTTGCATGGCACAAAACTTGGACAGATGCTGAAGGTCGTATTTTAGTGGTGATGGGTGCCCTGATGGGATATAAGATCTCGTTTGTTAGGGTTTATGGTCCGAATGCAGATTCTCCTGCTTTCTTCCGTGACCTACAGGTGCGCCTCCTCACGCTGGATCCAGGATTGCTGATTCTGGGGGGCGACTTTAATCTACTGCTCAATCCAGCCAGGAACACTACGTCCACCTCCCCTGCTCTCAAGCCCCGCTCCCGTCAGGTCCTTCGCGACATATGTCTTCATTTCTCCCTGGTAGACGTTGAGGACAAACTGCATCCACAACTCCCGGAATTCACACACTATTCGGGGTTTCACAACACTTGGACCAGATTAGATTATTGGTTAGTCATCCCAAGGGTGGCGGGATGGATTAGTGGACTGCTTACTCTGCCTCGCATTCTGTCAGACCATTCACCGGTTGTACTTACACTCAATGTTCCCAGGCCTGGGGGGTACGAACGGCAGTGGCGTTTTCCGGGCAGGCCCCTTTTAGATCCAGTTTTTACTGAGGAGATCCGGCAATCCATAGACGACTATTTTTACATCAACACAGGCTCGGTGGACACCTGGGCGGTCCTATGGGAGGGATTTAAGGCATACATCAGAGGGGTCTGCCTCGCCAAACATGCGGGATTGCTTCGAGACTTGCGCGTCACATTGAATCGGATTAAAACTGATCTGTCTGCCCTGGACAGTGAGCTGTTGGTGAATGCATCAGAGGCGGGCAAAGCGCGTCGTCTTGCACTGATGATTGACTTTAGGGAAACAGCGGACCGTGAACTACTATTCCTCACAAAGCAGATCACTGCACGTCGCTATGGTGAAGGCAAACGTCCGGGCAGAGTTTTGGCACAAACTCTTCGCACCCCACGTGACTCCTCTTATATCACTGAACTCTCCGGCCCAAATTACTCTCTGCTTTACTCTACCCCGGATGTCTTTCTTTCATATTACAAGACACTGTATACGTCCAGAATTGCTGGTGATCTAAGGGGTCAGGGTACTTACCTGGCTGGGATCGCTATGGTCTATTTAGAAAAGTATATGCAGGACTTTCTGCCAGTTCCCATCTCCAAAGACAGTATAGTTGAGGCCATTGATGAATTGCGAGGCTCCTCGGCTCTCGGCCTGTATGGGTTTTCAGCCGACTTTTATCAAACTTATAAGGATATTTTGGTCTCGCGTCTCGTAGAGGTGTATGCTGAAGCACTGGAGGTGGGCCGTCTTCCTCCAACATTTAGAGAAGCGGTCTTTATTCTTCTCCCCAACCGGATAAAGACCCAAAAATGTGTGGCTCCTATAGACATCTGTCTCTATTGAACACTGATTACAACATCCTTGCCAAAGTAATAGCGATCCGGTTGTCCTTAATAATGGAATTCATCATCTCACCGGCACAGTCGGGGTTCGTGCCTCATCGGTCCACCTCTTTGAATTTGAGGACACTGTTCAATGTCCTACACCTGCTTGACCCCGCCACGGTTGCTGCCGCCGTTCTTCTAGACACGGAGAAGGCATTTGACTCTCTTGACTGGCCCTTCTTTTTATCCATAATGAGGCGCATGGGTATGCCTGAATATTTCGTTTCTACTGTGGCGCTATTGTATACAGAGCTAACTGCGAGACTACGTCTGAACGGCACTTTCTCCGCCCCTTTCATCTTGTCCCGTGGCACTCGGCAGGGTTGCCCCCTTTCCCCATTGCTTTTTATTTTGACTATGGACCCGTTGGGTCGTCATTTCCAAGAAAAACACCTACATCGTGGCCTCCAATGCCGCACCGGGCCCCTCTTAATTTCGCTATAAGCGGACGACACAGTATTATATGTTAGGATGCCCCATCTCAATCTTGGGCCCCTTATTTTAGAGATCACACGTTTCGGTGAATTTTCTGGATTAAACATCAACTGGCATAAATCAGTTATCTTTCCACTTACCTCCAGCACAATACCTTGGGAATGTTTATTCCCACTTGAGTGGTGCCAGGATCCGGTCAAGTATCTGGGGGTTCACATCCACCTTGACACCACCACTATGATCCGATTAAACTATGGACTGGCGATTAATTCTCTCGAATCTCAAATTGTGAAGTGGCTGTGTCTCCCACTATCTATGGCCGGGAGAGTCGCTATTATAAAAATGGTGGTCCTTCCACGGTTTCTGTATCCTTTTAACAACATCCCCATCCTGCTTACTAAAACCTTTTTTGTGCAGTTGCGCTCCTTACTACTGCGTCTTGTCTGGGGAGACAAGGCCCCACAGGTTAGCTGGCGGATTTTGACTTTGCCATACGCTAGGGGGGATTCAGTGTCCCGGATTTTTATCTTTATTATTTAATAGCGCAATGTTGCTACGCTCATGGATGGTTTCACCCCGACGCTCGTATTCCGTATTTGAAACCAGAAGCTGATCTGGTGTTCCCCGCCCCCTTTCTACTCTCTTGCCTTTTGGATTTCCACGAGACCCCGTGACATTCAGACGGTTTCAACTACTTGCTGGGCAATGGGGTAGACTTTACAGACTGTTGGGCCTTGAACGCCTGTATTCACCATCGCTGCCTCTACCGAACCCCTCTTTGTTCCCAATAACTGGGGAGGTGTTGATTCAGTGGACCTTGTCCAAATTCCACATTGGCACAGTGGGAGACCTGTTTCTTGAGGGCCATGCTTTTTCTGTTTCGGAGGACGAGCGATTTTCTGACCGCGCGTTTATGGACACATTTGTATTAATCCATATTTTATATACGCTCCAGGCCGCTTTTCCCTCTTTTCCGTTAGCGCCGGAACCACCCCCCACCACTGACGTTGCTTATACAACAACCTACCAGTGCACATTTGGTTTCCAAAATGTATAGACAATGTAACAAGATCATCCCCTCAGCTGACTCCAGTGTGCGCGCTGCGTGGGAGGTGGATCTGGGTAAACCTATTACTGATGATCAATGGGAACAGTGCTGTAGGGCTACAAAGGAGGTTTTCTTAAACAGTAGGCACAAACTCCTTCATTTTAAATTCCTCCGTAGGATGCATCACACACCAGCACGTTCACACAGAATAGACCCTAATAGGTCACATCATTGTCTGAAATGTCGGGCTCCTTACGCTGATTTCGCCCATCTCTCATGGACATGTCCTAAAATACACCAGTATTGGTCCCTGGTACACTCCACTCTAGGCAACATACTTTCCATTCAATTGGTTCCCACCCCTGAAATTGCTCTCTTTGGGCTACGTATCCAACTTTCCCCGGACGGTACGAAGACTTGCGGCATTGGGCTTCCTTTTGCCCAAAAGTAAGGTTGCTCTCCTGTGGGGTAGTAAGAAATCCCCATCCTTGGAGGCTTGGCTTAGGGGTCTTGCATTTTGTAATACTGACTGCGAAGAATACGACACTCTGATCCCGTGTTCTTCCCGAGCTTTGGACATTTGGGGCTCCTATAGAGCATACATAGCTAGGGTTCGTGCTGATCAACATGCGCAAAGTACTAATGGTATTGACCCTACGGGGATTGGCTAGATCTTTATATCCAGGCGCGCATGTCTGTAATATTCTGCTTTCCTTTTCCCCTGTGTCCTTTCCTTTGGGTTTCCCCCTTTTTTGAGCTTATGCCTATGATGCCGCCATGTTACATGAAATGTCCTTGTTCCGGTGAGCCGCACCAAATTGTAGTATTGTACATCAATGTTACAGTAACAACCAGGACCTTTGTTATTGGTACATCTGCGATCCATGGCACCCCTCCGTCGACATGTTAAGGGTTATAATTTAACTGTCATATTTGCTTTGTTTATATCATCATTAATGCACTTTGAAATGGCATGATTTTCATATTCCTGTATGCAAAACTGGGAAAATAAAAGATTTTAAAAAAACAAAAAAAACATGCATGATGCACCCTCCACTGTGGCGTGTGCATCCTAATACCCCCCATGGGACCCCCGCCCTTATGGCGGGCGGTCCCTTCCCCCGATGGGATGGCCAGCGGACTAATTCTAATGACCCCCTATGTGTGTTAAAAACTATTTGGCTTTATTCATAAAAACATATAATCTATTATACAGGTAAATAAATATGTGCAAAA
Source organism: Lissotriton helveticus (assembly GCF_964261635.1). Taxonomy (NCBI): domain Eukaryota; kingdom Metazoa; phylum Chordata; class Amphibia; order Caudata; family Salamandridae; genus Lissotriton; species Lissotriton helveticus. Next base: position 1,630,785,730 of record NC_136061.1, on the reverse strand, counting down.
ATCCAGATTATCATCATGCAAGGACATAACATTCTTATCGTTAATACATTGACCATAAACCTCGATGTTGTACCATCAAGGGAATACAATCTACTTGATTTCTTCTTGTCACCCAAGTAGGAAGTGTTTTTCGATACAGCACTACATAAACACTTCTTACAGATGCTAGAGACATAAAAATATAAAGAAGGGAGAATGCATTAGACAATCATATTTATCATCGCAAAATCACTAATCGCTTGAGATCATTGATTGAGTGCATGATTGTATAAAATGATGAATATCTACAATTTCAATCAGTGCCTTCTCGATTTAGTGTAGAAACCTTTTTGCATTCACACATTTCAGTGGATTCCTATTGTTCACAACCACCTTCAAGTAACATGCACACTAGAAACAAGCTGAACCAAACTAAAAATACCCAAATAGGTTCAAACAAGTTTTGAGTTGCTTGTGTTCTGGTTCAGAGAGGACCTTGCCTAGCAGTGGGCTGGACTGCTTCTACTGGAGCAGGGCCAACACTGATTTGCATATAGCTGGGTCCAATCTGAGGTGTCATGGTGGGCAATGAAAGATGGGTAGGAATGTTACCCCCAGCGATTGCCAGTGGTTAGGCTAGTTGCAAACATTCCTTCCATCACTGTTTGTGTGTCTGATGTATCAACCTCAGTGGTCAAAGTTATGCCTAGCTGTGGGTCCAATGCTCACTGTGCTTCTGTAACTCAGCTGCATTTTATTGAAATGGCCCAAATAGGAATAAATTAGTTTTGATTTGCTTGTTTCCCTCTTACGAGAGTACTCAGGTTTGCAATTTAGGATGGACTGTTCTTACTAAAGAAAAGGTAAAAAGGCTGATTTGCATATGACTGGGTCTAATCTGGGTGGCATGGTGGGCAAACAAACAAACAGTTGGTTTGAATGTTACCCCATGGGATCAGCCGCAGCCCCTGCAGGTAAAAGGGGTGGGAGGTGGGGACAGGTGAGGGGGGATTTCGATGGGAACAATGACAAGGGGAAATTAAATATTAATTTTCCCTTGTCATCGCTCTTGAAATCCCCCTCAACCGGCCCCACCGCTCTTACCTGCACAGGCTGCGGCTGCGGCTGCTTGCGATTGACAATGGTTAGACTATTTGAAAGCATTTCTCCCAAGTGTTACCGTAACCGGATGTGGTTAATCTACTGGACATAGGCTTGCTCTTCAGTTCAAATATACAAGATCAGCAAATCAAAAACCAATCTAGGCAGAGCTAGAAAGTGGCCAGAGTGGAGTTCCGTTTTTACTCTCATGGCGTAGACCTATCTTGACAAGCCACAAGGTTATCAGCTTTAATGCATAGGCCTGCATTTCATGGTGCTGCCCGCTGTTATGCAAGAGCATAAAATGATTAAGCAAGGCCTCATTTCAAAGGCTTGGTAGAGGGCGCTATCACTGTTTTAAAAGTTAAGATAAGCAACTGTTATCTGGTTTGTTAAATATGTGAAGGGAATTCATGAATAATGATGGCTTTTCTTTTAATATGTTGATAGTCTGCAACACAGAATACCATGATTGATGAGTGTTCCAGTTTAAGTATTGAGGCTGGCTTGTGTAAAAGGTGTAGGAGATTCTATAGTGTATGTTGTACACAAACAAACAGTAACGATTGCTGTTTATTATGTTGCAATTGTTTTAATCAGCAATGCAGTATGTTAAATTGTGAATTAAATTCACTGTGTTCTCGGGCGGGCATGTTGCAGGTAGTAAATGTCCTGGACCCGCAAAATCAACACAAGCTGTCCCAGTGAAGAGGGTACAGAACAGCCTTCCCAGTTCTGGCAAGGAACATCTATGCAAAGAAGGGGTTCTCTAGTGAGCAAACAACACATGAATAAGAATTAGGAGAAGATTTACTAAGGGCTTGCATTGAGCCTGCGTTATGCAAGGCAACACAACCTCTTAAGTGGGATTTACTAAGCCATGCAAAACCACCTTGCGTGGCTCTGTGTGCAGTAGTAAATCTAGAGTAAAGCAAGGCAGTGCTAATCACTGCCTTGCGTTACCCTGCGTTGAGAAGGCATTCCATTGGTGGAGCTTGGCGTTCCCGTGCATCCTCATATGGATTTTGACGCAAACTCAGATATACTAAGGTCAGTAAACCTGGGATTGCGTAAAAATGATACACCATCCCAAGTGATTTCTTCTCATTAATTCCCCTTTCCATGCAGGAAAGAGGAAAATGCTTTAAAGGATTGCTTTTCTGATGGTGTTCCTTCCTTCAAAATGTAATCCCGCCTGTAATGCAGGCACCCTTGCTCCAGGGTGCAAGAGTGCATGCATTGGTGCTATGCAGCCCATGGTGAGCTAGCAAAGGAAGGCAGCAGAAATGGGTTTTATCTTAGTAGATAGGCACATTTTGGCTCTCCCCCTTTTATGCAGTTCAGCGCCACAAGTTGTCTTGCTGCGTTGTGTTGTATGACTTCTTTGTAAATCTTTAATTATTCGAGGGAGTGGCCCAACCAGCCAAGGGACTGGGGGCCAACACAAGCAGTGCAGAGTGAAATTTCCCTTGGACTTAGTGTCACTAACAAACACTGGTGCCAAAATAGAGGATCTCCGCAGTTATAAGTACAAACACATTGCAATTGCGACTCCTAAATCATCAAAGAATATTCGAATTTATTACGTAATCAGTAAAAACTATTAAAAACACAATCATGAAAAATTCAATACACATTCATGGTCCCCGAATAAAACAATCATAATCAGTTAAAATACATTGCAAAAAAGAGACATAATAAAGTGATTCATATCAAAAACATCTTGGGTCATTAATCCGTTGGAATCTTGAAAACAACGTCAAGCTAGTATTAGCGAACACTAGTTCCTCTGTTTTAATAAAAACAATAGCGTTGACGCGTTTCTGTGTGCTGCCTGATGTGCACCACCTTTTTCAAGACAAAGTACTGGGTTGTCTCTCTTTTTTCGTTCTCAGTATTAAAAATCAATTATATCTGATCATAATCATGTACTTGACTTGTAGAAATACTTCCTCAGTCGTTCAATGTGGACGTTATATCTTCCAACTGTGAACTCCTATTCACCACATGGGGGGGGGCCCTATTATTCAGTGAGTCGTAGTATTTATTTGCTCATCCGAATCAAAATTAATCCGGCACTTTAGGCAGGCTGATAAAATGCTGTGCCGTCAAGTCTGTGGAAATGCGCTTTATACCGCAGTCCCAAGTGCCCTCCGTGTTCAAAGCTTCCAGCTTCTGTAAACCTCTTTTCCGGGCGGCGGATGAAATAACGTCTCGCCCCCAATGGCAGCGAAAAACTGCCATTGAGGAAGTATTTCTACAAGTCAAGTACATGATTATGATCAGATATAATTCAGAAGGACTGTGATGTGGGCGAAAGATGACGTTGTAAAGCGTGACTTTGCATGGCTTCAAAAATATGACTTTCAGTTTGTGTTGCACCATCTAGCAATGCAAACCAAGTCATAAATATGGCCCTTAGTTGCCATCATTTTGCATTCCACTTGTTTGACCAAATGCCCAACATTACACCTGTGCACTACTTTGTACAATTTTTCATCTGTTTAGGGAAATCATCCTTTTGCAAATGAACACAACATAACCCAAGCAGCTGATTGTTTGCGACATGTACGATTTAGCACTATTTTTTACAGCAAAAGTATCCTCACATCCAAAATGGACATGAGGATGCATTTCACCCTAAAAAATATATTGCTTAGTGCAGGGTTTGTGATTACATTACATTGTGATTACATTAATTTTTAGTCATTTTCTTGAAATGTTATATAACAAACGACATGAATTTTGTTTAGCAATCCCTCGCATGCTTACTATGGCCTGTCAATGCAGCTGTAAAACATTGTTGACAGCAATATTTGAATTGCCCAGAGCTATTAGACTGCATTTTAATCACGTTTGATTGCAGGCTCATGACTGACTGTTGTGCTACCAAATCTGTAATGTCACTTCAGAATGTTTAACAGAGACAGGATAGTTGTCAGCGGTCCCGAGATTCTAATGCACTTTTAATTGGTAAGTCATGCACTCATGTCGCAGTGTATCAGGATCCAATAATGTGTCATCACCGCTCAGCTGCCTAAGGGGCTAGACTGTTCTTCTAAATGCTTATTTCATTATGTGGCTCAAAACCCAGAACAAAGTCAGCTCCCGTGCCTAAATGCAAAATGATGCCCCACCTGTAGAAGTTGATGAGGGCCCCTAGTCTCCTATATCTGACAGATATTCATTGTCATTGGGCTGAATGGGACTGCTCTCACAGGGTTAGGGCCCCCTGGTGGTTTGAAGGATTCGCTGACACCATGGGCTGCAGGGACCTGTGGTATGCTTCTGGTCCGCTCGGATAATCTTGAAACTGATTTTTACCACCATGACCATCGGTGCCTGCTGTCTGTGACTTACAGAGGGGCCCAGATATACATACAAGTCAAGAAACGCAGGCCAGCAAGTAAAGTTGCTGTGCTGTGATGCGTCCATGAAAGGGAGAGAGAACCCCTCTAAAGATTTGGTGCTGTTCTGCTCTTTTTTGGTGCTGTTGCACTTTAGTCAGTAATATGCCAATGCAGAAACCCATGCTCCATAGTACAAGGACGTCTATGTTGCCTTAAAACATACTTTTTGTACTGGTAAGGGTTCCTTCCAGTACAAAAACAATGTTTTTTTTAAACATTAATTTATTGGCATTTCCAAAGTTATTATAAACCCTTTACAGGATGCATGTGTTACAATCTCTACATTACAAAAACTATACGTTGAGGCATTTTCTGCTTTCTATGTATGCTGTACAAAGCAACACATGTTTGAGGTGGGAAAACAAGCAGCGGTGGCTCCTCTGCATTGGTGGAGGAGTGTCGACCCACTGCCTAGCTCAGAGACAGCAAATGAAAAATAAAATGATGTTCTTGCATTGTTTTATTTTACATTTGCCTGCTCTGAGCCAGCGCTGTTACGAGGGGCGGGGCAAGGCATGGGAGGGGGGAGGAGGAGTGATCCATGCACTCCCTAAGTGCTCATGTGTGTTTGGCTAGTCGTCACGGGCCAACCAAAACATACATGCGCACTTAGGTTTCTCCAGCCTGGCTACATTGAGCAGCCAGGCTGGAGAAACCCCACCAGACTCCTTGGCCTGAGTGGAGCATCTTTCTAGCCTGCTCAAGCCAATCCCTGCACTGCTTTGCAGCACGGGATGAGATAGGAGATTGAACTAGGGTCTGCTGGGACCAGGACGAGGATAAGCAGCGTGATGCAATGCTGGATGTGGCTGGCGGTTAAAGGTGAGCATTTTTTAAAGTATATTATTTCGAAACCCCCCAGTCCTCCCCCTCCCACTTCCCCCTCCTGCGTTCTCGCCATCCGTCCCACCACCCTTTGTTGCTTGCGGACACCACTGAAATCAAGAGGGAAATAAAAAAAATTCTCCTTGTTACACCGGTATTGAGAAGGCACAGGATTTAGGCCCAAATCACTGTCTACAGTTTTATTAGATATAGATTTGTGAATAAACCAATAGGTGGCTGTATGGGAAAAACAACAATGCCTCACCCATGGAGCGTTTCTTTGACACAAAGTCTCAGAAGCCAGCTTATTCTGCAAGTTTGCCTTACTTTCGGTTACAATCCAATGCACTGCATTGTAAATTCCACCTGAACACTTTGCATCAGGTTTGCTTCAGAAAAGTAACAGAACCTTGATGCAAAGCAATTGTAAATCTAGGCCTATGTATATAGAATTATGTAACAGTACCCAACAGGGAACCTTTAGAACCTGGGAACTGCTGAAGCTGACTTTAACTGTCCTCTTAAAATGTCAGATGTTTTATTACCCTGCGGACACCAACTTATTTTAACCTCAAAACTATATCCAATGGGGAGACGCGCGAGCGCGTCAACCAAGATGGCCACCGCCACCGGAGCTCCGTGATTCTCGGAGCCTTAACTTTCATTAAACGACGAAATCCTGTCACAAAGTCGGCGAAAATACCGGCGCTTGCCTCCTGATGCATATTCTTACCTGTGGAGTCGTTTTCTGTCGAGTTTCTACGCCGGAAGTGTTTTCTCCAGCCTCCATGGTTTCTGCTCCCAGCTGCTCCTCCAGGTATTGCCGGACTTGAGTGCCTGGGGGCGGAGTGAACTTTATGACAGAGGCTGGCTTGGGCCTAGCTCCGCCTACTGTCCTGTTTAGCTGCTGCACCTGGGGTTTTACAGAGTTTTTGGCGTTTTTGTCCTTATTTACTACATTTTTCTCAAATTTTGAGGTTATTCTTCCTCATTATATTTATTTTACGCCTTAAAGAATATTATTTCACCTCAAAATGGATTCCAAGAACTCCTCCACTAATAAAAGGAAGCAGCAGGTTTCTCCTCCTCCAACCAAATCTAAGATGGTGGAATCCTCAGAACCTTCCCTTGCTCTAATTTTGGAGGAAATTAAAGCCTTACGTCTGACACCATTGCCTCAGAAGTCAAGAATGTTCGTAAAGATAGGGCTTCTATTTCGATGAAGGTGTCAGATAATGTCATTAAAATTCAGGATAACAAAAATAAGTTGGACGCTTTTACACCTTTAGTGGCCAAAATTATTCCAATGCACACTCAGCTGCTGGACTTGGAAAATCGCAATAGGCAATATAATCTTCGCATTTTTAATTTGCCTGAAGAAGTTGAAGGGACTAATTGTCGGCTTTATCTTGAATCTCTTCTACCTGGTCTTTTGAATATTAAATTCACAGAAAAATTTGAGGTTGACAAAGTCCATAGAGTCCCTTCACACCGGAATCCTCGTCATACAAAGCCGCGGCAAATGATATTTAAGGTACTGCGTCATCATCATTTGGTTCTTATTCGAAAAGCTGTGAGAGAAATCCCGTCATTGTTGGTGAATGGAACCAAAATCTTCATCCATCAAGATTATGCTAAAGAAACTGTGGCTATTCGTAAAGAATTCTCTTCCCTTCGTCCACTGCTGAGAAGCCTTGGTTTCAAATATGGACTATTTGATCCTTCTACAATGCGTGTCTGGAAAGATAATGTCTCCAAATCTTTTCAGCGTCCAGAAGATCTTCGTCTTTTCCTTGAACAACAAGCTCCTCCATCCATGGATACACAAGATCCTAATTCTTGAATTGAGTTCGCTGACTTCATGTGACACGTTTATGCATAATTTTCTTCATGGGCTCGAACGGTAACTGGCCATGCTTGAGGAACGGGTGTGCGTTTCCTTGTCTTTATTCATGTTGCTTGTTTGTGCCTTACTCTCTCTTTTATGTTTCTCCCTCTCCTATTTTTCACTTAGAGTTACTCTTTTAACCTGTCTTTCTCTTCCTTCTTCTTGTTTTCTCTCCTTTCTCTTAAATCCTAATGGCTAATATTCATAATATTAAAATTGTTTCTCTTAATGTAAAAGGTTTAAGACACCCAATAAAACGTATGAAAATTTTAGATTATTTAGGTAATTCTAAAGCTGATATTTGTTTTGTCCAAGAGACACATGTTGAAGATAAAGTGTTAAATTATATGAACAAAAAGTGGGTAGACTCTATTGTCTCTTCACCTGCTAAAGGTAAAAAGAATGGGGTCGCTATTTTGTTTGCCAAAAGATTACATTGTCAAATTTTAAATACGATTTCAGATTCTGAAGGCAGATATATTATAGCCAAAGTTAAAATACATGACTCTATTTTCTTTTTGATTAATGTATATGGCCCTACAGCTGATGATCCGGTTTTCTGGGCTACTGTTACGACTGAAGTTCTAAAGTTGGGGAATGTTCCTTTGTTTTTTGGGGGAGATTTCAATGTTTTTGCGGATCCCTTGTTAGATAGACTATCTACCTCTAGATTTCGACCATCCAAGACTTTTCATGCCTTTAAGACTTTTCTTCATACCACCAAGTTAGCAGATATTTGGAGATTGCACTATCCCACTGGTAAGGAGTTTTCCTTTTTCTCCAATCCTCATAATTCCCATTCCAGAATTGACTATTTTTTGCTTTCCCCCTCTCTCATTCAATTTGCAAATAACCCTATCATTGGTACCATTGACATATCAGACCATGCAATGATTTCATTTGTTTTAAATGTTTCATCTTCTTTTGCTAAACAATCAAGATGGCGTATGAATACTGATATTGTCCTTAATGACACTCATAAACCCAAACTGTTCCAAGCGATTCAGGATTATTTTACATTCAATCCGGAAGGCTCTACCTCTATTACTAATCGATGGGATGCATTTAAAGCCTATGTCAGAGGTACTACAATTTCTATTATGGCACATGAAAATAAGAAATTTAATTCTAATGTCAAATTTTTAGAGAAACAAATAGCTCATTTTGAACGTTTATTCATTACGTCTAATGATCCTCAATATAAACTAAAACTACAAAAACTAAGATATGAATTTAATGCTATTCTTAGTACAAGAGCTGGGGTTCAGCTTTCTAAGTCCAATGCTAAATTCTGCTTTAACACCAATAGGTCTGGTAAGCTTCTTGCTAATTATTTACGTATTAAAAGAGATAAAACGCAGATTACCTCCATTCGAGGCCCTCAAGGTAAAATTGCACTTTCCCATAATGATATTGTTCAAGAATTTTTATATTTTTATTCCACATTATATAATAAACCAGATTTTTGTGATGAGTCTCTAATTGATGCCTTTTTAAAACATTCTGATTTACCTCATATTTCTCCCTCTGATAAACTTGGGTTAGATTTGCCTATTACTAATGATGAAATCCTATCTGCCATTAAATTGCTTCCAAAAAATAAATCCCCTGGTCCTGATGGCATCCCTGCCAAGTTCTATAAAGAGTTTCAAAACCATCTTTCACCTTATTTGTACCAGATTTTTTCTCATTTTTCTTCCTCAGGTACCATTTCGGGCTCTTTTTCAGAAGCATTAATTGTTGTACTTCCTAAACCTGATAAAGACCCTACCCTTGTTGCTAATTACCGTCCCATTTCTTTGATTAATCAGGATTGTAAATTATATGCTAAAATTATTGCCTCTAGGTTAGCCCCTGTCCTTCATTCTATCATCCACCCTGACCAATCTGGTTTTATGAAAAATGGATACTCTGCTAACAATACGAGAACGTTATTACATATTATTGAACAAAGCTCCACAATTCCTGTCCCCGCTGGTGTTATGGCATTAGATGCAGAAAAAGCTTTTGATAAAATTCATTGGCAATTTTTATTTAAAACCTTATTATCTTTTAATTTTGGGCCATCTTTTATTCGTATGCTTTCTGCTTTATACTATGCTCCCACTGCTCGATTGTTTATTAATGGCCAGATTTCTAACCAATTTTCCCTTTTTAGAGGAACTCGTCAGGGTTGCCCCCTATCCCCTCTTTTATTTTTATTGGGAATTGAGCCATTTCTTAATTTCATTCGTAAATGTGAAAACATTCATGGTATCACTATCAAAGATGTTACTGTTAAGACTTTGGCTTATGCTGATGATGTGTTATTATGTATTAGTGATCCTGCTTCATCTGTTCCATTTTTACTTGATATTATTTCTAAATATTCAACTGTGTCAGGTTATAAATGAAATGTTAGTAAAACTGAATTTTTTCCGTTAAATATGTTCTGTACTCCTGATATGTTACCTTCGCCGGATATTGTCTGGCAAAAGAGTAAGTTGAAATACCTTCGGATATTATTTTCCTCTTCCCTCCATGCTACCTTGACATTGAATTGTGAGTTCATTCTTGAGTATATTAAGCAAAAGACTTCCAAATGGTCTTCCCTTCATCTTTCCTGGTGGGGGAGAATGGAGTCTATTAAAATGACTATTGCCCCAAAAATATTTTATTCTCTTGCTATGATACCAACTCAATTTCCGCTCAAGTTTTATAAATATATTGATAAACTATTATCTAAATTTCTATGGAATAATAAGCCTCCCCGTATTGCCTATAAAAAGTTGAAGATTCCTAAATGCCAAGTTGGTTTTGCCTTACCTGATTTCTTTCTATATCATAAGGCATTTATCCTAAAACAAAGCTCCTTATGGTTTAATATTTCACCTATTGTTAGTCCTCCTATTTGGTTTCATATTGAAACTTCCCTTGCAAAACCTTTTCCTTTATTGTCCTTGTTAACTATGTCTCCTACCTCCAAGATTATACATTCCTCTTCCATAATCAAATCATCGAGATTAATATTTAATGATTTAGACTCCAATTTTGCATCCCCTTTGCTTTCTACGGGTGCATTTGTCCCTATGGCACAGCGCCTTGATCAAACTAAATAGGAATGTCTCTTTTTGGTCTTCCTGGATTGCTAAAGGTATTTTCTATCTTAAAGATGTTTTCTTAGATATTGCATTTATTCCATTTAATCAACTCCAATTAAAATTTAATTTACCATTATCAGATTTATTAAAATATCAATTTCTTTGTAATTCTATTTTAGATTCCTTCCCAAATGGTATCCCATCTACAGTGTTAGCTGATTTTGTACTTTATGTCAATACTGTTTCTTTGTCTTCTAAAGCAGTTTCTGTATTTTATAAGAAACTTACCGTCTCTTTAGGCTCCAATGTTGATACAATTTCCACTTTTTGGAATACTGAGCTCTCTTTGTCTATATCAACTGATTGATGGTCATTAATTTGGACTAATAGTATTTCTGGATGTTTACCAGTGTCAATTTATCAAACCAATGCTTATATTTTGTTTAATTCTTTATGGACTCCATTGCGTTTATTTAAATCTAAATTATTACCATCAAACCTATGTTGGCATTGTAATTTACATCCTGGTCCTTTACGTCACATATTATTTGATTGTCCTATTATTATGAAATTTTGGTCTGAAGTATGGAATGTGATATTGAAAATTTTACCTCTTTCTGATTTACTCTCTTATATTTTGATCATATGTAAATCAGTTAGTTTGAGTGTTCCTCTTGATGATACTGAAGCAAAGTTATTTAATTTTTTGGTTTCGGCTGCGTTAAAATCAATTACTTTTTGTTGGAAGGATGCTACTTCTCTTTCAGTTCATGCTTGGTGGTCTTGGATTATCTTTACAAGAAGAGGTGCTCAATTATCTTTACAAAGTGTTCATCATAATTCTTCACAGTTTCAATCCTTTTGGTCTCCTATAGATTCATATGTAAAGTTATGATCCTTGTTTTCTTATTGTTCATATGTTATTGGTAACTCTATTTATCTAAGTTATTATGCTATGAATTGTATATTTCCCCTTCCCTTTTTTCCCTTCCCTTTCCTTCCTTCCCCCCCTTTATTGAGTTATCCTGTGATTGACAATACTATATTGCGATGTATTTATTTGTGATTACATATTTATGATTGTTTTTCTTCGCTCTCATGAAATGTAATGCAATTTTTTACAGTTTTTTGTATGTATTTCTGTGTTTCTCCATTGTCAAATTCAATAAAATCTTACTGAACTTAAAACTATATCCAATGGCTCAGTTTACAAATTATCCTTTTGTTAAAAATACCCCACGGTATGAATCTTATACAATACACGCTATTATAGCATATCTGTTGTAATAAAAGTAGGATTTCAGCTTGAACTGTACATATACTATACATTTGCCTTCTTTGAAGTACTGTAAGTACCAGAGACTGATATGCAAGTCGTTTCATCTCGAGAACGGTAAAGCCACTTAATTAGAAAGAAAAAGTTTGCAGAACATTCAACCTAAACATTTTAAACATGTTAAAGCCTCTGTACGTGAACTGTGTGTACTTATTGTCATCTCCGAAGATGGTGTCGCTTTGAGGTGAAAATGCCTCCCGGAAGTAGAACCCCACGCTTTCAAGCGGAACTGTTCATATCAGAGCATCTTGCTATGAGCGGTCTTCCCTTCATATGGAAACCTCCTGGCTTCAGAAGATGCTTGCCTCGGTCATTAAGATGGTGGCTCACTCTTGGAGACAGGCTTGACTCCCCACGCGGCTGCCTGCACCCTGGCTAAATGCCCATTAGCCAGAGCAGTGGGTCGTCATTAGGCCCCTCTTGGGCTGAGCTCACACTTCAAATCGCAGCGAAGGCCCAGGAAGGCAACTCAATAAATGAGTAATGTGGTGCAAACGGCTAAGTTATGGATATAGGGGCTAACTTACACGCTCCTTGCGCTGCTGGTGCGTCATTTAATATATGGGAAAAAGTGAAGCACAAGCGGTGCAAAGGACATGTAAATATACCCCATAGTGCTCTGTCAATGCATATGAAGCTATAGTAGACGGGTATGTTATGTTGCAATGTCTTTGGAATCGTTTCTGAAAAAATAACAAACATGTCATTCCTACTTGTTAATAGTCACTCCGAGTATAAAGAAGATAGTGATCTTTATTAAACCGGCCTGACGTCATATTCAAATCCCTGAGACGTTTTACCAGTGCATGAGTTAGTCCATTATTCACGTTTCCAATAACTCCAGCCCAGAACATTTCTCGCATCGAACTGAAAAGTTGTTTAATAAATTCGAGAGGCAACAGCCAAAAAGCCCTACGTCAAAATATTTAGCACACAATCCATGTGACACTACTTTCAGTATGACCTGTGGGGGGTTCTATCCTTCAAATATCATGACATGGAGCACATCCGAAGGCCATGCTGTGCAAATCATGTTCATAGAGTCGTAGCTGGCACACTGCCAGTCGCTGGTTCCATGGTGTGAAACCTCTTCAAGATAAGAGGAAGAGGGAAAGAGTCGACATCTGGCGATGGTTTTTCAGGTCATGGCCCCCAGTTCCTCCAAGGCTAAATATTGAGAGGCTTGGTTGGTATTTTACCAATTCTAAGCTGTAATACTGTGCCTGGAGTGGTAAATGGCTTTTGCCATTTTACAGCTCGGTGTGGACAGCATTGTGCTAGTCCCATGCGTAAGGACTTTGGTGTAGAAATGGCAAAATAATTTGTCCCTTTCTATCTTGGCGTGGATGGCACTATGCAAATCCTATGCTTAAAGATTTTGATAGAAAAGCCGACATTTGAGTTCAGTAGATCTAGAGTGTCGCTGGTGTTGAGAGTGCTCTATGCAGGAGATGATTTCCATCTAAACTTGAGAACTACCCAGATTTCTCTGCTTTTTTCTTTTTTACACATATATATATATATATATATATATATATATATATATATATATATATATATATATATATATATATATATATATATATTACCTACTGGTGGTCGCCAGTAGGTAGTTATAGTTAGGACCTAGTTTCCATAGGAAAAGCGTTTTTTGTTTTCCCAATAACTTTGGCACTAGTTGACGAATCTTCGCAAAATTCACAAGCGGGAGATGAGAAAAAAAGGGTCCCAAAATGTGTTTTCCCCATGTTATTTTATATAGGAAACTTTAGACACGGCTACAGCCCGACCCGCTGAACAGAATTACACCAAATTTGGCAAAAAGGTAGGCCTTGGTTCAGAAAGAGTCCTTCATGTTAAATGGTGTAAATCCGTTCTGTAGTTGCTGAGAAATTAAAAAAATAAAAGTTTCAATATCTCTGGCCGCGGTGGGTTCGCGAACCCTCCAGACCATGAGCTCACTGTGACTGGCTGCAACACTCCAAACCAGGAAGTGTTGGCAGCCATCTTGTGACACGGTAGAACCGAGTCTCAAGAAAACAGTGAAACAAAGACACAAAACAAGAAAAGGAGGCAGGGTAGAAACACCCTGACTCCCTAGGCCTGCTCAGGGGGTCCCACAAGGGCGAAAAAAAAGCATATTAAAAAAAAATATTTCGATGGAATGCATTGTGGGTTCGCGAATCCCGCCGAAATCATTTAAATGAGGCCCCTTGTGAGCCAGGTCCCGGGGGCATTATCCAATATAGATATTTTATTATTGCGAGGGCCTGCGGAGACCCTTGCAGCACCGGGGACCACCACCTCCCTGGGGCTATGTTAACGATATAAGGGAGGGCATGCGGCCCTCCAGCAACCCTGGGGTCCGCCACCCCTGAGGCTTGTTTTTTAATGTGCCCCCGAGTCCCAGGGACCGCCACCCCTGGGGCTTTTCATAAATATTCGTGGGGGCACACACCCCACGCAGCCCTTGGGACCGCCACCCCGGGACTCTTTTAAAAAAAAAAAATCTGTGTGGGTGGGCACGAGCCCCCCACACAACCGGTATATATATATATATATATTACCTACTGGCGGTCGCCAGTAGGTATATATAGTTAGGATTTTTTCTCTATGGGATTTTTGAAAATTCTATGTCTAATAACTTTGGCGTTTGGGGACGGAATTGGCTGAAATTTTCAGGAAAATGGAACATTTCGTTTCTGAGCAGCCCCTGAAAATTTGGGGGGGGTTTCGTCAAGGGGGGGCTGAGAAAAAAGGGGGGTCCCAAAACACGTTTTTCCCATGTTAATTTCCATAGGGCGGTTGGCCTCACTTTTAGCTCGAACGGCTGAATGGATTTGCACGAAACTTGGCAAAATTGTAGGGACTGGTAGCCCGATGTGCCTTTGCTAGGTCTGAATATATGTGCTCCAGTGGATTTTGATAAATTAACGTTCAAAAAAATATATATATCTGTAACAGCGCTCCAGGTAGCACTCCGGTTCGCGTACTTGACGCGTAACGGAACTTCGCGAAGCGAAGCTGATTGGCTCTCCGGTGTCTGTCAACATTCTAAACAGTCCGGAGCGGCCGCCATCTTGTCTCTCGGTAGGATCGAGAAACAAGAGGAGGCCAAAACAAAGGGGGAAATGACCATAAGGGGGCATAGTAGATCCTCCCTGACCCCCTAGGTTTGATGTGGAGGTTTTTTTGCGTGGGGAGCGCCCGGTACGCTTTCGTGCAATGGGCGGTGGTAATCTAAAGGATGAGGGGGGGGGGCAGCGTTCAAAGCACATCAGCATGCATAAACACGAAAATGTTTTTATCTACCACGTACTTGACTTATCTCTCTGAGATGCATTCCCTTGTGTTTCGGCAATGGTAGTCTGTTCATTACATAGATCGCCCGAGGGCGGTAGTACAGACCACGCGTAGGAAAGGGTCAAAAACAGGATCAGTTACAATAAAATCGTCCATACGCACACCATGGGCGAGTATCATGGGTAACATTATTTCGAAGCTTTATTAATACAATAATCAATAATGAAAAATCGACATCAATAGGGTTGTCCGTATTCCTAGTCAGTACGCTTCCCCGCCCGCCATGTGCACAAAGACAGCATACATCCCCCATAACGTCAAGGCTAAGTAACTAGAACGTCATAAGGAGTTGCAAGTCGCTCCCATACTGGCGCCATTTTGGTCGAGGCCAGGCAGGTCCAGAGTATAGTTCAATGTCTCCAATAAGTAGCGGCAGGAGCAGAATCCCTTTCGGCAGTTCTGGCTTCGTCATTACGAGCACTAGAAAACAAGACATTCTGGGCAATACCACCCTTGACGCAGCCCTTTATTCTACAAGATGATGTCTTTCAAAAGCCAGAGGTATAGGAGTATGTAACAAGCGAGCCATTTAATTGAAAAAACTAAACGTGACAAGCGGTTGCAGAATCAGTGAAGGTTGATTTTTTAATTGAAAGTATAACAGGATCAGTTACAATAAAATCGTCCATACGCACACCATGGGCGAGTATCATGGGTAACATTACTTCGAAGCTTTATTAATACAATAATCAATAATGAAAAATCGACATCAATAGGGTTGTCCGTATTCCCAGTCAGTACCCTTCCCCACCCGCCATGTGCACAAAGACCGCATACATCCCCCATAACGTCAAGGCTAAGTAACTAGAACGTCATAAGGAGTTGCAAGTCGCTCCCATACTGGCGCCATTTTGGTCGAGGCCAGGCAGGTCCAGAGTATAGTTCAATGTCTCCAATAAGTAGCGGCAGGACCAGAATCCCTTTCGGCAGTTCTGGCTTCGTCATTACGAGCACTAGAAAACAAGACATTCTTGGCAATACCACCCTTGACGCAGCCCTTTATGCTACAAGATGGTGTCTTCCATTCAGAAAATATTGTTGGCAGCATTTTGAAAGGAAAGATAAACGGCCGTTCTCCTAGTGAGTCTCACATTGTTACATTTATGAAGAATGTTGAAGAGTAGTATGTTAAAAATCTGAAGCCATCATTCTACAAACTCTCAACCAGCCTTGGATGGAAAAATCCTGAAGAATGTACAAACTGAAAACCAGTTTTTGTCTGCATAGCATCAGCAGCAACACTTGAGTCAGCTTTGTGTGAAGCCGCCATCTTGATCCAATCAATACCGTCCCCCTGCACACATTCAGGGACCAGGCCGCATTGCGAGGGCACCGCAAGGCGTGTCTTCAGGTCAAACGGATTGTGGGACAAGGTCCAGAATGAAGAGTCACCAAAAGGCAAAAAGTTCCGCTGGACCCCGGGAGACGGCCGCCTATGTCGGGGGCGATCTCAGGCCACACCAGGGCAACAAGACTTGGGGAGGGGGCAGGAGCCAAGCGCCCCCTCCCAGTCCGCGCCACCACACCGCCCCTCGGGGGCCTCCGTCAAGCGGTTCAGGGAGGCACCGCAGGCAGCGGTTCTTCAGATCAGTGGCTCTCAGATCGTTGGCGCTGTGGTTGTGGCCGGAGGCCCCGCCTAGTCAACGCCCCGGCCTCTCCATGTCGTAGGATGCAAGAATGGGCGCAACTCAGCTGGCCGAGCGAGACTTGGGGAGGGGGCAGGAGCCAAGCGCCCCCTCCCAGTCCGCGCCACCACACCGCCCCTCGGGGGCCTCCGTCAAGCGGTTCTGGGAGGCACCGCAGGCAGCGGTTCTTCAGATCACAACAGAGTCTCATGCTCGATTGATTGAGCTGGCCGAATCAGGCAACAAGAAGGTGGGGGGGCACCTCTTGCTCAACTACCACCTAGGAGGTGGTGGTGGTGGTGGTGGGGATGCACCAGCTGAAGCTACAACACTTGCCATTGCTAAGTGATGAAAAAAGGTCTTCCTCTCACAAAGATGAAAGTCAGAGTGAGGAAACAAGGAGGGGTTTTCATCATTTGGGACAAAAAATAGTTCTAAACCAATGAAAAGTGTTATTTTTAGGTCACATGACCTAGCCTTACATCATTAGGAACCCAAAAGTGAAATGAACCAATGAAAAGTTTTATTAACAAGTCACATGACCTGTTATGCTTACGTTACGCGCTCTGCGCCGCGCCCCGGATCGCTTCCGGGAAGCTGCGCTTCGCGCCTCGCGCACCGGAGCACTTCCGGTGCGCTAACGCGGCTCGTCATATGACGCATTACGCGACAACGCGATATGTCGCGGTTACGCGACGCGTCACGATGTTGTTTTCTAACGCGGCAGTTGCGCAAACAGAACGTTTATCGGCCGGGCATATGGAATACATACACATTCATACCATACAATCAGGGCATGTACGCTCAGTCACACCATACAATTTTTCACGTTCACAGTGATGGTCTGCACTCCATGCAATATCTCACAGCGCTTGTCTATGTCTTTCCCTACATGGAGCACGGTGCGGTCTATGTCCACTCCATTCTTCAGTCGGAACTCCGATGTAACCTACAGAGGAGAAAAGAAAGGGGGGGGATACAGCATTCAGAGGATGTCAGCGCGCGCAAACACGAAAAAGCTTCTACTTACCATGTATCAGACTAGCTGCAGGAACGTGTGATACAACAGATCTTGGCTATCCCTTTCGCATTATTTTTCTGTGTAACATATCCTCCCCTTCTTATGATGCCAAAAAATGTTTCATTTTGTTTGTCTCTAAATTCGAGTTCCCTCTTCGTGTATTTGTTTCTCAATTAGTCTTATTTTATGGGACAAAATACCACACCTTACATTCCGCAGATACCTTAAGCTACGGTCGACCATTTTCTAACAATTCTGGAAAAAGGGCAGGTGTGACGGATACAAATTTCAATCAATCCAAAATTCAGGCAAAGGGTCTGCTTTATCTGTCTTCTATTGTTTGGGAATAACAGCCATTAGTCTAAAATCCTACCAACCTAGACGATTGTTATGACGCTGATTCCATACTTCCTTCGAAAACTTTTTTTTTTGCAAAAATGTCAGTATACAAATACGGGCCTACAACCACGTGGGCCGGCCATGGAGCAAACTGGAATCGTATATGATGAGGGGACCTTTACACTGTAGAAAAACGTAACGGGCGGGCCATTAGGTTGCAGGAATTAAGGTGTCTAACAGTTGTGGAATCGGTGGATGTTAATTTTATAATGAAAGTACGACAGGACCAGTTACAATGAAATTATCTAGATATACATTTGGGGGCAAGTACCATGAGTAACATTAATTTGAACTTTCAATAGTACAGTAATGAATAATACATCAGAACTTAATATCAATAGGGATGTGCAAATGTTCAATCAGTACCCGTCCCCGCCCGCCATGTGCTCCAAAACTGCATACATATCTCGTGATATCAAGGCTGAGCAACCAGTACACATCAAGGAGTTGCGAGTCTCATTTATACCGACACCATTTTGGGCGAGGCCGGGCAGGTCCAGAATATAGTCAAAATGTCTCCACCAACCAGCGGTCGGAACAGAACCCCTTTCAGCAGTCCAAAAAGTTCCGTTAAATGACAACAGAAGGGACAGGCAACAAGAACCATCAGTCAAAGAGGGGAGGGCAAGTTCTTCTCTACCGGGTCACGTTGGGGCACCACCGGAACTGATCGAATTGGTAGTCTACAGTGTTTCTGGATGTTTCAGACTGAAGCTGGCGTAAGCATGAGAGCACCCCGTGGCTACGTCGTGGCCATTCCGCGAGCAATCATGGCAGTCGCTCCCCACCGGAAGTCTGCGGGAGTCGGGGGCCCCGGTGACTCTTGTAGAATCTTCAAGGCTGAGGGGACGCTTTTGGGAATGGGGCCCATGCCCTAGCAGTCAAGCGTCCGAGTTCCAGGGTTGCCCAGAGCCATCCTTGCAGGCCAGGCCCAAGTCTGTGGAGCCGACCGCCATTTCGTGAGCTCCGTGGCAGCCGCCTGTCGCTGTACCACAAGAGTGGGTGCAATTCAGCCGGATGGCGGGTGAGACGCTGTAATAGCAAGAGCAGGCAAAACTCAGGTGGCCGAGCGAGGCACTGTGCCGCAAGAGCGGGCGCAATTCAGCTGGCCGAGTGAAGCGCTGGGGTGCAGCTGAGAAACCTCCACCTGGGGAGGTGGGGGAGGCTCGTTCGCGCCGCCTCTCCCTTCCAGTGCACCCCACGCCGTCTCCTGGCACAGGTATATGTGATGGTCGGACCAGGGCACCGCAGGACGTGTCTTCAGGTCAAACGGATTGTGGGACAAGGTCCAGAATGGAAGAGTCACCAAAAGGCAAAAAGTTCCGCCGGACCCCGGGAGCCGGCCGGCTATGTCGGGGGCGATCTCAGGCCACACCAGGGCAACAAGACTTGGGGAGGGGGCAGGAGCCAAGCGCCCCCTCCGAGTCCGCGCCACCACACCGCCCCTCGGGGGCCTCCGTCAAGCGGCTCAGGGAGGCACCGCAGGCAGCGGTTCTTCAGATCAGTGGTCTCACCGGCAAGGCTCCCCTCTGTCAGCAGCGATCGTTGGCGCTGTGGTTGCGGCCGGAGGCCCCGCCTAGTCAACGCCCCGGCCTCTCCATCTCGTAGGCCTCAGAGTAGTCGGGGAGAAATGCCGGGAACGGCGGCATGTATTTGGATCGATGTTGCAGCAGGCTGCCATGTAAATAGTTATTTAATAAAACGTTTTACCCTGTTACTTTGCTGGTGTGTTGTATATATTTATAATATTTGCATAGGGTTTGTCGTTATTTTGGGCGGGGTGGGCGGCGGAGCCGAGCTGTCTTGCAGCCATCTTGGCGTCGAGCTCGGTTCCTCTCACTAGTTTCATATTTCTCATGAGGGGTTGTTCCTAATGTTTCTATTTTAGCGAGGTCAAAAAGAGATCCCATTAGTGGCCTACTGATTTTGCTTGATTCCTTTTGTTTTTTCTAACGATTTTTCACTATCTGCAAAGACTAAACAAAGTATTGCGACTCTGTGCTTGTTTGTAAATAGAGAATGAACCAAAGAGAAGCAATTCCAAAACAGTAAATGCTTGGATAACAATCAATCAAATGGAGAGGGAAGCAGGCACGACGGATTACAACGGGGGCAAAGGCCTGCGTTACCTACCCTTCACTATCTGCAAAGAGAGAATACTCCTAAAAGAAAAGAAAGGGGGGCAGCGTTCAAAGCACTTCAGCGTGCATAAACACGAAAATGTTTTTACCTACCACGTACTTGACATTTTAAAGCTTTTGATATTTGCTAATAAAAAAACATTGAAATTCACTGAAAAAACCATAGGTTATAGACCATATATAGTTAGGAATTAGCATTTACAAAACCTTATTTTACTCGCACAAAACCATTGAAATTCCATATATAGTTAGTTGCACTAACTATATATCGCGCACCCGCAATCCACTGCTCATGATGTCACATATTACATCATTCATGACATGGTCAGTGACATCACTGATGACATCACTGATGACATCTCAAATGACATCACTGATGACATCTCAAATGACATCACTGATGACATCACCGATGACATCTCAAATGACATCACTGATAACATCTCAAATGACATCACTGATGACATCACTGATGACATCTCAAATGACATCACTGATGACATCTCATTTGACATCAATGGTCACATCACTGATGATATCATTCATGTGACAATACAATGCATCTCCTCACACTTTAATATAACCTCTGTTACACCCAGTGTTAAATACAGAATATAATTTTTTAAACCATTGACACACCAATACTAGTTACTACATACGCACTCACTGATTCCTACGTCTACACACACATTCACTCATTCACCCATACAATCATTCATACATATAATCACTCATCTTTACAACACTATCATATGCACTCATACACCTATACAGACACTCACACTCTGCCACTCATCCATGGAGTTACTCACACACCTAGTCAGTCCTGTAAAGAATCAATCACACTTCCATTTTCTAATCTATACAGTTAAACATAGAGTACCTTACATTTTCAAACATATACTAACACATACTTACTCTCTTATACAATCATTGATACAAGAACACATTGATCTGCACAGAGTCACACATCTCCCAGCCAGCCACACACACACTCAGTCTCCCATACAAATACTTGGACAATCAATCAATAACCCATATAGTTACTCATATAGCTACTGATCAACACATGCAGCAGTTTACAGAACAACAGACATAATGATGCACAAATTAAGACAGTTTAGTCACTAACCCATGCATTCAGTGAGACACATTTAATCACTCACTCATACAGTCAGTCACGCACCTACTAAATCCTTCATCCAGACACTTCTACATCTACTAATTCTTCAATATGTAAAACATATTTAAACTTTACAGAAACACACAGTCACTGGATGATGTCATCAGTGATGTCATCAGTGATGTCATTTGAGATGTCATCAGTGATGTCATCAGTGATGTCATTTGAGATGTCATCAGTGATGTCATCAGTGATGTCACTGACCATGTCATGAATGATGTAATATGTGACATCATCAGCAGTGGATTGCGGGTGCGCGATATATAGTTAGTGCAACTAACTATATATGGAATTTCAATGGTTTTGTGTGAGTAAAATAAGGTTTTGTAAATGCTAATTCCTAACTATATATGGTCTATAACCCATGGTTTTTTCAGTGTATTTTCAAGGTTTTGTAAATGCTAATTCCTAACTATATATGGTCTATAACCTATGGTTTTTTCAGTGAATATATATATATATATATATATATATATATATATTACCTACTGGTGACCTATTTTCCATAGGAAATCCACAACATTCTATTTGGAATACCTTTAGTGCTGGTTGATGAATCTTTGCAAAATGTTCAGAAACGAATGGCTAGCTTCGTTCCGCTCCTTCCCTGAAAGTTTTGGGGTGATTCGTGAAGCGGGGGCTGAGAAAAAAGAGGGGTCCGAAAACGTGTTTTCACCATGCAATTTTCCATAGGACCTTTAGCCACAGCTACAGCCTGAACTGCTAAACGGAATTACGCCAAATTTGGCAGAGATGTAGTCCTCAGTTCAGACTTGTGCCTTTTTCTTAAAGGGCGTCAATCTGTTCAGTAGTTCCTGAGAATATTACAGTTAAAAGCATATATATATATATATATCTATGGGCGCAGTGGATCCGCAGACTATGAGCGCACCGCGAGTGTATCATAAGCACACCCTTCCGATCACGCGCTGAATGCTAATTGGCTGTGAAGTGGCTGTCAACAATCGAAACCAGGAACTGTTGGCAGCCATTTTGTGGCTCGGTAGAAGCGAGGCTGAAGAAGTCAGTGGAGTAAGTGTGCTAAACGTAGAAAGGGGGCAGGGTAGAAATAGTTTGACCCTCTAGACCTGCTTAGGGGGTCCCAGATGGACCCCCAGGGCCCCAAATTTAATTTTTTTGTTTTTTAAACGGCAAGTGGTGTAGGGTACGCGGACTCTGCCGTAAAATCCCGGGGGCAAAATTCTTACATTTTATGGGGGGCCCAGAGGCCCCCCCCAGCCCAGGGGACCATTACAATCGAGGGTCTTATCATCCACCGGGGATAAAAAAAATTATTTGGGGACTCCAAGGTCCCCAGAGCCCCGGGGACCACCACTCCCCTGGCCTTTATGTATTGTGGGAGGGCTGGCATCTGCAGTGTCCCGTGGTCCCCATCCCGCCCTCCCATAGCAAGGAAATCTGTTCTCTCTATCAAAATCTAAACCAGATTGCTTTTCCACATGGGGATCTGCATGTTAGTAGCTCCCCATGTGGAAAAGCAATGCCGGCTCCCAAACGCGTAGAAGTTGTGCATGAAAGGTGGTGGAGTCGTGCACCCTACAGATTATGAGTCGTGCATCCAGCACGTGCATACCAGGGGGCCGCACTGAGCTCTGCGCTGGGTGTGCGACTTCTAATTTTACCATTAAAAAATAGCCCCTATCAGTAATTTCTAATATCTCCAGGGACCACATCCCCGGGTCTTATAAAAAAGGTTGGGGACCATGGGAGGAGCCAAAATGCCCTCATGGTCCCGACTGCTCCTCGCGTCCTTCAGGAGCCGGCATTGGTTTTCCACATGGGGAGATGCTAACATGCATGTGGAAAAGCAATCTAGTTTGGATTTTGAAAGAGAGACTCCTGCCCTCTCATAGGAAACAGCATTGTCCCGGGGGTAGGCACCATTAATTTAATAGCCCCGGGGGTGGCTCTCACTCTTGCATAGCAAACAACAATGTTGAAAAAATCTTCCTGCATGATAACAAAGGATTTTGAAGTCAATTTTCAGGAGTTTTGTTGTACTTTGCTGCCATTAAAGCAACAACAATTTTAACTCTGTGTTTGTAAATAGGCCCCTAAGTTTTGTAATGTCGACAATCCCGTCTCCCATTTAAATAGGCATGAAGAATTTATTGAAGTGCATTGTGAATCGTGAAGCAACACTGTCTAATTGTGATCGATAAACAATTGAAAGATTTGTATACTTCTTTTGCTCGTAATGGGCATAGGGGCAGATTTACGAGTTCATTGTGTTACTGTTGCATCATTTTTAAGATGGGAAAAGTGATGCAAAAGTGGCTCTATGGGCTTGCAAATCTGCTACACAGTGTTCTGTCTTACTTTGCTTTCCTTTCTGTTATGTAAAGGATCCTGGGTAAATATAACGGTTTCTGTACAGCTAGTACCTTTCAACCCTACCTCCAAACTGCTTACTGCCTGTTACCTAAGTAACAGTTCATGGAACACTTAAGTGAGCACACAGGTCACAAGTTCACTACACAATGTTGCTAATCCAAACAGTTAGGTTGTAGAAGAAGACATTGGAAAATATAATACAAATGATACCGGGGGTTCGCTGGGGCCCCCACAGTTCTGGGGCTTCACTCATGTTGGGAGGGGGGTGCAGTAGTGTGTGGAAATTATATCTGGAAAACAACAATGCGGCTTATTGTGGGTTTTCTTTAATATAATGTGGAATAATTTTTATTTATTAGGCAGTGTTCACTTTTGTTTTGGATAGAGTCACTTTAATACAGTAAATGTATTAATATGTAGGACGGTGTGGTCTGTATGTGTGCGTGGAACAAATGTAGCGTTTAATTGGTAAGGTGTTCTAACAACAAGCTTAATGTTTATTGGGTACGAAGTATTGAAAGTTGAAGTGTTTTCTGCAATTCACTTCTGCTCCGGAGAGTAGCAATGGCATCTAATTGGCTTACATGTTGTGAGGAGGATTTTCCTGAGCTTTATGTTGGTTGTTTGCGAACTATTGAAAGTAGAAGTGTTGCCAGCCATTCACTTCCCCTCTGCGGGGTAGGAGGGACATCTGATTTGCTGAGGTGCTCCAAGGAGGACTTTCCCAAGCCTAATGATGAATGGCTGTAAACTGTTGAAAGTAGAAATGTTGTCAGTGATTCCTTTTCCCTTCGCGGAGTATTAGGGACATTTTATTGGATAACCTGTTCCAAGCGGGACCTTGCGAAGCTTAATGTTCATTGGCTATGAAGCATTAAAAGAAGAAGTTTTGCCAGTCAATCCTTCCTCCCCTGCGGAACAACATGGACATTTTATTGGCTAAAGTTTTTTGAGCACAAGTTTGCTCCTTATTGGGTGTGAACGGTTCACTGTTGTCAGTGATTTTGTGACGCACTTCCAAAGGAGTATGGAAAAAGAAATTAGTAGAGGGGAGGTTAGGAACACTATTAACTCTGTACAGTGGTCACAACGTGGTGGACAGGGATTATGAAGGTAAAAATTGTTTTTATATGTTTTAAGGGCCATTTATATAATTGCTGTGTGGTGTACAAATCATGGCGGAAAAATGACAGTGTCTTGCGGTGTTTTGTTTATCAAGTTTGTGGATGGGATACGTCCCAGGAGCACTATTTACTTATAATGTGGTGTTCACTTTTCTGATGGGGAGGTGTGGTTGCGCAAAAAAAAAATTCAGTCTAGGTTTGAAGCAGTTTTTATTTAGCAAATACAAATACATTTTGTTCAGAAACTGACGCAGTATATATGAAAGCAGGCCTGGGAGGTAAAATCCGTTCCGTTCGTGGAATTTGGGTTTTCTCGAGTTCTGCAGAGAAGGCAAAACTGCCTGAAATTCTGCCTTCAGCAGCTTCGCGAATTTTTTTACTCGTTTGCTTTGGCATTCACAAAATACATGTTTACAAGATATTTCCCCCCGAGCACGCAAACAGCAATTGCGAACAGTAAAAAAGCTTCACGAACAAGCAATTCCGCGTGTTTGCCGAATTCATGCGTGTTCGTGGAGATATTTTACCATTTCACAGAGATTTGCGTAACGCGATTTCACAAATTTCGCCCACCCCTATATAGGGGTGACAATTAAAAATGGAATTTCATAAAATATCAGTTAAGCATGGCCATACCCTCCTTTTTTCTGCTATAGTTTGCAAAAGTGTTGCCCCATATTATTGATAATGTAAGAGGGCATCAGTTATTTTATATAAAGTAGAATGGAAGTGCTACAGCAAACACTCGGGCCCTACATTATCCGAGGTCAAAAGAAAAAGTAAAAAACAGTTAAATACAAGTGACTTCATATTACATAGAAATGTATGCATTATTATTTTTCTAATTTGCTTTCTGTAGAATTCAGCAACTTTCTGTCGTAGTGCTTAGAGGTCGCACAATGTTCCTCTAACAAATCACATACTCACTTAAGAATATATAGGATAGTACTATTATAATATACAGAACTGGTCCTATATATTCTTTAGGGAGAAGGCGAATATGAACAACCAATGAGAAGAATAGAAATTAGAAAATAACATTCAGAAATGTAGGGTTTATCAAATATTTAAAGTAACAAAGTATGTATGGAAGCTGTATTTTTTATTCTGCAAATTCGTGAAATATGCTCCCTGAAAAAAATATCTGATCAAGTACGTTCTAATGTTCCATAAGCTGTATTACAGATGGTGTAGAAAAATATCCTATTCCTCTTCTGTAACAATAGGACAACCTATTACAATATTACAATTGATACCATTGTTACAGTAAAAAGAAAAGGAAAATAAAGTTATCTATTTAACAGATCATCCATAACGAAATACTTTCGAGCGGTAAATATTTTCTGAGCTTCTTTTCTCCGGGAGGTCGAAAAGTTTGATGTTCGTGGCGATGGGTCATGAACTCATGTTATGGTTTCATCAAACACTGTCTCAAGTTGCTTGACCTTTGTAATTGAGGATTCAACTCTAAGTGACCATAATCGCATTGTAATAAGAACAGAGATCTGGAATTGCGTTAGACAGCAGGTGTCCAGAACCTTATGTAATGTTGAGCCTTGTAGGCCAAATGGGATCAGGCTAAGGTGGAAGGGGGAAAAATCAGCAACAGTAATGACGTCTATCATATCAAAATCCTTGGCGGATATCGAAGGTTTACTAACATCAGATGATGCCTCGGTCCTCACTGTTAACTATTTTATTAATATTAATAAAATAATTGAAGACATATTTACTGGAAAAAATAATGGCAAGGTTGCCCGTGAAAAGGGTTGGTTTGACCATGCCTGTACAGCCCTTCTCTCCCAACTGAAACAGGCTCTAGTACTTAGACCCAGTGATAAGAACTTAGTGAAAAACCTGAGACACAAATATAAAATGGCACTATCTAGAAGGAAGCGAGAGCTTCAGCAAGAAGCATGGGATAACCTGTCGGAGGCGGCCGAGACTTCTGATAGCTGCTTGTCTTGGTCTACGGTTAATTCCCCATTCCTTATGGATGACAAAGTCCCACAACTTGCATCCAATGTTAGTAGTGAGGCCTGGGTCACTTACTTTTCAGCTATATTCCAAGCTACAGGCCCCCCTGATGAGGAACATAGATGCTGGCCTATAATTCCTTTAGACATCTCCTTGGGCGAGGTCGAACTTAGCATCAAGAACAGTAAGGGGGGTAAGGCCCAAGGACCTGAGGGAGTACCCATTGATGTATTTAAAACCGTCCCACTACTGTGGGGACCTATACTCACCCTGGTATTAAATGCTGCAGTTACAACCCTGATTCCACCTACATGGGGGAATTCCATCATTGTCCCTATCTATAAGAAGGGTGACAAGTCAGCAGCATGTAATTACCGTCCTATTAGCTTGCTCGACTCGTCGGTGAAAATCATGAGTAGAGTGCTGCTGTATAGGCTGGAAGAGTGGGCGGATGAACGTGGGATTCTTGCGAGTTCTCAATATGGCTTTAGGAAGGGCCGAGGAACACTTGATCAATGCCTGAATTTAGAACTACTAATCGGCAAATATACTAAGGCCAAGCCTGGTATTTTATATCTTTGCCGATTTAAGCAGTGCATTTGATCCGGTAGACCACTCAATACTATGGCCAGTCCTGCTGGAACTTGGCGCACCAGAGGCTATTATTTTTTTCTTAGCCAGACTATATGACAAGATGCAAACATGTGTGCGCTTCGGGGCAAGTGGGGAATGTACCCCAAATTTCAGTGTCAAGCGCGGAATAAGACAGGGTTGTGTCCTTGCCCCTCTGTTGTTTACCCTTTTTATTAATGCTGTTGATTCAGTCTTAAAAACAGTCCAAGCCGATGCAGCACAGGTTAAGGGGTACGGTGTGCCAGTCCTGCTTTATGCAGATGATGCTGTGCTTCTGTCCCGGACCCCCATAGGACTTCAGCGCCTGATGAATCGGTTTTCTGACTATTAAAGAAAGGAGGCTGGTAATCAACAAAACTCACACCATGATCTGTGGTGGCAGCAGCAACAAAAGGTATGCTTTTTTTATTGATGTGGTGAAAGTACAGCAGGTGGAAAAATTCTGTTATCTGGGTGTTACCTTTATGTATGATGGTAGTTGGACTCAGGAACTAGTAAATGTCAGGTCCAAGATGGTTAAAGTTGCCTATGGTATATTTAAATTCACCTCTAAGATCGGCAAGAGACGAATCAGGGATATGATGCTAATTTTTAAGGGAAGGAATGTTTCTATTGCATTATATGGGGCGGGGCTGTGGGGCTACACTAATGTAGGCTCCCTGCAGAGGGAATAAAATAACTTCATCAAAAAACTTCTATGCCTACCTACATCAGCCTCAACTGATTTGATCCATAGGGAAGTGCCCACTTAAGTGACCTCATTTTACTAAGGCCTCTAATGATCTGGCGTGCGATTTGGCATAAGGAGGAGACAGCCTTTAATCAGTGTGTCATCAGGGATTGTCTCGATCTGGATATTTATGCCAAAATACCCTGGCTTAAATATATTGTCGACAGTTTCCAAGTTATCTACGGTCTTAATATATTGGTCGACCCATGTTCCGCCGGAAACCTTTCCAAGCAGGACATGAAAAATATCTTCATGACTTATAGAGCCCAAAAACGTCTAGTTGACAATGGTCGCCTCACTTCAGTTAATTTTTATAATAAACATATTGAAAGTGACGGCTTCCAGCTGTATTCGAGCCTTGTAACAAGACCAGCCCATAGGTTTGTTCTATCTAGACTTAGACTCAAAATAACTCATGTTTTGGTGACTTTCCCTCAACCAAAGAAGCATCCAGCTGGACCCTGCAAATGTGATGGTCTTGCGAAACAGAGCACACTGCACTTTATGTTAATATGCAACCTCTATCTGAACATTAGGGTTGCTTATTTGAAACCAAAGTTTATAAAGTACGGCATTTATAATGTGGACGATGCCATGAAGTTGATTTTTAATATGACTTCTCCGGACATATGTTTTTATACCGCTACGTTTTTATGTAAATCAATTCAGCTTAGGAAAAGCATGATATTTTAAACACTCTCCTGTTTTATACCTGTTTTTACAAATGTATTACATTTTACTGTGCTTTTATGGTCATTGTGTATCATGTACCGAATAAAGCTTCATGAAATGAAATTAAATGAAATGGGTCATGAACTCCTCTGAGATAACGACTGTGAAAATTATAATATATATATATTCACAGTATATGATCAAAAGGGGGGAACAGACTAAAAACCAGAAGCTGGTGACGTTGCTTATATATCTTTACTCTTTGTGACGACGGGTCATGAGCTCCACTGAGATCAGCATAACTGTTAATATTATAATATACATATTAACAATATATGATCCCTAGCGGAAAACACACTAACAACTAGAAGGTGGTGATGTTGATTGTAAATGTTTAGGGTTTGTGCCGACGGGTGACCAACACCTCTGAAGCGCAGTTCAGTGTCAATATTATCATATAGAAAGTCACAATATATAAGCTGAAAGGAGCCAAAAAAGGAGCAATGTTTGTTGTAATCTATCTGTTTTTGAAAACAAGCTGCTGACGTTACAGACAAAAAGGGAAAAACATGCAATAACAGTTTTTTTCTAGATTTAAATGTTTAAATATTGACAAATAGCCACAAATTATAACTATCTACTATGCCATAGTGAAACAATTTACAACTCCGGAATATGTTTGTTGATGCAAAACAAGAATCCAATGCTAGAAAAGGGAACCTGCATCACAGATTGGCGATGCAGAAATAACTCACGAAAACAAAACTAATCGCACAATAGGTGTGGTTTATATAGTTTTGGTTGTTTAGTACTTACGGAAGGAAGATTTGGCTCCGCCTATGTAGATGTCACGTTTTACCGTTTATACGTGCTCACGTTTTAACTGCTCTACTTGTGCAAGTGTTGGGAAAAGTTGCAAACTGTGAAGCTGTGAAGGTTTCGATTACCATAGTAACAAGTATAAGGTCCTTATTATTTACAGACTTTGGAAAGTTTAAAAAGTGTTACCCGGTAAACTGTGTCATGATTAAAAACATCTAAATAGAAGATATATAAAAAAAATATTGTTTACAATAGAAGAAAAAAAAGAACGTATTAATATTTGTTATCACTATGCTTTTTAATTAAAAATATGCCAGCATTTGTAAAGTGTAAAGCTACCCCCGGAAAGGTGTGCTGGCGTTTGGGGCGTTGGGAAGATTAAGCAAGGTGTTACCTATAGTGAGATAGTGGTGGGCTAAGATGCTGATGGACTTTGGAATCGAACTGTGAACGCTGTTCTTGAAAGTCAGGTATTATAGGTGCTGCATCATACTTTTACCACACTTATATGTTAATTACTGCTTTTAAGTTGAAAATATTCTTAAATTAGGGCTCCTTGATTTATGTTTTTAATGATTTTTACAGATACATACAGACAGAAAAGTATGTATTTTTCTCTCTCTATTTATTTTAAAGTGTGGCTAAATACAGAAAGTGGGTTATTTTTTGAGCGATTCTAAATGCTATCAATGATGAGTACTAGGCAAATAGGTCTGTTGATCTAAAAATAAAAGGGTAAAAACAATAAGAGACTTTTAGTAAAGAGCCTTAAAGAGCAATATATATGCTCGTATAAGAAAACTTGCACATTTTAATATGAAGATTGTGTATAGTTTATCATCTAAGCGTGTTTAAATGAGTGAAAACGGTTAGTCTTTCAGCCAGGATTGCATATTTAGCATTTAAAAAACCTTTGAAATTCACTGAAAAAAAACATAGGTTTCAGACATGTTATAGTTAGGAATTAGAATTTAAAAAACCTTAAAAATTCACTGAACAAAACATAGGTTTCAGGGGTGTTATAGTTAGCTGGACATTTCACTCATACAAAACCATTGAAATTCCTCTGTTATAGTTAGTTGTACTAAGTATAACTCACGCGCCTGCAATCCACTACTGATGATGTCCCATATTACATCATTCATGACATGGTCAGTGACATCACTGATGACATCTCAAATGACATCACTGATATATAATTATATAAATATATTTATATACATATATGTATATATATATATATTCATTGAAAAAAACATATGTTTTAGGGGTGTTATAGTTAGCTGGACATTTCACTCGTACAAAACCATTGAAATTCCTCCGTTATAGTTCGTTGTACTAACTATAACTCGCGCGCCCGCGATCCACTGATGATGATGTCACATACTACATCATATATGACATGGTCAGTGACATCACTGAGGACATCTCAAATGACATCACTGCTGATATCACTGATGACATCATCCAGTAAATGTGGTTTGGTTCGATATTTAAATAAGTATTATATATATAGAAATTTGCATTGAAGAGTGAGTGGAAGTTTTAGTGCCTGTATGAAGAATTTACTAGTGGTGTGATTAACTGTCTAAGGGGCATATATAGGTAGCCGTTTGCGATTCGCAAACGCCAAAATTCAGCGAATTTCGGCGCTTGCGAATCGCAAACGGCGTTTTGATATGTAGGTGCCACTTAGCAAAATAAGGAATCGCAAAAATTGTGATTCCATATTTTGCTTATAGTATTTAAGGAATTGCAATGCTGCGATTCCTTAAATGCTAAGTAGGGGTGCTTTAAAAATCGCAAAGTACCACCTACTTCAAGTAGATGGTATTTTGCGAATTCCTTAAAAAATTCATTTTTAAAAAAAAAATCAAAGTGCCATGTGGCGCACAGACATGCCCTTAGGACATGTATGTGCACCACATGTACTTACAGGCACATTCCAGGGGTGCAACAAGTGTCCTTTGGACACCCTGGCACCCTTGGAATTGCGATTCTCAAATTGCGATTTTCTCATAGAAAATCGCAATTTGAGAATGTATCCCCATTCATTCCTATGGGCCTATCAGCCCATTGGAATGAATTAGACACTCATTCCTTAATTGCGATTCGCAATTTGCGAATCGTAATTACGGAATGTTAGAGATTCGCAAATAAATTGCGAATTTTTACCTACATTCCATTTTGCTATTCTCAAATAGCGATTCCTTAAAAATCGCTATTTGGGAATCGCAAAATGGAAATTACCTACATATGCCCCTAAATGACTAATTTAAAGTGTCTCACTAAATATATGGGATAGTGGTTAAAGTGTGTGAATATCTGTATCAATCTGTGTCTTATTGTGTAATCTACTGCATAAGTTGGTTAGTACCTATGTGAAACTCTATATTAGTTTTTAATTAGTTTATTGTCTTTTTGCATTGGAGAGTGAATGTATCTGTAGTTGGGTAGGAGGTGTGTGAATATCAAAAGATGTGTAAATCGCAGATTTAGTAGGTATATGATGTTAAGATTGCAAGTGGAAACAGATGTTTGGGTGAGTTAATATCTTTATGGGTGAGACGATGATTAAATATATTTCTGAATGATACAATAAAGTAGAAATATGAAAGGCAGTGTATGTGACAGTTCTTGTATTTAAATAAGTATATATAAGACTCTGATTGTATAAGTGACTGCATAGAAAACAGTATACTTATAATAGCAAATTTATAACACACTAATGGGTCGATTCCGATATCGGCCGGAGTGCCCTGAAAGAGATGTCTGGAGCCTAACCTTACGACCGACTCTGTCCTGGAGCCGGTCTGTACAATGCGCATGAGTGCAAAAATCCCGACTGAGCTGTACGCTCCGATGACAGCCACAGTTACCCGGCTAAAGTGGACCCGTAGACGCCGATTCTAGTCGCATGGGAGTAAATATACAGCAGTTTCCGGCCAGACAAGTACAATGCGTACTTCCTGCGCACCGAGCGGGTCGCCACGTACATCACGTCAAAGCATCCGGTAGAGCTGCATATCATGTATGATTCGTGCCAAAACAAGATCCACGGCTACAAAAAGGGCGAGCCAGCACCCAGTACGAGTTGAAGCAACAATCAACACGTTCGAGAAGCACTAACCATGATTCCCGCCGCACTGGTCCTCCCAGTACTCTACATCTATCAGCGGATCAGAAACAGACGAGTACGGCGCAGACAGTAATTCAGACACCCACCACACAAACAAACGAAACGTACCGGCCTCATGTAGCACACACATAGGGATGCAGAAATAATGTACACCATCAACAGCTGAACCATAGGAGCGGGATGGCTATCACCAGTACAATACATACCCATAGGGGCCTCATAGGGGGCTGGATGCCTATCACTACCCCCAGCATTACCCACCCCATGGTGGGTGGATGCCTATCACTCCCCCCAGCATTGTCCACCTCATAGTGGGCTGGATGCCTATCATTCCCCCCAGCATTGTCCACCCCTTGGTGGGTGGACGCCTATCACTACCCCCAGCATTGTCCACTCCATGGTGTGTGGATGCCTATCACTACCCCCAGCATTGTGCACCCCATAGGGGGCTGGGTGCCTATCACTACCCCCAGCATTGTCCACCCCATATGAGGATGGATGCCTATCACTCCCCCCAGCATTGTCCACCCCATAGGGGGCTGGATGCCTATCACTACCCCCAGCATTTTCCACCCCATGGTGGGTGGATGCCTCTCAGTACCCTCAGCATTGTCCATCCCATGGTGGGTGGATGCCTATCACTACCCCCAGCATTGCCTACCCCATAGGGGGATGGATGCTTATCACTCCCCCCAGTATTGTCCACCCCATAGGGGGCCGGATGACTACCACTACTTAGCAGTCCCCACACATAGGATGTGTGATGCATAACACTACCCACCTCCCCACACACTTTGAAATAAAGCACCCCCCATGTCATAAGTGTATTACTTGTGTCTAAATGGCCACAACATTGAATCCGACAGGGCACATACTGACATAACATGCACACTGTGGTAATGGCCACAGGCAAACATCATCAATGAATACTGGTAGCAATACCACAATCACGTGTGTGGCAAAGTTGTAGTTGTGGCCCATACTGACACAGCAATGGTCAGGCAAACGTTGCACTGCAACAGAAACACCCTCTGGCATTTGCAACTAAGCATTGCACATGGGTGTTCACAATGTGTACAATAGGACAAACTCAGACACAGTGGCAGCAATGGGACATATCAAACATGAGGAATGTGCACACTGCTGAGGCAAGAGTCCCGTTGACAGTAGGAAAGAACTTATAAACAACATACACCCAATAGCACACAAAACACATACCAATTCAGTGCTGCATATGCACATACACAGCCAGGCAGTTCCGCATCCACACTGCATATCAAACACAACATGTGTGTGTGCAACTACCCACAGGGTAGTACACAACACATGAGGTGTGCTGAACTCCAATGACACTGATCCCCACATAGTACCATGAACAAGTAAACATCTCCAAGGCACCCCTTTGTGGTCAATCATGCATTCTCAGGTATGGTCAGAATACTGTGACACAAGCTGGGCGGGACAGCAACCAACACAGCAAGAGACAGGGCCACCACAGCACTACCCTCATGAAACCCACAATTTGCTGACACTACCATGCATGCTGATTACTCAGTAATGAGAAATGGAGATGTGGCACATACTTTGAAGCACAGTCACCTGTGCATACAGGGTCATGAGTCCAAACCAAGAAACTTACATCATCATTTCAACTGCAAGTACGTGATACTCATCATCAACATCATGTATATCAAAATGAATACCACCAGATGAAAAATAAAAACTTTAATCAGCAAATCAGGAAGACAAACGTGCTGTCCTGAAAACACAAAGGCCAATGGCCAATCCATTAGTAAAGTCCAAACAGGTAGACATTGAACAAGTTGTCACCCATTGCTTGCCTGCACAGCTATGGCCAGTGGACATCTCCCCTTGGAGAGACACACATAGGGGCAGACCAGGCACCGCAGGAACAGGATCAGGGAATAGCAGAATGTGTCAGGGGAGGGGTGGTGGGAGCAAGGGGCTCACTGGCAACTACAGTGGAGGTGTCTGACACAGTGGGTCCAGTAACCACTGCAGGGCACAAGTCAGGAGTGGTCACCGCTGGCATCACTGTAGGGCATGACTCAGATGTGGTGGGTGCTGGCCCCACTGCAGTGGGCTGGTCAGAGGGGGTTGTTGCGGCCTCCACAGCAGTGCCGTACTCCACTGGAGTGGAAGGGGGTGTAGATGAGCTTGGCAGGACAGAGGGGGGGACACGGGCTCCACACCAGTGGCACAAACAGGCAGAGCATCTGGGGTGGGCCGGGGGTAAGGGCCGGATGTTTTGGGAATGCGGTAGTATGTGTTGGAAAATGGGGCAGGGTGTGGTGGGGGAACCTGCGGAGTTGTGGGCTGGGGAACTGGAGGACAGAGGCAGTGTGGTGGAGCTACGTGGTGGTGGTGGGGTCTTGCTCCTCCTGCTCCGAGTGGACTTGGGAGTGGGGGCTCAGTCTGCCTGTGCCTGGTTGAGGGTGTCCGGGTGTGAGGGGCAGTCCCCTCTGTGCTTGCTGACTGTCTCTTCCCCTTGCTAGTCTTATCTGATGGGTCTGCGGGGAAGAGGCCATGGCCAAAGAGGAAGAGCTTTTTGGATGTGGGGTCTGCAGGTGAGGCAAGGGAAGTGGTCTTGGAGGGAGAGGTATCTGAGGACTGTGGAGTGTTTGTGGATGCCTGTGTGTGTGTCTGCTCCCCATCCCCCGTGAGTGAGGTATCACTCACCTGACTGTGCTTGTGTGTATGTTTTGATTGTGGCTTGTGTGTCTGTGTTGTGTCTGTGGTGGTGCATGTTTGTGTTGGGGTGTGTGTGCTTGTGACAGGTAGGGTAGTGGGGATTGAGGATGTGGCAGAGGTAGGAGGGATGAGGGACTGTTGGAGGAGGGACACTGCTGCCATCAGTGAGGAGTCTATGGACTGGTTTGGTTCCGCTGTAGGGCAGACATGCTAGAAGAGATGCCCTCCATGAACGACACCAGTCGTGTCACGCAGCATAGATGTCTGCCCTTCATGGATCTTCTTAAGTAAGTCCACAGACTCCACACTCAGGGCAGCAGGGGAGACAGAGGCAGGGGGTGCAGTGCCTGACACAAAGGAGACATGGTCCCTGACATGGGACCCTCAAAGGACCTCAAGGATTGGAGCAGATGGCAGGGTGGTGATGGTGGTGGTGGTTGCGGGGACAGATCTGCTTGATGGTGTCTGCTGACTGCTGGCACCCGCCTCCACAAGGGACTCATCATCCGACGAGCTGTGTTCCTCAGCTGAGGTTGATGCCGCTGAGGTCCCATCGGTGTGGCTCCCCTCACCCTCCGTGCCATTGGGCTCCTCCGAATCCTTGGCAGATGGCCCAGTCTGGCTCTGTCGCTCCTCCTGGTCCGTGGAGCTGTCTCCCCACCGTGGCTTCAGATGTATTTTAAATAAGCAGGAAAAACAGATCCCCATCAGTCAACTGTATTGACCCGACACAACACAGTAAGTAGAGCACATCTCAGAGCAAGTCTTCACATCATTTGCCAATTGTGCAAACACCTATGTGAACAAGACACTTGACAGTCTGCCACTCAAATACTCCCCTCATTTAACTCCTATCCATGGAGACATCCATCTGGCGCATGTTGGATGCCACAAATAATTTGTGCATATATGCACCACATAGACAGTTGTTAGACATCTAAGATAACACATTGAAATATGTCACTCCACACACATGCCATCCCTTGCCATTGCTTCCATCACCACACACAATGATGTTCTCATGTCCTGATAGTCAATGCGACAATTGCGTTCATGCAGGACAGATGACACTACTGTCGGATCACAGGTTTGCAAGTTGAATGCCATGGCACAGGCCTGTCTGGTGAGTCAGACTTCACTGTCTACTGTCACAGGGGCAGTGCATCCACACAACAACTGTCTTCACTTTGGAACAATGAAAGGTCTGTGGGGAATGCAAGCTCTGTAGATGACAGGTGCACATGTTCACAGTCTGCCACCCACATCATGAGGACTCAGATTATCACAAATTTAAGAAAGGAGACCTTACAGTGACTGAAAACAAGAATCCCTACACATGTACACTTAACAGTCTGATGAGACTCTACATAATCAGCACCGTGATGTTGCATACACCAATATGCACAGTCAAGGGGTGACACACCTCTCTATGAACGAATGTGCAGAACCTATAGTCTCATCTCAGATGGCTGCCCCCCCAGACTGCTAAGACCCTCCAGGAGTCCACGTTGCGAGGCCATACCAAAATGACACAGAGGCAGACACATGAAGGCACTTTTCACAATGCCCAATATGTGAGCTGACACATGGGAGTGGGAGAACATAGAGCATTTGATGGCTAGAATTGGCATTACTGTTCTGTTGCATGTGTAACATGGTATTACCCTGAACACTAGGCAGGTGGCTATGCATGTGTGACACACATGATGTACATACATCAGAGGTTCCAACATTGGTCTCACTTGCATCATGGGTGTGTGGCAAATACCCCACACATGTGGTGCGTCTGAGCAGCATCATGAACACATGTTAATGGCATAAACAGAGTACATGTCAGATAACAGGCATTGTGTGAGCAATTGTAACAACCATTGAGCCAATGACAAAGTTCCTGTAATGGATGCTGGCCCCAACTTCAACCCCGGGTAACTAAAAGGACGC
Source organism: Lissotriton helveticus (assembly GCF_964261635.1). Lineage (NCBI taxonomy): Eukaryota > Metazoa > Chordata > Amphibia > Caudata > Salamandridae > Lissotriton > Lissotriton helveticus. The sequence goes on along the minus strand of NC_136061.1, from coordinate 1,630,748,274 downwards.
AGTACCCAAGTGACCTGAGTCACGGACAGTTTGGGCTACACTTGTGTATGAGATGAGGATGGGGCATGACACAAGTGAGGGACATGAGTCCTGGACTACAAGACTGATGTACTGTGGAAGTCTAACCAGGCTAAAGGAGTGCAAAGAGCATGTGACACATAGTTCCCTGACAAGTCTAGCACTTACCCCCTTCTTGCTGCTGTCTGGCCTTCAGCTGCCCATCCAGGTCAGGGAAGACCACCGCCAGAATCCGGAGCATGTGGTGGGTCAGGGTCCGGTGTATGCCCCTCCTGCGAAGAGGCAACAGCTTCGGCTGGAAGCTTGCGATCTTCCGGGTCCAGCCGCGAAGGTCCTGCCACCTCTTCTGGCAGTTGCGGATCCAGTGCTCAGACAACATGCACAATCAGGAAGGCTGGTGGACTGCACACTCACCTGCTCCCCTGGTTTCCCATACAGCTTGCTGTACTCTGGAAGTACCCCATCCAGCAGGGCTTGGTTCTCCTCTGTGAAGGCTGGGGCCCTTTCCAGAGTACAGTACAAGTGCAGTGGCTAGAGAATGCAGAGACAGCAGCAGTGGTAGCTGAGACTTGTAGATTTGTAGCATGTAGTGCAGGCAAGTGAGCTCTCAGGGGACCAGACAGCCTTAAATGCGTGCTGCAGGGGCAGGCTGTGTCCCATGCATTCAAAGTGATAGGTCCAACACCTTTGCATCTTATGATTTTGCCCAATCCCTTTAACTGCATGACTCATACACGCCTTCCACATCGTTCAAATGTTGTGACTCATTGCACCATTGAGTTTGCAACATTGTTGTATTGAGCCAACTGTAGTCTTTCAAAATACGTGTCCATCTCCATGGCAGTTAATAGGCAATGCGTGCGCACAGCTCTGTCCATTGCTGTAAGGCGCGTATTTCGAAAAACAACATGCACCCGTCTCAATACTATTCAATGGGCAAAGCGTGCGCACGGCTCTGTCCATTGCTGTACGGCACGTATTTCAAAAAACAACACGTACCCGTCTCAATACTATTCAATGGGCAAAGCGTGCGCATGGCTCTGTCCATTGCGGTACGGCGTGTATTTCAAAAGAGAACACGCAACCATCTCAATACTATTCAATGGGCAAAGCGTGGACATAGCTCTGTCCATTGCTGTACAGCACGTATTTCAAACAACAACACGTACCCGTCTCAATACTATTCAATGGGCAAAGCGTGCGCATGGCTCTGTCCATTGCGGTACGGCGTGTATTTCAAAAGAGAACACGCAACCATCTCAATATTATTCAATGGGCAAAGCGTGCACACATCTCTGTCCATTGCTGTACGGCGCGTGCCTGTACATGTCACACGCATCGGTCAGCATATTTGTCACAGGTAAACGGATGCCAGCCACAATTACCTGGCATGGATTTGTGTGCACAACCAAGACACCACCACCTGTGCCACACTGTATCCTAAGTCAGATAAGGCTGCATTAGTTGTGTGTGAGTGTGCATGTCGTTTGTTGGGTGGCACTTGGGGCAGCCACTCCCAGGCTGTGCACGTGTTCGTGGGGACAGAATCCTTTGAGCATTGTGCACATGACCACTGTGATGTGCACCTGGTCATTTCAGAGCATGTGGCTTGGTCACACCTCCTGTGTGCATATGTGTATGTCATGTCACATACCCCACAAGTCATAGGTGGGATGGAATGTACATCACAGAGTGACACATTTCCGCAATAGTGATGTACATACAGTCTGTGTGCATGTTGTGTTTCAGATGTCTCTGATTCCATGTGCCCAATGGGAAACAGTCTCCACATCCATGTGGTGTGTGCATCAACATTGATGGTGTTTGTGTGTGTGTGTGTGTCTCACAATTGTCCACATATGTCCTACAGAGACAACAGGGGCCACTACCTGTGGGAGTCATTGTTGTTCATTGGCATGTCCATGATACAACTAGTGATGCCAGTGTCCATGTGTCAATCCAGGGTCCATCGGCATGTACTTCTGAAGAGCTGTGATGCCTGGGACACATCTGTCATCATTTATTACTGTGGTGTGTGTTTGGTCTGTGACGGCAGCACATAGGTTATGTGACACAGCCTAATGATTTGCCAAGGCACAACATTGAATTTGTTGTGTACACATGTTGAACTGAGATGTTAGTTGATGGGCATGTTGGTGACATATATGTCCATACACAACGGCACACACACCAAGTACTTGTGTGTCGTCATGAACTCGCATGTGGAGTTGATTATGGTGAATGCCACAGAGGTGTGGGGACTGACAATTTTCTTTGCTCACCCATGTGCTGCAGGGCACCAGCTGTCCACAAACCGTTCCTTGACCTGGCAACAATGGTGTAACGTGACTGCATCCGACGGTCCCGCTTCACCAGGCCGGTGATTTAGGAATTGGTGGGGCGGTTGGACCCACATTTGCAACCTGGCTGGACATACCCTACAGCGCTGACCCCCAAGGTAAAGGTGATGGCAGCACTACACTTTTTGCCACAGGTACCTTTCAACACATTGTGGCGTCTGCTGGTGGTATGTCACAGACCATGTCCAGCCATGTGCTACGAGATGTGTTGGAGGCAATGTTACTTTACTTGAACCACTACATCTATTTCCCCAAACCACGGCAACTTGCTGACGTCAAGAGTGGCTTCTATGCCCTGGGGAGGATGCCACATGTCATTGGCTCCATTGATGGGACACATGTGGCTTTGGTTCCACCACAGGCACATGAGCAGACATACTGGAACAGGAAACATTTCCACTCAATCAATGCTCTGGTGGTATGTCTGTCGGATATGACAATTTCACATGTGTGTGTACATTTCCCTGCGTCTGCATATGATGCCTACGTCATGAGGAGTAGTCGCATCCCGAGGCTGATGACACAGCTGCAGAACCAAGGTGCCTGGCTTGTTGGTGTGTACTGACATCTTACTATTGTTTGTGTTGGGCAATGTTGTATTACACCCTGTCCCTGAACTCATGTAATGTGCAATTGTCTGTCTGTAGGTGACTCGTGATATCCCAAAATGCCGTGGTTGCTGACACCACTCAGGAACCCTGTGACACCAGCTAAGATGAGCTACATTGAGGCACATGGTCGGACCCGAAGAGTGATTGAGCAGACATTTGGACTCCTGAAAAGCTGCTTCCGATGCCTGGACAAAACAGGAGGAGCCCTCCCATATGAACCCATGTCTGCTGCGTGCTACACAACCTGGAAGTGTGGAAAAAATTGCCTCCCATGCGGGATGACGATGACCAACATCCGTCACCTGTGGAGGATCCGGGCCTTGTCCACAATGCCAGTGATGAGGATGAAGAGGGTGATGTCTGCACACAGCTCATGAACAACTTCTTCAGCTGAATGTGAGTGTACAGGGATGTTATGTCACTGTCTTGACTTTGCCTGATATGTGTTGGTGGTGCTCTGTTGATGTTTTACTGTGGCTAGGTACTACTTGACTGGGTGCATGCAATGATGTGTCCTTACAGGTTGCCTGTACTCCCCAACAGTGTTGACAAGCTGTCTTGTTTTGTGTGTGTAGCTTGTGACAGGTTTTGGGCATGTGTATTGGAGTGCTATGCTGGTCTTCTGTGCTTTTGACTGTGTCTCATGTCTGTCCTTCACAGGGTTCTTTGGCTGTGGTCTGTTCAACTCTGACCCCCAAAACACAGATTCTACTTCCATGGTGGAAGTAGTCATTTCACTACAAGTGATGTGCCCAACACCACTGGAATTCATATCTTCAAAACTTGGTGACTATGTGGCCACTGCCACGTGGGTTTGCCCTGCATCTGTTGTGTAGTCAACCAGTTGCAAAAGTGTAACAAACTGCTGCTACACTTTGTGATGTGCGTTGTTTGTCTTCACACATCAGGCTGGCATTTGCTTACTGCACCTGTGGGCTACTTACCACTGACTCTGGATAGGTGTGGTGTGTGTGCGTTCAACTGTATTTCTTGGCAACATCAGTGTAGGAGATGGGTCAGATGGGCAGGGTGTGTATGTGTTGACCTGGTGGTGCCCTAGGGGTGTGTGTCCCTCATATGTGTCACATCATCCTTACCCACATGACGGAGTTAGCATGACCGGTGTCATTTAGCTGACCATCTTCTCTATGACAAAAACCACCTTGGAATCATGAAAGAGGCAAGTATTGTGTTTTTATGAGTGTATTAGCATGCATGTGCCAGGAAGTGCACAGGTTGGTGGCTGCTGTACAATGGGTTGGAATCCAAAGTTCACAGATGAGTAGGAAGTGTTGGAAGATACATCAGACCCACTGAAAACCTCCATGTCATATGGGAGAGTTGAGTAGTATTCGACAAGATGAACAGTTAGCACACAAAGGAAAAGTTCCAGAACAGACGTTGGGTTCCTGGGGGTTGTGCATGGCCATCTTTGTCTCAGTTGCCCTTCTTCGGACGACCCCTCTTCTTCCTGGGGGGACTCTCAAGTGCATACTGCTACGGTGCAGGGGACTCTCTGCCAGAGTCATCCTTCCTCCCTGTGGCAGTTGCAGATGTTGCAGCACCAGATGTTGTGGGCACACAGGGAGGTGTGGACATGTTGGTGCTGATCTGGCAGAGGCATGTCAATATGTCCCTATGCACCCCTGTCAGTTCTTCCAATGTGTCCCACTTGGTCTCCATGCAAGACATGTGTGTCTCCAAGCGGGCATGATGGGCAGCCTGCTGCTGTTGTATGTCCTTGATGATCCCCACAACCTGGCTGACCTCTCTGGTGGTAACCTGGAATGCATCTATGATGCGTACCAGTTGGGCTCATCATGCAATCCAGCCCCTCTGCAAGGCGGGGCTTCTACCTACCACCCCTAGCCACATAGTCCGGACCAGTGGAGGCACGCACAGATGACCCTGGGTCCCCCTGGAAGTCGTTCTGGTTGTTGGTGACCGTTGCCTCCTGGGTGGGCTGGGTCCCTCTGCTGGTGCAACCCTGTGTCCGTGGTCTGTCTGTGTCGTGGGTGGTGGTGTATCTGTTGCCAGTTCTTGGAGTACTGGGTGCAGGGACTGGTGATGATAGTACTGCTGGTGCTGCATGACGACTCATACCGGAGGTGCCAGGCCCTTCGTCATCCAAAGATGACAGAGACTGTTCCACATCGGAAAGCTGATGTTGCACCGGAGCCTGGGACTGGGACTCTTCTTTGTTAGCTGATATGTCCTCAGCATCACCTGTGTGGGGAAGGGACACACACTGTATGTAATGTTTCTAGAGGCATCTATGGTTCATACACGTTTCAGTTATGACTGTATATCAGGGTGCATGCCTGTACATTGCATTGTCCTATGTTGTCACAGACAGAGGTTGATGTAGTCATAGCACATTGTCCTGCCAACAAGGAACTTTTGAATTTGCATAGGGAGGTGTGTGCATGCCCAGCTCATGTATTGATTGACTGTACATGGCCATTGCTACTCAGGGGCCATCACGTGCTTTCCACAGGTGTGTCATCCCTGTCAATGTTTGTCCATTAACGGTGACATACGTGCAATTCCACTTCAGATATGATCCTGTTTTGGGGCATGTGAGTTGTCAGTATTAGCAAGTCCCTCTGCGTCACATCGGTGTGTGTGTACAACATGGTCAGAGTCCAGTATGCCTGTGATCTCTTTTGCGGATCTGTGTTGTGGTCTGCGTTACTAGTTCAACTCTCCTTTGAAATGGGTTGTGATGTTGCTGTAGTGAATGATGGGTTGCTGAGTTTAGTACGTGCAAGCCAGATTTATCCGGTCACTATCCTCCATGGGGATTGGGTTTGTGCACAGAGGCTCTCTGACTTTTCCATGTACATGGAAGTGTGGGCTATAGTGTGTGTGTAGCAATTTTGCTGCTGTGAGGAGCATGTCTCCTCCAATGCAGCCCAAGTTGGTCCTTGTGTCTACAGTGTCTATGACAGTGAGTGGTGTGCTAAATGCAGTATGCATGCGGCGCAGAACGATGTAGGGGTGGAATTCTGCTCAGTACAGAACTTCGTGTGAACGACACCATGCTACAGTGTCAGCTATTTTGTTGTGTCCATTCCATTCACTGTCAGGTGTCCCCTGCCAAAGATGTCTGTGAGTTCCAGTGTTTATGTTTGATGTAGTCTGTCTGATTGTCCACAGTTGTCATGTGCATGACACACCTTCACAGCCAGGCCAGGAGGCCCCCCAGGACACTGCATACCCAGAATGTGTTTGTTTAAATACAGTTGCACTGGCTGTGAGTGTGTACGTGTTTGGGTTTGCTGGTGCATTTGGGCGATTTGCAGTCACATCTCTACTCATGGCCATGTGTCCGCCATCTTACCAGCCCATTACGTTTGTGAGTGACTGGTCCCATGTGTGCAATGTGTGTTTTTAGCTGAGATGTTGTGTGAAAAGACAGGTTTGTTGTTTTTTTGTATCAAATCCTGACCTCCTCCTCTCCCCCATGCCACTGCTCACACCATGAGGCATGCCACCCTTGCAGTGTGTATGTTGACTCTCAGGATATCAGTCAGTGGTGTCCTATAGTTTATTTGTACCCTGTTCCCCACAGCAGAGCCTGGTGTGAGACATCTAGTAAGTGGCTTTCCACTCCCTGTGAGGTGTTCATGGTTCAGGGTGGGATTGCTGGCCCATGTGGGTGGGGGATTTTGAGTTGTGACTCCAACTCCCATCATGCTCTTGGCTACACCCACTTCCCAGCATACCCACCCTTCCTTCCTGTTGACTCTGCTTCCCTGTGAGTGAGAGTGCCTGTGCAGACAAGATGGCTGACAGCGGTGTCCTGGTGTTTGTTTGGATACAAGTCACACAAACAGTCCATATGCTCCCCACAGCAGAGCCCGGTGTGAGACATCTTGTAAGTGGCTTTCCACTCCCTGTGAGGTGTGCATGGTTCAGGGTGGGCTTGCTGGCCCATGTGGGTGGGGGATTTTAAGTTGTGACTCCAACTCCCAACATGCTCTTGGCTACACCCCTTCACAGCATATCCACTCTTCCTTCCTGTTGACTCTGCTTCCCTGTGAGTGAGTGTGCCTGTGCAGACAGGATGGCTGACAGTGGTGTCCTGGTGTTTGTTTGGATACAAGTCACATAAACAGTCCATGTGCTCCCCACAGCAGAGCCCAGTGTGGTCGATCTTTGTGGCCTATTTTTTTTTTCTTTTTTTTATTCATCATCGTCAGACAAAGGGCATTTCATTATTCAATTATTTCTGCCAATTTATAGATCACAGTCACAATCTTATATAAATGGAAAAAAGAATATATATAAGAAAATTATACAGTATATCTCCTCATACTAAAACGACAAACTGAACATATTATCCATTTGCATTTGAGCTACAAAAAAAGAAAAGAGAGAGAAAGAAGAGTCAGAGAGAGACAGAAGGAGAGAAGAGCAGGGAATAATTATAGATTTCTAGCCATTTTCTAGCCTTTGTTTCCATTCAGTTATAGGGGCCCATATTCTTTTCCCCAATTGTTTTGCCATACGACCATTTTTATCATACATTGCTTTTTCTAATACATATATAGCTAGCAACCGTGATAGCCATTGTTGGAATGTTGGCGGCTTTTGATCTTTCCACATTGTTGCGACACATAACCGACTTAGAGTCATTGCTAGGTATACACATTCATAATGAGATATTTCTACGTTGTCCCTGGTAACCCCTAGAACCATAACTTCATTCGTTATACTGATGTTGATCCCTAATTCTCTCTCAAGATATTTCTCTATTGAGCTTTTAAATGGGTCCAGGGCTGGGCAGGCCGCAAACATGTGTATGGTGTCTGCCTGTGTTATTTGGCATCTAGGGCAGACAGCCCCCGTTGTTCCGCCCCATTGAGCAATTCTGTGTGGTGTATAATAGAGCTCAAACAGGGTCTTGTATTGCTGAGCTTGTAAATTGGTTACTCTTAGCACTGAGTTTAACAACTGAAACGATTTTTCAACCTCAATACCAGATAAATTTAACTTAGTATTCCATTTTTGTACGACCCTTCCACAATCGTCCTCCTTAAGCTGAATCAGTTCCCCATAGATCTGGGATATCGAACAGCCCTTCTGATCTCTTAAAAATTCCATGATTTCCTCTCTCTTATAGTTGATATCCCCTCCCTGTTTTTTTGCCAACACTGATCTTATTTGTAAATACTTGAAGAAGTCTCTACGATCTATATTATGTAGCTGCTGTAAATGTTCGAATGTCATGAAACCTGTCATGTCTATGAGGTCCCCAATAATTTTCACTCCCAATGTATCCCATCTCTTCATTACTTGGTCGTGAAATATCACCGGTAGAAGTTGATTCTTATATAAAGGTGTATAATAATTCAATCTCCCCATTTTTATATTCTTCCCCAGGGCAGACCAGATTGATACTATTGGTCCAAGGGTCTTGAACTTGACTTTTTTGTAATAACTGGCTTCGTTAAATGTAAGAAGCCACTTGCTGGAGCCCTTGATTAATAACTCATATGTGACGGGGACACTTTCCCCCCCTCTCCACTGGTCCTCCATACTCCCGCCCACTAGCCCTCTAATACATTGCAGAACAGTTGCCCAATAGTAGGCCTTGAAATCAGGGACCGCAAGGCCTCCTCTTTCCCTTGGCAGTGACAGGAATTTTAGTGCTCGCCGTGTTCTGCCCTTGGCCCAAATAAAGCGATTTGTAACTCCCTCTATTTCCCCAAGCCATTTATTATTAAATTTCAATGGGATAGTTCGAAACAGGTATAATACCTTAGGCAAAAATGTCATTTTTATTAAGTTGCACCGACCAATTATTGTTAACTGCAGATTATTTAATCTATCTAGATCCTTCTTGGTCTTTTTAATCAGCGGTCCCAGGTTCATTTCGACTACCTTAGAAAGATCTGAGGTTATTATTACACCTAGATACACTGCGGAATCCGTTATTCTTTGATCTACCATTGTTATCTTTTTATTAATTACAATTTGAGTATTTCTCTGATTTAATTTATAGCCCGACAGTGCCCCGTATAAATTAGCTTCTCTTTCTATTTCTGAAAGCGCCCTAACCGGATCCGCAGATGTTATAGCTAGATCGTCGGCGTAGCCTAAAATTTTTGTTTAGAATCCATTCAGCACGATTGGTAGAATGTTCTTCTTTAGCTCTATCTTTCTGATAAAGGCAGCTATATAAAAGGCGAAGAGCAACGGAGAGCAGGGGCATCCTTGCCTAGTTCCTCGTCCGATATTTATGGTCCCGCTCTGTTCTCCCATTATCCTGAGTCTTATCGTCGGGTTCACATATAAGACACTTAGAGCCTTGATGCAGACATCGCCGATATTTACCTTTGCTAATGCCGCCCAAAGGAAACCCCACGAGACCCTATCAAATACTTTCTCAGCATCTAGCAATATTAGAGCCATAGGGTCTCGTGAGGCAGCCGTCCCATCAAACATAGTACACACTCTTCTGATGTGATCTGCCGTGCCCCTGCCCGGGATGAACCCGTGTTGTCTAGGGGATATAATTTTGCCTATGATTGAGCTTACTCTATTGGTTAGAATCGTAGAAAAAATCTTCGTGTCGCTGTTCATCAAGCTTATGGGCCTATAGGACCCGGGATCTGTTGGAGGTTTGTTCTTTTTCAGGAATATCACCTTAGTAGCCTCCCCCAAGACTCTGGAGGTGTTGCTCCTTTCTGTGTTAACACCATAAGCTGATAAATATCCTCTGCAAGATTTAGTAGGAAAATGTTGTAAAATTCCAACGGGATGAAATCAGGGCCCACAGCTTTTCCAGCAGGTAGATCTTTGATTGCTGTTTGTATTTCCTCCATTGTGAAGTCCATTTCCAACCCTGCTTTATCCGCTGCTGTAAACTTCTCAACTTGTGCGCTTTCTAAGTAGCTTTCTATCTCCCCAATATCAGCATTATTGTCAGAATTATATAGATTCTGATAAAAATCTTAAATGATTGAACAGATCCCCCTTGGTGTTGTAACTGAGAGCCCAGCCTCAGAGACAAATTGTGAAATTTCCCCTTTAGTAGCCGCCTGGCGCTTTCTGATATCTAATATACGGCCAATCTGCTCGCTGAACTCGTATTGGTCCTGCTTCCATGCCGTATATTTTCCGGCAGCTTTAACTGCGAGTACCTCACCTACTGCTGCTTTTGCTGTGCTCAATTTTTGTAGTATCCCTGTTACATCATGCTTAACCCTGATTGCTTCCGTTAGTTCCTCTTCAGTGACAGCTATTGTTCTTAACTTTCTCTCTATTTCCTCCTTCTCTGTCTTATTTCTCTTTATCGATGGTTTCAGGATAGATCAACGCTTCTAATGCCGAAGGAACGTCAGTCATCTCAGGATCGCATGATCTGCGACACGACATTTTGCAACAAAAGCAATGAAATAAAGAGAATTGTCAACAAGCATTGGGGCCTGGTTGCAGACATTATAGACACCCCAGAGCCACCAATGCATGCTTTCAAAAAGGCCAAAATCATAAGAGACTATGTTGTTCGTTCTCTACTAGACACACCGCAGGCACCGACCATCCAAAGACTCTGGAACCTACCATAGGTAGTAGGCCATTTCAGATGTACGATGTGCAAAGCATGCCCAACATGTTGGGAGACTAAACAAGTAATTCACAACAATTTGACTGTAGACCTCAGGTCCTTTACAAACTGCAACACCAGCGGAGTAATTTATGCTATTCTTTGTCCATGCGAACTGATGTACATTGGGCAAACCAAACAAAAGGTCAAAAACCGAATTTTCCAACACTGCAGCAGGGACCGCTGCCAAACAGCAGGAGCACCACTTGTGGAACATTTCATGGACAAGAAACACCCCCCCGAATCTATGAGATGGGTTGTACTCGAAAAGATTACCCTAGGACTCAGAGGTGGGAATCTGAACTCCATCCTAAACATTAGGCAGTGTAAATGGATGCACAAATTTAAGACTATCAACAGGGGTCTCAATGAACTAGATGCCAATTTTGCACAAATGGCGGGTCTTGAACCCGAGTAAGCGCACCGCAATGTAGGTTTGAGTTATTACACCATACACTGTGGCCAAACGTAGCCGGGTCGACATAGACACTTTCCAAACACCACCCGTAGATACAACTCTGGATAGTATTGTCACGAGGTCTCTACAATTCAATGTTATCCTTGATTACTGTTTCATTCGAGTACATTGAGTTCTTAATTCGGTATGATTTGTATGATTTGTAAATTCCTTTTGTTTGGTTGATACGGATGCAGAACACTGTCTATAGATCTCTGTTAGATATTACCAACCAGATTTTGATGGCTATCCAATTGCATGTTTATTAAAAAACATGTGTAATGGTATGGGCAATTATCATGGCCCACTGCTTATCTCTAAGTATATTCATCAGACTCACTGACTGGCATATTTTCTCATAAATGTCATTGTAAGAATGTCCAGGTTAATTACTGATTGCCATGCCGAACACCATGGAATTTTTGATAAATATGGGAGGACCCCAGATTCCAAGTTAGACTGAATCTCAGACACAATTTTTCCATAAGTAAGCGTCATCAGATTGACTCCGATGTAATTCATTTCCCAGACAGTATCGAACACACTCGAGCTAATGTTTGAGTATCCCTTAGAACTAAAAGTGATCTTTTTAGATGCTCCCTTATTCTTTCGTCTTACGCTGACGCGGCGTATCATGCATTGTCCCGGTGATTGGCCAAACAGAGACGAGCCTCTGGATACTTAGCATCTAGCGGCGGCACCGCGAGCATCCTCAGATGCATCGAGGTAGCGAGCTGTGCTGACGGTGGCAGCCAGACGCCGACAAGGTATGAATACACATACGAATCATCACAGGCCTTAAGCACTACCTAACCACGCTACTAGCACCAACCAAGTATTCGAATACATTAGCATCTATAGTTCATGTCAAATAGGAGCATTCTACTTCCTTGGCTTTAAATGTACCTACCGATACGCCGGGTGGGTTTTATTTTATTTAATTTATACTTGATGTCGAGACTCTTTCTTAACAACGCCACGACCCTTTAATTAATCATCACCTACGAGTTCGTAAGTTAACGGTGCACATCCCGCATGCCATGCTTCCAACCCTATCCTTAATTAATGTTACAAGGCTACTCTACTCCCGCGTAATCCAGCCAAGTTCTGCCTAATTATGCACTCTCTAGCCCATGCTAGTCTCATTTTGAACACTATTTATCTTTAGAACGGTGCCAGACGTTCACTGAAATTACAAAGTGACTACGGAAACCACAAATTGACAAGTTATTCCATGCTTATCCAGGAGGATTACTGCCCAAGTAAGTCTCCCTGCCACACAACTCACTGCTACATGGCTTCACAGCCCTTTCCGTCCTTTGAGATTTTCCTTTATTTTATTCATTGTAGAATTCTGAGGAGCACGCAGAGGCCCATGCAACGACGGCACATCCACTGACCGTCAGTTCTATGTAGGTATATCCTACATCCTTTCTCAAAATATAGCCAGTTCACCACTCAGACAACTAATGTTAGCCTTTATATTGTTTCATAGGCTCTCTATCTTTGTCCTGACGAAGACCCCAACATGAGGCGAGAATAACCCTCTAGCGTACATGGGGGTGGAAACGTAGACTACGCCAACCTAACACACCATAGGATCCAATGAAATGAATGTATCTCACCTATGTGTGATGTGATTTGGGAACATTAATACTACATTGATTGTAAAGGCGTATTTGATTTTAATGTGATGTTATAAATGTCACACCACCTTTACCCAGTCCCTCACAACCTCTTCACTTCCCTTCCTTCGCACACTGAGAGCACTTCTAATGTAATGACTTTATAATTACATTGAATTAATGTTGACTATTCATGATAAATTCCTTGTTGAAAATTTACATGAGCAAACTTTTGCTAAAAATAAATGCAATTTGATTTTGACTATTGTATCTCGATCTTTGCTAAGTTGTACTTAAGAATATGTGGTGCTTATCTGTATGAAGTAATACGAAATAACGTCCTTACCAAATTGATTCAATACTCGGACCACTCCTTCTTTGTACCTATTTAATGGCCCAGGTCCATGAGTTTTAGGGGTAACCCCTTTATAACTTACACTCCATTGCAAGGAGGGCAAGTTGTCTTTCAGGATGTCAGGCATTGGTGCCGTGCTGTTTGTTTGACTAAAACTCCCAGCAGGAGCCGGTCCTCCCCAAAGCAGTCCCCAGTGTCAGCCATCTTGTGAGTTCTTTTCCACTCCCTGTGATGTGAGCATGATTCTGAGTGTTGATGATGGGGCAATTGGGTGGGGGTGCATTTTCTGTGATTACAACTCCCATCGTGTTTTTGGCTACACTCCCTTCCCCTGCATTCCCACATTTCCTTCCTGATAAATCTGGTGATGTGTTTTGTTCTATGAGTGTTCTGTGTAAATACGCACAGCAACACCTATAGAACGCCCTTTCAACGCAAAGTGGTGTGTATGATGAGGTCGTATTTACATGGAGAAGAAATTGTATACAGAGTGCCTTTTCCTTTCCTTGTAAATATGAAAGTGTTTTGCGCTATCACTATGTTACAAAAAGTGACATATTGTTGGCACAGGATGCTTACTACACATATCTGGAGGGGTACTTGGCCTCCAGTGACACTCAGTATTCATATTAACTTTATCCTGTAACTTAAAACTCCCACAGAGCATCCACACATATCTACTCCATCCATTTTCACTTTCTTCACCTGTGTGCAAACACAGGCCATTGTGCATTTTAATACTTAGTTAAACTTACCTTCACAGTATTAGAAATAAAAAATGCTACACATTTTTTTAGTTGTTTTTTATAATCTAAATTTGTGACAATTTGATATTTTAGAATTAGGATCTGTGAAAGAGAAGACAAAATACAGTTACAATATATATTATTATATTTTTTACAATACAGCATAATTTTAACATTTTACAAATTATTTTCCTTGCCTTTTTTGCTGTTCTCAGAATATATTGAATTTCCCTAGAAACAGTGATTTCAATCGTACTCATCACATAACATCGGGCAAAAAAAAAAACAATCAATAATATCGTTAAAAAAAAACCAAGTCTACATCCTCAATAACATACCATATAATGCAAATCACATATATAAAATGCTTACTCCTAAGAAAATGTTCTAACTTTAATTTATATACACTATAAATGTAGTCTTCTTTATATTGAAATTGTCCAATAGTAATCGTATTAATACATATTAATAAATTCCTCAGAGGCCGAATTATGTTTCTAAAACTTTGACTTTAAAAATATTAGGTAGGAATTTGGTGGTTCGCTTGGCAAACGTTGTTTAAAAACCAACTAAGCATCATTACAATTTGTCCAGCCTTTATCACATTTTAAATAGGCAGTGTAATGTCCAGATGTTGTTGAAGGACCATCATGGAAAATTATTGCTTCTGTTACAAAAGTCCTTCCTGACATTGATAGTTGACTTGCTACAAAATGTTTTATTAAAGTGTCCAATTTTCTTCCATCAGCTGTACAACATTGCATAATTAAATTCATATTTTGTCCATATCTTTGTATAAATAATGTTGATAACATTTCTGATTTACATTGGCTACACTCCATATTTTGATTTGCTGCTTTAACTAGTTTATTGAAAGACACTGATTTACAGTCTGGTAATGTCAAATATATAAATCTTTCAGTGTCTATGTTAGTGCTGCATGTAAACATACAATTCTCACAATGATGTTCCCATTCATAGCAAAGGCCAAAAAGATTTTCAATTTCTATACCTTCATTTTCCAATATAGTAAGCATATTGTAGTATCCTGCATATTTATTGTAAGGTGTTTTACCTTCCCTGCTCAGCCAGTGTCCGTGCTCTGACTTATTGGAATGTTGGAGTCTGATGATGCCTCGGAATGTTGGGACTGTGAGAGGCAGAGTGACAGTTGGTTATGGTCTGAGCAGCTGACAGGCATCTCCTTGTGGGGCTCTGATCTACCACATATCTACATGATATCCTGTACCTTACTACCTGTTATCTTCATGAAATAAATCATCTTGAAATACAACCTTCCTGAGTGGACCTTCATCACTACATATTTTGGTGACGAGGTGACGAAGAACCTACAGCTACAAGCAAATCTCAGGTACCTGACTTACAAGCGAGCCAGGTGATGGTGAAACTTACGGAAACTATAGTGGCAACTACCACAATTTACATAAGAGGAGGTATCCACAAGATGGTGATTTCAAAGAACAAGAAACAGACATATTTAACAAAGAACTACAAAGATGACGATATGGAAGAAAAAACTACTACAAAGAAAAGAATGAAGACAACAAGAAACAAGTAAGCATTAAGCACTATGCCTTTAAGCCCCACCAGTGGCCTCACCATCGGCCAGCCCTAGCCCAGGCGTGCTGTGCCCATCTGTCACACGCTGTTTGGACTTTGATGAAACATCTACTTTACAGCCAGAACCACCTTCTTTATCACGCTGGTGCACTCTGTGACACACACTCTACTCCCATGCTTTTTATATCTACAATGCGCCACGTACTGGAGTCAAATTGGTGCCTACGCTGTGTGACCTTGAGCACTTCTACACTAAATATTGTAGATTTTCAATTATTCTACATATGGTTCTGTCATAATTACCACCATCCTTTTGCTGACTTTTGTGAGGGGATGCACTAGTGTTGGCTGCAAGGTTTGCTTCACATATTTCTTTGGTGGCTACATTTACAATGTAAAGATTTCAACCATTTACTATATACATTGTGCTGCCCTCAACCTTCACGTACAGTGTTCCTGTGCTGGTCAGATATACATTGGTTGTTGCCTAGTGTCGGTACATGTTTGAGGTAATTGACACTTAGGGAATTTCTACATGTAGTTTACCCTCAGTCTGTGTGTTGTGCTTCTGTCACAATTGTGCACCACGTTGTGCTTTCTAGTAGCAGTGAAATTCGTCAGGAAATGACTTGACCTCATCTGTGGCATTCAAGTAAGCGTGATGTTAATTTTTCACTTTATATTAGACTGCACCTCTTGTACCAGCGTCGGTAGGAATGGCGTTTTGTAGCATTATCTACAGTGGTGTGTTTGTTTTTCCTCAAGTACTTTTGGCCGTTTTTACTGTTATTTCGGTGGACTGACAGCGCGTGTGCTTTACCTCAAACTGTGGAACTCCCAAGAAACTTGCGACGTGTAGAGCCTTCTGCGACATCATTGCAGCCTGTCCTATGGTCTCAATTTGGCGCCTCAACGTGCTGTGAGCCTCCCGGCAATGCGCCATCTAAGTTCTGCCTTGATTTTTATTTTGTGGAAGTTCCTCTGAGATTTACATCTCCGACGTGTGGAATAGTAGCAGGCAGGACGCAAAGGGGATTTTATGGACTTCTGTTTATTTCATTGAGCTTCCTGACCGAGTCCACCGTTATCAAGGTTATGAGGTGAAAGAAGTGGGAATTTTTCTTTTGTCATTACACGCATTCATCTGCTGCACGGCTCGTCTTCATTCACTCTCTCTATTCTGCCACCAAGAGGACTGAGAAATGCCTGAGCATCTTGTTTGATATTCTGTGTAAATTGTGTAGAACCAGAACATACATCCAAAAGAATATGAATATCAGAAATGCCTTGTATTTTATTGTTATCAGTTCTCCCTTTTTCATAAACACAATGCAACAAAATCTCTTTTCCCGATTCTCCCTAATTTGCTGTTGCAAACCTTATAGACAAAAACATTGGCCACTTCATTAGCATAGCAGTTGACACCTGAACTATTTTCAAACTGATAACCAACAATCTTTTCAACAGTGTCCTTTTCTTTTTGCTTGCAATGACAACATTATCTTGTTTTTTTCCTTCTCTATACCTTCACTACAGATATCCTCATATCTTCTTTTTCGACCTACTACACAATTTTCAAATACAGGATATTGACCTAAATTGGGAGCATACACTCTTCTTAACCTATTATACTCTTTTACACAGTTTGCATTTGCAGTAACCTTTGTGTCAGCAAAATCAATCAAAAACAATCCAGATAAAGTTCTGACTCGTGACAAAGTAACATATGCCATACCCTCTTTAAACACAGTACTTCCAATGTTCACCAAAGAACTGTCTACACTTAAACCTTGAGATTTATGAATAGTCACTGCATATGCCAGAGAAACTGGAAACTGTTTTCTACAGACATATAAATCTTTAACAAGCAAAAAACGAACTGCACAATGAACAATTTGTTTCACTTCTTCAATTTGATAAAATTTAATTTAAAAAAATTCAATACCATCTTTATTCGGATAATTAACAAAATCCACAACTTTGCCCATTGCTCTATTAACTAAACCTTTATCTACATCCAAATTACGCCTTAAAGTTACCTGACATGGATATAGATTATTTTCTAAACCAGCAGTTTTAGATATCGATTTTTCTAAAGAATCTAATTTTGTTTTCAAGTTTTCTGTCCAAATAATAGTGATTCCTTCATGCTCTATTTTATCAATGGCTTCCATTTTTTATTATTTCTTCATTTTCCAGCTTCACGCAGTGTTGGCATTAATTAGATTACAGATTTGTTTTCTGCAATTTTCATATATATTTTCTCAGGAACTATATTTTCATTTGGGAACAAATTGGAAAGTAACTGACTCTGCAAAGCTTGTTTCCCATGTTTTGTCAGTGCACCAGTTCTTATATCTTGAAGAATAGTTCCATAATCAACATCATTTGTCTGTCGCATATTTGTAATGAGCTCTTTGTATTCAAAATATGACCAAATGTTAACGTTACCAACACTACCCAGAGACTTTCTGGTGTCTTCATGCGCAAGTGTTTTAAATATTGTTTGTCCTTTTACGGGAGTAAGTTGCAGTAGATCTCTGAAAACGATGACATGTTTTCCTCCAAATAACACGTCGCACTCTGTTTTAAGAATTTGCTGCATTCTTAAATGCACAAAAGCAAGCATTAAGTTTGAGACCATGCTTACCTCATCAATAATCAGAAGTTTAATTTTCTTCAGCACTCTTGAAACTTCACAACAAGCTTCTCCAGATAGCTTGTGATATTTCAATTTGTTTTCATGCTCCACAGGTAGCATCAGTAAATGATGTAATGTAATTCCTTTAATGTTGTGTGCTGCCAACTCAGTTGGAGCAGTTACAACACAAGACAATTACAAAAGGAAATTAAGTTTGCTAAGGCTGGGCTGCTTTTCGAGTAAAGACCTCACCCCTAAATGGCTACGGACGTGGCCAACATCTGACTGTCGCCTTTGCGGCAATGGTGTAGAGTCACTTTTGCACTTAATATGTATATGCCCTGCACTCCAGGAACTAAGGAAAACACTTCTGCTACCACTCTTAAGACACGCTCAGGTGAGAACTTGCAGGGCGGCTGTTATTAAATGCCTCAGCGGGTCTTGGATCCAATTATCCTGCAATACTATAACATTTCTGAAGTACGCCGCTCAAGAGCTGGAAAATAATGCACCAACCAAAGAGGACTCAGGGTAACAGCCCTGTCCACAGTCGGTCATGGACCCTGTCTAAATTTTTATTTATTTACTTTCACTTTACTCAATGGACACCTTCTCCTTCATTCCCTAGCATAGTGTAAATATTTTTAAATTTGAGTTAAAAAAGCCAACGTGACCTAACTTACACCACTTTCCTAAACTTTAGTTTCCCCCAGAACATTCTCTGCAAAGCCTGTGTAGTTTTATGTTGCTAATTTCTTCTTAATTGATTTGTTGTTTATTTGTGCAGTTTTTAAAGATGTAAATGTTGATCGCATGGTGGTAAGCTCCACCCTTTTATGATTTTTTGTACAAATCAAATAAAAGTAACCTATCTAAAAAAAAAACAAAAAAAAAACAACACAAGACAAATGTGACTCAGTTATTTTCTGTAGATAACTGGTGATTACTTTAATCAAGAAACTTTTTCCTGCTCCAGCTTGTCCACTCACATACATTCGGATAGGTTGAAATGATATGCATTCTTTCTTTTCATGAAGAAATCCATGGTCAATCTGTTGCTTCACTTGCTGATATATTTCTTTCTGTTCAACATTTAGTTGTTCTTCCAAGTTTGTTAAGTCCATTACATCTTCTTGAGCTTGATGCATTGCTGTTCCCACCTCATTCATGGGGATTGCTGCTTCATTTTCAACAATTTGTTGTCCTAGTGGATCTTGACTCAGTGGAGCAGAACTTTGACTGTCTTGAGAACTGTCTCTAGCAATCTCAGCTGCAATAGTAGCTTCTTGATCAATTTCATCGTTCAACATTTTCACATAACTTGCAAAAACAGTGCATTGCATGGTATCTTTACCAGCATTGAAGGAATCTTCATAGCTCTGAAATTCTCTAAGTAATTCCAATTCTGAACGCCATGGTTTGAACAGTTGCAAAAGGGCTAAACAGTAAAATTCCTTTTTATCAGCAGTGTCACAACTCAGCTTCCTGTGAGTAATCAAATTTCCTTTCGTTTGTTTCACCAAACATCCTTCGGAACCAATAACTCCATATTTTCCATACTTGATGTTCTCTGTAGTATTCCGTTAAAAGTGTAGTTTTGCAGCACTTCATAGAGACACATGTTCTCAAGATGATGACTTATGTTTGCGTACTATGTGTCCAACATATTCGTTTTCAAAATATCTGTACTTTCTGGAACTTTTTCTGCTAAATATTCAATTTCTTTTACAGATTTAAGTACTCGATTTCGCATTGCAGCAAGACCTAGACTCACCCAAACGATTCTTCTAGATTTGGAGTATAGACCTGCAGATGATAACCGATATGAGCATTCATATGCTCCGATTTCTCGATGGGATAACATCTTCAAACTGAAACTATATAATTTCTTACTGGGACTCTTCTCGTGAGAAATCTCGTCCCACATTTCTTTCAATTCCATCTTTTCTGATCTTGTAATGTAGGATGTTACATATTGAGCAACAGCAATGGAATTGTCCGCAAAATACTGAATATCCATGTTAGCATTCCACATGGGCAGAATAACCGGATTGTAATCATTTATGTATTTTGATTCTTTGCTTCTTCTCAAATTGTAGGTATTTTTGGAGACTTTCTTGTGATGGTATGTCGCATAGCTGACATAAAACTGTTCACTCTTCCTTTCGATATTACAGGACGTGGAAATGCAAAACGATATTTGGTATAGAACTTATCCTTAGACTTGTACTTTCATCTACAGTATTTTCCACATCGATGGCTTTGGAATCGTAGGACTTGTTGTCTTAAATTGTTTTCTTCTGTGCTTTTGGGTATAGCACATGTAGCATATTCTTCAATAAAAGACAAAACAGTATCATCCGAATCTGTTCCGAATTTGGGGGCATCCTTGATCCATAAAAAACATATGTATATGAGGAGCGCCTCTTGCTTGATACTCCTTTCTCAAAAAGAAATCCACAACTTCTCCAAGAGGAGGATTTTTTTAATTGCATATAAAAGACATCATAGCATTGAATCTATGATTAAAATACCTGCATACATTAGCAGGATCTAAAGAGCACAATTCTCCTGGTGTCTTGTATTCAATATTTTTTAGATTGGAATTTGCCTCTCGAAGAAATTCAAGTAAATCATCCCAAGAGTACTCTGCCTAGCTTAGGGTAAGGAACCATGTAGGAGTTTCCTAAGTTCCTTAGCATACATTTAAGTTCCCCATGACAACGGTACCAATATTCATTAGTCCCATGCTGACATGCCATCAGATTAATCAGCTGAGATTCTAAATGATCATCTCTCTGGTGAACTTTATCCATGAAATCCTTTGCAGAAACATTTTGCAGATGTACTCCTGTTTTCAATATGTGATTGACTGCATATGAAAGTCCAGAGAAGTCACTTTCAAACAAAAGATGAAGTATATATGGGATACATTGTCAAAATCTTGGATCTTCTGCATACAATCTTGTCTGATTTTCAGATGCAGGAATCTGCACAGGTTGTTCATTATATAGTCCTCCTTTTCCTGTTGGTAACAACTGCGGAAAACAACGAGCTTCCAAGCTTTCTTCCCATACACTCATGGGACTTCCCTTCGCGTTTTCATTTGGGATAACTCAATAGTATTCCCTATCACTTCTTTTGAATGAAGTGGATGTACACTGTAATGTTCATAGATTTGTTCGCTTCTGGATATGTCCACTTTTTCAATTTGTCCACTTGACGTTTCAGTATCTTCCGCTAAAAGTATTTCTTCTTCTGCCATATAAACATTTTTATAGTACTCATTATTTTTTATCAAATACAAAGTTGCCTTTTCCACTTTCCTAACTAACTCCTGCTAGATTTTCTTACTTTTAGTGTGCATGCCAATAACTAGAATGACTAGTGGTTAATTTTCTACACACTCTACACCAATAGTTTCAATATTTTTCTTTAAATCTAAAGGTAAATATACAACTCTTCCTTTTAATTCTCTAGGTAAATCTGTGGGAGGCAACTTACCTGTTTTAGGATTCATACGAACAATAGCCTGAAACGGGTGTACACATTGAATGAGAATAGACTCATAGGTATTTAAATCTATCAGTTCTTGAGGAAAAGCAACTGCAACTAACTCTAGATTATTATGGATAGCTCTAGCGGGCATTTTATTCTCATCTAATTTGTTATAACAATATTTACAAATACGCTAACCAGAACCCAAATCAAAAGAATTCTCTACCAACAAATAAGTTGCAAATTCCTACCACTTATCATTATTTTCTCTTTCACTTTTTAAATGCAGATCAACAGTTCTAGTCTGATTTTTATAGTGAGTTCGCCAACAACAAATACAAGAATAATTTGGCCTTTCACCTGAAATCACCTTAAACTGTGTAATTTGTTCTTCCAAAATTTTTGTCGTAGTATGTTGCACATTCTCTTAAACATTTTCTTCTATTAGTGTCTCAGTTTCTGCACTCTCTTGTTCAGGAACAAAGTAACAAAACTCAATTTCATCACAAACCTTCTACACATCTGATACTGACCCACACAAACGAGCACTGTTCAACTCATTTAATTTTAGTGCTGGACTTTTTGTATAATCCGATCTTCTGACTAACTTCCGCATATGAGAATGATGTACTGCTAACATGCT
Organism: Lissotriton helveticus; assembly: GCF_964261635.1. NCBI lineage: Eukaryota > Metazoa > Chordata > Amphibia > Caudata > Salamandridae > Lissotriton > Lissotriton helveticus. The sequence continues at coordinate 1,630,726,124 of NC_136061.1, read as the reverse complement.
GAAATGATGAAAAACACTTTGACATACTTTCCTAGAAAGACAAGCCAGAGAATGACCTTGCAAACCAGTATTTATTCTCACTCTGCAAGGGTCTAGTCCTTGCAACATCTTAATCTTTTGTTTAACACTTTTTTTTACTATATTCTCTTAAGAAATTGCGTAAAATATTAACAGATTCTTGTTGTACACTACAATACTACGGCAATCCCAAGTGTACACTGAGGCTTCAGGACGTCTCCCTAGAACTTAATCAGCTATCACTTTTTATGCATTTCTGGGAACCATTTCTCTTTCTCAATTGGACCACCATTTTTAACACCATAAGCTTGACCACTGGTATCAACTGCATGCAAAAAAGCATTGGTCTGAAAATAACTCTCTTCATTAACGAAAGACTCTGAACTTGAACTGTGTTTCCAATCACCCAAAAAAATCACAAAAATTATTATGATAATTACTCTTTTCCTCTTACTTTTGGCCTTCATTAAATGGATTGGTTTGTCTAGTGATAGAATTCTGTTTAAAACTAAAATGAATAGTTTGCTTTTTACTTGAAAAGCCTTTTCAACAATGGATCCAATATGCTTCTTCTTTTTTATAAAATAGTGCTCTTTTTCTATATTTCTTCATAACTTTGAGCAAATTATGTAGTACTCTATTATAAAAATGTATTTCTTTTATACTGATTTTGTCTTCTTTTACCATACGTAGTATCTTTTGACTGTACATTTGCTTTTTTTCCTTTCCTGCTATTATGATTATTTTTTCTGCTTGAAGCATTTTCAGTAGTTTCAACATTCTGTACATTGTTTCTGGGCCTAGAAAGTGTTTTAATGAATTCTTTGGTTGTCTTACCAGAAGACTTCTTCTTTTTAGGCACATGTTGGTCATTCAATACTTGTTGTTGAGTTTTCTTCAAGTAACTGTCCTTTAGCTCTCTTTTTCTCTTTCTTGATTTTTCAGGCATGTTAACTTTATTTTAATGATGATGAACAATATCTGTAAAAAATAAACATGAATACATGTATATTAATAACTTTATAACTTATACTTTTCCATCACTATACAAACACATTCTATATAAAAATCATTTAACCACTTTCTTTTCTCATCACTAATTGATATTGTAATTCAAGGTGTATACATAACTGTATAGGAAAGCAAGGAGAGTAACAGGGTATTTCCTGCAGTGTATAGATACTGACTGAGGAATTGTAGACCAGAAACACAAGTGTGAAGGTGGATAGAGCACTACATGCATAGTGCATAGGAGTTTGAAGCAGTCCATGCCGTAAAAACCTGGCTCACTGCATGTGTACATGCATACTGACTGAATGATTACAGTACTATAAGGAAAGGCACTGGGTGAATTAATAATTGATTGGGTTTTACTTTAGTGAAAGGATTAGTACATGGTACTGAAAGAGTCACTATGGGATTGCAAGAGCAGTCACAGGATGTTTGCTGAACTGCATGGACACTGACTGGGGAATTGTAGACCCGAAACACAAGTGAAAAGGTGGTTTGACCACTACATGCATTCTGCATGGGAGTTTAAAGCAGTCCATGTCCTAAGGCCTGGCTCGCTGCATGAGTACATAGATACTGACTGAATGATTAGAGTACTACAAGGACATACACTGGGTGAATTTATAATTGGCTGAGTTTTACTTTAGTGAATGGATTAGTACATGGTACTGAAAGAGTCACTATGGGATTGCAAAAGCGTCACAGGATGTTTGCTGAACTGCATGGATACTGACTAGGGAATTGTAGGCCTGAAACACAAGTGAAAAGGTGGTTAGACCACTTCATACATAGTTCATAGGAGTTTAAAGCAGTCCACGTCTTAGGGCCTGGCTCGCTGCATAAGTACGTAGATACTGACTGAATGATTAGAGTACTACAAGGAGATACACTAGGTGAATTTATAATTGGTTGGGTTTTTCTTCAGTGAATGGAAAACTATATGTAGCTGAAAGGGTCACAATGGGATTGCAATAGCAATGACAGGGTGTTTGCTGGAATGTATGGATACTGACTGGGGAATCGTAGGCCTGAAACACAAGTGAAAAGGTGGTTAGATGACTACATGCATAGTGGCTAGGATTTTAAAGGAGTTCATGTCCTAAGGCCTGGCTCGCTGCATGAGTACATAGATACTGACTAAATGATTGGAGTACTACAAGGAGATACACTGGGTGAATTTATAATTGGTTGAGTTTTACTGGCTCGCTGCATAAGTAGATGGATACTGACTGAATGATTAGAGTACTACAAGGAGAGACACTAGGTACATTTATAATTGGTTGAGTTTTACTTTAGTGAATGGATTAGTACATGATACTTAAAGAGTCACCATGGGATTGCAAGAGCAATCACAGGGTGTTTGCTGGAGTGTATGGATACTGACTGGGGAATTTTAGGCCTGAAACACAAGTGAAAAGGTGGTTAGACCACTACATGCATAGTTCATAGGTGTTTAAAGCAGTCCATGTCCTAAAGTCTGGCTCGCTGCATGTGTACATGGATATTGACTGAATGATTAGACTACTACAAGGAGAGACACCTGGTGAACTTATAATTAGTTGAGTTTTTCTTCAGTGAATGGATTACTATTTGGAGCTGAAAGGGTCACTATGGGATTGCAAGAGCAGTGACAGGGTGTTTGTTAGAGTGTATGGATACTGACTGTGGAATCGTAGGTCTGAAACAGAAGTGAAAAGGTGGTTAGACCACTACATGCATAGTGCATAGGAGTTTAAAGCAATCCATGTCCTAAGGCCTGGCTCGCTGCATGAGTACATAGATACTGACTAAATGATTAGAGTACTACAAGGAGATACACTGGGTGAATTCATAATTGATTGAATTTTACTTTAGTGAATGGATTAGTATATGCTACTGAAAGAGTCACTATGGGCTTGCAAGAACAGTCACAGGGACTTTGCTGGATTGTATGGACACTGACTAGGCAATGGTAGGCCTGAAACAGAAGTGAAAAGGTGGTTAGACCACTACATGCATAGTGCATAGGAGATTAAAGCAGTCCATGTCCTAAGGCCTGGCTCACTGCATGAGTACATAGATACTGACTGAATTATTAGAGTACTACAAAGACACATAAAGTTACCAAAGGCTCCTCTCACAATGGTTCACAAATGTACACACACTCACAGTGTGATGTTAGACAAACAACACTATTCACTAGTGTAGAAAAGTAAAGTTCACTGCACACATTCCACATATTTCATTACTGCTCTTTAGAGTAGAAACCTGACACGTTTTCAAATACATAAGCAATTACTGCTTTGAAATTCTACTGAAACTTGTCAACAGGATACATTTTTAACCAGTTATGTATCTGCAAACACATGAAGTACCCAAATGTTCTCTGAAAACAGTTCCCAAATGTACACCGACTCACAGTGTGATTCTAGACAACCAACACTCCCTTGGAATTCATCAAAACACATTTACTGATCTAGAAAAAGTAAGGTGACAGCACACATTGCACATATTTCAGTACTGCATTTTAGAGTCAAAGCCTAATTCGATTTGATTAGCTTTATTCGATTTTGAAGTATAAAATCATAAAAGCAACATTACATATATACAAACAATTACATTTCATTTCACAACAAATAACGTTATGTTAATATAGCATTAAATCTTTGGAGGAAATCAGCTAATCATTTAGTTCATTACGAAGTATATCAAATCAAGGTCTGGATAGTATCGCCCCTCACCCCGGGGCCGTTTCTGCCCAACCGGAAATTACTCTCTTCATTGGTCTTGATTGGGGGAGGAGTGATGCTCTGGGATAAAAGTCAGATAGTTCCCAGGTGTGTATAGGCCCATCTCCTATTTGTGGCTGCCAGGTTTGAAGGTATGGGACAACGTTATTATTTCTAAAATGTATTAACACCAGGTCACCGGGTATATCTTTTCGAAGCGGACCTAGCCAGCCCACCCTTCTAACAATTCGTATTCTTCCATCAATATCAGGAGGCAAGGGTCTATTTTTTGTTAACCAGAACACCACCTTATTTCTTAGGTCCTGTTGGCTTTCAGATTTTCCATTTGTAAGTGCTGGCACTCCAGAGGACGCACACAAACAGGGCAGCCTCCGGTGGTAATTGTATATGATTAGATTTTCGTGGCATGTTCCCTAGGTTAGAAAGTGACCCTTTGTGGGGTATGATTTCTTTATTCAGCCCTGTTCTGGGGGAAGAGCTATGTGCTATTATGGGTTTTGCGGATACTTTCAGGATGTTTGACGGTAACATATGTGAGGCTGCTGGTTGGAATTGATCAATATTACTTTGCGGAGATGTTAAGGGCACTACAGTGGCGGATAAAGACTGTATATGGTTGGAACCTGCCATACTTTTTAAGAGTATCAAGTTAGTCTTAGTCATTTTCTCTATACCCGCAATATTATCCCCTAGATTATTCATTCTTTCCATCAAGGGGGATATCATAGAATTGATCATGCTTTCTATCTGGGCCAGTGGAGTTGGCGGGGTAGAGGGTGCAGAAATTAGCCGTTTCGCGGAATCCTTACGTGTTTTAGGGGTAAAGGTAATAGGCAGTAGAGGGCTCAAAATCAGTTTTTGCTGTTTTGTTTGGCTCCCTGTGTGTTTGTCCACGATTCGTTTTCTTTTACCAGAAGGCTCTTGAGGGGACATTATGGATTTCGTGTTACCTATTGCAGGTGGACAAAGGGGAGTACCCAGGAGACTTTCATTTGGTTGTGGTACTGTACTAGGCTGGGGACTTGTGATGAATGTAGGGCAGGTAAAAGCACTAAGTTGCTTGATTCTCGACTCGAGAGCGATATACTTGGATTTACATAAACTATTGAGTTCCTCCAGCAGTGATGAATTTTGTGCTACAGCGACTGTCTGTGAGGGAGATAGGTCACTGCAGGTGTAGTATGTAGAAAGTCGTCGTTCTGTTCTCACTATTTGATGGACAATGGGTGGTGTTGTCTTGTTTAAATAGTGGTCCAACGTCCCCTTGGCCAATTCCCTCGTGAGAGTTGAATTTTTTCGCACCCCCTTGCGTGTCATGATGTAATTAGCACGGAAACAGCAACAAACACCTCAAAGGATCTGGTAATGTCACTAATCACGATGTGGTTTCCCTTGGAGAGGGCCGGAGTGTGCCTACGAATAATAATAAACCAAGTTCTTTACCTCCTTTTGTTGCACGGCCAGGGGGGGTGGGCCGGCCCGTCCTCCTCTGGCCTATGATGGCCTTAGACGGTCCCGCCCTTGTCCCGGGCTTCCTCCAGCGCCGACCCGCGCGCGATCCCGCGACGAGGGGGCTGGTCTGCTTTTCAGCCGCCTCCTGGCGCGGGAATTGTGTGTGGCGGCGTGTTGCGCCGCTAGGGCGTCTGGGAAATGGAGTCCTGGAGTCCTCAGGGCTCCCCTCACGCTGCGGCCGCTGGGGTGGACTAGCGGCGGCAGGTAGGAGCGCTGCTGCTGGCCGCTGGAGTTGGGTATGTCCCCACAAGTGTTCTGCAATCCCCCCGCTCCACCGGGGCTGGTCTGCTTTTCAGGCGCCTCCTGGCGCGGGAATTGTTTGTGGCGGCGTGTTGCGCTGCTAAGGCGTCTGGGAAATGGAGTCCTGGAGTCCTCAGGGCTCCCCTCACGCTGCGGCCGCTGGGGTGGACTAGCGGCCGCAGGTAGGAGCACTGCTGCAGGGCGCTGGAGTGCCTAATTCATTTTGCAAATACATAAGCAATGACTATTTTCTAATTCAGCCAAAACTTGACAAAAAATAGATTTTTAAGCAGTTATGTCTCTGCAAACACAAAAAACACCCAAATGCTTCTCCCACACTGTTTCATAAATGCACACAGACACGCAGTGTGATTCTAGACAAATAACAGTATTTATCGAACTTTACCAAAAAATATTTACTAGTGTGGAACAAGTGAGAAAACTACACACATTCCACATATTTTAGAACTGCACTTTACTGCGAAAACGTAACTCAGTTTGCAAATACATAAGCAAAAACTTGTTTCTAATTCTACCAAAACTTGAGAACAGTATAGGTTTTTAAGTAGTTTTATGTCTTCAAAATCCTGAAGTACCCAAATGCTTCTGTCACAATGGTTCCCAAATGCACTCAGACTCACAGTGTGATTCTAGACAAGCAACACTATCACTTGGACTTTACCTAAAATCATTTACAAATCTGGAAGAGATAAGATGACTGCACACATTCCACATACTTTCGAACTGTAGTTTAGTGTGGAAGCCTGACTCATTTTGCAAATACATAAGCAATGCCTGGTTTCTAATTCTACCAAAACCTGAGAACAGCATAGGTTTTTAAGCACTTATGTATCTGCAAGCACATGAAGTATCCAAATGCTTCTGTCACAATAGTTCCCAAATGCCCACAGGCTCACAGTGTGATTCTAGACAAGCAACAGTAGTCCCTGGACTTTACCAGGAAAAACAAATTAATCTTAATAGGCCACTTCCATTACTGTCTTTGGCATATGCTGGAGTATACAAAGGCAGTTTGGGTTAAAAGCAACATTATTTCTGCAAAGGTGTCCTTCATTAGCAATTCCAGACCTACTTCAGTCAATGTGCCTAGGTCATTGCCACTACAGTGCACAATCATGAGGTCAGGGGGTTGGAGATGCAAAAACGGTTTTAACCACAGGCATCAATTGGTGCCACTTTAATCCTCTCTGTCCAATCCATTTAATGTCTACATTTTGCAAAGCTCGGTTTTTGTCAATAACTCTGTGTTAAGCATACCATTTGCACCAGAAAACATAGCTGTGCCCAACAATCCACACTGAAAGCATCTTGAAGTGATGACTGTAGGTAATGAAAAGATGTCTGTAGCTGAGGTAGTCAGTTGATAGAATGAGAGCTATCTAAAATGGTGGACAAGATTCTGTTTTAAAGAAAGTAGAGATTTGATTGGCTGTTTAAGAACATTGTACATTGAAAATTAGGGTGCATTTTACATTGTTTCAAAAGCAAGTTTCTTATTGGTTAGTAAGAAATGTTTGAAAAGTACAGCAGAAAGGATACAGTCATGTTTTGCAAAGCCAACCACACCTGCTGTTTGCATTTGCAACATTGTGTGGTGAACTTGAAAATATGGTGAACTTGTGACCTGTCAGTTAAGTTAAATGTTGCATGAGCTGTTGCTATGGAAACTGCCATTGAGCAGAAGGGGTGAAGAAGTCAGTTGAAAAGGGCTGTTATCTATGACCAATGGGAATGTCTTTTACAATGTGAAAATCGCTGGGAACCAATGTCATTTGTTGCTCATGTGTATTTGTATGGAAAAACAGAGGGAAAGCTTGACATTACTGGTTTCACCTTGCAGAGTCTGGTGATTTATATTGATTGTGTGTAAAAGAAAATCCTGTTTGAGTGTGTGAGATTTTTCACTCAACAGATTTATTTGCAAGGTGTGTTATATCTTTTTGAGGTTTATTTAAAAAAGATTTAACATTATTCTAAAACTGTTGTTTGAAATATATTATTAAATGTAGAGATGTACATTGGAATTAGTGTCATTGTACTTGAAGTTTGTTTAAAAAACAGTCTGTACAGTAATATGTATATTTTAAAGTCTGTTCAATGGTATAGCTGAATGATTTCTCATATCTTTAGATACTTGGTTGAAGATACAGCACAAATGTGTATGTTGAAAGATGTTTATATAAGGTGTAGTATATTAGGCTTTATTTTTTCTTCTCTCTGCAAAGGTATTTGTATTTGTATTTGTATTTATACTTATAAAGTGCCTATCACCCAAGGTCTCTAAGCGCTAAGATGTTAACATAGTTCAAAATACATATGCACTACAGTATCTAGCAGAACAATAAAAAGAAACTCAAGAACCGAGAGAGGCAAACGGAGACCACAAACGGAAGCTAACCATAGGCTTCGCTGAATAGTGCTGTTTTAAAGCACTTCCTAAAAGGTAAGAGCCTGGTTTCTTTGCGGAGAGTCTCTGGTAATTTTTTCCAGAGTTTAGGAGCCACTACAGAAACTGTTCGGCCACCCAGTCTAGTTCCATTAAACCGTGGACAGACTAAAAGACTTGAGTCTGATGAGCGGAGCAGGCGGCTGGGTGCATAAGCCTTCAAACGGTCCCTGATATATTCTGGGACTGTGCCATACTGTGATTTATGTGCGATACATAAAGCCTTGAATGCAATATGTTGTTTCACTGGGAGCCAATGCAGCCGCTTCAATACTGGGGTTGCATGAGCGCTTCTTGGTAACATATAGATTAACCTCGCAGCATCATTCATAACAACCTGCAGTGTTTTAAGGAGTGCTTCAGGTATCCCAAGATAGACTGCATTCCCATAATCTAAACGGAACAGAATGAGCGCAGTCCCCACAGTCTGTCTAGTTGAAATCGACAGCAGATGTACCAACTTCCAGAGTTGCTGCATTAAACCAACACAGCTCCCAACTACTGCTGAAACTTGCTGCTTTAATTAGAGGTCGGTATCAAACATGATACCCAAACTCTTAACTGCGGGTACTGCAGAGGGCACTTTGCCTAACTCTAATGGCCAGCAACAGCTAGACCAAGGTGAGACCATTGTGGACGGAACCAGGACCTCCTTCTTATCTTGGTTTATCTTCAAGGAATTATAAGTCATCCAGTTAGTAATGATCCTGAGGATATTCTGGACATTAGCCTGAGAGGAAGCAGTGTTATCAATATGGATGATCAGTTGCGTGTGGTCCGCATAGTTAAAAACTTTACAGTCGAGTTTGGATAATGCATAAATCAGTGGCTGTAGATAAATGTTAAATAGGAGGGGGGATAAAGCTGAGCCTTGAGGTACACCCCACCCTAGCCTACCGGCCTTAGATGTATACTCTCCCATCTGAACTCTCTGAAAATGATCTGACAAGAAAGAGGAGATCCAGCGGAGGGCATTCCCCGAAACTCCCAGCCGGCCGACACGGGACACCAATTTATCATGGTCCACCATGTCGAACGCGGCTGAGAGATCCAAGAGGATAAGGGCAGATGGAACCTTCCTGTCTGCTGCACATCGCAGATCATCTAGCACTGAAAGCATCACCAATTCCGTGCTATTGTGTGCTCGGAAGCCAGTTTGTCTAGAATGGAGGAGATTGTTGTCTCCTATATAAGATGAAAGAGCACAGAGCACATGTTGCTCCAAGATCTTAGCCATGAAAGGGAGCTGAGAAATCGGTCGATAATTTTGGGGATTTTTAGCATCTGTTCCCACCTTCTTAAGAAGGGGGATAACTAAAGCTTCCTTAAGCTTGAGTGGGACCCTCCCACTGGCTAATGATGTGTTTAGTATAGCAGACATAATAGATTGAAACACTTACGGGGGACAAGGGTCGTCGGGCGAACCAGATTTAATTTTCAGTGCAATAATAAATAAGTCGCGGGACTCAAGAGGGGGGAAGTCCAACAAAGAATTGTTTTGTGGCATTAGCAGTTCCTCTTCTGACGGTGGGACAGAGGTGAGGCAGGAGCTGTTTATGTTGCAAATAATGTCTTTGACTTTAGTCAGGAAAAACTCCTGCATCTTCTCACACTCAGCCTGGTCGAAGTCTGGACTGGGTACTTTGGGAGAGCTTAGCTCTCTGAGAACTTTAAAGGATTCCTTTTGAATGTCAGCTGCATCCTTTATATTGGTTTCATAATAACTAGACTTAGCTACAGCCACAGATGATTTATAGAGTACCAGTTTAGCACTGTATACAGATTTGGAAGCAGAGTCCAAAAGATGCCTCCAAAGACGCTCAGATTTACGGAGAGCTTGGTTTTCCATTCTCAATGCAGGAGTATACAAAGGGGCTTCCTTTCTATTTACTGACAGCCTAATCCTTGCTAGCGGCACAGCATGATCAATTGCGACCAGCACATCAGATGCCATTTCTTTATACATTAGATCCACGTTGGTAGGCTGTGGAGAATCTGCCAGGACTCTGCTAAGTTTAGCTTCAACAAAGGCTTCCTTGAATTTAGTTTCATCAAGTTTTAGCTACTTACGATTCATTTGCCATCGAGCCTATCTGTGTTTCAGACGTTTGTCCAAAAACAGTGTACCGTTGATTAAAAAACTATCAGACAAGTTACAAGGGCTGTTAACAAGATGGATGGAATTTAAAGAGTTTGAGGTCCAGATCAAATCCAAAATATGACCTTTATCATGAGTAGGATGGTTTACCGTCTGAGAAAGCCCCATCGTTGTCATAAGGTCATCAAAATTACTGGCTGACAAATCTCTCGGATTTTGGTCCCAGTGATAATTAAAATCACAGAGGACCAGAACTTGCTACAAGGGCTACAAGGTATAGTTTAATGATACTGCATGATTATAGATAGTTTGGTAAAATGCAGCACAACTGTGCTGTTTGAAAGATGATCACATAAATTGTTAATAATTAAGTTTCTGTTATTAGTTTGAACAGAAGGTAAAGTTAAATGATGCCATATGTTTTAAGATAGAATGGTGAAATAAGGTGTTGTTAATTCTGCTTATTTTTGTATAGTTGAATGATTCCAACTCATTTTAAATACAATGGTGAAGATGTATAATAAAACTGTGGTTTTAGAAATGCTCATAAAAGGCGTTGTTAATTAGTCTACTTTCTTAAGTCTGTTGAAAGGTATAGTTTAATGATGTCCCATATTTCTAGATTTAATGATGAAGATGTAGCTCAAAACTAAACCACCACATATTACTCTTTCTGGCATGTTGTACTTATCTATTTAACTAGATAGTATGTAATGACTCATATATGTGTTCAGATTGTATTTATATAGTTGTATGTATATTTACTGAATTATTGAGAGGTGCCTGACAGATTACAGGAGTGCAAAGGTAGTGAATATGTGATTTTATAAGTACACAAGAAATCATTGACTGATTCTATATTGTGCAGTCACTCAGTTAGTATGCAAGCACTACCCATGCATTCATGCAATGACTCATGCACTAACTCATGCAGTGGTAAAATCTCCAGAGCACTACACATGCAGTCAAGCAATCCTCCTGTCACTCCCTGTGGACTCTTTTAATCATGTTTGCTTAACCACAGAACCTCAGGGAAGACCTGAGGAAGGGAACTAGAGGCACGGGGTGCTAGGAGTAGGCAGCCTCCAAACTATAATGTTTAACACAAAAGAGCCGCTCTCAGTATGAAGACCTAAGTGCTACAATGTAATAGTGTTAATTTGTGAGTGCAGGCATCTCACAAAAAGTGAAAGACTGGTCTCACACACACCTGATGTCATCCTTCATCATTGACCAGTCCTTGCCCCTTAAAAAACTTGGTTTGATAGAGGGCGGGCATACACCTGAAGACAGGGATGCACTTCTAAAGCTAAGTGGGGATCCTTACAAAAAGAGAGTGAGGTAAAAATGCTATTACAGTTGTCATACTTATTTTAATGTAACTGGCATCTGTATGGTATTTAAAATCAATGGTCGTTGTGTTGGGGATTCTATTGTCCCCCCACTATACTATTAGTGGTCAACATGTTCTGCCTGCTGGCCCCAAGGGATCTATGGCATTCATCAGGACCTATACTGAATAAACGGGCTCCGCCCTTACCCTGCTTTGCTGGTGAGAGTTCCACTTGGTGGGGTTAACACTTTCACATGCCACCATATATGCGACTAAAATTAACAGCTGTAGGAAAAGAAAACAAAAGTGAAGTCCAGACACAAGTGATACAATGACAAGTCTGGAAAAGGTAATTTGATATGCCACATACTCATGCAAATTATAAGTGCATGGCTATAAGTGCATCAAGTTGTGCCATTCATGTGTGCACTTAGAAGAAAACTGGGGAACACAGTCCCAGATGCTTACCCTAACTGATGGGACCTACTAGCCCCATAGGAGAGTAAGGGGGGGAGTCCCCTTTGGTCAAGCGCTAAATAAAGAGGAGAAATAAAAGAGAAATCCCAGGGGGTAAAAAACATGTCCCAGGAATGTTCTGGGTACTGTTTTACTCAAATTGATGTCAACAGCTAGTCATACGTCTAGAGTATGTTGTCAAGGATTACCAACACATTCATCCATCCCATACATAATCTTACTGTGAATGGGGAGAACAGCTTTTGTAAGGGCCCCATTTAGCTTTAGAAGTGCATCCCTGTCTTCAAGTGTATGCCCGCCCTCTATCAAACCAAGTTTTTAGAGGGCGATGACTGGTCAATGATGAAGCATGACACCAGGTGGTGTGTGAGACCAGTCTTTTACTTTTTGTGAGATGCCTGCACTCACAAATTAACACTATTACACTGTAGCACTTATGTCATCAAACTGGGAGTGTCCCTTTTGTGTTAAACACAACTCATTTAATCAGTCTGCCATGTCCTTGTCCAATCACTCTGGCAAAACCTAAGTACGTATAAATTCACCATGCACTCTCCTTGCAGCACTCTAAGTATGCTAGCAATACTCTCCTCCAATTACCCAGCCAGTCCCATGTCCTTATCATAAATTCAAAATGCACTCTCCTTGCAGCACTTTAAGTATCCTATAGCTATCCTTGTATTCATGCAATGACCTAGGCATTAACACATGCAATACTACAATCACATGTGCACTACCCATGCAGTCCTGTAACCAACTATTGATTCACTCATCCAATTATCCAGGTATTATTCATGCAGTCCAGCAATCACACTGTCACTCCCTGTGTACCCCTCCAATCCCCCAGCCACAACCATGTACTAATCCAATCACTCCGCCAAAACACAAGCAGTTATAAATTCACCATGTGCTCTCCTTGGATTACTCTAATCATCCAGTCAGTACCCATGTATTCATGCAATTACCCAGGCACTAACTCATGCACTTCTACAATCCTTTGAGTACTACCTTTACAGTTTAGTAATTTCCCTGTTACTACCTATGCACTCCTTCAATTACTTAGCCAGTCCCATGTCCTTATCCAATCACTCTGCCACAATCCAAGCATTTATAAATTCACCATGCACTCTTTTTGCAGCACTTTGAGTATCCTGTCACTATCCTTGTACTCATGCAATGACCCAGACATTAGCACATGCAGTGCTACAATCACATGTGCCCTATCCTTGCAGTCCTGTAAACAACTATTGATTCACTCCTCCAATTAACCAGTTAGTACCCATGCTGTCCAGCAATCACACTGTCACTCTCAATGCACTCCTCCAATAACCGAGCCAGTACCATGTACTAATCCAACCACTCGACAAAACAAAAGCATTCATAAATTCACCATGTACTCTCCTTGCAGTACTCTAATCATCCAGTCAGTACTCATGTACTCATGCAAGTACTGAGGCACTAACTCATGCACTTCTACAATCCTTTGAGTGTTACCGATACAGTTTAGTAATCTTCCTGTTACAAGCTATGCACTCCTCCAATTAGTTAGCCAGTCCCATGTCTTTATCCAATCACTCTGCCACAATCCAAGCATTCACAAATTCACCATGCACTCTCCTCCAGCACTGTAAGTATCCTGTCGCTGTCCTTGTACTCATGCAGTGCCCCAGGCATCAACACAAGCAATGCTACAATCATATGTGCACTATCCCTGCAGTCCTGATACCACCAACACACTACTCATTCACTCCTAAAATTATCCAGTTAGTATACTGGAGTAAATGCACTGTGATTTCAAAACAAAGCGTTTAAATGGTTTTTATGTAGAATGTGTTTGTTTAGTAATAGAATGGTATATTTTATAGATTCATATTAATAATGTTTCATTTTTCATTTGTTTTTTTAACAGATATTCTCCATCATCATTAAAAAAGTCTTACCATGACTAAAAGAACAGCAAAGTGGAAACAACAAAAGAAAGAGTATTATACAAAGAAAAGACAACAGCAGGAATTAGATGAACTACAACATGTGGGGAAAAAAAAGTCTTGCGGTGAGAGAACAATATAATTTATTAAAAGACTTTCAAAGGCTAGAAACATTTTGCACAGTGTGGAAAGTAGAAAGAATACCTCAACAACAAAGAAGAATAAAAAGAAAAAAGGAGAAATGAATGAGAAATTACGTTCTCAAAAAACAATCTATAGTAAAAGAAGAAAGAATCAATTTGATGTAATAAGGAAAAGAATGTTTCACAATAGAGTAGTACTTAATTTATTAAAAGATGCTTAGAAATATAAAAAAAGATCAGCATTTTATAAAAGAAGAAACAGATTGAAACTATTGTTGAAAAGGATTTGGAATTAAAAAGGAAATTATTCATTTTAAACAGAATTCGATCATTAGATAAACCAATACATTTTATGAAGGCTAAAAGTACAAAGAAGAGAGTAATTAACAGAACTAAATTTTGTGTTATATTCCTTTGGGTGAAGGGAAACACAGTTGAAGTTCAGAGCCTTTTTTCTAAAAAAGAGATCAATTTTCAGACCCATACATTAGTGTACGCAGTTGAAACCAGTGGTCATGGTTATGAAGCGAAGAACGGTTGTCCAATTGAAAAAGAAAATATTATTCCTAGAAATGTTGAAGAAGTGATATTTGATGAAGTTCTAGGGAGATGTAGTAAAGCCCCAGTGTATACTTGGGAATGTAGTAGTATTTATAGTATACGTCAGGAGTTTATTGATATTTAACAAACTTTCTTACAAGCATACAGTAACACAAGTGTTAAACAAAAGATTAAGATGCTGCAAGGACTAGATCCTAGCAACGTGAGAAAAAATACTGGTTTGCAATGTCATTCTCTGGCTTGTCTTTCTAGAAAAGTGTGTCAAAGTGTTTTTCATCATTTCAGAATGTTAGCAGTACAACACTCTCAAATACGAAAGTTAGTCAGAAGATTGTATTACGCAAAAAGTCCAATTTTAGGTGACTTAAACAGTGCTGTTTTGCATGGGTCAGTATCAGATGTAAAAAAAATTGTGAAGAAATAGAATTTTGTTACTTTGGTCCTGAAGAAGAGTGTAGACAAAGTGAGACATTGATAGGAGTAGGTGTTGAAGAAGACCTGGAACATAGTAGTACTGAGACGTTTGAAGAAGAAATTATGAAGTCTAAGGTAATTTATTGTGAAAGACCAAATAACCTTTGTATTTGTTGTCGACAAACTCACTATAAAAACTCAGACTAGGAATGGTGATCTGTATTTAAAAAGTGAAAAAGAAAACAATGATAAGTGAAATGAATTTGCAACTTATTTGTTGGTAGAAGATTGCTTTGATTTGGGGACTGATCAACGTACGTGTAAATATTGTTATAACAAATTAGAGGACAACAAAAAGCCATCTAGAGCTGTACATAATAACCTTGTGTTGGTAGCCATTCCTCCAGAACTGGTAGATTTAGACACGTATGAGTCTATTCTAATTCAATCTGTGCACCCGTTTCAGGCTATTGTTCGTAAGGAGCCTAAAACAGGTAAGTTGCCTCCCACAGATTTACATAGAGAATTCAAAGGAAGAGTTGTATATTTACCTTTAGATTTAAAGAAAAATATTGAAACTATTGGTGTAGAGAAAGAGGAAACTGAAAGGTTAGAGGTGCTCCTCATATACATATGCTTTTATGGATCAAGGATGCACCCAAATTTGGAACTGATTTGGATGAGTCTGTTTTTATCTTTTATTGAAGACTATGTTACATTTTCTATACCAAAAACAAGGGAAGAAAACACCTTAAGGCAACAAGTTTTAGGGTTTCAAGCTCATCGATGTGGCAAATACTGTTGACGGAAATACAAGTCGAAGGAAAAGTTTTATACCAAATTTCGTTTTGGATTTCCACGTCCAGTAATATCCAAAGAAAGAGTCAGCAGTTTCATGTCAGCAGTGAGACATACCATCACTAGAACATCTTCAAAAAATACTCGGGGTAGATTTACAAGCCCCTTGCACCTCTTTGCGCCACCATTGCATCACTTTTTGTGACACAATGGCGGCGCAAACAATGCGCCCTATGTACAAAGTGATGCATCTAGTGAGATGCGTCACGTTGTAAAGCCCTGCGTCACATTATACCTGCGTCAGGTATAATGTATGCCGGGGGGTGTTCCTACACAGGAAAGCCTTGTAAAAGTGACGCAATGAAATCTACAAGATTTCACTGCGTCACTTTTAGGACGCACCTGCGTCAAAACCTTACGCCTGCTTTGAGCAGGCATAAGGAGTGACACAGTGTAGTGGGAATAGGCCACAAAATGCATTGCTGGAGTTACGTCATGCTTGCGACACGACTCCCGCAATGCGTGACTTTTGCCCCAATAGATGCCTCAGAATTTCTGACGCATCTATCAATGCTTCTGCCATGGTGCGCCATATTGTAAATACGCGCATCCATGGTGGCACAAGCATTTTTTAGGGTGCCGCAAGGAAAGTGACGCATCTCTATAGATGTGCCACTTTTTTTGTAAATCTGCCCCTTACAATTTAAAAAGAAGTGAACAATCAAAGTATATTAATGATTATAATCCAGTTATTTTGTCGATGTGGAATGTTAATATGGTTATCCAGTATGTTGCGGATAATTCCATTGCTGTTGCTTGGTATGTAATGTCATACATACCAAAATCAGAAAATACGTAGTTGAAAGACATGTGGGAAGAAATTTCCCACAAGAAGAGTCGTGGGGCTGCAAACGTTGCTGCAAGGGAACCGGCCACTACTTTCACCAACCTCACTTTGAGCCTGCCGCACTTGGGGTCCTGGGGTCCTGACGCTGGAGGTCTCCCCCACTGCCGCTTCCAGCAACATCGAGCGGCAGCAGAGGGTTGAGACCACAGCTCCCAGGGTCCTTAGCGCTAACTCCGCCCACTGACGCCTAATCTTGCGCCCGGAGGCGCTTAAAGATCAGAGGCTCCCTCGGTGGAGCGGGGCCTGCAAACGCTGCTGCAGGGGAACCAGCCACTACTTTCACCAACCTCACTTTGAGCCTGCCGCACTTGGGGTCCTGGGGTCCTGACGCTGGAGGTCTCCCCCACCGCCGCTTCCAGCAACATCGAGCGGCAGCTGAGGGTTGAGACCACAGCTCCCAGGGTCCTTAGCGCTAACTCCGCCCACTGACGCCTAATCTTGCGCCCGGAGGCGCTTAAAGATCAGAGGCTTCCTCCGCATCGCGGGACGCGCGCAGGCGGTGCCGGGCTAAGCCCGGGCAAAGGGCGGGCCATCCGGGGCCAGAGGAGGCTGGGCTGGGCCACCCCACCGACAACTACTATGGGTAAGAGGAAGCAGTTATGCCGGGGTGACCATGAAGGCAAAAATGCTAAGATTCCCAGGAAATCCAATTCAATAATTTCTTACCAGACCTAAGCCGTGGGGGTTTTAACTAAAGAAATCACGAGCGCTGAGAAAGAACTCGGGTTTGCCCCTGCCGACACTGAGTCAGCATTGGAAATAGAGCACTGCCCAAGTGTCCCGCTTGAACCAACAATCGTGATTCCAAATCCCCCCTCCATAGTCGAGTCATCGAATGTCCAGCCAAGATCTCTTCACCCTCCCCTTCCCCAAAAGGACACACCCCCATTGGTTACACCCCTGAAGCATACGCGCAATCGTAGGCACATGAGAAAACCATCTAGAAGGAAAAACGCAATGAACAAGGCTTCAAATCCGGATGCCAGTGTAAGGGACCATGTTAGCAAAATCGTTGAGGACTTATTTACATCAAGACTGGAACCTACATGGGTAGCCATTGCGGAAGACATCGTGGACACGTTGAATACATGTGTAGCGGGGCTATTGAGCAAATGTGAGAAAATCGATACTCTTCTCAAGCAACAATAAGGTCACAAGGGGACACTGGTTCATTCTAATAAATCTTCCACTAACGAGCCCATGGTCAATATGATGAACAAGGCTCCAGTAGCCTTAAGGGAAAGAAGCCCGGTTAAAGCGGGCACTCAGAGTGGGCGGGGGCCCATGAGGGCTGGTACAGCGTACATTAACCCTTGAGCTAGTAACAGGAGTAATAACAGCTTAGACGCTCACAGGCTGGCTCCTCATAGGGACAGTCATTTGGAGTTGCCACCGTAGGCGGCCCCTTTAGTAGCTGTCTTCACAGGAGTCCCCCCAACAAGGCCGGGTTTAAATGAAACAACCCATGACCTCATGTTGTTGGCCAGGCAATGGTGTTCTCAATTCAGTAGTGGAGGAACAGATATCACGAGTACTGTTATCATGGCAAGGAGGGTTAGTTGGGTTGGGCGTTGCTTAAAATCCATTCCAGGGGATTGCGTGGTGGTAAACTTCAATAACCAGGCCAGTGCTGAGAGATTATTCTGGGATGCTTCAGCATTGACAAACAAGGGCATTAGAACTCTCCCCCTGGGTTTTTTTTAACCCACCATCTAGGCCAGTCAGGACAATTGGTAATCCTCAGGTGCCACAACGGGAATATTCCCCTTGTAACAGTCAGCAGACATTAGTTCACCTGCCAAATAATGTCTCACATCATAGACCCACACAGGAGCTAGCACGGGGGCGTAAAGGGGTCTTTCTGGCAATTCCCCAGCCCCTCAGTTCAGTGGGGTTTCCACTCTAGAGTTAGGTCTGTCTAATCGATTCTCTCCCCTGTCCACGATGGAGTCGAACGATTGACTACCTTGCAGACCGGATGGAGAGAGGGTTGAGGTAGGAACCCAGTCACCCTTATGTACATTTCTGACCTGGAATGTGGCGGGTATCATATCCAAAGGTACAGATCCTATCTGGCTGGATTTTATTAGGCAATACGATATTCTTGCCTTCCAGGAAACCTGGGATATCTCACCCAGTTTCTCACTGGATGGTTACCTTAGCTTTGCTATCCCCGCCGTCCCTGGGACAGTGGGTAGACCTAAAGGGGGCTTGCTCGTGCTCTTTTCGCTTAACTTTATAGGGGTTTTTAAAAAACTAGAAACTGTTTCAAAGAACTTCCTAATAATTGAGTGGATAGTCTCAGATCAGCAGACATTTTTACTTATCAACTTTTATAACTCTAGGGAGGGCTCATCTCAAAATGAGCACCTTAGTGCCCTGGAACATTATTTGTCAGTCTACAATCAGGAGCAGTCTTCCGCCCCAGAGGTGGTACTTCTGGGAGATTTTAATATACACCCTTGCTTATGGGACTGTTATAGTGGCGAGTATGGGGGGTCACCCGGTGAGGGAGTTCCCCATTTCGAGCACAGTAAAGAGGGGGAGGCCCTTGAGGCCCTCCTCTCATACATGAATTTATTTGAACCAGGCATTGGTGTGGGAGAGGAGAGAGCCCCCACCTTTATAGGGTGAGGTGCAAACTCTGTTATTGATTATATTTTCTTATCACCCGTTGTCCTAGCTAAACCATTAGCCTATAGAGTAGTGACCTCAATTTTCAGCAACCACAACCCTGTTCTGCTTGAGGCTGATCTTGGCGTCTTTAGGGTGCAAAATGATTTAAGGGGGGGCGCCTAGGCACCTAATGACCACTGACCAGGGGAGATGGATCAAATGGAACAGGGTTGTCCCTGAAGTTTTTTTTGAGGACCTTGCCACTAAATCTGAGGTCAACCTGGCTATCTGCCTGGATGGCACTGCTGCAGGGGCCCACATTGTGGAATCTTATGTTGCGGTATGCAAGCAGATTGCCAAAGATCTAGAGATGGGCGTTCATACACAACCGAGGAAGGCCTTCAAATGGTTTGATAATAATTGCTCAAAGGCCCATAGCGCCTTACTTAAGGCGCTTAAGAACAAGCCAAGGAATAGAGCCCTAATAGCTCAACTCCGCAAGGAGTACAAATTCGCCATTTGCTCTCGCAAACGCCATATCAAGGAGGAGGCCTGGGAAAACCTTCAATCCGCTGATGTGATAAGAGACAGTAGGAAATTCTGGGCCATTGTTAATCAGTCTTTCTTCTCAGAACAGGAGAACCTAGACACGGATTGCACGATCCCTGATGACAGTTGGCTCCAACATGTTAAGAGCATTTATGACTTAGATCAGAGGGGACCAACGCCGGCCACCACAGCTGTTGAACAGCATGCTTTGTCGCTTAGGTTTGATTCGACCGAGGTAGAAAAGGCAATCAGAGAGACAACGAGACACAAGGCTCCAGGACCAGATGGGGTACCTGCAGATTTGTACATCATGTATCCACAGTTTTGGGATAAGATTCTGGCCAATGTGTTTAACGCGGTATCTACAGCTGGATTCCCACCCTCCTGGTCCTCTTCTGTGATAGTCCCTATTTTTAAGAAGGGGAATAGAGGGGACCCCTCCTGTTATAGGCCAATCTCATTGCTTGACTCTGCCATTAAAATCTTGGGCGGGGTCATTCTTCAGAGAGTGAGGGATTGGCTTATGGGCAGGGGGGTGCTCTCCAACCTTCAGTATGGTTTTAGAGAACATAGGGGTACCATGGACCAATGTCTAAATCTACACCTCCTTATAAGCAAATATACAGTGGCCAGGGAGGGATTTTTATATTTGGGTTTCATGGACCTTTCTTCGGCATTTGATTTAGTTAATCGTTCAAAATGATGGTTTATTTTACATGAGATCGGTTTAGATGCATCTTTGGTTAATTTTTTGAGTGATCTTCACCAGGACCTCTCTGCCTCTGTTAGGGTCACGAGGGAAGGCCGGTGTACTAGGCAATTAAGCTCTAGAAGGGGGGTCAGACAAGGCTGCATACTGGCCCCTCTTCTTTTCACTATCTACATCAATGCCCTTGAAAAATCTTTAGGTACGGCCACACTGGACACTCCGCGTATAGGGGGCCTTCTGTACGCGGATGATGCTATTTTACTCGCGCGCACGGGCATAGGCTTACAGAGGCTGCTGGATCACTTCGGCAGCTTCATGGAAGCCCTGGATTTGAAAGTAAGCATCGCAAAATCCCATGTAATGGTGGCCGGCGCACGGAGTAAGAAAACGAAGGTTAAAACATTAAGGCGTAACGGCAAGGAATTGACGAGGGTGCCCTCCTTCTCCTACCTGGGGGTACTATTCGACGAGAAAGGCAAATGGGGCCCCCAGATGAAGTTGAAGAGCAATGTAGTCACAAGATCTACCACGGCTCTCCTGAATTTTGGGAGATTGGGAGCGAGACCCATGGAGGCCATACTAAAGATTTATAAATCTTAAGTGTTAGGCGATTGCTTCCTACCTATGGTGCAGCAATTTGGGGCCATGTGGATTCAAACAAAATACAAAATGCGGAAAACAAGTTTCTTAGATCTCTCCTGTCACTACCGCAATCGTCTCCCACATTCTCAATACACTCTGAGGTGGCCCTGGGTTACGTTACAGATCACCTAAAAATGGCTCCGCTGATTTGTTGGGCAAAAACCTGGCTGAACGAAGAGATTACTCTTAACCATTTAATATTGAAGGATTGTTTAGCCCTAGAGAAGGCAGACAGTATCCAATGGTTGGCGTAGGTTAGAGCGGCATGCGCCAGGCTGGGTCGGCCAGATTTGTTTGCATCACCACAGGGCATCATAAAGGAGGACATAGGGTGGATTAAACACAACTTTCGTAACCTGTTAGAGGCAGAAAGGGAGGAGCAGGAGCTGAGAAAACCAGTGGTGAGAAGCATTTATGGCTTATCAATTTCTCCATTCATTGAACCGTATCTGAAGTGTGTCACCAAGCCCTTCCACTGCCATTTATTGGTCAGATTTCGGTTCAATCTCATTCACTTTGCGTTGGGTGTATTTCCTAAATGGGGGAAACCCGAGGATGTAGCGCCATGTTCTTGTGATAATTTTTCCACACAGGAAACACTCCATTTGGTAATGTTCTGTGAGCATTACTCAGAGGCGCGTACATTTTTTTTATACCCAATCTTGCGGGATGCTGGTTTTGTACAAGTAAGGCCTGCTCTTACATATTTACAAATGCTTAGTTCTGTCCAGGTCACTTATAGCGTGGCCAGCTTTTTAGCGGCCGCGGCCCGGGTAAACAAAAGAAGACTCCTTTAAAATCCAATTATCCAGTGGGATCACAAGGGGATCATCGTTTTAAATTGAATCACCAAATGATGCACTTTATATTAGATTTAATAGCCGTTGGTTAAGGGTCTTTTTATACTGTATATTATGTATTTATTGAATTTTAGACATTGCACTTATGAATTGTAATAATCGAATGCTTTTTTTTCTTAAATGTTTTTAAATGTGTGGAGGTTCATGTTCCTTGTATTGTCTTTTATGATTTTAATTAATCAAAATAAAGAATTTTTGACTGACTGACTGACTGAGTCTTAGTATGAAATTGTACAGCTTTAGTTTGAAGATGATGTCCCATCGAAATATTGGATCCCACGAATGTTCGGATTGGTGGTCCTCTGCAGGTTTATATTCAAAGTCAAGAGGAATCATTTGGTTTGTCTAGGTCTTACTGTAACACAAAATCAAGTTCTTAAATCTGTACAAGAATTTAAACACTTAGCATTAAATGAACCGGAAAGCAAAGATATTGTTAAAAAAACTTGTTGGATATGTACAATCCAAATAGAAGTCCTCATCTTTAAAACATATGTCTCTATGAAGTGTTGCAATTTTACAGTTTTAAGAGAAATATTAGGGAGAACATAAATGAAGAAAAATATTCAGTGATTGGTTCAGAGGTAAACGTGATAGTTTTTGCTGATTTATTGCAACTTACTCCTTTAAAAGGGTAACTAGTCTTTAAAACACTTGTGCATGAAGACACCAGAAAGTGCTTGGGAAGTATTGGAAATGTGAACATTCAGTCATATTTTTAATACAAAGAACGTATTAAAAATATGTGACAGGCAAGTGATGAAGACTATGGAAGTATTCTTCAAGAGATAAGAATTGGTGTATTGACAGAACATGGTAAAGAAGCTTTGTAAAGTCGGCTACTTCCAAACTTGTTTCCAAATGAAGATGTTGCTCCGGAAATAATATACAAAAAAAATTTGGAGAAAATAAATCTATAATATGCCTAATGCCAACACTGCGAGAGTGTTCTAAATCCAATGAAGAACTTTTAAAGCTGGAAAAACAACAAATAATAAAAACGGAAGCCATTGATGAAATAGAGCACAAAGGTATTACTATTATTTTGACAGAAAAATTAAAAACTACATTGGATTCAGTGGAAAAATCTATATCTAAGACAGCTGGGTTAGAAAACAATTGACATGTATGTGATAACTGTTGGGTAATTTTACGGCGTAATTTGGATGTGGAAAAAGGTTTGGTAAATGGAGTAATGGGAAAAGTTGTTGATTTTGTTAATTATCAAAATAGAGATGGAATAGAATTTTTAAAGATTACATTTGATCAGATTGAAGAAGTAAAACAGATTGGACGTTGTTCTGTTCGTTTTTTGCTTGTTAAAGATTTGCATGTTTGTAGAAAACAGTTTCCTCTTTCTTTAGCATATGCAGCGACAATTTATAAATCTCAAGGTTTAAGTGTAGACATCGCTTTGGTAAACATGGGGAATACAGTGTTTAAAGAGGGAGTCAGAACTTTATCTGGATTGTATTTGATTTACTTTGATGAGAGAAAGATTAGTGCAGATGCAAATTGTGTAAGAGAGTATAATCGGTTAAGAAGAGTGTATGCTCCCAATTTAGGTCAATATCTTGTATATGAAAAGCGTGTAGCAGGTCGAAAACGAAGATATGAGATTATCTGTGGTGAAGTTGGAAAGAAGAACAAATCAAGACAATGTTCAGATTCCAAACAAAAAGAAATAGGACACTGTTGAAGAGATTGTAGGATATCAGTTAGAAAATAGTTCAGGTATCAACGACTATGCTAATGTAGTGGTGAATGTCGTGTCTTTTTCTATAAAATCTCCAAATTATGGAGAATCGTGAAAAAAGTTTTGTTCCTTGTTGTATTCATTTTTGAAAAATCGAGAACTGATAAAACTAAAATCCAAAGTGTTTCTGGCATTCGGAATCTTATGGATATATGTTTTGATTTGTCTCAATTTACACAGAATATACAGCAAGATGCTCAGGACTTTCGTTGATGCTTGCAGTATTGGAAGTTGAAGGAATACAAATTGAAAATCTGGACTTCATTATAGATGGGAACATGAATGTGAAAATTGTACATTTACTTCTACCACTAACATAGACACTGAATGATTTATATATTTGGCAATACCAGATTGCAAAACAGTGTCTTTTAACAAATTAGTTAAATCAGCTAATCAAAATATGGATTTTAGTCACTGCAAATCAGAAATGTTATCAACAATATTTATAGAAAGATGTGGACATTTTATTTTAGTGATACAACGTTGTAGAGCAGATGGAAGAAAATTGGAACCTTTAATTAAAAATGTTTTAGCAAGTCAACTATCAATATCAGGAAGAACTTTCATAGTAGTAGGACTTATGTTCCACAATGGATCTTCTACAACATCTGGACATGTCACTGTCTATTTAACCCCTACCGCGCTACCGCGTTTTCCCGCCGTGCGCGGGAATTTAAAAAATGGCTTGATCGTGACAAAGCCAGCTCGTCATCCGCACAGCGCACGTAACGCTGATGACGAGCTGGCTTTGTCATCAGCGCCGAAGGGGTTAAAGGGCAATAAAGGATGGACACATTCAATGATGCCCATTTGGTTTTAAAATATTGGTTACCAAACAAATTACTAAATTCATACCTAATACTTTTTATGCCAAAGTTCTGAGAACATCATTCGGCCTATTGGGAAGTTGTCAATATAAATGACATTATTTTGGATAATTTCTATACAATGGATTTCAGGAATATCATTCGGCCTAGTGGGACGATAGCGATATGGATTAACAAGTGTATTTTGGATATTCTCAATGCAAATGTTTTAAAGAACATCATTTAGACTAAAAGGAAGTTATGAAGAATTGCTGATTCAATTAACGTTTATGTTCTTTGATATTGTATTTAGAAAAGTGTCTTAGAAAGAAGCATTTTATATATTTGATATTTGTATTATATGCAATGTTATTGAGGATGTTTATTTTAGGAAATGTGAACACATAGTTGAATTTGCTGTACATATTTTGGATACAGATTTTTTTAACAATCTTATTGATTGTCCATGGTAAAATCCAAGGAATTCTGAGAACAGCAAAAAAGGCAAACGGAATATCTCATATAATGGCAAAATTATGTTGTGTAGTTTAAACTATATTATATATTATAACTGTTTTTTTCTTCTCTTTTACAGACCAAAATTCTAAAGTTTGAAAGTTTTTAAAATTTAAATTATAAAAAACAACTGCCAATATTGTTTCAATGACTTTCATATCTACTATTGTAAAGGTAAGATTAAGTAACCCAGACACTATCCATGCACTACTACATTCACATTTGCTCTATCCATACAGTCCTCTAACCACCTAGACACTGCTCATTCAGATCTTAAATTCCCCAGGTACTATCCAAGCAGTCCAGCAATCACCCTGTCATACTTGATGTACTCCTCGAGTCACCCAGCCAGTGCCAATGAACTAATCCAATCCCTCTGCCAATACCCAAGCACATATAAATTCACTCAGGCGCACTCCTTGCAGTACCCTAATCATCCAGTCAGTACCTATGTACTCATGCAATGACCCAGCTACTAACACATGCAGTGCTGCAATCCTTTAAGGACTACCTATGCAGTCCAGAAATCTCCCTGGTACTACGTATGCATACGTCTAATCACCCAGGCAGTCCTATGTCCGTAACCAATCACTCTGCCAAAACCGAACCACTTCACTCTCCACACACTACTCTAATCATGCAGTCACTACTCATGTACTCATTGAATGATCCAGTCACTAACACATGCACTGGTACAATCCTTGTGCACTACTCATGCAGTCCTCTAACCACCTACACACTTCTCATTTGGTCCTTCAATTCCCCTAATTCTACCTATGCAGATCAGCAAGCACAGTGTCAGTCCCTGGGCACTCCTCCTGTCATGCAGCCAGTACCATGTACTAATCGAAACTCTCTGCCAATACCCAAACACTTATACATTTACTGCACACGCTCCTTGCACTACTCTATTCATCCATGTACTCATGCAATTACCCACTCACAAACACATGTACTGCTGCAATTCCCTATGGACTACCCATGCAGTCCTTTAACCACTTACATATTTCTCATTCACTCCTCCAATTCCCCAGGTAGTACCCACGCAGTCCAGCAATCACCCTCTCACTCCCCATGCAGTCCACCAGTCTCTCAGCCACAACCATGTACTGATCTAATCATTCCGCCAATATCCAAGCATGTACTCACCTTGCAGTACTCTAATGTTCCAGTAAGTACCCATGTACTCACGCAATTACCCAGGCACTAACACATGCAATGCTACAATCACATGTGCACTATACATGTAATCCTCTAACCACCTACCAACTACTGATTCACTCCTCCAATTACCCAGGTAGTACCCATGCAGTCCTGCAATCACACTGTCACTCCCCTTGCACTCCTCCAATCACCCATTCAGAACCAAGTACTTATCCAATCACTCTGCCAATAGCCACGCACTTATAAATTCACCACACACTCTCCTTGCAGTACTCTAATTATCCAGTCACTATCCATGTACTCATGCATTGATTCAGGCACTAACTTGTGCACTGCTACAATCCTCCATGCACTACGCATGCACACCTCTAACCACCTACACACTACTGATTCATTCCTCCAATTATCCAGGTTGTACCCATTCACTCCAACAATCCCCCTGTCACTCCCCACGCATGCCTTCAATCACCAATCTAGCACCATGTACTTATCCATTCACTCAGCTAATACCCAAGCACTTATACATTCACCATGCACTCTCTTTGCAGTACTCATTCACAACCCATGTACTCATGCAATGACCCAATCACTTATCATCATGTTACGACTAACCAAACATTAATAAAAATAACTATATAGTACACTTGCAAATCTGCAATCACCCACACGCTGTTCATATTCTCATACAATCATTTAATTAATTTTCCTTTTTTAACCAGTGAATGTGGTTCCGTAAGAACCGTTTTTTTCTGAACAATTAAACAAAAAGTTTATTTTTTTAACCTTTTTCACTTTTTTGTGTGTTTTTTATTTAAAAAACAACTGACAAAAATGAAGATCAGGAAATTATTTCTTGAACAAAAACAAAAGCACATTAAAAGATTTTTTTAAACATTTATGTGCTTTCAGAGTAGCAGAGATGATGTCAATACACTGTTCTCCAACACACAGCTGGGTGTCGTACTTAATGCAACTAACTGCTGCATTTAAAAATTCAGGCATGATGGGAGGCCTTGGAGCAGATGGAACCTGTGCTGAAGTAGATGGAGTATTTGGGTGTTCTTCGGTAACAGCATTTAACTGCCTCTTTGACTCCTCTCTTGCGAAGTGCACAGGTTGTATGGTCTCCATGTCCTTCTTCATACAGCTTGTACTGCAAGAATACTTTTTCTCTGAGCCTCTTGACAGCACTCTCTTACAAATTATGCAAGTAACTTTTCTTGCATTAACCTTTTTTTCACCCTCCGGTACACTGAAAGAGGCCCAGACGATGCTTTCTTTTCTTTTTTCTTCTGCTGCACCATCTCTTCTTCCTCCTCTATGGCAACGGGATCAACTAAGGCAAGACTGGAAGCCATTGTTAAAGAAAAAATAAAGAAAAACACAAAAAAGGTATAATAATAAAGAGAAGCAGGAAACAGGTCTTCTCTGTATGAAAGACAAAAAGTAAGGAAAGTATCAGAAGGATGGATCCTCCCTCTTTCACAATGAAATTGATTTCTACCAATCAGATTCTCTTTTCTTCTGCTGACATGAAGTCGCGTAGGCTGCTCGCACCTGTCACGCATCCTTCGCGCACCCGCGAAATATCATATACATGATTGCACACTATAAATAGAAATTTCTATAAACTTTTAATAAGTATATTAGCAAAAGTGTACCATCTAATATCATATGCAAACTTTCAATAGTCATTTTTTTAACTTTAAAAATACGCTGAAGTCGCGACCCCGGTGCGATCACGGCGTGATCACGGCACAACCTTGGCAATAAATGGCAGGGAGGGGTCGCGCACACTAAGCGGATATGCTGCGCATACAGTAAATTTACTTTTGTACATATTATATTGAAAATAATAGTTTAAAAATACTTTTATAAATAAATTTAAACACTTAAAGAAAAACTGTTATTCATAATTAATTTAAAGATGTTTTATACTTTACAAATTATGCTGTAGTTGCGACTCCAACGGGACTTTTCAAAATGGCTACTAGAATGCGCGCAGGCATCATGTAGGGTTCGCAGCGGGTGCGCGACTTCTGTATAATAATAAAAAAAAGAAAGAAAGAATGACTATCATTTTCCTTACTAGAAATTATTATCAACTTTTCAAATATATATATATATATATATATATATGTATATATGTAGTCAATAAAAAAAACATAGGATTGAAGCACATTAGAGTTAGAAATACTCATTTAAAAAACCTTAAAAATTCACAGAAAAAATATAGGTTTCAGCCATGTTGTAGGTAGAAATTAGCATTAAAAAAAGCTTAATAATTTACTAAACAAAACATAGGTTACAGCCACGTTATAGTTAGAAATTAGCATTTAAAAAAATCTTTGCAATTCACTGAAAAACCATAGGTTTCAGTCACGTTATAGTTAGAAATTCGCATTTAAAAATACCTTTGAAATTCACTGAAAAACTGTAGGTTTCAGCCACGTTATAGTTAGAAATTAGCATTTAAAAAACCTTAGAAGTACACAGAAAAAAACATAAGTTTCAGACACGTTACACTCCTCGTGTGCCAAAAATAAAATGACTTTGGACAATTTCATCCTTATGAGGTGTCCCTCACAGAACCCTTATCAGTCCCATGGGGTCAGGATGCCTCTAGCCTGTTCCCTTATGTCCTATTAATACTTTATTCCCCCCCCCCCCCGGGAACTGTGTCCCAATTCACAAAATGGCAGACACAACTTCCCTCTCAGGTTCCGGCCTGTCAATCACAGCATTGCTGTTGGCGCATGGATCCGAGTCTCTAGATATACTGCCATCTTTTTACTTTAATAATTCCAAAACTACTGAACCAATTTACATCAAATTACAAAAAGCAATCGTTCTAGACCAAGATCGAGTTTCCACCAAATTTGATGGAATTCCGTTCAGTTGTTCGGGCTACAGTCATGTCTAAAATGCCTATGGGATAATGCAACAAACAATATTGGTAACCAGGTTTAGACTTGTACGGACTACTACATATCTGGGCAAGGATTAAATCACTAAAGTGAGACAGTGCTTCAAAGGGTGGAGGGATCGGTTACCAAACAACCCCACAAGTACCCACTAATTGGGCACAAACTAGACTAAACAACAATTCCTCCCTGAGCACTATATTGTTAGAATAAATAGTACATGTAAGTTTGGTTGTAGGTGCAGAAAAGTCATCACCAAATTATGATTTCTCAAATATCCAAATGCAAATGCAATCGTGTTTAATTGACAGTTCAAAAGAAAGTCCTTATTCAAATCCGTTCATCCCATATCCAAAGATTCTCCAATTCCAACAGAAATCTTCTTTGAATGAATTTATATACAGTTCCAAGGTACAGCTTTAAACTCCAAACGCGCAGCCAACATGTGTTTCGTCATGCAAGTCTTAGTGCATCATGACTTCATCAGGGCTGTAATCCAAAATAAATAGCATAAGAACATTGTACCTCTGATACTTCATCTATGTCTAAATATCTTAAAATTCGGACCATAGCCCAAAATCAAGTTCAAAAAGAAGTAAAGCAAAAGAAATAAGTCCCAAATCACCCATCATGATTTCTTGAAAATGTACAAAGAAAGCTAGTAAGAAAGTTTGTTGTTTAGTTAAACACCCTGGTGCACATAGGACCCAAGAGATAAATACAAGTACTAACATCAAAACGACAAAATCACCTTTAACATCATTACTTGTATTCAATCATATGACATTTAATCCAACTAGTAAAATACATCTGTAAAAAAAGAAACAATCTGCCATAAGCCACTGTCTTTACCACTATCATCATGCATCACAAAACATTATAACTGAGTTTTCCCTAAACTGACTGTGAATATCATGCATTCCTCATCTCCAACTAAAATACTTTCACATGGTGTCTCTGAGTAACAAACTCAGTCTCAGTCCCCTGCGGGTGAACTCAAATTCGACACCCTTCACTTGTAATTACCACAATTTCCGACATGTAAAGGTTGGCCCAATTAATCACAGTTAACTTGTATCATAGAGCATTACCTAAATAAATTTTCTCATAGTTCTTTCTCCAATGATGATATGACCCCCCTAAGGCTCCCTGGGTATGTCGACAGGTATGAAGTATAGCAGCATTCTCTTATCTCAAAAAAATCCTCTCTATGTGCGTATCATCCATCATATCACTTATCTCACCTCAAAAAAGGATTTCCAGAACACTTCCTGTTGTATTCAAATCTCCTCTCAAAGCTCCCTTGGTATATCGACAATCGTAAGTTTTAACTGCGGTCCTACAAAGCAAAGCAGCATTGTCCCCCATGGAGAGTAAAGCACCCGCGAGTATTCATTATGTCCATATTACCCATTCATGCCATTTATCTCACCCCAATACAGTGTTCTTTAGATATTAGATTCTGGTATATTTTCCGGTATCCACGCGTACGTGATCTGCGGGAGAATATGAAAATATCTTATTCATTAAATCCCAAACAACTCGTAAGATCAGTAAAAGGTATATTATTGCAAATCTAGGCAACCTAAAATAGAGCTCACCAACTCCCGACGTATCAGTCTCCACGGCAAGTCTCCGTTACACCTCGAGTACAACTTGAGCGCCATTTTAACATCCTTTATATATGGATAGACCCGATGGGTGCCATCTTTGAGAATGTTCTTAAATGTTTCAAAAGTAAATACCGCTACTATTATCTAAAATGAAACGTATCAAAGTATTTGTTACTAGCAGCCTGTCCCGACCTTTTCCGGGAGCTTTCAGGCTTCCCCCTACCCTCGCCTGCCCCGACATTGCCCAGCAGCCCGTGCCCATGCCCGCCCGTCCCCCGCCTGCCGCCTGGCCCGACCCTCGCCTGGCCTGAGTCAATGGAGGTGTTAGTCCCCGTCCCCCGCCTTCCCCGCCTGCCCCGACATTGCCTTTTGTAACTCCCCGTTCCCCGCCTGGCCCGACACCCACCTGCTTACCTCAGCCGCCACTCCTGAGTTGACATCTCCTCGCCGCTCTGCTCCTCACCGCCTGTCCGCCGCCCCTCCCCCGCGCCATGTCCGCCTCTCCGCTGGTCGCACCGCCGCTGACCTCCCCGCTGCTCCTCACGTGACCGCTCCTCCCCCTTGCCATGTCCGCCGCTCCTCTGACGCCGCTCTGACGCCGCTCCTCAACGTGAGCATGCACGCCACGGCCGGCGCTACTTTGGGGGGACTACTTTAAAAAAAAAAAAAAAACTAAATAAGGTTTCGTTTTTAAACTTTATATAGCCTATAACCATCTACACACCTTGACGATTTCTACGGTGTATCGGGTGTGTAGATTGGCGCAGTGGTTCCGGAGTTTACCCGCCTCAAAGCCTGAAAGTTTCTCCTTTATTATAGTAGTATAGATAACCCCCTGCATTACCCGTAACAGTTAGCAAAGTCCTACCATAATTAAGTATATTTACTGATCCTGCTTTGCGGGCGTGCTTACTATGTCTGTCTTCTATTACAAATGTGTATACTGCCTAATCTATGCAAACGCTTACCGTCACTAAATTCACTGTCTCCATTCGTATTATTTATGTCACTAAATATTCACTTCTTATTGTAATAAAATTGCTAGTTTAGACTCAAGAAAAATAGAAGATTCATGACGTTAGGTAAAAAGGTAGGTGGGCAACAAAGAAAATCAAGACTTTTAATTACAATGATACAGGAATGTACACAATTAACTCATTCATTAACTGCGATATGACTTTTGTTGTATATGTTATTGTGTGTACCTGTACCAAGATATACATAGGGAGTACGATCATGTGGACATAATGAATACTCGCGGGTGCTTTAGTCACCATGAGGGACAATGCCGCTTTGCTTTATAGGACCGCAGTTACAACTTACGATTGTCGATATATCAAGGGAGCTTTGAGAGGAGATTTGAATATTACAGGTTAGTGTTGGGAATACTTTTTTGAGGTGAGATAAGTGGCATAATGGATGATATGCACATAGAGAGGATTGTTTTGAGATAAGAGAATGCTGTTATACTTAATACCTGTCGACATACCCAGGAAGCCTTAGGGGGTCATATCATCGTTGGAGAAAGAACTATGAGAAAATGTATTTAGGTAATGCTCTATGATACAAGTTAACTGTGATTAATTGGGTAAACTTTTCCATGTTGGACATTGTGGTAATGAAGGCCATCACATTTGAGTTCACCCGCAGGTGACTGAGACTGAGTTGGTTACTTAGAGACAACATGTGCAAGTATTTTAGTTGGAGATGAGGAATGTATGATATTCACAGTCAGTTTAGGGATAACTCAGTTATAATGTTTTCTGATGCATGATGATAGTGGTAAAGACAGTGGCTTATGGCAGATTGCTTCTTTTTTTTCAGATTGTTGGTGTATTTTACTAGTCGGATTAAATGTCATATGATTGAATACAAGTAAATTATGTTAAAGGTGATTTTGTCATTTTGATCTTAGTACTTGTATTTATCTCTTGGGTCCTATGTGCACCAGGGTGTTTAACTAAACAACAAACTTTCTTACTAGCTTTCTTTGTACCTTTTCAAGAAATCACAATGGGTGATTTGGGACTTATTTCTTTTGCTTTACTTCTTTTTGAACTTGATTTTGGGCTATGGTCCGAATGTTAAGATATTTAGACATAGATGAAGTATCAGAGGTATAATGTTTTATGTTATTTATTTTGGGTTGCAGCCCTGATGAAGTCATGATGCACTAAGAATTGCATGACGAAACACGTGTTGGCTGCACGTTTGGAGTTTAAAGCTGTACCTTGGAACTGTATATTTTATTCATTCAAAAAAGATTTCTGTTGGAATTGGAAAATCTTTGGATATGTGATGAACGGATTTGAATAAGGACTTTCTTTTGAACTGTCAATTAAACAAGATTGCATTTGCATTTGCATTTGGATATTTGAGAAATCATAATTTGATGATTACTTTTCTGCACCTATAACCAATAACCAAAATAATTGGATTTACTGAAGAATCAGTTTACTTACATGTTCTTGTTCTATTTATTCTAACATTATAGTGCTCAGGGAGGAATTGTTGTTTTGCCTATAGGATACTACTTGGGGAAAATGTGATTTGGAACCCCCCTTTTTTTCAGCCTCCACTTGATGAATCAGTCTAGACCCAATCTGAATTGATGGCACACTAGCTATTTTTTTGTCCTCATTTTGCCGAACTTCTTGATGGGTTATACTCTAGTCTCTCTAGGTCTTATTTTGGGGGACATTGCTGGGGACCATAGAGCCAGACAGAAGGATATTAACCTACAAGTATACACCTGCTTCCAATCCCATCTCCACATACTAACTGAACCCGACCTAAAGACAAGGAGATAATATGGCCAACAGAGTAAATGGCATGATCGTCAAAGTTACGTTTCCTTTTCTCTCCGCTATTCTGATCATATATAAGATTCACTAACATATATAATAGTCTTCAGGCATTCAGAAAAAATTGGAGGTTCCCAGATTTTCACAGTTTACATATTTCTCGCATTGCCAGCAAAACAACATAAAACAGAAAATTGGATTCTACAGCAGAAACTTGCATTTCTTGATCCAAACTAAGTCCGAAGAAAATTAAACATGGTGTAACTTTTAGTTGCGTTGTAATAATTTCTCCTAAAAAAGCATTTATCGCATTCCAAAAGGGTACAAATTTTGAACATGGCATGAACTCCACCTGCATACACCTGAGGCAAGTATAAACATTACCAGTGACCTTCGAAAGTTTTGCGGGAGACCAATATACCCTATATGTGGCAAACAAGTGATTTCACTTTAATGGGGCTGATTTTATCACTTTTTGTAGTATGGCATATGAATTACTCCATATTTGCATCAAATCCCAGTTTTCAAACTCCTCTCCCCACAGTTTTAAAATGTAATTCTCTATGTTTCCATCTGTTTCCACAAAGGCCCAATACCAATATGATGTTTCCTTACGCCACTTATCAGTTCTCATTATTTGATCTAATTTATCCTCTTCAGTCTCAGCCCAATCTTGCGTTGCCCACCAAGACCTTAGTTGATAATATTTAAACCTTGTAAGCCGACCATTAGTACAGTTACTCAGTGCTTCCCAGCTCATCAGATTAGTGCCAGCCCTAAGGTCTGCCAATGGCTAATGCCTCCAGTTCCCAAAGGTTGGCTCAGTTGGTTCCTCAAGCACTCCGGTGTACCAGGAGAGTCCCAAATCGGTGCCCATGCTGAAAAATATGGGATTTTTCAGATTTTTCGCCCATACATCCATGTTTTCAATGCGGACCGTAGAATCTTAAGTTGTGTCTTTAAAAATAGTTTAGAATCCCCGAACTTAAAAATAAAACCATTTTGACCTTGAGGTACATCTGTCAATAATGCTTCAAATAATGCACCTATCTATGAATTGTCAACTTTATTTGCCAGCATACGAATATTCTTAAATTGGAAAGTGTAGCAATATGCAATTATATCCGGTAATGCAAGTCCCCAGATGTCTAATCTCCTGCGTAATTTTTTCCAGGAGATCCTACAACCTTTCGATGCCCAAATAAAACTCCCTATTCTTCCCTGGAGTTTTGCTATATATTTCTTTAAAAAAGTTAATGGAATAGAATTGAACAGAAATGTCACTTTAGGTTAACCCAACCGTAAATATTAAGTGGTGAAGAACTTGGTAATTTTCGTTCTCAGGGAATACTTACTAATATAACAAAAACTTGGCACAGAAGCTGTAATATGAAAAGACATCTTTATTAAATTTAACATAGTGAGGCCACGTCACCCAGAAGCCGTAGCAAGTGAATGAGGTAGTTTGAGGAACACAGAGGACAGAGGCCTTTTATATGTTTTTAGCGTTACATGACTCAGTACAAAAGCAAGGGGCAGTCCTAGGTTTTGCAAGCATGCAAAACCCAACATTCCTTCTTACACAAGCTGCACAAACCCATAATAAAAACCCGGCACATCCCCATCGTAAACAGGCCATAAAGAAAGGAGCAGAGACAGGTGTGAGTAAGATAAGACATAGTTGTGTGCAATAAAGGTTTACGATCTCCTGTGCCTTCATGCTTAATCTTGATCAGCTACTGGGAAAGGAACTGGTCGAACAGGTTTGGCCTTGGGCAGTGGAGTCAGCTTGCCCAGGTCGCAGAGAAGTCAGGAAAGGTGTACGTGTCCTTCAGAATCGTGCTTGGCCTTAATCATTGGCCTATGTGAGGGCAACTCACAAAATGGCTGCCGTACATAAAATGGAACCCGAGCGTTCAGGCCGAAAACTCTGATTTCAGGGTGATTCTGTCATTTGAATATGACGAAAATGCTTGTGCATAGTGTACTAGCCATTCTCGGTCTGCTGATATCAAAATCGTCATGATACGACGATGTTTATGACACAGGTCCAAAATTTTCATTACCACATATGCTCCTTTTGCCCTTACATAGGCAATAACCTATACTCACGCTAGTCTGAGTCCAGGTCTATATCTATCAAATCATCAAGATGTTGCTGAAGCATAATCCTATTACTTAGCAACTCTCTCGGGACAGGTCTCCTTACACACGCAGTAGCACAAAGGCCATATGTGGCAGGGCCAAATAGGGAATGCCTCTATCTGTAGTATGTGGTATAAGACCACACACCCAACAATTAGTGATGTTCACTACTAACTGGTGTTGATGCAGAAACTGTACAAAAGGAATTATCAGTAAACTCTGACCTCCTATCCATGTTCAGGTAAAACCTGGAAAGAATGCAAATAAGTAGAAGTAGGAAGAGACATAGGTTGGGAGGTGGGTACAGATGTGAATTGGGCAGCAAAAACAATCCCACCCATAAAAGACAATGTCATGTTTAAAAACACTAGAAAACACGTTGTTAAGAACATATAGACGAAGTAGTGACCGCTATTACAAATGAAATCATAATTTTTCACAACCCTAAGCAAAAATTACATCCTAAAATTATCTAGTAACATTTTAGGTCTTCCTATGCATTTCTGTAATTCATTATATGTTCAAGTGAAACAGTGGTGCCCCTCATTAATGCTCTGAGGTGAAAAGGGGATACTCTTTCACAGAAAATGGACTTTATTCTGCTTTTACTAAACAGAATACTACTTAAGAATAATGCCAGTTGAACAATAAAATCATTCTCCCAACACTTAGTCTATACAATCACACGGAAACCTCTTGTGAAACCAACTATGCCCAGAGTCTGTTCAAAAAGCCTCTCTGGCAGGCTTCTATTGTCCAATCAAGTCTGCTCCCGTTGTTGCATGGGCCTTTGGATTCAGGCCTCCCATGCTCTGATGCACAGTATCTGTTGGAGTGCCCTCCTGGCAAACACTCATAGCTCATTCACAAAGTCTCAATGTCTCAAGGCAGTGCACCGTATCTCTCCTCTGCGGCAGACACTACAGATATTGTGCTCTTCATTGGTCAATGGGCACAGATCATCTCGTACAGACCCGGGACCATTCTCAGACTCCAATACTCATCATTCAGTGTCAGAGGATGCTCAGGCCGCTCTTTCATGGGCACCAGAATGGAGTGCCTTTTGCGACTCTTGGATCCTCCGGTGCACTGCACTTCCGTTGAAGCAAGGGAAAAAGGGGTGCGTGGCCAAAACTCAGGCCAAGGGGCTCAAGGGACTGCACACTGTCAGAGGTTAACCAGCACATGACAGGCGCTCTTTTGCACTGAAATCTCAAGGGACTGCACACTTTCAGAGGTTAACCAGCACATGACAGGCGCTCTTTTGCACTAAAATCTCAAGGGACTGCTCCTCCTTCTTTTCTGATGTTGAACGCCTTCTGATGAAGCAAGTGCGATGCTTTAAACAGTTCATTGTACAACAAACGGAAAGCAAACAGGTGGCCTGCAATCTTCAAAGGAGTGGCCACACGCCATGGGACAAATCTGCGTTGAAATACACTGTCATTCTCAAAGGCAATACAAAAACAAAGGCAATAGGCAAAACAGTGCCTCTAGGCTCTTCAATTGGGTTTCCGTGTGAGAGCATATCTTTCATCATCATAGCGACATGGGAATTCTATCTGAATGGATGTCCTCACACATAGTGGCATCGTCTAATGGGGTAAACACATTTTATCTCAATGATTATATATAGGTGTTTCTAAAGTCCTCATCTAGAACATCTCAAAAGAGAGATCACATACATATTATCAGGGACATGTAATTTAGTAATTGTGCATCAGGTGGACTATGCAATGCAAAAGCTAATGATCAAGATGTGGAAACGAAAGACAAGAACTAGAGAGTATTTCCATTATTTAAAATACATCTGGTCAATCAAAAATTAAAGCAGTAAAAAGGAACTAAAAACCAAATTCTAATTTATAGAATAGGCATTGAATTTGTCATATCCCGCAAAAAAAATGTAAGGTGTCTCCTATTGAGGTGGAAAGCTTATCTTACTATTGTAAGTATTGAGTCAGTTAATCAGTCCTAACAGTCCTACCAGTCAGACTGGAAAAACATCAGAATAGGCCTAAAGAAAATTCTTAGAAAGCAGTCTAGTTATGCAACAGGGAATTATACATAAAATGGGGGTCCATGGTACATTACTGCAATCTGAAAGTGCGAACCTGAACAATACACTAATAATAATAAAAGCTGACTGGTGAAAGGAATACGGAAAAGAGAATAGGACACAGCTAAAATCCCAATAACTAGGCCTGATGTGCTTGGGTGACAGTCAGGCATGGAACACAATACCAAGGTTATGGGTGATACACACAAAAAAATCACAATAGTCTACAAATTTAACTCTACCATTGGCCACTACACCATATACGGTAATCTCAGCTAATGTTCCAGTTCCTTCTTCAGGGGAAAAATGAAACCTGGTTTCTTCTATGGTACAAGCCATATACTACTTAGGAAGCAGAATAAAACTGACTAATGTAATATAGAAATTAGGTCACCATGTACAAGAGTCACAAATCTATAATTTATTCTTACCTCCAATCAGGATATATAATTTTATGGCTGCCTGTTCCTTACAGGAAAGGGCAGTATCGTGACTACAGATGACACAATTTGCTGTTTATTTTTCTTCAATACTTATAGCCAAATTTGACATACACTAGTGAAGTGTCGTCTGTCTGGTTCACAATATGAAAAAAAAAAATAATAATAATCATGTCTGTGAATTTTAGTATCAGCGAAAATTTTACCCAACTGTTGACAGCGACACGTATCGTCATACATGTCCCCTCACAACGACACAGGTGAATTTGTAATAATTTCTTAAGCAGCAACATACAACATAAAACATGCAAACACGCACAAAACGGACGTCAAGCCATCAGATATACTCGCTGTAAAACGATAGCATATATAAATGAGCAGTGACGCATAATACCGTGTAAGGATACCCTCCTGTTTGACAGTAGATCACCAATAGTGGGTATCTGCTGTCAAATACAACTTTCGGACACACAGAACCAGCAAGAACAATTCATGATAGAATAAAATACACAAACATGAAAAACGCATGGACATTTCTTTTCAAAGGAGTTGCGCAAAAAAAAAGAACATCTCATTTTAACCAACCAAACTCACGAGTCTTGTTAGGCATAAAATTCCCCAGATCAATCCATGAATGATCTGTGAGCAGAAGCGAAAAGGAAAACAAAATACACAGCACACAAAAGAGAGACATTTCTTATAATAAAACAGACATCAATTTTAACATTTAAGCAGAAGACAAAACATGATACACATTAACAAACACAAAAATAAATTTCCATTACTTAACTGTTACCATCTTTTCAGTCACCTTGCAACATGAAGCCTTTTTAACTTTTAGGTGTAAAATCCTTTCCCTGACACCTAAAATTAGCCTTGTGCCACAATCTCCATTATAAAAAAAAACTTCTTAATTGGCAAATCGTTCTTACTTATTCATGTAGGCTTCAAAATTTTAGTAAAAGGCTGCATCTTATTTTTTTTGTCTAAGACGTCATGCAACACTTTGTTTTCTGTACTAGCAGACATTCTTTTTTTAGAGCAGAAATACAAATGTCATGATGTTGGGACTTTTAAAGAAACCTTTCAAGAAACCTTTTTTATAGTCCCCTTTGGAATTAAGTCTTTAACTTTAAACCAGAAATTCCACCTTTCAGAGGCCTGTTTAGCAAGGTTATTCTGCATTTCACAGAGACAAGGCTCGAATTTAAAAGGTCACAATGTCAACATGACAAAGACAGAAGGCCTACTACATTTACTGTAAAGGGTTCACACATACCAGTTTTTAGAACAAATGCTTGCTATCACCCTATACAATGGTACTCATTTTAACCACCTAACGTCTAAATGGGCCCCGCTAAAGTTAGAACCTTCAACCCTGATATTAAACACAAAGTTCTGCACCGGGCACATTGGCTCACCGAGCTATGAAAAACAACCTCAATAACAACCCACAAGTTTGTATTATGCACAAATGTATGCATTTACTGAAGCCAGAGACACTTTCAAGCTATGGTAAATGACAAGAATCTGTGTTAAAAAACCATTTAACTCAATTCCGACTTTTATCTTTGGGACACTTAAAAATAAATATCATATAATTGTTTTACATATTAATCATCCTCAGGATGTTCTTTACACATTACAGATATTAGACATTAGTCATATCTCATGTAAATCCTTAGAAAAATGAGTTTTTTACGCCTGCGCCAAGTGAAAACCAACATGCAAATTACCTAATTACACCGTAACACATAACTTAAATCAAATTTTAATACTAGGAGGTCATAGTATGAGTATTAAGCTTTATAAATATCAAAAAACGATTTTAAAAAAAACTTTTTTTTTCTCAAATAATTTTTCCATAATGAATAATTTTTCGTTCAAATCAATTATCTGTTTTTATGATAACTCCACATATAAAGGTAAGCTGCATCCCTTGCCTATCATTTTTAGATGCATTCATTTATGCGCCTACGCACAAAAAGCCTAACTTAAAACATGACATTTTTCGCGCCATTTTTAAAGGGCAATCAGTATTTTCAACAGAACCAAAAATATACTTTGAAAAAGATGTTTTAAGAGAGGAAAACCGTATTTGGAATGTCTTCCAGTGATACAAAGTGATGAACCTTATTTTGGTAACCCTCTAAAACACTATTCTGAAATGAAAAAGGCCAACTGTGATTAACTAACAGCTAAGTCCTGGGCTAAATAAACCTTCCAATGCTATTTATGGCCTTCGAAAAACAACATCTGCTGCCTTAAGGCAGGAAAGGCTGAAACCTGAAAGAGTGCTGAAACCTGAGCACGCTTTCAGTCTTACTGAAAACAGACATTTCAAGTTTTAAAAATGCGCGTGCAAAAAGATGCATTTAAATCTATGAAGAAAAAATTCACTTTAGCTGAGGTGTTTCCCTTTTACATGTACTACAATGCATGTAAGTAAAAAAAAATGCTATAAATTCGTTTTGCTACAAAACACACAATTATCTTTGAGGCCCTTCATATTCCTAGTGAATGTGAATTTAACTTATCTATTTTAAGCATTTAACAATTTGCA
This sequence comes from Lissotriton helveticus, assembly GCF_964261635.1. Lineage (NCBI taxonomy): Eukaryota > Metazoa > Chordata > Amphibia > Caudata > Salamandridae > Lissotriton > Lissotriton helveticus. The sequence goes on along the minus strand of NC_136061.1, from coordinate 1,630,685,319 downwards.
CAAATGCGTTTTTGCTTAGTCTGTAAATTAAATAGCAATATATAGCGATTTTAGCATGTGACATAGTAAATTGCTGGAGTGTTATTTAATTTCTACTAAATATTAATTAATCTGGCATTTTACTTAACAGACTGAAATCAAGAAACCCACAAACACATTGAGCTCATTGCAAACATAAAGAGAAATGATTAAAACACTCAGGACACACAATACAGTGCTGTAGCTATTGTTTTCATAAATTGCCATCGCAATTCACATACTGAAGTTACACCAATGAAAAAAACCACATAGACATTGAAACACACTTTGAACCCACAAATCGACACTCAGGACGAAAACAAAGCCATTTGTAAATACTAGCTGTAAGTCATATTTACAAGAAACACGTCTCGATAGGGTTCCAAAAGACTGCAAAAACACAGCCCAACAGACTGCTGTATGTGCACGAAGCCACAATACACTTAATTCACTAGCTTTGGTTGGCAGAACACCAAAAATCGTTCTGCATATCTCCATTCATAAAACTGCGCAGAACAAAGGATCCTTGTTTTGTATTATGTCATATTTTAATTCCCTGGAGATACAAAATCACCAAGGAAGAAATATGTTTTTAAATCTAAACCTATTTAGATATCCCCTTTAGGGGAAGCCGGCTAATACAAACGTATACAAAGTTGGCCAACACAAATCTCCAAATTTGCTAAGATCAGGCATTTTATAGCTCACTAATCTAGCTTCAAACTTCAAGGGGCTATCTCTATCGATACACTCGTAAATTTACAAGACCCTCGGTTTTTGAAAATTGCAATATTCAAATGAAAACTAAGGACAAAAACAAACTAAGAACCAGACTAAGGAACCAAAGAACAAAGGACTGGGAGCGACCCACTTTACTAATCAAAATGTTATCCAGATTCTAACTGTCAAGTTCTACATGACCTAATGGTCTTTTCAAGAATACTCACGCCAAAAAGGTTATCAGTCAGGAGTGACATCATGGGGAGGATCAAAAATCAGGAAGGTCAGAAATATACTGGGCTGCAGAATCAAAGAATCTCCAGAAACCCCGTGCACAGAGTACCTTCTTAGTAGAATCCTGTTCTGTCCTCCTCAGTTTATTTCAGTCTCCTGGCACGATCACTCCCACAGAAAGTCACTTCTCTGATGATCCCCGCGTTAGGGCGCCAACTGAAGAACTTGGTAATTTTCGTTCTCAGGGAATACTTACTAATATAACAAAAACTTGGCACAGAAGCTGTAATATGAAAAGACATCTTTATTAAATATAACATAGTGAGGCCACGTCACCCAAAAGCCATAGCAAGTGAATGAGGTGGTCTGAGGAACACAGAGGACAGAGGCCTTTTATATGTTTTTAGCGTTACATGACTCAATACAAAAGCAATTGGCAGTCCTAGGTTTTGCAAGCTTGCAAAACCCAACATTCCTTCTTACACAAGCTGCACAAACCCATAATAAAAACCCGGCACATCCCCATCATAAACAGGCCATAAAGAAAGGAGCAGAGACAGGTGTGAGTAAGATAAGACATAGTTGAGTGCAATAAAGGTTTACGATCTCCTGTGCCTTCATGCTTAGTCTTGATCAGCTACTGGGAAAGGAACTGGTCGAACAGGTTTGGCCTTGGGCAGTGGAGTCAGCTTGCCCAGGTCGCAGAGAAGTCAGGAAAGGTGTACGTGTCCTTCAGAATCGTGTTTGGCCTTAATCATTGGCCTATGTGAGGGCAACTCACAAAATGCCTGCCGTACATAAAATGGAACCCGAGGGTTCAGGACGAAAACTCTGATTTCAGGGTGATTCTGTCATTTGAATATGACGAAAATGCTTGTGCATAGTGTACTAGCCATTCTCGGTCTGCTGATATCAAAATCGTCATGATACGACGATGTTTATGACACAGGTCCAAAATTTTCAGTACCACAGTGGTAAATTCACCCATTTAGAAAGCAAACCACTCACTTCGCGACTGACTTTCTTCCAGTTTACTTTTATACAATCCTCAATGTTTTGAATTATTAGGACTCCTAAATATCTTATCTGGTTTTTCGCCCTGCTGCTTACTACCCCCTGATTCCAATCCATAATCTCAGTTTTCTCTGAGTTTACTTTATACTCCAAGATATAACCAAAGACCTCCACCTTTCTCATTAGTACTGGAATAGCTTCTTGCGGGTTACTTGTATAAAGCAAGATATTATCTGCATAGAGCCCTATCTTAACTCCTTTCGGGGTCACGTCGGCGGTTGGCCAACGAGAGCACTACCTCCCTAGTGTTGGCCGACGGAGCCCCGCCCACCCTTTAGAAAGCCCGCACCGTTAAGGCATTAACTTCAAAGATACCCGATTTAAATGGAAGAATGGCTATATCTGCTCTTATCAAGTTAGCTTGGGGTTCAATATATATATTAAAGAAAAGTGGGGACAGGGGACAGCCCTGCCTCGTCCCTATATGAATTTTAAACCAGTCTGACAGTCTCCCATTTATTAAAACTCTAGCTTTAGGGCCAAGATATATAGTCTGAATCGCCGTTACCATGTTTGATTGAAAACCAAAGCTCCATAGGGCCTCCCATAAATATGGCCAGTGTACCTGGTCGTAAGCTTTGGCGGCATCCACCGCCACTATTGTCAAGGGTAATTTCTGTGTCTCAGCCAGATCTATTGCCCCTAATAATTGAAAAGTCAATTCATTCAGTTGGCATCCTGGGATAAAGCCCTTTTGATTAGGATGAATAACCTTGTGTATTGCTTTGACCACCCGAGATGCTATGATGCCAGAAAAAATATGGTAGTCTGTATTCAGTAACAAAATTGGCCTATATAATTCTATCTTTTGTGGGTCTTTATTGGCTTCTGAATCATAGTGACTGTGGCTTCTAGCCAGGATTTAGGGAACTTTTTTCCCGCCCTTTTATATTTTATTAAATAGAGCTAATAAAACAGGGGTTATAGTCTCTATAATACACAGAAAAACTTTGACGGGAAGGGCCACCTGGCCCGCTGTCTTTCTCTTAACTATTTTGTTACTTTGGGCCCTTATCTCGCTTTCGTTAATTTCTCCTTCTAAATTTTTTAGCTGCTCCATAGATAGTCAAGGGAGGGTTGTTAACCCAAGCCATACACAGAAAAACTTCGACTGGGAGGCCATCTGGCCCGCTGCCTTTCTCTTAACCATTTTGTTACACTGGGCCCTTATCTCGCTTTCATTAATTTCTCCTTCTAAATTTTTTAGCTGCTCCATAGATAGTCGAGGGAGGGTTGTTAACCCAAGCCACTCCTTTAAGTCCACTTGACTAGGTGCTGTGTCGTCCTCCAGATGACCAAGAGCTTGAAAGGGGGGTCCCACCTCAGGAAGAGAGTATGCAGGGAAAACAAACTAAGCTATCCAAAGATCTACTAAAGGACTTAAAAAGTTTGGGCCTGATTTCACTAAATGAGCGAACACCTGGCGACCGCCCCCAGCAGCAACCTACCATAATTCCACGTCCTGTACTGCGATAGACGACACTTTCTTCTCTTACCCACTTTTTTTTTTTTTTTTGAAAAGCAAGACTTTATTAGCATTATTCGGTTATGCTACATACAAATGCCTCCAAATGGGAAGGTCAAATTCGTTAATCAGTACAGTGAAGTGAACATTCAGGAGCCGCAGACCATTCTGGTCATTTGTTACAGTCTGTATACGGGGCATTAAGGACATACCGAAAACATTCTCTTTTTCTCATACATAACTTTCGCTTGCATTTTGTATTTTTTGAAACAACAAAACTACGAACTAAACATATGGCTCAACATTGACCGACATATTCATAGTCATGGAGTACCGAGGCAAATGGCTGCTGGCAAATGTAGAATCCGTGTACATCATCTCCCGCCACCCCCTAGTGTGTCCACCCCCCTACAGCTGCCCCCAACACCATGTACCCTGGGCGGGGCCCCCGCCTGTATCTTGATTCACTCCCCCACAATTAGTCAGTATCAGTGTCATCGCCAGAGCTCTCACTATCATTCTCTGGCAACGGCTCACAAATGTCCCCTCTGTAGGAGTTCCATAGCAGCCAAACTCCATTCCACTTGCGAGGATTATCTCTCATCTTATATACAGCCCTTTCCGTTATCATGAGCGTGTCCATGTTCCTGAGCCATTGCTCCAGTGTGGGTAGCTCAGCCGCACCCCACTTTTGCGCAATGTCGCGTTTGGCCACCATGCAGCCTATCGTAACCCATAGTTTACCATAGTGTGTCAAATCGGTAGGACCCCAGACATTCAACAAGCACACCCTGGGATCTTGAGGCACATCGGAATTCAGTGCCTGTGCGATGGTACGGAGCACCCGCCGCCAATAGCTCGATATGCATGTGCAGCTCCAGAGTGTATGCAAGAGCGTGCCCTCCCCCCCGCATCCCCGCAGACAGAGTGGGTCGTCCGCCCTCTGCAGTTTGTGCAACGCCACTCGAGTGTAGTAGATTCTATGGAGGACTTTCAGTTGTATGAGGCGGAACCTAGCCGAGATACCGGCTTCACGCAGGGATGACAGAGCTGCATTCCATTCGGATTCATCGAAATCCCCAAGGTCTTCCATCCATTTGTCCTTAAGTTTACCTAGTGGCTCCGGTAAGTTATTAAGCAGTTTTCGGTAGGTCAGGGAAGTTGCACCCTCCAGCACACAGTCCATGAGCAGGCGGTTTTCTAACGGGGAGGATTCCGGAGGTGTGGTGTCCGGCGGGATCGCTGCTAGGAGTGCATGTCTGATTTGTATGTACCTGAATCGTTCCGTGTCCCTTAATTCATATTGTTGTTGGAGGGAAATGAACGGGATCACTCCCTCCCTGGACCACATGTCTCCCACAGTCGATATTCCAATGGCGTCCCACTGATCGAATCCCTTATTACGCCTCAGATGGCCCAGTGCTTTAGTGTCCCACAATGGTGTTAGTTTTGTGATCACCCCCGCCCAGTGTAGTTTCGATTGTGCTTTATACCATAGGTGTACCGTGGGCTTGGTGGGCCCTATCAGTTTCGCCGCAATGCCCTTGTGGTATAGAGGCGCCAACATGCTGTTAGTGCCCAGCTGGGCCCGGTCTGCCTTAAAGGCTGGGTCATCCTGTGGTGCGTGTAACCATTTGTTGAGAATTTTGAGTTGCGACGCCCAGTAGTACAACTGCATATTAGGCAGTGCAATCCCACCGTCGTACCAGCTCCTATTAAGTTGCGCGTGTGCAATTCTCGCTGGCCGATTCCCCCACAGTAAACCCGACATCAGTGCTGTCACCTTTTGAAAGTAGCTGGGGGGATAAGTGTTGGGGCGTTTTCGAGGACGTATAGAAAGCGTGGTAGTGCCATCATTTTGAACAAAGCGGCTCTACCCAATAACGTCACCGGGAGCGTCTGCCAGTGTCGTACGTCATTTCGCAGTCGGAGGAGAGGAGGCTGTAGATTGCGAGCAGAGAATTCCGCCGCATCCCGAGTGATGTGTATCCCCAGGTACTTAAAGGATGTGAGTGCTACTTCTAGCGGGCATGCGTTTGGTAATGTCGGGAGAAGACCCTTAAGAGTGTAGATGATTGATTTTGACCAATTGATGGTGTAACCTGACACGTGGCCATGTGAGGTGCAGATGGCTAAAAGGTTGGGGATGCTGTTATCCAAGTCAGTAAGATAGATTAACATGTCATCAGCATACAATGACACCCTGTCCTCCCAGCTCGAATCCCACTTAATGCCCTTCAGCAACGGCGTAGTCCGCACAGTAATCGCGAGAGGTTCTAAAACTAACGCGAACAGGATGGGTGAGAGAGGGCATCCCTGTCGGGTTCCCCGCCTCAGTTGAATTTCTCGTGATATGTGGCCATTTGCCACTACACGTGCAGTCGGATCCTTGTATAATAGCAGGATCCAGGCAATAAAGGTTGGACCGAACCCCATAGAGGAGAGGACCGCGAAGAGGTAATTCCACTCCGCCATATCGAACGCCATCTTGGCGTCTAGTGACAGGATGGCCGCCGGTTCCGTCAGAAGCGGGATTCTCGCCATGACGCCCTGCACCCTGCGAAGGTTCAAGGCCGTACTCCTGCGAGGCATGAATCCAGATTGATCCGGATGGATCAATTGTCCCAAATGGGGCATGAGCCTGTTCGCCAGCAGTTTCGCCAGAATTCTAGCTTCGGGGTTCAATAGTGAGATAGGTCTATAGGATGTGCATTCGTTAAGTGGTTTACCCGGTTTCGGTATGGCCACAATAGTCGCCATCCGCTGGTCTGGTGGTAGTGTGCCGCACTCCCTACTGTCCACGTACATCCGCAGGAGGGGCGGACCCAGGGACTCAGACATTGTTTTGAACCACTCGATGGGTATCCCGTTGGGGCCCAGAGCCTTGCCCGGATGGATAGCGCCAATTGCCAGTTGAATTTCCTCCGCAGTTATGTCGGAATCCAATTCCCTCATTGCATCGTCAGTCAATTTGGGCAATGCCACGTGGCTCAGGGCATCTCGGGCTTCCTCCTCCGTGACAACCACCGTCGGGGTATACACCCCACTGAAGTGATCGGCAAGTACTTCTACTATGTCTTCTGGTCGAGTGCGTACCCTCCCGAGTGTATCTGTAAGTTGTAGTATGTTCCTGCTGCCTCCCTGTTTTTATCTAGCCAAGCCAGGAGTTTACTGGCCTTGTCCCCAATGTCGTACAACCTGTGTTTGGTGGCCGCAATGTCTGCCTTAGTCAGGCGTCGCACATGATCCATGAGAAGTCGTTGACGCAACTGCAGGGAGTGGAGGTTAGCACAGGAGGGATCTGCCATATGGGCTGTGTTGGCTTCGTCAAGCTGTAGTTCCAACTCAGACGTCACCTCGCCCTGCCGTTTCTTGTAGTGCGAGATCGCAGCTATCGCCTGCCCCCTAAAGACAGCCTTGTACGCTTCCCAGAGTATTGAGGGCGAGCTTACCGATGTTTGATTCTCTTCAAAATAGTGTTTGGTGGTATTCTGTAGGTCTTTACGAATAGCCGGGACCTTAAAGTAACCCGGATAGATCGGGTATAACCTTCTATGGGTGGCCGTACAGCTGGACAGTGTAAGGGTGATAGGCGAGTGATCGGAGACTCCCCGTGGCTTTATTTGTGCGTCTTCGATGGTGAGACAACCGGACCCCAACGTGAGGAAGTGATCGATTCTGGACAAACTGTTATGTGTTGCAGAGTAGTAGGTGTATTGTGATTGTTCCGGGTGTAGTGTGCGCCAGACATCCACCAGGCCCTGTGCCTCCAGAAACCCCCCAAGTTTGTTGGTGCCAGGTGAGTGCGAGCGTCTGGGGAATCTATCACGAGTGTCGTGAACTACTGCGTTGAAATCCCCTCCCACAATCAAGTCCCCCTCCGGGAGTTCTAAGAGGAACTTACCAAGGTCGGGCAGTGCCACTGCATGAAGTGCTGGGGGGATGTAGACCGACACCACCGACAAAGCTCTGCCCTCCCATTGGCCGGACACAGCTGCGAAGCGGCCCTGATCGTCTGTTTTGGTGGAGGTGATGATGTACCGCGAGGACTTGTGCATTAGTATGCCCGTGCCACGTGACCCCGGAGTGAATTCTGCATGTGTAACCATGTGGTACTCCCGCCTATCCATGGCCCGTGTAGTAGTGCCCATCATGTGTGTCTCCTGCATCAGGACCAGGGCAGGACCTGCCCTCTTAATTCCTTGAAGAACCAGGCCTTGTTTGATCTTATCGCCCAGTCCTCTGACGTTCCACGACATAATGTGTAGTGGAGCCGTCTGGACGGGATCATCTAGTCCGGCCATGGCAGTGGGGTGTGTATGTGTCCCTCCAGCACCTTCGGGGGCATGCTGTGTCGTCTCCTGCGTGAGGCAGTCTTATGAGTACCCCATCGGGACATGTCGTGTCGTGCATTATATATGTCGTGGTGCGACGTATAGTGTTGAGCCAAGCCAAAAACCTGTAGAACCAAACCAGTCTCACAAGTAAACACCCCCCCTTCCCCAACTACCCCCCTCCCTGCTTCCCTGCTGTTCGGACTTGAACCTGCCTGCCTCCCCAACTTAGCAGAGTGCATTACCCCAAACCCAACCAGTGTACTTGCGCGCTGGGGTGAAGGAGTCTCCGAGGTCAGCGGTCTCTCATTCTTCTCCCCGGAGGCCCCTCGCCCAGTGTCCAGTGGCGTGCCTCAGGTGCTCTGCATAGGAAGTCCCAAAAACTTCCCCAGGCCGGAAATCATTGTTCATCATTGTGTTCTTCACCCGCGGCCTCGCTGTGGGGTGATCCCTCGCTCACTCCATTACCCCTCGAAGTCTGGGAAGCCGGGAGGCCACCTGTCGTACTATCCTTCTGCTGCCGATGTGGCCGTCGAGGGCGAGCGTTCGTTCTCCAGCCATCCAGCCAGTCCCTTGCGGATTCCGGGGTGTCGAAGAACCAGGTCTTGTTTTCGGCGACCACTCGCAATCTTGCGGGGAAGAGCATGGAGTATGGGATCTCTCTCGCCCTGAGTTCTTTCTTGACCTCGAAGAACGTCCGGCGTCTGCGGGCCACCTCCGCCGTGTAGTCAGGGAAGAATGCCACCGTAGAGTTTTGGATTTTTATCGGAGGGGACATTCGGGCTGCCTGTAGAGTGATGTCTCTGTCCCTGAAGTTGAACAGTCGGGCTACAATGGGTCTCGGAGCCGCTCCAGGTTTCGGTTGGCCCCCCCGGCACACGGTGCGCTCTCTCTGCCGAGAAGAAGGTGGATAGCCCCTTGGGTCGCAGTTCATTGGTGATTAGGCCCTCCACGTATAAATCCATGGCTCTCACCCCCTCCGTCTCCGGCACGCCGAGTATGCGGATGTTGTTCCGCCTGGAGCGCCCTTCCTGGTCGTCGAGCTTCTCACGTAGCATCTTATTGTCCGTTACCAGCTTTTCGACCGCCAGTTGGAGTTCGGAGACGTCCTCCACTAAGGATTTCGTTACTACTTCCATGGCGTTGACCTTTTCCGTCATCTTGTGGAAATCCGCCCTGATCAGCGTAATGTCCGTGGATATCGTGCCCACTGTCGTCTGTAAATGCGCCAGGGCCTGCATCACATCGTCCAGCATCGCCTTTTTGGTCCCCTGTACCTCTACGGATCTGCCAGCCGTCTCCTTCCCGGCCGTCGGGGACACTGCAGGCCTGTCGCATGCATATCGGTCTATGCAAGTCTGTGTAGGCCCACTTTTCACGCCTCTCCCCGCCATGTCGCTAGTATCCGTGTCCCCCGGACAAGCCAGCGACGGGGGACCGCGTTTGCCCCCTCTGCGGCGTATTTTGTCCGCCGGTGTTGTAGGTTAAGTTCGTGGCAGGCCGGGGGTGCAGTAGCTGGCCCGGGAGTCTTCTGGTGGGGGGACCGTTGCCCCGTTTCACGATGCCCAGCCGGGAGTGCGGAGGGGAGAATGACGGACGGGACCAAGTTCACGCACCTCTGGTGCTTGCTGTCACTTTGTTTGTCCCCCGCAGGCAAGGGGGTGAGAGACGGTTTCCTGTGGTTCCCCCAGGCGCCGGCACCGCTCAGCAGGTGGCGTGATGGTGAGCGATGGGGCGCAGGTGAGGGACGTGCCCGTATCGTGTGGGGCTCCGAGTCCTGCAATGACGGGCGTTGTAGCAGTAGGCGCCTCACCCCAGGCCAACCAGCAGGGATGGTTCCGCAGCATGCGTGGTCAGTGAGGCGAGAGCGGGTGGCCGCCGCCTGCGGTGGGGCGGGTGAGGTCCGGATTCTGGCCGGGCTCGGCAGTGCAGCGCTGACTCTCTGCAGAATGGCGGAACGCCGCCGCGGGTCAATCTCTGGCGGCTTCTCACCGGGTGGCCTCAGGGCGCAGGGGAGTGAAGCAGCACCTACCCGGCTCTATCCGAGTGGTGTTTGGCCGTGTCCGCTCCCGGTTCAGCCCGCACTCACCCCGCTAGCTGGCGCCCGTCCGCCGAGGGGGCATGCAGCGGGCACTTCCGGTGCGGGCTCCCCGGGGCAGCCACGCTTCCTGGCAGACCGGAGAGTGAAGGCAGTCCCCGGCTGCGCTGCGTTGCGGAGGCCTCTCCGTCACCTGGGTGTACGTCGGCTTCCGACCGTCGGACAGCCACAGCACTTGCACCCTTTGGCACCGCTCGGTTCCGGGCTCAGGGTTCCTCCTACTGGGGCAAAATATTCAGCGGATGGAGTACAGGATTGCTGGAGAGGCCGCTTCAACCGCGGAGCTACTCCTCTATGCTGCCGCCATTGTTGGCTGCTAGCCACGCCCCCCTCTTACCCACTTTTTAAATTAGTAAGCGATTTTAAGATTGGTAGGTTAGATTGTAGCGACCATCTGCCACAAGAGCTGACCCTGACGGCACAGGGAACAGCACTAACTTTTCCAATCGAAGCACAAAACTTAATGGTCACTGCAAATTGCAAAATAATGAAATGTAAAATGAAAGACCCGGAAAAGCTTGCAAAAGAGGCCTGCTGGTAAGAATTTAAATCACAGGATGACAATAATATAAGGGCCTGGGAGATCTTTTTGAAAAACTTTGGACCAGCTAATTCCAAATCAAAATCATAGAAATTAATTCATGGATCAAACAACCAAAAGGAATTACTTACCAGGCCCATAAATAATCAGAAAATCCACCCACCGACCACCCAAACCAGCAAATTAAGGCAAATAAAAAGCAACATTAACAGAACACTCCTCAGACTACGGAAAGAAGGTCCCGATAGCAGCTTACAGATGGAGCTGAGGAAGCTAAAAAGCAGCAATAATAGGATCTTGTGGCGAATAAAACAGGAAACCACAGAAAAAACATGGGCTAAATTGCTTTACGACGCACAAACTAACAATAGCACAAGATCCTGGCTCGCAGTAAACAAAATAAAGAATCCTAAGGCCCCTGGAATCAATTCCCACATAACTGAGGAGGCCAGGGTAAAACACTTAGTGCACCACTTCAATAAAGAAGCTGATGGAACAAAACACTGTGGTCCGGCAGCTACGCCGGAGGCCCCAAAGCTTCTAGTCGAGGAGACCAACTTCAAGGAACAATAAAAGAGATTAAGATAAGAATCACAAAAGGCATGAAATAGGGAGCCCCCGGGCCAAATGGAATTCCCCCAATTCTTTATAAGCAGGAACCAAATTACTGGGCTTTGCAACTGCACCCCCTCTTCATGAATATCTGGGTGGCAGAACAAATCCCCAACTCTTGGAAGGGATCAATCATCACCCCGATTTATAAAAAAAGGCAATAGGAGCGAAGCAAAGAACTATAGGCTCATCACACTAATAGACATAGACCCCAAATACTTTGTGGGACTTTTATTGGAAGAACTTACCGAATGGGCATCAATGAAAAGCTTAATCCCCATTAACCCAACAGGCTTTCAAAAATGCACTGTAAAACTAAAAAAAAAACTGTTTGTCTGTTTTAATGATTATTCATCCGTATTTGACAGTATAGATAGAGGAAAACTCTGGGCTAAATTATCAGTCTGGGATGTAGACCCTAAACTTCTGAATCTATTAATTTTACTCCACACAGAGACATGGATTTAAATAAAGCTATGGACAGGCAATTGTCTATCAAGGGAAATACCAACTACAAAGGGGCTGAAGCAGGGTTGCGTCCTTGCCTCGACCCTGTTCAACCTCTTCATGTCAGACCTCTCAGCAGAACTTGATAATTGCAACCATCACGCCCTAAACCTAGGGGCCCTTACACTGTCTAATCTTCTGTACGCAGACGACTTAATACTAATCAGCTGAACCCCCGTAGGCCTTCAACACCTTATAAACACGTTTAGTAACTTTTCTGAAAGGAACGGGCTAAGCATAAACCTAGAAAAATCAAAGGTGATGATATTAAATCGAAAATGCAAAAAACAACAACTTCAGTGGTCTCTACGAGACCAGAAGATGGAGGTCGTCAAAGAATATAAATACTTGGGCATAATCTACGACAGGAAAGGAAAGTTTGTGCAACAAAAAACGGCAATCAGAAATAGAGGGTTATCTCTGGCCGTCACATTAAAGAGTATCAAGCACAAAATAACAGGCCCAAACTTAGGGGCCGATTATGATGGCGGACGGACCTGAGTCCGTCCGCCACCATAGAGTAGGAGGGACCGTCCGCAGGGGCAGCGGCGGTCCCTCCATACAGATTAGGATGTGACCACCAGGGTGGCGGTCACATCCTCTATTTTTAACATTGCGGCGGGTGCAGCTTTAAGCTGCACCCGCCGCAATGTTAAAAATGCATGCACGGCATTTGCGTGCACAAAGCGGCAGGCACCACGCGGTGCCTGCCGCTTTGTTCACGCAAATGCAGGGGGGTACCATAGGTACCCCCCATGTGCACCCCCCCTTCACTCAGGGGGCCCGCAACGGGTCCCCGAAGTGAAGGTCCGTATGCTTTTCCACGGCAGAAAAGCCGCCGTGGAAAAGCATACTTTTCACTCCATCATAATATGGCTGGCGGTGTCTGATAGACACCGCCAGCCATGTTAATGCTTTTCCGCCGCGGTCTGAATGCGACCGCGGCGGAAAAGCGGCGGACAGATTCTAAGACCCACCAGCCATCCTAATTTGGCGGTGGGTCTTTAAAGCATCCGCGGCGGTTTTCCCGCATCCTCCGGGCCGGCGGTGGCTTCCGCCGGCCCGGAGGATGCGGGAAATCCGCGATCCTAATGAGCCCCTATATCCCTTTGCTAGAAGTATTGCAAGCAAGATTACTACCATCGATAACCTACGGCAGTGAATGCACGAGAGGGAGAGACAAGACCATCTTAGATAAGGTGGTGTCCAAAGCAATGCGAATAATATTCAACCTCCCACAGTACACCTCGCCAGCGCAACTAGGACTTGAGTTCAGCCTCCACAAACAACAAATAGCATGCAAGGGTGCCTATGCCAAATGTTGGCATAAAATAAAGGGAGCTGGAATAGGCACCTTGAACTCACATCTATGGAAAGAGCTGGAAAGGAATAAGGACTGCCCAGCAGTGGTCTATCTCCAGGCAGCAATAAATTCTCTCGCACTTCAAGAACTCTTGGAAGTGAGTGGGACTCACAAATGTTTCAAGCAGCTCGTAAACAAAACAGTGAAGACACAATCCCTGGAAGAAGATAAATCCACACTTACCAGGAGGGCCCATGGGTGGTTCATGATCCAGCTAGATAAACAAAAGATGGACTCTGAGAAAACCAATTCCAAGGGAGCATCCACCCAGGGAGAAAGACAAACTAAAGAATATCAAAGGATGTCCCCAACTTTGCATAAAGGTAGGGCAGTAGCTCCAAAATATAGGAAAGTTCACCCACAGAACAGCTCAACTGATTTTGTATTTATTTGTCATTATTAAATATTTTACCATTTTCATTAAAAGTAGTCAGACAGAACAAATATAAAAATGTGTACATAGAAATACATCAAATATATCACATGGAACAATGTAAACTTTGCACAAATATTCATAAAACACAGAAAAAAGCCCACAACAGACATTACCAATGTCCAGAAAATATAAATGTCCACACTATTGGGTCAATTCCGATTCGGGAAACGAATCTGTACGACGATTTGTAGCCGTTTCCGTACGTATCGTACAAATCCGTCCGAATCGCGTAGTACAATCCGTTGCGATAAAATACGTCCGAATCATTGCGAACCGTACGAAAATGAAGGGTAAATCCGTACGACATCAACCCGCACAGTGAACCGTACGATTCGTAAACATGCCGTACGACCCACCAAGTACGATCCGGAGCGGGAAATGAGTACGCGATTTGTACGGTAAACATTGCGTAAGAGCAATTCGTACAGAGGCCAACAGTATCACATACGCACTGTACCCCTAAAATCAAGGGTTGAACGCATGGGGTGTACTCTCCGTACACCTATGACCTTGCGGTGTAGGAACCATACCCCTAGGGTCCGTTCACCTACGATAAAGGGGTGTACACATTGGACATACGCACCATACCCCTGAAATCCAAGGATGTACGCACCGTACCCCGATGCACCATACCCCTGCAATCATGGGGTGTACGCACCGTCCCCGGGGGGTCCGTTTCGTATGCATTTCAAGGCAAAATCTGCTTTTACGGACGTTTTAAGCTCTCGTAAAAAAAGAATTGTACGGGGTGTTGTCGATACTATTCATACATGCTGGGTCGAAAAATGCTGCTTCGATCCGTACGGACATCGCGTACTGCGCGTTCCGAATGCGATTCGTATGGATTAGTGAGTTGTACGGTCTTCCGTACGATTCATATGGAGGACTGGTTTGGGTACACATCGTACTACATTGTACGTATGGTACGGTTCTGCATATGATTCGTATGGGAAAAAAGCTCTGTACGGCTATTCGGAGGGCATTTTACCAAATCGGAATCCGCCCCTATATATCCAACAACCAGGTAACACATACATCAGACACGTACAATGAAGCAAAGAGACTTTTAATTACAGAAATATAAAAAAACAAAATATACAATTCACAGTTATACCATACATAACAAATACAAAAAAGAAGAAGCGCCGACACGTGTTTCGGAAAGTACCAAACACAATATAGAGATTCCTTCGTCAGGGCGCACAGTTCATGCTTTGATCATAATTCGTGACCCAGGAGTGGTCATCAAAACAATTTTTTGAAACATAATACAGTGTGCACAGTCGGGCTGAAGAGACTGTCTGTGGGAGAAGAGTTTAAAAACAGGACCAATCATGGTCAAACATTGGCAAGACATTCACAGTGTTCACAAAATAGATACATACACTCCAAAAAGTAATAGAAAAAAAATTAAGAAAAGAAGACACAGTGAATACATACACATCTGACAATCCAACCATAATTGGAACCATGTATCCCATAACCATTGTGTACAGAATAAAGAGAAAGAGTCCATCACCAATATCAATTTTCGGGCAGAAAAACAAGGTAAACAGAGTGTGCAGGGGCTTATTTGCAGCATTTGTTATATTCTACCTCCTCAATCTAGATTCTAATTCGGCCTTCACTTATTGTGTTTGTATTCGGGTCCCAAGCGTTATTATCTTCTACCACTCATATATTGCTGCCATATCTGCTCACCATATCTACTAAGATATGGCAAAGCACCATAGTGCAAAGGCTTCTGCATGAGTCTAGCGTAGGTTTTGCACTGGAAGGCTTGTTTATCTTTCCCCACTTTGTATGTATTCTGTACAGTTGGAACAGTTTGGAGTAAAAATGGGTCACTTTCTTTGTGCCTACTGCAAGGAAGTTTAATTCTTTGGCATAAAGCAGTGTCTACAAATGTTAGTGGATTGGGCTTTACCTCAAAATCCGTGGGTGGTAGAGTGGAAAAGCCATTGCCAAACCCATTGTCAACTCCACCCCCGTGCAACACTTCCTGCTGGTTTTCATCACTTTTGGTGACTTTGTACTGGATACACATTTTTTGGCATATTCAGTGTATGTATTGTCACAAACACAGCACCATATGTATATCTCTTTATAAGTGTGAAAAATACATTCAATGTGTACCAATGGATTGTTAACTTCCTAGCAAAATGAACATTATGAAGCATTATTGGACATGTAGTCTCGTCTTTGTTCCATCTGTTCGTTTTGTACAACAGTTGTGCAAAGGATTGTCATTTCAGTTATTTAAATATTGAAATGAGTGTTCAATTTAAATCACATGATATAGTGTCACATGCCATTGACAACGCCTATAAATGTAGGAGAAATATTGGTGGACTACTGGCTTGAAAGATGAGGAAGACCTTTGCACTTTTGTAACACTATTATATTTTAAAAGGCTAATGAATAATAATGAAAAATAAATCAGTTTGTATTTGAATTCTTGAATGATGAAAAAAGTCAAGAATGGCACCTAAGGCGTCTCTTAATAGCACTATACCTGGCAGATATTGGCAGCCATCGGCAAACCCAGTACACAGCCTATCCCTGCTGATGAGGGGTAATACCCCGAAACACGTGTCCAGGGATGGCGAAGACAGCGAAGATAGCAGAAGATCGAAAGATGATGCATCGCGAACAATTTACTACATTGACCAGAGTCCTTAGGGGCGACACCGCCGGTGTGTGAGTAGTGTGCGACCCCACCCCCATTTTTAACTTTAAAGCTCCCTTGAGCAGTGGGCTGACGAGCCTGGGATCCTGCACCTACGCGCCTGAGTGGTACTATACCTGGCAGATATTGGCAGCCATCGGCAACCCCAGTCCACGGCCTATCCCTGCTGATGAGGGTAATACCCCGAAACACGTGTCCAGGGATGGCGAAGACAGCGAAGATAGCAGAAGATCGAAAGATGATGCATCGCGAACACTTTACTACATTGACCAGAGTCCTTAGGGGCGACACCGCCGGTGTGTGAGTAGTGTGCGACCCCACCCCCATTTGTAACTTTAAAGCTCCCTTGAGCAGCGGGCTGACGAGCCTGGGATCCCGCACCTATGCGCCTGAGTGGCACTATACCTGGCAGATATTGGCAGCCATCGCCAACCCCAGTACACGGCCTATCCCTGCTGATGAGGGGTAATACCCCGAAACACGTGTCCAGGGATGGTGAAGACAGCGAAGATAGCAGAAGATCGAAAGATGATGCATCGCGAACACTTTACTACATTGACCAGAGTCCTTAGGGGCGACACCGCCGGTGTGTGAGTAGTGTGCGACCCCACCCCCATTTGTAACTTTAAAGCTCCCTTGAGCAGCGGGCTGACGAGCCTGGGATCCCGCACCTACGCGCCTGAGTGGTACTATACCTGGCAGATATTGGCAGCCATCAGCAACCCCAGTACACGGCCTATCCCTGCTGATGAGGGGTAATACCCCGAAACACGTGTCCAGGGATGGCGAAGACAGCGAAGATAGCAGAAGATCGAAAGATGATGCATCGCAAACACTTTACTACATTGACCAGAGTCCTTAGGGGCGACACCGCCGGTGTGTGAGTAGTGTGCGACCCCACCCCCATTTGTAACTTTAAAGCTCCCTTGAGCAGCGGGCTGACGAGCCTGGGATCCCGCACCTACGCGCCTGAGTGGTACTATACCTGGCAGATATTGGCAGCCATCGGCAACCCCAGTACACGGCCTATCCCTGCTGATGAGGGGTAATACCCCGAAACACGTGTCCAGGGATGGTGAAGACAGCGAAGATAGCAGAAGATCGAAAGATGATGCATCGCGAACACTTTACTACATTGACCAGAGTCCTTAGGGGCGACACCGCCGGTGTGTGAGTAGTGTGCGACCCCACCCCCATTTGTAACTTTAAAGCTCCCTTGAGCAGCGGGCTGACGAGCCTGGGATCCCGCACCTACGCGCCTGAGTGGTACTATACCTGGCAGATATTGGCAGCCATCGGCAACCCCAGTACACGGCCTATCCCTGCTGATGAGGGGTAATACCCCGAAACACGTGTCCAGGGATGGCGAAGACAGCGAAGATAGCAGAAGATCGAAAGATGATGCATCGCGAACACTTTACTACATTGACCAGAGTCCTTAGGGGCGCCACCGCCGGTGTGTGAGTAGTGTGCGACCCCACCCCCATTTGTAACTTTAAAGCTCCCTTGAGCAGCGGGCTGACGAGCCTGGGATTCCGCACCTACGCGCCTGAGTGGTATTATACCTGGCAGATATTGGCAGTCATCGGCAACCCCAGTACACGGCCTATCCCTGCTGATGAGGGGTAATACCCCGAAACACGTGTCCAGGGATGGCGAAGACAGCGATGATAGCAGAAGATCGAAATATGATGCATCGCGAACACTTTACTACATTGACCAGAGTCCTTAGGGGCGACACCGCCGGTGTGTGAGTAGTGTGCGACCCCACCCCCATTTGTAACTTTAAAGCTCCCTTGAGCAGCAGGCTGACGAGCCTGGGATCCCGCACCTACGCGCCTGAGTGGTACTATACCTGGCAGATATTGGCAGCCATCGGCAACCCCAGTACACGGCCTATCCCTGCTGTAGAGGGGTAATACCCCGAAACACGTGTCCAGGGATGGCGAAGACAGCGAAGATAGCAGAAGATCGAAAGATGATGCATCGCGAACAATTTACTACATTGACCAGAGTCCTTAGGGGCGACACCGCCGGTGTGTGAGTAGTGTGCGACCCCACCCCCATTTTTAACTTTAAAGCTCCCTTGAGCAGCGGGCTGACGAGCCTGGGATCCCGCACCTATGCGCCTGAGTGGTACTATACCTGGCAGATATTGGCAGCCATCGCCAACCCCAGTACACGGCCTATCCCTGCTGATGAGGGGTAATACCCCGAAACATGTGTCCAGGGATGGTGAAGACAGCGAAGATAGCAGAAGATCGAAAGATGATGCATCGCGAACACTTTACTACATTGACCAGAGTCCATAGGGGCGACACCGCCGGTGTGTGAGTAGTGTGCGACCCCACCCCCATTTTTAACTTTAAAGCTCCCTTGAGCAGTGGGCTGACAAACCTGGGATCCTGCACCTACGCGCCTGAGTGGTACTATACCTGGCAGATATTGGCAGCCATCGGCAACCCCAGTCCACGGCCTATCCCTGCTGATGAGGGTAATACCCCGAAACACGTGTCCAGGGATGGCGAAGACAGCGAAGATAGCAGAAGATCGAAAGATGATGCATCGCGAACACTTTACTACATTGACCAGAGTCCTTAGGGGCGACACCGCCGGTGTGTGAGTAGTGTGCGACCCCACCCCCATTTGTAACTTTAAAGCTCCCTTGAGCAGCGGGCTGACGAGCCTGGGATCCCGCACCTATGCGCCTGAGTGGCACTATACCTGGCAGATATTGGCAGCCATCGCCAACCCCAGTACACGGCCTATCCCTGCTGATGAGGGGTAATACCCCGAAACACGTGTCCAGGGATGGTGAAGACAGCGAAGATAGCAGAAGATCGAAAGATGATGCATCGCGAACACTTTACTACATTGACCAGAGTCCTTAGGGGCGACACCGCCGGTGTGTGAGTAGTGTGCGACCCCACCCCCATTTGTAACTTTAAAGCTCCCTTGAGCAGCGGGCTGACGAGCCTGGGATCCCGCACCTACGCGCCTGAGTGGTACTATACCTGGCAGATATTGGCAGCCATCAGCAACCCCAGTACACGGCCTATCCCTGCTGATGAGGGGTAATACCCCGAAACACGTGTCCAGGGATGGCGAAGACAGCGAAGATAGCAGAAGATCGAAAGATGATGCATCGCAAACACTTTACTACATTGACCAGAGTCCTTAGGGGCGACACCGCCGGTGTGTGAGTAGTGTGCGACCCCACCCCCATTTGTAACTTTAAAGCTCCCTTGAGCAGCGGGCTGACGAGCCTGGGATCCCGCACCTACGCGCCTGAGTGGTACTATACCTGGCAGATATTGGCAGCCATCGGCAACCCCAGTACACGGCCTATCCCTGCTGATAAGGGGTAATACCCCGAAACACGTGTCCAGGGATGGTGAAGACAGCGAAGATAGCAGAAGATCGAAAGATGATGCATCGCGAACACTTTACTACATTGACCAGAGTCCTTAGGGGCGACACCGCCGGTGTGTGAGTAGTGTGCGACCCCACCCCCATTTGTAACTTTAAAGCTCCCTTGAGCAGCGGGCTGACGAGCCTGGGATCCCGCACCTACGCGCCTGAGTGGTACTATACCTGGCAGATATTGGCAGCCATCGGCAACCCCAGTACACGGCCTATCCCTGCTGATGAGGGGTAATACCCCGAAACACGTGTCCAGGGATGGCGAAGACAGCGAAGATAGCAGAAGATCGAAAGATGATGCATCGCGAACACTTTACTACATTGACCAGAGTCCTTAGGGGCGCCACCGCCGGTGTGTGAGTAGTGTGCGACCCCACCCCCATTTGTAACTTTAAAGCTCCCTTGAGCAGCGGGCTGACGAGCCTGGGATTCCGCACCTACGCGCCTGAGTGGTATTATACCTGGCAGATATTGGCAGTCATCGGCAACCCCAGTACACGGCCTATCCCTGCTGATGAGGGGTAATACCCCGAAACACGTGTCCAGGGATGGCGAAGACAGCGATGATAGCAGAAGATCGAAATATGATGCATCGCGAACACTTTACTACATTGACCAGAGTCCTTAGGGGCGACACCGCCGGTGTGTGAGTAGTGTGCGACCCCACCCCCATTTGTAACTTTAAAGCTCCCTTGAGCAGCAGGCTGACGAGCCTGGGATCCCGCACCTACGCGCCTGAGTGGTACTATACCTGGCAGATATTGGCAGCCATCGGCAACCCCAGTACACGGCCTATCCCTGCTGTAGAGGGGTAATACCCCGAAACACGTGTCCAGGGATGGCGAAGACAGCGAAGATAGCAGAAGATCGAAAGATGATGCATCGCGAACAATTTACTACATTGACCAGAGTCCTTAGGGGCGACACCGCCGGTGTGTGAGTAGTGTGCGACCCCACCCCCATTTTTAACTTTAAAGCTCCCTTGAGCAGCGGGCTGACGAGCCTGGGATCCCGCACCTATGCGCCTGAGTGGTACTATACCTGGCAGATATTGGCAGCCATCGCCAACCCCAGTACACGGCCTATCCCTGCTGATGAGGGGTAATACCCCGAAACATGTGTCCAGGGATGGTGAAGACAGCGAACATAGCAGAAGATCGAAAGATGATGCATCGCAAACACTTTACTACATTGACCAGAGTCCATAGGGGCGACACCGCCGGTGTGTGAGTAGTGTGCGACCCCACCCCCATTTGTAACTTTAAAGCTCCCTTGAGCAGCGGGCTGACGAGCCTGGGATCCCGCACCTACGCGCCTGAGTGGTACTATACCTGGCAGATATTGGCAGCCATCGGCAACCCCAGTACACGGCCTATCCCTGCTGATGAGGGGTAATACCCCGAAACACGTGTCCAGGGATGGCGAAGACAGCGAAGATAGCAGAAGATCGAAAGATGATGCATCGCGAACACTTTACTACATTGACCAGAGTCCTTAGGGTGACACCGCCGGTGTGTGAGTAGTGTGCGACCCCACCCCCATTTGTAACTTTAAAGCTCCCTTGAGCAGCGGGCTGACGAGCCTGGGATCCCGCACCTACGCGCCTGAGTGGTACTATACCTGGCAGATATTGGCAGCCATCGGCAACCCCAGTACACGGCCTATCCCTGCTGATGAGGGGTAATACCCCGAAACACGTGTCCAGGGATGGCGAAGACAGCGAAGATAGCAGAAGATCGAAAGATGATGCATCGCGAACACTTTACTACATTGACCAGAGTCCTTAGGGGCGACACCGCCGGTGTGTGAGTAGTGTGCGACCCCACCCCCATTTGTAACTTTAAAGCTCCCTTGAGCAGCGGGCTGACGAGCCTGGGATTCCGCACCTACGCGCCTGAGTGGTACTATACCTGGCAGATATTGGCAGCCATCGGCAACCCCAGTACACGGCCTATCCCTGCTGATGAGGGGTAATACCCCGAAACATGTGTCCAGGGATGGCGAAGACAGTGATGATAGCAGAAGATCGAAAGATGATGCATCGCGAACACTTTACTACATTGACCAGAGTCCTTAGGGGCGACACCGCCGGTGTGTGAGTAGTGTGCGACCCCACCCCCATTTGTAACTTTAAAGCTCCCTTGAGCAGCGGGCTGACGAGCCTGGGATCCCGCACCTATGCGCCTGAGTGGTACTATACCTGGCAGATATTGGCAGCCATCGGCAACCCCAGTACACGGCCTATCCCTGCTGATGAGGGGTAATACCCCGAAACACGTGTCCAGGGATGGCGAAGACAGCGAAGATAGCAGAAAATCGAAAGATGATGCATCGCGAACACTTTACTACATTGACCAGAGTCCTTAGGGGCGACACGGCCGGTGTGTGAGTAGTGTGCGACCCCACCCCCATTTGTAACTTTAAAGCTCCCTTGAGCAGCGGGCTGACGAGCCTGGGATCCCGCACCTACGCGCCTGAGTGGTACTATACCTGGCAGATATTGGCAGCCATCGGCAACCCCAGTACACGGCCTATCCCTGCTGATGAGGGGTAATACCCCGAAACACGTGTCCAGGGATGGCGAAGACAGTGATGATAGTAGAAGATCGAAAGATGATGCATCGCGAACACTTTACTACATTGACCAGAGTCCTTAGGGGCGACACCGCCGGTGTGTGAGTAGTGTGCGACCCCACCCCCATTTGTAACTTTAAAGCTCCCTTGAGCAGCGGGCTGACGAGCCTGGGATCCCGCACCTAAGCGCCTGAGTGGTACTATACCTGGCAGATATTGGCAGCCATCGGCAACCCCAGTACACGGCCTATCCCTGCTGATGAGGGGTAATACCCCGAAACACGTGTCCAGGGATGGCGAAGACAGCGAAGATAGCAGAAGATCGAAAGATGATGCATCGCGAACACTTTACTACATTGACCAGAGTCCTTAGGGGCGACACGGCCGGTGTGTGAGTAGTGTGCGACCCCACCCCCATTTGTAACTTTAAAGCTCCCTTGAGCAGCGGGCTGACGAGCCTGGGATCCCGCACCTACGCGCCTGAGTGGTACTATACCTGGCAGATATTGGCAGCCATCGGCAACCCCAGTACACGGCCTATCCCTGCTGATGAGGGGTAATACCCCGAAACACGTGTCCAGGGATGGCGAAGACAGCGAAGATAGCAGAAGATCGAAAGATGATGCATCGCAAACACTTTACTACATTGACCAGAGTCCTTAGGGGCGACACCGCCGGTGTGTGATTAGTGTGCGACCCCACCCCCATTTGTAACTTTAAAGCTCCCTTGAGCAGCGGCCTGACGAGCCTGGGATTCCGCACCTACGCGCCTGAGTGGTACTATACCTGGCAGATATTGGCAGCCATCGGCAACCCCAGTACACGGCCTATCCCTGCTGATGAGGGGTAATACCCCGAAACACGAGTCCAGGGATGGCGAAGACAGCGATGATAGCAGAAGATCGAAAGATGATGCATCGCGAACACTTTACTACATTGACCAGAGTCCTTAGGGGCGACACCGCCGGTGTGTGAGTAGTGTGCGACCCCACCCCCATTTGTAACTTTAAAGCTCCCTTGAGCAGCGGGCTGACGAGCCTGGGATCCCGCACCTACGCGCCTGAGTGGTACTATACCTGGCAGATATTGGTAGCCATCGGAAACCCCAGTACACGGCCTATCCCTGCTGATGAGGGGTAATACCCCGAAACACGTGTCCAGGAATGGCGAAGACAGCAAAGATAGCAGAAGATCGAAAGATGATGCATCGCGAACACTTTACTACATTGACCAGAGTCCTTAGGGGCGACACCGCCGGTGTGTGAGTAGTGTGCGACCCCACCCCATTTGTAACTTTAAAACTCCCTTGAGCAGCGGGCTGACGAGCCTGGGATCCCGCACCTACACGCCTGACTGGTACTATATCTGGCAGATATTGGCAGCCATCGGCAACCCCAGTACACTGCCTATCCCTGCTGATGAGGGGTAATACCCCGAAACACGTGTCCAGGGATGGCAAAGACAGCGAAGATAGCAGAAGATCGAAAGATGATGCATCGCGAACACTTTACTACATTGACCAGAGTCCTTAGGGGCGACACCGCCGGTGTGTGAGTAGTGTGCGACCCCACCCCCATTTGTAACTTTAAAGCTCCCTTGAGCAGCGGGCTGACGAGCCTGGGATCCCGCACCTACGCGCCTGAGTGGTACTATACCTGGCAGATATTGGCAGCCATCGGAAACCCCAGTACACGGCCTATCCCTGCTGATGAGGGGTAATACCCCGAAACACGTGTCCAGGGATGGCGAAGACAGCAAAGATAGCAGAAGATCGAAAGATGATGCATCGCGAACACTTTACTACATTGACCAGAGTCCTTAGGGGCGACACTGCCGGTGTGTGAGTAGTGTGCGACCCCACCCCCATTTGTAACTTTAAAGCTCCCGTGAGCAGCGCGCTGACGAGCCTGGAATCCCGCACCTACACGCCTGAGTGGTACTATACCTGGCAGATATTGGCAGCCATCTGCAACCCCAGTACACGGCCTATCCCTGCTGATGAGGGGTAATACCCCGAAACACGTGTCCAGGGATGGCGAAGACAGCGAAGATAGCAGAAGATCGAAAGAGGATGCATCGCGAACACTTTACTACATTGACCAGAGTCCTTAGGGGCGACACCGCCGGTGTGTGAGTAGTGTGCGACCCCACCCCCATTTGTAACTTTAAAGCTCCCTTGAGCAGCGGGCTGACGAGCCTGGGATTCCGCAACTTCGCGCCCGAGTGGTACTATACCTGGCAGATATTGGCAGCCATCGGAAACCCCAGTACACGGCCTATCCCTGCTGATGAGGGGTAATACCCCGAAACACGTGTCCAGGGATGGCGAAGACAGCAAAGATAGCAGAAGATCGAAAGATGATGCATCGCGAACACTTTACTACATTGACCAGAGTCCTTAGGGGCGACACTGCCGGTGTGTGAGTAGTGTGCGACCCCACCCCCATTTGTAACTTTAAAGCTCCCGTGAGCAGCGCGCTGACGAGCCTGGAATCCCGCACCTACACGCCTGAGTGGTACTATACCTGGCAGATATTGGCAGCCATCGGCAACCCCAGTACACGGCCTATCCCTGCTGATGAGGGGTAATACCCCGAAACACGTGTCCAGGGATGGCGAAGACAGCGAAGATAGCAGAAGATCGAAAGAGGATGCATCGCGAACACTTTACTACATTGACCAGAGTCCTTAGGGGCGACACCGCCGGTGTGTGAGTAGTGTGCGACCCCACCCCCATTTGTAACTTTAAAGCTCCCTTGAGCAGCGGGCTGACGAGCCTGGGATTCCGCACCTACGCGCCCGAGTGGTACTATACCTGGCAGATATTGGCAGCCATCGGCAACCCCAGTACACGGCCTATCCCTGCTGATGAGGGGTAATACCCCGAAACACGTGTCCAGGGATGGCGAAGACAGCGATGATAGCAGAAGATCGAAAGATAATGCATCGCGAACACTTTACTACATTGACCAGAGTCCTTAGGGGCGACACCGCCGGTGTGTGCGACCCCACCCTCATTTGTAACTTTAAAGCTCCCTTGAGCAGCGGGCTGACGAGCCTGGGATCCCGCACCTACGCGCCTGAGTGGTACTAAACCTGGCAGATATTGGCAGCCATCGGCAACCCCAGTACACGGCCTATCCCTGCTGATGAGGGCTAATACCCCGAAACACGTGTCCAGGGATGGCGAAGACAGCGATGATAGCAGAAGATCGAAAGATGATGCATCGCGAACACTTTATTACATTGACCAGAGTCCTTAGGGGCGACACCGCCGGTGTGTGAGTAGTGTGCGACCCCACCCCCATTTGTAACTTTAAAGCTCCCTTGAGCAGCGGGCTGACGAGCCTGGGATCCCGCACCTACGCGCCTGAGTGATACTATACCTGGCAGATATTGGCAGCCATCAGCAACCCCAGTACACGGCCTATCCCTGCTGATGAGGGGTAATACCCCGAAACACGTGTCCAGGGATGGCGAAGACAGCGAAGATAGCAGAAGATCGAAAGATGATGCATCGCGAACAATTTACTACATTGACCAGAGTCCTTAGGGGCGACACCGCCGGTGTGTGAGTAGTGTGCGACCCCACCCCCATTTTTAACTTTAAAGCTCCCTTGAGCAGCGGGCTGACGAGCCTCGGATCCTGCACCTACGCGCCTGAGTGGTACTATACCTGGCAGATATTGGCAGCCATCGGCAACCCCAGTCCACGGCCTATCCCTGCTGATGAGGGTAATACCCCGAAAAACGTGTCCAGGGATGGCGAAGACAGCGAAGATAGCAGAAGATCGAAAGATGATGCATCGCGAACACTTTACTACATTGACCAGAGTCCTTAGGGGCGACACCGCCGGTGTGTGAGTAGTGTGCGACCCCACCCCCATTTGTAACTTTAAAGCTCCCTTGAGCAGCGGGCTGACGAGCCTGGGATCCCGCACCTACGCGCCTGAGTGGTACTATACCTGGCAGATATTGGCAGCCATCGGCAACCCCAGTACACGGCCTATCCCTGCTGATGAGGGGTAATACCCCGAAACACGTGTCCAGGGATGGTGAAGACAGCGAAGATAGCAGAAGATCGAAAGATGATGCATCGCGAACACTTTACTACATTGACCAGAGTCCTTAGGGGCGACACCGCCGGTGTGTGAGTAGTGTGCGACCCCACCCCCATTTGTAACTTTAAAGCTCCCTTGAGCAGCGGGCTGACGAGCCTGGGATCCCGCACCTACGCGCCTGAGTGGTACTATACCTGGCAGATATTGGCAGCCATCGGCAACCCCAGTACACGGCCTATCCCTGCTGATGAGGGGTAATACCCCGAAACACGTGTCCAGGGATGGCGAAGACAGCAAAGATAGCAGAAGATCGAAAGATGATGCATCGCGAACACTTTACTACATTGACCAGAGTCCTTAGGGGCGACACCGCCGGTGTGTGAGTAGTGTGCGACCCCACCCCCATTTGTAACTTTAAAGCTCCCTTGAGAAGCGGGCTGACGAGCCTGGGATTCCGCACCTACGCGCCTGAGTGGTACTATACCTGGCAGATATTGGCAGCCATCGGCAAACCCAGTACACGGCCTATCCCTGCTGATGAGGGGTAATACCCCGAAACATGTGTCCAGGGATGGCGAAGACAGCGATGATAGCAGAAGATCGAAAGATGATGCATCGCGAACACTTTACTACATTGACCAGAGTCCTTAGGGGCGACACCGCCGGTGTGTGAGTAGTGTGCGACCCCACCCCCATTTGTAACTTTAAAGCTCCCTTGAGCAGCGGGCTGACGAGCCTGGGATCCCGCACCTACGCACCTGAGTGGTACTATACCTGGCAGATATTGGCAGCCATCGGCAACCCCAGTACACGGCCTATCCCTGCTGATGAGGGGTAATACCCCGAAACACGTGTCCAGGGATGGCGAAGACAGCGAAGGTAGCAGAAGATCGAAAGATGATGCATCGCGAACACTTTACTACATTGACCAGAGTCCTTAGAGGCGACACCGCCGGTGTGTGAGTAGTGTGCGACCCCACCCCCATTTGTAACTTTAAAGCTCCCTTGAGCAGTGGGCTGACGAGCCTGGGATCCCGCACCTACGCGCCTGAGTGGTACTATACCTGGCAGATATTGGCAGCCATCGGCAACCCCAGTACACGGCCTATCCCTGCTGATGAGGGGTAATACCCCGAAACACGTGTCCAGGGATGGCGAAGACAGCGAAGATAGCAGAAGATCGAAAGATGATGCATTGCGAACACTTTACTACATTGACCAGAGTCCTTAGGGGCGACACGGCCGGTGTGTGAGTAGTGTGCGACCCCACCCCCATTTGTAACTTTAAAGCTCCCTTGAGCAGCGGGCTGACGAGCCTGGGATCCTGCACCTACGCGCCTGAGTGGTACTATACCTGGCAGATATTGGCAGCCATCGGCAACCCCAGTACACGGCCTATCCCAGCTGATGAGGGGTAATACCCCGAAACACGCGTCCAGGGATGGCGAAGACAGCGAAGATAGCAGAAGATCGAAAGATGATGCATCGCGAACACTTTACTACATTGACCAGAGTCCTTAGGGGCGACACCGCCGGTGTGTGATTAGTGTGCGACCCCACCCCCATTTGTAACTTTAAAGCTCCCTTGAGCAGCGGGCTGACGAGCCTGGGATTCCCCACCTACGCGCCTGAGAGGTACTATACCTGGCAGATATTGGCAGCCATCGGCAAACCCAGTACACGGCCTATCCCTGCTGATGAGGGGTAATACCCCGAAACACGAGTCCAGGGATGGCGAAGACAGCGATGATAGCAGAAGATCGAAAGATGATGCATCGCGAACACTTTACTACATTGACCAGAGTCCTTAGGGGCGACACCGCCGGTGTGTGAGTAGTGTGCGACCCCACCCCCATTTGTAACTTTAAAGCTCCCTTGAGCAGCGGGCTGACGAGCCTGGGATCCCACACCTACGCGCCTGAGTGGTACTTTACCTGGCAGATATTGGCAGCCATCGGCAACCCCAGTACACGGCCTACCCCTGCTGATGAGGGGTAATACCCCGAAACACGTGTCCAGGGATGGCGAAGACAGCGAAGATAGCAGAAGATCGAAAGATGATGCATCGCAAACACTTTACTACATTGACCAGAGTCCTTAGGGGCGACACCGCCGGTGTGTGAGTAGTGTGCGACCCCACCCCCATTTGTACCTTTAAAGCTCCCTTGAGCAGCGGGCTGACGAGCCTGGGATCCCGCACCTACGCGCCTGAGTGGTACTATCCCTGGCAGATATTGGCAGTCATCGGCAACCCCAGTACACGGCCTATCCCTGCTGATGAGGGGTAATACCCCGAAACATGTGTCCAGGAATGGCGAAGACAGCGAAGATAGCAGAAGATCGAAAGATGATGCATCGCAAACACTTTACTACATTGACCAGAGTCCTTAGGGGCGACACCGCCGGTGTGTGAGTAGTGTGCGACCCCACCCCCATTTGTACCTTTAAAGCTCCCTTGAGCAGCGGGCTGACGAGCCTGGGATCCCGCACCTACGCGCCTGAGTGGTACTATCCCTGGCAGATATTGGCAGTCATCGGCAACCCCAGTACACGGCCTATCCCTGCTGATGAGGGGTAATACCCCGAAACATGTGTCCAGGAATGGCGAAGACAGCGAAGATAGCAGAAGATCGAAAGATGATGCATCGCGAACACTTTACTACATTGACCAGAGTCCTTAGGGGCGACACCGCCGGTGTGTGAGTAGTGTGCGACCCCACCCCATTTGTAACTTTAAAACTCCCTTGAGCAGCGGGCTGACGAGCCTGGGATCCCGCACCTACGCGCCTGACTGGTACTATATCTGGCAGATATTGGCAGCCATCGGCAACCCCAGTACACTGCCTATCCCTGCTGATGAGGGGTAATACCCCGAAACACGTGTCCAGGGATGGCAAAGACAGCAAAGATAGCAGAAGATCGAAAGATGATGCATCGCAAACACTTTACTACATTGACCAGAGTCCTTAGGGGCGACACCGCCGGTGTGTGAGTAGTGTGCGACCCCACCCCCATTTCTAACTTTAAAGCTCCCTTGAGCAGCGGGCTGACGAGCCTGGGATCCCGCACCCACGCATCTGAGTGGTACTATACCTGGCAGATATTGGCAGCCATCGGAAACCCCAGTACACGGCCTATCCCTGCTGATGAGGGGTAATACCCCGAAACACGTGTCCAGGGATGGCGAAGACAGCGAAGATAGCAGAAGATCGAAAGAGGATGCATCGCGAACACTTTACTACATTGACCAGAGTCCTTAGGGGCGACACCGCCGGTGTGTGAGTAGTGTGCGACCCCACCCCCATTTGTAACTTTAAAGCTCCCTTGACCAGCGGGCTGACGAGCCTGGGATTCCGCACCTACGCGCCTGAGTGGTACTATACCTGGCAGATATTGGCAGCCATCTGCAACCCCAGTACACGGCCTATCCCTGCTGATGAGGGGTAATACCCCGAAACACGTGTCCAGGGATGGCAAAGACAGCGATGATAGCAGAAGATCGAAAGATGATGCATCGCGAACACTTTACTACATTGACCAGAGTCCTTAGGGGCGACACCGCCGGTGTGTGAGTAGTGTGCGACCCCACCCCCATTTGTAACTTTAAAGCTCCCTTGAGCAGCGGGCTGACGAGCCTGGGATCCCGCACCTACGCGCCTGAGTGGTACTATACCTGGCAGATATTGGCAGCCATCGGCAACCCCAGTACACGGCCTATCCCTGCTGATGAGGGGTAATACCCCGAAACACGTGTCCAGGGATGGCGAAGACAGCGAAGATAGCAGAAGATCGAAAGATGATGCATCGCGAACACTTTACTACATTGACCAGAGTCCTTAGGGGCGACACCGCCGGTGTGTGAGTATTGTGCGACCCCACCCCATTTGTAACTTTAAAGCTCCCTTGAGCAGCGGGCTGACGAGCCTGGGATCCCGCACCTACGCGCCTGAGTGGTACTATACCTGGCAGATATTGGCAGCCTTCGGCAACCCCAGTACACGGCCTATCCCTGCTGATGAGGGGTAATACCCCGAAACACGTGTCCAGGGATGGCGAAGACAGCGAAGATAGCAGAAGATCGAAAGATGATGCATCGCGAACACTTTACTACATTGACCAGAGTCCTTAGGGGCGACACCGCCGGTGTGTGAGTAGTGTGCGACCCCACCCCCATTTGTAACTTTAAAGCTCCCTTGAGCAGCGGGCTGACGAGCCTGGGATCCCGCACCTACGCGCCTGAGTGGTACTATACCTGGCAGATATTGGCAGCCATCGGCAACCCCAGTACACGGCCTATCCCTGCTGATGAGGGGTAATACCCCGAAACACGAGTCCAGGGATGGCGAAGACAGCGATGATAGCAGAAGATCGAAAGATGATGCATCGCGAACACTTTACTACATTGACCAGAGTCCTTAGGGGCGACACCGCCGGTGTGTGAGTAGTGTGCGACCCCACCCCCATTTGTAACTTTAAAGCTCCCTTGAGCAGCGGGCTGACGAGCCTGGGATCCCGCACCTACGCGCCTGAGTGGTACTATACCTGGCAGATATTGGTAGCCATCGGAAACCCCAGTACACGGCCTATCCCTGCTGATGAGGGGTAATACCCCGAAACACGTGTCCAGGAATGGCGAAGACAGCAAAGATAGCAGAAGATCGAAAGATGATGCATCGCGAACACTTTACTACATTGACCAGAGTCCTTAGGGGCGACACCGCCGGTGTGTGAGTAGTGTGCGACCCCACCCCATTTGTAACTTTAAAACTCCCTTGAGCAGCGGGCTGACGAGCCTGGGATCCCGCACCTACACGCCTGACTGGTACTATATCTGGCAGATATTGGCAGCCATCGGCAACCCCAGTACACTGCCTATCCCTGCTGATGAGGGGTAATACCCCGAAACACGTGTCCAGGGATGGCAAAGACAGCGAAGATAGCAGAAGATCGAAAGATGATGCATCGCGAACACTTTACTACATTGACCAGAGTCCTTAGGGGCGACACCGCCGGTGTGTGAGTAGTGTGCGACCCCACCCCCATTTGTAACTTTAAAGCTCCCTTGAGCAGCGGGCTGACGAGCCTGGGATCCCGCACCTACGCGCCTGAGTGGTACTATACCTGGCAGATATTGGCAGCCATCGGAAACCCCAGTACACGGCCTATCCCTGCTGATGAGGGGTAATACCCCGAAACACGTGTCCAGGGATGGCGAAGACAGCAAAGATAGCAGAAGATCGAAAGATGATGCATCGCGAACACTTTACTACATTGACCAGAGTCCTTAGGGGCGACACTGCCGGTGTGTGAGTAGTGTGCGACCCCACCCCCATTTGTAACTTTAAAGCTCCCGTGAGCAGCGCGCTGACGAGCCTGGAATCCCGCACCTACACGCCTGAGTGGTACTATACCTGGCAGATATTGGCAGCCATCTGCAACCCCAGTACACGGCCTATCCCTGCTGATGAGGGGTAATACCCCGAAACACGTGTCCAGGGATGGCGAAGACAGCGAAGATAGCAGAAGATCGAAAGAGGATGCATCGCGAACACTTTACTACATTGACCAGAGTCCTTAGGGGCGACACCGCCGGTGTGTGAGTAGTGTGCGACCCCACCCCCATTTGTAACTTTAAAGCTCCCTTGAGCAGCGGGCTGACGAGCCTGGGATTCCGCAACTTCGCGCCCGAGTGGTACTATACCTGGCAGATATTGGCAGCCATCGGAAACCCCAGTACACGGCCTATCCCTGCTGATGAGGGGTAATACCCCGAAACACGTGTCCAGGGATGGCGAAGACAGCAAAGATAGCAGAAGATCGAAAGATGATGCATCGCGAACACTTTACTACATTGACCAGAGTCCTTAGGGGCGACACTGCCGGTGTGTGAGTAGTGTGCGACCCCACCCCCATTTGTAACTTTAAAGCTCCCGTGAGCAGCGCGCTGACGAGCCTGGAATCCCGCACCTACACGCCTGAGTGGTACTATACCTGGCAGATATTGGCAGCCATCGGCAACCCCAGTACACGGCCTATCCCTGCTGATGAGGGGTAATACCCCGAAACACGTGTCCAGGGATGGCGAAGACAGCGAAGATAGCAGAAGATCGAAAGAGGATGCATCGCGAACACTTTACTACATTGACCAGAGTCCTTAGGGGCGACACCGCCGGTGTGTGAGTAGTGTGCGACCCCACCCCCATTTGTAACTTTAAAGCTCCCTTGAGCAGCGGGCTGACGAGCCTGGGATTCCGCACCTACGCGCCCGAGTGGTACTATACCTGGCAGATATTGGCAGCCATCGGCAACCCCAGTACACGGCCTATCCCTGCTGATGAGGGGTAATACCCCGAAACACGTGTCCAGGGATGGCGAAGACAGCGATGATAGCAGAAGATCGAAAGATAATGCATCGCGAACACTTTACTACATTGACCAGAGTCCTTAGGGGCGACACCGCCGGTGTGTGCGACCCCACCCTCATTTGTAACTTTAAAGCTCCCTTGAGCAGCGGGCTGACGAGCCTGGGATCCCGCACCTACGCGCCTGAGTGGTACTAAACCTGGCAGATATTGGCAGCCATCGGCAACCCCAGTACACGGCCTATCCCTGCTGATGAGGGCTAATACCCCGAAACACGTGTCCAGGGATGGCGAAGACAGCGATGATAGCAGAAGATCGAAAGATGATGCATCGCGAACACTTTATTACATTGACCAGAGTCCTTAGGGGCGACACCGCCGGTGTGTGAGTAGTGTGCGACCCCACCCCCATTTGTAACTTTAAAGCTCCCTTGAGCAGCGGGCTGACGAGCCTGGGATCCCGCACCTACGCGCCTGAGTGATACTATACCTGGCAGATATTGGCAGCCATCAGCAACCCCAGTACACGGCCTATCCCTGCTGATGAGGGGTAATACCCCGAAACACGTGTCCAGGGATGGCGAAGACAGCGAAGATAGCAGAAGATCGAAAGATGATGCATCGCGAACAATTTACTACATTGACCAGAGTCCTTAGGGGCGACACCGCCGGTGTGTGAGTAGTGTGCGACCCCACCCCCATTTTTAACTTTAAAGCTCCCTTGAGCAGCGGGCTGACGAGCCTCGGATCCTGCACCTACGCGCCTGAGTGGTACTATACCTGGCAGATATTGGCAGCCATCGGCAACCCCAGTCCACGGCCTATCCCTGCTGATGAGGGTAATACCCCGAAAAACGTGTCCAGGGATGGCGAAGACAGCGAAGATAGCAGAAGATCGAAAGATGATGCATCGCGAACACTTTACTACATTGACCAGAGTCCTTAGGGGCGACACCGCCGGTGTGTGAGTAGTGTGCGACCCCACCCCCATTTGTAACTTTAAAGCTCCCTTGAGCAGCGGGCTGACGAGCCTGGGATCCCGCACCTACGCGCCTGAGTGGTACTATACCTGGCAGATATTGGCAGCCATCGGCAACCCCAGTACACGGCCTATCCCTGCTGATGAGGGGTAATACCCCGAAACACGTGTCCAGGGATGGTGAAGACAGCGAAGATAGCAGAAGATCGAAAGATGATGCATCGCGAACACTTTACTACATTGACCAGAGTCCTTAGGGGCGACACCGCCGGTGTGTGAGTAGTGTGCGACCCCACCCCCATTTGTAACTTTAAAGCTCCCTTGAGCAGCGGGCTGACGAGCCTGGGATCCCGCACCTACGCGCCTGAGTGGTACTATACCTGGCAGATATTGGCAGCCATCGGCAACCCCAGTACACGGCCTATCCCTGCTGATGAGGGGTAATACCCCGAAACACGTGTCCAGGGATGGCGAAGACAGCAAAGATAGCAGAAGATCGAAAGATGATGCATCGCGAACACTTTACTACATTGACCAGAGTCCTTAGGGGCGACACCGCCGGTGTGTGAGTAGTGTGCGACCCCACCCCCATTTGTAACTTTAAAGCTCCCTTGAGAAGCGGGCTGACGAGCCTGGGATTCCGCACCTACGCGCCTGAGTGGTACTATACCTGGCAGATATTGGCAGCCATCGGCAAACCCAGTACACGGCCTATCCCTGCTGATGAGGGGTAATACCCCGAAACATGTGTCCAGGGATGGCGAAGACAGCGATGATAGCAGAAGATCGAAAGATGATGCATCGCGAACACTTTACTACATTGACCAGAGTCCTTAGGGGCGACACCGCCGGTGTGTGAGTAGTGTGCGACCCCACCCCCATTTGTAACTTTAAAGCTCCCTTGAGCAGCGGGCTGACGAGCCTGGGATCCCGCACCTACGCACCTGAGTGGTACTATACCTGGCAGATATTGGCAGCCATCGGCAACCCCAGTACACGGCCTATCCCTGCTGATGAGGGGTAATACCCCGAAACACGTGTCCAGGGATGGCGAAGACAGCGAAGGTAGCAGAAGATCGAAAGATGATGCATCGCGAACACTTTACTACATTGACCAGAGTCCTTAGAGGCGACACCGCCGGTGTGTGAGTAGTGTGCGACCCCACCCCCATTTGTAACTTTAAAGCTCCCTTGAGCAGTGGGCTGACGAGCCTGGGATCCCGCACCTACGCGCCTGAGTGGTACTATACCTGGCAGATATTGGCAGCCATCGGCAACCCCAGTACACGGCCTATCCCTGCTGATGAGGGGTAATACCCCGAAACACGTGTCCAGGGATGGCGAAGACAGCGAAGATAGCAGAAGATCGAAAGATGATGCATTGCGAACACTTTACTACATTGACCAGAGTCCTTAGGGGCGACACGGCCGGTGTGTGAGTAGTGTGCGACCCCACCCCCATTTGTAACTTTAAAGCTCCCTTGAGCAGCGGGCTGACGAGCCTGGGATCCTGCACCTACGCGCCTGAGTGGTACTATACCTGGCAGATATTGGCAGCCATCGGCAACCCCAGTACACGGCCTATCCCAGCTGATGAGGGGTAATACCCCGAAACACGCGTCCAGGGATGGCGAAGACAGCGAAGATAGCAGAAGATCGAAAGATGATGCATCGCGAACACTTTACTACATTGACCAGAGTCCTTAGGGGCGACACCGCCGGTGTGTGATTAGTGTGCGACCCCACCCCCATTTGTAACTTTAAAGCTCCCTTGAGCAGCGGGCTGACGAGCCTGGGATTCCCCACCTACGCGCCTGAGAGGTACTATACCTGGCAGATATTGGCAGCCATCGGCAAACCCAGTACACGGCCTATCCCTGCTGATGAGGGGTAATACCCCGAAACACGAGTCCAGGGATGGCGAAGACAGCGATGATAGCAGAAGATCGAAAGATGATGCATCGCGAACACTTTACTACATTGACCAGAGTCCTTAGGGGCGACACCGCCGGTGTGTGAGTAGTGTGCGACCCCACCCCCATTTGTAACTTTAAAGCTCCCTTGAGCAGCGGGCTGACGAGCCTGGGATCCCGCACCTACGCGCCTGAGTGGTACTTTACCTGGCAGATATTGGCAGCCATCGGCAACCCCAGTACACGGCCTACCCCTGCTGATGAGGGGTAATACCCCGAAACACGTGTCCAGGGATGGCGAAGACAGCGAAGATAGCAGAAGATCGAAAGATGATGCATCGCAAACACTTTACTACATTGACCAGAGTCCTTAGGGGCGACACCGCCGGTGTGTGAGTAGTGTGCGACCCCACCCCCATTTGTACCTTTAAAGCTCCCTTGAGCAGCGGGCTGACGAGCCTGGGATCCCGCACCTACGCGCCTGAGTGGTACTATCCCTGGCAGATATTGGCAGTCATCGGCAACCCCAGTACACGGCCTATCCCTGCTGATGAGGGGTAATACCCCGAAACATGTGTCCAGGAATGGCGAAGACAGCGAAGATAGCAGAAGATCGAAAGATGATGCATCGCAAACACTTTACTACATTGACCAGAGTCCTTAGGGGCGACACCGCCGGTGTGTGAGTAGTGTGCGACCCCACCCCCATTTGTACCTTTAAAGCTCCCTTGAGCAGCGGGCTGACGAGCCTGGGATCCCGCACCTACGCGCCTGAGTGGTACTATCCCTGGCAGATATTGGCAGTCATCGGCAACCCCAGTACACGGCCTATCCCTGCTGATGAGGGGTAATACCCCGAAACATGTGTCCAGGAATGGCGAAGACAGCGAAGATAGCAGAAGATCGAAAGATGATGCATCGCGAACACTTTACTACATTGACCAGAGTCCTTAGGGGCGACACCGCCGGTGTGTGAGTAGTGTGCGACCCCACCCCATTTGTAACTTTAAAACTCCCTTGAGCAGCGGGCTGACGAGCCTGGGATCCCGCACCTACGCGCCTGACTGGTACTATATCTGGCAGATATTGGCAGCCATCGGCAACCCCAGTACACTGCCTATCCCTGCTGATGAGGGGTAATACCCCGAAACACGTGTCCAGGGATGGCAAAGACAGCAAAGATAGCAGAAGATCGAAAGATGATGCATCGCAAACACTTTACTACATTGACCAGAGTCCTTAGGGGCGACACCGCCGGTGTGTGAGTAGTGTGCGACCCCACCCCCATTTCTAACTTTAAAGCTCCCTTGAGCAGCGGGCTGACGAGCCTGGGATCCCGCACCCACGCATCTGAGTGGTACTATACCTGGCAGATATTGGCAGCCATCGGAAACCCCAGTACACGGCCTATCCCTGCTGATGAGGGGTAATACCCCGAAACACGTGTCCAGGGATGGCGAAGACAGCGAAGATAGCAGAAGATCGAAAGAGGATGCATCGCGAACACTTTACTACATTGACCAGAGTCCTTAGGGGCGACACCGCCGGTGTGTGAGTAGTGTGCGACCCCACCCCCATTTGTAACTTTAAAGCTCCCTTGACCAGCGGGCTGACGAGCCTGGGATTCCGCACCTACGCGCCTGAGTGGTACTATACCTGGCAGATATTGGCAGCCATCTGCAACCCCAGTACACGGCCTATCCCTGCTGATGAGGGGTAATACCCCGAAACACGTGTCCAGGGATGGCAAAGACAGCGATGATAGCAGAAGATCGAAAGATGATGCATCGCGAACACTTTACTACATTGACCAGAGTCCTTAGGGGCGACACCGCCGGTGTGTGAGTAGTGTGCGACCCCACCCCCATTTGTAACTTTAAAGCTCCCTTGAGCAGCGGGCTGACGAGCCTGGGATCCCGCACCTACGCGCCTGAGTGGTACTATACCTGGCAGATATTGGCAGCCATCGGCAACCCCAGTACACGGCCTATCCCTGCTGATGAGGGGTAATACCCCGAAACACGTGTCCAGGGATGGCGAAGACAGCGAAGATAGCAGAAGATCGAAAGATGATGCATCGCGAACACTTTACTACATTGACCAGAGTCCTTAGGGGCGACACCGCCGGTGTGTGAGTATTGTGCGACCCCACCCCATTTGTAACTTTAAAGCTCCCTTGAGCAGCGGGCTGACGAGCCTGGGATCCCGCACCTACGCGCCTGAGTGGTACTATACCTGGCAGATATTGGCAGCCTTCGGCAACCCCAGTACACGGCCTATCCCTGCTGATGAGGGGTAATACCCCGAAACACGTGTCCAGGGATGGCGAAGACAGCGAAGATAGCAGAAGATCGAAAGATGATGCATCGCGAACACTTTACTACATTGACCAGAGTCCTTAGGGGCGACACCGCCGGTGTGTGAGTAGTGTGCGACCCCACCCCCATTTGTAACTTTAAAGCTCCCTTGAGCAGCGGGCTGACGAGCCTGGGATCCCGCACCTACGCGCCTGAGTGGTACTATACCTGGCAGATATTGGCAGCCATCGGCAACCCCAGTACACGGCCTATCCCTGCCGATGAGGGGTAATACCCCGAAACACGTGTCCAGGGATGGCGAAGACAGCGAAGATAGCAGAAGATCGAAAGATGATGCATCGCGAACACTTTACTACATTGACCAGAGTCCTTAGGGGCGACACCGCCGGTGTGTGATTAGTGTGCGACCCCACCCCCATTTGTAACTTTAAAGCTCCCTTGAGCAGCGGGCTGACGAGCCTGGGATTCCGCACCTACGCGCCTGAGTGGTACTATACCTGGCAGATATTGGCAGCCATCGGCAACCCCAGTACACGGCCTATCCCTGCTGATGAGGGGTAATACCCCGAAACACGTGTCCAGGGATTGCGAAGACAGCGATGATAGCAGAAGATCGAAAGATGATGCATCGCGAACACTTTACTACATTGACCAGAGTCCTTAGGGGCGACACCGCCGGTGTGTGAGTAGTGTGCGACCCCACCCCCATTTGTAACTTTAAAGCTCCCTTGAGCAGCGGGCTGACGAGCCTGGGATCCCGCACCTACGCGCCTGAGTGGTACTATACCTGGCAGATATTGGCAGCCATCGGCAACCCCAGTACACGGCCTACCCCTGCTGATGAGGGGTAATACCCCGAAACACGTGTCCAGGGATGGCGAAGACAGCAAAGATAGCAGATGATCGAAAGATGATGCATCGCGAACACTTTACTACATTGACCAGAGTCCTTAGGGGCGACACCGCCGGTGTGTGAGTAGTGTGCGACCCCACCCCCATTTGTACCTTTAAAGCTCCCTTGAGCAGCGGGCTGACGAGCCTGGGATCCCGCACCTACGCGCCTGAGTGGTACTATACCTGGCAGATATTGGCAGCCATCGGCAACCCCAGTACACGGCCTATCCCTGCTGATGAGGGGTAATACCCAGAAACACGTGAAGAGGGATGGCGAAGACAGCGAAGATAGCAGAAGATCGAAAGATGATGCATCGCGAACACTTTACTACATTGACCAGAGTCCTTAGGGGCGACACCGCCGGTGTGTGAGTAGTGTGCGACCCCACCCCCATTTGTAACTTTAAAGCTCCCTTGAGCAGCGGGCTGACGAGCCTGGGATCCCGCACCTACGCGCCTGAGTGGTACTATACCTGGCAGATATTGGCAGCCATCGGCAACCCCAGTACACGGCCTATCCCTGCTGATGAGGGGTAATACCCC
The DNA here is from genome assembly GCF_964261635.1 of Lissotriton helveticus. NCBI lineage: Eukaryota > Metazoa > Chordata > Amphibia > Caudata > Salamandridae > Lissotriton > Lissotriton helveticus. The sequence continues at coordinate 1,630,646,161 of NC_136061.1, read as the reverse complement.
GAAACACGTGTCCAGGGATGGCGAAGACAGCGAAGATAGCAGAAGATCGAAAGATGATGCATCGCGAACACTTTACTACATTGACCAGAGTCCTTAGGGGCGACACCGCCGGTGTGTGAGTAGTGTGCGACCCCACCCCCATTTGTAACTTTAAAGCTCCCTTGAGCAGCGGGCTGACGAGCCTGGGATCCCGCACCTACGCGCCTGAGTGGTACTATACCTGGCAGATATTGGCAGCCATCGGCAACCCCAGTACACGGCCTATCCCTGCTGATGAGGGGTAATACCCCGAAACACGTGTTCAGGGATGGCGAAGACAGCGATGATAGCAGAAGATCGAAAGATGATGCATCGCGAACACTTTACTACATTGACCAGAGTCCTTAGGGGCGACACCGCCGGTGTGTGAGTAGTGTGCGACCCCACCCCCATTTGTAACTTTAAAGCTCCCTTGAGCAGCGGGCTGACGAGCCTGGGATCCCGCACCTACGCGCCTGAGTGGTACTATACCTGGCAGATATTGGCAGCCATCGGCAACCCCAATACACGGCCTACCCCTGCTGATGAGGGGTAATACCCCGAAACACGTGTCCAGGGATGGCGAAGACAGCGAAGATAGCAGAAGATCGAAAGATGATGCATCGCGAACACTTTACTACATTGACCAGAGTCCTTAGGGGCGACACCGCCTGTGTGTGAGTAGTGTGCGACCCCACCCCCATTTGTCTCTTAATAGCACATGGTAGCCTGAAGTTTTAAATAAAAATGTGGAACTATTTTCACTTTTTCTCACATCTGCTCAATGTTTTGTTGCATTTCTCAAATGGACAACCGTAAATCCTGCAACACTAACCAGTGAAATGTTGCCCTATATGTCTGGTTTTTGGTAATGTCATATATATGTAGATTTTCCCATGAAATGTAATTTGCACAGTCAATTATGTAATATTAGTGCAGATTACACAATTGTGGTAGCATGAATATTTATGGTGCACTGCACATTTGATGACATGATTTTTCCAATCTCCTCATAAATATATCTCAACGTTGTTTCCCAGAGTCTCCTGAGTGTGTGGGTCCTTGATATGTATGGCTCTTCTTTGGGTCAAGAGTTTCCAAAGGCAAAATATGGGTTGAAGTTCATTTACAAGTAGCAAAGCAGCTGCAAGCATAATGCTCGTTGTTCTACATACCTGTGCCCAAATATGGCATGTACGGATACATACCAACATCATATTTTTTACCATCTACACAGCTTTCACTGGGCACTAGGCACCTCGCCCTAATTGCCTGCCAAGGGGATTGTGCTGAACATGAATTTTGTGAGATATTTAGCATTTTTTTTCCAAAACGGAAACATTTCCTCCAGTTTTCCCTCAAAAAGGAACAGGGGTGTGTCTTAGAGAATTTTGAAGCAACTGTAAGTGAAATTCCATTTGAGGCCGCTGTGTTCTCATCATAGATATCACCTGTGGATTTTTAGGAAACATAAAACAATAATATATGTTTTAATATCTACACATCCTAATGCTCTTAGTTCTATGAACCATACATTCCTGACCCTGATTGGCTGGCTGGGACATCATGTAGAACAATTTTGGGAAACACACCTCAAACACGTACTGTCAGCATTTACATTTGCTAAGGTTTCTATCGCTGTGTGTCAGACCTCCCTCTCCCTGACTGACTTGACAGTACATAGAACATGCTGGGCATGTGTTTTTGAAAGGAGCTTCCATAAAGTGAGGGGCGTATGTACAAGCCCCTATCACCATCACAATGTCACTTTCATCCTCGTTGTGGTGGGGACAGGGGTTGTACCTTGTTTACAAGGCAGCGTTAAGCCACTTTGTAAATAAGGCCCCCTTTCACGCTATGGTTTGCCTGAAAGGGATGGGCAGTGGGTGTTGCTGTTGCTGTTCCACCGCAACACCCATTGATTTTGACGCTGTCCCTTATGTACAAGGATGGCGTACATAGGATGCTGTGCCAAAAATGAAGACATGGTAAAACCTGGTCTTAAGATGGCAAAACGGGATAACTGACAGAATATCGAGGAGCAAAATATCAACCTGCCAAAATATCGTGGAGAAAATATAGAATGCCTGAATTTCGAATTCCTATCCACAAACAGGTAAGTACAAAAATATTGAATCCAAAATACTGTTGTAAATAAAATAATTTGTTAAAATATCGAAGTTTTTAAATGTCTTAACAGTAATGTAAAATTAATCAAATAATACATATAATTAACTAAAACATATTTAAACATACCTAAATAACCTTAAACTTCATAAATAATTGATGTAAGTAAAAAAATAGACATGCATTTTTATTTTTTAATACATATATATTAACTTAATATTAATTAAAAAAAATCAATATTTTTTTGCGTAGGATAGCTGGAGGGTAAAATGTACTATTCCCACTCCAGTGAGTGCAACAGTAAGGAAAGCTTTGGATAGTGTAGGGGAAAAAATGACTATTCCAACTCCAGAGAGTGCAACAGTAGGGAAAGCGCTGAATAGCATAGGGGTAAAAATTACTATTCCCAATCCAGAGAGTGCAACAGTAGGGAAAGAGTTGGATAGTGTAGGGGTAAAAATTACTATTCCCACTCCAGTGAGTGCAACAGTAGGGAAAGTGTTGGATAACATAGGGGTAAGAATTATGATTCCCACTCCAGTGAGTGCAACAGTAGGGAAGGTAATGATTTAATATTTAAATAAAAATAAATAAATTATCAATTCCAATAAAAAACGAATTAAAATGAATTACCTATTAAACATGTTTAATAATTAATTAATTATAAATACCAATAAATAATATTTACTAAAAATAAATTAACTAATAATAATTATTAAACAACCAATTAATTTACAATGCCAAAAATGTAATAAGTGATAAAAAACTTACCAATTAATAATTAATTAATTCATTTTTTTTTTATTTAAACCAGAACAGTACACAGGATACACAGCCAGTTATAATAATAACAAACCATATTATCACATTATCCTGGTATCCACAACAAACCGAAAAATAGAAAGAAAACAAGTAACAAAATACAAATACCCAGTGGCTGCTAGCCTATAAACTAAATGCTATTACTTATGTTTGGATTAATTCCATCCGTCCAGTGTGATACCGGAGTCCAGATTGCATCTCCCAACTTCCTGGCTTTCAGTCCTCTTGTAGCATAAATTGAAGTCTCATAACTATATACCGCTAAAAAGCGGGCTAACCACATCTGGAAGCTGGGAGGATCCGAATCTTTCCAACGTGCAGACAGAATGATTCTTTGTACTGCTGTGCCGATAAATAAAAGTCTTTTTTCCCCTCTTGACAGCTTTAGAGAACTATCATATCCCATTACATATAAACAGTCGGATTCGGGGAGTCTGTGACCAAATAGTACCTCCCAATAGTCTGCAATCATACTTTTAATTGGATCGAGCTTGCAACAGCTACTGAACATGTGAATGCTGTCAGCAGGACCCGTTGTACACCTGGGGCATAGATCATTTTCTCTTTTTCCCCAAGCATGTAGCTTAGCCAGGGTATAATACAGACTAAACATAGTTTGGTACAACTGGGCTTTAAGGTTGCTAGACATAAGAAGACAGTTTGACAACTCAATACATTTATACATATCAACATTTGGATTCTCGAGCTTCCCTGCCCACGTTACTTCAATTTTCTCAAGATCATCCTGAATTTTAGTCATTATTATATCATACAGTTTGCCAATTCTGATCTTAGATCTTCCCATTAAATCAAGCAGTTCAATACTTGACATATCAACTGATGATTCATTAGCTTTAAGTTTAGCAAACAGTTGAACAAATTTAAGATAATCTCCATTAAGTAAATTATATTTCGTTTTCAAATCCAGAAAAGTAGTTTCAAAACCTTTAAACAAAAAATCGTTAACCGTTTGGATACCGAGGAGTTCCCATTTTTTTGCAATGGCGTCAAAAACTAAACCAGATGTGAGAGTCGAATGCCACAAGGGTGTATACCTATTAATATTACTAATATGCATATGTTTATTAATCTTATTCCAAATTTTAAAGGCACTAGTTATGATTGCAAATTTACAATTATTTCTGTAATAAGAAGAATCTGTGTATCGCAGAAACAAGCCTTCCGCATTGCTCCCGAGCAGAAGCTCATATATCGAAGGTATTGGTTTGATTTCCCTATTGTCAACTACATATTTTGGATTAATCAAGATAGCAAAAATTTGTAAAAAGGCAGCCCAATGATACAGAATAGTATTGAGGATAGCAAGCCCTCCTCTCTCGAGTGGTAGAGACAGCAGTTTGTGTGACCTCCTAATTTTACCGTGCTGCCAAATAAATTTGGACATAAGAGAGTTTAGCAGTTTTAGGATCCTATCGTCAATGGCTAGGGGAATGGCCCGGAATAGGTATAGAAACCTAGGGAGCACGTTCATTTAAAAAAAATTAGCTCTACCAATAATTGAGAGATACAGGCTATTCACACGATCTAGGTCAGATTTAATTCTGTCCAGGAGAGGATCATAATTTAGTTTTATAATACTTTTGGTATCTGGACTGATCACAACTCCCAGATATGTGGCTTTATTAGCTACCCTGGCATCGATGTAATCAACATTGTCAGTACATATTATTACTGTTTTCCCTTTGTTGAGACAATAACCTGAGTAATTGCCATACTCAGAGGTCACACTCTCAATTGTGATCATAGCCTCAGAAGGATCAGGTGTGACAACCGCTATGTCGTCTGCATATGCTAGCACTTTCGTATTATATTGACCACAGACAACTGGCTTAATTAGATGACTCTCTAAAAGTTTTAAAATTAAGGGATTGATATATAATGCAAATAAAAGGGGGGAACAAGGGCAGCCCTGCCTAGTGCCCCTAGAAATATTTATATGGCCAGTCATACCCTAATGCCTGAATCTTTCTTTGCTTTGGGAGATAAATACATAGATTTAATAGATTTTAAAAATGTAAGGCCCGAAATTAATTAATAATTAATTAACAGTAAATTAATTATCAAAACACAAAAAAATTAAATAATTACTTAATTACAATTAAATTACTTCCTACCCTATTCCCCTATAAGCCCACAACCCGCTCCTAATAATACATTAATACAATTAACATAATTATCAATTAATCAATTAATACAAATTAATTACCAATTAATAAAAAATAATTACCAATTAATAATTAATTAACAATAAATTAATTATCAATAGCAATAAATAAAAATAGTTACTCAATTACAATTAAATTACTTCCCAACCTATTCCCCTATAAACCCACAACCCGCTACAGAACTAAAATGCTAAATTAAATTAAAATAATTAATAATTCCTAAAAATTATTATTTAATTCACTATAATTAAATTACTTCCCACCCTATTCCCCTATAAACCCACAGCCTGCTACGGAATTATATTACGCAAAAATTAAATAACATAACATTCATTACTTTAAAAAAATTCAAACATACATTACAAAAATAATACATCTCTAGCCATGTGTAGCTTTCAATATTGGCTGGCCAGTATACAATTGGCCACGTACAAATGGAAGCCGTGATGCAACATTAGGTGCACTAGACCTAAACAATTTTTTCACAGATATTGAGTGATGTGGGTCATTGTGCAGGAACCATTTGGCAATCCTTGCCAGCATAGAGTGTATACTAGGAATTATTGCTTGTAACCAGTTTGCTAAAGGCCAGTGTCACTAAAATACATGTGAAAGAACTGGATTAATAAGAAATTCTGTAATTCCAGTAACCCTTCTACAGCTCCAGTGAATGGGACAATGATGGGTTTATAAAGGTTTTCAATGGCCCACTGGTAGAATGGTGTGGGCTTAGGATATGCAGTAACGCTGCAAGATGAACAAGACATTTGAAGTACGTTTCACTCTGCATGTCAGAATATTTTACTGAAATGGATGATATTTGAGAACTCACTGAAAATGTGTCCTCATTTTAGTTTTCTAGAGCACTATCCATAATTTCTTTGACAAAACGACCACCTCATTTTGTTAATTTCTAAAGGAAATGTTTCACGTTTTATATTTTTTATTCAATCACTATGGTTTCAGGTGAGCCACACTTTTGTCATAAATAAGGATGTTTGTGCTCTAGTTGTTCATTAGAACAATGCGGGAGGCTGCAGTAGAACACTGGGGAATCACCTTACAGATCAGCTTGAAGATTTCCAGGAGGTAGTTGGGGGGGATCAACTTTTTGTTAACGTTTTATGCAGATTCCTCAAACAGTGGCAAAGTTATTAGCGAAACAAAAAATGATCTTAGAATACAAACTCTGGTCTTACTTTATATACATAGTGGCGATATATGTATATATAGAATCAAGACATTTGAAAAAGAAGTGGTTGAAAAAAAACAGAGGAAGTTTGAACACGACGAGAGAGACTACAACCCAGGGCGGATACTCACATTCGCAAGAATGTTCGACAAAGCAAGAGCAGACCTGGCGAAAGACAGAGCACTCGGCTTAGCTGACAAAAGAACACGAGAATCCACCACAGATCTCAGTTCTGACCAAGAATCCCTGGACAAGAATTTGTCCAATCAAAGGGAAATTAATTCTTTTTCCAAGGAACTGAGCCTCAGACAATCGCACAGGGGCAAACCAAAAGGAAGAGGAAGAGGAGGCAAAATCAAAGCCAAAGGAGATGACAATACCTAAGAAAAGAGCAGCAACACTGGTGGTGGAACACAAGGCCAGACATCAAAGAAGCAATGATGGATGCCAACACACAACAACTTATGATAATGAACCTTTCAGACAGAGTAATTACAGAGACTGAGGAGCAGGTTCTGAAGTTGGGTCTATATTTCTGTCCCGATATGCACTTTGATTATGCACAGTCACGAGTGGATTTATATAAGTTTATACGAAAACTTAAATTGTTTAAAATTCATTCTGTGCTTGAAAAAGAGCAAAAACAACAGTTGATGGATGGAATGCAGAACAATGTCAGAGCAAAACAGAGCACACAGGCAGTAAGCAGGTCAGCTGAAGGACAAACATCAACACTGAACATTGAGGACATTGAGACATTGAGAATGTTACACGATCTAGCTGATCAATCACAACCCTTGGCAACTGCAGGTTCCTGCAACCCCTTTGAGTACACACAAGGTGAGGTAGCACTACATGCATTGGGGATAGACACAAGTATAGCAAGTGAGACCATCTTGAGGACAATATCTAGGTACTAGACACTCAGATGGCCTGAGGGCATGTCGGGAGTTCCTGAAGACTCGCAATATACACCTGTTGGAACATACACGTATGCTTCTCCAAATGATAGAAATTCCTCTTACTAAAAGTGTGTTTATGTTTAATGGCATGTGATACAAGCAGATACAAGGCACTTCCATGGGTACCTGCTTCGCCCCCAGCAATGCCAACCTCACGGTAGGCTGGTGGGAGAAGCAGGTGCTGTGGAGTGACGACTTGGAACCTTGGATGAAGAAAGTCAACCTTTGGCTGGGCTATATCTATGATATTTTCTTTGTGTGGGAGGGAAAAGAATGTGATATGCTGATCTTTATAGTCAAGTTGAATAGCAACAGCATGAATTTGAAGTTTACTATGCAACACAGCCAGGACACGATCGACTTCCTTGACCTAAGACTAACCGTAGAGGGAGGTAACTTATCCAAAGACCTCCACGGGAAACTGCAGGGAACTCTATACTCCACGCGGCCAGCTGTCACCCCCCAACTTCAGATGGAGTTTCCCCTACGGGAAACTCCTCAGAACAAAATTAAACTGTAGCTCTGAGGCCACATATGAAAGAACTAAGAACAACATCCTGAAAAGATTCAAAGAAAGGGGTTATTCTACTAGAATGTTATATATTCAAACCACCAAGGCTGATAGCATCAAAAGAGATGAAGCACTTTTCCAAAACACCAAAATCCAAAAGAGGAGTCGATAGTGACACTACCCCAATAAGATTCATAACCACCTTAACACACAAGCAGTTCGTCTCAAACAGATTCTGAGAAAGAGGTAGGACATCCTTACCCAAGTTCCACTATTGTGGAAGAAGCTAGGGGGCACCCAGTCAGTTACATTTAAGAAGAGTCTATCTCTTACGGATATCCAATGTAACAACCATCTCAAACCAAGAAGAACAAACTGGCTAGATCAGGGTGGAGGTTTCCACAAATGCAGAAAATGCAAGGTATGCAGTCCCAGTGACAATGTTAAGGAAGTGTGGCTAGAAAGAACTGGGAAACTGTGGAAAATCCCAAGACCAATCAACTGTGGAACAGATTTTGTGGTATATGTAATCACTTGTCCCTGGAACAAGTGATATTTTGGATCCACCACCTTCCCAGTGTAGAAGCGTATTTTGGAGCATTGAAGAGCTATTCCTAATCAAGATTTTAGCTATAGCACAGCAAAACACTTTCACGATGTTCATAAAGCGACTGGACATTGAGCAACTACTTTGGGTTGAACACGGTGTTAAAACACCCCAGAGGGGGCAACCAGGTCCAAGCATTATGCAAACTTGAGCCACGCTTAATCCTACAAGCAGGCAGCATATTTTTCATGGGGTGTAACAATGATGAGGAGTACATTTGCATCTGTAAAAACTTTAGACCCTACCCAGCCCGACTCTAGAGAGTTCAGGATTTGCTGCCAATCTCTGTTTTTTAACTGAACTACTTTTAGATTAATGTTCTCTGTATGGGGATTATCAATGTTGTTTTGTTAATTGTTGTTGTTCTCACATTATGTTAGTGCAAATGTTTTTCTTTAAACGTAGTTAATCAACAATGTAAGGACACTTTGCAATTCATAGGTAACATATTAAATGAAAAGGAGGGTTCGATTGGGGTATGATGTCTAGGCTCTGTAACAGTAGAATTAAGAAATGACTACTAAAGTGCTGATACTAACAGCTTTTTATCTGTTTGAACAGAATTCCTGGGGAGGGGATCCCAATTGGAGGATAGACACTGTTCACCTTTGAGAGCACAAGGGGCAGAAGTACGTTCTCCTAACGATGTACCACCTTCCCCCTCTTTTTGAAGTCACCATCTCACAGTGGGTCATAAGAATATAGCGACAAAACTAGAATGTTTTATTGTCTGTTCTGGACTTATAATTTCTGGTACTATACTGTTCATTATTGAGCTAAAATTAGATATCATCCAGACAATTGGCTTATCCTTCAACTTTTATGGGGACTACGCCTTCACTGTTCATTCACTGATTGCTACTACTTCGCACATCCTGCTTTTGCACATATGGGTACTTTACCCTGCATTCTTGCACAATGACCACACTGACTTTCACACGCTGACACGGACTCCCTGTCTCCATGAACGCGGAAGCTCCGGAGTACCTATGCACTACATGTCTTACTGATAAGATACCAAACATTAATGACACATAGGATTGTACTGCATAGAAGGCAGACCACTTTAGCACTTTAATTAATCTGCTGGGTTAATGCAAATTTAACAATTACATTGGCGCGACCTGCCGCAATGAAACTGTTACCATGCAATGAGGACAATGCTGGTCTGTACATAACTTCAAACTTGTGTTGATGAATGGTTGGTTTATTTAACCCGTTCTTTGCATGATTCGGCCAACGACCGTCGCGAGCACTACCTCCGAAGTTCTGCGCACGTCCTTTGGCCGACGCGGCCCCGTTCGCGCATGGAAATGTCCGCAACACCATGAAAATTGTGATAACTATTTGTACATAACAAATAAGTTCACTGGCAATAAATTCATTGTTCAGATCAAGTTATACTCTGTAGTTTGTTTGTTTTTGTTTTCACTTTCAAAATCCGTACAGGTCTCACTATTACTATGCTGCATGGTGCATCGTGCATGACACTGTGGCTATATTTGTTCTTGAACTCCGAACCCGGTCATGTGACCAAGACCCAGAGAGAGGTCAAAACGTATTGTTTTTGTGCCATTAAACCTTCAACTTTTTGAATCTCTACAATTGGAGTGGCTTCTTCTTCTCATACAAACCACTGTGATGGAATACTATTGCGAAATATATATATATATATATATGATATACTGGCACCACCATCACCATTTGTTGGAAATAAATTTTTCGAAATGAAGTCTGGGTTGCGGTAATTATTAAGGAGTCTGTGTACTTGTTTGCTGGCTGACGGCTGCCGCCGGCAACGCGTTGGATTTCATATACATATATGTATATATATATATATATATATATAATATATATATATATATATATATATATATATATATATATCCTCAACGTGCCTGCTCACACATAAGAACAGACTCCAGCACGTTCGGGCTCACACAAGAGATGGCTTTACTCTGGCTACAACACACAGGTAACGCGTTTCAGCCGCAGTAGGGGGCTTTGTCTAACCCCTGTCAATGTCTGGTATACTGATTAAGACATGTACTTCCAACAGTGGTGGCAGCCTGTCAGGTGATTCTCCAGTATTCTACTGCAGCCTCCTATGGCAATGGTCGGCATTGCTTTGGGATTTTGCTTTATAAAGTAGTTTTATATAAAAGATATTGAAAGTGTGCCATATGACGCCATCGTGGCACTCTTTCAACGCATCAAAGGAGCCATGTGGCAGTGGTTCCTGTTAATGTAAGAGATGTCTGCTGGGGTGGCAAATATCTCTAAATCCAGAGAATGGTTATTCTGTCATCATGGGCGTCCGCAGGGGGGGGCAAGGAGGGGCGCTTGCCCCCCCCCTGGATCGCAAGTCCGTCCGGTGGGCAGAGCCCTCCCCTTGCGGTGTTCAATCGAGGTGCAACTGCAAGGCCCGAGGCGGGGCCCCCTCCCCTGGGCCATGCTGCATGGGCTGAAAAGGTAATATGACCCCTCAGATTCCTTTCAGCTCTGGCATACTGGTCAGGGCTGGTTTTGTGGCCACGAACAGCTTTCTTTGCTGGCAACTCTCTCTTATCCTAATCACTGCATCTGCATGATAATTGCAGATGCTTGAACTGGCCTTCGGTGTGAAGTGAGCCCTGCCCCTCATGAATGAAAGGCATCCTGCAGGGCTCACAACACAACAAGCATAAAGCTTGCGACATACAAGATACACAATACAGTGCAATCGAATTTATTGTATCACAAAACATAGATCAAAATAAGAATACAAGCATGGACCGCTACCACCCAGCATAGTAGGTCACAGATAATGAATTTAAAGGCCTCTTTGTCCTCATTTCGGGGACATTCGTCTCCACCATCCACTTCAATGGAAGGGACATCTGCAGTTTGCACTGCCAGGAGGAGAAGTCGTTATACCAGAGAACTCATATTATAGCACTGGTGGCTTCAGGCAGCCAAAACTGGGAGCGCCACCTCAGAGGTTGGAAGGAATTAAAACCTGCGTTAATCTGCTCTCACTCATCAGTGAGGGTTAGAAACACGGGTTCTGAACAGTTATTATAAATGTGTCAGGCTGTGAAACAGTACAGCAAGCGGACATGCATGCTGCCCTCTATAATTGTTCTATAGAACGTATACACAGTATTTGTGGCTAGAGAGGCCGGTAAGCCTTGATTAGGATCTACAAGGTTTGTAGTATCAAAAGTCAGATGGGCTGGTAATCTTGGCATAATGCATATTTCAAACCTAAACTCACTCCAACACAATGGACAAAAACTGTCCCCATATAGAGTGCCTCAGTAGAGAGGCCAAGGACTGAATGTGCAAGTAGTCGAAAGGGAAAAGTGCTTGTTTTACACTGGAGGTGATTGTGTGGGATACTGCACTGGAGTGAAGGGCTGCACCTTAACGTGCTCTCGAACCACCTCAACAAGCAGTACATTCACAAGCAAAAAACCAAAAGAACTTAGAGGACATTCGTTTATCATATTGCACAATGCAACAAGCAGAATATTTTTGGTGCGATCGCTGCAACGCTTCATATGGTCGCAGGGTGTGAAAGAAACGCCGCCGAATGCACTAAATATCCAGACTCATGATTCCACCTGGCATGACATGTACTTGAAAACCTTTTAAAACGCTGCAGACTGCTTTTCCATTTTGGCCCTTACCTGCCTAAGACATTGTTCACACGTGAGTTTCAGCGAGACAAAGGCATGCATGGGCTGTGAAGCACCGACTGTAGTCAAATCAGCTGCAAATATGTTAATGCAATGGAAGGCGAGCTATTATTTGGTGACCGTGCAATGAGTTTGGTTATACAACAAAGCGGTTACCATATGGCAAATCTACAAGCACAGTTATCCCACAACAATAAGGGGCCATTATACATGGGTACAATACGGTCACACTTACAGGAAAACTGTTTTAACGCAGATCCACACATGTAAAACTCAACACATGTAGTTTGACACATGCCTCCCTGATAACATGTAGGATTAGTGATCTTAAATGCCAATCATAATTTTTATCTTATCTGTGGTCGCCAAACTGTAAAGACAACTGCGCCCACTGTAGATTAATTCCACTGCATTAGTTACCTCCTACTGATGCCACATGACTCGGCTACTGAAACCCTAGACCAGATGGGACAATGCTCTCTCAAGCTGTACATCCAGAAGCAGTGACCTGTCCAGAACTTGGGGTTGGTGTGGCTTTTGACATGATTAACAAACCAGAAAGCACGTGTTTTGAAAGATTTATACTTTCATACTTTCCTCCTGTACAGTCTGAATGAATCAGTCATTCTCCAGGCACCCAGAAACCCAGGCGAGTATTGTACCTCACAAAATCACCTCCAAGAACTAACTATACCCAACTTGAAGACAACTTCGAAGTAAAGAACACAGAAAAGTCACCTGCCTAGAGAAGGGCATTCTACTGTGCTCAACATTCAATTCCTGTTAGGGCAGCTGGTCACTGCCCTAAGAGAAGCCACCCGCCCAGAAAAGAACACCAAACTTGATCATTCAAAGTATTTGTGCTCCTTCTCAGTTGAATTCCACAAAAAACTGTCCATTAAATTCTCTGAGTCTCCCACATCTCACAGATATTCATTGCCTCTGGGTTGGGGGCCTCCTGAAGTGTTGTGGGCCCGTCTGTGCTGCAGGGGCCTGTATTGCGTCCTGGCACTAGAGGTGAAGCAAGGTAAGAGGCTGGGGAGAAGAGTGGTAAATAGCAGTGCATGTAGGGCAGAGGTGGAAGCTTAAGGGACAGAAAAAGTGAATTGCGGGTAGAGGTGAAAGGAAATAAAAAATGAAGAGTTGAGCATGGAAGGGAGAGGTGGACATTAAGGGGGCAGAACCAGTAAACAAAGTTGAGGCTGGAGAGAAAGATGAAAGGTGAAAGGAAGTGCTTGGATAGGAGAGGTAGATATAAGAGAAGCGGAGCCATTAGGAGAACTTAAGTGTCATGGAGATGGTATAGTGAGTGTTGGATGTAAGAGGGCAGGACAACCAAGAGCAGGTAAGAGGCGGGGGGGAGAGAAGCACGGGAGAGGTAAATATAGAATGGTAGAACCAGTGAGAGAACCTTAGAGGCTGTGACCAGATGAGAGGTGAAAGGTTCAGCAGGTAGGTAAGAGGTGAGTGTAATAGAGGCAGAATTAGTGAGAAAAGAAAGAGACAGTAGTAGAGATAAAGTGAAGTGTTGAGCATGGAAGGGAGACGCGGATATAAGAGAGGCAGAAACAGTGAGACAAGGTAAGAGGCAGGGAGGTATAAGAGAAGTGGTGGGTGTAAAGGGGGCAGACCAGCAAAAAACACTAGGAGGCTGGAGGAAGAAATGAGAAGTGAATGGCAGTACATGCATGGGACATGTAGATGTAAGAGAGGCGGAACAATCGAGAAACCTTACACAGAGAAGAGAGAAGAAATTATGAGAGGTGGATGCAGAAGACCAGAATCAGTGAGAAAGGTAAGAGGCAGGGGGAGAGACGAGGCATACAGCATGGAGTAGAAAGGTGGATATAAGAGGGACATAATGAGAAAGAGAAGCAACAAAGTTGGGATAGTAGAGAGTTTCATGTTAAAGGGCAGAATCCACAAAATGAGGTTTGAGGAAGAGACAAGAATAAGAGTAGAGGATGAATGGAAATAGGTGGTGTAAGTGGCAAAATCAGTGAGAAAATAATGGTGTTCAGGAGGATGAACATGTAGAGAAGATGTAAATGGGGCAGAGCCAGTGAAAAAAAGTTATAAGGCTGGGGGAGAGAGGAGCAGTGAAGGTAGTGAATGGATATGAGTCATGGCTATAAGAGAGACATAACCAGCAAAAACACATAAGCAGAGTGGAAAAAGAGAGAAGTGGATGGAAGAGAGAAGAACCACCAAGAGATATTAAGAGGTTGGATGAAGCGGGAAAGAGGAGGAGAAGGTGGATGTAAGATGTGCAAAAGAATGTTAAAGGCTTGGTGAGCGATTAGAGATGAAGATTAGACCAGGGAGGGAGAGTTTGATGTAAGAAGGGCAGAATCAGCAAGAGGAGAGGGAAGGCGGAAGGGGAGAGGTGTATGTAATGGGGCAGGAACAGCAAGAGAAGATAAAAGGAAAGGGGAGAAGGAAAAAGCATAGCTGTATTTAGGATAGCATAACCAACAGAGAAGATAAAGACTGGGTGGAGAGTTGAAAGGTGAAGAGTAGGGCAGGGAAGAGAGATGTGAATGTAAGAGGGGCAGAATCAGCAAGCAAATATGAGAGGAAAGGTGGGAAGATGAGAGGTAAAGAGTAGAGCATGGAGGTATTAGGGCCAAGAGCAATGTAAGAGTGGCAGAACTAGAGTGAAAAAAATGTGATCCTTATCAACTGTTTTCCTTATATTAGTTTATAAAATGTGTACTCTAGCTTTATGTTCATGAATGTGGTCTTTTAAAAGGGAAACATCCTTTACAACGCAACTTTTACCACGCGGTGCTTTTACATCGCAACTTTTACAACTCAAACCATTACAACGCATTGCGCTGTGGGGCGCTCAAGGATAGGGAATAGATTTAATTTACTATCCAACACCTTCCCTACTATCCACTGGGACTGGAGTTGGAATAGTAAATTAAACTATTCACTATCCAGCACCCCAAAGCACTATGCGTTGTAATGGTATGTGTTGTAAAAACTGCGATGTAAAAGCATGCGTTGTAATGTCATACATCCTTTAGATACAAAATCTTGCTTAAATTAGCAGTCAGGTTACGGCATGTTTTGCTTATTTTTGGTATCCTCAAAGTGTTGGTATGATAAATCGTTTATTTAATTGGGGAAGATGCCGATTTTTGTTAAAGTACATCTCGGGCTGTGTGAAATATTGGTACATAGAGGAATGATATGCTATGTGTTAGGGGTAAGGGTTTCAGTTGGTTATGCAAAACTTGAGAGAGGCGCATTGTGTGTTTGTGATGCAACTCCGCCTAGAAGTTGGTTTAGTACCTGTGGTGAGTGTGAAGTGAGCTGGCCCCCATTTCATTAACAGAAATAGGATTGTCGTTTTGCATTGGGGGAGGGGGTATGGGGGAGGCGGGCAGTATAGAATGACTAAATTGACAGCTCGTTGTGGTGGCATATTTGTGGGGTTTCGCTCTTTTCTGTGTGTGCTTTGGGGGTTATTCCTGAGGAGGGCATCTTCAGGGAGTTTCCGCTAAAGCCACTTGTGTGGGCTATATCTCTGGGAGTAATGTGCTGGTATTAAGTACCCCATGCCGCGGCATTGTTATAATCCCTTTATGGCGGGGTCGATATTAATGTTGTTTGGAAGAAATAAATATTGGTATGAGGCTCACCCTTTATGTGGGTCTTTGTTTGGGTGAACTGCAGAGCTTTGGTGACATTGCGGTGGTTGGGCACTGTCTGCGAATATACATTTTTCGGGACAGTATCAGTCATATGTATAGGGCGACCAGATGACTCTCACCAGGGCACAACTTTTCCAACTTTGATTTGCCATACCAGTGCATTCTGGGAGCTGTAGTCTAGGTTAATTTTATTTCAACCAATTGGTCGAACACACTAGCTAATAATGTAAAAGCAAAACCCAGGTCTGGAAAAGTAATTCTCCCCATCACTTGCAGTCATCTTGTCGCCTTAATTATGTAGCACCAACGGGCAGTGTCTCTTAAAGGAAGAACTCTTCCTTGGTGTATTTGAGAGATGCAGTTCTTTTGAAGAAGTGTCTGCAAAGTGCTATGCTTCTGTTGGGATCTGTGTGAGGTGTAACTATTTTGAACAAAATTTAACCTCAAGCTCCATTGGGGCATTGTCGGTGTGAAATGCAGCTCTTTAGGCAGGAATGGGTGTGGAGACTATACATGTGTGTGTATGCAATGGTGTCAACATGGGGTGTGTATATTTGAAGCTACTTCTATTGGGCTAGCAACTGGAGAATTATCTCTTTGGGATCAAACTAATTGGCTTGTCATTGAAGGACGAAAAAGAGCAATGAAATCAGCACAGACAAACTTTAAAGTTAAATAAAGTCCATGTTATTATTGAGACAAGAAAAAACTAAAAAGAATTCCCCACCCCTTTAGTTTATAAACTAATAAAATGGTCAATGAGAAACTAATACATCATACCATTACCATCTACTATGCAATAACCTAGCCTGTGTTTGACTCTCGGCTATCTCTCTCACCACTTTACTTAGGGCCACATGCATCAAGCTTTTTTGCATTAGGAAACGGTGCGAATCGCAAACTTCGGCCGTTTGCGAATGCAAAAACCTTTTTTGGTATGCATCATTTTTTTCATTTTTCGCAATTTAAGAAATCGCAATTTTTTGCGATTTCTCAAATTGCGATAGCATTTAAGAAATCGCAAATTTTGCGATTTCTTAAATGCTATGCATGATTTTTTTTTATTTGCGAATTCGCAATTAGGAAGGGGGAAACAACCATGAAGTAAACCTTCATGGTAATTTGCGAAAAGTTTCAAAAATGCAAAAAAATGCATTTTTGAAACTTATATTTTACATACACACATGCCCTTGGGACATGTGTGTGAGTAAAATGTACTTACGTGACATTTCAGGGATGCAGGGGGGGTCCTTTGGACCCCCCTGTACCCTTGAAATTGCATTCTCATTTTGCGATTCCTTAATTGCGAATTCGCAAAATGAGAATGCCTTCCCATTGATTCCTATGGGCCTCTAGGCCCATAGGAATCAATGTAAAGCGATTCCTTATTTGCGATTCTAAAATAATGAATCGCAAATAAGGAAAATTAAGAAATCGCAATAACTTTAGCGAATTCTTAATGCATAGGAATTTGCGATTCCTAAATTGCGATTCCTTAATTTTCGCAATTTAGGAATCGCAAATTCCTACAATGATGCATGTGGCTGAAAGTTCTTTGGGTTCTAGGCTCCGTTCACTTTTCATTGGCATATTGGTCTCCTCTTAGGCCTAACAGACACCTTCTTCACACTGATCGTTTAGTTCTTTCTCAAACTTACTGGTATCAGGCCAGCACTGCCATAGCTCAGTGATTCCAGGTTATATTATGTCTGACCCGGACCCTCTAGGCAAATTAAGAGGAGGAATGTTCACTTGACTTGCTACCCCACCTCCTTTTTCTTAAAACTAGAAGCAACTGTATTCGTCCATCTCCACCATTTGGTCATCCCTCATCAATCCCCAGCAAGTCTTACTTGATATTATTTATTGCTTCCGGCACTGCCACTTTAACAGATTACATTTCTCCTAAATGTATCTGTTAGCCCATGGCATCCGTGTCCTAGCTTTAGCAACTCTGAGAAAGGGGGTTCGTGGAGAGCACTCCGTTAGTTTAGCAAAATATATGATAGTCAATAGGTGCTGCGGTCGTGAAGGGTCGTCAGCCCTTAAGTCAATGGCTAGTTATGATGAGTGATAACACTCACCCGATCGCGCACTGTTCACCTGGTGCTCCGCACCTTATTAATTTCAGTAAATTAATCAATCCTTTTCAAATAATATTTACCTTTGTTAACACATATTTTTATTCATAGTGTATAACCATATTTTGTCTTTGTGTTATTCATGATTTGCATAACAACATTTCATTTATACATTCTGTTTTACAAATATTTTTAGAACATACGATACATTTTAACATTATACATTTTATTCATTGCTCTTGTGGAGCCCAATGCATTTCGGCAAACGTGATTGCCTTCATCAGGGGCAATTCTGCAGAAAAATTAGAAATAAAACGAATTAATAGTGCTTATTATGTGGTGTGCATGGGGGTCTTTTCTATTGCTAAATTGCATAAATGCCTACCTTTGTGCATCAGCTTTATAGCGATATGTTTTCAGATACCAAGGCGTCCACTGTGTACTCTGTCTAAATGAAAAATGAAGAATACTCTGGAACTGCTTGTAAGTATTAAACTGTAAGGAATTGCTAAATTTCGGTCGTATTACGTACCTCACTGTCTTGTGTGAGTATTTTCTTAACTTGTCGTGTGTTCTTGCTCTGCAAGAAAATTGTTTAGGTCACAGGGTTAATACCCAGTGTTTAAGCGTGGATAACGTTCAGTTCAAAAATTAAATCTTGTACCCACTCCATGTTATAATACATGGTTTGATGCCCCACCGGTATGCCTAATCACTGGGCCACTTAATTGTATCATTAACAACGCAGTGCTTCAAGAATATATTTAGCACTTCTGATACACTGTTATCGGTATGCTACAAACGGTCTCAAACTGCTTCAATGTGAACAATGTTTACGTTCGTGACGTACCTTGCCTTCTCTTGTGTTCGTATTCTACAAGAGAATGAATATCAGTTGATTAATGTCGGATATTAGAATCTTTCCGTTGACCATTAGGGAATGCGGTCACTGACGTACCTGAAAAATGATCGTCGGTCACCTTCGACCTAGCCACCCACTGCCCTGTGTTAAATGCCGTGTTGGACGTATCGCCTCCGCGAGTAGTACATAAAACTCCGTTTGCTCTCATTGATTGTGGAGTCATAGAAATGAAAGACGGACTCGTTAGGAACGTGAGGCTTTCTAAATGCGGTTTAATGGGCGCCATATTTGTATGGCAGAAAACTGAGTATTACCTGTGCTTCAGATCATAACGCCACATTTAAGAACTTGTTTTGGCAAGAATATACCTCGCGTGACCTTAACAAAAATATGGTGCATGTTCTGCTGTGAGATTCTCACGCTAATTCGGGGATAGATACCCGGTGTCGGCCATAACTCTAATAACTGCGCCTGAATAACACGTGGGTTTTAAGCTTAAATTACTTTATGAAATTTATGCCTACTCTGCGTAATATGTGCACTTGTAGACATAAGGCTAATATCTTGTTAGTCTTCCGTGTAAACGCCCCGTGCGCTACCCAAGGGTTGTTACTCGTACTCCAGAGCAAGTGTATTTACTTAGCTTGCTGTGTGAAAACTCAATACATATATATGTTTGATTATACTTATGCAGTTATATAAGCCCAAAAATGTCTGTTTTCCACAATTTGTGGTGTTATGTTGTGAATCACATGCTTAGTTACTGCTATATAATATCCTTTGTATTCACCAATAAGATACACCAGTGATGATTAATTTTGTTCTGGTCTAGTTTCCTTACTGGATTCTCTGGTTTAACATTGACACTTATATATTCATAGCCCCAACCTTATAATACATTCCATCTTTGCTCAGTATTTAACAATTGTTGGACAACTGAATTTCAAATCCATTTTAAAACAGGTCAACAGTTAAACCCAATCCACAATATAATATTGTATTCACTCCTCAGAATGCTAACAAGGGTGTCATAGGTTAGTTGTTTCAATATTGTCACATTTTTGTGTTGTGCATTTTTACAATTTATACATTACGTTGTTGTATACATCCCAGTGTCATAATCATGATCGCTATCAATTTTACCCTCAGTGTTATCCTTTCTACAGATAGCAAGCTAGGTCATATTTATCATTAAGCCCATTCGGAACCATGGTGTTTAAATATTTAATCCAAAAAAGTTCTCTCTGCAACAGTTTTTGACGATTGTCAATTCCTGATTTCATTGGGACTTGCTCAATCACTAGGAATCCGAGTTGGGATATGCTGTGCTTTTCTTGTTGCCAGTGTTGGACCAAGGGTGAGGTGAAGTTCAGGTTACGGATTCGGCTTTTATGTTCTGTTATTCGGATTTTAACTTTGCGCTCAGTTTTGCCGATATACATTTTTCCGCAAGGACATTTGATTCCGTAGACAACGTTTTGCGTATTGCAATCGCTGGTGTGTTTCAACTGTAATTAACAGTGAGTCCAAGAACAGACAATGTACCCAAAATATAGCAACACCAGGGAGTAGTTTAATTATAAACAAGTTCCCATCAGTCCACCATCGAGACCGCCCTTCATCATCTGGGATCTTTTATGTTTATAAATAACACAAAGAGGGTAAAAAAACCTGGGCTGGCAGATGGCTAAGCCATGCACAGGAAAAACCGTAGTGTTATTATAGATGTGCGAAGAAGGCGTGTATACTCGGGGAACTGAAAAGCAGTGCAAAGAAAAAGTGTATGTGAAAGAGAGAAAGGCTCTAAAATTAGGTCGTGATCGGGAAAACAATTTTAATAGACACCCTCACACTCCTAAATCAATAAAAACAGTGCAAAATTAGTGGTGTAACAAATGACCACTAAAAAAGGTGTAAGGTCGACATGTTTCTGCAGACAGTTGGAGTCTAGTGATCTCCTGCTGCTTCTTCAGGACCATTAGTGCTACTGCTGAATTAAAATAACAAAAACCATATCACCTGATGGTGTATGTGTGTTCATCTTCTCATCCTAAGAGAAAAAACGTATATAGTAGGGTACAAAGTCAAGAATACTTTTAACAAAAAACAACATGCACTATGTGCCATCATTTCAATGTGCTGGTCGTAAACAATTATCGACCATCATCTCGGACTGTCAAGGTCAGTCACAATCACCACTACAATCAATGTGTAGAAGTAAATTCACTCACCCACGTGATGGGAAGGAACTGCCCCACCTCACCTGGCACGAGCTCAGGTAGTGGATGCACCGCACTAAGAAAAAAACAACAATTAAACAGATGTATCTACACCTGTAGTCCTAGCCCAATTGATCTCAACAAGCGCCACACACGGCGCCCCGCCCCGTCATTGCCACAGAACCCCACCTGGTTGCGTGGGTAGCTTAGTAAAATGCAACTCAAGATTGATAGTTATTGGGTTCCCATGCCAAACCTCATGACCAAGCGCCACTTTTAAAACATCTCTACAATTTTTCAAAGATTCTTGATGCATTGCAAAGTTCAAAATCCACAGCTAGTAGCCAAACGCTCATCACTCAGGCATAAGCTCACTCACCTATCCGTCGGTGCACCGGTCGTCCCTCTAAGCTCTCTCGTAGGGAGGAACCGACGCGGTGCACCGACGAGGTTTAAATGCCTTCATCCGCCTCAGTGTTTGGGGCGGGCCAGGCGTTTCCTGACGCGTGTAGTGCGTCATAGCGTACAGCGCGCCGCGCGCCCTCAATGATGTGCTGGTAGTCATGGGAATTGTAGTTCCCACGGAGTATTGAACTGCCGCGTTCGCCGGTTCGAGTCCTCTGTGGGAGACTATGTCCTTTGGGAACTACATTTCCCATTATCAGCGCGCTAATTGGCCACTGAGTATTAATTGTTTTTTAACAATAATATCGTCCTTTGACTAGCTCCCTGTTTGTTTAAATTAAGGGTGAACGCGGCAGTTCAATACTCCGTGGGAACTACAATTCCCATGACTACCAGCACATCATTGAGGGCGCGCGGCGCGCTGTACGCTATGACGCACTACACGCGTCAGGAAACGCCTGGCCCGCCCCAAACACTGAGGCGGATGAAGGCATTTAAACCTCGTCGGATAGGTGAGTGAGCACCGACGGATAGGTGAGTGAGCTTATGCCTGAGTGATGAGTGGTCATTTGTTACACCACTAATTTTGCACTGTTTTTATTGATTTAGGAGTGTGAGGGTGTCTATTAAAATTGTTTTCCCGATCACGACCTAATTTTAGAGCCTTTCTCTCTTTCACATACACTTTTTCTTTGCACTGCTTTTCAGTTCCCCGAGTATACACGCCTTCTTCGCACATCTATAATAACACTACGTTTTTTCCTGTGCATGGCTTAGCCATCTGCCAGCCCAGGTTTTTTTACCCTCTTTGTGTTATTTATAAACATAAAAGATCCCAGATGATGAAGGGCGGTCTCGATGGTGGACTGATGGGAACTTGTTTATAATTAAACTACTCCCTGGTGTTGCTATATTTTGGGTACATTGTCTGTTCTTGGACTCACTGTTAATTTTGGTTGGTGTCAATTCTGTGTAGGGGATTTAACAGTTGAGGTCGATAAACTTACCCCTAGGACCTTCCTTGTGTTTAGTGTTTCAACTGTATCAATTTACCTGTACATGGATGGGGACAAGTGTTCCCTAGTATAACGTTGTTGCAATTCGTACAGTTGTGACATCTAATCGTTCCTCTGTTTATTGTGGTGGATGTCAAGTCTGGTCTGTGTTTTAGTCTCTCCCTGAGGTTTGGCCCTCTTGTGTACGCATGTAAAGGGAGATCTTTGAATAATCCATTGAAATCTCGTTCTGTGGACAATAGTTCCCACCGGTTGTTAATGATCCTTTTGATTCTCTGTGATTGAATTGTGTATTTAGTCACAAATACCATCCTTTTTTGTTCAGTTTTGTCTTTGGGTTTCAATAGTGCCATTCTGTCCATTTGTGATACCCTCTCTAGTTGTTCTTGTAATATCTCTGGTGGGTATCCTCTGTCTTTATATTTCTCAACTTGTTTGTCCAGTGTGTTCTCACAAGCTTGTGGGTTGGAGCATATCCGCTTGATCCTTATGAATTGCGATAATGGAAGGTTTCTAATTAAGCTCCTAGGATGGAAACTGGTATACTTAAGGGCATTATTTCGATCCGTGGGTTTTGTGTATAGTTCTGTTTCAAAACCAGTTTCAGTTTTAGTTACTCTGACATCTAAGAAATCTAACTCTTTGGTACTGATTTTGTGGGTGAATTTGATTCTAGCATCCACTTGATTCAGTGTATTGATGAGTGTTTCCAAAGATTCTTGTGTGTCATCCCAAATCAGAAAGATGTCATCAATAAAACGACAGTACATCTTGACATGTGGCCATTCTCTCCTATTCATTAGATTTTGTGCTTCGAATTGAGCCATAAATGTATTTGCATATGCAGGGGCCCCTGCAAAACCCATTGATGTCCCATTCAGTTGTGCATAGTAATTCTCTTTCCAAGTAAAGTAACTGTTGTAAAGACAGAACTTGATCAATTGTAACAAAACATTTTTTTTGTCGTTGGGTAAATCCTCCATTTTAAGCAATGCCCATTCTATTGCTTCAATGCCTGCTTGGTGTGGTATGGACGTATATAGAGCAACCACGTCTATGGTGCACAATATCCAATGGTTCTGATAGCCCTCCTGTATCCATGACAATTTGTTTAGAAAATCGGTTGTATCTCTTATGTAAGACCCCCAATTCTGAACGAATTGCTGTAAATAGTAATCAATGTATCGCCCGAGGGGGTCAAAGATTGACCCACAGCCAGAGACGATAGGTCTTAATGGCGGGTTGGTAGGGTGCTTATGAATTTTTGGGATCATATACAACCTTGGTCTCCTGTTTTTTTTTTCAATCAGATATTCAGCCGTTGAGTCATTGATCCATCCATTTGTTTTTGCTGTTTGTAGGATTTCATTCAGCATTGTTTGGAGCATAGTTGTGGGGTCCGATTAATAAGGTGCGGAGCACCAGGTGAACAGTGCGCGATCGGGTGAGTGTTATCACTCATCATAACTAGCCACTAGCTTTAGCAACACCAGAAAGAGCTGGGGCTACCTCATAACCTCCCCCCTATCTACAGTACTTTTTTACTCTCACCACATCACCTTTTTAGCATCAAGCCCATCCTCCATTTTCTTGGCCACTTACTCCTAGCTGAATGTAACTCCCAAGTCATACAGAACTCCTTCTCACCACACCCATGAACTCCATTCTGTCCATACTTCTCTTGGGCTAGCAACTGGAGAATTATCTCTTTGGGATCAAACTAATTTGGTTGTCATTGAAGGACGTAAAGGAGCAATGAAATCAGCACAGACAACATGTTGGCACTCTACTAGGACTCCTGACTCATTGCAAACCAGGCTGACCTAGAGACCCACCCCATTTTTAATACATTAACTAGGAGCAAGAATAAAATAATTCCGCCCACTAGTTAGGTATTTTTAATCACTCCACATACACCACTGCACTACACATAGTTCCTCACTACAGTGCTCCTACGTATTTTCGCAAGTCGCAGCACACCTCAATTCGCAGCGGGTTGGGATGGCCCTATGATGAAGCATGTCACCGTGAGGAAACTCCGGTGAGTGAGGGGACTCAAGAAAATACATTTTTCCTTTCAAGATTACATCCATTACTGATGATAATCTACCGCAACAGCTAGGTTCTTGGTCCGAGATCTCGGATATTTTGTGTCTACTATCTCTCTAGAACCACATCAATCTGATTCAGATTTCTTTTTCTGGATATTTTTAGTTTTTTCCTGTTTCATTGCAGTTGCCAGGTCTTCTGCCGTGGCGCTTCACGAGATTTTTCTCTCCAGCCGCCCCACCCCACCCCCATGGGTTTATTTGTTTATTTAAGCTCTTTGTCTTATTAGATTTTTTATTTATTTATTTAATACTTGTGCACAATCATGCCGGAGGATGGTGATGAAGCAAAATTTTGCCCCCCACTGGAAAAATTTCTGCGGATGCCCATGTCTGTCATTGTGACAGAGTGTCTTACTCCATCACCCTTATCGAGGAAATACTGTACTACACAAACTAAGACAACGTACCCTCTCCAAAAAACCCTAAAGCAGGCCTTAAATCGGCCCCATTGTCACTGAGGGCGGAGTTTAAAGGGTGAAGGATTGAGCCCTGAGAATTCCCACTGTAAAGAAGGGGTGTTCATAACTTGGTGTCCCGTGCGACTGAGCAGGAGCAGTCCGAAGTGAATGAAGTGAGTCATTTGTTTCTTGGGTAGATGGTGCCACTGTGTTTAGACAGAAAAGTAACCCAGGATGGCTTTAGTGTGAATGGTGGCAGACAGGTCTAGAAGACTGAAAATAAAAGAAAGGTGTTTGTGATGACAAATGGTGATGTAGTTGGATGGTGATGGAAATGTGGTTTACATTCAGCGAAGGGTGCAAACCCAGGAGTGACGTTCTTTGATGTGCAGGTACAGATCACATTTTCTATGTCCTATGTCGGTCTTAGGTGCAGATAATGTTTTAAGAATTGGCTCTCGATGCCAATATTTATAGGAAAACATATGCTAGGTGCATTTTATTTGACCGTTGATTATTGCATTTGTTGTAAATATGTGTGTTTATGTTTGAGTTGAATTTGAAATGCGTGAATCTAAATGATAAATCATAATGGTATTTTTATGTGTGAGGATTCAGTTGTAATATTGAAACATCTGTGGTTTCAAATACCACTTCATGAGTCACATGAGAGTTTTTCCAGTCCAGTACAAACACTGCTGGATCAATAATGCTCAATTTGCATTAATTCTGCCCCAAAGTATTCCAACCGTCTGTGAAATAAATATAAAAACGTTGAAACTGAAAACGTGCTCTGAATAGCGACAAATATCAGGTTCACTCGCACTATACAACAAAGGTCCACACAAACAACAATGAACCATGTGCATTGGATGTGTAATAACCAAGAGGTTGAAATGTGAGGCATGCGCTATGCATGACGCACTGTGTACCACTTGATGGTCTAAAATGTTTTTGATTTACTGGATAACTACCGTATTTTTCCCTTGGCATAAAAGGAACTAATATACAAATAAAGGGGCATATTACCAACGACTAGCGATAATTTTTGTCTCTAACTTGTTTAGAGACAAAAATTATCGCCGCACATCGGCGATTTTTATCGCAGATAAACCTTGCTATTAGCAAGGTTTATCGCAAATGCAATAAAAAACGGCCGCAATGCATGAATATCGCTGAAAAGTCAACGATATTCATGCATTATCGAGCAAATGCTCTTAGCCATGTTATCCACCTCCCATTGGATAACATGGTGAAGAACTGCTCAGGGCAGGTGTTAGCTTTTGGAGATATTCGCGCTTAGCGCGAATATCTCCAAAAGTTGGTAATAGGAGATAGCGATGTTAGCGACTGTTTCCAGTCGCTAACATCTTGGCACGCCCACTTTGCATGTCATTATTGATAAATATCACTGACATGCAAAGCGGGGCCCAAGATGGTCGCTATCTCCTATTAGCTGTCACTAACTGGTGTTAGCGACAGCTTGGTAATAGTGAGATAATTTTATCTCCGCTTTCTTGGCTTTTAAAGCCAAAAAAGCGGAGATAAACCCCCTTGATAATATGCCCCAAAGTAACTTCTAGAGCAGTGGTGGCTGGTAATTTTACCAGGGGTGGAACACGCGCACATACACACTCACTCACACCCATGCATTCACACATGCACACAAAAACCCATTCACAACACTCACTAACAAATATACATACATTCATACATACACGCAGGCATGCACCAAACTTACAAAGAACATAAAACTTACCTTCACTGTAGAGAGGGAAGCCTCAGAGGTCCCAGGCGTGTTAGAACTGCTGCCTTCCCTCACTTGTCACAGAGTGGGATGGGGTCAGTGAGACTGCTGACCCCAACCTACTCAGTGACAAGGTGTCAATGATTGACACTCAACACTGGACACTTCAAAGATTAAAAATGAAGGGCCCAGGTCTGAGGCAATCAGTGACGTCCCCCAATCACGAGAGGGAGGGCCTCTAAGCACTTTTTGCCAGGCTGAGGAGGTCACTTCCACAGGGCTTTCAAATCCTCCGCCTGGCAAAGTTCAGATCTGGCAGTCAGGAGCATGCTCATTTAGTGCATATCTAGCTCCTGGCTGCCTGACCTGAACAAGAACAGTGTCAGTCAGGCTGACATTTGTTTAGCCTAACTGACACTCTTCTTCTTGGGAAAAGGGTGGGGGCATAGACCCTAAGCCCAAATAGACGGGCCGCTGCTGTCCCAGAGTGCTGTCAGCATGCTACTTTTAACACACATAGGGGCATATTTACAAGGGCAGTGGCGGAGTGAAGCATTAGCCTCCTGACTGCCTGACCTGAACATGAACAGTGTCAGTCAGGCTGACCTATGTTTAGCCTGACAGACACTCTTCTTGTTGGGAAAAAGGTGGGGGCCTAGACCCTCAGCCCAAATGGACTGGCCACTGCTATTTGGGGGTGCTGTCAGCATGCTACTGTTAACATAGGGGAATATTTACAAAGGAAGCGTCACTTCATAAATGCAGGGCTGCACCATATTTACAGGAATATGGGGTAGCCCTGTATTTCCCCCTGCACTGGCGCTACACTTAGCAGCCTAGCACCAACGCAGACACCCTTGCACCATAGTGCAAGGGTGTCTACGTGTAGGGGAAGATTGTTTATGTGCAGGAAGGTCCCCCTTCCTGTACATAAACAATCTTTAAATGCCATTTTGTAACTTCAATGTGTGCCTCTTAATGCAGCACACATA
The DNA here is from genome assembly GCF_964261635.1 of Lissotriton helveticus. Classification (NCBI taxonomy): domain Eukaryota; kingdom Metazoa; phylum Chordata; class Amphibia; order Caudata; family Salamandridae; genus Lissotriton; species Lissotriton helveticus. Next base: position 1,630,618,563 of record NC_136061.1, on the reverse strand, counting down.
GAAGCTGCAAAAGGGCATTTTTTAAAAATGACTGTTTATGTGCAGGAAGTGGGGAACTACCTGTACATGAACAGTCATTGGCCTTTTGATGTTTTCATGTGTGCTACACAATGCAGCACACATACAAACAGCAAAAACGAGGAGAAATGAAACATTTCTCTTCATTGGGCCTAGGTAAGACCATGTTTTTCTGGTCTTAATTCTGGCGCTGCCTCCTATTTATGCCTTCCTTGTAAGTAGGGGGCAGTTTCAGTATCAATGGGTGTTGCAGGTGGAACGCCCACAGCTACACTAACTGCGCTCCCCTTTCACGCTAAGCATAGAGTGAAAGGGGGACTTATTCACAGGGCAGCATTAAACCATGTTAGGTGGCTTAACGCTGCATTGTAAATAAGGAGAAGCCCCTATCATTCCCGTAGCGATAGGGGCTTGTAAATATGCCCCATGATATTGTATTGGATACATTGTCATTTACAAGCGACAATACAAAAGTGTGGGGAGCAGTGATTCTATAATCAGGAAAGGTAATTAATTACAAATGACCTTGTAAAAAATTGCACAGACTCCTCAGCGTGAACAGAGTGCAACGAGATGGAATAAGGAGCAACACAGGAGACAAAGAAGAGACGACTGCATGGCAGCTAAATGCAGTGAACAAATGTTCTCAAACCTAACAATATGTCAGCGCCATGGGAATGAAAGTGCAGTGCCTGCCCAAATGTGGTTAATCTACCCGTGCAGGTTTGTGGAGGTGTGAGTTTTGGTCAACAGAACAAATAAAGGGTAAACCCCTATAGTGCAAGATCAAAATTAACAGAGAATTTCCCAAAAATGTGGTTTATTTTCGGACAAACAATCATCCTCATGCACAATGCATCAGTAAAATACTTATCCTGCATGACTGAAGTGACTTTAGAAATCATCTCTTCCTAACTTTATTACTGTAATCTGTCAACTGGAGTAGGATGGAAAAGAAGGCTGATCTGAGTTGAATGAAAATCCCTAACAGCACTTCAGAAGTAATATTGTTATATTTCTATCGCGTGCAACAGCAATACTTTATAGGATTGGGGTGTCAGAGGAAAGTTTTGATTTGGGTGCCTTGAAAATGCTACAAGTAATACAACTAAAACAAATGGTAGGTTCCAAGGTGCAGAGGAAGATGGTGGAAAGTATTTGGTCTGGTCATAGTCCCAAAACTGAAGGTCTTTGGAACAGCATCAAAGCCTGAACAAGCCCAATAGAGGTCACAGTAGTTGGCCATGTAAATTGTAGACAAACCTTGCTGGTGTAGTTCCTACAATTAAGTATGCACGCAGCCGCAATCTCACATGCACTCTTGCATAAGTAGATCCAGAGTCTTGAGGTGACAGGAAGATTCCATAACTACCTATTTTAACTTACCCTCAAGTTGTCACAGAAAGGAAAACCACCCCATCCAGACCCACCCAGAAACATTTAAATACCAATGATTGGGAGGCAAAGTAGAAAGTAAACAGGTAAACTGAGTATATTCATTTAATTTATGTAGCACCCATATGCAGTGCTTCAACATGCTGAAAAAGAGAACAGATAATAGCAGAAATGCTCCATCATAGCAAAGTACTCAAACTGCAAATGGATCTGTGTATGAGGTCTTTTCCCCACTTTAAAACATGCATAAAGCACCAACAGTCTCTCTGCAGAGACAGTAGCCCAGAAAGAAATGGAGGGCCCTGTTCAACAGTTCCCTTGGTGTTTTGTCCTCTCCCCTGATGTGGGCTACAGAAATAGCAATAAGGTTATTATTTTCTCATAAAAATCTCTGGCCCCACCAGTCTGCTAAAGTTTCTAACCACATTCCTTCCTGACAGGTATATATGTTTTTGAGCACATGTTGTATGTGCAAACTGTGAGTGCTAGATATGAATGAATTTGGTCAACGTTGAGAATCTATGGGACTGATTCACAAAGGGTCTCCACACTTGCTGTGGACGCCCCTCAGACATGGGGCAGACTCTGCACTTGGGGCAGAATCTTCGCAATGTGAATTCTCATGCCCGAGCCCCTTTGCCAATCGGGCCCTTAGTCTTGATGAAAGAGTTTACCAACTTCATCTGATGTAGCCCAGGGAGAAATTAAATCCACTGTCCGATTGTAGATCAGGATTTTCTGCTACTGCATCTTCTCTGAGGGCTAAGCTGTATACAAGACATTATTTGGTGACTGGCTGCAGTTCTCTCTATTCTGGTACTGTGTATGGTGAGTAGAAGGTTTAACAGACAGCGTGAAAGAAATGAGGAGTGGGTGCTGTGGCAATGGACACCCTGGGGTTGCCTATCCTGATGATCCATCACAACTTTAGGAATATTTTCTTACTCCCGTTAAGTGACACTAAAGCTGCCTCACGTTTAAAATATTAGCAGCATCACACTTTCCAAAGCTTGTCAGGTGGAAATAAATGTGTTGAGGTGGCGATTAGTCCCCTTCCCAATTTTGTACATCCTATGAGGTAGTTCACTGAGAGATGAGGAAAATGTCTTGGGAACAATCTCAGACTCAAATGCTTATAGATCTTATTAGCCCAATGACTTGAGTTGAGTCCCATGCAGAACCTTGGCAGTGAGAAGTGAGAGCTACCAAACAAAGGACTGGATGCATCTGTTGTGAGGATTATGGGTGTTGGTAGAAGAAAATGTATACCCCAGACTTCTGTATTACCAGCCATCACAATTGTGCAGCTGAGACCTAATTCAAGAATGTAAAATTCGCTGCTACGAATGAAGGCTTAACCTTCAATACCTCTTCTGTTTGTGTGCCTTATGTCTTGTTAGGAACTCCAGCTAGGGTCATTGGAGCACACACATTTTGATTTTGATTGGGAACAAGTAAGCATGTCTTATTTGATATCTGATCCACCACAACTGGGTGTAGTTAGCAGATGGACTTTGTTTATTCCTCCTAGCACACAATAGAGGGATTATTTGAGCCAGGTTGGGCCGTCAACTGGAATAATGGAGGGGGGGAGCATAGCCCCACTTGCAACTGAATAGTCTGTGCTCTACCTTCACACAAAGGACGTGTCACTCTTGAACTGCCCATGCAGCCAACTAGGAGCCTTGGAAAGAGAGTCAGGAAAGTTCAAGCACTTCAAAAGAAATTCTCTAGAAATATCTCCTACTTCAATGAAGGCACCATGTATAAAAAGGGGACCCTCAGACCCACACATCAGTTCACTTTCAGAATCCACGGTAGGACACTCAGAGGACTGCTTCCTGCTGTGTCTGTTACAAAATTTCTTTACCGTACCTGTAAGGACAATTTTGTTGCCTGGAGTCTGCCTTGAACTCTCAGAGGCCTGTCCTGCTGCTTAAGCCCTGCTTCACAACTTGAACCCAGAACTATCAGAGTGACTCCAAGGGCTAGGTTGCTGACCTCAGGGACATAAAAGACTCCAATCATCTTGAAACCTGCACTTAGACCTAGACTGAGTGAGCTCTAGCCCACTAGTCTGGACTTTGTGGTGGTACTAAAGGTGTCCAGACAGGCAAAATCTAAAACTTGGGGCTTAGAAATGTTTTTGCTAAAAACTGCACTGCGAACCAAGAGAAGATCCACCAATCTTGTAATTAAACCAGTTGATAAAGGGGGTGGCATAGTGCTGCAAGGCATAGATGTGTACAAAAGCGAGCTCCAGCGACAAGTGTCCAACACAGACCATTATTGCAAACTCCCGACTAATCCCACTAAAGAATTACAATCCTTGATTAAGCTTATCACCAATGAAGCCTTACAAGAGGGTTTCCTGAGCAAACATGCATTTAATTTCCTTAATGTTGCTAATCCTCGGACCCCAGTTATCTACACCCTACCCAAGGTCCACAAAAGAACTGACCCTCCTGGCCGCCCGATAGTTTCAGGCTGTGGCTCGGTCCTTGAACCTCTAGGTCACTATGTTAACTACTTTCTGAAGGATTTTGTACCTATTACTGAGTGCTATATTTAAGACAGCATGTCTATGATCAATCTTATTGAAAATCATCCCTTAGACCCTACCACTGAAACCCTATGTACACGTGATGTAGAGTCTCTCTACACTAACATTGCTCAGAGAGACTCACTATTGGTCATTGAAACTGTACTCAATAAAAGACCACACCCGCACCTACTCTCTTTATCCTACAACCGTTAGATATGCCTTACAAAGAAACTTCTTCACGTTCAACGACCAGTTCTACCAGCAGGTACGTGGTACGTCGATGGGAGCCATTTTTGCTCCCACCCTGGCAATCCTGTACATGGATTCCTTGGAATGCAATATCATCTTGCCCCCCGGCAACCCTTTCCATACGTGCATAACAAACTGGAAGCGGTATATAGATGATATTTTCCTTATTTGGTCCGGTGAGCTTGATGCCCTTGAGTCATTCATGCACTGGCTTAACAATAATTGCAATGGCCTGACATTCACTCAGACTCATAGCAAGACCAGTATCCCTTTCCTGGACCTCACTATTAAACATCAAGATGGAGCTCTCTTCACGGCCCTCTACCGTAAACCAACCGACTCGGCTCAGTTATAGTAGGTGTCATCCTAGGGCGCTCAAGGATAGTCTACCATACTCACAATTTTTGAGAATTAGGAGGAACTGCTTGCACAAAATCGACTACTTTACTGAGGCTAAAACACTTTCCACAAACCTCACGACTAGAGGCTATCCCCGATGCCTTGTGCGGACCGCCATAAAAAGGGCGTGGTATTGCCCACGAGAAACATTACTAGAGCCCTAAAGAAACCAGACACAGAGCGCCTAGTATGTGTCACAGCATTCTCCTCTGTATCAAACAGTGTCTGTAAAACCATTAGAAAAAACTGGCCCATCCTGAATGCGGGCTCACTGAACTTGGACATGCCTATGTTTGCATTTAAGAGGAGTAAGAATATTAAAACAGCTAATGCACCTCTTGTGGATCATTTCACTGAGAAACGACATTCTGAGAATGATATTCGGTGGACAGCGATCAGCTCCTAAATAAGGAGGAACTTAAATGGATTTTAAAGACTGATAACCTGAACTCTGGGCTCAATCTCCTTGAAGATTGGACTACTTTGATCTGAATCTCAAGACGTCCTGTTGATCTACTGTAATTAATGCTAACAAATATCAAACGTTCAAAGCTTTTTTCCAACAGCTGTTAGCGTAATTTATTATATATTGTAGATATTGTCCTCAATAAGTGAAATGTATTGGTGAGATGACTATATGCTCTGTTAATATAAAGCAATACACTCCACTCTACCTCTCCAATAACGACTAGTCACGTCCAAACTTGACCAATCGGGAACATGTGCCCTTTCTTTGGATTTAACCTGCCCTAAGATGGCCGCCACAGTCACATTCACCCCTCGTCTGAGTATTTGGTGTCATAGGTCCAATACTTATACCCATTCTTGTGCACCTCCATATTTTAGGCTTTGAAGTAGGCAAACTTCGGAGGAAAGTCTTTGTAGTACAAACAACCCTGCCTTTCCTTACTCTGGCTACAGACACACCACAGGGGCTGGAGACGTCTTTGTGTGAGGACAGGAACAGCCCTATTCAGGTGTCTGTGCCAACTCCTCCCATCCCTCTAGCTCAGGAAAGCCCTTCAACCTGGTGATGGCCCATCAGGATACGCAAGGCACAACTCAGCTCCCTTTGTGTGACTATATAAAGTGAATATACAAGAGCCCAACTGTAAGACAACCCAGACGTGGATTCTACTGACAGGTAGAGGCATAGAATTGTTAAGCAATAAAATGCTCCCTTTCTAAAAGTGGCATTTTCAAACACGTAATTTAAAAACCAACTTCACCAAAAGTTGTATTTCTAAATTATGAGTTCATATACCCCAAACTTCGAATCTCTATTTGACTCCAAAGGGAAATTACTCTTAAACGATATTTCAAGTCACTCCCCATGTTACCTTATGGGAGAGATAGTCCTTGCAATAGTGAAACATTAAATTAGCAGTCTTTCACTATTAGGACATGGAAAGCACAACTGTACATGTCCTACCTTTTAAATACACTGCAACCTGCCTATGAGGCTGCCTTGGGCCTTCCTTAGGGATGACTTACATGTAGTAAAAGGGAAGGCCTGGGCCTGGCAAGTGGATGCATTTGCCAGAATGGATTTGCAGTTTATAACTGCACATACACACTGCAGTGGCAGGCCTGAGACATGTTTGCAGGGTTACTCATGTGGGTGGCACAATCAGTGCTGCAGACCCACTAGTAGCATTTCATTTACAGGCCCTGGGCACACCTGGTGCACTTTTATGGGGACTTACTAGTAAATCAAGAATGCCAGTCATGGATAAACCAATCACCAATGCATTTTAGACAGAAAGCATATGCACTTTAGTTTCGATTAGCAGTGGTAAATTGCCCAGAGACCTAAAAACAACAAAAACAGGTCAGAAAAAAATAGGAGGAACAAGGCAAACTGTTTGGGGATAAACCTGCAAAAAGGACCAGGTCCAACGTATATCGACATTTGCCTCTGTGAAACAGGGGTGAGTACTACACAAAGACCACAAATGTAGTACTACAAAGAGAATGCCATCAGTATTTAATACAGGTGGGACAGTCAGATAGTCATACGTCTTTTACTTGTAGTTGCCATTTTCACCACATGCATTTGTGTGCTATATATGAGCTCATTTATGAAGTGTTCACACATTTCCTAAAGAAGGAGGCATAGAAGGAGTTGTGTAGTGAAGTCTTAGTACAAATGAGGAACAGAGAAGTTCTAGAGCAGATGGTGGGTAATTGTGCTTTTGTGGGATTTTAATATTACTACATTCTTGGGAGGGTGTGGATTTGTGTATGTGGTTAAAATACTGTATTTTTTCCTATGGCAAACTCTGAAATTTTATAAGAAAGCTTTTCAGGGCATTTTTGTATTTTGCTTAATGGACTTAAGATGCTAGGAGACTTTTTGTGGGAGTTCTAAATTCTTGTCAGGGGTTAGCTTTTCAATAGTTTTTCTGACGGTAGGTTTTGATTGAGAATGTCACTGTGGACCATACCACTCAGTCAGAAGGGATTAAACATAGGGCAGAAGTATCCACATCTGGTCTGCAATCAATGGGTCCAGTCATTTTTCACCAACAGCAGCCAAAGGCCAGCATTAAATCAGTTAGACCAATCACAAGTCAAGTGTATTGTCGCACTCCACTATGACTATTCTCTTCTTGTCTTCTTTTTAATATGTATGTATGGCACCCTGGCAAAGCTTCATGAGACTTACCATATAACCTTCCAAATTTATGCAGACAACACATAAATTCAATCGCTCTTGGAAAGCAGTTCATAGAATCCCATTAACATTTCCTCTAATTTAAAGCATGTGTTTCACTGGATGAGTAATAGGTTCTTCTATAGGGAAGATGCAGATACTCATTCCAGTGATATAAGATTCTGAGCCAGATTTATTTCTGTTAACTTGCAGCCAGGCCTTTGAAGCTTTCGCTCAAGCTTCTACAAAAGTATTGAACTTGCAGATTTTTAAAATGCCAGTCTCACTTTTGATACCCAATTAACCATTGTGAGAAATGATAGGAACATGACGATCTCTCTTCTGTGAAAAAAATTGTCCAGCTTCTTCACACCAACCACACAGTTAAGAAAACAAGAGCCATCATCATGGTATGCTTTTACTACTGTAATATCTACTCTGGTCTCCGTAAGAAACTTTTTGACAGGCTCCAAAGACTTCACGATCAGACAACTAGAATGTCCCTTAGTTTTCTTAAAGAGAAGCACATATGCCTAACTTAAAGAACTGTGGGCCAGATGTAGGTAGAACTTATTTACCGATTCTTAATTACCGAATTTTACCGATTCGGTAATTAAGAATCGGTAAATAAGAAGGGGGGGTATGTAGGAACATCCAGATGTTCCATTTACCGAATCGGTAAATATCTGTATTTACCGATTCGGTAAATACCGACCGGTAATGCTCCATTCATTCCTATGGGCTTTGAAGCCCATAGGAATGAATGGGGCATTACCGGTCGGTATTTACCGAATCGGTACATACCGATTTTGACAAGGGTGCAGGGGGTGTCACTTTGACACCCTCTAGCACCCCCAAAAAAGGTTCGGGGGCCATGTGGCAGGCATACCTGCCCTAAGGGCAGGTCTGCCTGTCATATGGCACAGGTGTGCATGCACACATGTGCATGCACACCTGAATCGGTATTTTACCATCAAATTGAATTTGATGGTAAAATACCGAATTTGTAGGTCTTGTGGGACTCAGAAGAGTCCCACCTACATCTCAATTTTACAGATTCTGTAAAAATACCGGTCGGTAAATTTACCGACCGGTATATTTTCCGAATCGGTAAAATTACCGAAATGGCCTGTTGCAACCCCCCTACATCTCAAAAGCCAAATACCGGTCGGTAACGGCCGAAATCGGCCGTTACCGACCGGTATTTGGCTACCTACATCTGGGCCTAAATTGGCTTCCAGTAAGGGCTATGATTAAATGTACTTCTTGTGCACCTCCAGATAGCACCCTGGGGAAAAGTTGTTGTATACCTACATAAACTGATAACTCACCACATTATAACCATACCTTCTAATATCTACCCAATTGAGTAAGCAGTAATCTTTCAAAAGGATGAAATGCAGGGTTTGATCTCTGGAAGTACATTGACTGAGATTTTGGCATGCCCTTAAAACTAATTTGACATTTTAATCCTGTTAGACCTGACAGCTAAGAGTGGTTTACCCCCAACTTTTTGCCTGCCTCCCTTCATTTTTCTGTACTCGATGTTGCTGGCTTTAAGATTCGGCACACTTTACCACTGTTAACCAGTGCTAAAGTGCATGTGCTCTCTACCTAAAGCATGGGGACATTGGCTCATGCTCAAATGGCATATTTAATTCACTTCTAAATCCCTGGTAAAGTGCACTTCATGTGCCCAGGGCCTATATATTAAATTGTACTAGAGGGACCGCAGCCCTACTTTTTTCACCCAACTAGGTAGCCCTCTAACCATGTCTCAGGTCTGCCAATGCAGGGTCTGCATGTGCAGTTTACTGCCACTTCGACTTGGCATTTAAAATACCTTGCCAGGCCATAAACTCCCCTTTTATTACACATAGGTCACCCCTAAGGTAGGCCGTAGGAAAGCCTAAGGGAAGGGTGCTGTATAATTAAAAGGTAGGATGTATACATTTACGTCTTACATGTCCTAGAAGTGATAAACAGCTAAAGTCATTTTGCACTGCTGGGAGACCTACTTCTCTCATAGACTAACATTGGGAATTCTTTAAAATACCTGGAATCTGTAATTCCCAGTTAGAAGGGAGTAGCTGCATCATGTTTTATATCCTTGGAATGGTAATGATAAATCCTCTTTACTGGTAAAGTCGGATTAAAAATTACTATATTAAAAATTTCCCTTTTTAGGAAGTGGAAATGTCTCTGCTTTTACTGCTCTGTGTGCCTTGCAGCATGTCTCCAAAACACATCTGGGCTGGGGGACAGTTAGACTTTGTACATTACCCCTAGGTAGCCACAAACATAGGAAGGCTTGGTGTGGCTGAGTACCCTTCTACATACATCTACATTCTGATGGCCCTTCCTGGGCAGGACGTGAAGAAGGGGCGGACCCCCCAGAAAGGACTGATTACCCCCCAAAGACAGGACTGGGTTGAAAGGGATACTGGTGACTTCAAAGCCAGTCTTTGAAGTCTTCCCTTGCTTCAAAGGCACATTTGGGCATAAGTACTGGGTCTCTGACCCCACCAAATCAGACACATCTGGATTGACACCTGAACCTCTGTGAGAAGAACAGCTGTGCTGCTGAAATGACTCGACTTTACTGCTTATCTGGAAGACCTACCATTCTGTTTGTTGCCCTTCTGCCTGTTGCTCTTTGACTCTTCTGAAGCAGAGCTGGACTCTGCCTTCTTCTAAGTGATCTCCAAGGGCTTGTTGGCTTGCCTCCTGTTGATTGAGACCCAGGGATATCAATGTTTCTACTCCTGTGCCTGTTTCACTGGAAGTAGACTAGATACTAGCAAGTGCGTGTAGCAGAACTGGCTCATCGGCCCGGTTGCGGGAAAAAAATCACTTCATCGCTTCGAAACTGTGCTTTGTCTCCAGAGATTGATGCATCGGGCAGCTTGCGGAAATCAATGCATCCCTTCAAATGCATTGCAGAAACCAGAGCATCACTCGATGCCTCTTGACTCCAGAAACCCTCTTCGGAACTGATGCATCACCATCACGGCATGGAAAAGATCAGACACATCTCACTGCCTGCGACCAGAAAAAGTGCTTTCACCAGGGCCTGTGTGGGCCCTGTAGCCCGCCGGCGCTCTATCACAGTTAGCTCGAATTATGACTTTGCCCCAGTCCAGCGTGAAGCTCTACTTGCTTATAAGCACATTACTGCATTTATTTCTTTTAAATTCAGTAGTTTAACTTCTACGCTTTGGATTTTTGTCATTTTGGTTGTGTTTTATTTATAAGGTCATACCTTATTTTTCTAAAGTGTTGTGGAGTCTTTTTGTGAAGTTTTTACTGTGTTACTACATGAGTTACTGCTCATATACGTTAAACATTGCCTTCAAAGTTAACCTTGCCTGCTCCTCGGTGCCAAGCTACCAGAAGTTGAGCACTGGATAATTTGGGTTTTGTTGTGAATTACTCTGACTAGGGTTCTGGGCCATTCTTGGACATGGTGCATACCTCTGCCAACTAGAGACCCAATTTCTAACAAGGAAATGTTAGACCTAAGGGGTTCAGGAAACCTTTTAAAGTGAACCAATCAAGCTTGGCTTTAACTGAACTCAACTTAAAATAAGGGTTGTGATCAAGGAACATTGGGCATGAGTACTCAACACAGAAAGCTGGACTTTACCATCCATTTTTAATCAATAAACTGCATTTGATTTCTATCTCTCAGTACTCTGATGTTATCAAAATGTGATATGCAGCGCTGTGCAGACCTCCTTGATTTTGTGGTTTGACTAAGGCACTTGGCTTGTTAGGGGATTATTCTATGGGGAACATCTGCGTTTTGTTGAATATGTTATGTTAGTACACTTCTTTCATGGGCTATGGTTTTGTATTAGGGACTGACACCAAGCTCTATGTTTATATTTTAATAATGGAGTTAAGAAGTGCTTGTTTCGTTGACCTGGCTTCTAGTTTGTGTTATATCGGGTTTTGTGGATGCATTTCTTTAGAGAAATTATTATTTAGTTTTATACAACTAACAAGACAGAATTATCTACAAGGCACACACTTGAATACAAATGAATGTGAAAACGCATTCTTGTTTTTGTCACACAAGCACAAATCAACTGTTAATAGGAAAGGACTACTTTTTCGTTAGTTTGCTTGCCTTATAGGAGAGTGAAAACCCCATTCCACAACTGTACTTTAGACATTTATTTTTAATTTTACAATCTTTATGCCCACAGATTTCTTGTATTAAGGTATGGTTCTTTAATCTTTCTAATCAGTGCTCAACAAAGTTCTGGTTTCTATACAATTCGCAATATTGAAAGAAACAGCATCAAAGTTTCAAGATTCAAAGTTCAGGATACATAAAGTTAACTATCTCTCAGAGGGAGAATCTGAGCCTGACTGCCACAGCCATGTTTTAAGGATCCCCCAGGCCAGCAGGAGCGCTGCCTATCATTTCCTGCAGTTAATCTCCTCCCAAGGATGAAGAGAGAGAGTGGGATGAGACCAGAGTGCTTGTGAGAGGGCATAATGATCTGTCTATTGCCCAGCACACAAAGTGAAGTGCTATGCAGGTGGGAAATTAGGCATGACCACACAGCGTGTGGTGAGCTACCAGTGGACCCAGTAGGAGGTTGCCCTATTCAGTAGAAACCTGCATGAAAGCTATACACCAGGGCAGGTATGACTTGTTTTGGATAGGAGAACTCTGAAAAGTGAACAAAACACACACATGGCCGCATGAAAGACAGCAGCCATATCTCTATAATATAAAGTACCATGGTCGTTAGGCAACTATAAACAACAGCGAGATCATGGTCTGAGCTTACAGCTCATAAGAAAATATTAAGTCTATCCAAAGGGTTTGGTCATCTCTCTGGAGGAAGAGGAAACATGTAAATGTCTTTCATTTGTTTTTGGTCTGGCCATGTTGAATGTGTGGGTCTCAAGAGAAAGACCCACTTGCAGTTCTCTAGAGCGAGCCTCGTGCTAATTTCAAAGCATGCCTGTCTATTCGAATGACTGTAAAAGGTTAGGATGTAGGCACTTTACTTTTATTGGTCCTTATGTAAAGCCTGACAAATTCAGTAGGCATTTACCTTTGATAGTGAAAGCATATGTTATAGGAAAAGGTCTTTAGGAGGTTACTTTGGTAGAATCATGTTAAAACCTGCAGGCACGTATAATGTCACTTGGAAAATGGCAGATTATGGAAGCAGACAATTATTTACAGTAGCTCATCTCCACCCACCTAATTCTTATGTGGACCCTGCTAGGGGTTCGAAATTATTGTATTCCTGTCAATTTTGAAGATAGTGTAAATTTGTATATTACATTTGTGTTTGTAAAATAAAAGCACTGGCTGCCCATTCATTATTGAGTGTTATTTATGCATGGTGCTGATTTCCCAGCCTCTAGCATAAGCACCTCCTCGACTCAGCCTAGGACTGCTCTGCTTCACCATCCTGAGAGTCGAGTAAAAACGATACTTGGTCACCAGTTTGATGGTCTGCAGTATGGAGGCCAGGGAACACCAGCGGTGAACATCGCCCATTAATACAATTGCGGCCCAGCATCTTGTGACTGCCCTGGGAGCACCTGGGCTGCGTTTTTCACAAATGTCAAAAACTGAACATAAATGACAAAAAGTAAAGATGAAAGTAACGAGGTGCAAATTAATGAACATAGTAACTAGCATACGCCTAATACTTCAAAGATAATACAACAGTCACGTCCATATAAGCGGTTTTAGGGTCCCATGGACAGTAGATGCCAATCGGGAGAACATGTTATGTGCAAGATGACAGGGCCAACAGTAAGATAGATGGTGAGTCATAAAAATTCAAGCGGATGACAACCACTCCTGCTGCAAGGCAGCTACTCAGGAAAACGAAAGTTGCTAAATAACATATAAAGTAGGAAAGTGCATAAATAAAAGGAACAAGTGTATATAAAAAAGCACTCATGTACAGAACTAAAACAATATACTCCAAAATAAAAATGACGTGTGACTTGGTCGACAATACACAAGAAAAGTAAAGTAGGTAAATTCATGTTTTTAAATGAGAAAGGCAAATGTGCTCTCCTTTGAATCACATCAAGTAGTTGCTTTTTTTGATAAAAAAAATTCATGAAAAATTAATAGATAATGCATAGTATAATAATAACAAAAACATCTTATTTTTCAGCCCTACACAAATAGCAGCCAGCGCTACACAAATAGCAGCCAACAGCATGACAAAAAAATGGACGACTTAGGGCTAGATGCAAAAAGCACTGGTCACAAAATACTGGTTGCAAAAGCTTTTTTGCGACCTGGGCGGTATTGTGTGAACTGACCTATGTACTAATAGGTTGGAGTCCAAAATATTGATTCCTAGTGGGTCACAAATCAAACTACCTCATGAATATTAATGACGTATGTCATCATTTGAGACCACTAGGAATCAAAGCTAACATGGGGTTGATGACCTTTTGAGATCAGCAGATCACCATGTCTCTGACTGCTTTTAATCAATGCGATTAAAAGGAAATACATTAAAGGTTAAAGTAACATTTTTAGGAGTAGGTCGTTTTTTAACTAGGGCATTTTTCAGTGGTTTACCACCAGTCTTTTGCCTCCTGTTGACGAACTGGTTTTTGTTGGCATCAGGACTCTGCAACCCTTTTCCCTGCTAACAAGTGGTAAACTGCTTGTGCTTTCTCCCTAAATCATAGTACAATAGACATAACCCTGCTTGCTACATTTAATTTACATATAAGTCCCTAGTAAATGCTACTACATGTACCAGGGCCTATAAATTAAATGCTACTAGTGGTCAGCAAACTCATTGATTGTGCCACCCACCGAAGTAACCTGTTAAAACATGCCTCAGACATACCATTGCAGCCTGTAGTGCATTGTTAAACTGCCATTTCAGCAAAAATGAAAATGTATCCAGGTCAAATTCTTCCTTTTTAATACTTATAAGTCACCATTACCATATGCCCTATTGGCTCATAGGGCAGAGTGCATTGTATTTAAAAAGTAGGATCTGTGTATTTAAAGTGTACATGTCCTGACAGTGAAAACACCTAACGCTGTTTTTTCACTGTTGTAATGCCTTTCTCTCCTATTAACGTTTGAAAATGCCACTTTAAAAAAACCTAAAGTGCACTACATGTGCGTCACTTAACTCTAAGTGGATATAAACTTAACAGTCCACATGAACAAATAGTTACAAATGAAACAGTTCTTAAACTCTGTGAACCACGAATGAATCACTGTATCCAAACTTTCAAAAATTGAGATGTGAAGAGGTGGTCAATCTGCTTTTAATTTCGTGAGTTGCAAAAGAAATCAAACCCACGAGGGAAACTCAGTTACTTAACAAACAGCAAAATGTTCAACAAAATGATTTCTCCCAATGCATTTCGGGCTACTTCACTAGCCCTTCATCTGAGGGATTTAAAAACATTAACACCTGAGTCAAAAATAATAATAACTGCTAATAAATCATGAAGTATCAAAGATGAATAAAGGAAAGAATTAGACAAGCTCATTGTAGGGAAGGGCAAATGTACTAAATGTAACCATGCTTTTAACCTGAAAAAAAACCTAAAGTGACTAAAATGAAATAAAACTGAATACATGTAATGATTAATATCCACAATAAACATTCACAAAAAACAGAACAGTTAAAATTTATCATTGAGCCCTTTAGGGCAAATGGTTTCCATGAACCATATCCAATGTGTCTCACGTTGGGATAATATTCTAGACATGTCTTTCTCTGGCTGAAAATTCACAATTTCTAATTGTGTGGTGAAAAGGCTGTGCTGAAACCAGCTGTGTCAAGCAGGAATTAATATATGCAATGTAGCTGTTCATGTGCAAAATCTGACGCAAACGTAACACAGTGGTATTTAACATTATGACACTGCGTCACGCATCTTGGAGTAGTGCAACTCAAAAATAGAAATGCATCAAAATTGCTGCTCATCTTCAAACCAGGCATAAGAAATTACGCAGTGACTGTAACACAAAAATCTCAACATCTCGTTGCACTCAGGCAAGTTCAAGTATGACATGGAGGTCGTCAAATGCAACTACGATTAGGTAGGAGATAACCACATAGGCTTCGAAGGAGGAAGGAGTGTGCTAACAGTCCGCGCCTATCCCTCAATCAACTCAGGGAGGAAGAGGTCATACAGTTTTACAGATTGAAGAGGGAGTACCTCTTGGAATTGTTGGAGAAGATAGTGCCAAGTCTTCAGCCAGCAACTGCAAGGACCAATGCATTCTACGAGATGTAAAATTGATGTCTTTGCTATAAATGTTCGATATTTCCAAATCACATGGGACAGATTGGCAGGCATTTCACATAGAGCATTTTGTGCCTTTCTCCCATCCAAGTTGGATGCCATCATAAAACTCACACCCCAGTACCTTCTCTTCCCAAAACTAACCAAAACCAACTGGACACCAAAAAAGCCTTCTACAACATTGCTGGATTTACTTATGTGCTTGATGCTTTTGATTGAACACGTGTGCAATTTGTGTCCCCTGCAGTCACATCGCCCCAGTACAGAATCCTTAAGCACAATTACTCCATAAATGTTCAGGCAATAGTGGGCCATCTTGAAATGTTCCTCAATGTCCTTGCAAAATTCCCACAAACTACACATGATGCACACATCTCCTACCACAGTACAATCAATGAGCGGTTTCAGAATGGCAGGTATGGGAATGTCCTAATCCTAGGTAAGGAAAGCAGAATGATTCAATATACTAGCAAATAAGTTGTACGGTATGACATAATAGTCATCTCTGTGTTTGTGTCTGAATCTTGTGTCATGGGCACATAGCGGTAGTACCTCACTCTAAATTGGTGCCTATGATGTCCCAGTGTGTAATAAACTCATCGATTCTGCAATGGATGGAGGAAAATCCTACAGTGAGAATTATTGTGTCATCTCTCACAGTGTGAGTCGACAGTAACCCTGGGAGTAGGACTATGCTACGCTCGCGGAGCGTGCATAGTTTGCGCTACTACACACTATGCAAATTGCATGTAGCACAGTGCGAAAAATGCATAGAATAGCGTAGCAAGCATTTTTTGCTTGCTCGCGGTCCTCAATGTCAAGTTGGCAACTGCGAGCGAGCAAAATCAACATACCGGCGAGACTTTTTCCTCATTCGCGATCAGCAACATCAAGTTGCCGATCGCAAGCGTGGAAAATAAACCTCCCGGCGAGATTCTCAACGCGGGGAGGTCAGGTTTCTCATTGCTAGTGGTCACGTATGCTCGCAACCGCTCGCGATGAGAAACTACCAGTCTGCGTTGAGAAAGCTGCCGCTCCAGTACACATCTCCTCAAGCAGCAGAAAACGACCGCTTGCACTGGGCAAGATGCCGTTTGCAATGATTGCACAGTGCGGACAAGCATCCGGGACTGTGCAATCAGTGTGAACAGTATTTCCCTACCGCACTACGCAGTTCACGTAGCTACATGTAGTGCGAAATGCACTTTGCGTAGCTACACATAGAGCTACTACGTAAACTACACCCAGGGTTAGTCGACAAACCACAATTTCAGCAATGTCAAACACATCAACTGATAAATCATGCTGCCCATATTGGTATCAATATGAGAAGACATCTGAATTAGTTGTATGTTTCCCACAAAAATAATGGCCATTGAATACATCTTTGGATCCTAAGCATATGTGTCACACATGGCAGTATATCTGTAGACTGATTGAAGTATCAGGAGCACAAATGGAAAAAGAACATCTAAATTGCATGTATTTCAACCACTAAAAGGGCAGTATCAAATCTTGTTTAAATATGTACTCTAAAAACATATATGATAGCTAAATATCAAAGTGAAGCTAATTCCCACACATTCAAGGATCAAATATACACATAGATAATAAGCCACATTGGCATACTTCATTATTGTGATAGATGAATACGTTAATGCCTCAGTTTGTCTACATTTCCTGCATCTCAGTCCACCAATGTAATACTGACACAATGAATAAATAGGCTCTGAAAGATGTAATACACTAGGATATAACCTAGGAGAAATACAATAAAGGCCATGTATCACAGTGTTCTTACAATCACAATTTTAAACTGTCTCATGTTTAATAGAATCAAGGTATATAGTAGAGATATATGTTGAACATACATGTGTAAAGCAATGGTCAACAGTACGTAAGACATATTAGTTAAACGTTAAAGAAATGTGTGTGAAGTTTTCTGCATACATAACACACATAGTTAGTTATGTCTAAGTAACAATGTACCAAATATTTGTTACATTGGCTGTTGCCACTTTGCAGGTGACCAAGAATATGGGTTGCAGCCTTGGATTCTGACCCCTTATCAAAATCCCCAGATAGAAGGTTTCTTAATTAGCTCTGAGCAAAATCAGGAATGTTGTTGAGTTCATGTTTGGGGTCCTAAAGTCCCATTTCAGAAGTTTTGCCAAATCAGGTGGTACATTTCTGTACTCACCTCCTGTGGTTTCTAAGATAATTGTAGTCTGTGGAATACTGCACAACATCTGTCTGAAGACAAATGTGCCATGGGACTATGATTTTGCAATTTCAACTGGGCATGAAGAGGATGATGAATCAGAAGCAGGTATTGAGCACACGATGCAGGTCGAGTGAGAAGTAATCAAATAGTGGCAATTATTTTCATAATAACATTAAAATGATTCTAATAATGACAGAAAATATGTACACCTATCATCCAATAAATAGTTCTTAACTCATCCACTATGTGGTGTTTGTGTGACTGTCAAGGTACATGTTTTGTCACTCACATCTTCACAACTAGATGTAGGCCTCAACACAAATGAATCTTGTTTTCTGAGCTGTTGAAATATGGTGTAATGGTGATGTTGGGCCAGAAAAGTCACCTACATGGCAAGAGTTGTGTCCGCCTTCCCTGAGTGCCCAACTGTATTGTTGTCTGTATCTCAAATGCCGGTATACTCTCATTGGGGAACATGCAATAAGTGTGTAATCAAATAACATAGGCATGTAGTTGGATTGTGGTCTTGTTGGACCAGCAGGGGCACTCAAAGAGCTACCTTCATAGATGTGGAAGACTAATGCCTTCACCAGGAGTAAAAAAGTGCATGTGTCCCGGTGGCAGCACACTGTGTAGTGATCAATAATAGTGAACATGACCATTCTATCCTGGGTCACTGGAGTGAGGTCTACAGGCTCACTCACCTCGTCTAAAATTCTACTGTTGTGTGTCCAACCTACCCCTGCCAAACATGAAGTTGATCTCAAAGTGTGTGCATGATAAAATCCTGTGCTGAATGCAAGTGACTGTGCAAGACATACACTACACAGTTCACTGATAGAATATCAATGTTCAAAATATCGAAAATAAGAAATAAAGACTACAAAAATATTGACTCCCATACCTAAACAGGTAAGTCCAAAAATATTAAATCAAAAATGTCGATGTAAAAAATATTAATATAAAAAATATCGATTTAAATATGTATATATATATATATATATACATATATATATATATATATAATATTCACTGAAAAAACCATAGGTTATAGACCATATATAGTTAGGAATTAGCATTTAAAAAACCTTATTTTACTCACACAAAACCATTGAAATTCCATATATAGTTAGTTGCACTAACTATATATCGCGCACCCGCAATCCACTGCTGATGATGTCACATATTACATCATTCATGACATGGTCAGTGACATCACTGATGACATCACTGATGACATCTCAAATGACATCACTGATGACATCACTGATGACATCATCCAGTCACTGTGTGTTTCTGTAAAGTTTAAATATGTTTTACATATTGAAGAATGAGTAGATGTATAAGTGTCTGGACGAAGGATTTAGTAGGTGCATGACTGAATGTATGAGTGAGTGATTAAATGTGTCTCACTGAGTGCATGGGTTAGTGACTAAACTGTCTTAATTTGTGCATCATTATGTCTGTTGTTCTGTAAACTGCTGCATGTGTTGATCAGTAGCTATATGATTAACTATATGGGTTATTGATTGATTGTCCAAGTATTTGTATGGGAGACTGAGTGTGTGTGTGGCTGGCTGGGAGGTGTGTGACTCTGTGCAGATCAATGTGTACTTGTATCAATGATTGTATAAGAAAGTAAGTATGTGTTAGTATATGTTTGAAAATGTAAGGTGCTCTATGTTTAACTGTATAGACAAGAAAATGGAAGTGTGATTGATTCTTTACAGGACTGACTAGGTGTGTGAGTAACTCCTTGGATGAGTGGCAGAGTGTGAGTGTCTGTATAGGTGTATGAGTGCATATGATAGTGTTGTAAAGATGAGTGATTGTATGTATGAATGATTGTATGGGTGAATGAGTGAATGTGTGTGTAGACGTAGGAATCAGTGAGTACGTATATAGTAACTAGTATTGGTGTGTCAATGGTTTCAAAAATTATACTCTGTATTTAACACTGGGTGAAACAGAGGTTATATTAAAATGTGAGGAGATGCATTGTATTGTCACATGAATGATATCATCAGTGATGTGGTCATTGATGTCAAATGAGATGTCATCAGTGATGTCATCAGTGATGTCATTTGAGATGTCATCAGTGATGTCATCAGTGATGTCACTGACCATGTCATGAATGATGTAATATGTGACATCATCAGCAGTGGATTGCGGGTGCGCGATATATAGTTAGTGCAACTAACTATATATGGAATTTCAATGGTTTTGTGTGAGTAAAATAAGGTTTTTTAAATGCTAATTCCTAACTATATATGGTCTATAACCTATGGTTTTTTCAGTGAATTTTCAAGGTTTTGTAAATGCTAATTCCTAACTATATATGGTCTATAACCTATGGTTTTTTCAGTGAATTTCAATGGTTTTTTAATAGCAAATATCATAAGCTGTCGAATGTCAAGTACGTGGTAAGTGAAAACATTTTCGTGTTTATGCACACTGATCTGCTTTGAATGGTGCCCCCCCCCCCCTCATTTCTATTAGGAGTACTCTCTCTTTGCAGATAGTGAAAGGTAGTTAACGCAGGCCTTTGCCCCCGTTGTAATACGTCGTGCCTGCTTCTCTCTCCATTTGATTGATTGTTATCCAAGTATTTACTGTTTTAGAATTGGTTCTCTTTGGTTCATTCTCTATTTACAAACAAACACAGAGTCGCAATACTCTGTTTAGTCTTTGCAGATAACGAAAAATCGTGTAAAAAAAAAAGAAAAGGAATCGAGCAAAATCAGTAGGCCACTAATGGGATCTCTTTTTGACCTCGCTAAAATAGAAACATTAGGAACAACCCCTCATGACAAATACAAAACTAGTGAGATGAACTGAACTCCACACAATGATGGCTGCAAAACAGCTCGGCTCCGCCACCCACCCCGCCCAAAATAACGATAAAGAGCGGCTGCCATGATTGGTTGCGGAATGGCCACGACGGAGCTACGAAATGGTGCTGCTCTCATGCTAACCCCAGCTTCAGTCTGAAACATCCAGAAACACTGTAGACTACCAATTCGATCAGTTCCGGTAGCGCCCCCAATATAACCCGGTAGAGAAGAACTAGCCCTCCCCTCTTTGACTGATGGTTCTTGTTGCCTGTCCCTTCTGTTGTCATTTAACAGAACTATTTAGCCTGCTGAAAGGGGTTGTGTTCCGACCGCTGGTTGGTGGAGACATTTTGACTATATTCTGGACCTGCGTTGTCGCGTAATGCGTCATATGACGCACCGCGTTAGCGCATCCGGAAGTCATCCGGGGCGCGCAGCGCGTAACGTAAGCATAACAAGTCATGTGACTTGTTAATAAAACTTTTCATTGGTTCATTTTACTTTTCTTATTCTAATGATGAAAGGCTTGGTCATATGACCTAAAAATTACGCTTTTTATTACTTCCGAACATTATTTTTTCTTAAATATATGTTATAATGTTCCAGGCTAATGTACTTTCCCGGAAAATTTACAACTGTCCTGCAAGTAAAATATATTCTTTTTTCGAGAAAAAGAGCGTTTCTTCGTCCCATGACGGAGCCGTTGAGCAAAAGAGGGTCGACCTGCTGTCTTAGTCGCCGATACGCCTGAATATGAGATTCTTATCGATCACTTTATGTTGCAGGAGTAGAAAACACAACAGCCCTTGACCATTTATCTTTACTGCGTTCCTTCGTATTATACCTTTTACCCTTCATGTAATTGGTCTGCTTTATTTCACTTGCCTTTTAATGATTCTAAAACAGTGACTATTATTAAAAACTTTACCAATGTATATACTACTACCATGTTTTCTTTTAAAAACCTTTATTGTGAAAATTTCATTATACAAATACGAGCCTATAACCACGTGGGCCGGCCACGGAGCAAACTGTAATCGTATATGATGAGTAGACATTTACACTGTAGAGGAACGTAACGGGCGGGCCATTAGGTTGCAAGAACTAAGGTGTCTAACAGTTACGGAATCGGTGGACGTACATTTTATAATTAAAATACGACAGGGCCAGTTACAATAAAATTATCTAGATATACATTTGCGGGCAAGTACCATGGGTGACGTTAATTCGAACTTTCAATAGTACAGTAATCAATAACACATCAGAACTTAATATCAATAGGGTGTCGAAATATTCAATCAATTCTCGTCCCCGCCCGCCATGTGCTTCAAAACTGCATACGTATCTCGTGATTTCAAGGTTCTGCAACCAGTACACAACAAGGAGTTACGAGTCCCATTTATTCCGGCGCCATTTTGGGCGAGGACGGGCAGGTCCAGGATATAGTCAAAATGTCTCTACCAACCATCGACTATGATGATGTTCATATGCTGTATTTATTAGAGTAACACTCATCTGTCCACATGAAATTAATTTGCCACAATCTAAACATGTCATTTTAATCTTTCCAAAGTTCTTCTAAATATTTGGGACCGTTTCCCTTGCCTCTGATGCTGTCAGTGCCACTTCTTTGATGAATGTACTAGCAGGTCAGGGGTTCTCCTCCAAATCTCTCTTTTATGCAGCACTATAATTAATTGGTGCCACCTCTCCATATGACGATGCATGGTATAGTTACCATAACTATATTTTTTTTCGGTTCCTCTGGAGAGTTCATCGTGGCAGATGAAGCGTGTAACGTACCGGGCATTTACCTTTTTTTGCATGTACAGGAAAGGAAAAAAAAATCGAGCGTCCGAGTTCTAAGGTGTCCCAGGGCCATTTTAGTGGACCAGGCCCAAATCCAAAGAACAGGCCGCCATTTTGAGAGTCCTGTTGCAGCCGCCTGTCGCTGTAGCATCAAGAGCAGCCAAAACTCAGCTGAATGGCAACTGAAACGGTAAAGGGGCGCCCCACTACAGCAGACGGGCCTCCACCTAGGAAGGCCCGTTCACGCCGCCTCCCCCCCCCTTCGGGCACCCCACGCCGTTATTCGGAGCAGTATTGTAGGATGGCCACACCAGTGCGGCAACTTGCTAGACATCACCTCGGTGGTAACCGAATCTCAGCGCCTTGTGGTGTCTCCTCTTCAGAAAATATTCTTGCGCTACCTTTGCCCCATTCACACATCGGTCCGCTACTGACGCCATCTCACAGGCTAATGGGGCGCCCCATGCCGAGTTTCAGCATTGTAGGATGACCACACCAGTACAGCAACTTGCTAGACATCACCTCGGTGCTATCCATCTCAACGCCTAGTGGTATCTTCCATACAGAAAATATTGTTGCGCTGCTTTTGGCCCCATTCGCACATCGGTCCGCAACTGACACCATCTCACAGGCCAACAGGGCGCCCCACGCCGACTTTTACCATTGTAGGATGGCCACACCAGTGCCACAACTTGCTAGACACCACCTCGGTGCCATCCGAATCTTGGCATCTCAGCGCCTTGTGGTGTCTTCTAGTCAGAAAATATTGTTGCGCTGCCTTTGGCCCCATTCGCACATCGGTCCGCTACTGACGCCATCTCACAGGCCAACGGGGTGCCCCACGCCGACTTTCAACATTGTAGGATGGCCACACCAGTGCGGCAACTTACTAGACACCACCTCGGTGCCATCCGGATCTTGGCGCGTTGTGCTGCCTTCGGCCTATTCGCATATCGGTCCGCTACTGACGCAAACTCACAGGCCAACGGGGCACCCCACGCCGACTTTCAGCATTGTAGGATGGCCACACCAGTGCTGCAACTTGCTGGACACCACCTCGGTGCCATCCGGATCTTGGCGCGTTGTGTTGCCTTCGGCCTATTCGCACATCGGTCCGCTACTGACGCCGCCTCACGTGCCAACGTATTTTCTCCGCATTTTATACCCTATGCCGCATAACAGGTCATGTGACTTGTTTATAAAACTTTTCATTGGTTCATTTTACTTTTGCTTTCCTAATGATGGAAGGCTTGATCATATGACCTAAAAACAACACTTTTCATTGGATGAAAACTTTTTTTTTTTCCCAAACGATGAAAGCCCCACCTTGTTTCTGGATGTTTCAGACTGAAGCTGGCGTCAGCATGAGAGCACCACCATCTCGTAGCTCCGTCGTGGTCATTCCGCGAGCAATCATGGCAGCCGCTCCCCACCAGAAGCCTACAGGAGTCGGGGGCCCCCAAAACTTTTGATGAATCCTCAAGGCGGAGGGGACGCTTTCGAGAATGGGGTCCAAGACCTAGCAGACAAGCGTCCGATTTCCAAGGTGTCCCAGGGCCATTTCAGTGGACCAGGCCCAAAAAGGAAACAGCCTGCCGCCATTTTGAGAGTCCTGTGACAGCCGCCTATCGCTGCACCGCAAGAGTGGGCGCAACTCAGCTGAATTGCGGCTTTTGACACAGTGGACCAAAAGCGGACGGAATGGCAACTGAAACGGTAAAGGGGCGCCCCACTACAACAGACGAGACTCCACCTGGAGAGGCCCGTTCACGCCGCCTCCCCCGGGGCGCCCCACGCCGTTATTCGGAGCAGCATTGTAGGATACCAAAACCAGTGCGGCAACTTACTGGACATCACCTTGGTGCCATCGTTCTGCTGCCTTGGAACTATTCGCACAACAGTTTGCTACTGATGACCCACCCCCCGCGACGCCCCACCCCAGAAATCTGGACGTTGTGCTGCGTTGGGACTATTCGCACAGCCGACCGCTACTTCGTTGTTTTTCCCTAAAAATGTTTATATGTTATTACTGTTTTTGTTTTCTTGTATATATTTATAAGTTATTAAAGTTTTATAATCTTACTACTTTGTTGGAGTGCTATATATTTTTAATGTGACACATAATTGTAAAAACTTTGATGTACAAAGAGTCATCCCTGGAATCTTCCGCTTCAGGCTCGGTCCCCTCCCCAATCACAATACAGGATGGTTTTCAGATAATAGGAACGCGTCTGCTGTGACGGATCTCATCGAGTGTGGGCCTTGATCTACTATAACTCCTTTGAAGAGGGGTGATTCTTTACAGCTGGGGCCATAAACTACATCTGCAGGGCTAGCTGATACCCTAGGACCGGCCTGGACAATCGGACACAGAGGAAAAGGAGTGTCAGAGGGTGCGGTAGTGAATAGGGCGAAAGGGAGGTGTCGGGCGGGCACAGGGTGTGATTCTCAGGGAAGAGCAGCGCAGATGGGGGGTGGTTTATTACCCATGCATAAGACAGAGAGCGGGGGTGACCACTGCCTGGGGGAGATGCTTGCGAGGGTGGGGAGCCATGCTAAGGATCGACAGCGTGCACAGAGTGGGTCTGGTCAAGGCATCTAAAATGACTGCTGTGCACGACAAAAGTGTGGCATTTGAAAAAAGGCAAGATGGCGCAGACAATGTTTTTCAACACTTCCTGATTTCCTTCGAATCGAACGTTAACAGACGTTGGGGCATATTACCAAAGTTAAGCGAAATTTATCCCTAACGATGCTTAGCAACGATTTTTTTACCGCTAAACATCGTCAGAAATTATCGCAGATAAACCTTGCTATTATCAAGGTTTATCGCAAATACGATAAAAAACGACCGCAATGCATTAATATCGCTGAAAACTCAGCGATATTCATGCATTACCGAGCTAATGCTCTTAGCCATGTTATCCACCTCCCATTGGATAACATGGCTAAGAACTGCTCAGGGCAGGTGCTAGCTTTTGGAGATATTCGCGCTTATCGCGAATATTTCCAAAAGTTGATAATAGGAGATAGCGATGTTAGCGACTGTTTCCAGTCGCTAACATCTTGACATGCCCACTTTGCATGTCATTAGTGATAAATATCACTCACATGCAAAGTGGGGCCCAAGATGGTCGCTATCTCCTACTAGCCGTCGCTAACTGGTGTTAGCAACAGCTAGGTAATACAGATATAATTTTATCTCCGCGAAGCGGAGCGCTGTTACAGATATATATCTTGTTTTTGAACGTTAATTTCTCAAAATCCACTGAAGCACATATATTGAGACCTAGCAAAGGCACATCGAGCTACCAGTCCCTACAATTTTGCCAAGTTTCGTGCAAATCCATTCAGCCGTTCGATTATTATTATTATTTATTTTTTTGCCCCGCGGGGCCATTTTAAAACCTCCACATCAAACCTAAGAGGTCAAGGAGGATCTACTATGCCCCCTTATGGTCATTTGCCCCTTCGCTTTAGCCTCCTCTTGTCTCTCGATCCTACCGAGAGACAAGATGGCGGCCGCTACGGACTGTTTGCAATGTTTACAGACGCCGGAGAACCAATCAGCTTCGCAAACCTCCGTTACGCGAAGCGGAGCGCTGTTACAGATATATATCTTTTTTTGAACGTTAATTTCTCAAAATCCACTGGAGCACATATATTGAGACCTAGCAAAGGCACATCGGGCTACCAGTCCCTAATATTTTACCAAGTTTCGTGCAAATCCATTCAGCCGTTCGATTATTATTATTTTTTTTTTTTTTTGCCCCGCGGGGCCCTTTTAAAACCTCCACATCAAACCTAGGGGGTCAGCGAGGATCTACTATGCCCCCTTATGGTCATTTGCCCCTTCGCTTTGGCCTCCTCTTGTCTCTCGATCCTACCGAGAGACAAGATGGCGGCCGCTACGGACTGTTTGGAATGTTCACAGACGCCGGAGAACCAATCAGCTTCGCTTCACAAAGCTCCGTACCGCGAAAAGTCCGCGAACCGGAGCGCTGCCCGGTCCGCTGTTACAGATATATATCTTTTTTTGAACGTTAATTTCTCAAAATCCACTGAAGCACATATATTGAGACCTAGCAAAGGCACATCGGGCTACCAGTCCCTACAATTTTGCCAAGTTTCGTGCAAATCCATTCAGCCGTTCGGGCTAAAAGTGAGGCCAACCGCCCTATGGAAAACTCAATGTTAAAAACACGTTTTGGGACCCCCCTTTTTTCTCAGCCCCCCCTTGACGAACCCCCCCAAATTTTCAAGGGCTGCTCAGAAACAAAATGTGCCATTTTCCTGAAAATTTCAGCCAATTCCGTCCACAAACGCCAAAGTTATTAGACATAGAATTTTCAAAAATCCCATAGAGAAAAAATCCTAACTATATATACCTACTGGCGACCGCCAGTAGGTAATAAAATATTATATATGCAATATATTGAATATTAATTTTAACAAAATAAATTACATTTAATATATTTTATTTTAAGAGTTTTATATAGCGCTGGCTAGACCCGGAGGTATCAGAGCGCTTTACATGAGGTTCCACAAAATTACAAGATTACATCAGTTCCAATTTACATCAGTTGCTAGACAAACAATTACAAGAGCATATAAGACAAGATAATTGAAGTGTAGAGGGAAAGGGGGTAAGGGTAAAGGGGTAGGAGGGAGATACGGCAGAAAGACCAAGGAAAGTCTGCCCAAAGTCAGGCTAGGTAGGTGACAGTCGAGGGGGCAAGTCCCAAAACCCATCTCCTCTATAGTTATCAGGTAGCTCCACCGGCAATTGGCCAAATAGCTAGGTCTCAGTAGGAAAAACATTTAAAGAACATGGAGGGCAAAACAAATGGAGCGTAGAGGGGTCGGGGGCAGGAAAGGTGATAGAGGGAGCATAGGGGAAGAGACGAAATGAAGTCTGTCTAAAGGCCGACTGGGTCCGTGACGACCGAGGAGGGAGTCCATGGCCCATCTCCCCTATAGCTAAACCAGGTAGCTCTATCGGGCATCAGACAAAATAGTTTAGTCTCAATACATTGAGAGAGGAGAGAAGGAGAGAAATAAATAGAGGGAGGATGAGGGAAGAGAAGACAGGAGAGACGAAAGGAAGTCTGGCTAAAGACCGACTGGGTAGGTGACGTCCAAGGAGGGAATCCCCGACCTGTCTCCCCTACAGCTAAACCAGGTAGCTCCATCGGGCATCAGACAAAATAGCTAGATCTCAAGTGACGAGGGAAAATTCACAGATAAACAGGGTGGGGACTAAGGGCCAGGACAGGTGAGGGCAGAGCTCAGTAGCAGGAAAGTGGAGAGGAGTAGAGCGGGGAGGGGTAGGAGGTAGGTAGTTCAGTAAAAGTTCCCATGGATCTGCTTCGCAATCATTCATAAAGCAGGTCCGTTCCTTCTCAGGCGCCATCTTGAGGCTAAAATGCCGGGTGAGATTTTCGCCAGTACCCTTGTGTTGCTACGACCGGTTCGAAGGGCGGCCACAGCGTCAGACGCTCCTGACCGTCCGATGTCCGGAGATGGGGAATGAAGTGCCTCACTTAGTTGATGGAAGCGGGGTTCCAGCGGAACAGAGGTTCTGAGCAGCCAAGTTGGATCCTGGCTCCTCCACCTCTCCCCTGAGGAGAAACCCCAGAATGCAGCCCTGAAACATGGCCCTGATATTTATGGTTAGGCGTCCCTCAGTTAAATATACTGGCAGAGGAAGGAAACAAGCAAAACCTTACTGAGCCTTCCGGTGTGCGAGGCACCCAAATGGTGGTATTGCGTGGCTCGGTGGTGTGGCAGGAGAGACTAGTGGCAATGGTGTCCCAGGCGCTATTAGAAACTTCTGTTGTTGTGTCAATCTTGTAGTAGGATGGTGGTCTGAAGACAGGAGTGTTGGCGCTAATTTGCTTCTATGGTTATTTAGATTACTAGTTTTGGTGTATATTTAACCATATATATAAGTGCATGAAAAACTTTGCCCCATCCAAGATGGCCACCACGAAGCTCCAATCTAGGGAGTAGTCCTATACCTCATTCCCTGTCCCAATCTTCTCTTTTGCGTGATCCTATGTATGTTTCTATTCTCACCTCGCAGAGATGCTTTGATTTGTAGTCTCTTGTCTCTTTCCCAACTTAAGTGATGAGGGGGTAGTCCTATCTCTGTTTAAGTTGTTTGGCCATTTAGCAGAAAAGGCCCTAGTGAGGTTTAAGAAGAAGCCTGAAATGGTGACATTTCACTGCCCATCTGCTGAACCAAAACAACCATTATGCACAAAAAATAAATGTGTTTAAAATGTCAGGTTTCCCTGCCCTGGAGCTTGCTAGTGGAGGAAACAATGAGAGAGTATGAGCGCTTCGCACACAATGTCCCCCTGCTGCGGTGAAGACCAACTGGCGAACTGCGCTTCCCTTTCGATCCCCGAGCATATTCACAAATAGTGCACGGTCAGTATGACCTCCGTATAACAAGTTACATGCCCCAGGGGTAACGCAGGGTAAAATACACAACTGTATAAGAGGGGCTACACTGCCCAATTATTAGTTGTGGTACGTCGTGCTTATAATGTGTCTCACCCCACAAATACTTTGGTCTCTGTAGTCGCGCTGGCACTGCATTTCCTGCACTTATCTCTGCGGGTCTTGCGGCCCCCGAAAAGCTGGTTCTGTGGTCTTCAGAATACCGCTCGAATGCCTGAATCCGCTCTCCTCACCACGTTCTCGAGCTGGGTGTGCCACCTCCACAACACCAGCTCGCAGCGCAGACCCGCGACCCTCCGCAGCTCACCTCAGCACACCTCCATCTATATTTCTGCGGCGCAGGTGATCCACGCCACAAAGTCTTGCGGCGGCCCATGCAGTCCGCTTACTCTGTCCCTATCTAGCGCGGCTAACTTCCAATCTGGATTTCGCTGCTGTGGGCCGCTCCTCACCTCGCACCCGCAGATCAGCAGCACAGCGCCGGTTCGGCTCCAAATTCAATCCGATCAAGCCTCCAACGTTCC
Source organism: Lissotriton helveticus (assembly GCF_964261635.1). Taxonomy (NCBI): domain Eukaryota; kingdom Metazoa; phylum Chordata; class Amphibia; order Caudata; family Salamandridae; genus Lissotriton; species Lissotriton helveticus. The sequence continues at coordinate 1,630,589,162 of NC_136061.1, read as the reverse complement.
GATGCCAAACAAGGGTCTTGGGTGTTAGTTTTTTGGCGGATAGATGCCGTAGCACAACTAGGTTGCGGCCATTACCCAGGCAAAAACAAATATAACAAAGAAACCTAATTAAAAAAGATAAACACACAAACATAATAATGTGTGCTTATATACTTACTTTAAAATCATTATTAAACTATGATATTTAATTTATTTTAAAACTTTAAATTATATAAAAATAAAATATATCTATAGATCAATAATTTAAAATATAAAAAAATCTATAATAAATTAAAACATTAAACTATTAAAAAATACGTAACCTTAAATTTCACTATGCAATCAGTGCAACAGTAGGTAAAGTATTGGATAGCAAAATAAGTACATTTACTATTCCAACTTCAGTGAGTGCAACAGTAGGGAAAATGTTGGAAAGCGGAGAGGTAACAATTACTATTCTCACTCCAGTGAGAGAAACAGTAGGGGAAGTGTAGGATAGCGGAAGGGAACAACATTACTATTCCTACTTCAAAGAATGTAACAGTAGGGAAAGTGTTGGAGAGCGGAGGAGTAAAAATTGCTATTCCCACTCTAAGGAGTGCAACAGTGGGAAAGTATTGGATAGCCGAGGAGTAACAATTACTATTCCCACTCCAAAGAGTGCAACAGTAGGGAAAGTGTTGGATAGAGGAGGGGTAAAAATTACTATTCCCACACCAGTGAGAGCAACAGTAGGTAAAGTGTTGGATAGCTGAGGGGAAAAAATGACTACTCCCATTCCAAAGAGTGCAACAGTAGGGAAAGTGTTGGATAGCAGAGGGATAAAAATTAGTATTCCCACTCCACTGAATGCATCGGTAGAATAACTGTTAAATAGCGAAAGGATAAAAAAGTGTATTCCCGCTTCTGTGAATGCAACAGTAGGGAAAGTGTTGGATAGTGGAGAGGTACAAATTACTATTCCCACTCCATTCATTGAGTGCAACAGTAGAGAAAGTGTTGGATAGTGAAGGGGTAAAAATTACTATTCCCACTCCAGTGAGCGCAACAATGTTGGGGTAAAAATTCGAGTTGGGGTAAAAAATTAATATTCCCACTCCAGCGAGCGCAAAAGTAGAGAAAGAGTTGGATAGCGGAGGGGGAAAAATTACTATTCCAACCCCAGTTAGTGCACCAGTAGGGAAAGTGTGGGATAGCGGAAGGGTAAGAATTACTATTCCCACTCCAGTGAGCGCAATAGTAGGGAAAGTGCTTGATAGAGGAGGGGTAAAAATTACTACTACTACTCCAGTGAGTGCAACAGTAAGGAAAGTGCTGAATAGCGGTGAGGTAAAAATAACTATTCCCTCTTCAGTGCGTGCAACATTAGGGAAAGGATTCGCTATGGAAGAGAATAAAATTACTATTCACACTCAAACAGTTAAAACAAATTTCTTTTGACATTTTATAGAAAAATTATACTAATAAATAAACAATATTTAGAAATGCAAAATTAAATATATTAAATATTATAATATTATTGACATAGAAAAAAAACACACATAATATATAAGATAAAATAAAATATAAATGCATTAAAAAACTTGTTTTAAACTAAAATATATTTACAAACAAATACAATAATTAATACATACATGCATTCATTATATGTCCTACCCTATAACACCACACCAATAACAAAACACTTCAATGTTTTAATTAATTTCCCCCCAAAATTACCATAATTAATAACCAATTTAAAAAATAGTATTAATAAAGAAACCAATAAACATTCATTCATTAATTGACTACACACACTTTAACACTATGACATCCACAACACACACCTAAATTAAACTCTAAAATAATAAAACACAATTAAAACGTATTTATAAATGAAAAACTATTACTATTAACAACTAGTAATAAAGCAATTGTAATGTATTTAATACCCACCCTTTACCCCTTTAAAAGTAAAATCAACATACAAAAAAATAAACAATGACCTAAAATACATATCAAACAATTAACCTTAATTAAAAATGATATATTAATTAACTAAACACAAATTGCTTCCCACACTTTACTCCTATAAACTCCAAAACACACACCTAAAATGAATTACACGATTACCATAATTAATTGCAAATTAATTAATTAAAATTAATAAATATCCAATTATTAATTCATCAATAAAAATCGATTACTTCCCACCCTTAACACCTATAATCACCACAACACACACCTAACATTATTTACACAATTACCATAATTAATTAGCCATTAATTAATTAAATTTAATTTTAATATTAAATTATTATTTCAATTGAAAATAAATGCCTTCCCACCCTTTACAACTATAAACACCACAACACACACCTAGAATTATTTACACAATTACCATAATTAATTACTAATTAATTAATTAAAATTAATTAACATCCAAATAATAATTATTCAATTAAAATACATTTCTTCCCACCCTTAACAACTATTAACACCACAACACATGCATAAAATGAATTACAGAATTATCATAATGGATTACCAATTAATTAATTGAAATTGATTAACAACCAATTATTTAATAATAAATGAATTTACACATTTAACTCCATAACATCACAATTAAACAAATATTAATAAATAAAAAATAATCAATACATTTAATCTAATTAAATTGCTTCCCACCCTATTCCCCTACAAACCCATAACATGCTACAGAACTAAAAACGCAAAATTCAAATAAAATAAGAATAAAATAAGAAATGAATAACTACTAAAAATGTAACACATATAGTAAAAATACAAACAATTATTAAACAAATAAATATACAACACATACATATAAAATATATACTAAAATACATAACATTAATAAACAAACAATATTTTTAACAATGATATTTTTGCAAATGATATTAAACACTTCAATATTTTCAAAATTGATATTACTTATCTTAAGTCGATAATATTGACCACAATATTCTTGCTGTTGATATTTCTGACCCACGATATTTGCAACTCAATATTTGTGGAACTCAATATTTGTGATTCGATATTCTGTCTCTGTTCCACACTACACATAGCGTAAAATATGGGACAGTGTGCATGTGATAAATGTGTTTGTGCTGGTAGTGTGTGTAGTACTGAACAGTGTGTGCGGACTGTATGCAAGTGCTGCATTTGAGTATGCTGGTAAGTGCATAATACATGAGATTACAGTACTGGACACTAAATGTGCTGTGAGTATACACTGAGTGCAGAAGTGCCTGCACTGCTACATAAAATAGAGGACCATGGGTTCCTTTATTCCTGCCTGGGGAAAATATGAGAAGTAAAGGAATCCCACGGGACCAAGTTCAACCGTCCTGCAAAGCTGCTAGCTTGGTGGGACATGCACTGGAGGATGGGAGAGCCATTCTGCCTCTGTGCTTTCCTAGTTGTTTTTGATTTAGTGATAGATCACAAGGAATGGGACTGAACACAGCTCAGGAAGAGAGAGAGATTGGACTGAACAGGGGATCAAAAAGAGTGGAGCAGAGGGCTTAGGATCAACCTTTTAATGCACATATGACTGTGACTGGCATCCAGGAGCGCACCCTATTAACTCATAAAAATCCTGTGTGGGATTAATCATCTCTGGAGTTCTGCTTGCAGTGAAAGACATCCTTCAGGAGAAAGGAGAAAGGGGAGACATATCAAGTTCAAATAAGTAGAACCCCAACATGCAACTTCTAATACTCTGACACAAAATTACTTTTTGTGTGTAGAACGGAACTAAAAGCAGGGGAGTTTGGGAGAGGGGGAGTTTGGAATCCCAAACTTTGTCATAGGCTGAGCAGCAAGCTGGGTTGCATGAGGAGGGAAAGCTCTGCAAAACTTCTGCAAAACTTCTGCCTGTGACCAGGACTAGGTGCCCAGCCTACTCGTCTCCCTGCTGAGTGAGGGGACATAATAGGGAAGTCTGGACATGAGTGACTCCCGAGCAAGGTGTAAGGAACTATGCCCCTCCCACCAATTGGGCCATTGCATGTGTGCTGGATGGTGTCTGAAATACTGGATCCTAGGAGGGGTTGCTCTAGACACTGAAGGCGGAGGTCCAGGTTGTCGGACATGACCTTGGAGCAGCCGCTGAAAGCAAGATGGGATGAGCCTGCACACTATGGATTGCACTGAAGCAGACACGCTACAGCACGAATACCATCCCCAATTCCCCAGGAAAGTAACCCAGATGTACCCTCTGTTCACTAGAGCCGCAGGAAGTCCGATCGTCAGGACAACTGGTAAGCGTGTCTTGAGAGAGAGAGAGCCCGACTGAGCATGCCATATGCTTCTGTGTGTGATTGTGTGCAGCCCGACTTTGTAGATCCAGACCAAGACTGTGCTGCACCAGTGACAGGCTTTGTAGAGCCAGAGCAGGAAAACTGGGAACTGTGTGTCTTTAGGGACCCTGGGGACATTCTACATTTGCCTCCACAGCACCATTGAAAGAAAGGTACTACTCCTTGCAAACTGATTACAAAAGTGGAGAACTTTTGAGTATGATCTAATAGTTTACATTCCATGGATGCGGTCATAACTGAAAGTTGAATAACAGAAAATCCGTTATAATAGGGTTGGGAAGGCATGCAGTGGCCTGACAACTACAAGTGCCCAACCTCAAGGGGAATATGTGTCATTGCTGAATGTTGAATAGCTTTGCATGCCTACATTTTTAAATACAATACTCAATATGTAAAAATCAAGTATTTGACTGGAAATATCTGTTTTGTATGCAATGCATGCCCATTGACTTATGAGTCCTGTTTACTGTATCTACCCTTCCGTCCAAGGGAAGCTTGATTGTACGTGCTATACTACCCAGCTGAGAGTCAGGCACCAAAGTGGTGCCTGATCCAGTTAAGCAGGAACTATAGTAGGGTGCCCCCCCCCCGTATAATAGGAGTGCAAGGTCTCCTCCACCTTGGTTGGGCACAGTAACCCTTGCTTGGCTCATCACCTTCAGACATCTGGGTGTGTGGACATTACTCCTATACCGATCAGTTGAATATTCATTGATTATGTCTGCAAAATCAATAATTTGCATGTGTGGTGCATGAGCCTACACAGAGTGAGAGAGGTGAAAACACATCACTTTTGTGATGGTAGTTCTTCCTTACATCTATGCAAAAAAAATCCATTAAATAGCCTTCCTAGCCCTATGTGCCAAATATCCCTCTGTTGATGCAATGTGTTATTTATTGTCAAAACACTGTAAAATAAGATGTGCGTGTTTTCAAACATAGTATGCAGGGTATCTAAACTAATGTATACCAATACACGTGCATGGAAAATATCAAGGTATTCAGTGTATCAACTTATTTGTGAGTCCTCTGCACAGAATATAGCAAGATGCGTAGTGTATTATTTGAATTGCAAGGCCCCTGTGTGCAAGGTGCGTAGTGTAAAAAGATGCCTTGCGATGCCCTTGCGTGGGCAAATACCAGGGTGTGTAATGTTAAACATGTTTTGCGTGGTTCTTGTGTCTGTTGTACATGACACAACATAAGAAAAATTGGGTAGAAACCCCCAGTAAATGACACAATGGGTGTGGCACCATACCAGGAAGAATATGATATTTAGTTTCACTTTCTCTTACTTTTTGGTGGTTGCTTGTTCTATCTGGAAATGTTTAGAGCTTTTGGAGAGGAGAGCGTTGTGTAGTGTTTTGATTGCCAATTGTGTCCAGTTTGTCAAACTTTTGTCAAATAGTGTTGGTTGTGTCTCATTTTTCTGTCTATAAGTGTGTAATGTTGTGCCATTTGAAAATGATTTGTATGTTTGTGGGATTTTAGGGGTTTGGTCATAAAAGCTGAGTTCTGGGGGGTTGGGGTAGGTGTGTTTTTGGGAGGGTTAGGTATTATTTGTGGGGGGTTATGTCTGGGAAGGGTAGAGGGAGAAACTTTGAGGAGAGGGTGGTAGGAACCTCAATCTGGCTCATTGTCCACTACCTCCCTCAAATGCTTAGGGCTCAAGGCAGAGTGAGCCAGGGGTACAGCCTGGAGGAGAGACGTTGGCGGTGTGAGCGTGTGCGCAAAGGATTGGCAGGTGTGACCAGCCACGGCCGGTGGTAAGTGTAACTGTAGGGCGGTGACGTAGGGAGGAGGAGGAGGGGCAGGGTGGGGTGTTGTAATGTATGGATTACGGACTTTAACAGGTAAGTAAACATATAAATAAATAAAACGAATTTCGTGGTGCGCACTGCATCGCATTTGGTGATGCAGTGCACACAACGAAATTCGTTTTATTTATTTATATGTTTACTTACCTGTTAAAGTCCGTAATCCATACATTACAACCCCCCACCCTGACCCTCCCCCTCCCTACGTCACCGCCCTGCAGTTACACTTACCACCGGCCGTGGCTGGGTGTGATTTCTGTGGAGCGGAGCATACATCAGATGCAGCACGGATGGACCAATGCAGTTACAGGGGAAGCATACCTTCTGGACCTCCTTGGCCTGGAAACTGGTGGACCTTCAGGTATGTATGAGATCATTCTCATAATCACACGATTACATATTGTGGGGCCCCACTGTGAGTGCTGGCGCAGCGCGGTGACGCTGCGCTGGACAGAGGGACTCCGGACACCTTGCTGCTTCTCCGCGTGGTCCGGACTAACCCCGAGACCACGCCTCCTTTATTTTATAGTACGCGCGGACGCCACGTACCACGTCCGCGCTGGCGCACGACTACGTGCGTGGACACTAGACTGCGCAAGGCAGTCTTGGACATTACACTCCTTTCCACCTTTATTGAAAAAAAAACAATATGCAAACTGAGAGTCAATGGTGAACATGTGGAAAAACAAACAAAGTGGCCGGCAGGCCTGTTACCAGTCTGACGCTCATGGTGCACAGTCTCAGTCCACAGCAAAGTCCGCCAGCTGTGATGAGGGGGCTGGATTTCTTCTTAGCCCATAGCCAGCGGCCTCACCTCGAAACAGTGTTCTCCTCGGGGTGACCTGCCGGGCTGGGGTTGGAGACAGCTCATCCCCGGAGGGACACCGACTGGCTATGCCGGGCCTCTCAGACTCTGGCGAGCTCGCCTCTGGCTGGTCTGCTGCGTCGTTGTACCCGCTCACCGGGGATCTGGTGCTTGGAGTCGTTGGGCTTGGTGTTGCTCTGTCCGGGTCTCTGCTGGGCATGCCGTTGGGCGGGACTGCAGCCCGCTTGAAGAAGGACACGTTGCGGGTGACGGTTTCTCCGTCGCGTTGAGCCGTTACCATCGTGCCTGTCCTGCGGGTGACAGTCCAGGGCCTGGGTTCGAACGGGAGCCTGAATTTGCTTCCGGGATATCGGTCTCGCACGTATACTCGATCTCTTTCTCCAATGTATGATTCCTTTGCTCGGCGTCGGAAGCTCGCCTACTCGTTTGATCGCTTTCTGTTGAGCAAAGTCTGCTGAGGGTTTGCTTCCGTCGGGGTCCAGGTGTGGTGGTGGGGGATCGTGTCTCGGACAATTCGCCCCATGGCGGCTGGCCCTGGGGCCGCTGTAGTGGTACGGTGGGGTGTCAGCCTGTACTCCCTCAGGAACGTGTAGATGGCTTTCTCCAGGGGTGTCTCCTCTGCATGAGCAATCCGAATCACTTTATTGAGGGTCCTCATGAAGCGTTCTACCTCCCCGTTGGCTTGTGGCCACCTGGGGGTGACCTTCCTGTGCTGGATGCCCCACTCCTGGAGATAGTCCGCAAATTCTTGGCTTTGGAATGGCGGCCCGTTGTCGGTCTTGACCAGGTCGAATATGCCATGGGTGGCGATGAGTTTCTCGAACTTCGTCGTTACTTCCTTGGCTGTGAGTGTGGGTATTATCTCCACCTCGGGGTATTTGGTCAGGTCATCAATGACAACGAGCATGTACCGCCCGTCCGGGAGGTGTCCAAAATCGGCGCTCACTCGTTCCCAGGGTCTCTCGGGGTTCTCCTCGGTGATTACCGGCGGTGGCGGTTCGGGTGGACCTGCGGCCTGGCACCAGTGGCACTCCTTGACCATTTGTTCGACCTTCATGTCCAGGTCCGGGAACCACACTTTGGCTCTGAGTCTACTTTTTGTCTTCACCACTCCCTGGTGGCCGCGGTGTGCCAATTCGATTACTTGTTGAGTCAGGCTCGCCGGCATCACAATCCGTGGTCCTCTAAGTACGCACCCTTGACTGTCTACTGACAGTTCGTCCTTTACCCTGCAGAGGGTCTCTAGGGCTCGCTTGGCTTCCGGTGTCCTCTGACTCAGCGAGGCCTGGAGTGTTCTCCAGTCGTTGTCTCTCAGGGCAGTGTTCACTAGCTGCAAGACTTCATCCTTGCGGGTTGCGTCCACAATCATGTCAAGGTTCATGGGCAGCGGGCGTGATCTTTCGAGGATAACTTGTACATACTCTTCTGTCTCTTCGGCATCTTCTCTCTCTCGGGTGGTTGCCGCTCGGGGGTGCCGTGAGAGGTAGTCGGCCGGATTGGACGCACCGGGCTTAAATTCCAGTTTGTAGTCATACTCTTGGAGTTGTAGAATCCACTTCTCGATTCTCGGGGGAGGCTTCGAGACTGACCCTCGGAACAGGGGGAGTAGGGGCTTGTGATCCGTGGAAACAGTGAACGGATGTCCATAGACGTAAACGTGGAAGTGCCTGCAGGCCCAGTGGATCGCAATGGCCTCCCTCTCAATCTGAGAGTAGCGTTGTTCCGTTTCTGTCAGGGACCTGCTGGCGTAGGCTATGGGTGCCCAGTCTTCACCGTTTTGGCTTTGTGTCAGCACTGCTCCGAGTCCATAGGGACTGGCGTCCACTGCTACGTTCGTCGCCTTGGAAGGGTCAAAGTACGACAGGGTCGTGTTGGCTGACAGGGCTGCCTTGGTGTTCTGAAACGCCTGCTCCTGTTCTTCCCCCCACTGCCATGGGGTGGTGGACTTGGTGAGCTCCCTTAGTGGCCTGGTGAGATTGGATAGGTCGGGGATGAATCGCCCGCAGAAGTTTACCATCCCGAGGAAACTTCGAACTTCTGATGTGTTGTTCGGCGCTGGGGCTGTTTGCACGTCCTTCACTTTTTCAGGGTCAGGGGCTACTCCCTTGTCGGAGAACGTGTACCCAAAGAAGCTGATGGTGTTCTGCAGGAACTGACACTTCTCTCTGTGTAGGGTAAGGCCTGAGTCTTTGATCCTTTGTAGCACGCTTCTGAGCCTTCTGTGGTGCTCTTCTACTGTATCGGCGTATAGCAGCAAGTCGTCGCTGACATTTAGGACGCCTGTGATCCCACTCAATACTTCTCGAATCGTGTTTTGGAAGACCTCTGCAGCGCTTGATATTCCAAAATTGAGTCGCCGATAGCGCCGGAGGCCAACGTGAGTGGAGAAAGTGGTGATGTACCTGGAGTCCGGGTGCAGAGGTAGCTGGTGGTATCCTGATCTCAGGTCCATCTTGGAGAACCACTTCGCTCCGTTTAACTCTCCTAGAATGTCGTCTATGGTAGGCGTCAGGTGTCTTTCTCTCTTCACCGCTGCGTTGGGGAGGCGCATGTCGACGCAGATGCGGACCTGTCCTGGTTGTTTGGGCTTCCGCGCTACCACAATCGGCGACACCCAGGGGGTGGGCCCACTGACCTTCTCGATTATCCCCTGTTTTTCAAGGGTCTCCAACTCCTGTTCCACTTTCTTTCTTAGGTGAAATGCTATCCGTCGATGACGGAGGGCTACTGGCTGTATGGATTTGTCAATGTGTAGAGAGACTTCTTTGCCTCGGAGGCATCCAATACCTTTGAATGTGTCTTCGAATTCTTCCAGGATTGTGTCTAGCTCTTCTTCCCAGACGGCCATGGCAAACGAGATGAGGTGTAGGTCTTCAGCTGCTTGGCCACTCAGGAGCATTCCGCTACCTTCTTTGGTCACGTAGATGGTGGCTGGCGTCCTCAGTTCTTGGTGCTGTATGTCTGTCTGGAAGCACCCTATTAACGGTATTGGTGTCTTTTGTCCATAGGCGAAGACTCTGATCTTGGCTGGTTTCAGGAGTGGTTTGTCTCGCAGTTGGTTGTAGACGTTTGCCGCCATCAGCTCTATCGAGGCCCCTGTGTCAATGGTCGCTCTCACTTCTTGGTTTAGTACCTTTATCCTGCACTTTGGGAGTCGCCGTTTTTTCCTCAAAGGCTGATCTATGGCGAACACATAGTGCACCGGATAGTTGTGAGCGTCATCGTCCATATCTTCGCTCTCAGGGTCTTCCCTTATGGCATGGGCGGCTTCAGGTTTGGGTTTAGATGATCTGCACACCGATGCGAAATGGTTCATGCGCCCGCATGACCCGCACTTCCTCCCCCGTGCCGGGCAGTCTTGTGCTCTATGTGGTGCGCCCCCGCAATATCCGCACTCTTTCCGGCGTTCTGGCGTTCTTCCTCTCCCCGCCGGGCGTTGCTTCGGTCTCACCACGTTGACGTGCTCTGCCACGTGAACTTGCTCTGCCTTTGCTGGTCTGTGAAGCGCTGCCTCCATGTGCGACGCCCTTGCGTGGGATAATTCCTTTGAACGGCCTAGCTTTAGAATGTCGGCCAGGGGCTTGCCGTCCTCCTGGAGGATCTTTACCCTCAGGTCAGAGGAGTAGCAGTTCTGGATAATCTGGCCGCGGATTTCTTCTTGTTCATCCTGGAATCCGCACGTGCTCGCGAGTTCCTTCAGGCGACCATGGAAGGCATCGAGGGATTCATCCGCTTCCTGACGCGCTTGCCTGAAGATGAAGCGCTCGTAGTCCTTACTCTGCATCGGCTCAAAATGGGCATTGAGCGCGTTGAGGAGCGTGGCATATGTTCGAGGGGTGGCCTCTACCAGGGTTTTGTATATCCTGTAGATATCTTTTCCTCCCAGGTGCAAGAGGAGCGCCCTGCGTCGGTCGCGCCCCGTTCCTGCTCCTTCAAAGTAGAACTGGAGCCTCTCAACCCAGTCTTTCCAGCGAGGGGCCAGGGATGCTGGGGCCCCGTCAACAACAAAAGGCTCGATTGGGGGGATGGACGCCATGATGACGCAGTGCGACTAGCCTCCGCTTCACTGGCACGTGGGGCGAGGGTTGTGTGAATCCTCTGCCTCCTAGGCGCGGATCTCGAGCCAGGTGAGTAATGCCAGGTGAGAAGTCAAGTCAGTGGCCAGAAGAGGGCAGTATGCTGGAGCCCTGGCTGCACTGCTTGGGATTGCGCGGGGGAGGGGCTCATAGGAGTAGCTGTGGCCCTGAGCAGATGCACGGCGCCGGTACCTCGGGTTGATCAAGTCCTGCTCCCATCACGTGCCAGAGCTGAAAGCACTCGAATTGTCCCCTGGGAGGCAGAAAGCACTGAGGCCAGCCTGCGCCGTCGAGGAGATGCAGGGCCGGCCGCTCCGCACTCGGCAGACACACGTGTTGTCCCAGGAGGTCGGGGACGCCTGGGCGCACCGGCGGTGCAGGCGAGATAGCCTTTCCTCACGCAGCGTGGGCACTCTTCGCCCTCGTCGCCATTGTGGGGCCCCCCTGTGAGTGCTGGCGCAGCGCGGTGACGCTGCGCTGGACAGAGGGACTCCGGACACCTTGCTGCTTCTCCGCGTGGTCCGGACTAACCCCGAGACCACGCCTCCTTTATTTTATAGTACGCGCGGACGCCACGTACCACGTCCGCGCTGGCGCACGACTACGTGCGTGGACACTAGACTGCGCAAGGCAGTCTTGGACATTACACATATGTCAAACAAAACAGTTTCATTTATCATATGGCATGCTCACATATAACAATGTTGAATTAACTGATGGTAACAGTGAGCCAGTGGTTTACTCCAGGGGGTGTTGTGTTCCTTGTGCCCAGGGGGTATTAAGAATATGTATGGCATCGTGCTAATAAGCCGTTCCACAAGCCTATTACAGGAAGTGGCGCAGACGCTTGCAGAACCCCTCATGCAGACATCATTGGGCATGTATTATTTATGGTTTAACGTTTGACTAGCCCCATGCAAGCTGCTCGAGGCTCATGAAAGAAATATTTGTGTATCATTAAGTCAGGCGAAGTTAGCCTTGCATGACCCTCCGTGACTTGATAAATCTTTGACAAGGCTGTGCAAATTGCTGCTGGGTGTTACTCTGAGACAGGTAGCCGTTCAAAGGGTGGGCCCTGGGCATTCACACTCATACACAAATCGATTTTGACACCTTCAAACATTTATTCCTAGTGGTAAACCAGGGAATGCATGAAAATGCTACTGCTCCCCTCTTCAGGAAGAATAATGAAGATAAATGCATTAATTCCTTCTCGTTTTTTCATCCCTCTTCAGCACACATATAGAGAGATTTAGAGAGATGGAAATGCCGCTGACAATTGCTGAAGTGCAGGAAGGTGTCCCGTCATGCGCAAAAGAAATCCAGCCTTGGACCATGATGCACAATATGCATACTTTAGCGCAAGCCCGTCAAAAGGGCGCCAGCACTAGGAAACGACATGAGGTGGTTAAAAAGTTTGCTCTGCCAGAGCATTTCGAAGAGTCTTGCCTAGAAAAACTTCAGCAAACTGCAGCTTGGTGGAGTTTTTCCAAGTGTTAGAACACCTCCTAGCAAGATTTGTCAATGCGGGCAGTTGCAGCGGGGTTACTACTGTTCACGTTAAGAAAGCTGCCGCTTGCAATGACAAAGCTGTTGCTCGGGTAGAAATTTACTCGAGCGGCAGCAAAGAAGAAGCTCCCTCTGGTGCACCTAATGGTGCCATTCATGCTGCCATAACATAGCGGAACAGGCTCCTGCACTAAAAGTCAGCGCGAGCAGCACAACATCAACAAATTCTGCCGCTCATGGAACTCCGAGGAATCTCGCTGTATTTTCAGGTAACAGCGGAATTCCACAGAATGAAACTCCGCAAGTTTTGCCCATCCCTAGGAAAGCCATAAATCCAATGCTTTATTTGAAATACAGTGCCTTTCAGCCTTTTTCCTTTCACTCAGGGCACTCCTGCAAGGCAACTTGGTGGGTTGCTCCGTGTGGTCCTTTGTTTGTGTAAATATGTGTGCATCATTTCTATATCATAAGGGTCGTCTGTGTATTTCTCGCATGCTAAGTCCCAGGAGAATGAGGAAATGAGGGGAACATGTTGACTGTACACCAGAAATGTATTTTTTGAACTGTGTGCAGTGTCAAAAATGCTTTAGGATGCGTACTTAAGGTACTAATCCTAATCACGTCAGCACTGTGTGTGTGCACTCTACAGGCAGACGTTTGGATTGCTCATACGGGTCCCATGGACCCCACAAACATCAGCCTGCATACAGGAGCACCCCAGTCATTTTACCCTCCTGAAATGGGGTCTTTCTCCCCGCCTCAAATGCTAGGCATTTTTTTGGGTGCAGAGTAAAATGCTGTCTAGTACACAAGCAGGCACTTCCTATGTGATTGGCCTGTCAGTATGATTGATAAGTATTTAGCAGCACTGAATTAATGGTAATTCATTGTTCATAGGATGAAAGGACCCTGACTGCGCAAGGCACTGCTTAGAAAAGTTGCTCCATGATGCAAACAGCCCCACTGGGAAAATAGATTTGTTAACTATATTTTGTGGCACACATAGGCACACATAGGCAACCGAAAACTCTGCACTGCATACAACCACTTAGTAGTCAACAGTATTCTAAATGTGGGATTTCACTTCCATTCATAGGCCATACAAACGTGTGTGTGTGTGTTGCAAACATTTCCAGAACATTCATACAGACATCAATACCTAGGGGGTCATTATGATGACGGGCGCACTTTGTCCGGGACCGCCATAAGGGCGGGGGTCCCGTGGGGGGCATTAGGATGTGCCCGCCACAGTGGCGGGCACATCCTGTAGTTTTAGCATTGTGGCGGGCGGTGCACCGCCCGCCACAATGCTAAAAATGCTTTTTTGCATTTGCATATGCAAAGCGGCAGGCACCGCGCGGTGCCTGCCGTTTTGCATATGCAAATGTGGGGGGGTACCATAGGTACCCCCCATGTGCCCCCTGACAGTGGTGTGAACCTGGGGGCCCTGCAGGGGGCCCCCGCAGCAATCCCCGCCTGCCTTTCCGTGGCGGCATTGCCGCCGCGGAAAAGCAGCTGCAGACAGGCACCCTAATATGGATGGCGGTGTCTGATAGACACCGCCACCATATGGTTCCATTACCGCCCCGGCCGCAATGCGACCGGGGCGGAAAAGCGGCGGACGGTGTTTTCGTCCGCCGCGGTCCCCCCCGCCATCCTAATATGGCGGGGGGGAATTAGAATGCGGATGTCGGGCGGATTGCCCCCGCCAGGGTGGCGGTGGCTACCGCCACCCTGGCGGGGGCAATCCGCCCGACATCCTAATGGACCCCCTAGTACTCTAGCAGCTTTTCTTTTGATGCCGTAGTTGAACATTCTCATCTATACATGTAACTGACAGAGGAGAAATAGTTCAACAAATAAAGGATTATATTCAGAAGTGGATGAACATCCTCCCCTATAGGTATGTGCTGCCTATGTGTACCTATCTATGGACTGTAAGGACCATATGTTGTACACAGTGTTGGGACGTTATCCATCACAGATAATATATAGGTGTAGTCCGTTCACAGAGCAAGTGCTAGATTGGCCAATTCGAAAGTACATATGTAGCAGTTATGCCTACATGCAAGGCTGCAGGTATGAGTGTACGCGACGGACAAGCCAAGCAACCCATAACCATGGTCTTGCTGTGGCTATCTTCAACACATGAAAGATTTTGAGATGGAATGCATTTCTCAGTGACCAGAAAAAAAACATAAAGGTATGTTCCTCTTGCTACATGTGTTGGTCTTAGACTTAAACATATATGTGAGTAAATCTTATAATCAGGTTCTGTACCTTATCTTGGTAGGCCTGAGCTATGTTCCAGGACATATAGGTGTTTTCCATGAATGCTGCACCCCTGCAACATGTTGTTTCTTTGGCCATGTTGGCGGGAGGCACCACTATAAGCATGTTTTATCAGACGTACACAGTGTAGCTCATATGTGTATATTTGTCAACATAAAGATTATGGTGCCTTGATATTCTGGAAGAATTGCTATGTCACACCATCACCTACAAAGCACTGACCAGTCCAGTATGATTAAGGCTTTTGGGTTACCCTTCCACCATTATAAGGGGCTCAAGGGCAATGCAACAACTTAGTGATATACATCAAACAATGCAAGTCCACCTTGCATGGCCCTACATGGCTATATCACGCTAGAGTAACACAAGGCATGTTTTTATAAAGCTGTGATCCAGCTTAATGGATCATTTTATTCAGGAAAAAGCTAACCAAAAATCCCTTATTATCAAGTAGCCAAACAACTATATCCATAAATGCTGCTTCATAACAAGTACGAATATGGGAAAG
This sequence comes from Lissotriton helveticus, assembly GCF_964261635.1. Lineage (NCBI taxonomy): Eukaryota > Metazoa > Chordata > Amphibia > Caudata > Salamandridae > Lissotriton > Lissotriton helveticus. The sequence continues at coordinate 1,630,573,830 of NC_136061.1, read as the reverse complement.
TGCCAGCCCACCCCAGCTAGTATCCAATTGAAGGGGTTAATAATTTTAGCCTTGACGCTTTTTTATTCCAAATAAAGCTAGAAAATAATTTTTCCAATTCTCTAAAATATACAGCATTGATTTTAATCAGAACATTTGAAAAAAGGAAAATTAATAAGGGTAGTACTGACATCTTCATCAGTGCGACATGCCCTATCAAGGTAAGGGGAAGAAGAGCCCACCTGCCCAATAGATCTTTAATTTTGCTTAACGTTGCTTCATAATTTAATCTAAATAAATCAGCATTTTGGTATGAAACATAAATTCCCAGATAGCGGATCGGCTCAAGAGAATAGGCTTGTTGTTTTAATTTATCTGGGAGATAATCACTACATATATTTAGCACCAGTACTTCAGTTTTCCTGTGATTGATTTTATATCCACCAATAGCCTCAAATTCGCACACTGACAATTGCAGTGGTGAATTAATTAAATAAGTCTCTGTAAGATCTCCTCTGCCCAGCATTGATTACATCATACCGCTTGGTTTTCTTAAAAACTTTTTAAAAAGAACTGCTGATTTGCACATCATTTTAAATTGCGCTCTCTCTATTTTTACCTTTATTTTGCAGGCAGACAGAGACAGATAGTATTTTTTCTGTGGCTGTTGGGGGGGGAGCGCCGCGATTAGCACCGTGCTTGCAGCCTATATCTGCCCATGCATTTCCCGACGCGCAGCGGACGCACCCTGACAATTACATCAGTGAATTAATTAAATATTTTTCAGTAAGATCCCCTCTGCCCAGCAATATTTACAGCATACCGCTTGGTTTTCTTAGAAACTTTTTAAAAGGAACTGCTCATTTGCACATCATTTTCAATTGCATTCTCTCTGTTTTTACCTTTGATTTGCAGACACACAGGAACAGTCAGTATTTTTTCTGTGGCCGTTGGGGGCGGAGTACCGCGATTAACGCTGTACTTGCAGCCTATATCTGTCCATGTGTTTCCCGTCGCGCAGAGCACGCACGCAGCAGGCGCGCTGCTGGCGCGCCGATCTGCGCCCGTCCACAGCCGTGCGGGGCGAGGGGCCATGTATTATGCCCGTTTTCCTTTTCACTACTCTGCAGCTGAGCTAAACCTCCTCCAGGGGGAGTGGGCAATCGAACCAGACACCAGGAGCATTTTAGATGGGAAACATCCTTTACAATGCAACTTTTACCACGCAGTGCCTTTACGACGCAACTTTTACAACGCAAACCATTACAACGCATTGCGCTGGGGGGCGCTCTAGGATAGGGAATAGGTTTAATTTACTATCCAACACCTTCCCTACTATCCACGGGGACTGGAGTTGGAATAGTAAATTAAACTATTCACTATCCAGCGCCCCAAAGCACTATGCGTTGTAAAGGCATGCGTTGTAAAAACACTGTTGTAAAGGCATGCGTGGTAAAAGCATGCGTTGTAATGTCATACTTCCATTTTAGATAAACTGGGGATTCTTTCCCATAAGGACACTGCCTGTAGATCTGATCATCTGACCTGATCATAAGCCACTGATAAGATGTTGGGATAAGCTCTCCAAAACTCCAACCCCCCCGACCAGCACAGGCAAGGACAAATTGACCATCTAGTACATCTAGTACCTCAACACCTGCTCGATGGTCAAGCATCAATTAGAGATTTTTTATCTCTTAGACACTATCAAGCCTGACATGCTCCTCCTATCAGAAACTTGGCTAACTGCAGAATCCAGCCCTGATATCTTAGCTGCAATCCCAGACAACTGCTACATTCTCCAGTCCCACAGGCTTGAGAATAAAGTAGGGGGACCGGGGAATCTAACTTTTCCTCATTTATTTGTGCGCTACTTTACAGGCCCCCCTTCCACATGCCCAATTTCCCGCAAACATTTGGCAATGCAATTGCAGAGTTGGTCATAAACCACGCCAGAGTGCTGATCATTAGTGATTTAAATTGCTGCCCACATGATGTGCGGGAAAGCCCTTGCTCAGCAGAATTCACTGACTTGTTAAAAGAAATGAACTACACCCAGCACATCCAGGAAGCCACCCACATAAAAGGACATATCTTGGACCAGGTCTGGACATCTAATCTTGTGATTACTGACCTACAAATCGCCCCTTGCTCATGGTCCGAAAACCATTTCATCTCTTTTTCTATCCCTTTTACCCCCCTCACCAAAGCCCCTCCCCTAGATACCTCTATGACCAGGAACTGGAGCCAGGTAGACTCTACAGCACTCTGCACCCTCCTAGCCACCGCTATGCCCCATACCTCAATGCCCTTTGGCCACTTGGCATCCCCGCACACTCAGGCGGAAAACATTAATGCCTGGCTGGCCTCGGCTAGAAACAGCTTGGCCCCCCTGAAAAAGCTCAAAAACAAAAGGCCCCATGACGCCCAATGTTGGTTCACCAACAATCTTAAGGAAAAGAAACTAGCCTTGCGCCAAACTGTGGACACAGGACTACTACCCTATTAAAAAAACAATCTTTACAATGGCCCTCAAAGACTATAAAAGTGCCATCCTCAGAGCTAAATCAGAATACTTTTATTTGAAAATCCTGGAATCCACAAACAAAGCTAAATGCATCTTTTCCATTGTGGACAAACTCGTCAAACCTGACTGTGTCACTGTTAAACCTATTCCTTCACAATCCTTATGCGACTTTCTCAATGCATACTTTATTGACAAAATCACCATCATCAAAGCCAGCATTCCCATGGCCACCCGACCCGGCCACCCACACCTTAATCCCCACCATTTTGATCTAATCCCACCAATTACTCAGGGGGTCTTTTTTTCCCTTCTTAAAAGGGTTCGCTCAGGCTCCCCGACGGACAACCGTCTCCCTCACATTGCTCGGGAGGTCTTTCTCCACCTCCCTGAACCACTCCTTTCACTCCTAAACAACTTCCTCATTACGGCCATTGTCCCCAATCTCTTCAAGACTGTGGAAGTTGCATCTATCCTGAACAAAACAGGCTCCGATCGTCTTACACCCAGCAACTTCCGCCCCATGTCGCTGCGGCCCTTCCTTGGCAAAATCTTAGAGACCCATGTTGCAAACTGCCTGAGCGCATTTGTGGAGCACTCCAACTACTAAGACTCACATCTGTTGTTTTGGCAGTTCCTGACGAATTAAGGAAGGGGGCGGATCAGAACATCACGCAGGCGCTAGTGCTCCTGGACTTGTCGGCGGCTTTCGACACCGTCGACCATGATTTACTGGTCAGCTGGGTCGAGAGCACCGGCAGAAGAGAGAAGTAGTTACTTTTAATTACGCTGATGACCTCCAGCTAGTCTTCACCTTCGACTCTTCACCCTCTTTAATGGAGAACTTTCAATCCAACATGACTTTATCAGTAACTGGGTGAACTTAAATCAGCTTAGGCTTAATCCTGACATAATTGAGCTGGTCCTCACTGGGACCTCAGCTAACCCTTGGAATTCTAACTTCTGGCCCCAATCCCCAGTCAGATGCCTACCCTCCCCAGTCAGTTTGGTCAAAGGCCTAGGTATCACAATCAGCAGTGACCTCACCATGAAGGCCCAGATTAATTTGGTGGTCTCCGTTTGTTTCTTCCACTTGCGAAGAATTCAAAACATGTGTAGATTTCTATCCAAAGAGGCACTGATCCAAGTTACCCTGGCCCTAGTAATGCCGCGTATCGACTACGCCAACTCTCTACACAGTGGAATCCCTGCATACCAATCACGCCGGTTACAAATGGTGCAGAACCAAGCAGCTAGGCTTGTCTATGGCCAGCCAAAAGTCCACCACTAGAAACCTCTACTTAAGAGTCTTCATTGGCTCCCAGTGAGCCAGCGCTGTCTTTTCAAACTTGCTGCCTAATCCACAGAGCCCTGTCCTCCCATGGACCTGTCTTCATCGCCACTAAAATACGCACCCTCACGTGAGCTGCACACCTCTAGTTTGAATCTACTGACTCCCTGCTCATTGAAACGAAAAAAACATGGTGGTCTAAGATTTTCGACTTTAGTGCCTCAATTTTGGAACACCCTCCCCCCTGAACTGCGCCTAGTCCCCTCCTATTCTCAGTTTAGGAAATCCCTTAAGATGTGGCTCTTAGCCCAGGCCTATAACTAATTTAATTCTCACTGTGTCTGTCCAAGCATGCATTCCCGCCTAGTGCCAAGAAACCGCTGGTGAACGTGTGCTCAAGAAATAATTTTATCATATAATATCATATCATATCATATCAGATCAGATTATGCGTTTGTTTTAAAAAGAAGTAGCCAACGCGTTTCGTTCCATTTGGAAAACTGCTAGGAGAACTTCTTCAGGGCTTTGAAAAACAGGTCTAACTTCTAGCTGCAATAGTACTTTTCTTCCCTTATTACAAAGTAAAGCGTTTGTCCTTTTAAAAACTCATTTTCAGTGTAGCTCCGGAAGAGTCGGAATCAGAAAATACAGTCCGTTCAGCATGCCATTGAAGTTGAAGCAACCGAAAGTGTGTAGGAGGGATAGTACCCCCCAGTCCATATTAGAACGCATCCAGTATGCGCCGCCTTTGTAAGCGGTCAGAAGATATCACCGCACAGCGTCCAACACCAAATACACATTTTTTCTCTGGTCCTCCGTTTGTAGTCGGGCCATCTCTTCCTAGACTCCAGTTCTGTCCTTTTTGTTTGTGCCATGCAGCTCATCTTGTCCACTAAGGATTGTCAGATCGCATCCTTCTTTGCTAATGGCAATCTGGATGTGAGAAATAATAGGTATTCATTTTTTGTCACCTCATTGATAAGCACGTTGTTCTCCTCCTGTGAAAAGTTAGACTTTCTCAATCATTTCCCCTGAAATGTTGGCAGGTCCTCAGGGTTAGGGTTGTTGTCCTAATGGCTTCCTTAAGCTTCTTCAATGCTTCAAGATAACCGTGGGTATTGGTTGTGTACATTGCGTTACTCCGTTTGCTTTTTCAAGCATGTGCACCATGCAATGCACTCCTTCATGATGAAATCCTGATTTGTGGCACGTAAAGGTGTTTTACAACACATTGTGTTGTGGCATTCTGCGTCTTTCTCAGCAACATTGCATCCAAATTCGTGATGCATCTCAGGACCCTGCACCTTGGTGTGTCATATCATAAATATGGCGTATCTATTGCGCAGGGAAATGCTGCAATGCAGCGCAGATTTGTCTGATGCAACGCTGTGCACCGCAGCATTGCATCAAGAATGATAAATTTGTCCCTAACTTTTAATTGGACTAATCTGGTCTCAGTCCGCTCTGAATAATGGGTTGCTTAAACTTGTGAGTTTCCCCCAGCCTAGCACACCGGATGACCACAAGTGACGCTTTTTGCTTTTAGACGTTATTTTTACTGTTCCCATAAATTTGATTATCTCCAGTTCTACTGATAGTCCATGGGACCACTGCCTACTCTTAAAAAATGATTTTTTCCTTATACATTCTCTCATCATTCTTGGGGGACCCCTCCCATTTGTGAATGGGTTACCACTATGTTTGTAGAAGTCAAAATATTAATGTCTAGCAGCCTGATTTCAGTTGCAAAACATTAATACAAATGAAGAAATTGGGTTATTGGGTGAGTGGGTGGTAGCCCCATTCAGCACAACTATAGTCCTTGTCAGGGTGAACAACAAAAGTCACAAAATTATCCTGTGTTTGACCCTCTTGTAGCTTAGCACAAGCGCAGTCAGGGTTAACTTAGAGGCAATGTTTACAATACATGTGCAGCACACAAACAGTAATGAAGTAAAAACACAGGCCAAGAAAAATCGACACCAATTAAGAAAAATTGGATACATTTTAATAAATAAAATGAGACCAAAATTATAAAAATCCAATCCGCAAAACCAGAGATATGCAATTTCAACGTTTTAGGTAAGTAAAGCACTTAAAAGCACAAAGCCCATTTGTTGTTATCTGGTCATGCTAGACCAGTGCAAAGGCACACGTTTAAGCCAAAAGCGATGGACCATGGGCCAGATACTGTCAGTCAGTCAGTCAACAGTACTTTATTCTGTAGCCAAGAGCCATAAAAGCAAACAGTTTCATACAAAAGATATATAATGTAAAGTAGAACAGTGCTAAAACGATGAGCCAATACCATAGATATTATCATATTAAAAATATATTACATAAATTAGATTTACATATTCACACTGTCCAATAAGACAGGATCTATATTTCAAGGGCAGCTTGCTCCTTTGTCTATTGGCCCCAGTCAGAAAATTTGCCACCCCGAAACAAACCCTAGGTGAGGCTAGCATTTGGAGATAAAGCAGGCCAGCCTCACTTGAACAAATTGACAGTCTCTGAGTAGGGGAAGAATGAACTTCCTGCGCAAAAGATCGTGATAAGAGCAGAAGAACATTAGGTGGAGGGTATCCTGCTCCGAGAAATTGCCACAGGGACAGGGTTTCAGTAATTCTGGTTTTGAGTAACCTTTTGGAAATGTCAGTAACTAGGGAACCATGTTCAACCAAAATCTTGGCAGAACAAAACGGTGATGTGCTTTGTTGACATAGGCTGAGTATGGTTGCATCTGCGTACCAAGGCTCAATGTGACAATCCTTCTCTCTATGGACTTAGCTAGTTCAATTTCCTCCCTAAGTGCTTGCCGTCTGCCCATGAACTGCTGTTTAAGGTCTCTAATAGCGGTCTTGCCCAGGGACCTAGGTGTCTAAAACAGCTCAGGGCAACCAATACATCTTGTCTGATCCTCTGTGTATTTCAGCTGTGGGATTACTAAATCCCCCTCCAGTGCAATACAATCCGAAATATTGAGTTGGTTTAAATTCAGGGTCGGTTGAGTCAATATTCTCAGCCATCGTAACAACGGGGTGACCACAATCAGGTCAGAGATGTAACCCATCCCTAGTTCTTCATGTAAATTAAAAGTGGGGGTGGCAACAGTGACCACAAGGAGTTTACGGATAAAATTGTTCTCAGCCCCCTGGATTCCCTTTACATCCTTGTATCCCCAAATGTCGCACCCGTAAGTGACCATAGGGATGCACTTAGCAGTATTGACTTTTAATAGAGCAGGAAGGGGTTTTGACCCTAATCTCTTTAGCCCCTATCGCTCTGGCTAATACATTCTTTTCAAAATTCGTTGGGAGCCAAAAATGCTGTGGTCAGCAATAAGTACCCCTACGTATGGGAACGTAGAAACTTTGGTCAGCTCAACCTCTTTACAGTAAAATGTGACGGTAGCTGCCTTTTGAGAACCTATAGTCATGGCATGAGACTTCTTAAGGTTTGTAATCAGATCTAGTGAATCCATAAAATCAATGAAACAGTTTAAATGTTTGTTGCAGACCCCTTGCGGTTCTGGACAATAAAACTACATCATCGGCGTACAGAAGTGCGGGAAGCTTCATAGTGCCGGCCCAAGGTATATCTTTGCAGCAAGATGTTAGACAATCCCGAAAGTTAATAATATATAGTGTAAACAGCAGGGGAGCCAAGATACACCCCAGCCGGACTCCTCTTCCTACTGCCCAGGAGTCTGTCTGACTGCCTTATTCATTAAACCGTACCGCAGCTGTGGTGTTTGTATGCGCATTGTGCAAGAAAGAGACCAGTTCTGCATCAAGCCCCATGTCACGCAAGATCAACCACAGCCTTCACCTATTGACAAGGTCAAAAACTGAGGTTAAATCCATAAAGGCCAGGTGCAATGTCCCCCCCTTGGCAATAGTGTACTTTCCAATCACCAGATGGAGATTAAAGCATTGATCCAATGTCCCTCTCCCCTGACTAAATTCATATTGGAGATCTGAAATAATATTAGCATCATCCAGCCAGGCTGTTAGGCGATTCAAGACAACTTTCCCTATAATTTTTGCCACATAGTCTAAGAGCGAAATTGGTCTATAACATGCCGGGTCATCCCGGGCGACCCTTTTAAAAATTGGGACAATGACCGCCTTTGCCCATAACAAGGGGAAACCACAGGAGCAACCAGCATTAAAAACATGACTTTGGGGTCAGCCTTATAAAGGTCCGCTGGCACCCCATCGGGGCCAGGGGCCTATCCACCGTATGTTGAGATGATAGCTTTATGAACCTCATCTATTCTAAAATGGAGGGAAGAACTTGTTAGTCTGGGAACTGAGTGTCCCACGGCCTCTGTTAAGTTGGAATCACTGTAAATGTTGCCAAATTTCTGAACCCATTTCTCAGCAGCTATAACACATTCTCTACTAGAATTTGACACATCGGAGAAAAAAGAACTATTGACCACAGACCAAAATCTGGAGCTGTCAGCCAAGACACTAGCCTGACTAAGCTCCTCCTAGGCCTGCTCCCTTGCCTGTTTTTCCTCTCCCAGATTGCAGATTTGTAGGACTTCCTACGGATCCTAGTCAGCACGATGTTCCTTGGTTTTAAATTGAGGGCCCCATTAGCTCCTTATGAGCAACCGAGCAGCTATCATTAAACCACTTTTTAAATTTTGGGCTTCTCACTCTACTTTTAATAGATAGATTGGAGGCAACCTACTTGGTGATTATGTCAGAGGCGTCCAAAATTGCTTTGTCATGTGGAGCCGTGTCTCTGCATACTTGAAACTCCTTCACAGAGGTAGTATACAAATTCTCCAAAAAGCTCTCTGGGATAATCCTTTCACATTTCAGTCTTCGTGCTTGGTCTTTGGTACTAAAATTTATGTTAGAGATTTGGTTCACAACCCACCTTTGAAAACAGCCAGGAGAAAAATAACCAGTACCAGGGGATTGTGATCACTATAACAGTTCCAGATCACACTTACATTCTTTCCAACCAATATTAGTAGAGTAGATAGCAAAATGTGGTCAAAGACGCATCTGATTGCTGTAAACAGTGTAGATTGGAGGCTGCAAGGAAACCTTCTAAAAAGATGCCTGAAGATGTGTGTTCAAAATAGTTTTACACCTGCAAGCCATCTTCCTCCTCCAGCACTGAAACAAAGTTTAGGCAGCAATTATAAATATCAAAATCCCCCCAAATTAGCATGTCATAGTAGGATTATCTTTATTCCCTGTAACTTTCCAAAAGGTCCTCAAGGGCCAGAAGATGTTCGGTCTCATGAGATCTGAAGAAGGAATTGTAGAAGTTTGCCACCAACAAGGTGAAAAGATTCTTCCCTGACAGTTCTACTGCTAACACATAAGGCGACCATGAGTCAATTAATTTGGCTGGGTAAGAAAATTGAGACTAAACATTGAAAGAAGACCCCCCTAGCTCTGCCCTGTTCGAAGGAATTGCATGTGTGCAAAACGAAATAAAGCCATCCAGATAAAAACACTCATTGGAGTCCCATGTTTCTTGTGGAGCGATGGTGTGGTGCGTGGCAAGAAAGTGTACGCAAGAGATGTCACCCTTCTTTAACTTAAGCTCAGCTATATTCCAGGACAATACCCTCAATGGAACATCTTCAGAAATAGTTGGAGTGGGGATGAAGTTTGGTAGGTTGACCAGCGGAAGTTGGAGTATGGGGGCAGATACGATTGGGTCAGTAGGAGCCGTAGATGGCAACTTCTTGGCCATTGTCTGCTTTACTACCATCACTAATCAATCATTTGCATCTAGGCCCTGGGAATTAGCTAGCAGGTGGTATCAGTTTGTTAACGATAGTGTAGTGTTCACATTTTTATCTTGGGGGGGTTACATTTTTATCTTGGGGGCCAGATACTGGAATCAGGTGTGTCCAGATGAAAAAGATGCCTTCTCAAAGTCCGGTGCAAAGAGTTCAGTTCAAGGTGGAGGAGGCTAAGAGGAGCATGGCATCATGTATGGTAGTCACTGTAGATAGCCAACTGTCCAGAGCCTGTGGAGGCACCTATTGAGGATTCAGAACTCACTCTAGCAGAGGCCAGCAGGTCCAGTTCCAGGTCCGGCAGGTTTTGCTGCAGCAGTTTAGCTCTGCAACTGTAGGGAGGCCTCTGTAGCTTGTTATGTTGTGAAGGTATCTAGGACCCTATTTAAATATTCCTGATTTATGCCCTTATGTGGTTATAACAAATCATATCCTTATAAAGGCATAAGAATCATATCCATATTTAGTCATAGCCAATGCAGTCCAAATAAGGCAAGGCTACTCCCATAGACTCCAGGAAAGTACAACGCGTTCTTAAAAAAAAACAAGCCTCCAGCAGCCCAGGAATTCCCCCTGCTTCTGTTTTGATTTGTTCAAGAACTCCTGGAGTCCTGAAAGAACTGCAAGTTCTTAATGACGTCTTATGTCCAACCTTACGTCAAACTCAGCACCTTCCAGGTATAAATATACCAACAGCTGCCCTAGCAAACACACGGTGGTTTGGAGCAGATCAGCTACCTACTTGCCTGACGCCCTGCAGTGGCAAGTGCCGCAGGAAGCCGACCCTCCCATTGACGCACTGAGAGAGACGCTGTCTTTTCTCCTGCCGAGAAATCCAGCTCCAGTGTTTCCAGTCACCCTTGCGGGTTGCTGGGAGATCGAGTCTTGAGAAAGAGATACAAGACCTCCTTCATTCTATAACCAAGGTCCGGAGCTGATTAGATCCTTAGAGAATTCTTGATTCAGATTCTTGGCAAAAACTATCTTAACTTAAACTGCAGCTCACTTACTCCTTCCCACGTACTAGGGATAGGTTAGGTACACCGGGGTAGGCATACCTTAGAAGCACCAGTTGAGTACGTTTAGTCATGGTTTTATATATGTATATATTTTATCTATTTTAGATACCGTATGGCTTAGAAACCATACCATGCTTTTACAGTATTATTTTCTAATACTCCTTTTACTGTACGCACTTTACTTTATGACAAGTATTGCAATTGTGGCAACTCACTTCTCTTGCATGAGAAAGAAGACTGTTCAATAAATAACTACTGTTATTGAAAATGCCCGTCTCTCTATTTCTCTGCGCTTCTGGTGAAACTAAGCATGCACGATTGACTGAGTGAAATAGTTATCTATTGTTTCCGCGACTCTGGAGATATACTACTTATTCTGGAGGGAGCAAAGTTTTCATGTTCATGCGGTTGTCAGAAACTAATCCCTTCTTGTCTATTCAGGAAAGTTAACACCTTCTTGTTTACTCGAGAAAGTTTCTAGTCACCTCTGAGCTAGCTGGCATTCATAATTAAGTCTAAGATATTCAATAGAGACCTAATCAACCTCAGTCCTACGTCTAAACTATCATTTATGTTATTCCAATGCGCAGAGCCTATTGTGAATATAGGAACTACACTACATGGCGCCCAACATTTGGTAAGGCGATAATTTAACGCTAGATGCTTGAGTAACTCAGTCGTGCTTTTCACACAGACCCCTTTATCCCGTAAATACTCCAATAGACGTCTGGAGTGGGTGAAAGGTTAATATCCGCCAAAACTTAGTAGGAAGAGATTCCTATGTATTAGTTTTTGGTTTAGCCAACGTTGAAGGATACAGTGTTCCAAAATATTGTGCACCTAATCTTTGTTTCCTTGAAACTTGCTCTGCAAACAAACTTTCTGTCATAAAAATGTCGGAAAGTGAAGACGAAAGAGAGAGAGCTAGAATAGCAACTCAACTTTTAGCGGAAGACACAAGTCTTCGGCAAGATGACCCAGAGGCTATACTCATCCCAGTCAATGTAAGGAAGAGTGTAACTTACAAACTTATAAATAATGGAGTATCATCAAGAGGTGGTACAGTCATATTTGTGGTAGAGGCCCATGAATATCGGCAGACAGAGGTATTCTATTCCTGGATACATTTTCCAGCAGCACATGCTGTGACACGCGAGTTCCACTACTACAAAATAGAGGACTCTCCAACGGAATACGTTCCTTTCGAGGACATTGAAATTCCACTAACATACCAAGAGCATCAGCTCTGGTTTAATGGCGCCCTAAAACACAAAAATCACTTCACCAGGCTCGGTCCACTAGGTAGACCAGGAGCCACATGGCCGGTTCTAGCCGGCTATACACCACATCCTGACATTGAAAAAATGTCAGACGAAGAACTTTTAGTTAAACTAAAAGAATTAACAAAAGCATATAGAGAATTAGTTCAATTGACAATTGACGGTTCAGCGATCCGCCAAAAATTGAAAGAAACAGATATAGCAGAACAACCTTTTGAACTTACCAGAATAATTGAAAAATCCTATGAAGAATTAGGTAGAGATAGTTTGGGTGGGAAACCACTAAAACCACAACTAACTGAAAATCCTGAAAAGAGCTTTATTAAAAATAATCTCATTACTCCAAAAAAGAAGTAGGAGGGTAATAAAAAAAACACTCCCAGAGAAAAACAGTTCCAGTCCAGAGGGAGGTCTCCCCAACGGAGAAATAGATCTCCAGAACGGGGGGGCAGGTCTCCAAAAAGGGAGCCCTCTGAAAAAAGATACAACCTTAGAAATAGGGATAATTTAAGAAAACCTGACAGATATGAAGATGTTGATACACGTCCCTCTCGATCTTTTCAGACTTCCTCACAGAAATCGGAAAGAAGCGGACGGTCAGAACATAAAGAAGAGCGCGTCAAGTCCAAAGACAAGGAACCTGCTCATCAAAGTAAAACATTACAATTTCCCAAAAAGAAGGTAGCCAGCATTAAATAAAACATGCAGAGGATTCTGAGGACACAACTCAAGAATGGAGAATGGGCCCAGACAATGCTAGACAGCGCAGCAGAAGTGACCATAGCTCGCAAGATCCTGATGAATCTTCAGGAGACAGTGGACACAAATGAATACATTCAGGTGGAAACTGCAGACACCAGAGTTAGTGTGCCCCATAAATTATATGAAATAACATTACGTATAGAGGGGAACAAAACTAGGAAAATAAGAGGTCTCTTTTGGGATAACCTATCTAAAGGCTATGATATCCTGCTAGCAGAAAAAGACTGGCCACCAGAGTTTGTCAGGGAGTGCCCACATGGCGAAGAAATGATTATGCCTGCCTTCTCAAATCACATTCCAATTCATAAAAAATCCACATATGCTAGAAAATGGGCAGTGGCCCAAGCACCTGCATTATATAAAACTTATGTAGGATGGGATGAGGATTCTCCTCACAGTAGAATTCAGTTAAAAAGTCAACCTACTGCACAAAGGCAGTATCCTGTTAAGCAAGAAGATAAAAAACAAGTCAGGGAGATCTTAGATCAACTTGAATATCAGGGGGTGATTGAAACTTGCACCTCTCAAAAGAACAATCCTTTTTTTTCTGTCTCCAAGCCAGACGATTCATATTGTCTAGTTTTGGACTACAGACACCTAAACTCCTGCTGCAAAACATTTGCAGTACAAAACTCACACAGTGCAGCACTAAAGAATAACATTGTGCGCAAAAAATATAAAACGACATTAGATATCTCAAATGGTTTCTTTTGTCAAAACATAGCATCAGAAAGCAGGTATTTGACCGCTTTCTCCTGTATGGGGGCCCAGAAGCAATTTTGTCGTCTCCCACAGGGATTCAAGAACAGCCCAGGATTATTTTCAGCCAGGGTAACAGAATTACTACAAATGTATGATGATGAGGCATTATCCTATGTCGATGAAATCTATCTTACAGACGATAACCTGGAGACACACTTGAAAAGAGTGAACACCATTATACTTGGGTTCGCAGCTGAAGGGTACAAATTCAACTTTAAAAAGTCACGAATTGCCTAGCTCACTGTCTTATTTTTGGGATATGTGTTATCAAGTGAAGGCAAAAGCCTAGCAAACAACTTCTTAGAGAAGTGTGCAGTACTCCAAGCACCAAAAACGCTGAAAAACTCACAATCAATTCTAGGTTTCCTGAATTTCGGAAGGACTTACATTCTAAACTATGCAGAGAGGGTTAAACCTCTCTACGAATAATAAAACCAGATTTCAAACCAATCAATTGGACTCAGAAACACACAAAAAATTTAAGATCAATACAAACAGATATGTGGACTAAAACAAAAATGTAAACACGCCAAATGAACGCAACCTTGTAATCCGAGTCATCCCAGGAAGATGCGGATTCACGTACCTGACCTCTAATGAGGGAGAAACGGTGCCAAAGCTTATAAATCGCACTTGTACACAAAAGCTGAAATGAAATTCAGTTCTACTGAAAAAATTCGGACAGCGGTTCAAACTGCTGTAGCAAAAGAAAGAGCCCTAGCCCAAGGCAAGAGCATATCTGTTTTAACAGCAGTATCAGCCCTTGAGGCAGTAACAAGACCAAGCATTCCGAATGCTAAAGCTTTAGATCCAAAATGGATACAATGGGAAAATTCTCTTCCTGCAACAGACGTGAAACATGCATTTGATCCGAAAATGAAAAAACTAGAAGATCTGGAATACGAACATGAATATCCTCTGTCAATCGAAATTCTGCCTCTCGAACAATACACCTGTGTAATCTACACGGACAGATTTGCACAACACTACGTTGTGAAAAAAACAAGTTTACAATACAGCATGCGCGATTGTTAAAGGTCGCTGGCGCTTAGGTAAATTCAGACCAATGGTCACTAAAACTGAATCACTCAGATACTGTACAGCTCAGCGAGCTGAAATAAGATCTTTAAATATGGCGCTTGAAAATGCCGATCGCGAATTCCCCACACTAATAGTGTGCGATTCGCATTACTGCGTCCAGTCTTACAAAAATCACATGCAGACCTGCATCAAAAACAGTTACAAAGATGAGACAGGTGCCACAATAAAGCATACAAGTAGTTCTTTTGCAGAAAGAACTACAAAAGACTCACGTGATACATACACTGAGTCATCAACGTGATGGCGTTCACGTTGCGGGGAATTCATTGGCTAACAGAGCCACAGCAGCAGCGGTCAAACCGACTTCCGTAGCTACAAAAAAGCATTCTAAAAAAACGAATAGATGGAGAAACGCTACTAGCAGTAAAAGCCTCAATGGAAGGCAACTATGCGGCGTTACCTCTAAATTATCCACTCGGAAATATATACATAATTGATGTGAACTCCGTTCCGTTTGCTCGAATCCCTGGAGTGGGGGATAGGGTAATTCCAAACACGAACCGGAGAGCTTACTTGATTCAAGAAGCACACATGGGAGTGGGTCTGAGGCACCAAGAGATCTTGAATTCTCTAATAGAATTACAATCACAATACTGGTGGCCGGGGATGAGCGTGCAAATTTATAACTTTGCAATGAATTGTCAGGACTGCAACAGAGATCACAGTTGGAACCGGACCAGACACCAGCCCAGACACCTCTATTAGACAGCATTAGGCTATCTATACGCAGACATCCAGACGGAAAAATGCGATCCCATAATTATTAAGACGAGATTCAATTAGATGTGGCCCCAGCACTCGGCTGACGCGAGAACTGTTATAAAAGATTTGCGAGTCTTTATCGGCACATACGCAATTGGCATGCTACATTCTGACCAGGGTCCTGAGTTTAGCTCTCGAGCTTACAAGGAGGCCATGGCCAGCATGGGCATTGCATCGCGTCACTGTAGTCCATTCCATCCCGAGGGAAATGAGGTAAGGGAAAGAAAAAAACGTACCATAAAGCAATCTACCTGGCTGCCAAGACCTGGAACTCCCTCCCGACCGACCTGCGCCTGACCCAAGACCACCTCTCCTTCAGGAGGAAGCTGAAGACCTGGCTGTTCGAGCAGTAGCGGCACCCCCCCCCCCCCCCCCCCCCCCAGCGCCTTGAGACCCTACGGGTATGTAGCGCGCTTTACAAGTGTCATTGATTGATTGATTGATTGATTGATTGATTGATTGATCTATAACAGCGAGGGTATTAGGTTCGGGTGACGGATGGGTCAAACATCTAACAAGTGTCCAACGTAGTCTTAATAATCTGCAAGAAATTCTCTAGGAGGTATCACTCCCTACGAACTTTTGTTTGGTACTAGAATGATCATTCATGACCTCGATTGTCAGACTTCAGTGGTAGAACAAAAAACCTTTGATATCAAAGATCGTTTGGCTGTTTTACAGGACTTAAATGAAATAAGAAGAAGTCTAAGTAACATAAAGCTAAAGCCAACGGCCACTGAAGAGAAACCACTGTCTGGATTCCAAAGATTGGGGATCTGGTCAGAGAAAAGATCGCGGTGAAGAAGGAATTTGGGCCTTCTTACATACAGAAAAACAGTACCAGTCTTAGCTATTATCAGAACAAGATCAGTAGTTCTACCGCCCCTTGCTGGTAAAAAGGAGAACAGAGTTGTATCAATCGACCTGATAAAACCACAATCATGTGGCCAATAATAAGTAGTAGGCCCAGTGGACTCCCAAGAAATAGCAGAATACCAAACCTTGCTACAATTCAAGAGGTTCAAACTGAGAGACTAATCACATTTGATAAACCTGCAGTGAATAAAAAAGGACTATGCAACAAAGCCATGGAACTTGTAAATGTAAATGTAAATGTATACTTGTAAAGCGCACTGTTACTCCATCTCGGAGTGTCCTGGCGCTGTATACCGCTGGGGAACCCGTCCTGGCTTTCCCTGTGAGATGGTCCCTTCTGGGCACCCCCAAGGTGAAGCCAGGCATCCCCGGCGCTGATGGGGCCGTTGTGGAGATTAAGCAAGCTATTGCCCAGAGTTGCAGAGTGGGACCCATAGTTAGCTTAGGCACCTAAGCGAGAATTATCGAGTCCGCGAACATTGACCCAAGACCCTGCCACGACGGGAATTGAACCCTGGTCCCGGGCCGACCTCTGCTTCAGGGTCTGCTGCTTCTAACCAGTGAGCCACACTTCTCCACACTTGTGCCTCTTGAAACCCAAATTGCAACAGTTCGTCAAGTAACACCAATCTACAATGATGTAGCCTCTGACTACACAAATGCAAAGATTAATTAAAATCCAGAAGCAATTCCAACAATTGACAGAACTGCATCTGGCTACTTCCTCAATTTCAATGACTTTTCTGAAGATGCAAGTGAACATGAAGAAACGTCATAAACTAAAACTTTCAAAGAAAAAATGACTGAACTCTTTCATCAACTCAAAGAAACATATCTGATTTCACCATGGATTGAATTATGGATTATTTTAGGTGTACTTTTCCTCCTACTCTGGCTCATTTTAGTTTTAAGCTTGGGAAAATTCATTGATGGAAAATATAGTGCAATGGACACAGCAAGTCAGAACATCAACTTGGTCCTAAAGCCTCACAGATCTTCTCACATCGAAAAAAGAGAACTATCATCAGTAAACATCACAGCCATTCCTATACCTGGTGGTGTAGCATGGGACACTACTGATTACGACATATATGGCCCGGTTGAGCTTTTGAGATATCCACATCAGTTCAAGGTTTCATTAAGTGACTTTTTATCACCAAGTACTTTCTCTGATGATTGGGACTTTGAAAATATTAATAATATGATGTCAGATTTAGAAATGTCAGCAAAATTTACAGAACATGATTATTTAGAAGGCTCATCAAACTATGAAGAAATGTATTGCTTTAATCATTATGGGCATCACTATTTGCATTAATCTGCTAATCCTAGAAATGTTTTTACTTATAATCAATGGGAACATTGTCCCACACCGCCAAGAGGCAGCTCGAAAACATTTTATGAGAAATTCTCATACTTCTCAGGGTTTAACATCACTGATCCAGAAACATTTTATTTCAAAATGTTAAAGAAGACAGGAATGAAAAACATGTTGACAAACACTAAATTGATATATTCCACAAAATTTTATGAAAAAATGTCTACATTTGGTTTTGAATTTTGGAAAAACAAAATTGAAACAAAAACCATTTGGGGTACAAAAGATTGACAGGTACAAGGTCTAGAATCATTATTTAGAGCCTGCATGATCCCAGAACAAATACTGTTCCTGAATGACACCATTCAACAAACAACCTGTCTTGGCCTAGCCAAGATAAAGGACTTAAACAAACCGTCTATACCAAAGCCCATACCTGATAGTAATAGCTCTACAGATGCGGAAATAGACGTATCCCATATTTAAAAACATAACAGAACTAATCCTGATTGGAGAAAATGGTTGATCTGGCCCACAGACACTAATAACTGTCAAGATAGATTCCTGAATAAAAGAAAGGGGTTCAAACAGAACAGTGAGGTTCCGTGATTCTCGGGACAAGACTCCATTTTGTTTGAGTTGTTCGTGCCGCCATTTTGTGTTGCCCTCACGTAGGCCGTGGAGGTAACCGAACGAACAAAGTTATATGGGCTTCATTGTTCATGTACGCCTTAACTAGGCCTTTTCTGTCTTGTGAGTGAACTGCAGGACGTTGACCCCGTCACCTGAAACTGACCCTTTTGCAAGGCCAATTTCTTCAGCTGATCGTTGTCTGAGATTGCCAATCAATGTTCAGGAGATCGTTAACTTTAGTTTCCTTGCACATATCTTATCCTATTCAGCATCTGAATTGTTTCTTTTCTTACGACTTTTCATTACATGGGTAGTGCTTTCAATTATGGGTTTGTCCGGTTTGTGGAAATTGAATTTGGGACATTCCTAATAATTAACTTGTGGGTTGGTACAATGTAAATCGAGCTTTTTGCAATGTGATAATGTGTGGGAAAATGTATTTCATTCGTCAGTATTTGTCGCAGTGGGTGTGCATTTATAATGAGTAAAATGTGGATAAAAAGTGATGTCTTGCTCTACGAAATTGAGCAGTCTCCTGAGTTGTACACCGTGTTGTATTGCTTGGATTGGTTTTACTAGCTGCAGCTAATAAATTTGATCTCTGACGCCACCTAGAAGTATTCTGTGTCTCTGTATACCAAGACAGGTGAATCCAAAGACTTTGGGCGTGCCCCTGGCGCAGCTGGGTTCTAAAAACCCGGTTCTTCAGTTGGTGCCCAACGTGGGGCGACTTCAGCTGTACCGGTCCAAGCCCGAGGATCGTGAGGAGCCACGTGAGGAAATTCTGGAGGAAGGCTGCCACTTCATTGACCCCTGCATGTCGACGTAGACCGAATGTTTTTTCTGCGAGGCTTCCCGCTTTCCGACGGCTACGAAGGACTGCTGCCCTGACTGTCGCCCTGCCTTGGACCCTCGATTGATGCTTTGTAGAGCGAGACGATAGACGGTCTTCTGGTGGCGTGACAGATATTTTGGTTAAGTATAAGTGGGTCGCTCCCACGACTTTGTTTTGTTTCTTGGTTTTGATTCGGTTGTTGCAATAATCGAAGCCGAGGGGCTTGTATATTTACGAGTGTATCGATAGTTGATAACCCCTTGAAGTTTGAAGCTAGATTAGTGAGCTATAAGATGCCTGGTCTTAGCAAAATTAGGAAATGGTTTAGTTGTGGTTGCAACAGGGATTCCCGATTGAAGGATTCGTGTCCGATACCTCTGGTTGGAACTCCGACTCATGAGCTCTATTCAAAACACGGAGTGGGTCCTATCACCTATAATGAAATATGGATCCGCTATACAAGGAAAGATGGAGTTTTACGATGGCCCCAATATGGTAGTTTCTAATGAAATATTTTTGATAATTTGGAAGTTGCGCTATTTAAGAAGAAAGCCCGACCGGCAATGTTTGACTCTTTCCGCCTTTGGCGTAAGGAAGCCAAACAGCGAGAAATTAAGCAAGCAAAGAGAGATAGGAAAGATAAGAATATGTCAGTACTACAAGCTGCTAGGCAGTTTAAGGAAGATGGAGAAGAGCGTGCAAGTGAAGTCTCAGATAGACAACGTTGCATGGTCATGGATAAATGTTATCTCGCCTTGTCACCTTCTCCTCCAAAAGTGATTGAAGATCCTGAAAAAGATCCCTTAATGTCTCATTTATTGAGATTTCCACCCCCTTATGTGCAGGGTGCTACTGCACCTCCATTACCCCCGGTTGTTGCACCCTTTGTTGTTCAGCCCCCTGCTGTTGTTCAGCCACCCGTTGCTTCACAGATGGTTCTCTCTCCTACGGTGCAGCCCCCTCTAGGGTCGCCAGCTTTATCATCAGCCTTGTCTCAAACTCCTTTGCCTTCCATTTCTGTATCTTCGACTCCTGCTACTTTTGTCCCTACACCTCTCTTGCCTCAAAACATTAATTCTCCTGTCTTTATGTCCACTTCTTCTCCTTCTGCTCGAAAACGAATGACTGAGACTGTTGCTAATCTTTTGTCTCCACTGTTTGGGTCACTGAATATGACCCCTGTTTCGGAACGTAAGCAGAGTCATAGTCAGCTTCCTAGTTCGGAAGATCGGACAGTGTTGGATCTATTGGCTCGTAGATGGGTTTTAAATGCTTCTAGGTATTATTTGCAAGCGGTTATGGATGTTTTCTTTCAGTGGGATCCGCCTAAGCAAAGGTATGTTTTTGACGTAATGTGTACTTTTCTTCGTCAGGAATGGGAAGATAATGAGTTGGGTCCGATTCCGCAGGAAGTGCTTGATGTCCAGTCAGAATTTTCTAAAGGGACGATAGTGGAGTCTGATGTTGCAGACAAGGTAGAGATGATACTTGCTTTCAGATCTAGGTTTCCGCCTCAGACATTGTATGAACCTGATTCCTCTGTTAGGAGGAAAATGAAGCAGTATCCTATGGGAGAGGTTCATCCTGTATGGAGAGAGGAAGTTGTTGCTAAAGCTAATTTGGGTATTCATGCTGTACCAGCTCATTTTCAGCGAGTGTGGGTACATGTTCCTTGGAAGAGAGCAGAGGTCTTGGCTCTTTAGCAGACCTTACCTGATCCCCGTAAAATTCCTGCTGGTTATTACAAGGAGTTGTCTCAGACAGTTGATGCGTGTGTTATGAATTTAGCTGACAGATATGTTGATGGGTAATGTAGTTCCTCAACCTTTGTGGGCGAAGATCCGTCATGAGTATCATGCGCCAGAGTTAGGAGATACGTGGGTTAATATTACTGCTGCAGATGGTCGGCAGGTAGGAGGTGCCAAACCTGAACCCTTAGTTGCAGAATTACCTGGTAGGATTATTAATTTAATCAAAACTATGATGCCTCCTTTACGAGTGAATTGGGATAAGTTAGCAGCATGCAAACAAAAGAAAGACGAGAGTGTGTCTGATTTCTTTACTAGGTTTGAGGAAACGTTCATCGATCAAAGTGGTCAGGACATGAGCACTGAAGGTGGTCAAAGGTTGTTCATGGACAAATTTGTCTTTAATTTGCTTCCCGAATTTTCTAATAAGTTAAAGGACTCTGAGAGTTCAAGCCCAGATATTGGCTACTGCACAATATTACGAGAATAGGCATAAAGATGAGAAGGATAAAGTAGAGAAGAAAACTAGAGACCTAAAGACGAAAGTTCTTTTACAGCAAGCTTATCCGCCTCGTCCGAATCAGCCTCAGTTTCAAGAACCCCCACAGTTTCAGAGACTGTTACGGAAGCCCGAGTTTTTCGCTCCGCGATTTCTGCCAGGACCTAATCAGTGTGCTTACTGCAGAGAGGAAGGTCATTTCAAGAATAGTTGTCCAATTTTGTTACAGCGTGCGAATTGTGTATCTGGTCAAAGAGATCGTGGTGGTTTCCCCAGAATGAGCGTTCCTTTCCCCCTCAGAAATCTGGAAATTATTTTGATGGACAGAATGTTCCGACTGTTCTGCCTGCCCAGTACTACGCTGACGATTATTGTGTCGAGAGTGAGAGTGCTGGTTATGGTGATAGTTAGGACAGCCATGGACAAAGTGAGGGAGTAGTGTCAGTTCCAGTAGACCAGAGTGGACCTTATGTTGCAGTGATTACATTAGGTGTGGCAGAACCTTTTCTTTTGGATACTGGTACGACGAAGAATTCTATTATGCACTCTAAACTTCCTGGCGCACCTTGGTCTGGCTTGACCAATGTTTCAGTAGGATTTTCTGGCGCCCCAGTTCGTAATCTGGTTTCTAGTCCTTTGCCCCTTGTGAATTGGAAGCTCCCCTTATTCTAACGACTGGTTGTGGTGAGAATCTGTTGGGTTTGGACTTGCTGAAAAGATTGTATGCGACATTACATTGTTCTCCTTAGGGAGTACATCTTACAGTGGGTAAGAAAGTGATTTCTCCGATGTATTTGTCTAAAGATTGTCTTCCACTGGAATTGCGTTCTCTTCCTGATGCGCTTTGGGCTACAGGTCCCAATGATGTTGGTCTTTTGCAGATTCCACCCTATGTTGTTACCCTAAGTCGAATGCTAGGCTACCTCGTATTCCGCAATATAAAATATATCTAGTGATGGCCAGAGAGCTCTTTTAGCGATTATCTATGATTTGGTTGAGAAGGGTGTAGTTGAAGAAACGAGAGGTAATGTGTGTAATAGTCCTGTTCTGCCTGTCCTTAAGCGTACTGATGCTTCTCAGCCACCTGTGTATCGGTTTGTGATCGATCTTCGAGAGGTTAATAAAATTGTTGTGCCACAGTTTCCTGTTGTCCCTGACATCACTGCTTTGTTGACTCTGATCCCTGCTTCAGCTGCTTGGTTTTCAGTTATCGATTTGAAGAACGCTTTCTTTAGTATTCCGATTACTGAGGAAAGTAGGGATATTTTTGGATTCTCTTTAGGAGGTCGAAGCTTCCGGTTTAAACGTGCTCCTCAAGGTTATTGTGAAAGTCCCTCCATCTATAGTCAGGCGTTGAAAACTCAGCTTGATGCTTTTGTATTGCCTTCTGGTGCTACTCTTATCCAGTGTGTTGATGATCTGCTGGTTGCTGCTGATGACGAAGCGATTTGTAAAGAGTCTACTCTTTCTTTGTTACGACATTTGTCTGACCTTCATCATAAAGTGTCACCTTCAAAGTTACAGTGTTGCCGCCAAGAAGTAACCTACTTAGGTCATCTCTTGTCGAAGGAGGGAAGACGATTGACCCCAGAACGAATTCAAGCGATTGCCCAAATGAGTGTGCCATCCACACAGAGAGAAGTGCGTGCTTTTTTAGGTATCACTTCGTATTGTAGACAGTGGATCCCGAATATTTCCCTGATAGCAAAGCCTCTGTTGGCTCTGACTCTTAAAGATACGCCGCATCCTCTCCCTTGGTCTGACGAATGTCAGAAAAGTTTTTCTGAATTACGTGATGCATTGTGTTCTGCTCCAGTGTTGGGTACCCCGGACTACAGTAAACCTTTTACACTGTATGTACACAAGAGAAAAGGTTGTGCATTGTCAGTGTTGACGCAACAATTTGGAGACAAGCAGCGTCCATGTGCGTATTTTTCAGCTACGTTAGATCCGGTAGCCAGGGCATTGCCGAGTTGTTTGAGAGCTACAGCGGCAGCGGCTGTTTCTATCCGACAGTGTGCTGGTTTGGTATTGGATAATACGCTGATTGTGATGGTCCCACATGCAGTGGATACTTTATTGAATAGGACCAAGACACAGCACCTTACTAGTGCGCGTTTGTCAGGTTATGAGTTGATGCTTTTGGCTAGCCATGTGCACATCAAAAGGTGCAATGTGGTGAATCCAGCTACGTTGTTGCCGATTTCTGTAGAGACAGATGTTCAGGAACAGCATGATTGTTTTCTCCGGACAGAGGCGGAAACGAAGGCTAGAGTTGATTTAAAAGATACTCATCTTCCGAATGTTGATGGTACTCTATGGGTAGATGGTTCGTGTTTTAAGCTTCCAAATGGAGAGACGACTGCAGCATATGCTGTCACAACTTTACATACAGTTGTTGAAACAGCACGTATAGTACAGAATTCAGCACAAGCAGCAGAGTTAATAGCATTGACTAGAGCGTGTGTGTTGTCAGAAGGAAAGCGAGTGAATGTTTATACTGATAGCCAGTATGCGTTTGGTGTGGCTCACAGTTTTGGACGCTTGTGGAGAGAGAGAAGATTTCTTACTTCCCATGGTACGAAAATTCAGCATGGGCAATTAGTGAATGAACTTCTTGAATCACTTACTCTACCAAAGCAGATTGCAATTGTGAAGTGTAGTGCGCATAAGAAGGTTGTGGATGATGTGGGCCGAGTAAATGCGTTTGCGGATGAAGTTGCGAAAGAAACGGCGAAAGATATGATGAGTCGAATGTATGTTGCAGGCCCTGCTAACTGGGTTATGGCTGGTGGAATGTGTGAAGACACAATAGAAAGTGTGAAGTTGATTCAGGCTAAAGCTAAGGAAAAAGAAGTGAGTGTGTGGAGAGAAACTACGGGTATGTTGGATTCAACAGATTGTTGGGTTGAGTTGTCGGAGCACCAGCGATGGGTGTTGCCTGATGCGTATGTGCTCCCAGTGGTTACTATGGCTCATGGAATGGCTCACATTAGTTCGAAAGGGATATGCAAGTTGTTGGCTCCGGTATGGCAGAATGCTGGAATTCCTAAATGTGCTGAGAATGTGGTGAAGCATTGTATGATTTGTCTGATGTATAATCCTGGAAAGGGAACTCCAACTCCAGCTGGTCATTTTGCTCCTCCAACGTATCCATTTGAAGTGATACAGCTAGATTACATTCACATGGAAAGATGTAACAACTTGAAGTATGTCCTTGTGGTTGTTTGTGCCTTTTCCAGATGCATAGAGGCCTACCCCCTAAAGTATAATACTGCCTTGTGTACAGCCAAGGTTTTGCTCAAAGAGTACTTCCCTAGGTATGGTTTGCCGATAATTATATGGAGTGACAATGGAAGTGAATTCGTGGGTCAGATCATGAAGAAAGTGTGTGCGGGTTTGGGTATTAATCAGAAATTTCACGCTGCGAATCACCCCCAGTCTGCTGGACTTGTCGAGTGCTATAATGGCACTCTGAAACTGAAGTTGGCTAAAATACAAGCAAGCTCTGGTCTTACATGGCCAGATGCCTTGCCATTGGCCCTTTTGTCAACGAGGACGACAGTACATTCTCGTGTGGGACTTAGCCGATATGAAATTGTTTTCGGTCGTCCGGCCAATGTTTGGGGTGTGCCGAGGCCTAAAAAGTACAGGGATATCGAGTACCCTATGTTGGTGGATTACTTACATGACTTGACTGCTAAATCACATGTTCTCCACCAACAGGTCTATGACAGTTTGCTGACAGCGACTGCGGATCCAGGCCACACGATTCAACCTGGTGACTATGTTCTCATCAAGAATTTTCAACGAACTAAGAACTTGGAGCCAAGGTGGACTGGACCGCGTTTAGTCTTGTTAGCAACTCGGACTGCAGTTAGGGTAGCTGGTAAAAAGAATTGGGTACATGGTACCCATTGTAAAAAGGTTCCGTAGCCCTTACCGTATGACAAGTGGGTGAGGGGAGGTATAGCTGATTCTGAATGTGAGAGAATTCCTAGATTCGTACCTTTTAGTGATGCACATTTGGTATGGACTCAGTCAGAACGTGCAGACGATGAAATTTTGAAAGCTGCTGTGCCATCGCATCTAAGGTTGAATACAACGGATCCGGAAACACTTTTTCAAGAGCAAACTGTGCCTGGCAAAGAGCGTTACAACCTGAGACCGAGAAAGGACAAATAAATGGACAAATAAAACTTGAACTTTTTTGTTGTGAATTACACCTTTTCAGATAAAGAGACTATTTTTCTTTTTCTTTTTCGAGTCACCATCCGGACTCTGCTGCAGGGTCGTGCTACAGTCCTAAGGGGTGAGCCGCGAATTGACGAAAGGTCTGTGGTTCCTGGTTGTTAGTACGATCTTGACGCACACTTAAGTAAAGAAGGTAATAGCCGTGAGCAACACGTTAGAGGATGCAGTCTTTTGAATCTAATAAGGGTGTTAAGAGAATTGATTCTAAAATGAGAATGTGTACATTGGTCCGTAGCAAATGTTTTTTGATATTGTGTTTTTTAATGCTTTTGAATATTATATTGGCTTGTGTGGGTTGGATTGTCTATGTTACACAACAGACGCTTGCATCTACGTCCCAACCTACTCTTTCTTTTTCTACTGTTTGTCCACATGAATTTCACACGTTGCCTAAACATGAGCAGACACGAAGATCAGAATTTGTTAACAATTCATTTATACAAATGTTGCATCAGCATCAGTTAGTAGTAAATACCACGAATTGCTGGGTATGTGGTCTCATGCCGCATACGACAGATAAGGGAATGCCATATTTAGTTTTGCCTTTTTCACCTAATGGGTCAGTATGGGCACTCCAAGCAATGTTTATCTATGCGAATGAAGCATCTCCTGTAAGTTCCGTTAAAGATAATGCGAGTAATAATGCCTTGATACAGGGAATAGTAGATATGATCAGAGATATAGATGCGTATAATGCTATCCATAAGGATGAGGTACGAGCATATATTGGTTGGAACAAGACTGGATATAGCATTAGCCTGACAGAGAAGGAGAGACGAAAAAGGTCTCCCCCTATTTGGATTGTACCCCACCGAGGTCATTTTTGTCTGCAAGGTAATGGTCAGAATCCGAGAGCTCAGCTTGGTAAGAGTGTGTGTGTTCACACCTATGTCTATACATCCCAGAAATCTCCACCGTTCGTTCCAGCCAAAGGCACGTATTTTGTTTGTTACGACAGAGCATATACATGGTTGCCTCCTGTTTTTTCAGGCACATGTTATGTGGCATTTTAGCTTCCCCCTACATACAGTGCTGCTTTCAATTACCATAAGACAAGATATGGTAGAGGTGTCATCGATGCGAGAGACACTGTCGCACAAGAAGTTGGAGGTTTTCGTGCCCTTTTGGGGTCCTATGGCTAATAGTCGGAATATTCGTCAGCTGATGCCACTATAAATTAAACTGCTGGTGCCCTTAGCAATATTACAGCTGAGCTTCAAGCGGATCGTCTTATGACATTTCCAAACCGTATAGTTTTAGATATTATACTTGCAGATTGAGGTGGGGTATGTAAATTGATCAGGTCTAGTTGCTGTGTTTTCATACCAGATAATGCCACGACAGTGTACCAAGCCATCTTGAAGTTACATAAGTCCGCTGAATCTATACATGTACATGAAGGGAACTGGTCATTGATGGGATGGTTTTGGGGACTGTTGTCCAGATGGGGATGGAAGATTCTGATGTTCCTTGGTATGGCTTTAGCTATCCTTTTCTCGTGCTGTTTATGCATCCAGTGTGGTCCCGCCCTTTGCAGTGTTTGTGCTACGATGTGTGTGAGAAGACCTATCCCGAGAGAAGCAAAGGATAATAAGATGATGCTACAGCAACACCTTGATGACCTGATGAGAATAGACATAGACCTGGATTCAGATTGACATGAGTTTAGGTTATTGCCTACGTAATGGCAAAAGGAGGGCCTGAGGTTCCGTGATTCTCAGGACCAGACTCCATTTTGTTTGAGTTGTTCGTGACGCCATTTTGTGTTGCCCTCACGTAGGCCGTGGAGGTAACCGAACGAACAAAGTTACATGGGCTTCGTTGTTCATGTACGCATTAACTAGGCCTTTTCTGACTTGTGAGTGAACTGCAGGATGCTGACCCCGTCACCTGAAACTGACCCTTTTGCGAGGCCAATTTCTCTAGCTGATCATTGTCTGAGATTGCCAATCAATGTTCAGGAGATCGTTAACTTTAGTTTCCTTGCACATATCTTATCCTGTTCAGCATCTGAATTGTTTCTTTTCTTACGACTTTTCATTACATGGGTAGTGCTTTCAATTATGGGCTTGTCCGGTTTGTGGAAATTGAATTTGGGACATTCCTAATAATTAACTTGTGGGTTGGTACAATGTAAATCGAGCTTTTTGCAATGTGATAATGTGTGGGGAAAATGTATTTCATTCGTCAGTATTTGTCGCAGTGGGTGTGCATTTATAATGAGTAAAATGTGGATAAAAAGTGATGTCTTGCTCTACGAAATTGAGCTGTCTCCTGAGTTGTACATCGTGTTGTATTTCTGGGATTACTGTTACTAGCTGCAGCTAATAAATTTGAACTCTGACGCCACCTAGAAGTATTCCGTGTCTCTGTATACCAAGACAGGTGAATCCGAAGACATTGGGCGTGCCCCAGGCGCCGCTGGGTTCTAAAAACCCGGTTCTTCAACAGGCCAGACCCAAGATATTCCCAGAGACAACATCCAGGGATAATTACAACATACAGTGTAGGGAAACTATGCCTCGAATGGCTAAAGAAATCCACACTGCCTGAAATTAAGCAACACTTGACTTTACTTAAAGAAGATACTGACTTGCGAGATTTCATATTGGGACCTCGCAAACAGCGTCACAAACGTTTCATATACGCCGGTATATACGCTGCTTACAACAAAGCTTGGAAAGTAACGCAAATTGAAACTGCTGAGAAAATACGAGAAATTGATCGTATTAATTTGGAAAAATCACTGTCTGTAGTGGACAATGGATTAACGACTCTGTCCTCCAGAATCTATTCACTGGACAGCATTGTATCATCTGCTATTGATATAATAGAACATGATATGCTAATGGTACAACATGGCCAGTCCCAATTACGTTCTATTGTACAGTTAGGTTGGACGTTGCAAAACCTCTGTTCAGGCTACGTGCCATGGCGTCAAATCAACACAACGTCATTATTTTCTATCTTTAACCTTATTGATAAACAAATCTCTTTTGTACAAAAAGGAGCAGACTATACGGTGCTGAGCATTGAAAAACTTGAAAAATTGCCATTGACAGTCTCCGAAAGACCCGTCATTGAATGGACAATACATGGCACAATTACAATTCTGAATACGACTTTTCAGTTTCAATATTGCCAAAAGTATATACCAGCAGGCCTGTATGAATGGTTGGGTAAAGGATATATCAAGTCAACCTGGAATTAACCTTATACACATAGATGTTATAGTGAAGGGAAAAAAGAGGTATTTCTTAGTGGCAACAATTGTAAAAAATCACTAAGCGGTACACTTCTGTGTCAAGGTATTAACTTGCATGGAGCCTGCGAAGGTTCATCAAATAACCTTTCATGTCACCCTCACGGCACCCCTGCGACACAGATAGAGCCTTTTTTTCAGACAACTTTCCAACGGCAGCTACGTTATAATAAGTGACCACAGCTGTTGTGGCATGGTGCCTGGAACGGCCTATCTCGTGAGCGTTACTTCCAGGGTCATTTGCTGTATGCAAGTATTGTATCCAAACAGCAAACAAGACAAGGAGGCAGCAATATGGCCTTCTCTGAATATCTCTTCTATTCAAATTGATACTTTAAGCAGAATGAAATCCATTCTATTACAAACAACTGTGCCTTTAACCTCGTTCAAAGAGACGAATGATCTGCAAGTTGCAAGGACAGCGGCAAAGATACATACATTAATATCAACCAATTGCTCCGTGCACTTTGGTGAAATGTTAGGTCAAATTTTAAACATGTCTGATACCAGTGGCATCGCACATGTATTTAAGACAATTTTTTCGGGACTATTAGCACCCTTTGAAGCAGTCCTGAGCATCTTCCCGAATTTCGTGCACTCAGTGTTTGGCGGCCTGCCTCTCATCATGGGACTCGTAGCAGGAATTTAATTTTTGTTCCTTCTGCTCCGATATGGCAAATCCAGCCGCAAACAAAACTCAGGCTACCATGGAAGAAACGATCCTTGAGATGAGATTCCGAGAAAGAAGAACTAAAGTACTCGGTTTAGCTTGACTAAGAGATCTGAATACCACATGGTTTCTTTCATTCAGACCAATCTGGCAAGATTGCATCTTACCTGTTCTACGATGCCTGCTATGGGGAGAAGAATGCGTGTTGGATGTCTGTCTCACACTACCATCAGCAGTACCTTTGGATATAGATACTTGGCTTGGTTCGGTAACGGCTCATGCAATGTGTGGTCCCCAGCGGCTACCTATTCTGATGACGGCATTCGTTGAGACTTCACCATTACGATTAGGTGACGGTGAGGTACGAGATGAAAGCGACACACAGGTACCACCTTCTGTGACCATTGCTGATCTAAACACCGACGACAGCAATGCCTCTCATATCTGCACTGTTTCTGCTTTTTTATTACTTGGTCGAACTTTCCCCTACTGTTATAGACGAATTCTTTGCAGCCCTAGCTGAGTTAATGTTCTCTCCTAACAACGAGAATAACTTTTGAGGACACAGCGTTCTCTGAACACTGAATTCGACTTTCAATTTTTTAAACAGATCTGTGGAACAATTTTTTGCCCTGAAACGAAATTATTTTTTCCCGTTCCCAAAATATTTACTTTTTTTGGCACACAATACTCTGCTTAAAGTAGAACTATTCTTAGAGAACAAGATTTCTATTATGAAACTCTAGAGACAATATTTTGATTCAGCCTCTAGCACATGTACAATCTTGTATAAATATGTGATGAAATGGTCTCGACCTTCTCTTCTGCATTAAGAGCCATTTCATGAATATAATTTTCGTGATTCATTCAGCCAATATTTGAACGTACTATATTTGCATTATCTGAATGATATCACTGCTTAAAAACGTACAGTATTCTACTCATTTTTCATGTATATGCCATTTAAAGTGCATTTTATGTATTTTGGGGTGGGATGGAAAACACATGCATAGTTATATCTTTAATATTGCTTAGTGTTTAGTAATGATGGACATTATACGTGGAGTGGGTGTTGTGAAGTTATCTAGGGCCCTATTTAAATATTCCCGATGTATGCCCTTATGTGGTTATAACAAATCATATCCTTATAAAGGCATAAGAATCATATCCATATTTAGTCATAGCCAATGCAGTCCAAATACGGCAAGGCTACTCCCAAAGACTCCTAGAAAGTACAACGCGTTCTTAAAACAAACCAAGCCTCCAGCAGCCCGGGAATTCCCCCTGCTTCTGTTTTGATTTGTCCAAGAACTCCTGGAGTCCTGAAAGAACTGCAAGTTCTTAGTGACGTCTTATGTCCAACCTTACGTCAAACTCAGCACCTTCCAGGTATAAATATACCAACAGCTGCCCTAGCAAACACACGATGGTTTGGAGCAGATCAGCTATCTACTTGCCCGACGCCCTGCTGTGGCAAGTGCCGAAGGAAGCCGACCCTCCCATTGACGCACTGAGAGAGACACTGTCTTTTCTCCTGCCGAGAAATCCAGCTCCAGTGTTTCCGTCACCCTTGCGGGTTGCTGGGAGATCGAGTCCTGAGAAAGAGATACAAGACCTCCTTCATTCTATAACCAAGGTACGGAGCTGATTAGATCCTTAGAGAATTCTTGATTCAGATTCTTGGCAAAAACTATCTTAACTTAAACTGCAGCTCACTTACTCCTTCCCACGTACTAGGCTTAGGTTAGGTACACCGGGGTAGGCGTATCTTAGAAGCACCAGTTGAGTACGTTTAGTCATGGTTTTATACATGTATATATTTTATCTATTTTAGATACCGTATGGCTTAGAAACCATACCATGCTTTTACAGTATTATTTTATAATACTCCTTTTACTGTAGGCACTTTACTTTATGACAAGTATTGCAACTGTGGCAACTCACTTCTCTTGCATGAGAAAGAAGACTGTTCAATAAATAACCACTTTTATTGAAAACGCCCGTCTCTCTATTTCCCTGCGCTTCTGGTGAAACTAAATATGCACGATTGACTGAGTGAAATAGTTATCTATTGTTTCCGCAACTCTGGAGATATACTCCTTATTCTGGAGGGAGCAAAGTTGTCATGTTTATGCAGTTGTCAGAAACTAATCCTTTCTTGTCTATTCAGGAAAGTTAACACCTTCTTGTTTACTCGAGAAAGTTTCTAGTGACCTCTGAGCTAGATGGCATTAATAATTAAGTCTAACATATTCAATAGAGACCTAGTCGACCTCAGTCCTACGTCTAAACTATTGTTTATGTTATTCCAATGCGCAGAGCCTATTGGGAATATAGGAACTACACTACAGTTATGTCCCAGGAGGAGTGCCAACATACCCTTGCAGCCACTTAGTTTAGTCTTGGATAAAGGGAGCAGGCCCAGTCTCCCTTCACAGATAGCAGGGCAAGCCTCGAGCAACAGGGCAGTTCTCTGGGGGATAAGACTAGCTTCAAGCAGCAGGGCAGTCATCTGGAGCAGCAGGGCAGTCTTCTGGGGAAAAGGGCAGTCCTTTTCTGTAGTCCACATGTCCAGGAGTGTACTGAAGTGTTGTCCTTAGGGTTCAATATTTATACCTGATGCCTTTCTCTGAAGTGGGGGGATCTTCTTGCCTACTGGTTCTCGAAAGTTTTTTCCTTCCCCGGCTAAGGATCCAAGAAGTCTGGGGTCATAAAGACTAATGTTAAGATTCTTTGTGTTTGTGTGTGCTGGAGGCAAGCCCCTTTAAAATGCAAGTGGGGCAGGGAACAGATCCGCCTGCACTCATTATATCAGGATGACCCATCCTGCTCACACCTAAAACATTTTGTCTCACTGTCTGGGAGGAATACACAAAGCCTAACAGCAAGGTCACATGGCCAAGAATACTGGCTCCAAATGGACAAGGAAATGACAACTTTGTAAAAGTAGCATATTCAGAACTGTGACAAATATAAAAGCTTTTCACTGCCAGGACATCTAAAACTTAAAAATGCATGTCTTTTTAAATACAATGTCTCCTGTCCTCTTGGCTGTTTAGGGACTACTTTAGGACTACTTTATTAACAGTAAGGTTTAGGTCTGGCAAATGGTATACTTTTAAAAAGAAAGATAGTCACAAGCACTCCTATTAATTGAAAGCTTGTCTGTTTTTTACTAAAGGTAAAGCTTTATATTCTATCTATAGTGTGCTGCTAGGTTTCAAAGAGCTGCCTGCCCCTAGGTTGTCTGAATCAAAGAGTGTAGGTGTGAGACACACTGTCACGACCTGTACCGAATGCACAGCTGAAATTAATCTATTTCAAACTCTTTACATAAATATTATAACACAAGTTCAACTCTTGTATACAAAGTAATTGCACATCAAATCATCTTGAGTTTATCATTGCTTATGTCATTTCAATGTTCATTGATAAATTTGTATCTTATTTTTCATATCTTCTGTATTTACATATTGTTCAATGACAAAGTCATTCCTTCATGACTGAATTCACATACATATGTCATAAGTCATAAACGTGTTGTAATCATTACATCAATGGTGTTAACATGAATATACTAATCACGGCGATTGATGGTGGTTGGCCCGATGCATTTCGGGACATGTAGTCCCTTCCTCAGGGGCCGCTGTAAATAAAACAATATAGAAACAAGCTACAAAATATAATTACACATTTCATCATATCATAATCCAAGTGTTATAATTCTGACAAATTCATAGTGTAAAGCCAATTAAACAAATCTTTGAGTCACACCAGTAGCCACATGCAACTTGTGTGACGTTTAACTGTCCAAATACAGTTACCTATGGGTGCTCAGTGATTGCTGAAATAAAGATAGTAGAGGTTAAGCAAGTGTAAAAAATGTGTAAAAACGTGTAAAAAACACAAAGGGCAAGTTAGTAGATTACTATTGATGTGTGATACAAACAATGCTGAAAAAAACCTTGAATTCACGTTGCCGCGTGTGCAGTAAAGAAACACAGCATGCTCACAATCCGCCTGCAGGCTGTCTATATACATGGGATAGAACTCCCGGTGATTACATTAATCCAGGTGTAAAGATGTCGATGACAGTGACCTAGTTACGTAAAACCAAAGTGATAGTTCTGTAAATCATGCACGATAAAACAAACGATAAAATGAAGATGAAGTGAAAAACACGTAACGAGCAAAAGCCAAGCAGAAATAAACCTGTATGCCGAATAATCTAGAAAAACAACGTCATACGCCAATATTTTTAATGGCAGCATTTGAACAAGAATACATTCTGTCTAATGATGAATGGAACCAAGAGCTAGTTATGTATCGCCGATTCATCGACAACATTTTTTTAATATGGTCTGGAACTCTAACCACACTCAAAAACAACATCAAGTCACTCAATAGCAAAAATATCAGGATCAAATTTACACACCATATTAGCGAGCAAGAACTACCATTTCTGGATGTGATGATTATTAAAAAGAACTCTATGATTCAGACACAGACCTATGTTAAACCCACCGACAAACAATACGTTACTATATCAAAATTTTCATCCTCAACAACTTATCTGCAATCTTCCATTTTTCCAAATGCTCTGTATGAAAAGGATCTCGTCCACACCAGAAGCTTATCAACATGATCTTGATCGAATAAAGACAATGTTCCATGAAAGAGGCTATCCTTCGAATTGTATTGACAAAGCTGAATCTCGAGCAGCTGCCATTGAACGGAAAGGTTTACTAATGATCAAACCCAAACAAACTACCAGTAATCGGAATGTTTTTGTGTCTAAATTTTCAACGAGGCCTCTAAACATTGAAAAAATTGTCCTAAAAAGATGGGAATTGCTTCAAAAAGAGGAAGATTATAATAATATCTTCTGAGAAAGACCGATATTTGCATACACAAGAAGTTTTAATTTGAAGGAACAGTTGACTTTTACTAAACCTGTTGACAATTTTCAGCACAGAGGCATGAGGAAATGTAACAATTGCAATAATGTCATGCAAAAAACTTTATATGTCACCCTAGAACTGGAGAAAAGACCACGCTGCATTTTACAGCAGATTGTAATTCTAGTTATGTCATCTACAGCATTAAATGTCCCCGTGGACTTATGTACAGAAGGAAAACAGAAAGGAAAATCAAAGTAAGAATTGGAGAACATAAGAGCATGATACAGAATAAAAATACAAACTCTAATGTTGTAGTACACTGGCTCAATCACAAACACAACATCTATCAAGTTAGATTCACGGTGATCGAAAAAATAGCAAGCAAAGAAGGGAGGGATTCTAGCCAGCACTTATCACAACGCGAGGTGATCCTCATTAAAAAATACCAAACTATGGAACCGCTTGATTTGAACGATAAAATTGATTTAGGCTGTTTCCTATAATACAGATGTAATATATTGAGTCCATATTCATATATGTACTAGTCAGTACCACCTGTATTCTGTACATATGCTTTAATTTATCTAGGAAAGCATAGTTTCACTGTTAGCTTTATAATCAAGGATCTAAGTTATTACATGTTTATTTACCTAACACAGAGTTTCATTGTCACCAGGAAACTTTATGTTCATTGATTAGAGATAAATAGAGAGTGTTAACTTTAATGCTATAACACATTTGGGACTGTTTTGTCAGACATTTATTTATTGTCAGCATTTCTATGTACACTGTTCAGCTGGCTTTTTTTTTGTTTTTTGTTTTTAGTTTAGCCAAAACCTGTTTGGTAACGCTATATAGGGGTTTGTTTGCATATTTTTTAGTTCTTTGTTGTCCTCAACACAACTTTATTCATTATCATTACACGAACTACACTAAGATGGCCGCGATGTACTTCGACCGAATACTCCCTTCATTTGTTTCTAGTATTTTCCACGTGACTAGGAACCACTATATGGTTTGCAGCGTTTTTTAACCGCAGTTTAATAACTGCACCAATTGGGCGTCAGAGCGGTATCTTGTACATTGATTCCAGCACCCTTTGTAAAGGTCAGCGTCTTTGTAGTAATGTCACGTTACACTGGTATTCACGTAAATCTCATAAATCACTGCATCGAGTAACCACCCCGTTTCACTTTTTCCAGATTCGATAATTTGTGAGCAGATATATACAGGTATGTTGTTTTCCGAGCACATATTCACCCTGTTTCCCGACAGCTTGATACTGCACGTTGCTCTTGCTCACAATGTACTCGTTGTTTTTCTAGATTATTCGGCGTACAAGTTCATTTCTGCGTGGTTTTTGCTCGTCACGTGTTTTTCACGAAGGTCAGCATCTTCGTTTTATCGTTCATTTTATCATTCATGATTTACAGCACTATCACTTTAGTTTTACGTAACTAGGTCACTTTCATCGACATCTTTACACCTGGATTAATGTAATCACTGGTAGTTCTGTCCCATGTATATTGACAGCCTGCATGCGGATTGTGAGCATGCTGTGTTTCTTTACCCGCACACGTGGCAACGTGAAGTCATGGTTTTTTCAGCATTGTTTGTATCTCACATCAATAGTAATCTACTAACTTGGACTTCACGTTTCTTGCGCTTTTTTACAAGTTTTTTACACTTGCTTAACCTCTACTATCTTTATTTCAGCAATTACTGAGCACCCATAGGTAACTGTATTTGGACAGTTAAACTTCACACAAGTCGCATGTGGCTACTGGTGTGACTCAAAGATTTGCTTAGTTGGCTTTACACTATGAATTTGACAGAACTATAATTCTTGCATTATGATATGATATATATATTGTTTTATTTACAGCGGCCCCTGAGGAAGGGACTACATGTCCCAAAATGCATCGGGTCAACCACCATCAATCACCGTGATTAGTATATTTATGTTAACACTATTGACATAATGATTACAACAAGTTTATGATTTATGAAATATGTATGTCAATTTAGTCATGAAGGAATGACTTTGTTATTGAACAATATGTAAATACAGAAGTTATGAAAAATAAGATACAAATTTATCAATGAACATTGAAATTATATACGCATTGATAAACTCAAGATGATTTGATGTGTAATTATTTTGTATACAAGAGTTAAACTTGTGTTATAATATGTATGTAAGGAGTTTGAAATAGATTCATTTCAGCTATGCGCTTGGTCCAGGTCGTGACAGTGTGGCTCGCACCTACACTCTTTGAAATGGTATACTTTGCCAAGTCGAGTTAGCAGTTTAAAACTGAACTACAGGCTGCAGTGGCAGGTTTGAGACATGTTCTTAAAGGCTACTTCAATGTGTGGCACAATGAGTGCTGTAGACCCACTGGTTGCATTTAATTTAAAGGCCCTAGTATGTACATGAACTTATTTTTCTAGCCACTCACATGTAAATAAACTCAATGCACCAATTGAGTGTAAGCCAATTTTACCATGTTTAAAGGAGAGATCACACGCACTTTAGCAGTGGCAAGTGCCCAGACTCCTAAAAGTCAACATACACTGGTTCAGCAAAAAAAGGGAGAGAAGGAAAAATCTTTGAGGTGATCCTGATGAGAGGGCCAAGTCAAACAATATACCATGCCAATTTGGTAACTGGAAGGGACAGCTTTAGTGGTAAAAAACCAGAAGGGCTGCTTTTAAATGTTGCACTTCTGAGAACATGTGGAGGGACTATATATTAAGCATTTTCATAGGAATAGTAGAAGAACATGATGTGCATAGGTGTCTGAACAGATTTTCCTTTGGAAAAACAAACAGCATAAATTCCAGTGGAAGCCCAATCCTTATGTAAAGTTAAAATGTTATGAACGATTTTCTTTCTAAACTCTGCCAGAAGGTTTCATTCATGTGTGATGGAAACCCAACACTAGTACGGGTCTATCACAAAAAAAACCATGTTTTTATTAGATTATGAGATCTGGCAACATGTTTCCATTAAATGCTTTGTGTTCCCCAAACTTCTATTTTGGTTGAATTGCCACAGGGGTGGCAATTAGCTCAGGTTGGTGCAACTTTCCATAGCTTTTTCTTTTACATATTCTAGCCATTGCATTCAATCACGTCCTTCCATGCTCAAATTATCGTTAGTGATCGGCTGAGTAAGACTGAGGGTAGTTTAGGCTAAAAGGCCCAGACATTCAAGACAAGAAAAATTAGGCAAGCCCTGTGGTGCCCTCAATAATCATCTACAAAATATGTTGTATTCAGTCTGGAAAGATGAAATATTAAGGTAGACCAAAGGCCTGGCCTTGGCGTTCGCTTTGTGCACCGCAGCGGAACTTTGATATTTCAGAACGCGCCACAGACACTTGTGCGCCCCCTTCTGTAATACCTTGTATCAGCGAACCGATGAGATTTAATCTGTGGAGGTGAAGGCAAAGCGGCATCCATGAAGGATTTGAAATATTAATTGGAATTCCATAACCAGAATGCACAGCGAACTCACACCCAGTGGGACGGGGATTAACTATTCAAGAACACCTGAGGAAACAACACATGCTGGTGCCTTCCCCCAAATGCTAAGCCAATGAGTAAGAAAAGCTGTTTCCGAAACGCATATGGCAATAGTGGCGGAAAACGTATCTGTCAGAGCTCGTTCAAGTTTGCTGCTGCCTGCCAATAAATCAAGTTGAAAGTACAGCGATGTATGAGGTGTTTTCAATAAGCGAGCAGCTTCATATGGAATATTGGGTGGCCCGCTCTGGCCACGAAATCAACCCCACTGCAAGAACAGCAGGTCAGTGTGCTCTGACATTGGGGCACAAAATGGAACAACGTACCTGTTGGTGAGGCATAAATCAAGCAACAAGCTGGCCTTGCTTGTATCAGCGACCAGGGGATTTAATATGTGGAGGTTAAGGCAAAGCGGCATCCACAAAGGATTTTAAATAATATTTGGACTTCCATAACCAGAATGCACAGCGACCTCACGCCCAGTGGGGCGGGGATTAACTATTCAAGAACACCTGAGGAAACAACACACGCTGGTGCCTTCCCCCCAATGCCAAGCCAATGATTAAGGAAAGCTGTTTCGAAATGCGTATGGCGAGAGAGGCGGAAAACTTTGTTGTGAGGGCTCATTCAAGTTTGCTGCTGCCTGCCAATAAATCAAGGTGATAGTACAACGTAATGTGAGGTGTTTTCAATAAGCGAGCTGCTTCATATGGAATATTGGGTGGCCCGCTCTGACCATGAAAACAACCCCACTGCAAGAACAGCAGGTCTGTATGCTCTGACACTGGGGCACAAAACGGAACAACATACCTGTTGGTGTGGCATAAGTCAAGCAACAAGCTGGCCTTGCTTGTATCAGCGACCAGATGGGATTTAATCTGTGGAGGTGAAGGCAAAGCAGCATCCACAAAGGATTTGAAATAATAATTGGACGTCCATAACCAGAACTGACAGCGAACTCACGCCCAGTGGGGCGTGGAATAACTATTCAAGAATACCTGAGGAATCAACGCACGCTGGTGCCTCCCACAGAATGCCAAGCCAATGATTAAGGAAAGCTGTTTCCGAAACACGTATGGCAAGAGAGGTGGAAAACTTTGTTATGAGGGTTCTTTCAAGTTTGCTGCTGCCTGCCAATAAATCAAGGTGAAAGTACAACATTGTGTGAGGTGTTTTCAATAAGCGAGCAGCTTCATATGAAATATTGGGTAGCTCGCTCTGGCCACGAATGCAACCTCAGTGCAAGAACAGCAGATCCGTGTGCTCTGACACTGGGGCACAAAATGGAACAATGTACCTGTTGGTGAGGCATAAATCAAGCAACAAGCTGGCTTTGCTTGTATCAGTGACCCAATGAGATTTAATCTGTGGAGGTGAAGACAAAGCAGCATCCACAAAGGATTTGAAATATTATTTGGACGTCCATAACCAGAATTGACAGCAAACTCACGCCCAGTGGGGCGGGGACTAACTATTCAGGAAACAACGCACGCTGGTGCCTTCCCCCAAATGCCAAGCCAATGATTAAGGAAATCTGTTTCCGAAACGCGTATGGCGAGAGAGGCGGAAAACTTTGTTGTGAGGGCTCGTTCAAGTTTGCTGCTGCCTACCAATAAATCAAGGTGAAAGTACAACGTTGTATGAGGTATTTTGAATAAGCGAGCTGCTTCAATTGGAATATTGGGTGGCTCGCTCTGGCCACGAAAACAACACCACTGCAAGAATAGCAGGTCTGTGTGCTCTGACACCTGGGGCACAAAACAGAACAACGTACAAGTTGGTGAGGCATAAGTCAAGCAACAAGCTGGCCTTGCTTGTATCAGCGACCCAATTGGATTCAATCTGTGGAGGTGAAGGCAAAGCGACATCCACAAATGATTTGAAATAATAATTGGACTTCCATAACCAGAATGCACAGTGAACTCATGCCCAGTGAGGCTTGGAATAACTATTTAAGAAGACCTGAGGAAACAATGCATGCTGGTCCCCTCCCCCGAATGCCAAGTCAATGATTAAGGAAAGCTGTTTCCGAAATGCGTATGGCGAGAGAGGCAGAAGACTTCGTTGGGAGGGCAAAACAACTGTTCCCTCATAAGAAACAGCAGGGAAAGTGTTGGATAGTAGAGGGGTAAATATTACTATTCCCACTCCAGTCAGTGCTACAGTAGGGAAAGTGTTAGATTGTGTATGGGTAAAAATTACTATTTCCACTCCAATGAATGCAACTGTAGGGAAAGTGATGGATAGCGGAGAGGTCAAACTTTCTATTCCCACTCCAGTGCCTACAACAGTAGTGAAAGTGTTTAACATTGGAGGGGTAAATCTTATTATTCCCACTCCAGTGAGTGTAACAGTAGGAAAAGTGTTGGATAGCAGAGGGGTCAAAATTACTATTCCCACTCCAATTAAAGTGTTGGATAGCGGAGAGGTCAAACCTTTCTATTACCAATCCAGTGAGTGCAACAGTAGGGAAAGGGTTGGATTTTGTGAGGCTAAAAATTACTATTCCCACTCCACGGATTCCAACAGTGGGGAAAGTGTTGGATAGCGGGGGGTTGCAGGGGGGGTAAAACTTACTATTCCCACTCCAGTGAGTACAACAGAAGGGAGAGTGTTTGACAGTGGAGGGGTAAATCTTACTGTTCCCACTCCAGTGAGTGAGTTTTACGCGGGCTAAGACCCCTGCTCAAATGTTTTGATGCTCCTACAAGACAGCTGGTCATTCAAGCAATGATTATTTCTCGCCTGGACTATGCTAGTTCACTCCTTTTAGGAGCGAACCAAGCTGAGATCCTCCGTTTACAGCGAGTCCAGAACGCTGCGGCTAGGGCGGTGGTCGGTTTGCCCCGGACCTGCCCCACCTCTAATACTCTGCGGTCCCTACACTGGCTCCCGATGAATAAGCGAATTCAATTCAAAGCCCTCAGCCTGGTTTTTAAAATTCTTCGAGAGTCGGCACCTGTGATACTTAATAAATTGATCTCTCCCTATGTGCCAACTCGCTCACTCCGTTCCCTTGGACAATCCTTGGTGGTTGTTCCCCGGTTCAGACTTAGTCGGATGGGGGGACGCTCTTTTCGAGTGAAAGCTGCAACCCTCTGGAATGCGCTCCCTTTGGAAATCCGCCTCTTGGATGATTTAATATCCTTCCGTAGGGCCCTGAAAACCTTTCTGTTTTAAATTTCCCCTGTTTTAAGTGTTCTGCTTTTCTGTTGCTGGTTTTAGTGTTGTGTTGTGTCTGCCTTTCCCTGCGCCAGGACGCTCCTTCGCTGGAGCATCTGTGCGCATTAAAAATGTTACATAACATAACATAACATAACAGTAGGGAAAGTGTTGGCTAGCAGAGGGGTCAAAATTACTATTTCTACTCCAATGAGTGCAACAGTAGGAAAAGTTTTGGATAGCGGAGGGGTAACACTTGCTATTCCAACTGCAGTGAGTGCAACAGTAGGGAATATGTTGGATTGCGAAGAGGTAACTAAGAATATTCTCACTCCAGTCAGTACAAAAGTGAAAACAAACTTAACAACAACAATATTTGAAAAACAAAATAAATACATGTAAATATATTAAAAATTAAAATACAAATATATTTAATATTACACATTAAACAACATTTATAATGAT
This sequence comes from Lissotriton helveticus, assembly GCF_964261635.1. Lineage (NCBI taxonomy): Eukaryota > Metazoa > Chordata > Amphibia > Caudata > Salamandridae > Lissotriton > Lissotriton helveticus. The sequence goes on along the minus strand of NC_136061.1, from coordinate 1,630,532,414 downwards.
AATGCATATAACAAATACCTACAAATAATATATTAAATAAAATAAAAAATCCTTTTCAAACAAATAACTATTCTAAATTAGAAATTATTTTGAAACAAAAGTATGAATAATTACATACATTTACTTTTTTATTTCCTACCGTATAACACCACACAATTTACAACCCACATATAAATGTTATAAGAAAATGTACTTACTTAATTAACATATTTAACTACCAAATAAAGAAAAATTATGAATTAAAAAATAAATTAAACTCATAAAAATGTATAAACTTCCCACATTTTTCCCTATAATCACTAGGAAAATTAAACTGTAAAAAATGTGTTACACAATTACATGTTATTTTCAATTAAAAACCTTATAATATATAACAACTAATTATAAAGTAAGTAAAATTAATTTACTCCCCACCCTTTACCTCTAAAAAAGTAAAACCCAGACACACAAAATATAAACAACTTCCCTAATTAAATATGCATTAATTAACTAGCGATTCCTGAAATTCTAATTCTCTTTTCTTTCCCTCCCTATTTATAGCTTTTTCCATTCTCCTTTTTCCTTTTCTTTTTCCTCCTTGTTTCCTCTTCTTTAATATATTACAGATATATATTATTTGTCACATACTGATTTATGATTTACTATATTGTTTTATATCCTATGAAATTGCCTATCTTTGATCTCCAATAAAGAATTATGACATAATTAACATTAATCATCAACCAATTATTAATTAATTAAACGTTAATCACTTCCCACACTTTACCCCTATACATCCCATAACCCACAACAAAAGTTAATTACACAAATTCCATATTTAATTGCCAATTAATTATTCAATATGAATTTGAAACTAATTATTAATTAATTACAAATAAATTGCCTGCCACCCTTTACCCCATAAACCCCACAACCCAACCTAAACAAAATCACACAATTACCATAATTATCAATTAATTATTTAATATAAATTAACAACTAATTATTATTAATCAAAAATAAATTACTTTCCGCCCCTTTACCCCTATGAATCCCACAACCTTCACCTAATTTTTTCACACGATTATCATAATTAATTATAAATTAATTAATTAAAACACAATTAATAATTAATTACAAATACATCCCTTCCCACAATTAACACTATAAAATATAAATTAAATAAATACAAAATAATCATTACGTTACTGTAACTAAATTACTTCCCACCCTATTCCTGTTTAAACCCAGAACATGCTACAGAATGAAAAAATGCAACATTTAACTAAAAAGAAATTGATGAGTATTTAAAATGTAACATATATAATAAAAAACATAAGCAATACCTATACAAAAAATCATACATCACATACATTTAAAATGTAAACTAAAATCAATAACACTAATTAACAAATCGATATTTTAAACAGCTATATTTTTGCAGACAATATTAATGACTTCCATATTTTTTTAACGCTTTTTCTTCCCTTAACTTCAATATTATTGAACACGATATTCTTGCTGTCGATAGTTCTGAATAACAATATTTCCAACTCGATGTTTGTGTAACTCAACATTTCCTACTCGATTTTCTGTCTCAACACCGGTAAATTATATGAATGCAAGATGGAGAGATCCTGTTGTTGCCACTGTATAGTTCTCAATCAATTATTAAGGCACTGTACTATTTTCCCTGAGCAGGGGCAGTTCCTCTATGTGGGTGTAGGAGCATCACCCCCTTGTATGTTGCCTCCTGGCCCCTGTATTTCAAATGTTAAACATATTTTCCAAAAATTGTTTTACCAGTTGTGCAGTGCTGCAGCCGACAAAGTTGTGGATGCCTAATCATGAGTGTGCTTTGCTCAGATAGGGTTGGGGCTTCATTATGGACAGGTTGTCTGGGTCTGCACTTAACTACAGTGTTATTGTGCATATCAGGATGGATGGGTATGTTTCAACGGCCAACCCAACATGAGCACTTGATGCCTTTTCTATCTCTGCACTACTGATGAGCTTGTGATTTCAGTCATAGCCTCACTGGTCTCCTAAGGAGCTCTGGTGTTGTGTATGCCAGCCAATCCTGGTGCTGCTTTCTTGCTGTATTCTAATACATAGAGTATGGAAGCAGCATCTGGATTGGCCCAAGAGAGTAGCCTATTGAAGAAGGAGGCAGCGCAGCAGTGGGCATGACCACTGTACAGAGCGGAAGCCACAAGCAGGCTGCCACAGAAAAAGAGTGTGTGCCCACACTGATGCCCAGGTATGCACAGCTGGCAAGATGGCTGGGTGGTGCATGTACCTTCTCACTCAGTAGACGCAAGAGCAGGGGGGCTCAGCCTCGGCACAGTGTTGGCAAATAGGTATTACTATGGGTTGGTTTAGACTGTAAGTTTCTGAGGGGATGTTATGGAGCATGGATTGCGTATGTCTTGGTTAAATGAAGAGTCGAGGTAACTGCTGTCTGTCTACTGCTGTGATTGTTGATCTGTTAGAAATGGCGTTTCTGGTTTGCTAGGGAATGCACCTAAGCCAGGCAGAATCCACCACTCTAGTCTGGGTAAGGGAGTAGTACTAAAGATAACACCTGCTCACCCCCTTAGTAGCTTGGAAGACCAGTCAGGCTTATCTCAGAGGCAATTTGTAAAATGTTTACGCAACACACTCACACACAAGTGACACACTAGGCACACCACAAAGAGACTCCACCAAGGCCACTTGGCACTTGTCATGACGTCTTACAGATCATAAATCATGTTGCCATGGGCAATTGTCATAACAATACAGGCATTAGAAACGACTTTGCCACTAGGCAATTGTAGCAACGTATGTCGTGAAATAAAGCATCATAACTGCAACATTACTGCGCACACTGTGCAGTTTCTGAAACAGACACAGTTAATTTTGTCACTGCAGGTAAAATTCTTTTTATCACCTTAGCTGTGTCACCTAAGCAAGTATCCTCAGTAATGTGGTGTGAACACCCATGACTGAACGGGCGGGAAAGCTCAATGTCGTAAAGGTATTTCCCGTGCAGATAATACAAAGGTCCTGCAAAGGTCCCCAACTTGAGGTTAGGACCATGCCCTGGAGCACACCGTGCTGGTAAGGGGCACAGATATATGTGTTTGGGAAGCCATTCTGTACCCCACTAAAGAATGCAGCTAGACAACACAAGACCACAATGCCCTCCACATGAGTCCTCCCTCTCCTTAGGGAGGGTGGGGAGACCTCTCCGGGTATCTTGTTTTTCAAGATGTCTGCAGCTGCTGCCTGCGGACTTGTGGTGCAGCAGCCTCTGCCCACTTCCTACAAGGAGTGCACCTGAGACCTCAACTGGTCCAGCTTCCTAGCCCAGGCAGCGTGGTTCGGTACGGGGACACACTGATCCTGCAGAAACTCACCTCCCTTTTTCAACTAAAGGTGACAGCGCCATTCAGGCTACATACATTTTTCAGGTTCTCCCAAGCCTTGAACCTAATTGTGTTCTTCCTTTCCTTGATGGCTTGGAGTATTACCTCCTATGCTTTCTAACATCTTCTTGGTCCCAAAGGTTTTGTGTTTGGACGTTGCTCAAATTGTAGTTCACTAAACAACAAGAAGTTTCAAACCTCCTCCCACAGTCATAAGTATTCACTTCCCTACTCCTATCTGTAAGAGCATTAATCACTGCTTGGGTAATCAGGCTATAAGCAATCATGATTTGACACGTCTTTGATTCCAAGTCCGAGCTAAAATAAATGCACAGTGAAGAGGATGTCACTGCACTTTCGGGCACATGCATCATTGTCAATTGCATTCGCAAACGGTGCGAATCGCAATTTTCGGCCGTTTGCGAATGCAATTGACAAAATTGGGATGCATCATGTTTTTTGCAATTTTAGAAATCGCAATCATGTTGCGATTTCTAAAATTGCGATTGCATTTAAGAAATAGCAATTCGCGATTTCTTAAATGCAATGCATGAACATTTTAAATTTGCGAATTCGCAAATAGGGAGAGGTAAATTACCATGAAGTTGACCTTCATGGTAATTTGCGAAAACTTTCAAAAATGCACAAAAGTGCATTTTTGAAAGTTTCAATTTGAACACATACACCAACAAAAAGTAGCAATGGGTCAAAAAAAGGCAAGCAACTAACTATGTATCTGTGCAAGAGAAGAGATCTCAACTAATGATATGAACTAGTGAAATCACGCCTAGGGTATTCCTTCTATGTGAAAAAATTCCCATCAGTCATCGACCGAAACCGCCCTTCATCATCTGGGACCCTTCACACCATGAAGGTAAGATTGAATACCCACAGCAGATTGCCAGATGTATAATCCTAATCTGGCCTGTCAAGCACAGTGATTGCTATGGTGTATGAGGGTATAAGGTGACAACTGTAAAGAACGTGGAGAAAACAATTAGTGAAAAAGTGTGTATTCAACAGATAAAATTGGATAGTGAAGGGGTAAAGGGCTTTTAATGTGCACCTCTTCACTCCCAAACCAATAAAAGAGTGCGAAGATAGTAGTGTAAACAAATACCTACTATTGAGTATGCTAGGTCAACATGTTTCTGCAGACTAGACGGAGCCAAAGGGTATCCTGCTGCTTTATCAGGACCATTAACGGTACTGCTCAGTAACAAATATAAAAGGTTGTTTATCACCTGAATGTTATTTTCATTATCCTTCTCCTGACTTCATGGTCCAAAGTGCGCCAATTTGGCCAAGGAACATGCAAACAGATACATAGAAAAGAAAAACACACAACAATTAGTCATGGTTGGATTTCTGGATCCAAAAACTTAAGAACCAGCAATCTACGTCAAAGTTGCCAAATTCACACAACCGCTCATGGTGCCAAATAGTGCGGAGACTAACATCCATAGATCTTTTGTTGGTACCAAGTTTACGTCAATGCTCATATCAAGAAATCCTCCTGACCCTTGGCAGTCAGATGGTGATCTTAATCAATGTAAGCATATGAATAATGCCTCAGGTGCCTGTTTAGTTCGGCACGTGTTTTGTCGAACCAAAAGTTACATCCATATATTTCTTGTCCACTCTCTTGAGTGTATAGTTTAGGCTGAACCTACCCCCATTAGAACATGTTTGGTAAGTTCTGTTTTAATGGACGCTGGTATTAGGAGCAGCAAAGGAGCTTAAAATGCCCGATATTGTACCGCGTCGGTACCTCCCAAAAGACAGCCCAGACGGACGTCTGGAGTACCGACGGGAAGGTGAGTACAGGCCGAGGCATGCTGTGGGTCCGCTGGGAGCTCTGAGTGCTGGTTTCCTGCGTGTGGGTTAAATCGGAGGCAGCAGCGCTGTGCTGCTGGATGGACGAGCCGGCAGCAGCAGACAAACTTAAACGCGCTCTAATGACGGTATGCTTGCTGGAATATTTATACTCCAGAAGAGCGGGCAGCGAGTATATGTAAGGGGCACTTGAGTCTATGTAAATGACATATGTTCGGAACTCTTGGCAGTTTGTTGGTGCCTACGGCTATAGTGTGCACAGAAACGTGGTTTGGGGTCCGGCTGCCTGACGGTAATACCATTAAAACAAAACTTACCAAACATGTACTAACTGTGGTAGGTTAAGCCTAAACTATACACTCAAGAGAGTGGACAAGAAATATATGGATGTAACTTTTGGTTCGACAAAACATGTGCCGAACTAAACAGGCACCTGAGGCATTATTTATATGCTTACATTGATTAAGATCACCCTCTGACTGCCAAGGGTCAGGAGGATTTCTTGATATGAGCATTGATGTAAACTTGGTACCAACAAAAGATCTATGGATGTTAGTCTCCGCACTATTTGGCACCATGAGCGGTTGTGTGAATTTGGCAACTTTGACGTCCCATACTAAAACCCCTTCTTCTTTCTATTTGTCCCCCAGAGCGGTGCTCCCATTACCTGAGCTGGGGCCAGGTGAGGTGGAGTTTTTCTCTCCTGCCACATAGGTGAGTGAGACAGTACACTCTGTACATGATGAGAATATGTGTCTTTATTGACACAAGGTAGACACATGATCTACTTTAAGCTAGATTGCTGGTTCTTGAGTTTTTGGATCCAGAAATCCAACCATGACCTTTGGACACCCCCCTGCACCCTTGAAATTGCATTCTCAATTTGCGATTCGCTAATTGCTCATCGGAAATTGAGAATGACTTCCCATTCATTCCTATGGCCCTCTAGGCCCAAAGGAATCAATGGGAAGGGATTCCTTAATTGCGATTCGCAAAATTTGAATCGCAATTAAGGAATTTTAAGAAATCGCAAAAGAAAATTGCGATTTCTTGATGCATAGCCTTTTGCGATTTCTTAATTGCTATTCCTTAATTTTCGCAATTAAGAAATCGCAAACGGCAACAATGATGCATGTGGCCGTTCGGTTCTTATTTAGAGTTTGGCAGACGAGATGCTCCATCAGAAAAATGGAGGAATTCCCATCTGCCATATTGCAAGTGCATTTTAGCTTATAATGGTTGTAATGCGGTTGATTGGATATCTTCCCCATTTGTGTGAGTATATCCCATCCAACAACTATAAATAAGATTCTTAGTTCAATTCAGCAGGTTTGACATTTTGCCATCTCAATTTAAACTCGCACATACAATACTCTCCTTTCAGGGAATGGATTTAACCAAATGAAACATGATATACGTTTCTTGTTAGAACATTGCAATGTTGGGAGCTCCATTGAAGACAATAGAGCGCACCACACTTCTAATGGCTGATAAAAGCCCGGAGCTCTAACATTCCAATGCTTGCCGCTCACAGGTGTTGCTGTGAACAAAGACCTCATTGTGCCTGAGGGGATTCAATGCGGCCTTTGTTTTATTTGTTAAAACATTCTGCATCTCTTTTGGTTGAATGTTTTAATAGTCTTATAGCCTGCCGCAGCTGGTCTATATCGGAAATTAAAGGCCTGCTACCTTGTTAAAACCCTCTCCTTTGGTTTTGGCGTTTAACACTTATTAGAGCACTGATTGATTGGGATTACTGGGTCAACTTTTGCAATAAAATTAATGTAAACTCTTTTATATATTCAGTTAACCGTAAGACCTTGCCCATAGTCCTCTATAATCCAAGAAATAACATCAAGAAAACAAGTAGGCATTCTCCAAGTTTTTATTGAGGAAATCAAAAAGAATATTGTTAGACATAAATAAGTAGAGGACTTGGGTGTTAAAGGCAGCAAGAGAGATTCATTGCAGATAGGAAGTGAGTTATTCTCATCCAAATATTTTATTAAGGAAAATCTATAATAGATAGAGTGCACGCTGGGAAGATGTCACGTTAGCAGATAGGCCTTCCTGATTTGTTTTGAATGGTCAAGTCAGTAGATTTCTTTTGGTCCACAAAAGAAGCCTAAGAGTACCTCATGAATTAAAGAAACAGCACCAGTATCCAAAGTAAGCCTGTCGCTTCAAAGTCCCTTCAAAGTCATCCAGAAAAAACAACAAAACAAAAACAGACCATCTGTCTCAAGTCACTGGTCTTCAGTCTTCAGTTACGGGGAAGTGCAGGCCTCAGCCAGACCCGCTAGTGCAAGGGGTCCGCCCTTCTCTGCACGAAGTCCTCAGACCAAATAGAAAGAAGTTGGCACAGAAATTGTAAATAGAAAACGTAACATTTATTACACCTCATGAGGTGGTGCTACAGTTCAAACAGTACCCTTCGATATTGCAAGAAGTAGCACCACGAGCTAAGATTTCATGGTTTATTTATACCCGCACAGGGGCTCAAAAGAAGGCGGTACAACGCGCAAGAGCACACTTTATGTACACATCAGGTAATATTGAGAGGCACAATCGATCAGTGGGAGGAGCTAACAGTCTTGGGGGCTTGACAAACACATTCCAATCTAGAGCTAATCACTACCAGATGTGAACCCTAACGGTCAGCGGCAAAGTAGGGGACGCTGCTAAGAATAGCCTGTTGCTGGGCAGATTCAAGTGCCATGTACAGGAAGATAGGACAAAGCACATGGTCGACACGAGGTAGCATGTAGACACAATCGCAATGGACCGCTCACCGCTAGCCCCTCCTCTGGATCGCCCCTAGGGACTCTAGTACATGGAGTTCTTGAGTGGTTCACCCCAGTGGGTGCAAGTAGGTACTTGTTGAACTGATGATCTCTAGACCCGATATATATCCCGGGTTTTTGGATATCGCCCGAGACATGGCTCGGGTTTCGTGATAACTTCCCTAATCAGTAGAGAAAATAGTTAGGGGTGGAACAGAAGGCCGCCAAGCAACCGTCAAAGGCCTCGATGCCCGAACCGGCACGCAGGTGCGTCGTCCAGGAGCCCGTTGTCTCAAAGCTCAAGGGAGCTAATTTGTAGACACAATCGCAATGGACCGCACACCGCTAGCCCATCCTCCGGATCGCCCCTAGGGACTCTGGTACATGGAGTTCTTGAGTGGTTCACCCCAGTGGGGACAAGTAGGTACTTGTTGAACTGATGATCTCTAGACCCGATACATGTCCCGGGTTTTTGAATATCGCCCGAGACATGGCTTGAGGTAGCATGTAGCAGTCAAAATGGCTGCTGTGAATACAAAATGGAGTCCGTTAAATGTCGAGATATCGGCTAGAACTAAGATGTCTTTCGCTAATGCTCAATCTAATCGCTGTTAAATTACAACAGAAGGACAGTTATCATCCGACATGAGTGCAACTCTTGCATCTAAAAACATGTCAGTGCCATCAGCCAGAGCCTTGTTCGACGGGGTAACCCTTAGAGAGTGCAGGGTGGGGAGGCCTATTGAGGATTTCCCCGTATTTAGGGCCCATTATAACTACAGCGATCCATAGGACCGCCGTAGTCGTGCGGGCAGTCCATGAACCACCAGACTGGCGGTCTACCCGCCATATTATGACTTGGGCAGTTGGACCACCACAGGACTGCAGCAACCACTGGGGTTCCAATATTCCACAGTGGTTGCACAGTGGTCTGAGGCCAGAATATGCTGGGGGTGTCGCAGTGGCACCACCAAGCATATTACAAGTTTCCTCATTGTCGCAGTTTTCATGGCGGTGAGCCCACCTTGAAATCTCTGGTGGTGAGTAAACTAAGGAGGCCCCACAGGGCCGCTTGTTGTCTCAGGGTCTGGGGAGGTATGCTGTCAGTATTCACCCTCTGTTCCTGCATGGCATGGACTGCACAGTCTATGCCGTGCAGGAACGTGCTTTGGCGCACTGATAGGGGTGCCTTTCTAAGGCTCAGATATGAGCCTTTAAAAGGCATCTCTGTGATACCACCAAAGCACTGCCCGGCAGACCATGACTGAACTCGTAATCTGGCGGTCAGTGTGTGGAGAAGTTTGGCGGTGAGGGATGGGGCGCTGACATGGTGGCCCGCTGCCACACCTCCAAACTTGTAATAATGCCCTTAGTTCTCACCAGCATACCCTTAAGTATTATTAGACTAGTGGGTTGGGGCAGTGTATAATTTGTTTAAAAAATAAGTCCCAGCACTCTGGCCCGAAGGCCACTGCAGCTTGCAACATACATTGTCCCTGTCATGCTGCCAGTGATAGGAGCAGCATGACTACTAACCTTCACTCTATTCCAAGTGTGACCGTTCAGACTATTCCACGCACCCTAAATTATAAGAATGGCTTGAGCGGTAGTTACTAGTCGCTTTCCATATATATTGAATTAATAATTGGCTCTTGTTATGGTCCTCTCTAAATTAGCCAGACAGCACCACCCACTGGCGTAATGAAAAGTGAGGGGGCCTCCCTGCACGGTACTTTGGGGGGCCCCCTCTGGGCTCAATCAGGAGCTCTCCCGGCCAGAGTTCATTGCCGAGGGGGCCCCTTGGACCTACGCCCCCCCCCCGCACCGCGTGGGCTGCGGGGGCCTGTGTTACGCCCCTGGCACCACCTTGTGGCAGACAGTCACTGGTTTGGGGGTTACTTTGCATCTGCGCCCCCTCAAATGGTGACATTAGGGTAAAAATACAGGCAAACCCTTGGATAAAGAAAATAATGACAGGGACAGAGCACCTGAGCCGATTGGTCCAGTTCTTTAATCCTCATAAATGTTGTAACCCCAGCAGCATAGTGAACCTGCCTTTTGTCATGGGAAAGAATACGGACATCTACCACCATCACTATCAGAAGCCTAACACCTACAACTACAATAAGCATGAAGGTAGATTCCTGCAGGCCTCCTCTATGAGGTAATAAAGTTATATTTGATTACAAAGTGCTCTAATTCAACACATTGAAACCTGGTCCATTTTCTACTGCGAGCAGAGCGTTGTTTTATGGTAAAGCCTTGGGTAGTAACAGACTGAAAGAACACGTTTTATTGGTGTTGGAATCCCACAGAATCGGTAACTCATCATTTTTATGATAGGACAAACTTTCACTTAAAGCACTCACTTAAAGCACTGCCACAAGTGGTCATCTATTTTCTTGGTGTATAAATATTTTTTTAATGTACGTTATCATTGTAAAATGCATGCTGAAGCAGCAGTACTCTTGTATTACCAAACAATAAATCATCTATTGCAGAGAGGATGTGGCCTAACGGCTAGAGCAGTCGAAGCTGCGGAACAGGGTTCAAGTCAATGCAGCGACGCTCAATATCCTGTGATTCTGGGCCAATCACTCAATCTCCCCATGTCTAACAATAAATGAATGTGTCCATCTGTAAAGTAACTGGTGCTCATGTAAAGGGCTCTGATACCTTCGGGTCTAGTTCGCGCAACATAAAACTAATCCCCCCCCCCTAAAAAAAAATATGCTGATTGTATACTGGCTGCGTTCAACTGCATTAACAACCAGTGGTAGGCGCTTGTGCAAAAACCTTTGAAGGGCACAAAAGTGAGCACTTTAATTGACAACGTTCTAACTAAATAGCCAGTTTGCTGGCAACTCGTATTTAACCCCTTCACTGGGGGGGGGGCGCGCACAGGGCCCCCATGCTCATGACGAGCTGAGCTTGTCATGAGGCACGGCGCTCCTGTGCTCATGATGAGCTCAGCTCGTCACAGGTGCATTACCTGCCGTGGAACGCTCAGCACAGCAGGGGAATTATCCACGCATGTGAGCTTTCCACGGCTCATGACCAGCTGAGCTCGTCATGAGCACCGGAGCGCCGTGGCTCATGACGAGCTCAGCTCGTCATGAGCATCGAAGAGGTTAAGCCTCTTATTTGAGACAGAAAGTACTGTAAACCAGCTGTTGTCACCACGCTCATTAAGCTGTGTGGGTTGGGAGAGGATTTGAGGGTGCACAAATAGGGTCTCATCTACAAGAAAATGACATAGTGCGGCGCTGCAAGCCATTTTGCTGCGCCACGCTGCATCATTTTCAAAGCACAGGAATGTGTTGTTTTAACAACATTACGATGCATCTCTGTGCTTTCCTCTGCACAAGAGCAGAGTTGGCTGCCATGCGCCAGCGCAGGCACCCTTGCGTCATTTTGCAAGGGTGCCTGCACTGCGGGAATGATTGTTTTTGTGCAAGAAAGGGACACCTTTCTGCACAAAAACAATATTTATGGCATTTTACTCTTTGCATAGAAAGAGGAAAAAACAAGGAGAAATAAAATTATTTCTCCTAGTGGCGCCATTCCTATACCTCCCCTGGGGAGGCGTAGGATTCCCAGTTTTACAAAATGTGGTAAATCTGGGACTGTGTCAAGTTGGGTGTTGCGTGGGAACACGCACAGCAATACTCATGGAAGGCCCCTTTCACTCAGAGTAATGCGTGAAAGGGGCCCATATTGATAAGGCCATGAAAAGTTAGGCAGGCTGACTTTATATGGCATTATAATATGGGAAACCCCATTGCGTTGCCGGTGCATCAAAAAAAGTGCCACACCGGAGGCACAATTGGCTTGCAAATAAAGCCCTTAATCTTGTTGTGAAGCAAGGCATGACCACTTTAATCCATTTGGTCCCAAAAAGTAAACAGTGCATTGTTCTTCAAGCAAAAAGCTGTGAATTTGTCATGTAAAGGCTTTGGCAGTTTAATTATTAGCTCCAAGCCTGGAGACAGATCTCAGTCAAAGGAGTCCCAGAACACAGTCCCAAGTATACACTTTTCTAATGTGTTATGTCTAAATTGTATTTACATCTGTCTCCGACTTGATGTTCATCACTCGTAAGTACAACCCGCACACCAAAGCAATCTGGAGCAGCAGAGGCGAGGGAATTGTGGGTAATGGAATTGTCTTGCCGGTACAACAATAGAGTTGTTTACACTGGGCTGTAATTGCAGTGACAGAGCAGCAGAAAATAACAGTCCTTCGACGATATGAAGGCTAATTATTTGCCACAAGGAAAGGGGAGCCTGTCATTCTATAACTCTATCATCCTTCTGTTCAATAAAGCAGTGACATAAATCAAGTAGTGCACACTTACAACACGGTTCCATTCAATATATTGCTTTCCAGACGCCTTGGGGAAAGCCAGATACTGTAGCAGTTATCCCTGAGTTAATCACATTTTCTGGCTTGCCGTCCATGTAAATGTGTCTTGTTCTGCAATTAACAGGGCAATAATGTACCACATCCCCCTGCACCAAGCGTTAGCTCCGTTTCGCATAAACCTATGCAGCACCCGATTGATTTCCATTTGCTACGCTCCATGCCTTTTTCACGCACTGCAAAGCCCTTAAGCCAGCGTGGGGATAAAAAAAAGATCATTTTTGATTCCGTTCAACTTTTAATCGGAATTTAACCAGGCAGTTTATGTCCTAACAATGCTGCATCTGGAAATTTAATAGTGATTGGAATTATTCGTTATTTGACTCGTCGAAAAAATGTAATAACAGTAAAATGTACTGTTAAATTTTTACAATCCGATCTACCTTTACCCTTCCTTGGATTTCAGACAGAGCACATTTAGCAAGAGTCGCGTGCCATTTTGAGGCCGCCACGAACCAATTGAAAAGGTTTGTAGTAAAAAATAATATTGTGGTTTATTATTTTCATCATCATTTACACGGTTAGATGCAAGACTAGTTAAACGAAATTGCCAAGTCCTATCAATAATGTCTGTGTTAAAACTGTGAGCCAACATTCCAATGCAAAGAATGATCTGCTGGAAAGAAAGTATCTAACATTTGACGTTTTCATTGCAGGCTGCAATGAGTCACAATGTCGTACTAATGAAGCCATTCGCTTGCAAAATATTATATGGTAAAAATGTACCTCTGTTCCTAATCTGTCTACCAGGATCGGCACAGTCAATTATGTAGTAATACCACTCTACAGGGAAATGTTTTGATGAATATGAAGTATCTCCAAATAAACATATTTAATCAGTATAAATGCTTGCCTGAGGGAGGGACAGCGCGAGGAATAATACCACCTACTAAAAGAAACTTGCTGTTTTCTTTATTCATCTTTTCTTGCTCCACTTGGTGCTGGCATTGTCGCTTTGTGGATTGACTTATGTGGTGGTGGGGTGAGTTGGTGTCAACATTGCAGCAGCTCAGGGGTTAATCATGTGGCTAAAGTAGGCTTAATTCTAATTAACCGAATTCTACTACAACAGTGTCAACCTCATCACTTGAACAAAATTACATTTAGCTTTATAACATTACATGGATAAAGTAGAGATCCTTTTGTAACATTAACATATGCATTGTTATCTTAGTCGTAATACAGACTTTTTTAGAAACATAATGTAAAGACACTTGATTCATTGGTGTAGGACATATTGGCTGCTCAAGACTCTAAATCCAAGATTTCATATTCCAGAAAATAGTATCAAGGCTACATGGTTTGAGGAAGAAAAATCTATGGGGCAGATTTACAGCAAAGTGAGTAAGTGCGTTCCGCAAGCCATTTGGCTGCGTTGCACTGAGTCATTTTCAAAGCACGGGGATGTGACATATTTACAACAATATGTTTCATCTTTGTGCTTCCCCCTGCGCTGGCGGACAAACTGCTGCCATGTGCCAGTGTAGGCACCCTTGCCCCATGGGGCAAGGATGTGTGCATCGTGGGGAGATTGTTTTTGTTCAGGAAGGGTTCCCTTCGTACACAAAAATAATCTGAAATGCCGTTTTCCAACTTCTATGTCTACTGCATTAGCACACATAGAGGTTGAAAAACGGCATGTTTCAATGATTGTTTATATGCAGGAAGGGAACCCTTCTGGAACAAAAACAATCATTAGAGGTGATTTCCTCTTTCAATGCATGCTGTAGAATGCAGCACGCATAGAAAGAGGAAAAGAAAACAAGGAGAAATGAAAACATTTCTCTTCGTAGCACCTCCCTACGCCTCCTATGGGGAAGCGTAACATTCACACACATTTCCATATTTACGATTCCTCATTAATCTTGAAATGTGTCTGGTTCCATGGGTGTTGCTGGGAAAACAAACAACAACACCCATGGAATGACCCTTTCACGCAAAGTGCTAAGTGTAAAGGGACCGTATTTACAAGGACAGGAAAAGCCACTCAGGGTGGCTTCTCCTGTCCTTGTAAATATAGGGCAGGAAAATACGCCACCAGTACGTCACAGAAAGTGACGTACTAGTGGCGTAGGGGGCTTGTAAATCTGCCCCTATGTGTTCAGAAAACCAGTGCAAATGACTTTGCAAATGCAAGATTTATATTTCACACTGTACAAAGGAATTCAAAGTCGGAAAATAAGCCACAGTGGTAAGTTGATAAACATTTTCATTACAACTTCTCTTTTTGACCACAAACTAATTTTGCGAATCGCTATTGAAATGCACAAAAAACAAGCAAATACTTTGTACCAGGGGAAAGATTCTCGACAGCGAATCAAAGAAAGGCTGCAGTGGTGCTATTGGTACATGCAGATGTGCACCATGTAAGTCTACCTTGGTAAGAAAATCTCCATTGAAGATAAGAGGGATAACGTGTTGCAGAGTCTTCATCTTGACGTGAGTAGTAGGGATATGCCTGTTGTGGGCACACTGGTCTTTTACCATTCTCTACTCACCTGAGGTATTCGGCACAAGGAGCACTCCGGAATAGCATCCAAGGTCCCTCTCTTCTAGGGAACCAGAAGGATGGTCTCTTTCTCTGGTAGTGTTGAACTGCTGTCCACTAGAACCACCTTTTTGATTGTGTCCCAGGGCCATGAAACCTGGACAAAATGTGACTCTCGAATATCTGGAAGAACTATGAAATATCTGAAGGAGACAGTCTGTTGGACTCATTTGCCACCAATCAAGTCTTTCCAAATTTGAAATGAACAGTCAGAGGCTGCCTCCTACCAAAGTGGTGGAAATCCCAGAATAGGCAGGATCCCTGCTTAGAGCTGCTCTTCCCAATCAGCTGAGGGAAGGAGGAATATGAGTGAGTTTTTCTCGACAGGAAATGACTTGTACTCTGAAAAACATCAAGCCTCCTCCTTCTATGGTGGTCTGATCTTTTCATTCCACTTTCAAAGCCCCTCTGTTTCTGGTGGAAATATTACATATGGTTCTGGACTTTAAAAGAGTTTTACTAATATTTTCTAATAATTCACTAAACAGCCGAATGCCTGAGAAATGCATCTCAATAAACAATTCTTCTGAGTAGACTCTATTTTCCAGTTTCAAAAGTTGTTGTCTTGCTGTAACCATCCGAGCAGAGGCCATTGACGAAACCATCAAGTTATCAAAAATGATATCAGATAAAAGCAGGCCTGGATCTCAGTTCTCCCTAGAAACTGAGAAAATTCTTCCCCTCTTGAATATAGGAAGGTGATGCTTGAAAGTCTGTAACCAGCAACTGAGAAGCGTATACCTCATTTTTCACTCTCATCACTAAATTAAGAACGGCTTGAGTTCTCTTCAAAGAAACTTTGACTCTCTTGTCTACCGGGTCTGAAAGGATGAAATCTTCAGACAGAATAGAGGGCTTACCCACCAAACTTGCAATAAGAGGATTTACTATTAAACATTGAAGTAGTTCAGTCTCTACCTTTGCTAAGTGATAAAGTCCCCCCGTTAATTTTGGAGCTCACTCCCTGTCCATTTCTCTGCATCCTCGCTTTAAGAAGTTTTGAATATCTGGAATCACTTGTACCTTAAGACATAGAGGGCTTTTGGAACTGCCTAAACCCCTGTCCAATCGTGTTCAGCAGATCTTTTTCCATTGGAAGCTGAAGGTTAGAAGAAAAGTTTACCAATACTGGCTTAATTGGGGTAAGGGAGCTCCATAAGGATCGTGATGGGCAAATCTCAATGGAAGACAATAGAGGTGCTAATAATAATAATAATAATGACAATAGTTGATGGTGAGTTCCGGGGTTAGCAAATCGGGGGGTGAGAGCCCAAGGAGGACATACTTTCTGCTGCCCATTTAATGTACCCGTCTCCTTTGGCCATTATAGTGGAAGTGTCTTTTGAGGTGCAATAAAGCTGTATCCTTCTCACAGATAGCCATCATAAATGTGGGGGGAGGAATTAAGAAGAATTTGCAGCTATGGGTGAGGAGCAGAGTTAGTCAGAAAGGGTTCCCAAATGCGTGTAAAGGTTTCCATTTTGTCTTGTATCCCATGTATGAGTTATTCGTGCACACCCATTTCATACATCTCAGACAAACATAAATCATGGGTTGGTCTGTTTTGTGCCCCCCAGTGCCGCAAAATACTAATTTTCACTTTGTGAGGCCTGTGGCCAACAAGCGTCTCATATAGGTCATTAAGGATGGGTGGTCCGCCATTTTATGAAGTAAGACTAATGTCACATCAGTGCACTATCAACACACTAAACAGTGATGTTGAGGAACAAATACACCCAAAATACTCATAGGATACTTTCAAGTACTCCTACATTGTGGTACATAGTCCCATTTCATTATTATGTACTTCAACAAAGTCACATACCAACTCTTATTCCTGGTCGTAACCAATAGTCATGTTTTTTTAATTGGTTTACTCATTGAGATTGGTTGTTCATTTTTCTTAATTAGTTCTTCATTAGGTCAACAAATAAAAACAACACAGTACAACATAAACACAGATACATACATGATTATTCAAAAAATTAATTTCCTAACCTCCTAATTACAAGAAAATGCCCACTTTCTAAGTTCACTGATGTTCACTAAGAGGTAATCCTTTGCACACTTGAGGTACTCTATCCACCTCAACATCCTTTTCCGATGTGCATGTCCATTGTTAGCACAATATTTATACTTTAACAGATTTCTCCTTCTTCATCTATCGGCGGTGTTTCAGCCCTTTTACTTGGGCCTGATCAGGACAGGGGTGCAATGAACGTCTTAAAGCATAATGTCAAAATTACATAACTAAAACTTTTCAACTTCAGTTACCTACATCAAAACTCTGGGATGTGCTGATCACCCATGTATCGGTACATTCCCACCAGAAGGGATGTCCATGCCATGGTCCCACATGCTGTGCCCATAATTGGTCAAATGAATACCACATGCTAAAAATGGTACCACATCCACCATTCACTACTTGATATGTCATCGGTACTTCTCCAGCATGTCATGTGATGCAGTAACTTAGCATTTTTTTTCCAAAAGTATGTTTATTGGTATTTTAAACAAAGAAAAAACTGCGACAATCCTGCACATCATCCCACACAGGGGGTAGCCGTGAAATCAGCCCACCCGCAGCACGTGAAGCCGGACAGAGCTCCCTTTACCCAGGCCCTCAACATACAGAGTAGCGCTCCAATAAGTGCACTTTCTGATGTAGGCGAGGTGTATCAAACGATCTGTGAGGTGGCCGGGGGATCAACAAAGGTCAGGGCTATCGCCCCCATAACAAAGCAGCCGAACCCCACATGCCCCAGACTGTAACTAACAGCCGCCAGTTTTATGCTACGGCAAACGGCGAGCTTCCACGTACCAGATCCCCGGTGAGTGTTGTCTTGGAAGAAGCGACAGGAGGGATTCACATTAACAACGAAATACAAAAAGGCCCCCCTTTCCCTCCCCCATCCCTCCCCCCTCCCCAGTGGTGGTAGCGACTCTCAGAGGACTACAAGCAAGGCCTGTAAGGTGTGGGGGTTTACAATTGAAATAGGTGTAGGGCTCTAACGCTAGCAGGACACACCGCAGATGGTAGACCTTTAGAGAGGAAAGTGAATAATGGGCCCCAGCGGAATTCAAAGTTCTTAAAATCATCCAGGAAGATGTCAGCCATCCTCTCCAGACTCAGTAGCTTCTAAAGGCGTGAGTGCCAAAGGGAGATGGCCTGGGCCAACCTCTGTTTCCATGCCGCGGCGAGGGTAAGCTTGGCCGACCCGATGCTGAGCCACATAATTTTCTTGTCCGCCCTAGGCTGATGTTCGAGACTAGGGTCACGGAGACCCAGTAAGGTCGTGGCCATCGAGGTAGGAATGGGGTAACCCAGCATCTCCTTAATTTGGGCAAGAATTTCCTCCCAGAAAGGGCGGATGATAGGGCAATCCCACCAGATATGCTGGAAGTCCCCCAGGAGCCTGCACCCCCTCCAACATCTATCGGAAGTGTTAGGGAATATCTGTCGCAGTTTGGCTGGATGTAGGTACCAATCCATCATGGTTTTCATGTGTGCCTCCCTAAGTTCCAAGGAGTGGTTAAACTTGGCTATATCTGACCAGAAGTGTGTCCACTCTGCGTCGGAAATGTCCCTTTGAAGGACCCCCTCCCACATGGACATGTATCGTGGACTAGGTGAAATAACAGTGGAGAGTAGGAACCCGTATATAAAGGTGATAGCGCCCTTCATGGACAAGGATTTGGTCAGAAAGGCTTCGAACTTCATGAGGGGTCGTGTTGCTGCATCCCTCACTTGAGGAGATAACGCCCAGTGGAGTAATTGCGCATGGTGGTAACGTTCAGTCTCTTGAACCCCATAGTCCCTTTTACAGTTGTCGAAGGTGAGTGTGTCAGAGTTATGGAATAGGTGTGTTAGTGGCAGACAACCCCCTTCTATCCAAGCATCAAAGGGGCCCTCAGTCAACGCTGCGCGAAAGGTTGGATTAAAGTGTAGGGGCGTAAAGGGGGAGGGGAAAGTAGTCCACCTATCATCTTTGGAGACAGGAGTACCAAACCTTCAGAGTGGTGCACGTGGGGGTACTAATGTAGGCATTTTTGGGCCTGTCACTTTTGGGTTTCCACACCAGGTCCCAGATCGTCCTCCCAGCCACGCTCCGATCCATGTGGAGCCAGTGTTGTTCTGACTCTCGTTGTGACCACTCTACTAGCACTCGGAGTTGCGCCGCTTTATAGTACAAGTGAATGTCAGGTAGCCCCACGCCCCCCTCCTTCTTTGGTCTGCACAGAATGGTGAAGCGTGCTCGACCCCTATGCCAAACAAAGCGTAGCATCATAGATTTCATTCTCCGAAAAAAATCCCCCTCGAGTTCAATGCGAAGGGCCTGGAACAAATATAGCAGCTAGGGAAGAAGGGACATTTTAGCTGCATGAATCCTCCCCAGCAATGATATGAACATTGGCTTCCAGCGGTTCAGGTCCGCCTAAATCTTGGTTAAGAGCGGGGGGAAGTTGGCGGAGTAGAGTTTCCCCAGCGTGGGAGTCTAGTGGATCCCCGGATAAAGAATGGAAGAGCTGGCCCATGAAAGGGGTGTGAGCGGCTTAAGCTGGAGGACTTCAGATTGGGGGAACGTAAGGTTGAGGGCGTAAGATTTATCAAAGTTGACCTTAAACCCTGCAACCGCTTCAAAGCGCTCCAGGTCCGCCTGTACATGGGGGAGAGAGTGGGCCGGGTCAGAGAGGGAGAGAAGGACATCATCTGCAAAGAGAGTGATCTTATGCGACTCCCCTGTAAAGGGTAGGCCGTGAATGCCGGGGTTGGCCCTCACCGCCAGTGCCAATGGTTCTATGCTTAGGGCAGAGAGCAAAGGCGAAAGGGGACACCCCTGCCTAGTGCCCCGTGAGTGTTCGAAGAAGGATGATGCATGCCCATTTACTGTAACACTGGACCTGGGGGAGAGGTAGTTTGCCCGAATCATTGTCAAAAATTTAGAAGAGAAGCCAAAGGTGGTCAATGTCTGGAATAAAAAACCCCAACCCACCCTGTCAAATGCCTTTTCGGCATCAAGCCCTACCAGAACCGCAGGGATGTTGAGCCTATTGGCCTTCTCAATCAGGTGCAACACCCTTCTCGTGTTGTCGTGGGTCTGTCACCCCTTGATGAACCCTGATTGGTCCGGGTGTATGAGCGCCGGCATTAGGTCATTGAGCCGTTGGGCAATGATGGAAGAGTAAAGTTTTGCATCTAGATTGAGAAGGGCAATCGGCCTATAAGAGGCGCACTTGCTGAGGTCTTTCCCGGGTTTGGGTATAACAGATATTAGGGCTTCAGCCATTGTGCCTGACGTCTCGCCTTCGTCTGCCATGCTGTTAAACAAATGGACTAAGTATGGGCTAAGTTCAGAGGCAAAGGTCTTATAGAAAATGGCTGTGTACCCATCCGCTCCCGGGGCCTTATGGGGTTTCAAGGCCTTAATGGCCGCCATCACATCTTCTCTGGTGAAGGGAGCAGAGAGCACCTCATTCCATTCCTCCGACATGTGGAGTAGTGGCAGCGTCTGCAGATACTCTTTCTGTGCAGCGGCATCAAGAGACTCCCCCGCATAGAGAGTCTTGTAGAAGGAACCGAAAAGCTCGGCTTTATCCTCATCGTGGTGCGTCAGCACTCCTTGAGCATCCTGTATCCCCCCAATGTATTCCCTTTCTCTCTTGTCCTGGAGCTCCCAGGCGACATGCTTCCCCACCTTGTTGCCCTGAGAGTAGGAAAGACGCCTTAGTTTGAGAAGAGTATATTCTGCCCTGTTATTGTAGTGTGCCCGGAGCTTACCCCAACCGCCGTGAGCTGTCGCATTGCGCGCCTGGAGGGGTTTGCCTTGTGTGCGTCCTCTGAGGTGGAGAGTTCCTCCTCTAATTACTCCCTTTCCCGACCTCGCTGTCTATTAAGAGCAGCATTCATTGCCAGGCACTGTCCGCGAATGCAAGCTTTAAAGGTGTCCCATGTGGTAAAAACGGAAGTGTCTCCCGTGTCATTGAGTACAACGAACTCAGTTATAGCTCCCCACAGACTGTTACAGGAAGTTTTGTCCCGAACCAAGGATGCTGGGAAGTACCATCCAGGGCTAGTCTTGCTCTTCACGCCCCAATGGAGGCACACTGGGTGCAAGCTATGATCGGACACAGACAGAGGGAAAATCTTGGCCTCGCGAAGGTCGCCTCGGAGCGACTGACTTAGGAAAAAGTGATCCAGGCAGGAGTAAGTGCGATGAACGTGCGAGAAAAATGTGTAGTCTCTAGAGTGGGGGTACAGGGAACGCCAAGCATCAAAAAGGCCCATGTCCAAGATCTTCTACTGTGAGTCAGGGTAAAACGAGCCCATGTCAGATCTCTGTGAATGAGTACTATCCAGGTTATTCTGCCAAATCAAGTTGAAGTCCCCCATGATAAGCAATGGCCCTTCAGCAAAATCTATGACCCTCCCCAAGAGAGTTTGGAGGAAACCATTCTGACCAGTGTTAGGGGCATACACCACAACAAAGGTGCGAAGTCTACCCCGCAGGAGGCCCTTTACCATGATCCAGCGACCCTCCCTATCACTCTGTACTCCCATAGGCTGGAAGTGCAAAGCCGAGCGGAACATAAGGGCCACCCCCCTCTGCTTCGTGGAGGCAGAGGACCTATAAATAAGTGGAAACTGTTTGTGCTTAAGGGGTTAGTCCTCTGATTTAGTCAGGTGGGTCTCCTGAAGGCCCACGACATCCATCTGGTGGTCAATGATATATTTCCAGATCGTTTGGCGTTTCTGGGGGGAATTCAGCCCTTTAACATTTCACGTCCCTAGAGTTAGCAGCATCATCTATGGGACCTACGACGCTGCTCTGCAGGGGCCGTCCACCCCAACCATCTACACTGAGCTATGGAGTGGATGTCAACCCCACCCTGCATCCCACCCCAATTGCCAGGGGTGTCATGAGGCCACCAAACCGAACCAGATCCGTCTCCTTTAACTGGACCCATCTGTCCTACATGCTCTCCCCCCGTGGACCCCCATGTGTGTGAGGACCCCCTCCACCAATGTTGTGCCAAAAGTGATTAATCCCCTGCTACCACCACTGCCCCCCTAACCCCCCAACCCTAACCCCAAAAAAAACCCCAAAATTAAAAAAATAATACACAAAACACTGTGAAGCAATTCCCAAAGCAAGGGGGTATGATACCAATCAGTAGTTCTCCAAATCGTGATGTAGGAGTTTGTCATGAACAAGGACATAGTGCTCAAGATATCAATCCCCCCCGGCACCACCCGGAAACTCTAACCTGGGTAGTCATATTAGTGTCATGGAGCAGGATCGCTTTCAGTCACTAGCGCCACAGAGGAGACGGCCTCCTCTCTTTCCAGAAGACTTGCAGAAGGGTTAGGCTTCCCCATCGGTAGTGGTCTCCCCACTGTTTGCCATCCGCTAGAGCGCCTGCGCCGTCGGCGTGGGGAGCTGTCCGTAGTCGCCATAGGCTCCGGTCGTGGCAATCCCAAAGCTTCGAATGCTGCATCCAGGGATCGTAGCTGCAGGAGCTTCTCCTTGAACTTAAAAACAATGCGAAATGCGTGGCCCCAAGAGTAGGGGCTGCCCTGCTCCTTCAGATATGAGGTTATTGGCCTGAAGCTGCGACGTTTGATGAGTGTGGAAGCCGCTAGATCCTGGAAGAGGGCGGGTTGGTGCCCCCGAAACTGGATGGCGTCGAGGCCCCGCGCATTACGCAGGATTTGCTCTTTAATTTGGAAGCCGCGGGCCCTGGGTTCCCTTTGGTAGGCCAACTCTGTGGACCCTGTCCAGCTGAAGGACGAAGTCATCCCCTGCAGTTAAAATTTGACGGAACAGAGCTGTGGCGTATTCACGGAGGCTCTCACCCTCACCCCTCCATGGCACTGCTCATATCCTGATGAAGTCTTGCTGTAGCTGATGCACCTCGTCGGCGGTACCCACATCATGTTCCTCTAGGGTGGCTACTCGTTCCCCAATGGAGTCAACGTCTCTGTGGACTTCACGCAGGTCTGAGGAGAGCTGGGAGCGGACTGCCAGGATGTCTTCTTTGATGGCGGTGAACAGCTCCATCATAAAGGCCTTCGTAGCCAGTGCTTCTACATCGTCCTGCTGCGCCACCGGCGCCGTTGTTGGCCGGGGGCGCCGGCCACTTCCCAGCTTGGGCAGGGCGTCCTTGGCGGGCTTGTCCTTCTTGCCCCTCTTCGTGGCCATAGTGGGGGTGTTCCAGTTCCGAATGTCAGCACTGTCTGGCCCAGTGGGGGGGGGCCTAGGTGATGGAAGACCCCTTGAAAAGCGTAGGCTCCAAGGCACTCCAGCGGCCACCACCGCCGCGGGCCCCTCTCTCCAGCCGCCATCGATGACTCAGCGCTAGGGATGCCACCCAGGCCCCGCTCAGGCCGTTGTGTAGGCGATGGCGTGTGGGTAGTTCCACCTCTCGTTAATGGCCTGCACGGAGTCCAGTGGAGGGCAGAGTGACGCAGGGGCCCCCACTCGCTGTTCAGGCCAGCACCGGGCGATCGTGCCCACAGAACATCGAGAATCCCCCAGGCACCACACGACTTTATGGCCACCCTGAGCCCACCTCCACTCCAAATCCAGAGTCGCTGAAGGCACTGCAGGGCCACAGATCAGGGGGAGGGGGGTCTGCCTCAGTCCATGCAGTTGCGGCCTACTACACCGCGCCTCACCCTGGTGCCTCCCTCGTCCGCCGAACTGCGGACCGGCACTCCGGGCCCCCAACTCCACCCCAATGGCCATTATCAAATAAGGGGGGGCCTGCTCAAGAATGCTCAGGTACCTCCGTTGGCGCCACCAGGCCCCAGTCCCTTACTCCGGCAGCCGCCGAGGCACGCCCAGCCCTTCCATGCTCACTGGGCAGGCCCCCTTCTCCTCACCGTCGATGTAGGCTGCTGCCGAATCTGCCCGCATTCTCGATGGGCCTGCAGGCCGCTCCGCTGCCGCCGGGGCGTTCTCCGCAGACCACCTCTATCCCCGCCGCAGGGCCGACACCGCCCCGGCCGGGATCTCCAGGCCACCCTGCTGGATCGGGGCCCACCTCCTCGCGGAGCTGCACCGCTCACACTCGAGCCCCGCTCTGCCGTTCGGTGCAAGCCGTTAGCAGGGGGCGCGCTGGCACCGCAATCGGGCCCCGGGTCAATGCTCGGCCGTCCGCCGGTATGCGGACCGATCAACCCTCCGCTGTCAGCGGCCACTGCATGGCAGGCGGCGGAGGCCCAGATCTCTTGTCCCACACCAGGGCATGCACCGGGTCCGCCCAGGGCACCACAATCGCCGTGTCTCACTCACGCCTCCAGATCAGGGGGCACACAGGTTCCAGCCGCCCTCGGTACTTTGCTCCGTCACCAGCGGGGCTCCTGTTGGGCGGGGCACCGAACGTCCCGTGGCGAGCAACCAGGCCGTGCCCGTGCCCCAATGCGGTTTCCCAGCGCCCCAGAGCAAAAGAAGGATATCACCCGCACCGGCTCGGCAAGGCGATCATCAGGCTTCTCTCCCTGCACCCGGATGGGCCCCGGGGACTGCAATTACAAAGCTTTAGACCGGGCGGTGCGGGAGGGACAGAAGAACACGTCCTACACCGCCGCCATCTTGGCACGCCCCCAACTTTGCATTTTTAAGCTTCAAAGCAAACCAAGTCCAGTCCTAGAGTATTTTGTGAAGGGTAAATTTCCGAGAGGATTCCATAACAAACTGTTGAAGGTTTTAACTACTTCAGTCTAGTTATCTTTAAAGTGTTCGATGTTAAGCAGGCATTGTTGAGTGGTTCACAACTGCCGTAAGAAAGGTTGGGCATGGAGATGCAGCTATGATGAGAATATAGAGTCTAGAAACTACCCCCTTGAGAATCCTCCAGTGGATCAAATATTGCAGTACTGGGGAGTCCACTATCTTCCGTGGGTGGGTGGACCTGAGCCAGTTGGAGAGGAAGTGTTTCAGTTGAAAATATTTCCAGAACTGATACCTGGGTAAGTGGAATTCCTCTTGTACGTCTGTGAAGTATTTGAGATTTGAGCTGCTTGTCAGTCAGTATTGGAGTAGTGTGGCTCACTGGTTAGAGGCGGCAGGCCTGAGAGCAGAAATCAGCCTGGGACCAGGGTTCAATTCCCGACGCGGCAGGGTCGTGGACCTTGGTCAGCGGACTCGATAATTCTCGCTTCAGTGCTTACTCTAATCAGGAGTTCCACTCGGCAACTCTGGGC
The DNA here is from genome assembly GCF_964261635.1 of Lissotriton helveticus. Taxonomy (NCBI): domain Eukaryota; kingdom Metazoa; phylum Chordata; class Amphibia; order Caudata; family Salamandridae; genus Lissotriton; species Lissotriton helveticus. The sequence continues at coordinate 1,630,507,229 of NC_136061.1, read as the reverse complement.
ATAAGCTTGCCTAATCTCCACAACGGCCCCACCAATTCCGGGGATGCCTGGCTCCACCTTGAGGACTCCCAGCAAGGGACCATCCCACAGGGAAAAGCCAGGACGGGTTCCCCAGAGTTATACAGCGCCGGGACGCCCTGTTGCTGGGGCAGCTGTGCGCTTTACAAGTATTCTACATTTATGTGGTCAAAAGTAAATATACCAAACTGTTTCCAAAGGTACCACGAGATGGATCATTCCCCCACAGATATACTGCCATTATGTCATGAGCACTTTCCTGTGTATCCGAGCATCACTTTCGCCAATGTCCATTAGACCACACCTTGGACATGACCTTAATAATAGTATTAGTGGTGTGTGGGGATGGCAGGCTGAGGTTATACAGTATGAAGGCCCGGGAAGCACCCGTGGTTTTCCATTTGTTATGGACCAAGATGGGGACTTCCCTTCTAGTCAGAAGGAGGCAAACAAGTTGGAAGAGGTGAAGTGCTGTGTAGTAAAGCTCCATGCACTGAAGGGTCCTTCCTCCACATCATCTATGAGTAATGTATTTTGATTGTTTTAGGCTATGACTTATGTGTTCCCATATAAAGTATCTGATACATTTAATAATCTATTGCAGTACAGAGGTATTGACTACAACAGGCAGCATACCCAGGACATAATTAAAGTATGGTACTACCACCATTTTTACAGCCTGCTTCTTCCTCCTGCGGGATGAGTTCAGATGGGTCCAACTTTGTTTTGGCTATAGGCGGGCCAAGATTATCTGCAACCATGTGTGCTAAATCCCTTATAATGTAAACTCCCAGATGTTTTCAGGTGATCCACCTTCCAATGAAAACCATAGCTATAGCTATAGCTGACTTCATAGTCACCTGGGTGAGTGGCAGAGGTCAATTCATACGCCAGTTAACTTGATAGCCGGCAATCACTGAGAATTTAGTAATGGTGGACATGAGTATCAGCAAAGTCATGGGCAGGTCCATAGGGGGAGCAAGATCTTGTTGGCATATAACCACATTTTGGAGGTGCCTTATTGTGGGGGATCCCCTCTATCTGTGCATTCTACCGCATAGCAGCTGCCAAGGGCTCCAGGGCAAGAGAAACAACATGGGGGAGAAAGAGGACATCTCTGACACATCCCCTTTCAGACCCTGAAGGAGTCCAAAAGGAACCCTTGACAATTCACTTGAGCCGTGGGCACGTCATAGAACAATTTAAACTTGGAGATTAGTTTTTTGCCAAGCCCCAACCTCTGGAGTGTTCAAAACATATAAGACCTTTTACACATAAGGTGTGTTGGACCTGACATCCTTGGTGTGGTCTTCCCCAAAACTGTTTGTCTTCACCCATCCTGTTTTCTGAATTCATGTTCATGGCATTAGGACTCTGCACTTTACCACTGCTAACCAGTGCTAAAGTGCTTGTGCTCTCTATCTAAAAACGGGTAAAATTGTCCTATACCTGATTGCACATTTAATTTACATATTAGCGCAAATATAATGTACAATATGTTCCCAGGCTAGTAAATTAAATGCTACTAGTGGGCTTGCCGCATTGATTGTGCCACTCACTTAAGTTGCACTTTAAAACATTTCTTAGGCCTGCCATTGCAGTTTTAAACTACCAGTTTGACTTGACAAAATAACTCCCTTGCCAGGCCTTAAACTCCCTTTTCATTACATATGAGTTATCCCTAAAGTAGGTGCCAGGCAGCCTGTAGGGCAGGGTGCACATTGTAAGTAAAAGTTTGACATGTACTTTTAAGTTTCGAATGTCCTGGTAGTGAAAAACTCCCACATTTTTCTTTCACTACTGTAAGGCCTACATCTCCTATCTGATAACATTGGGTTACCTTATTACATTTACTAAGTGCTAACGGTTGATTGGGAAGAGGTAGGAAAGTCATTTTTGGTGTCTGAGAACTTGTAATTTAAAATGCTCTTTAATAGTAACCTTGAGTCACAATTTAGAAAATTCCACTTTGAGAAAGTTGACATTTACTTGTCCTAACTATTTGATGCCTGCAGCCGGTTCCTGGTTCACATGATTAGGTGGCAGTCGGTCATTGTTTATTCCTCGCAGACAAATACACATTAGAGGAACTAGATGTGCCTGATTGGTCCATCACTGGCAGGATGGGGCAGAACTGTGCACAGCCCCAGTTGCACATCAATAGGCAGGGCCCAGCTCACACACAAAGAACTTCACTTTAGCCTTTTGTGCATGTTGCCAGGCTGGATCTAGGGTAAGGACGCAGGAAATTCCAAACACATATGAAAAGGACACCTCTAGAAACTTTGGCTACTTCAAAGGAGACAGCAGGTATAAAAATAGGACCCTCAGAACCACTCTCTAGATCAATTCTGCTCCATGGAAGACTCAGAAAAAAGACTTCTGCTGTGCTACCAGAAGGACTTCGCCACTGCCCTGCTGCTCTTCAGCTCTCCTGCCTGACTTAAAAAGACTAGACCTGCACTTTGAACGTCGGGACCTCCAGAGTGATTCCATTGGCTAGTCGGCTTGCCTGCTGATCTACGCCTCAGGGACATAGAAGCCTCCAACTATCTTGAATACTGCACCTCGATGCTGCCTGCTTTGAGTCCTAACCCCTCCAAGTGGATCCTCCACAGTCCTGGACCCTTGAAAATAGAGTTAGAGCTGCCTTGGCAGTCTAGCTGTGGTACCCATCAGAACCAACATAGCTTGACACAACATGACGCAGCCCTCATAGCTCCTTGTTGAGACTGGCACAATGTGATGCAACTGGATGCAAGGTTCACATCACAGCCCTAGCAGCACCTTACTAAAACTGCCACAGCATGACACAGGTTGACGCAGGACCATGCATGGCTCATCGAGGCTGATGCTGCATGATGCATCTCGACCTAGGACCCTGCATCATGCCTGTGACCGACTGCTGTGTGGCACAATGCCCATAACAAGGACATAAGGTATGATTCTCACCAGGCCTAATCTGGTTCCTGTATGCAGCCCATGCGCCATTGCAGTTGGTCTGAACTTGTGACTTTGTCCTGGTCCAGTGCAATCAGATAACCACAGTTGTTTTTTGCGCTTTTAGGCACTATATTTATCTAAACCTTTAACATTGCTTATCTCTGGTTCTCCTAATTGGATTTTTGTTGTTTTTAGTGTCAAATAATTTATTACACTTTACTCTAGTATTCAAAATTGTTGTGGGATTTTTTTTGTGTTGTGTTTTCACTTTATTACTGTGTTTGTACTTCATAAATACTTTACACATTGCCTCTAAGTTAAGCCTGAATGCTTTCATGCCATGCTACAAGAGGTTTTAAGCACAGGTTAATTCAGTTACTTTTGTGGTTCACCCTGACGTTGTTTGAGGAGGGCTCCCCGCTCAACTAGCAACCCATTTTCTCACAGCAATCTAAATAAAATTAAAAAGGCAATTCTTTGCAACTTTTAATAGTGAGAGAGAGTCTGCTGGTTGTTGTACTTAGCTGCTGGCCTTGGTGCATTACCTCCAGGACCTCAGCCCAGTTTCTGCAACATCAGCCACGACTTCGTCGCTCTGCTCACCATTGACTCCAAAAACGATCTAAATTTTCACCTCAATCTCTCCAACAATACCAACACCACCAACCACCTCAAAATTATGACCAACATTGGCCTCACCCAACTTGTTGTAAACCCCATGCACATCACAGGACACATACTCGACCACATCTTCACAGCCAGCCACAGAATCAAGTAGAGACATGTCACCGAGCTCACCTGGACAGACAATGCCATTGTCCACTACACCACTACTCTAGTTCCCCTGGAACCACCCCCAAGCCGCTCAGCACTTCACACTGCAACTGGAACAAGGTATCAGGGAACCAGTGGACCAAATAATACACCTTTGCCCAGCACACTTCAAAAACATTTGTTACAGATAGACAAATCAATAACAGTTTTTTCAAATTTACGAACAAGTCGATGTTTTTAGTTTACAGTAGTTCTTTATTGTTCAATCTTTTAAAAGCCTTTAGACAGCATCACTTTTGGAACCGCCAACGCGTTTCGTCCCATCCAGGGACTTCTTCAGGGCTTGAACAGTTCGTATGATCTATACTAGTTGGTGTTGTCTTGTAAATCCTTAATGAGGACAATCTACTGCGTAAGTTTCTAGTCAAAGACCCCTTATGTATTCGCAGTTGCAGTTTATTTAATTTCACTTTTTTTTCCTTCTTTAATTCATGTGGTATAGGACTTCACATTTATTCGTAGGATGGTCAGTTTACGAAGGTAACGACCCGGATATGATAAAGCGGGTCCGGAAGAAGGGGTCCGTCGATCGTCTCGGCTCCAACCAGGGATCACCTCGAGATTGAACAATAAAGAACTACTGTAAACTAAAAACATCGACTTGTTCGTAAATTTGAAAAAACTGTTATTGATTTGTCTATCTGTAACAAATGTTTTTGAAGTGTGCTGGGCAAAGGTGTATTATTGGATTGTTGGGGGTTGGTTTTTCGAATCCACCCCTAAATTAAGGGAGTATAGGGAATTGTACTCTCAGCCCTTAGCACCTTCTCCATTATATCAATACTGTCAGGGTACTTTTTAGATTGGTGCTGACATCTAATGCTTTGATTCCCATTTTTGTTGTTGTATAACCAGTGGACCAAAGTCTACAACACGTCTCATCCACACACTCTAACCTACCTAGAACAGATTGTCAAGAGCTTCTCCACCTGGATCACAGACAGACTAGACCACATTCAAGACAGCCCACAACCAGTATCACCAGCTCCTGAAAAGGGAAACATTCTTTACCCCGCATTCAGAACCATGACCTGCCTTTATGATGCAGTCACTACCCCACTACCCCAACGTTACTATGCCTTTCTTTACCCGGCAAGTCACAAGGACTTGCTTTAGGGGGCATTTTATTGGATTTTAAGTCCAAAACCTTTCTTACTGTTGCATAGACAGGAGTTGGAATAGTAATTTATACTATTCCAAAGTCCCCATCCCCCTAAGGCAAGTCATTGTAAGGACTTGCATGGTAAAATAACATCTGGTGAAGTTGCAGTAAGGGTAGTGACTGCGTTGTAAAGCCATGCGGGGTAAATGCATGCAGGGTTCCATAGTACAACCCCTGAAAAAGATTAAAAGAAGTGCCTTGGCTGACCTCATCGAAGCAAGCTCCAACCACAGCAAGGAACTCTTCAACGTTATCAGAGAGTTCTCCAGGCGTTCAGCCACCAATAAATGTCATCACACCTTCACAGGAACTCTGCAACACCTTGGCAGACTTCTACAATGACAAGATCTCCACCATCTATGAAAACTCCGAACCCAACCCACCCACATCCTCAGCCATTTCACCCTCATCAATGAGAAACATAACCACATGCTCACCACCTCGGACCATCTCACCACACAAGATACCACAGCCATCATGAACTCTGTGCACTCAGGATCACACACAGACCCCTGGCCTCACCACATTTTCAACCTCAGGAGTGAGACAATCAGTAGGAAGATCACCGCCATCTTCAATATATCCATACCACAGCCATCTTCCCTGAAGAATGGAAACACACAGAAGTCAAGCCCTTACTCAAGAAACCATCCGCCGACCCCAACAAACTCAAAAACTACCTCCCCATCTCTCTACGGTCCTTTCTAGCCAAAGTTCTTGAGAAGTACATCAATTGCCAACTCACAGAACAACAATCTTCTGGGCACTTCCCAATCTAGATTTTGCACCAATTACAGCACCAAATCTGCCCTGATTGCAGCTACAGATGACATCAAATCCCTCCTTGACCAAGGAATAGTGGCAGCCCTGATCCTCCTTGATCTTTCAGCAGCATTCAACACAGTATCCCACCACACCATGATCAAAAGACTTCACAACATTGGAATTCAAGGAGGTGCTTTCAAGTGAATTTGCCTCCGTCCTCACCCAAACAACCCAGAGAATCCGCCTTCCTCCCTGCACCTCAGAACCCAAGAACAACATCTGCAGTATCCCTTAAGGTTCATCCCTCAGCCCCACCCTGTTAAACACCTAAACAATCATCCCTTGACCAATGATATCAGATCGCATGGGCTGAACATCTTATCATCTTATGCTGATGATACCCGGCACATCCTCTCACTATCAAAAGACCCCTCTGACACTCTGATTGGATGAGAGACAACTGCCTAAAATTCAATCCAGACAAGACAGAAGTGCAGATCTTTGGGAACAACACCCCCTGGAATGACACCCGGTGACCTCCTAAACTAGGACCCTCACCCACTCCAACCAACAACACCTGCAACACCTGGACAGTAAACTCAACATAAAAAGACAGTTCAAAGCAGTTTCATACGCCTGCTTCCTAACCCTACACATGCCATACAAGATCTACAAGTGGCTCCCTATCAACACCAAATGGCCCGTCACTCAAGCACTTGCACCAGCCGACTGGTCTACGGCAATCCACTCTATGTAGGAATCACCTCACACTTTTTAAAGAGACTGCCAACCTTTCAGAACTCAGTAGCCACACTCATCCTGGATCTCCCCAAATGGACCTGTATCACTTCTCAACTCAAGTAGCTCCACAATCTCCCCATCCAGAAGAGATACCAGTTCAAGATGTTGATCCACACCTTCAAAGCCTTCCACACCAGGGATGTGATTTCATCAACCACAACTGAACTTCCACCTCCCCTCCAGACACCTAAGCTCTGCCTCACACTACCTCACCCCCCCACATTCACTGCAGCAACAGTGGAGAATTGTCCTTCTCCTACTTTGCTGCAAAGTCCTGGGACTACCTCTAACTTCACCTATGGACCTTATCCTCTCTGCTCTCAAAACCTGGCTGTTTGACTGATCCCCTTTTCAGCAGCACTCTCATCGCCTACAGGGCCAAACTGGCTTTAGCAGGCACCGGGCATTTTCCCGGTGGGCCGCCAGGGTGGGGGGTAGTTTTGGGCCCCGGGGGGCCATTTTTTTACCAGGGTTTGGCAATATTGGCCCCCAGTAACAAAATCAGTCGAAACTGGTCCTCGCAAACAGCTCGGCTGCACCCTCCCTCCCCCAGGGGGGACTGGCTAAGCAGTTTGCCAGGGCCGTTTTCAGTTCCCAGTACAGCCTTGAGCGCCTATATACCTTCACTGGTGATTACGCAGATGACACCCAGTTGACACCAGTTGACACCCACATGGTGCTGGCAGTAAACAACGATGGAAAAAGATGGTGGGACGCTTTTAGGAAGGGATGCTGGCCATCAGTAATTGGATGGCCAGTAACTGCCTCAAATTAAACTCCGAGAAAACGGAGGTCATCATCTTCGGAAAGCTGTCCCTGTCATGGTCCAACTCCTGGTGGCCACCCTCACTGGGAACTCTGCCCAATGCTGTCACTAAAGTTAGGAACCTAGGAGTTATGTTTGATGACAGCTTGAATTTTTTTTCTCACGCTAGTCAAATAATTTCCACTGCATTTTACAAACTCAGACTGATTAAGAAAGTGATTCATTATCTTCCTGAAAGTGCAGGCAAAACCCTGGTCAGCACGCTAGTGATGCCATCCCTGGACTACTGTAATGGGTTGTTTGCCAAAGCACAATGCAGGGTAACTACTAAACTGCAAACGGTCCTAAATGCGGCTGCCAGAATGCTGTCAGGGACTGCCAAATGTAAGCCTATATCGCATGTGATTAGGAACTATCACTGGCTTACGGTCAGGAATCGCATAAAATTTAAAACTCTATGCATTGCCTTCAAAGCCGCACATAAACTAGGCCCTCAGTTTTTGATAAATCAGCTATCCACATACTGTACCAATGGTAAACAACCTTTACCACGCATTTTTTACCACGCAATACCATTACAACGCTGGTATTACAGCGCAAACCATTACAACGCATTGCGCTGGGGGGCGCTCTAGGATAGGGAATAAGATTAATTTTCTATCCAACACCTTCCCTAGTGTCCACAGGGACTGGAGTTGGAATAGAAAATTATACTTACCACTATCCAGCACCTCTAAGCGCTATGCGTTGTAAAGGTATGCGTGGTAAAAACCGCGTTGTAAAGGTATGCGTGGTAAAAGTATGCGTTGTAACGTCATACATCCGTCCCAACAGGCAATTTCGCTCGATGACAGCACATCAGCTACAAGTACCAAGATCAAAGACAGTATCTTGGGGAGATAGGCTTTTTGTGGCCTCAGCGGCCAGACTGTGGAATGCTCTGCTGCTGCAGATCCGTACATGCCATTCACTGATGCACTTTCGCAAGATGATAAAAACATGGTTGTTTAACCAATAAATTAGCACCTGACTCTGTTTAGTCCACAGCGCCGAGACGCCCGAGGGCATTTGTCGCACTTTACAAGTTTCAAAAATAAATAAATAAATAAAATAAATTAGCCCCACTATACAATTCCAGATTGATTGATTGATTGTCATGTCATTTTTCAGTTCAGAGGTCATTATGAGGAATGACAAGGAACTTTTAGTTCTAGTAAGTATTGTGGTATGATCCATACAACATGTTGTATAGTTACAGTTATATTGGAATGATATTTGGGAATTGTGGTAGAAAATGTGTCTCATTAGGAAGAGTTTATACATCTGCTTTACCCAGTCTATGTGTGGCTGTAACCTAGGTATTAGAGTGTCTTCTGTGGTGTGCCATTTTGGATGCTGGATTTTAGATCTGGTGAGCTAAGAGAGTTTCATCGATTCTTTCCTGTTTCTTGATGATTATGGGACTATCTGCCAGATTCATCAAAGACCCGTTTTGCGAGTCTTCAAGAGCGATTCATAAGGAATCGCTATTAAGGACTTGCAAAACGGGATTCATGTAGGAATTGCAAAAAATATTGCGATTCCTACATGTTCCTTATTTGCGATTAGCAAATTGCTAATCGCAAATAAGGAATAACTCCCCATGCATTCCTATGGGCCTACAGGCCCATAGGAATGAATGGGGAGTTATTCCTTATTTGCGATTAGCAATTAGCTAATCGCAAATGAGGATGCGATTTCAAGGGTGCAGGGGTGTCCAAAGGACACCCTGTAGCACCCCTGAAATGTAATCTACATTGGAGTTGCGCACACACATGTCCAAAGGACATGTGTGTGTGTAACATGCAACTTAGAAAAATGCATTTAAATGCATTTTTCTAAGTTTTTGCTATTTACCACGAGGTCTGACCTCGCGGTAAATAGCGGCCCAAAATTGCGATTTCGCAATTTTAAAATGATTCATGAATTGCATTTAAGGAATCTCAAATAGAGATTCCTTAAATGCAATTCTTCGCAAATGTGAGAATTCTTTAATAGCGCATTTTGCATTTGGGATGATGAATCCCAAATGCAAAAATTGCACTCTGAGAATCTTGCCCTTTGCGAGTGCAATTTAGCTTGATGAATCTGGCTTTATGTTCTTGTTACCTGAGCTGAATGTTTTCAGTGCTTCCATGTACTGTGCATTGGTGTCACCTTTAATAGTATTTTCTTAAATTTTCTTCTAAGGCCATGGAAGATGAGACAACAAGCGGACCAAATGACAAAGAAGTAAAATGCAATCTGTGGGTTTCAGTGTATATTTATACTACCCATATATATGACAAAAATATACGACTTCAGGGAGGTCAGTTTTGCTCTTGATGAGATGTAGTTTAAAAGTACTGCAGTTTCACCAATCAAGGAAATGTGCACATCAGGATTCAAGCAAGCCGGGCCGAAGACGGCTGTAATGCCAGAAACCGGTCCCCGGAAGCTTGTTTCCTTTCCAGTAAAGAATTGGCTTGGTAGTTTGGTCTGCCCTGTTCCCACGATGCACTGGGCCAGGGACAGACTAATTTGCATGTAGCCAGGTTCTGAACTGGGATGGTGCAGTGAGCTAAAAAACGGTGATGGATCAAGCCCTGATCTTTTGACTGGGTAGGAGTGTTCTGCTTAATTCAGATACTCTGTCCATCACCACCCCCTTTATGAATCGTTTTGGCCACCACAAGCGTGGAAGGGTATGCTCAGATGTGAGTCCCTTGCTCACTGCACCATCAGGATTCAAGCAAGCCGGGCCGAAGGCGGCTGTAATGCCAGAAACCGGTCCCCGGAAGCTTGTTTCCTTTCCAGTAAAGAATTGGCTTGGTAGTTTGGTCTGCCCTGTTCCCACGATGCACTGGGCCAGGGACAGACAAATTTGCATGTAGCCAGGTTCTGAACTGGGATGGTGCAGTGAGCTAAAAAACGGTGATGGATCAAGCCCTGATCTTTTGACTGGGTAGGAGTGTTCTGCTTAATTCAGATACTCTGTCCATCACCACCCCCTTTATGAATCGTTTTGGCCACTACAAGCGTGGAAGGATATGCTCAGATGTGAGTCCCTTGCTCACTGCACCATCAGGATTCAAGCAAGCCGGGCCGAAGACGGCTGCAATGCCAGAAACCGGTCCCCGGAAGCTTGTTTCCTTTCCAGTAAAGAATTGGCTTGGTAGTTTGGTCTGCCCTGTTCCCACGATGCACTGGGCCAGGGACAGACTAATTTGCATGTAGCCAGGTTCTGAACTGGGATGGTGCAGTGAGCTAAAAAACGGTGATGGATCAAGCCCTGATCTTTTGACTGGGTAGGAGTGTTCTGCTTAATTCAGATACTCTGTCCATCACCACCCCCTTTATGAATCGTTTTGGCCACCACAAGCGTGGAAGGGTATGCTCAGATGTGAGTCCCTTGCTCACTGCACCATCAGGATTCAAGCAAGTTGGGCCGAAGACGGCTGTAATGCCAGAAACCGGTCCCCGGAAGCTTGTTTCCTTTCCAGTAAAGAATTGGCTTGGTAGTTTGGTCTGCCCTGTTCCCACGATGCACTGGGCCAGGGACAGACTAATTTGCATGTAGCCAGGTTCTGAACTGGGATGGTGCAGTGAGCTAAAAAACGGTGATGGATCAAGCCCTGATCTTTTGACTGGGTAGGAGTGTTCTGCGTAATTCAGGTACTCTGTCCATCACCACCCCCTTTATGAATCGTTTTGGCCACCACAAGCGTGGAAGGGTATGCTCAGATGTGAGTCCCTTGCTCACTGCACCATCAGGATTCAAGCAAGCCGGGCCGAAGATGGCTTTAATGCCAGAAACCGGTCCCCGGAAGCTTGTTTCCTTTCCAGTAAAGAATTGGCTTGGTAGTTTGGTCTGCCCTGTTCCCACGATGCACTGGGCCAGGGACAGACTAATTTGCATGTAGCCAGGTTCTGAACTGGGATGGTGCAGTGAGCTAAAAAACGGTGATGGATCAAGCCCTGATCTTTTGACTGGGTAGGAGTGTTCTGCTTAATTCAGATACTCTGCCCATCACCACCCCCTTTATGAATCGTTTTGGCCACCACAAGCGTGGAAGGGTATGCTCAGATGTGAGTCCCTTGCTCACTGCACCATCAGGATTCAAGCAAGCCGGGCCGAACACGGCTGTAATGCCAGAAACTGGTCCCCGGAAGCTTGTTTCCTTTCCAGTAAAGAATTGGCTTGGTAGTTTGGTCTGCCCTGTTCCCACGATGCACTGGCCCAGGGACAGACTAATTTGCATGTAGCCAGGTTCTGAACTGGGATGGTGCAGTGAGCTAAAAAACGGTGATGGATCAAGCCCTGATCTTTTGACTGGGTAGGAGTCTTCTGCCTAATTCAGATACTCTGTCCATCACCACCCCTTTTATGAATCATCGTATATGTTAGATAAGTGAACAATTATCTAAAAGCTGTTCTCAATGTGTAAGTAAAGTTGAGATTTCCATCTACAGGCCTACCCATAAACAAACTCCATGTTTCATCATTTTTTCACCTAGAAAAATGTTGGAGTGATGATTAAAAATGATTGCTCACTTAGGGCCAGATGTTCAATGGTTTTTGCATTCGCAAACAGGTTTGCGCACGCAAAACCAGCATGGGGTATGTACAAACCCTATTTTGCAAGTTGCAATGTGTTGCGACTTGGAAACTAGGGTTTTGTGACTCGCTATTAGGAAGGGGTGCTCCCGTCCTAATAGCGTGCGCAACCCTATGTACAGATGTTTTGTGTCCATAATTGCGGGCACAAAACACTCGCAAATGACACCCCCCTCTTCAAGAGGGTGTTAATGGGTTTGCAAACACAAGCGAAAATATTTTTTAAGGGCAAGCAGTGGTCTGCCCTTAAAAAACTGAAACAAGACATTTCATTTTTTTTTAAAAATGCATCCCGTTTTCCTTTAAGGAAAACGGGCTGCATTTGAAAAAAAAACTGCTTTATTCAAAAGCAGTCCCAGACGTGGTTGTCTGCTGAGCCCAGCAGGGAATACCTGGGAGGGCCTGTCATTCCCAATGGGGTCGCAAATTGCGAGAAGCTCATTAATATTCAGGAGCCTCTCTATTTGCGACCCCATTGGGAATCGCCAACAGTGAGTAAAACACTGTTGTGCATAGTAAATTGCGGCTCTCGAATTGCAAATCGCAAAAGAGTCTCAATTAGGGCCATATGTATCATCATCACCATTTGCGATTTCTAAATAGAGATTTTTAAGGAATCGCTATTTATAAATCGCAAAATGGTATGTATGTAGAAATCAGCTTCTTTTCAGCGATTTCTTACAATTCCTTAATTGCTATTAGCAAATTGCTAATCGCAATTAAGGAATAATTTCCCATTCATTTCTATGGGCCAGGAGGCCCATAGGCATGAAGGGAAAATGTGCAATTAGCAATTAGCTAATCACAAATTGGGATTATTTTCAAGGGTGCAGGGGTGTCCAAAGGACACCCAGCTGCACCCCTGAAAATGACATGTGTGCCCATATTGCGCACATACATGCCCTAAGGGCATGGTTGAGCGTCATATGGCACCTTTGGAATTTAAATAAATTGCTTTTTTAAAAGAATTCGCAACTTACCACCAACTAGAAGTTGGTGGTAATTTGCGAATCCGTATGGGCATTTTTGCATTAATATTTCTTTGATACATTGCATTTAAGGAATTGCTAAATTTGCGATTCCTTAAGTGCAATTGCAAAATAAAGAATGGCAAAACTTGCGATTCCTTATTTTGCTGCGAAAATGTTTCATACATACCATTTAGCTAATTAGCATTTGCAAAGGCTGAAATTCTGCGAATTTCGGCCTTTGCGAATGCTAATTTGCTTGATACATATGGCCCTACTTGAGGAACAATTTACTTCGTCGTACATATGGCCCTTAGTTTCGAAAATCTAACTCAATTTGGAAAGGATATTTTTGAAAGCGTAAGTAATTTATTAACGTGTAAATACACAGTCATTTTAGGGGAGTTCCTCCTAGATCTAGAAAGTTATTTCTCTTGAAAAAGGGACTATTCCTGCTGGTAATGTGCTCAAAATAGAACAAAATACACCCCATGCCTTATTAACTGACAACACATTTCTTAGCACATAATAGATGGACTTTTTTCTTTTACTGCTCTAATGCCATTATATAAATACATGTATGTGGTTTCTATAATTAACGTGGATTGCATGTCTAAAAATAAGCTGGGCTATAGATTTAACTCTACTGCTGCCCGACACATTTTACTTGTTGGTATATATCAGCATACACAATTTGCAAACCACATATACACAAATCTAATGTAAATGTGTGTGCTGATTATGAATGTAACGAACCACTTTGGCAACATTTGGGTTTGCTTTAGGTGATAGAAAATTGTCAGATATATGAGATGTGTGTGAAAGTATTTGGTAGTCTGATTTGCCACCCTTCTCACGACCCATAAAGTGACTAACTACTGGACTTACCATTAGCCCTCCTCCCATATGTTTGTTGTTCGTGAATGGGGCAACTGCAGCAATATTGTGACAAGCCTGTCCTTTCATCATCGTTAGAGTATCTCTATCGCCAGTTCGTACAGTTGCTTTGCAGTTTTCTGCGTTTGTGACTTGGTTAATATCGTTTAGGTAAGGTGATTTGTTACTCCATTCTGGAGAACATGTATCTTAAGAACAAGGGCTTGTAATTCCCTTTTTTGATGTAGCGCTGCATGAAGTCCTGCTATTGTGATTATTTGTGTTTCATACACATTTACTAAGTCATTCTATGTGGGAAGTTACAAATGGGAGTAATAAGCAGACAGAGCGTGTAGGTGAGCACGCTGGATGAGATTATGTTACAAGAGTTTACCTCTGGGCTTGTAGGCTGAACCCTGTGTAACAAGTCCACCAAGGAATAGACCACTGATTGAGGAGGTGGATGAATTGAGGGGTGGGATGCAGGAACCTTAAATACCATTCCCTCGAAACTGGGAGATTTCTTTGTTGCCCCATACTCTCCCCAAGGGTGGCTTCTGTCTGGAACATTACTCTCCCAAAAGGTGCCGGTAAAAGTTCACTAGCGGTCTCTTGGCTAATGGAGTGTGGAAAATCACCAGCCGTTCTTGCTCTCTCCATCTCGCGTCCCAGTTTCAGTTTCCTTCTCCTTTTCTGACTTCTATCTAGCATTGACTGGATTGACTGGCAGATTGAGAACTGTTAGTTCTCACTGGAGTTGATTCTTGAACTGGTTCTTGAACTGCTCATGCTATTAATGGGGCTAAAGATGCCTTGGACACTGTTAGTAGATCTGCACTCTGTTTCTTAGTTTGCAAAGTGCTCTGTGGTGCAATGTGTTTGGTATTAATGCACAATGTTCTTTTGCAACACCTCATTTGTTTGTGTGTGATTGATGGTCTGAGGTGAGGACATTTTTTTACGGTTTAGCTGTATAACCAAAAGGCGAAGGCTGAAAGATGAAGATGAAGTGAGTAAACTGCACTCTGGCACTCAAGGGGACACCTTGATAAACCTGCCTTGCTGACCGGATTGCCCGTGGATTCTTTGCCTCTCCTTCAACGCCTCGCGGAACCCGCTGCGCGGGTCCCGCTTCGCAGAGGGGCACTTTCCTTTCCTTTGTGGGCTGTAAGCTGCTGCTGGGGTAAGACAGGGGCTGAGGGCTGCGAGCAAGAGGGCTGGGACTACATTTCCCAGGAGTCCCAGTAACCCCGCCCGTTCCACCTGGGCTGCTCTCCCTCCCCGCCCCGCCCCCAACGACCGGGTGATCAAATACCGGCTTTCACTGCACTTCGTGGGACACCTTGATAAACCTGCCTTGCTGACCGGATTGCCCGTGGATTCTTTGCCTCTCCTTCAACGCCTCGCGGAACCCGCTGCGCGGGTCCCGCTTCGCAGAGGGGAACTTTCCTTTCCTTTGTGGGCTGTAAGCTGCTGCTGGGGTAAGACAGGGGCTGAGGGCTGCGAGCAAGAGGGCTGGGACTACATTTCCCAGGAGTCCCAGTAACCCCGCCCGTTCCACCTGGGCTGCTCTCCCTCCCCGCCCCGCCCCCAACGACCGGGTGATCAAATACCGGCTTTCACTGCACTTCGTGGGACACCTTGATAAACCTGCCTTGCTGACCGGATTGCCCGTGGATTCTTTGCCTCTCCTTCAACGCCTCGCGGAACCCGCTGCGCGGGTCCCGCTTCGCAGAGGGGCACTTTCCTTTCCTTTGTGGGCTGTAAGCTGCTGCTGGGGTAAGACAGGGGCTGAGGGCTGCGAGCAAGAGGGCTGGGACTACATTTCCCAGGAGTCCCAGTAACCCCGCCCGTTCCACCTGGGCTGCTCTCCCTCCCCGCCCCGCCCCCAACGACCGGGTGATCAAATACCGGCTTTCACTGCACTTCGTGGGACACCTTGATAAACCTGCCTTGCTGACCGGATTGCCCGTGGATTCTTTGCCTCTCCTTCAACGCCTCGCGGAACCCGCTGCGCGGGTCCCGCTTCGCAGAGGGGCACTTTCCTTTCCTTTGTGGGCTGTAAGCTGCTGCTGGGGTAAGACAGGGGCTGAGGGCTGCGAGCAAGAGGGCTGGGACTACATTTCCCAGGAGTCCCAGTAACCCCGCCCGTTCCACCTGGGCTGCTCTCCCTCCCCGCCCCGCCCCCAACGACCGGGTGATCAAATACCGGCTTTCACTGCACTTCGTGGGACACCTTGATAAACCTGCCTTGCTGACCGGATTGCCCGTGGATTCTTTGCCTCTCCTTCAACGCCTCGCGGAACCCGCTGCGCGGGTCCCGCTTCGCAGAGGGGCACTTTCCTTTCCTTTGTGGGCTGTAAGCTGCTGCTGGGGTAAGACAGGGGCTGAGGGCTGCGAGCAAGAGGGCTGGGACTACATTTCCCAGGAGTCCCAGTAACCCCGCCCGTTCCACCTGGGCTGCTCTCCCTCCCCGCCCCGCCCCCAATGACCGGGTGATCATCGTAATAGCTATTTATTAACGTGTGCATACCGCTGCGCGGGAGCGCGCGGGAGCTCGCCGGGAGAAGCCCGGGACAAGGGCGGGACCGTCTGCGGCCGTCAGAGGCCTAAAGAGACTGGACTGGGCCAGAATCCCTGGTCGATTACTAAACGACCTATGACTCTTGTGTAAGTGCTTGCGGGGTTATACTATATTATCAATCATTATGTCAATCGAAATACTAACCCCGGAGTTGGTTGGCCCTGAGAAACCTGTGAGTTTGATAAATGGGAAATTAGATAATTACTTTAAGAAAACTCTTTTGGATTCTCCAACCACCGCCACCCTTGAAGAACTGCGGGCTGAGCGACGGCGGTCGGTTGAAAGCCTAAAGAATAGACCATTCCCGGGTTCACCAGTATTAATTAGCTCCACGGGGGACGGAACTCTTACAGATAATATCTGTACCCCCTCCCAGGACAGCATCCCTCTAATATTTAGAGAGGGAACATCTACGAGTGAATTTGAACCCTTAGGCACAACTAGTAAATTGCCAACCATTGCTACCACTCCTAGTACAACTAAATCTATTGTTATAACCAAAGCACAAATTACCCCTATTCCTAAACAATCTAAAGCAGTTAAAGGTAGGGCAAAAAAAGTCACACCAGTTAAAATTTATGGCCCTCCTCCGACAAAAAGGCGTAAAAAATCCGACCTTCCAAAGAGGAAAATTAATCATGCAGACTTTGGCATTAAAAAGGATGATAGTATTAGGGGAGAACGGGTTAAAGTAACAGAAAAAGGAAGGATAGTTATATCACCTACGCATTCATGCGTAACCTCCTTTATAGACCCTGTAATCTCCACCGCCGACAGTCCCCCCGCGGTTGTGACGCTACAGGAATCACCAAATGGTGCCCTGATCAATAGTATAGAGTCTATAATGAGGACCCATACACTGGCTATTGTAGACAGACTCAATAAACTAGAAAATAGACTTAAGAAGATAGAACATGAACTGGGAATCAAGATAGGGATTAATAAAGTGATGCCTAATCCCCTTATACCAACTCCGATTTTACCTACCCCACCAGGAATTCCCGCTATAACTATTATACCTACCCCTGTTCAGACTACCATCTTGCCTCAATCTTCAAATAATATGAGTGGAAGCACACCAGGGAGAAACCCTGTTGTACTTAAAAGTAAACCCACATTGTCCCCGGCTGTAATGTCTAATGGACAGCCGAATAACCTTGGTCAAGCTCCAGGGATTAAGACGAGAGTTAGAGGAAACGAGTGGCCGGCTCGAGGTAACTATAATAAGGGCCCCCTTCCAGAACTCCCACCAGAAGCGGTACCCTTTGTAGTAGTTCTTACTGGGGTACCAGAGCTAGAGAAGAACAAACGGGAGGGCTTTGCCCAGCTGAAAAATAAAATATCGCACTGGTTAAGTCTACACAGACCTATTGCAAATAATATCAATGGTGAAATTGTCCATGTCCGCCGCCTTCCTTGGCTGGGAGGAAGACCCAAAGATATTGAGGGAGACATAGTGGTCATTAATTTTAGAGATCAGAATGCTGTCCATTTTATACTTAACTGGCATTCTGACCACGGTAGTAAATCTATTACCCCTCGTCCCCTAACATATTTTTACCCTCGCTCAGTGGTGTTCCCACCCAATCATCCATCAAGGCGAGCTCCTCCCCCCCCCTTATTGAGGCAAATGCTCTCAAACCCATATCGTCCACCTGTCTACAAAAATGGATCTATTTTTAACGACAAGCAACCTCCCATAGTTGTAGATCCGTATGGGTGGAATACTGTAGGCCCAAGGTACAACTCCCTAACACACAGGAGAATGGATCATCTTAAACCTTTTACACCCCTAGATACCACCAACAGGTTTGACGTGTTTAGTGGCCTGGAGGACTGCGATTGATGCCATGGAGCCACAGGGGAGGGGGGTAAGGAATTCTGTGGAGACACAGGGGGAGATACGGGTGCAGGCACGGGGGAAAAAGGCTCAACTGATATTAACCCACTCAATGGGTATAATGCTACTTGTAGCTCTGGGGGTAATACATGTAATTCTGGGCAGCTTCATTGTAACTCAGATATTCCTACCCCGGCTAATGGAAGTACAACTCCGACCCGACTGTCTGAAGACCCCGCGCCAGGGGAAGTAATTTACATCCATACCCTACCCCCACCATCTAGAGAGGCTGTTAGTTTAACAGAACGGGGATATAAGATGGCGAGTTGGAATATTGCTGGGTGGAATAATAAGATAGATTGTCTAGGATGGTTAGAATTTATAACCCAATTTGACATCTTGTGTCTCCAGGAGACTTGGGCGGCCGGAGATGTCTATCTTGATGGGTATGTTGCCTATAATTGCCATGCTCAGCCATCCAACATGGGGAGAGCCAGTGGTGGGATGGTGATATTGCTCTCTGTGAGGTTGCCGGTTCGAGTGAAAAGCCACCGGATTGTTGGTCTGCACTCCCAGCTGTTGTGGTTACAACACAGGAATGGGCGAAATGTTTTAGTAATAAACCATTATAACAATGTCTTTAACCATTCAAAAACATATATGGTTGATGAACTAGAAGCGGAGGTGGAAAGGCTACATGGGCGCAGCGATGTGTCTTTTGATATTCTGTGGGGCGGAGATTTCAACATTCACATGTGCCCATTTGCTGGCAAAAGGGTGTGTGGGTATGGGGGTGAGGTGAGGGAAGATCAGACCCATTTTCTACATTCTGTTTATGGGGAAGCTCTAAACACTTTTATGCTTAAAATGGATTTATGCATTATGTTACCTGGCGTAGACAGTGAGGGTAACTCGGTACCGACCTTTATTGGTAGGAATTGTGCCACGGTTATCGACTACCTCATTGCCTCCTCCAGTATTACAGCTTTGTGTTCCTTACCCGTAATAGTAGACCCAGCCTTAAGCGATCATAACTGTCTAACAATGTATCTCTCCTTATGGGGGGATAAAGTAAAGGCGTCACATGGTGCAGTGACAGATGTAGTTCCACATAGACCTAATGGCCCTAGAATTAAATGGGGTAGGCAAAATGAGGAACGTTTACTATGTACCATTGTGTCTGCCTGTATAGATGAGGTGGAATGCTGTCTTGAACCCGAAAAGGATAATGCTGATATTCTAGCTAGCTTCGACATTATTAATAAAAACATTGCACAAATTTTAACTGGAAGAAAACCAAAGGGCCCTAGGATTAACGGAGGATGGTTTAACAGGGAATGTACTAATTCCTTACAAAAACTCAAAGTTGCTCTTAAGGGTAAACCCAGGGATAAGGAAGCAGTTAAAACCCTTAGAAGGGAATACTCAATGATTCTGAGGGATAGAAAACAGGAACTAAGGGAAGAGGCCTGGAACAACTTGACTAAGGCAGTGGATCTTAAGGATGCCAAGCTTTTCTGGTCCACTGTCAATAGTCCCTTCCTCCATAATGAAGAAGCCCCGGTAATGTCTGCTCAGGTGTCTGAGGAACAATGGGTGGCTCATTTCACTAGCATTTTTAACTCTGAAGGATTAGTTGTAGAGGGTGATAGGGAGACCGTGGCTTTTTCCCCCCTACCTCTTAATATCACAGTCTCTGAGGTGGATGCCGCCATCCGGGCCAGTAAGGGGGGAAAGGCGCCGGGCCCTGATGGGGTACCCGTTGACCTTTATAAAGCCGAGGTTTCTATCTGGAGTCCATTGTTAACAAAGGTTTTTAATGCAGCTGCAATGATTGCGGCCCCACAGATCTGGGGGGAATCAATCATTATCCCGGTGTATAAAAAAGGGGAGAGGGGTGAGGCAAAAAATTACCGCCCGATCTCTCTCCTCACTGCTTCCCTAAAAATTATGAGTAGGGTATTACTGAGTCGTCTGGAGGAATGGGTAGAAGATAAAGGGATCCTTGCGGATTCTCAGTATGGATTCCGCAAGGGGTTAGGCACCATAGAACAATGCATTAATTTAGATCTCATTATATGCAAATATACAAGGGCTAAACAAGGCTCGTTGTTTCTTTGTTTTGCTGACCTGACCAGTGCCTTCGACCTGGTTGATCATGGTCTTCTGTGGTCAACCTTGTTGGACATGGGTGCTCCACAGGATATTATCTATTTTTTGGCCCAACTTTATAGGAATCTGACGGCTAAGATACGCTACGGGCAATCGGGGGAGTGTACACCCAGTATTAAAGTAGGTTCTGGAATTAGGCAGGGATGTGTCCTTGCACCTCTTCTTTTCTCCCTTTTTATAAACGCAATTGAGTCGGAACTACGGACCGTCAGTGCAGATGCACCAACTGCTGACGGCATTTCCATCCCAATATTGCTTTACGCGGATGACGCGGTTCTGCTCTCACAAACCCCTCTTGGGTTGCAAAAACTTATGAATAAATTTGCAGATTTTATTAATGGGAGAAAATTAAAAATTAATAATTCAAAAACTTTTATAATGCCCTGTGGGAAGAAAATTAAAAACTTAAGGCCCTTTACAGTTATGGACCAAACTATAAAAGTGGTGGACACATTTTGTTATCTGGGTATCACCTTTAACAGAGGGGGGATGTGGACACCTGAAATGATTAATGTAAGAGCCAAAATGGCCAAGTGTTCTTTTGGCATATTTAAGTTCGCATCCAAGTTAGGCTCAAGACGGATACCAGACATGTTGTACTTATACCGCCATAAATGTGTTGCTCTGGCCTTATATGGCTCAGGAGTGTGGGGCCATTGTAATAACAACATGCTCCAGGTTGAGGAAAACAAATTTGTCAAAAAACTCCTGTGTTTACCATCTTCTGCCTCAA
The DNA here is from genome assembly GCF_964261635.1 of Lissotriton helveticus. Classification (NCBI taxonomy): domain Eukaryota; kingdom Metazoa; phylum Chordata; class Amphibia; order Caudata; family Salamandridae; genus Lissotriton; species Lissotriton helveticus. The sequence continues at coordinate 1,630,486,131 of NC_136061.1, read as the reverse complement.
CAAAGCTGATCCATCAGGAGGTTGGTCTAGAACATCTATCTGACTTGATCAGATTAAGACCCCTGTTAGTACGGAGATCGATATGGATTAAGGAACAGACTGGTTTCACAAGAAAAATTATTTTAGACTGTCTTCATATGGACAAATGTGCCCGCATCCCTTGGCTTAACTATATTATTCGAACATTTAATGATGTTTTTAACCTTACTGTGCGTGATAACCCTTCTTGTTTCTTAGATATACCGAAGAGTGAGCTTAAACATGAATTTTTGAGGGTTAGCATGGGGAAGCGTAACGCAGCTATTGCCCAGTTCTCTACACATGTTTTTTACGACAGATACACTAAGGAAGAAATGGGGCTTTCAGGATATCTTAAATTGGTCACTATCCGATCCCACCAATATGTATTGACAAGATTACGGATGGGGATTGTTCATTTGCTTGTCGCTTATCCTGTAATGAAGACCTATACTACTGCCCCCTGTCCGTGTGATGGGACCACAAAACAAAGTATGGAGCACTTTTTATTGTTATGCCCTCTTTATCTTCACCTCCGAAAAATATATCTGAAACCGCTTTTCAAAAAATATAATGTATCCACTATTGTATCGGCCATGGGGCTTTTATTTGGACTTAATTCACAGGACATCTGTTTTTTTACTGCTGTATTTATTTTAAAATCGATTTGTTTGAGGAAAAGCACCCTTTTTGATATGTGATTAACTTAATATTTGCTGTTTCCTCATGTTTTATCACTTATGTATGTATGTACTTTTATGATCATTAATCAATGATCGAATAAAGTTTTTGAATCGAATCGAACTGCACTCTGGCATCAGCACTACAACCTAGTCAGGGGATTAGGAGGACACGTGCTGTATGTAGTGTGCAGTGTATTTATTGTTTAAGATAAGAATAAAAGCAGGATTGGCTTGAAGCCATCAACATTGCCAATGTAGGAAAACCTCATATTCTATATGGTCACCCCAGATGTTTCTCTTTTTTCTTGACACTATTTTGCTTGTTTTATAACTCTGTCCACTCTACCTCTGCTAACCAGGAGTGAAGTACATGTCGTCTCATTTTAAACAAGATTACATTGGCTTAATCCTTATTGGTACATTTAATGTGCCTCTGAGTCCCTAGTTTATAGTGTTTAAAATGCACAAAGGGTCTGGAAGTTAAATGCCACTTGTGTACTGTAGCACCTAGTCTGCCATTCTTTATAGTGACAATGCAAACATGCTTTCAAGCCTACCCTGTGTGGTCTGACTACTACAGTGTAGCACTTGCACTATGGCCTGGCAAAATAACCATTAGTGACAGGGAAACACCTCCCATTCAAATGTTAGTAAGTCACCCCTATGATTTCCTTGTAGCCCACAAGGCAGAGCTTGTGGTATTTAAAAGTGGGAAATGTAGAAAATGTATATTACTACGCCCCTATAGTCACAAGGCCCAAAAAGCTATTTCCACTGTGTCATGCCTATCTGTCCTAAGTAGAAACCTAGAGTACAGATTAAAATAAAATCACTGTATCACTGGAATGGGACCAACTAAAAAAATAATGGGCCCGATTCACAGAACTAACGTAAGACAAAATCCTAAAGTTACTACCATTTTGGTATTCACAGAAGGCACTTACTCATTTCGGTATTCACAGAAGTTAGGAGTCTTAACTTTAGGACTCCTAAATGCCTTCTGTGAATACCGAAAGTCTTAAAATTAGGATTTTTCTCAGTTTAGTAGTAGTAAAGTTAGGACTCCTAACTTTAGGACTCCTAAATGCCTTCAGTGAATACAGATTGTCTTATAATTAGGATTTTTCTCAATTTAGTAGTAGTAAAGTTAGGACTCCTAACTTTAGGACTTCTAAATGCCTTTTGTGAATACCGAAAGTCTTAAAATTAGGATTTTTCTCAGTTTAGTAGTAGTAAAGTTGAGAAAAATCCTAATTTTAAGACTTTCGATATTCACAGAAGGCATTTAGGAGTCCTAAAGTTAGGAGTCCTAACTTCTGTGGATACTGAAATGAGTAAGTGCCTTCTGTGAATACCAAAATGGTAGTAAGTTTAGGATTTTGTCTTAAGTCAGTTCTGTGAATCGGGCCCAATGACTCCACTATTTTTAATAGTTATTAAAAATCAAATTCAGTATTAAATAGCTTCAAGAAGCCTTTGTTGTAAAATGCCCAGCTGACCAGTGGCAACTGGACTTGGCCTGGAGTCTGCTGTTGGCTCCTGATTGATACCCTGGGAGGCTCTAAGAGCACTCCCTTGAGGTCCCGCGGCCTTTGAAGTGTACTCCTGTGGTGGTTTGATACAGTAAAAAAGGTTGGAAGATTTTTTCCGATTTGTGCGACTTGCACGCTTCAGCAGGACTAATGTGCTTGTTGTATCTCACAACAGCTCCATCGCAGTTGGCCTCAAATTGCACCTAGGTCTCGGTCTACCATGACCATTACCTACCATTTGTGCTTTGCTCTTTTTGGCACTCTATTTCTCTAAAACATTTAAAATTCACACCTCTGGTTCCCGTTATCAGATTGTTGATGTTTTGGTGTAATTGTATAAAATTGTACTTTGTTTTTCAATTCAGTTTTGTATTTTAATTGCTTGGTGTTTTGACTTTATTATTGTTTTGGTACTCTATCAATACTTTACAAATGTATCCTAAGTAAAGCCTGCCTGTTCTACAGCACAGTTATTAGGGGGTTGAGCTCAGGTTAATTTGGGGAATTACAGGGTTCACCCTGACAAGAGTTAAGATTATTCCTTTAGATGGACAGTCGCCCATGTAGAAAATGTATATTACTATAACCCTAAAGTCACAAGGCCCAAAAAGCTATTGTCACTGTGTAATGCCTATTTGTCCTAGGTAGAAACCTAGAGTACAGCTTAAAATAAAATCACTGTATCACTGGAATGGGACCAGCGAAAAAAATATTTACTCCACTATTTTTAATACTTAATAAAAATCAAATTCAGCTTTAAGTAGCTTCAAGAAGCCTCTGTTGTAAAATGCCCAACTGACCAGTGGCAATTGGACTTGGCCTGGAGTCTGCTGTTGGATCTTGACTGATACCCTGGGAGGCTCTAAGTGCACTCCCTTGCAGCCTTTGAAGTGTACTCCCGTGGTGGTTTGATACAGTAAAAAGGTTTGTTAGATTATTTGCGGATTTATGCGACTTGCAGACTTCATCAGGACTAATGTGTTTGTCAGGACTAATGTATATGTTGTATCTCACAACAGCTCCGACTCAGTTGGTCTCAAATTGCACCTAGGTTCCGGTCTACCATGACCATTAACTACCATTTGTGCTTTTTGGCACTCTATTTCTCTAAAACATTTAAAATTCACTACTCTGGTTCCCGTTATCGGATTGTTGACGTTTTGGTGTAATTGTATTACATTTTACTTTGTTTTTCAATTCAGTTTTGTATTTTAATTGCTTGGTGTTTTGACTTTATTACTGTTTTGGTACTGCATCAATACTTTGCAAATTTGTCCTAAGTAAAGCCTGCCTGTTCTACTGCACAGTTACAAGGGGGTTGAGGTCAGGTTAATTTAGGGAATTACAGGGTTCACCCTGACAAGAGTTGTGATTATTCCTTTAGATGGAGAGTCGCCCAGTCATATTAATAATCCAAATTCTTACAACTCTATTATCAACATTTTTAAGAAGTTTCATCAATAGATTTTGAATGGGTGTTTTGTTACAGGTCTTCTGTTACTTGACATAATATACTAATGGAATAATGAAAAGCACAACATATGGGCTTTCCATATGAGATTTTCAGTGTCACATAGAATACCATACAATAGCACACAATGAGCTAAACCTAAGCATGTAACAAGGTCCAACATAGGAATCTCCCTTGTCCACTCTTGCACCTTCAGCCCTCAGGCCTTGAACTATCAACTGCTGCTGTCATTAATTTCCAAAAGGATGTCCCGAAGGGAGAGTCCTGTCCAGGCCATGCTGTTGGGACTCGACTGCATTGTGAGATTCATGCTGAGACTAATAGGACGCACCTTTCAAATGGGAAGGCAAAGTTAGCGGGCAGGAACAAAGATGAGGGCTGCAGAAATCATCAGGCAGATGCCTACAAACCTCGCTGCACAAATGAAAGCAGCTGTGTGCATCCTCTTGTGTGGCTGCCACCATCAGCATGCTGCTCTTTATATAGTTTGTATTTGCCTTTTAAGCCAGACAATTCTGTCTCAATAAATTCAATGCACATCAAATATTTATCAAATTTCTAGTCATTAGAGAAGTGCTCTCTCTCATCGATGTTGGGTGATCAGCCTATATCCTACTGCTGCTCCTGTCTCCCAGACAAAGCCTTTCCTTTAACCATTACACAATAGACCCCCATGGCCATTGCCTCAGGAAAATCAAACACTCCCAAAGTATGTCAGAAAGTAACACACTAAATTGCACTTTTTCTATGGCTTCTGAATTAAGAACCCCAGAAACGTTCATAGAAGAAAATAAATCCATCTTCTTCCCCAATATTTCCAGAGTCCCTTCCTCCAGTCGCCATGCTCACATTATAATTCCTATGAATCCTTCATTTGGTCTGTATTTTACTCTCAGAGTTAACAATCTGTTCATGAGGACTCCACCCAGTACTTCTCCTAACCCCTGACTTCCATTCTTCTTGTTCTGGAAGTCCTTGTATGTAAACAGTTAAGGCAGGAACACTGAAATCCCTTTCTGAAATCCATGAATGGAACAGTAGCTGCATGGCCATACTGTGAAAAGAAAATCCCAATTGTAACCACTCCCTGACGATCCACATATAGCCAATTACCTACCTGATGATAGACAGACCCTGCAACTGTCTATGACGCAAAGGCACCATAGCTTAAGTCTCTGACTCACGTTTTCGCCTTTTCCTGCTCTGTGACAATACTTTAAAAAATCAACAGCAGCCCTAACAACTTTGCACGGAAACTAGGAAAAAGACCCCCGAGGAATGGATAAACATTTATAGAGCTAAATGCGTTACCACCGCTATATATGGGGCAGGTATATAGGGTTATACTAACGCTCAGCAACTACAGATGGTAGAAAACGCCCTTCTAAGATTCCTCCTAGCAATCCCAGATAGCTCTTCCACTTACATATGTCATGTAGAATTAGGGTTACCATATATAACTGATTTAATAAAAACACAAACAGTCTTATTATGGCACAGAATATAGACAAACACGAAAACCAAGCTCAACAGGTATATTATAGGAGATTGTATTAAACTAGATAGGGCCTTTAAAATTCCATGGTTGAAATACATAAAATAATGTATTCAGGATCTAGGACACCCAGAATATTAGGAGAAACCAAGTTCCACACTCTCTGTCACTAGGAAAGAAAGAGTATATGACTCTTCTGGAGTCCTGTAGTCTCTGTGCAGAAATAGGGCGGCTGGCAGTCCTGTCCAATCAACTGTCACTCACTACATATGACATGCAACCATACCTAAAAATTTGTGGAGGATTCTCAGGATAAATTTGTCCTGACCCGTTTTACATTTGGTATCTTCCACCGAATAACATCCTTTCCCCCCCATGAATGATTGGACAAAAATGCTAATTAGCTGTCCATGTGACTATGTGTCAGCCCAATCTACAATTCATGTGGTGTAAATTTTACTCAATACAAAGAAAGAGATGGATTTTACCAATTTTAAAGATATTGGTTTTAAACAATGCCGACCTGCATTATTGTTTTTGCAATTTTTACAGAATGAGGATTTTACCAGGTCTTTAGCGCAATTGTTAAGGAATATGATCGGATGTAGAATAACTATGATAACATACATTTTGCAAATTGATTAGATCATTGTATATAATAATCTATAAACTTGCGTTTTTATGATATATGAAATGTGTATCATGATATAAGCTGGTTTTCATTGCTTCTGCTTTTATTATGTTTTTATGACGAATTGAATAAAGCATATTGAATTGAGATTGTCAATACTTCAGTTTCCTGCAAAGATCTTTAAAAATGATGATACCTCCCACGACTCCTTTTTTTAGATCCTCTGTTAAACTCTAACTAACAACCAGAATAGGAGGCTGACATTCCTATCCATGTGGTATTTGGTACGCCACTATGGAAGCATACTTTAGGTTTAGGTTTGATGTTTGCGTGGTGCATGCAGTAAGATAGCGACACCCTTTTCATGATGTGCTGTCACTCAGTTACTTTCTATCCCAGTATCACAAAGAGGGAATGTGAGGAGTGGGCAGTCCAAAGATTACATCCTCCCAAACGAACACTATCAAATCAAAAATTGGCAATCTGGACGTAAGAGTAACCACTGAAGATTAAAAGGTTAACAAAGGATGTGAGGAAAACAAAATGATGATGCATGCCACCTAGGTTGGTGGGGGAGGGTTTTCTCCGTTTTTTTATGAAACCCACACTTCATTATTTCGGTGCCCATCGTTAACCTTTTATTCTTCACTGGTTACTATTACCTCCTGATTGCTATACAGAAATTACATAATAACTATACACCCATTGGCTTGTTGACTGGCAAGTGAAAATATTGCACTAGGTTTCTGTCCGAGACCTCATCTAAAGTGGGAGGGGTAATAACGTTTGAGCATCTTCACATCTTGATCTAAGAGCATTTTGTAGAAAAGTAGCTACAACCTAGTAAGTATTACATAATTTGTATAAGCTGGAAGCAAGAATAAATATATTCAAAGAAATTAAATCTCCTCCGCAGCTCTATGATGATAAGAATTTTATATGACAGGCAAAAGTGCCATTACACCTCAAACCTAAACAGGGCCCCAAAATCTACCTTTGCATGTTATTCAAGGAAGAACAGTGCATACACAGGAACTTCAAACTATTCCTAAATTAGAAATAGCCACTACTGGAATGATTGCAATATTTAAGGTATGTTACTGCTTTCTTTAAGGACACTAGTCTGATTTCCTTATGCCAGCATAGTGACTCCTTATACAATTTTGTCCTGTATCCTGATTACTCCAACAATTAGGGTGCTGTAGTGGAAGTTTTCAGTAGTGTACTCTGGTGGATCCAGTACTGGCGAATAGCTCCAAAGGAACCTCCAGTACCAGCCTGTGGCACTTCACCCTGGTGTCAGTGCTGATGCCCAGTTCCACATGGCCATCTTGTAAAAGCCAGAGGTATTACATCAGGCGCATCCAGAATCTCTCATAAGTAACCTCCAGCAACTCCATGCTGATGCCTCTCCTAGTCTACTTGAGGAATTATGGGGTTGCAGTGATTGACCGGAGAGGCTGCTGCCTTGAAAAGGCTAAGGAAATGGCTACATCATATGGAATATAATGATCCAAATTGTGATCCTAGTGAAAGGTAGAGTAGGAGAACAGTTTGATGGAGCCATGAAGGACACAGCAATCTTAATCTGAACATGTGGATGACCACAGACCTTTGGGTCATTTCAGTCTCTTTCCTTAATTGTTATGTGAATTCGTCCTGTTCTGCTAATTTACATATCAGATCATGTGCAAAACATGTGCAAAACATTCTCCACACTGACACATTTCATCAATTAATTCAACTGATTAACTCCCTGACATTCTGGAGTAGAAATATGTTTGGCTTCTGTGAACTGAGGCAACTCACTGGCTCCCCATTAAGAAGAGATGCCAATTCAAGCTACTGAACCATGCACACAAGGCACTACACAACCAAGGACCCACCTACCTTACGCACCACAAAGGGCCCTCAAGACCTGACTGTTCGACTGAGTTTTTCTGGGACCTACAAGCTCCTGGATTCCCTTTCGGGTGATTAGCCGCTCTTTTTAAATCCTGATTCATTGTCTGGAAGTAGTGGTGTGGAGGTTGTTGGTGTTCTGCTAGAACATTAGTACCTCAGCATGAACGGCAAGTGGTTTTCGGGGTGCCTTGAATACACTTTATACCAGATCAGACTCCTTTTACTTTTCAATGCTACATGAGCAGCTCAGGAGGAAGAAATGGTCTCCTGAAGTCAACTCCGTTTCTCTCCATATGCCAGCTGCGGCTCCTCCTTTAAGGCGGAGGAGCATTGCCTCACAAGAAAAATAAAATGATAATAACAATGTTATTACAATTTTATTTTTAGAATTGTCATACACTTTGAAGGTGCGGGTGGGGCGGGCCTGTGCCTGCCGCAGAGCAGGGGGTGGGGTGAAGAGCACACTCTAAAGTGTGCATGACTGTTTGGTCGGACGTTTTGCGCCGGCCAAACAGCAATGCGCACTTTGCATGTTCCTCACCAGGCTGCATTACACAGCCTGATGAGGGACATGCTCAGGCTCCCATGCCCCGTCTGAACGCCGATCACAGCACTCAGACAAATCACAACACTGCATTGCAGTATTGTAATTGGTTTAGGGAAGTGAGCCTGGGTGCTTCTTGTTCCTACTTGCGTCGTGTCCTGGACGTGAAAGAAGAGGAGCCGGCTACCGGGAATCTACGTGTTTTTTTTCTTTATTTTTCCCCCTTTTCTTTTCTTTAACATCCCCGGCCTACCACTACTCCGCCGCTACTGCCATATGCTCACTTCCCAATTCAAAGGCACTGTAAGTAGAGCAACAGAATACCATTACTCACAATACCTAAAACACAAGAAAAATAACGCTTCAAACAGTGGCTCTGTGGCCTGATGCAAAACGTGAATGACTCTAGTAGGAAAGCCGTTGGATGAAGGAGGCTGACCCATTACCCTCTCTATGTATGCTATCCAATGGGCTGATCGAAAATGTTAATGGTACTGACACAAACAAATAGATGCTGCAAACTGGCTTTTTTGAAGCACCTTTAGGAATGGATTTTTCTATTATGGATGGATAGATTACAGTACGTTTGACAAAAATGGAGCAAGTTGTTTGCAAGATCTACCAGGCAAGCCAAGTCTCCCAATTGCATTTGGAAATCATTTGACTTAAAGAAAAAAAAAGATTCTATTCGTACTTGTTTGAGGCAATGTTGTTAGCGGCACATGGTGAAGATTACAGTTCACATTCTTCAAAAGAATCACATGAAGCAATTGTGCGTAATGTATTATTTTAATTTCACATTTCCGTCCTGATAAGCTTCTCCAGAAATATGTATGACCTTTAATTTGCTGCAATGTTTTACTTCTAGTTTCCTTATTATTTAAAGTGACAATTTCTGCCATCAATACCCGAGGCTAAGAAATATGTCACTGCTGTTGACATACTGGCTGCATTCGATAAGTACAAGTCAAAAACGAGAACAAACTGCGCAGAAATTTGCAGATGACAAAGAAGTGATTAAGATGTTATGATCCTAAAGGTTCATTCCAAAGAGCTCTTCTCTCATGAGAATAGGACGGGCGTGATAATAATCAAAGCTCAATTATACACGAAAGCGTGTAATTATATTAATTTTAATATTCTGGCTGCATAGTAAAACAGGAACTTTCTACTGAGAATAATACTATTGCACAACGATCGGCAGATTGTCATTTACCTTGAAGCGGTAAATCCTGAATTTTATTGTATTTAGATACTTGTTGCTGCATTTATAGGGCACTGAAAATAACAAGCATTTGCAATTCAATAGGTCTCGCATTTACCCGAGTTTGAGCTATTGACATTGTAAATAACAATGCCTTTTATTTTTGGTTTCGTTTTCAAAACCTAAATAAAAGGCATTGTCATTTACAATGCCATTAGCTTAAACTTGCGTAAATGCGAGACCTATTGCATTGCAAATGCTTGTTTTGATTATAAATTAGGCACTGCGTACACCTCTCTGTACACCTGCTATTAACCCCTTCGACGCTGATGACGGAGCGGTTCCGTCATCAGCGTCGGTTGGGCTGTGCTGATGACGGAACCGCTCCGTCATCAGCACAGCCCTTGGGGGAGCGCTGGCGCTCCCCCCCCTGGGGCATCGATCCTTGTGTTTTTCCCTGCGGTGGCAGCGGAAGACTTTCCGCTGCCACCCCCTGGCCCCCCCACGCTTCCTGCACAGCGCGCGCCGACGTCATCAGGAAGCACTGGACGCGCTGGAAGCCATTTGTTTCCAGCGCGTCCAGCGGGAAGGGTAAGTGTTCGTTGCTCCGGTGAGACGGGGGCCCGTTTCACGGTGCCTTGAGGCATCGGGGGGGAGGAAACAGTGTTTCCTTCCCCCTGATGTCCCAATGCATGGCATTCCTGGTGTACGATCGTGCACAGCGTCGCGATCGTGCACCAGGAATGCCCCACTAGACACCAGGGATTGTTTCTATCGCCTCAATTTTGTTTAGGAAGCGCCCCCATGGGCAAGGGTTGCTTCCTCTGCGTGGCATTTTGTTTTACAGACTTTTCTGCCCCCCCCCCCCTGGGGCAGATCGGCCGTTTTTTTGGCCGATCTGCACCCAGGGGGGGGACAGAAAAGCCCACTAGACCCCAGGGATTGCATTTAATTGATAAAGGAAGCGACGCCTTGGGTAAGGGTCGCATCCTAAGGGCCCCCATTTTTTTTTAGACTTTTCTGCCCCCCCCTGGGGGCAGATCGGCCGTTATTTGGGCCGAATCTGGACCCAGGGGGGGGGCAGAAAAGCCCACTAGACACCAGGGATACTATTTTATTTATGAAGGAAGCGACCCCTTGGGTAAGGGTCGCTTCCTAGGGGCCAACATTTTTTTAGACTTTTCTGCCCCCTTGGGGGCAGTTCGGCCGTTTTTTGGGCCTAATATTGACCCGGGGGGAGGGTGGAAAAGCCCACTAGACACCAGGGACTGTTCTTTTTTTATAAACCAAGCGACCCCTTGGGCAAGGGTCGCTTCCAGGGGGCTATATAATTTTTTTAGACCTTTCTGCCCCCTCTGGGGGCAGATCGGCTGCTTTTTGGGCCGAATCTGGACCCAGGGGGGGTAGATTAGCCCACTAGACACCAGGGATTGTTTGTTTTATATAGGAAGCGACCCCTTGGGCAAGGGTCACTTCCAGGGGGCAATATAAATATTTTATACTGTTCTGCCCCCCCTGGTGGTTCTGTTGTTCTGCTGTTTCTGTAGTTGCATGTGTTTGGTAAGAGACTTTTTTTGTTCAATTGTAATGTAATTGTTTTTTTTGCAAAGGGTTAATAATACGAGTATGTTTGGTTTCTTTTGTGATTGTAAAACATGTTTTGCATTTGTTCTTGATGTGTACTTCTGTAGATGTAAGTTTTTTTCTTCTTTCTAGTGGGATATCGTTGCCTATTTGCTGTGTCATTGCAGAGTAGGTACTGGTGAGTGTAGCTGTCTCTTGTATGTGAATTGTATATTTTTTCAATATATAGATATTTGTGATAAAGGCTTACATTTTTTTACTTACTTTGCCCAGTGCTGGGGTTGTTGAGTTGTTTGTGCAGACTCCTTAATTTGTAAGGATAATGGCCAGCCGCCGGATTACCGCTCAGCAAGTTGTTGGAATGCTTTTTGATTCTTCCTCTGACCATGGTCCAGAGACTGACTCTGATTCTGGGCCAGAGGTGGGAGGTGAAGATTCAGGTAGTGAGTTTTCTCTACACATGGCTTCATCTGTTGATGGCAACAGCTATTTTTCCGGCAGTCATGAGTCGTGATAGGTATTTGCTTCCGCTTCGGATGATGCATTTTGTTGACAATAGTTCTGCTTTGGCACGAGATCACCCTAATTGTGACCGTCTTTTCAAGATTCGGCCTGTCATTGATCATATCGTTGATCGATTTCCTGAGATCTTTTATCCTGGGAAAGAAATTGCAGTGGATGAGTCTTTGCTGTTGTTCAAGGGCCGCTTGGTATTTCGGCAATACATTCCTAGTAAGAGGGCGCGCTATGGAATTAAGCTTTATATGCTGTGTGACAGTCTGACTGGATATGTCTCTAATTTCAGGGTGTACATCGGTAAGGAATCCAGGATTAACCCCCCTGGTTGTCCGTCGACTTTTGGAGTGACTGAGAAAATTGTGTGGGAACTTGGTTGTGGATTTTTTAACAAAGGCCATCATTTATATGTAGATAACTTCTACACTGTTGTGTGGTTGATCAGGGAATTGGCCAAAGTGGACACTGTTGCTTGTGGCACAATCCGCTCAAACCGTAAAGGTTTCCCAAAAGAATTTGTTTGTCAAAAGCTTGCTCGGGGACAGTGCAGTGCATTGCGTTGTGAGGAGCTTCTAGCTGTGAAGTTTTCAGACAGGAGAGATGTCTACATGTTGACTTCCATACATGATGAAAGCACTGAACCGGTGACTGTTTGGGGTCAGGTTGCAGAGGGCGCGCAAACCTGTGTGCATAATGGACTATAATAGGCACATGGGTGGTGTTGACAGAGTAGATCAGAGGTTGGAACCGTATGCTGTACTTCGTAAGGCTTACATTTGGTTCAAGAAGTTGGCTATCCATCTTTTCCACTTGGCAACCTTTAATGCTTTTGTTGTGTTCCAGAAATCTTGTCCCCAGTCAACGATGACTTTTATAAAGTTTCAGGAGTCTGTAATAGGCAGCCTTGTTTTAGTAGAACAGGCAAGTGTTCGTAGAGTTGGAGTGGTGGAGGATGTTGCCAGATTGAAAGATCGCCACTTTCCTGATCAAATTCCTCCTACAACCTCAAAAGACTTTCCCAGTCGGAGATGTAGAGTCTGTTGGCGAAGAGGTTTGCGGAAGGAGGTTCGTATGTACTGCCCCGACCGCCCTTCAAACCCTGGGCTGTGTGTGCCTGCTTGTTTTAGATTGTACCACACGCTAAAGAATTTTTGGGAGCATCCATGAGTGGTAAAGTGAACTGGTTGGTCTTTATTCTTTAAAACTTATTGTTCAGTTTCAAAGTTGGCATTTGTGTAGTGTTTTTAGATTTAGTTGTTGTGTTAGTAGCTTTGTATCAATTTGCAATTTGTTTTTGTTTTTCATTTGTTTTGAAAAAACACTAAAGTATAATGTTGGTTTGCGTGTAGTGTCTGACGATGTGCATGGTTTGGCGCTTGGCTGGCGGTGTCTGTGGACTGGTGCTTGTCTGGCGGTGTCTGTGGACTGGTGCTTGGCTGGCGGTGTGCGTGGTCTGTTTGGCTGGCGGTGTGCGTGGTCTTGTGCTTGCCTCGTGGTGTGTTGGGATTGGTGCTTGGCTGGTGGTGTGCCTGGGCTGGAGCTTGGCTGGCGGTGTGTGTGGAGTGGTGCTTGCCTGGTGGTGTGTGTGGACTGGTGTTTGGCTGGTGGTGTGTGTCGTCTGGTGTTTGGTTGGCGGTGTGCATGGTCTTGCCCTTGCCTGTTGGTGTGTTTGGATTGGTGCTTGGCTGGTGGTGTGCCTGGACTGGTGCTTGGCTGGCTGTGTGTGTGGAGTGGTGCTGTCCTGGCGGTGTGTGTGGACTGGTGCTTGCCTGGCGGTGTGTGTGGTCTGGTGTTTGGTTGGCGGTGAGCGTGCTCTTGCGCTTGCCTGGTGTTGTGTTTAGATTGGTGCTTGGCAGGTGGTGTGCCTGGACTGGTGCTTGGCTGGCGGTGTCTGTGGACTGGTGCTTTCCTGGCGGTGTGTGTGTGGACTGGTACTTGGCTGGCGGTGTGCATCGTCTGGTGCTTCACTGGCGGTGTGTGTGGTCTGGTGCTTGGCTGGTGGTGTGCGTGGACTGGTGCTTGGCTGGCGGTGTGTGGGAAGTGACTTAATGCTGGTTACTACACACAGTGCTAGTTTAGCGCCACTCCATGTAATCCATGAGTTTGCGTAGTTGCTGTGTCAGGAATGTGGGCGTGTGAAAGTGATGGGCCCTTGATTGGCGTTGTCTGCTGGTGGAGGTGTAGTAATGTGATGGGTCCGCGGCTGGCGGTGTGAATGTTTTGTATGTGTCACATGTATGAAAGGTGTATGAATGGCCTGTAAAGCGGTCGGTGCCATGTCGTGGCTTTACAGCTCATGAGCTGTGAGTCAATGGTTCAGTTTCTTGTCCTTTCCATTATTAACAGTGTATTTCATTTTTTGTGAAATCACTTGCTAATACAATGGTATATACTGAACCATTACACACCCCCGTGCCAAATCCAACCAGTATGTGTGTGTGTTTGAATACTTGATGTCTGTGTAGTTTTTTTTGTTGTTTTTTTTGAAGCAGGACGCACCTTGTCACTTTTTTTGTAAATGTTGTGATGTGTTGCTTTTGTGCCTGGTGGTGTGAATGGTCTTCTGTGTGTCAGGTATGAAAGGTGTGTGAATGGCCTGTAAAGCGGTTGGTGCCTTGAAGTGGCTTTACAGCTCACGAGCTGCGAGTCATTGGTTCAGTTTTTTTGTCCATGTAATTGACAGTGCATTTCATTTTTGTGAAATCTCTAGTTAATAAAATTATATATACTGAACCATCACTCGCCCTCGTGCCAAATCCAACCAGTATGTGTGTGTGTTTGAGGAATAGATGGCTGTGTAGGGATCTTCTTCTTATTAAGTCTCTGTGCCAAGGTGTACATTCCGCTTACGAATAACCTGTCAATTATAGATATTCTTAAAAACCCATGGGACTACATGGTGCTGTCTCTCTGGTGAAACCTAACAATTACTTGTATTCACAATATCCTGCACAACTCACAATGTCCGTCATATTTTCCTTGCAATATTGCGCCCAAATTGTCACGCTGCACAAGTAAACAACTAATTTTGTCAAAACGAATGGGTTTAGCTAGGGGGGTCACATGGGTTTTTCACTCCTTCCTCGGTTGTCATCTAGGGAAACCTAGCATACCCACACATTTTTGGAAGTTAGACATCCGGGGGCTTTCAAGAGAATATGGCTTGCATGGTTCCTCCAACGTTCCTTTTCTCAGAATCCCTAGCAAACTTTAAATGTAGCTGAAATTATTTATTTTTTTCAAACAATAATGTGTTTAAAAGTGTGGCATCACTGGGCTCAAACAAATTTCCACCCACCCCGCGTTCCCCTAGGTCTCATGAAAAAAATGGTACCTCACTTACCTGGGTCTGTCTAGTGCCTGCGACAGGAAACAGCGCAAAACGCAACATGGTTGCTCCTGAATTTTCGCAGTGAAAACGGGCCCTTTTGTGTCAAAGTGCCTACCTTTTGTTTTTGAACCCTAGCTCTGCCGGCACCAAGAGAAACCTAGCAAACCTATTCCAGAAGTTTCCACCACAGAAATGTGAGGAAAATGCATTTTTTTTGTCAATTTTTAGGTTTGCAGGGATTCTGGGTAACAGAACCTGGTGGGAGGCAGTTGAGTCACCCCATCCTGAATTTCCCTGGGTGTCTAGTTTTCAAAAATGTATAGGTTTGCTAGGTTTCCCTAGGGGCCGGCCGAGCTACGGTTCAAAAACGAAAGGTAGGCACTTTGCCAAAAAAGGGCCCGTTTTCACTGCGAAATTGCGGTGCGAACACATTGCGTTTTGCTCTGTTTCCTGTCGCAGGCACTAGGCAGACCCAGGCAAGTGAGGTACCATTTTTTGGGGGAGACCTGGGGGAACACGGGGTGGGTGAAAATTTGTTGATTCATGCAGATTCCAGAACTTTCCACCACAGAAATGTGAGGAAAATGCATTTTTTTGTCCACTTTTTAGGTGTGCAAGGGATTCTGGGTAACAGAACCTGGTGGGAGGCAGTTGAGTGACCCCATCCTGAATTTCCCTGGGTGTCTAGTTTTCAAAAATGTATAGGTTTGCTATTTTTCCCTAGGGTCCGGCAAGCTGGGGTTCAAAAACGAAAGGTAGACACTTTTCCAAAAAAGGACCCGTTTTCACTGCGAAATTGCGGTGCGAACACGTTGCGTTTTGCGCAGTTTCCTGTTGCAGGCACTAGGCAGACCCAGGCAAGTGAGGTACAATTTTTTTCGGGAGACCTGGGGAAAAGTGGGGTGGGTGGAAATTTGTTGATCCACTCAGATTCCAGAACTTTCCACCACAGAAATATGAGGAAAATGCGTTTTTTTGACAATTCTTTAGCTTTGCAAGGGATTCTGGGTAACAGAACATGGTGGGAGGCAGTTGAGTAACCCCATCCTGATTTTCCCTGGGTGTCTAGTTTTCAGAAATGTATAGGTTTGCTAGGTTTCCTTATGTGCCGGCAGAGCTAGGCTTAAAAAACGAAAGGTAGGCACTTTGCCAAAAAAGGGCCAGTTTTCACTGCAAAATTGCGGTGCAAACATGTTGCGTTTTGCGCTATTTCCTGTCGCAGCCACTAGGCATACCCAGGCAAGTGAGGTACCATTTTTCTCGGGAGACATGGGGAAATGATGGGTGGGTGAAAATTTGTTGATCCACGCAGATTCCAGAACTTTCCACCACAGAAATGTGAGGAAAATGCATTTTTTTTTGTCAATTTGTTAGCTTTACAAGGGATTCTGGGTAACAGAAGCTGGTGGGAGGCAGTCGTGTCACCCCATCCTGGATTCCCCTGGGTGTCTTCTTTTCAAAAATGTATAGGTGTGCTAGGCTTCCCTAGGTGCCCGCAGAGCTAGGGTGCAAAAACAACAGCTAAGCACTTTGCCAAAAAAGGGTCAATTTTTAACTGCAAAATTGAGGTGTGACCACGTTGCATTTTGCAGCGTTTCCTGTCGCAGGCACAAGGCCGACCCACACAAGTGAGGTACAGTTTTTAACAGGAGACTTAGGGTAATTCAGATGTGTAAATCAACTGTTATTACCTATTGAGTTTTTATGCATTTCTCCATTCCCGACGAAAGACGTTGTGTAAAAAAAAAAACTTTTAGGAAAATGACCAATAATTCAAATGCTAGTATGAGTATTCCCAATTTTGAAAATGTACAAATATATACTGTTTCTAAACTCTATAATTTGTACCCAATTCAGAAATACATAGGTGTCTTTCATACCGATTTTTCCATGTATACATTTTCCAAGAATAAGTGCTCTATACCCAGTAAATAATAAAATACCATTGAAAGTTGCTGCTCAGTTTTTGGCTCTGGGTTCGTCGGGTTCTTGGTGAAACTAGAAGTCCTATATATCCCCACAACCAGGAAGGTCCCACGGATGTAACGGTATATTGCTTTCAAAGATCTGTCAAAATTACAAGAAGTTATAGGTGAAAACGTTGAGAGAAAAAACTGTTTTTTTCAACTAATTTTCAATTATTCCAATATTTAAATGTTAGTTTCTATAAAGAGACCTTCATGGATTTAGACAAATGACCCCTTTCTGAATTCAGAATTTTGTTTACTTTCCGAAAATGTATAGCTTTACAGGATCCATTATTGCTTTCAAACTCATTTCTTCCATTAACTGGAAGGAGGTTGAAAGCTCTAAAAATAGCAAAAATAGGCTATGTCACAGAAAAATGCAAAAACTGTGTTAAAAATGTTGGTTCTCTGACAAAAGACTGTCATTCCCTAAAAGCTGAGAAAATGGAGATTTCAGCCCCACAAACTCTTTTTTGATAACATTTGCAGGGAAAAACCCAGAGGCTTTCATTTGCAGCCCGTTTTTCCCATTTTTCTGAAGAAAAAAAAACATTTACATGTATTTTGCTTAATTTCTGGGACCCCTCCAAGGGAATCCACAAACCCTGGGCACCTTTAGAATCCACATGATGTTGGAAGAAAAGGACGCAAATTTGGCGTGGATACCTTCTGTGGTCAAAAAGTTATAGAGGCCTAAGCGCGCACTACCCCAAATCGCCAAAAAAAGGCTTAGCACAGGAGGGGACAAGGCCTTTCAGCGAAGGGGTTAAGCTGTAGTCGCAGGGTGGGATTCATGTAACTATGTGAGTCCTTAATCAACACGATGTCACACCACTGCTGTGCGATTGCTTTGCAGACACTTTTTACAGTGAAAGCTCTTTAGTCGACTGTATCTTCAATTACACGAGGGCCAATGATATCTTGTCCTCACCCCCTCAGGTGTCTGCTGTGTTTAGACTGTTTTTGTTCTTTAGGCACAAGGAGTTGTTGTGCATGCAGCTTGCTATCACACCATGTGAGGGATTCCTGTGACTAGTGGGTTTGTTAGTTGGAAGTGTGTAGGATGTGTGTGGCTGAGTGCACCTAGGAGTCAGTGTTCTGGGTGGTGTGTGGGTGGGTTGAGTGTTGGGTATGTGTGGTTTGAACGTCTGTGCTTGTGGTTTGGTTGTATTAAAGAGGGTGACAGCTGTTAATGTGGGCGAGTTCACAGGCCTGTTTCTGTCACCTCCTATCTATTCAACTTTCAGTTCTCAATGCACTTTGTGAGTACCCTGAGACAAAAAATACATCGCATATTGCCTCGCGTGACAGCAGTCATGATTATCCCTGCAAGCCCTTTTCACAGTTACTCACAGTAATTGTTTCCAACCGGTAGTGTGCAATATTTACACCGTGGGTGGGAAGGCGAGCTGACGGTTGTCACGGATGTGACTTTTTCCTTTATGAAAATGGATTTGAGAGGCGGTGGGGCTGTTCGGAGCCCCAACCCACTTTCCAAGTCCGGCAATTGCTTGTGACTTTTCATCTAAAGTTGCCCCCCCTCCTGTAGGCGTGACCCCTAGTCAGGGCCAGACTGGCTACTGGGCCTTTTGGCATGCTACCGAGCAGGGGGCTGATGTCACTGCGGTGGGGGCTAATTTAGTTGATGGAGACCTGCGTGTGCTTCGAAATAAACAAAGAAAAACACAGTTCATTCAGCACAATCAGGTCCCCATCAACGAAATCAGCCCCCAGCTCGGCAGCATGCCAAAACGCCCAGTAGCCAGTCCGGCCCAACCCCCAGTACACGTGCCATGATGCTTTCCCCCAGCGGGGCGGGAGTGTAACTGCGTGTAAGGGTTGAACCGCAACAAAGAGCAGGGCTTTCGAAGTTGGATTCATCTGCACGAAGGTGACTTGCAGTCTGTGACCTCGTGCAGCAAAGGGACTAAAAAACGCGCACGTACATGTGCGCCCATGCTCGTGCCCGAGACAATACTCCATCACTCCACAAAGTAATACAACAGATCGTCTACAGCGCAAGCACTGTTTAAGCTCGACCTAAAAAGGCTAGAATAGCAAGCACTAGAGCACATTACATGACTCCATATGGATATAGAATTTAACAGGGAAACCATCAAGGCTGTGTGATCTTTGTTTTATTAGGCGTTTAGAGCATTTGAGGAGTTAAATGGGTGGGTAGCCTAAACAAAAAAGGGCCGCGGCTAGTTGCTACTCTGTTCCTGATTCTTCTTCTTGAAGATGTCTATGGTCTTTTTAAGTTTGGGAATTGAAATGGGTTTTATTTTTTTAGGTCTGGATTAAAGGAGGGATATGATAGAAAATCTGGGAAAAATTCAGATTTATCTTTCAAAGTTCTGGCTGCACATCCACTCTTGTGAGACTCAGGTGCATCAGCTGGGGGGGGTGTAACTTAGGCGGCTCATTACAGTGGTGGACAGATATCAGACCGCCCGCCATCACTGCGGAGCTGAGATCGGATCAGCCGCCGGTAAGGCGGTGGTCCCGCTCAGTATATTAGGATGTGCCCAGCGGTGGCGGTCCCTCCGCCATCGTAATGATACCCTTAGACTGGATGGTGGGAAATCGCCATCACGATCAAAATTGGCTAATCTGCTAACCTGTCTGGTGGAGCTACCAGTGGACTACAAAATCAGAAATTGGTGATCTGGAAGGACAAGTAGACACTGAAGATTAAAAGGTTAATGTTAATGCCATTTATAACACGTGAATCCCCCAGAGGGGTTTTTCGGCGTGAACCAGGCAGCCAAGCAGCATAGCACAAACAGCTTAGAACAAAACTGTATTCAGTAATTTCCTAAAGCAAAAATGATCTGTACAAATCCTCATACAGTGTGGGAGCTTAGTCCAATATAAAGGGGCCACATAGGAAAAGGACCTGCAACCCAGTGGGCCATCTTGATACGTGGGGTACTTAAAAGTGATTTGTCACTTGATCTCAATCTTCTAGGCAGGTGGAACTGTCTAAGTTTGATGGCTAAGTAAACAGAGCCACAACCAGTTAAGGCTCTGTATGTAAGACAGCAAAGTTTGAAGATAATTCTCTTCCAAATAAGGTGAGCCACTGTGTTCTGCACAACTGGCAATTTAGATAGCAACGTCTCATTAGCAGAAGCCAGCAACACGTTGCAGTAATCCAGGTGACTAACCCCCAGGGCCTGGGCCACCATTTTTCTTGCAGAGAATGGGATGAAGGGGAGAGCTCTTCTCAGCAGGTGCATAATATGGAAACAGGAGGCAAAGGTAGACATCACCTGCTCTTTCATTGAAAGGGGTTGGTGCATGCGACTACCAAGTTCTTAACCACCAACTTAGGTGAGGGAGCAGTTCCAAGTTCAGCTGGCAACCAGTCAGCAGACCATATTGATTGCACCTTGCCAAATAACACGATCTCTGTTTTTTGCACTGTAAGCTGGAGACAGTTTTCTGTCATCCATGAGGCAATTGCCGTCAGTCCATCTAAATAGAATTGTTTTGTTTTAACTAGGTCTTTATCAAAGGAGATTACTAACTTTGTATCATCAGCATAAGTAATGATCTCAAAACCAAAAGCTCTTACAATCTTCGCAAGAGGATCCACCTATATATTAAAGAGCAGCGAGCTGAGACATGAACCCCTTTTTCTAATAGTACAGTGTGGAATTTAAAAGAACCAAGTATAATGGTTTGGGTTCTGTTGGACAGAAAATATCCGAACCATTTTAGGGTTGTCCCATGAATGCCAATTTCCTGTAGGCTATGTAATAGTTTACAAAGGGACACTGTGTCAAACGCCGCTGACAGATGAAGTAATATTAGCATAGCTGGATATTGGCGTCTAACACACCTCTGATATGCTCAGTCACAGCTACCAAGGCTGTCTCAGTACTATGGGATGATCTGAAACCCGATTGTGAGTAGTCTAAGATGTTTTTAGACACAAGGAACTGTACGTTTTTTATTAATTAGTCCTTTCCAGACCTTGCGCAATAAAGGAAGCAATGAGATTGGACAATAATTTGAGAGGTTCGATGGTGATAGATTAGGCTTCTTTAAGATTGGCCTGACCTGTGCCTCCTTCCAGTTAGCTGGGATTTTTACAGAATTAACCAAAAGATTGAATATCGAATGTATGGCAGGAGCCAGTTATTGGGCAAGGACGGCTGTGATATTGGAGGTACAAATATCCAGAGGAGAGCCAAAAGCCATCTGGATTTCTTCAAAGGGGAATTCTTTGGACTTTCCCATACTAGGGATGCCAGGGATGGGGGAAGAAAAAGACCCCATCCCTTCTAGATGACTGGGGAAACTGATAGATTATGTTTATTTTTTTCTTGAAGTGGTTAGCCAAAGAATCGCAGAATGACTGAGATGTCGGAATAGCTCTGGGGTTAACAAAATCATTTAGAACTTTAAATAATTTTTTGGAGGAGTTAACAATTAATACCGAAATTATGTAATGTGGGTTTACTAAAAAAATTGGAGACAAATGCTCACTGACCAGCCTAGGAGGCATGCTTTACCATCTGGCTTGCCTCACAACCTTTGTTAACCATTTAAACTTCAGTGGTTACTCTTACATTTTTATTTTCTTTATTTTTTGGTGTTTGTTTGGAGGATGCAATCTTTGGGTGACCCACTCATCTTGTTCCCTCCGATTAATTCTAGAAGAGGAGCTACCTGAGTGACAGTTCATCATGAAATGGGTGTCACGCTTTTACTTAAGGTAAGTCCATAATATGCTTAGAAAGATGCATGGTTGATAAACTAGACTAGACATGCTACTGACAAGGGTTTCCCCTCGACTCCTTAACACTTTGATTGTACATTTCAGTAATGTTTTAAATGGAAAGTGCACAACATCTTTAGTTTCCCTGCTGGAGACCTTTGCCACCTCAGCAGCTCCTAATGTAGCTGATACAACTTTTTTAATGGAGAAACCTCCATCACGCTGGTGGAACACTCTATTAAGAAGACGTTTCTACTGCCACCTATTTGACGGTAAAAAAATCTGACACATAGACCAATAGATATTGATAATAGATAATAGATAATAGAATAGACTTGATAATTATAAAACTTGTTTTTAGTCTCCAAATATTAATAAAAGGTAGGGTTAAGAGCCATAATTCAAAACATTTGAAGTGTTCTCTAAATGAAGATTTCTTCAGGAATGTATTTGTTATATGTAGCATCCTTGGCGTTGGTTTTCACCCCTACATTTTTGCCTTCAGACTCCTGTTTAGCTGACTTTACTTTTGCTGCCCTAAGGACTCTTCATACTTTTCCACAGCTAACCAGTGCTAAAGTGCTTGTTCTCTTTCCTTAAAACCTGGTAAGATTGAATTATGGCATATTTAATTTAGTTGTATAGTCCTTGAAAGGTGGCACTACCTGTTGATTTGATTTGATTTTTGGATTTATAAAGCGCAACAAATGCCCAGAGGCGTCTTGGCGCTGAGGACTCTCATTGAACGTGTGAGGATGGTATTCAAAATAAAATTAGAGGTCGGATTGAAATAACCATGTTTTTACTGCTTTCCTAAATGCTTTAAGATTGGGGCTGTTTTTAATTGTTAGGGAAAGAAGATTCCACGATTTAGCAGATCTCAGCAAGAAGCTTCTTCCTTCCCATCGTGCCTGCTTGAACCTAGGGACTTGCAACAATTGTTGTTGTGCAGATCTAAGGTTCCTAAACGGCACATAGTATGCGTGACGTCAGGTAGGAAGGGCCCTTTCCTTGGAGTGGTTTGAACGTGATGCACAATGACTTAAAGATTATTCTTTTTTTAACCGGTAGCCAGTGCAATGCTCCTAGCTGCTGGGAGACTGATTTGTGTTTGGGAATATCCAAAATCAATCTTGCTGCTTCATTCTGCAGACGTTGGAGCTTTTTCAAGAATTGAGAATGGATCCCCACGTAAAGGGCATTGCCATAATCTAACCTGAAGATAGCAAGGGCAGTCACCAATGTTTTTAAAGCCTCAGACGAAGGAACAAATCTTTCTAATCATTTTAAGGATGGCCCAGAAACTGGCGGTAAGACAGTTTTGGCTATCAAAGGTCAACCTACAATCAAAGGTAATCGCTAGATTTTTTGCCTTTGGGACAGGTTTTGGGCCCTCACCCAGCTCTGGAGGCCACCATTTCGAAGACCAGACAGGAGGATTAGCTCCCAACAGTAATACTTCGGTCTTGCTGCCGTTAAGTTTAAGACAATTAGATTGCATCAAAGAATTGACATGGGACATGCACTTGTTAAAGCGATCGGCAATCTCCTCCTCATTATTAGTTATTGATACGACTACCTGCGTGTCATCTGCATAAGATATTATCGAGAACCCAATCTGTCTAATCAGAGCGGCCAGAGGGGCACGTAAACATTAAACAGCGTAGGGCTCAAAGACGAGCCCTGCGGTACTCAGCATTGCAGATTGAAAGTTTGCAAGCTGGAATCACCTAACTCAACTCGAAAGGATCTCTCCGTGAGATATGATGTTAATAGAGTCGTGGCAGATTCTTGAACGCCCATATCGGACAGTCTGGCGATTAAGATTTTATGATTGATGGTGTTGAAGGCCGCCAACAGATCTAACAATATCAAGGCGGCCTTCCCGCCTTCGTCCAGTGACTTCCTGAGCTCCTCAATCGCGGTGATTAAAGCGGTTTCAGTTCCGTGGCCCTCTCTAAACCCGAATTGTGAGTGGTCAGGCAGGTTATTAGAGGAGATAAAGGCAATGAGCTGAGTGTTAAGCAGTTTCTCCAGAACCTTTGAACAAAAAGGTATTCTGGAGATTGGCCGATAATTGTTGGGGTCGTCTGGGCCTAGAAGAGGTTTGTTTAGCAGGGGTAGCACAGATGCTATCTTCCATACCTCAGGAAACTTTCCATGGAGTATAGTCCCAGAGAACAGCTCACTTAGTTGTTCACTAAGAATCTCTGGAAAAAGATGAAATATTTTCAGGGGGCAAGGATCAGAAGAAGCCCCAGATTTCGTTTCTTTTATGGTTTTAGTGATCTGTTCCCTTGTTGGAAGGAAAAAGAAAAAAACAGGTGGACTCAGAAAAGGGTCGCTCCTCAAAGATGGGGGTTCGTTAGTAGAATTGGAGAAAGTTTTGTAGACTGTCTCCACCTTATCGACAAAGGCCTGGCCCAACACATCACAAAAATCTGGGTTGTTGTCTGATTTGGCCGGAAGTTTGGCTAATTTTTTAACAGTGGCAAAAAGCTCTTTACTTGAATTCTTTGCTACAAAGATTTTAGTAGTGTAATAGTTGCTTTTTTCTTCTATAATTAATTTTGTATAGGTAGCTAATGACTGTGCATACTTCTTTTTCAGGTCCTTGTTGTATTTTAGTCTCCACTGTTTCTCTGTTCTTTCACATAGCTGTTTTTGTGTCCTCAGTTTATCTTAGAACCATGGTTCAGAAGGATTTTTCCTTCTCGAAGAGGTGGTTTTTGAAGGCGCTGCTATGTTAGCAGCCTTAGTAATCCAGAAGGTTAGGTTCTGTAATGCCGTATTAGTTTCGACAAGCAAGTTTGGCTTATTTTTCAGTAGTGAGGTTTGAAAGAGGTAAAAATAAATTTTTTCCCAATCTTGATAGGTATGTTTCCCAAGTGAATTGGTCCCTGTCTTGGATTGAGATGAGGCCTCAATTGTAAATATAATGGCTTTATGGTCTGACCACACCACTGGTAGGACCGCCTGTATTTTGATCTTGGGATTGGATGTAAATAGGCAATCAAGAGTATGTCCTGAGACATGTGTACTCTCTTTGACCAATTGTTCCATCCCCAAGCCAGACATGGTATCAAGGAGTTCAACGTTCTTAGGGTCTGAGGCATTCTCTAGGTGGTGATTGAAATCACCTAGAATGGTGTAATTCGTGTAATTAATACTAGCTTCCAGAAATGGGGTAAGTTTATCCACCAAGGGGGACTGGGCTTTAGGTGGGCGGTAAATTAGTAAGCCATTCCAGGAGTCATTTGGATTAAGTTGTATCTGAAAGGATAGCAGTTCACAATCTTGTGAAGTGCCTAATGAGGATGCTGTTATTGATACTCCATCCTTAACAATGATGGCTAATCCACCACCTTGTTTATTAGTTCTATCTGCTCTGATAATCTGGAAATCTGTGGGAAGTACTTGTAACATGTCTTGGTCAGATGCGTCATTGGCCCAGGTTTCGGTTACAAATACTAAATCGAGGCTGTGACTTTCTATCATATCTGCCATTTCTATGTTGTGCTTAATTAGCGAGTGTGAATTAAGTCGCATAGCTTTTATCTCTCTGGTGGCCTCAGACTGTTTTGGTTTGGTAGGAGGCGATAGCTGTTTAACTGTATTAAAGTTAAACTGCAGTTTGCAGTGTTCACACTCTTTTAGTTCCAGTAGAGGGTCAAGTCTGGGACAGCATGAGGGAACTGGCCTGAGGCTTCGGCTGGTTAGGTCCTCCCTGGAGTAGCTGATGCATACCGGGCTTTGCGGGACAGGGATTCTGGCCCTCGGCCCAGGCCAGGCGCGGACGGGCGCAGACGGGCTTGACTTTGGCACGCAGCCTGCACATGCGCATCAGGGGGTCCCTAAGTGATGCTGGGCGCGCAAGTGCTAGAGCGCTAACCGCACCGTAAGTAGTACTTTAAACATGTTTGAGGCCCATCATTGCAGCCTGTGTGTGCAGTTTTAAACTACCATTTTGGCCTGGCACAATAAACCTTTTGCCAGGACCAAACTTTCCTTTTTAATACATATGACACCCCAAGTGTAGGCCAGACAACCCAGAGTGCAAAGTACAATCTAATTAGCTGAAAATGTAC
Source organism: Lissotriton helveticus (assembly GCF_964261635.1). NCBI lineage: Eukaryota > Metazoa > Chordata > Amphibia > Caudata > Salamandridae > Lissotriton > Lissotriton helveticus. The sequence continues at coordinate 1,630,460,433 of NC_136061.1, read as the reverse complement.
TTTTCAGGTTTACACATCCTAGCAATACAAAACTCTTAAATTAGTTGTTCACTACTGCAAGGCCTAACTCTCACATTGGATAACACTTGAGTTACCTTATTATATTTAATAAGCTGTAATTTCTAAATGAGAGCAGATTTTCAGGTCATGTTTGGTCTCTTTCGTAATGGAAAATACTAACTCATGGTGATGTTGGATTTTAAATTACCATTTTGAAAAAGCCACTATTTAGAAAGTTGTCCTTTTCCTGCCTTTGTCATTTAGTATCTGCAGCCTTTATCTGGGTCACATGACTGGATGTAGTTGACAGTTTGGCTTTGTGTATTCCTCCCAGACACCCACACAAAATAGGGAGCTTAGGAGTGCATGGATGGGTCTTCACTGGCAGGATGGGAGGGAGGAGCGAGGCACAGTCCTACTTACACTTAAATAGGCTGTGTCCTACCTTCAAGACATACCCCCTGTGGTTAGTCTGGAGCCAGTGTGTTAGAATTGGCTTCTCTGGCATGGTTCCCCCTGACTTTTTACCTCTACCTCCTGTATTTCTGATGCTGTGCTGGGTTTCGTTTTGCTGGCTTAGATGATTTGGGCACTTTGCCACTGCTTATCAGTGTCAAAGTGCAAGTGTTCCCTGTGTAAACTGTTGTTACAATTGGTTCTCCCTGATTGGCATATTTGATTTACTGGTAAGTCGCAAGTAAAGTGCACTGAAGTGTGCCAGGGCGAGTAAATCAAATGCTACTAGTGGGCCTGCAGCACTGACTGTGCCACCCAGATGAGTAGCTCTGAAAAGGAAACTCAGACCTGCTACCGCAGTGTCTGTGCACAGTTGTTAACTAGCACGTCGACTTGGCAAGCGCACCCACTTGCCAGGCCCTAACCTTCCGTTTTCTTAAATATACGGCACTCTAAGGTAGGCCCAAGGTACGCCCGTAGGCAGGGGGCATTGTATGTTAAAGGTTGGACATGTACTGGTATGTGTGACATGTCCTGATAATGTATTACTGCCAATTTCGTTTTTCACTATTGAAAGGCTGTCTTGCCCATAGGATAAAATGGGGAATGCTTTGTAACACCTTACAAGCATAAATTCCCATTGGGACAAGATAGACAAATAAAGTGTAGGCTCTCTAAACTCAGACTTTAATGACACATCTTTAAGTAAAGATAGTTTTTAAATTGTGTCTTTGAAAATGCTACTTTTAGAAAGTAGGCATTTTCTTGTTTAACCATTCTGGGTGCCTCTGCCTGTTTGTGTATTGACTGTCTGGTTTTGGAGTGACAGGGGCTGGGAATGTGCATTCATTGGACACAGCCACTGGGGTTGTTGAGGTGTGCCTGACCCTTCCTGATTTACTAGGAGTTGGGCTGAATAGACCCTGGATGAATTTAGAGTACTGGGAAGAGATGTCCTTGCACCCGAAATGGGCCTGTCTCCCTTTCACAATGATGTTTCCATCCCCTGTGGTCACACTGCACCAGCGAGGACAGAACTGGTTTGGAATGGGCTCAGAGACCCTTGCATGAAGAGAACAAAGACATTTTGGGGTATAAGCATTAGACCTAAAACTCCGGAACGTTAGTCTACTTCTGGAATCAAGAAGAACCTTTGCCATGGAGAAGAGCTGGCAAAAGTGGAGGAGGAGTACAGCCCCTTTTCTGCATGCTGTCTGGGTTGGCCTGCAGTAGCTGTTTCTTCCAAGGAAAGAAGAAGGAATTTGCTGTGTGCCTTATACCCTGCTTGAGGAAGATCTCCAAGGGCCTGTGTGTGCTGGCCTCCTGTTCACCCCCAGCTCCCCGGAACTTCCTTGTTGAATGGTCTGACCTGCCAAGTGGTGCCTGTGACGGTGCTGGGCCTCTGGCTTTTGTTCCTGCTGTGAGGAGCTGGAAAAGCAAACACAACAACAAGAAAATCGATGCATCGCTCTTCCTGCGGCAGTTTTTCTTAGGCAGCACTGATGTGCGAGAAGAATCTCCATGCATCGCATTGCCGCACCGCAGCTGAAACCGACGCAGCACCTGTTGCCGCTACGGTCGTGGCTGAAGAAACCAATGCAGCGCCCCTCAACGCCACCGCATCAATCTCCGACACATCCTGGATTTCCACTCATTGTACCTGTGCGGCAAGTTTTCCCAACACATCACCCGTGGACCAGAACTGCATGGGAATTGATCCATCACTTCCCCCTACAGACCGGATTTGGCGCACCACTTCTACTGTGTGCAGCCGAACTGTCACATCACCTCCCCATGGTCTCAGGAACTGACACATCTCTTTGTTTTTTTATGCTTCCCATCTCTGCGGCTGTTTGGCCTTGGTAATTTTGTCCCAACTACAGGTATTTTGAGAGAAATCACGCATCTATTGTTTTCTATAGGCCAAGCTGTTTGAAATCTTTTTTAAGTCATATTCTTATTACATGTATGTTGGATTTTTGTTGTTTTGGTCTTGTTGAGTTTAGATAAAGATACTTTATTTTTCTAAACTGGTGTGGTGTTCATTAATGGTGTTATCACTGTGTTATTGTGTGTTTTTAGTACAAATACTTTACCCATTGCATTTGGGATAAGCCTATCTGCTCGTGCAAGCTACCCAGGGTTTGAGCAGGGGTCTTCTAAAGTGTGCATCCACCTTACCCAGACTAGAAGCAAGGGTCCCTATTTGGACAAAGGTACATACCTCTGCCAACTAGAGACCCCCATTTTCAACACAAGGCATGGAAGACAGGGCACCTGTGCACTTCAAAGGCATGCCTCTAGAAACTACTCCCCACTTTAAAGGCAAAGCTTGGTATAAATATTGAACCTCAGACACCAACTCTTCAGAACACTTCTATACCTCTGAATACTCTGCCAGGAAGAAAGACTGCTATGATCCTGAAAGGACCTACTCTGCTGTACAGCTGCCCTACGAGACTGCTGCTCTGCTCTGCTGACCTACTATCCCTGCCTTTTTACCTGGGTGACAATAACTGAACATGCATCTCTTGAACCCAGAACCCCAGAGTAAGGGATCGTTGGCTGGCCTCCTGATCTGAAGCCTGAGGGACATAACAGGCTTTCAACAACCCTCCACCTGGACTCTGCCATCTGTGAGTCTACCCTGCCAAGTGGTGCCATCCCAGTTCTGGACCTTTGGAAGCGGGCCTAAGGTGCTTTGCCAGCCTCTGTGGAACCAGCAGAACTGATGCATTTCCTCTTCTGTGGTGCGCAACACCGAGCAGAAGCGCTACTGCGGGGATGAGACCTATCAGAAAAACCCACATCACCTCCGCGGCCTCTTTGGAACTGCCACTGAGTGACACATTCTTGGCACAGGCCATCGCGTCCCTCATTAACGGCACCCTCAAAGATGAGGCTGGACCCCGCCTCACAGCAACTCGGAGTCGAGGCATTACCCTGACTGCTTAATGCATCCACAATGCAAGCCATAATTGATGGGATCCTTGATGATGACACACAATATCCCATAGCATCTCAACACACATCTGAACCAAAGCATCGCTTTGGCTGCATGATGCATCTTTGATGTGGCTTATCGTAATGTTCTAAACACCTGGATTTGACTGGTCTCCTGTGTACGGCCCGCGTTCCATCACGATTGGCATTGAAATGGCGACTTTGTCCTAGACTGACTCAACCAGATATCCACAGTTGGTGTGTTGTGCCTGTTGGCTGTATTATTACTGAGATCTTTGAAATTACATATCTCTGGTTCAACAAATTGGATTTTTGTTGTTTTGGTCTTCTTCTATTTAACTAAACTTACTCTCTGGGGCATATTCTCAAGAAGGTGTGATAACCATTGCAAAAGTTACTTATCGCAATTGCCAACATCGCAGTCTATAGCTGGAAAATTACGCTGTGTTAACCAAGCATTCTCAACACGGTGGTACTATGCAACAGTCTCCAGATAACACGTCAAATGTCTGCGTAAAAATCACCGGCATGCCGCAAAAAGGCAAAACGCAAGCGCAAAAAATCCTGCGATGAGGCCAAGCACGGTACAAAAAGCAGCGAAAACCAGCGACAGGCTTGCAAATCCCATGCGTCTGGTGGGAAAATGCTCTATAAAAGCTACAAATACAACACACCAGAAACAACCCGAAGTGCGTAGCAACATGGATGCACCCTAACCAAGCGCAGAGGCCCACACTAACCCCACAACCCCCACAGATCCCCAACAAGGAACAACGGGGTCGGGGAAAGCCAGGGAGAAGAGGGAAAAGAAGACGGGGTGCCGTCCGCAGGAAATCCAGATCAGCGTCACGAAGGTGACCGAAAGCTACCATCAACTGGCCCACAATTAGACTACCGGGAATGCAGTCGGAGTGTCGAGGAGGCCAATGGAGGAGGGCATGAGGCGATGGCATGATGTGAAAATCTAAACCAGGCACAAAGCCGCTGCCAACAGTAAGGCAGCAACGGCGACAGGAGGCCGGATCCCTGCACCTCAGGAGGAAACGGAGGCCACAGTCATCAGTGTGGAGACAGTGCAAGGAGACAGGAGTGTGGACACAGCTCAGGAGGACCTGACACAACATCCACAGGGTGAGTAACAGGGACTGGGGGGACGGGGGAGATGGGCACAATGGCACACATGCACAGCGAGGTCTAGCACACTGCACACCCACAATGACCCAGGATCATGCCCATGTTCCCCGTAGCACACTCCAGCACACACACATAGCATGATCCGCACACCCACTTTGACGACAATGTGGTACAATGCGCAAACACAACTGTGCATAACAGAGGACACAACTGGGTCCGCACACGCACAGAACCAGGCCTACTACATCTGACAGAGGTGGAAACTGCGAAATGGAAATGTACGCGTACAGCCCCACATCCATCTTGTAGTCCAAATATACATGGTCAGGCATCCAAATCCTGCACCTCCCAAACAGTCAAAATGTACATTGTCATACAATCTGCATGTAAACAAGAACAATGCAACAACATACATGTAAACACAGTGTCAACATGCATCTCCCCTTCAAATTGCAGAGGGACAAACAACACCCCCAGCAGAGCAGAGAAGACCACACATCAGCGATGCTGGAGAGGTTTACCACACCTTCGACACCGACGCCCTACAACAGCCCATGGACATCCCATGCAACCCACCACCAGGAACAGGACAGCCAAGCTACTCAGAGGAAAATACAGACCCTGCAACAGACCCCACAGCAGGAAGCACCTGCAAGCACGTCTGGCTCACAAGACTTCACCGAGCCACACATGGCATCCCAATCCCAGGTGTCAAAACGCCAAAACAAGGTGGCTGAACAGGTGCTGCTGGTTTCAAAACCCATTGAAGGCGAACCAGATCACATACGTGGGTGTCCAATGTCCTTCAGGGATCACCTACATCCCACAAAGGAGACCCACATTGCCATAGAGACACAAGCAGATGCACATTCCCAGTATAGTACCTCGTCCAGGGGCACTCAAATATCAGTTCCACACCCACGTTGGCTCTGCGTACGATGGCCAAGTCCACTCCCATTAAACATTGAGTGGGTGATGACAAAGCTACATGTCCAAGCTCTATCTCTCTGCCTGCCTGCGGTGACATGTCTTCGTCCGCTGTACACAGCACAAAGTAATGTCGTAGGGACCAGGGTCCTCATGCATGCAACAAAACCAAAGGGACACACGTGATATTATGTCGAACTGGTTATGGGCACATGCACCCGGCCCTTTTATGGGTAGGGCCACATGTACAGTGACCCCTGTGTGGGGTGAGTGCAAGCCAGCCCGCACGGAGTGCTTGGTATTGGCAAAAACCTGAACAGTGGACACCCTTGCAACAGTAACATAGATAACTGAATAACAGAGTCAACTGCTGAGCAACATGGAGGAAGCCAGAGCAAGTACAGAGGTCACCCAACATACAAACAGAAGTGTCTGTGAGTTGCAGTGCACTGAGGTTGGGGCACTAGAGGTGAGCACGCTTATGTCATGCCAGGCGGGCTTTCGCCCATTACACTCCACCGAGAAGGTTGTCATCTCCGTCATGGACAGGCTTAGAGAGGGGATGGATACCAACTTGCCCCAGGCCCTTGTCCTTCTTGATTTGTCCGCCGCCTTCGACACGGTTGATCATTCCATCTTTCTCACCCGTGTCGAGGCGGTGGGCATCGGGGGGTCGGCCTTGGCTTGGCTCAGCTCCTTTCTAAGGGATCGAACACAGGCTGTCCATCTCGCTGACTTCTCTGCTGCCCCACGTAAGGTGCAGTGTGGTGTCCCTCAAGGTTCTTCCCTTTCCCCTCTTTTGTTCAATCTGTACATTTTCCCTCTTATTTTTGATTTACAGCATATGGAGGTCACAGTCTTCAACTATGCCGACGACCTCCAACTTATTTTCAATCTCTCCCATTCCCCTGGTTCTATTCACAATTTTCAATCCATCATGATCTTCATCAGGGACTGGATGAACTATAACCATCTCAAATTGAACCCGGATAAAACTGAGCTAGTTCTCACCGGAGGTAATCGCAGTCCCTGGACTTCCACATTTTGGCCCCCTTCCCTTGGCCCCCCTCCGTCACCTTCCCCTTCAGCTAAAACACTAGGGATCACGCTGAACCAACACCTCACATTGCACTCCCAGATCAGCACATTAGTTTCATCCTGCTTTTTCACCCTCCGCACTATTCGGAAGATTTCTCGTTTTTTTCCCTCCCGGCTCTGAAACTCATTCTCATGGCGTTGGTTCTATCGCGTCTGGACTACGGTAACATTCTGTACAACGGCATCCCTGCCTATGCCCTCCGACGCCTCCAACTGGTACAGAATCAGGCTGCCCGTCTTGTTTATGGTCTCTCTAAGTCTCATCATGTCACCCCGCTCCTCAAGACCTTTCAGACCCGTGCTGGGACTGCCCCCGCTTTTATCAATTCTGAAATCAAGGCCTACACTCCCTGCAGAGAGCTACGTTCATCCTTTCAGTCTCTCCTCTCTGTACCATGTTTTAGGAAGACCAAATCGGGAGGGATGAAATTTGCTGTTCTCGCTCCAACCTTTTGGAACACCCTCCCTCCCCACATAAGATCTGCTGGCTGTTATCTTGAGTTCCGCAGGGCACTCAAAACGTTTCTTTTCCTGCGAGCCTTCCCCTCCTAGCATCTTCCCCCCTGTTCCCTAGAATCTGCATCCTTCAGCGCCAAGAAACCGCTTGGTAGTCGTGCGCTCAATAATTACTTTTAAATTCAATTCAAATTCATGTGATGAAAATTACAAGGGTTGTGTCCCTTTGGGATATTCCTGATGTAGACGCAGTATGGTTTGTTAGACAGTGCATCATCTTCCACATCAACGTCCCAGGTCTCCCTCACTCCCTGTGGTGATATTGCAGTACAACCTCTCCACAGCACAAAAGTCTATCACTGATGGTCCTTGGGTTGCGGTGCACTGAGTTAGTGGCACCTGGAGTGCTGAGCAAGGTAACATGCAGATGATGGCATCCACGACAGGTGTGAGCAACTCGATTAGTCTGTCAGGACCACTATTTGTACTCTGACAGATGGTGGTTGGAGGTGGTCCTGGTGATGGTGGCTTGTGCCTCCTGCGGTGATGCCACGTCTGGGCTGGTCAGGACTCGATTGGTTGTGTGAGCCCTGACAGACTACAGATGAGGCTGGAGGCAGCGGACAGTGCAGGGCCACAGACACATGGCGTTGACGACCCCAAGGCCATCTTCTCAGAGGCCATAAAATTTTGGATCAAACAGGGACCCTGACTTGAGCTGCACAGAGTTAGTGGCCCCAGGGCATGATGCGGAAGGTTTGATTTTATCCAGAAGCAGCAAATAGTGGAGTGGCAAGCGACAGCCTTGTTGTAAGACCAAATTCGGTATCAGCTACATGAGGATGAAACTACCCCCTAGTCCAGTGGTTCCCAAACTTTTTTGACCCGTGGTTCCCTTAACCTAATTGGCAGTTGACCGTGGCTCCCCACCATTTTTTTACCGGTGGGCGAGTGTAAAACGGAGGTTGGGCCGAAGATCGGCATGGCGTTTGATTAATAATTTTACTGTAAAAAAGCAGGCTCTACGGAGCGAGTTAAAGCAGTCAAAGAAGTCAAAAACAAAACGGACCACACAGGAATCCCTCCCAAGGCAATTTCCACACCAACGGCCCTAGTAGTACTGTAACAACTAACTTTTGTGGCTCGGTTTGCAGGTATGATGATCCCTGTGTGCGAGCAGTGTGGGCCCAGATACAGCACAACTTTTGAACCCGCCTGGCACCTAATTTAGAGCACCGGGTGTTTGCTGTAAAGCAGATTGTAATCAAATTTAGGGCAACCTTGGGCTTTGATTTACAAGTACAGTAGAGCTGTTGTTCAGATTCAGAGCAGCTTGGACTTGGGTTTTTAGAGTCACCGAGGTTCACATTTAGGATAATTTGGAGAATGCTCACGTTTAGAGTTGTTTATTCTCAGAGTCACAGAATCTCTAGGCTTAAATTGTAGCTTCAGTGTGTGACTTTTGTTAGAATAATTGGTGGATCCAGTGCTTATGACCCAGTGGTTGCTGGTGGTGCCTGCAGCCCTGCATTTTTGGGGACCACAGCGTACTTTTCCTCAACAGACATTCATCTGAAGCAATTGAGAAAACATCCAAGGGGGGAAAAAGTATGAAGAGAAAAAATATGACAATGGCAGAAAGCAGGGATGAAAAAGAACCTGCAGAGGTCACATCAAGAGGCGGGAGTGTCTGCTGGTGGAGTAAAGATGCATGGGGCGAAATCCAGACTACACAGCCTTTCTATTTGGTACCTTGACTTTCAGTAGCACCAGCCGTGGACTTCTAAGCACATGGGCCCCGGTCCTGCATATTTGACAAATTAAGGCAGCACTGGATGGTTCCTTGCATTAGCATAGCTCACCTGGTTAGGGATAGACGCTGGGTTTCCATATTGCCCGAACTAGATCCAGAAATAAGAAATGTTGCTGTTTTAAGTTGTGGGGGGGGGTGCTCTTGACTGCAATTACACATTTACTAGTCAGAAGCATGCTCCCCTCCGCACATACGAAGAACGTGATTTTCTTTCACCACTGGCAATAATAATCGTCAAGGAAGTGCACATCTCACGGTGATAATATATTCCCGTGTCTTCGTAATAACACAACAAAGCAGCGCTTACAAAGAGTGAGTGCTGTCTATAGAAAAGAAACTTGGCACTTTCTAAAGCGACCTGTAATCAAGATGCAAGAGACACTGGCATGTACGGAGATGAGGGTCTCCCGAGAATAGCGTCTCCCAAGATAACCTGACACTTCGTCCTCAGCAGTGGGGATAAAGTGCCATCGGTGGGCCTTCCTACCTCAGGGTGACTGCATTTCATTAAAATAAATGTAACCACTGCCCTGGTCGACAGTCTTTCGATGCAAACTCGGCCACTGTCTGTCAGGCAGAGCTGTTCTCTGCATTTCTGGTGCGTAGCTGTGGTGGTCCGAGCCCGCCCTCTCTACAGGAGACTCTTTTATCAGGAGGCGGCGGGCAGCCATTCCAAGGCTCTTCGAGGCGTCCGATTAGACATCGCTCCGAGAGACAGGTTTTAAAATGTAATCCTTCCGAAAGCCGGCAGTGAAAAGCTGAGCGTCTCACAAAGTGCACTTTCCCTCATCGTGAGCGCGGCGCCCCAGGCACCTCATAGCGGCGAACCGGTGTGCCGCGGCGCACAGTTTGGGAACCACGGCCCTAATCCATAGCCTCAGACGCCAGCAATGTACAACCAGTGAGTGTCCATGAATGTCGGGGAACAGACTTAGTGGCACCGAGGCTGAGAGGGCATGCAGTCTGCGTTGATGCCTGTATAATGACATCTAGTCAGCCATACATAAATCAAGACTGAATTTTAATAGTGTGTGATCTACTCGACCGCAGTGGAGGCCTGAGGCACTGGTCTGCACGGTTCAGTGAGCTCCTCCTGGAACTCTAACACAGAACGTTGAAATGGCATTTGGGGGTGACTTGTAGTTGACGTCGGCAAAAGCACCTGAGCCGAGCGGGTGTACAGTCAGCGACGATAACGTGTCCTGCCTAGTACGGACTGGAATGGATTGGTGTGAGGCCAGCTAAACCGCAGTGTAGGCCGACAGCGTAGTCATCAAGGGCCCACAGACACTTGTTTTGGGATGCCATGCACAGACTTGGTGACACCACATCATAGGGAGTAGAGGGATTTAACCTCTGCATTAATGTGCATACTCGGACATTGTATATTCAAGACTCAGTCCCAAACTTGTTACCTACTCGACCACAGTGGAGGCCGGAGGCAGCGGTCATCAGGGGGCCACAGGCACGTGTCGTCGGCTTGCAATGCACAGAGTTAGTGTCACCAGGGAACTTGTTGGTAGTGCTCAATCACCTCCGTAATGATGATCCTTTTACACCTCTCGTTTGCGTGCAATGATATGTACTCTGCCACTGACAAATCAAGACTCAGACCCACATGTGTGTATCACTCGAATGCAGAATGGCTTGAGGGCTGTAGTCCTTGTGGGCCCACAGACACCTGTGGATGGACTGCTATGCGTAGTCTTGGTGGCACCACATCGATGGGAGTATAGTGAGATTAAATCTGCCATAATTGATGTTCTCTGCCATGTTGTAATCAAGACTCATTTCCAAATGTGTGACCTACTTCACCGTTGTGTAGGCAGGGTGCAGCAGTAGAGTACGTCAACGTGAAAGGAGTAAAGCAGGCCTGTGTTGTGGAGGCCGTGATGGTCTGAGGAGGCTGCCAGGGTTGTGGAACTCGGGCTAGGAGCTTGCGGTGGCACGTGGTGGGCCCTCCTTTACACACGCCAGTGTCTGCAGGTATTCAGTGTGGCCTGGATGCGCAGGGGCAGGCATGACGGCTTTAGGGTCCAGCGAGTAGGGGTACGGTAGGCGCACAGGATCGCAGGCAACTCCTCTCACGAGGACGGCATCGTCCTCATGGCAGGGTGAGAGGCACCACCCTGGCAGAGATGCTAGGTATTCTGGAAGAGGACCTCGCCCAGAGCTACGTGCTTTTTAATCACACCCCTACGCTGGCCTGGCGTATGCCGGGCCATCCCACTCCGCTCACGCTAATGAGGGATCTAACAGGCAACATTTCCACGTACTCCCCCACTGGCAGGGGTGACATGGTTGCCTCCACTGTCCACTACACTCTATACATCAGCGGTGTATGTAGCCATGGATATGGGTGTGTTCTGCATACTGCGGTCTGTCCAGCAAGTCACTGCCACTCTTGGCATTGTGTACTTCCCAATCATGGTTCTCCTGCCACCTTCACACATGCCTGGTTTCCACATTCCACTATTGTGTGGCTGAGGTGCCATGCCTTTGATGGCTCATGTACATGGCTAGCCCAGGTTACCACAGTAAGTTGTGCTGTCATGTCTGGTGGGTGGGCATGTTGCTTTGCATGTTGTATGTGATTTTGTGATGTGTGCAGTGCCAGAGTTGTGAGTTGCATGATTGTGGAGTTGAGGTGTGTTGGGTATTCATTTTGAACTTGCAAAGGGGCTATGCATTTCCCTTGGTGCCATCCTGGTAGCACTGGTAGATGATGGACTGTCAGAGGATGAAGGAATCATGCAGACTGGCTGGGTATATGTCGACGACCTTGGTGTAGATTCCACGGTGTTCGGATGTTGCCTGCACACTGATGTGAGACATGTGCTTTCTGTTGCAGGAATTGTGTGCTGTGTCACCCGGGGGCACAAGTGGGACATGTGTGCTGTTGATTGCCCCCAACACGTGTATGCATCCAGCTATGACGTATGGTCCTTGTTTGATCTCCAGCGGATCCTGTGCATTGTGGTGGACGTATAGACACGGGTGTACTAGGCTGATGATGCATCCCAGGGAGGTGTGAGGGACTTGAATGCTGCTGGCTGTGAGACTCCTCCGACTGTGGCGGGTGTTGGTTGGGGGTACCAGAGGCCAACAGGTGCGTCACAGCCAGCAGCTTTGTGTGGGGTGGGATGTTGGTTGTCCGCTGTGTTGGTGCCATTGGCCTGTTGGGCAATGATGTTCAGGATGCGGAGAATGCTTGTCCTTTTTTCAGCCTGAAGTGAGCAATGGCATCCTCTGGAGTTGTGTATCTGTGTCTGTGAGGCTGTTGCGTTTCTTATGGGTCTGCTGTCTTTGTCTGTGCTGCCTCTGTGGTGGTGCCGTGGAGGTGGGGTCTGTCCGGAGGGGGGGGGGGTTGTGGTCCTGTGTGGTGGCGGTGGGTGTTGTTGCCCTATTGGCACTCCGTGATGCATGTTCAGTTGCTCGGGGGCATCTGTTGTTCTTCATGTTTGTCTTTCAACTGTGCTCCCTTGGCTGCTGCTGGTTGTCGTCCAACTTTACACCAGGTCAGAGCAGGTGTTAATTTACTGCTGCTAACGCGTCTTAAGGAGTGGTGTTGTCGTGGGTTTTTGCTCGGGAACGCCTACTCTGCATCTCATTAGCGATAGTTGCCGGGGTCATCCTTGGCGATGTTTTTTGCGGCTGCTATCGCCAGAAAACTAGTGATATCAGCTGTTGGCACCACCTTGTGAATGGGGCGGTAATTTTATCACCACTTTTGCTGCAATAAATTGTTGATAACTTGGCGATAGCACCTTGAGAATATGCCATTATGTTTCTAACTTGATGTGGAATCCTTTTTTTGTGGTGTTTCCACTTCATAACTGATTGAAGCGTTGCACAAATACTTTACACATTTGCCTCTAAGCTAAGCTTGACTGCGCAGTGCCAAACTACCTGAGGGTTGAACACAGGATAATTCAGGGTTGGCTTGTGCCTCACCCTGACAAAAAAGTGTGGTTGTTGCTTTTTTTTAATAACAAATGTTATTGATTTTTCCACAAAAAAGAAAAGATATGCACTTAACAATGAGTCCAATACATTCTAGTTACAGAAATGAAATGGTATGATACTTAGCTACATGGTATGCATGTGTGTGTTATAGTTCTCATATAAATTGCAGTATCATTCATAGCAGTGTTTGGAAATCCAACAGTATGCTTCCAAATAATAAAAACAATGTTTAAGAACCAATCCTACTTAGTTGGTAACTATGTCAGTGACCCCCTCCCTCCCCTCCCAAACAACAGTGCTCCTATCATTGTGCAACAAAGGAAATAGAAAAGGGGTGAGCTATCCTGTCTGCACTTACAGAGTATATGTCTGCAAGTTTGCTGATAATTAGTGCTGGGGGAGTTGGGCAAGAAAGTTTGATGTGTCCGTCTCTATCTGGACTCAGACGTGTGATGTCGCTTGTGCTTCTGTTCTGTATGTGATTACAATTTGTGCAAGGGCCAGTAAATTTCCCCCTCTGACTCAGTTGTACCTTAGTAGGTTGTAGCCATGTCCAGTGCTTTGAACGACTCCAGTAGTAGGTGCCAGTTTATGGCAATGGGCTTTTTCCTCAATCTGCTATGCTCTTCCTTTCGCAAGGCTCCGCTTTCTGCCAATTCCCACCTCTCCATCTCCTTCCTCCAGGCAAGTAGGGTAGGTGGAACAGTTGACTTCCATTATTTATTATCATTATTCGGATTTATAGAGTGCATGGCTACCCCAAGGCCTCCCAGCGCTAAGCATGAACACAGAGAAGCAAGAAAATGGGAAGGTTAGTCACACTCATTAAACAACTATGTTGCTGTGAATCTTAACTCCCTAGGAAGAGAGTTCCATAACTTGGATGCAAGGTGGGAAAAGGCTCCCCCCCCCATCTGGCCCTTTTTATCCTGGTAGTGTTTAACAATCTCTCAGAGCCTGACCTCAGGTTTCTCTTAGGGAGGTACAGGCCTACTAGATTTCTAATCTTGTGTGGCCCTGTGTTGTTTATGGCTCTATCTGTGAGGCAAAGTACTTTATACTTAATTCTCGCCTCAATAGGGAGCCAATGTAGCTGTCTGCGATGCTTCTTCACTTATTTCTTCATTAGGATCTGACACAGAAGTCTAGCCGCTGCATTCAGGACAAGTTGTAACTTGTTGATGACATACTTAGGAGCGCCCAAAAGCAGCGCGTTACCATAGTCCAGGCGGGACGTGACCAGGGAATGTATTACCGTTTTCCATAGCTGTAGAGGAATTAGGTCAAGGATTTTTCTGACCATTCTTAACAGCCCAAAACAAGTACCTGCCACCTAGTTTGCCTGGGTATCCATGGTGATCTCCTTATCCATCCAGAAGCTGAGACTTTTGTTGGCAGTACTTCGGACTCAGCATGGGCCAAAAATCCGTTCCGCTCGTGAAATTTGCAGATTTTCGGCAATTTGGCAATTCGCGAATCTCGCTAAATTGCCCAAAATTCGCAAATTCGCTTGCGGGCAGATTTTTTTTTTTTGATGGTCAGCTCACTCAAGGGACCTCTGCGCCCTTTGGCGCAATGGCAGTAACACACAAAAAAATGGTCACTGGAGACAACTCTTCTGGCACTTCATGCAGCTGTAGTGTAGGAAAAGCACTATGCATTTACCCAACGAGGTAGCATTTACTGATTAGCCAGTAGAAAGTACTCCAGTTGAGTAGAGGTATTGCACAAAACGATGGCGTCTTCTTGGATAAATATGAAGGGCAGGGTTCATTCTGGCACGATGCTCCTGTCACAAAAATTAAAGCTCAACAGGAAGCACTTACAGATATAAATAAAGCAGGTGCCCGAGTTGATGCTCAAATTCAGTGACGCATTCATCAGCCCAAAAACAATTGTGAGCTTTGTCAAGGCTGGGCAGGTGTGCTTTCTCCCCATATCTACCGTTTCTGTGCGGGGCCAAACGGGGGCGCTTCTATGCGAGTTCACATGCCTATTGTGTGTATAAAAGGTCAGAGACCGATCAGAGCAGCAGACGAGGAGAAAAAAGCTCCTGGTCACAGGAACTGCACAGGGATTGCACTCGTGAAAGTGAAGGATGCAAAGTGCATCCTTCACTTTCACGAGCGCCATTGATCCTGGAGTCAAAAGAAACCACCAACTGGATGTCATCAGTTTATGAGATTACTGAGATGCCACATCCTTGAATTATGTACGCCAGCGGGTGCATATAGATATTAAATAACATGGGGCTAAGCAATGAGCCCTGTGGAACCCCGCACGTGAGTGGCTTACTATCAGAGAAGAGGCTGCCTTCCATAACCTGGAAAGACCTCCCCTCCAGGAAGGACCCCAACCAGTTTATGGCATTCCCTTGAATGACGATTTCGCGGAGTCTGTTAGTCAGTAAGCCATAGTCGACAGTATCAAAGGCTGTGCTTAGGTCTAGGAGCAGTATTATAGCTGCACCTCCTTGATCCAGGGTTATTTTTCATTCTTCCAGCAGCACTAACAGGGTGGATTCTGTGCTGTGCTGGGGACAGAACCCCTTCTGTGTAGGGTGTAACCGAAGATGATCTTCCAGGAATTGTGACAGTATTTTGCTAACATGTTTCTCCACAATTTTACAAATAAGTGGGCAAAGTGATATTAGTTGGAAGATCTCTGGCCAGGCAGCATCCAGACTATGTTTTTTTTAGCAGTTGTTTTAATATTGCCTGCTTCTATAGTGTGGGGACTGTGCCTGGCTGCAGAGAGAGGTTTGACATGCAAACAATAAATGGCCTTTACAAGGATTGGTGGGGGGGTGGGATCCAGAGGGGAGCATGATCAGATTTCCCTCATGAGAGATTGTGCCATCTACCTATCCAATTCGGGAAACTGCATCAATGCAGGAGTTACCCCCACCACTTGATCTATTTCATGGCCTCTGGAGGTGTTCCAGACAACATAGAAGGAACTATAAATGTCATTCACCTTTTTGTGAAAAAAGTTGACCAGCGCATCGCATTTTTCTTTTGAGGCCTGCTGATAAGGGGCGTATTGTATAATCGTGGTCAGGCATTTCACCACTTTAAACAGCTCTTTGGAAGAGTTCTGAGCCTGTGCGATCTTGTTTTTAAAGAACCCTGCCTGTACCTCTCTCTTTTGGGTATGATAGGTACTGATCGCTTACTTATATTTAGCTTTAATTTGGGGATCATAGGTCTTTCTCCATTCCCTTTCCAGCTTTGTACACCCTTTCTTTAATGCTGCTAGCTGGGATTTAAACCAAGGTGCCTTTTTGATAATGTGAAGTGCTTTAGGCTTCCTTTTGGGTGTTGATTTCTCCAAAGACTGATTAATCCACCTTTCACAGTTAGTTTATACTTCCTCAATGCTACCGTAAGTGCTAAAGCCAGAGGACGACAGGGAATTGACCCAGGTTTCTACATTAAGCTTAGCCAGTTTCTCGCTTGGGGAGGGGGGGCATCATCTAGTTATAAGGCATTGTGCAAGTATGAGTGCTAAGTCTGCAAACTTTGCCTGTACTTTGTAACCTTTTAGGAGGGGGTACAGACCCAGGAGACAGCTTTCTGCCATGTGCACCCCCAAACCACCTCCTGTAACACCTCTGCAATCTGTGTCCAGTATGTGGAGATGGCAGAGCAAGCCCACTACATGAGCATGAGATCAGCGTCCTGTTCAGGACATTGTGGGCAAGTCACTGCTTCTGCGGGGAACATGGTATGTAATTGATGTGGAGTGCATTATCATATACTGAACAAATTTGAATCTTGAGTTACGGAAGACACGTTTCAGATAGTCAAGCAGGGGGTTCCATTCTTTGTCTGACATGGCCCTGCCCATGTCTTTTTCCCATTTAGCCTGTCATGGCAACAGGGGTGAGGGTGAGTGTGCCCGTATGCCTTGGTATAGCCATTGTGTTAGGTGTCTACCAGTGCCGATTAGGTATCTCAAGTGTACTAGTTCGCATGTTGGCAATTCAGTCCCGGCTGGAGCCCAATGCTGTTTAGCATAACGTACTAGGCTAGCATGGAGGAGAAACTGAGGGGCAGATTTACAAGCCCCTTTCGCCACGTTTACGCCGCTGTTGCGTCACGCAAGGTGGCGTAAACATGGCGCATCCCTGCGTGGCATTTACAACGTGACGCATCTATGGAGATGCATCACGGTGTAAGGCCCTGCGCCACATGAAACCTGCGTCAGGTTTCATGTAGGCGTTCCGGTGCAGAGTGGGGGCGTTCCATCGCAGGAACGCCCCTGAAAAGTGACTCAGTGAAATCTACAAGATTTCACTGAGTCACTTTCCCAACGCTGATGCGTCAAAACCCAGCGCCTGCTTGAAGCAGGCGTAAGGCTTGACGCACCACGTTAAAGATAGGGCAAGTTGGAAAAATGCTGGAGTTGCGTGCCACACGCAACACAACTTCAGCACTGCGCCAACTTTAAGCCCAAGATGCAACACGCATCTGTTCATTCCAGCGCCATGGTGCGCCGCATTGTAAATGCGGCGCATCATGGGTGGCGCAAGGATGAACTTGCGTGCCGTATTTTTCCTCACGCATCTCTGCCGATTTACAGAGATGCATCAGGCAACGTAAATCTGCCTCTGAGTGTCTGTAAGCCCCTGTCCATTCATAAAGTCAGCGTGGTTGAGCATGGGCCCATCCCCAAATGGTGACTCTACTGTGGTTACTCCTGCCTGTTCCCACACGGATAGTCTATGGTGTGTCAGTATCCTGGTGGAGGTAGGAAGACCCAGGAGGGGAATGTTGGGGGTGTATGGTGTAGTCTGAGCTGTACACTTTAGAGCCAATCTTCAATATACGAGTGCTTAGTAATAGTGGAGTCGTGGCTGGAGTGCACAACCCGGGAAACAGCAGTGTATGTAGGCACCAATAATGAGTACGACAGAGCATAAAGACTGCATTGAATTTTGCTACACCTGGTTCTGAGATGGTTTGCTGGGTGCGGAGACCCCACTTGATTTTTGCTGCTGGTGATTCTGACCTCAATCCCTGTTTTTTTTTTTGCTCATTTGTGAGCGTACAGTGCTGGACATTACCTTCCTCTTTCCTCTCGTACTCCACCTACCCCCTCCCTCATCCTCCGCCCCACCCAAAGGTCCTCGCATACATTTATCATCTTCTCAGAACAGGTGGTAAATGTAAGTGTTAAACCCCATAGAATTGGATATTCCCTGTGGTTGTACGACCAGAGAAAACAGTCCCATATGGTAATTCACCATTGTATGGAGGTAACTCGTAATGCAACAGTACTGAGGTAGATTTACTGCACTGTAACAGTAAATTCACATATAAATATACAGTTCATCTAGAACCGTCCAACTTGTAATCAGAGCAATAGTGCTTAGCTGTATCCACTGACTTTGCAGAAGTTCTAGATTTTGAAGAAAGATGTTCCTGATTTCTGTAAGAAGAAGACTTGTTTTCCTATTGGCTACAGTTTTCGTTGCGTGCATTCTATTGGATCACAGTGGCCTGATGTTTGTGCAAGCGGTAACTGTTCAAGCCCATGGAGAACACAAGAGCGAGTAAGTATAAAGTACGAGGAACTGTTTGCTTTAGGCCCTGCTAATGCTGATTACACTACACTTGAGGACATATTGCCTGATTTGTAGGAATCAAAAACTGATGTCCAGAGAATGCTGTTCAGTATTTCCAAAAACGTAGGAAAAATATTGGACCTACTAGATCGTTGGGTTGAGGTGCCTGTATCAATTTGGAGAGCACACAATCTGCCTGCCCCGCCTGGTAATAACATGGTCCTTTTTACATCTTAACAGCCTTCTACACAAGCTCCCACCAGCCCTGCTAATGGTTACAAACCTCTAATCTGCCCCATAAGCCTGCCTAGGCTGTTAGACCCCTAATAAAGAGAACGTTCGAAGAGAATAGGTGAGTGCATGCAATGTCCGAGCATTGAGTGCCATCTGCCAAAAAGGATTAATTCTGTGTCTGGTGTTTTCAGCTTTAGTATTTCTATTCACCATGATGACCCAGCTGACCTGCCTCACCATCCAGAGAACTCTGTACATAAAGCTCTAACAAATCCTCATATCGATACCTACTAAATTTGTCATGAGGTCATTAATAGAGTTCACTTTTAGTTTAACTTTGGATTATTATTGCCAATTATGAACCTGATTTGAGCAACCTATTCTTTTTTCTTTTTACTAATTTGCATATTTCTATTGTTGATTCATGCACCTCTCAATACTTCGAAAGAAGGGGTCTGTCTTGAGCTCAGCCCATGCTATGCACGGGTGGGGCAGATGTATACTAAGGAGATTTTTGCTGTTCAAGCTTTTGATTGGCACAGCTGAAAGTCCTTTGCCATTCCCCCCCCCCCGCCCCTCCATACTGACTGTTTGCCAGGAAGGAAGATTTTTTACATGATCTTTCATTCACAGTGAATAACTTTTGACCTCAAATATTAGTCAGGTAATATTTTGTAAATAAATAGGATTATGCTGCATACCATCTTTTCAATTGCAGTGAAAAAAAAAAAAATCTTCCAAAGGGTCTTATTATGACTTTCGGGGTCACAGAGTGGGCCCGCCATGCTGCCGCCCCACTCTGAGACTGCCAAAGTCATAGGAGAGCATTGGGATCATCTTGAATGGGCCATGACGTTAAAAAATGGCAAGGATTTTTGGTAGGCCGTTAAGGGCATGAAGTCTATAGGGAACCCTATGTATGCTTTTAGTTGCAATATCTCCAGTGAGTCCTGGGAAGCGCATTTTAGCAAGATCAACTCTGCTCCAGCCTCACCCACAACTATTAGTGAGTACGCAACGTCTACCAGGGTTCCGATTGACCTATTGGAGGTAGTGGAGGCCATCGATTAGAGCCTGGGAGGTAAAGCCCCAGGCCCTGATGGTTTGCCCATTGCTCTCATTAAAAGCTACACTGATTTTTGGGTGCCCGTATTGCTAAATGTTTTTAATAATTTAACCAATTCCCCTATGCCCCATACTTGGTCCTCCAGTATAATCGTGCCGATTTTTAAAAAGGGGGACCGGTCAAACTCGAGTTGTTACAGGCCGATCTCCCTGATTGATAATACGCAGAACATTTGGGGAGGATCCTGCATAATAAGATCAGGTCCTGGGCCAAGGAATGTCAGGTCCTACATTCCTGTCAGTTGGGGTTTAGGAGCAACATCGGCACTGTTGAACAATGCCTTAACCTCAACTTGATTATTGGAAAATATAATGTAGCTAAGAAAACACCTATATATCTGGCATTCATGGATCTTACATCAGCTTTCGACTTTGTCAATAGGTCTCGGCTATGGACTTCCCTTTTAAACTATTGTTTAGACGAGTCCCTCGTATCTTGTTTAGCTTACCTCCATAAAGACCTACACGCCCGGGTGGGCATCAGCAGGGACGGTGAGGTCTCAAAAGTTATTGAAGTCAATAGAGGGGTCAGGCAAGGATATGTCCTGCCCCTCTTTTATTTGAATAAGTCTTTGGTAACACTGACCCAAGACGTCCCACGCATTAATGGTAATATACTCCTGGCTCCATTATATGCCGACGATGCGGTGCTGATGGGCCGCACCCCAAAATCTCTCCGCATTCTGGTGCATTGTTTTGTAGACTTTATATCCGCCCTGGATTTAAGCACTAATTAAAAAAAAAATCCTTTTAATGGCGTGTAGGTCAAAGAAGTATTTTAAGTCATCGATAGTTTTAAATTCTAGTAGTTTACAGAGCACTCGCACTTTCCCATATCTTGGTCTGGTGTTTGCCTCTAATGGATTGGGGCAGACCATGTGGTTTATTGCAGGAGGAAGTTCACAAACTCGACTAATATGATACTTGGGTTATCAAAGCCGAGGTGGTATCTGCCACTGTTAGAATTTTTAGACTCCAATGTATACCTATCGCCACCTATGGTGCTGAAGTTTGGGGCCATATTAATAGTGGCAGTATCCAGGACGAGGAGAATAGATTTTGCCGCAAAATCCTGGGCGCACCTATTTCTGCCTCTAAATATGCTTGTCATTGTGAACTCAGCCTTCCATATGTTGAAGATTATATAAAGGCCTGCCCAGCATTATTTTGGCTGAGAGTTTGGAGAAACCCTGCGGCCCAACTAACTAGAGAAATAATATCAGACTGTCTGCATTGTGACAAGGGAATGAATATACCTTGGCTGGCCGTGGTACACAAAAGTTTAACTAGTGTGAATTGCGAACATTTATTTTCAAATCCTCTAGATCTTGGTACCACTAATATTAAATCCCTTCAGACGGCTCTTTATGCATCCTATAGGGATGCTAGATTGGTTAAAGAGCGCAAGATAGTGTCAGTCGCTTGATATATGTGTATTGAGAACGCCTCATGCGCACCCTCCAGCTACTTACTAAAACCGATTAGTCGCTGGGAAAGGGGGTGACTTTTCAGGTTGAGGACTGGCACCATGAAATTTATGCTCTCCTTTCCCGCATGGTTTACCCCTAACCTTGACCATTTGCCATGCCCATGTAACAGCCAACAGAAACATCGATGTTGCAGTTTTTATTTTTCTGTTGTTATTACTCTACACTCACTAAAAGGTTTTTACTTCCGTATTTTAAAGACTTACCGGAGATTGACTATAAGGCTGCATATGGGAAGGTCCTTGCTTTAAAAGACCATGAGCTAACCTTTCGGGTTGGCTCCTTTCGAAGGCGGCAGTGCGCACTCGTAATTCTATGTGCCCCTGCTGAAACATTGCACTTTATCTTGTGTTCCTTCGTTGTTGAGTTTTTCTTTGAATATGCTGCTGTTTGTCTATACTTTTATGGATATGTATTGGTATCCGAATAAAGTTTATACTGACTGACTGACAAAGTCATTAAAAAATGCCCGCCAGAGTACAACGTATTTTAGTCCAACAACGGTGCCTTTGAAAAAGGCACCATAGTGGGAGCATCAAAGGCAGTTCCAGCAGGGCATCGACTATTAATTACATGCCCTGCGGGAACTGGGTGTGAATGCACACAGGGGGCACAAAGTGCACCCCGGCATTCACCCCATCGTGCATGGGCAACAGGGAGCCCTGTAGAGCCCCCTTTGTTTCCTCACCGCCACACTTTTCATGGTAGTCGCAACGTCATGCAAAATGTGGCAGTGAGGAAATTCTTAATATGCATTGCGGTGCAGCAGTGGCACCAACAGCATATTAGGGGCCTCAGACCGCGGCCCCACCACTGGGATCGTGGATCCCTGGCGGCAGCAGCAGTCATGTGGCAGTCCAACCACCACAGGCAGGCGGTCTGCCACCAGTTTCGAACTCGTAATAAGGGCCTAAGTATCATTGTATCGTTTTCTGAAATGCAAACATCAGCTTGTCTTTTTTAGGCAACAGTGCATGCTTCCCTCACAAATTCAAAACTCGTCGTGAGTAAAATTTCAATCACACTAGCGTAATTTGGGGAATTTGGGGAATTTTGCTTCGGTTGTTATTCTCGGACTTCCTCGTGTTACTGTGGTCAGTCTATACGATGCAAAATGTGGATATGAATTTGCAGGAAGCAGTATGAATGTGAATTAATGAATGCATCTTGTTGAAGGGAAGTCTGGAAAGCTTATGAACTCTGACTTGGAAATATAACTGCGCGCGTATCAAGAGAAAGAGAGAGGACTAGAAAGCTAGTCCGAGTCCCCGTAGTTTATATGTGTTATCAAAAGAGACTAGTTTAAATATAACCAATATTGTTAGGACTCTGATTAGATTTGTCATGGGCACCTCGTTGGTGAGTTGATGAAGCCCTCACCCAACAACCTGCTTGGTGGCATGCTTCATCTTCGGGCCCACCCAGTGACACCTAATGTGTCCCGGGTGTGCTGCGACGCCTGATTACAGCAGAGCTGGTATTTTACTGAGAGTGCAGTGTGAGGTGTAAAATGAAGTGTGAGTTAAAACGGCTTGGCGAGGGTCCCAGTACCCGAGGGTAAATTAGATTTTAATAACTGGGCCCCCGTCAGCGGGACACATGTACTTTGGTGAGGAGAGATAAAAGACGTGATTAGGAAGGTTGCACATTTTTCTCAGCAAAAGCACATCTGTTGCGATCTATGTAACCAGAGTATTTTGGACTCACATCCTATGGATCGTAATATGTTTATGAATGCCAGTCAGTAGGATATATATGCGTTTGTTGATCAGTACTTTGCATACTTAAGAAGGTTATAGTTTTCTCAGAACAAACTCCACGCTCATATTGAAACAAAGATAGACTAACTAAGGCCTTGAAGGGAAGATGGGTGGAAATCAATATCTCCACCGAAAATTACATTGGCTTTAATTGTTTTCTGTGTCCCCCAGCCGTGACGCAACAGCTGTAGAAGAAAAAATAATCATCTCATTGTTGAGCTGCTAAGGATTGTGTGGCTGAGTGTGTGGCTGAGTCTGTTGTAGTGGAATGAATGGTTTGTGTATGAAGTGTGTGATGTAAAGTGCGGTTTGTAATGAGGCAGTAATGGTTGTATTCGTTTTTGTTTGTATAAGACATCTAGGATGAAAAATTAAATAAATGTACTAAGAATAATGGTGGGTCAGTAATTATCTTTTGATTAATTCAGGTTGTGTAGAAATCCAGGTTAAGCAGGAATACTCTTTATCAATTGTTAGGCTGTGCAAACAATGCCTGAATTCCTCAGTTTTACAGAGGTCTGCACTGAACATTATTTCAATCACTTCCTTATTGGGAAGTCATCAAACTGTTCCAAAAGTGCGACTTTCAAAATTTAATCAGTGCTATTGGACAATGTGTAAATTGCGAATGCGAATATTACAGAATCACAAATCGTGGAGGTGAGTGAATGATATATACCAAACACCAAATCGGAAATTGTGCTTTGGAACTTGTCACAATTTCAGCTTCGTTTTTAAGAGCCTTGGTAAATATGACACTAAATGACAAATTTGCATTTTGTGTAATTATGCATATTTTTGTTGAATTTTCCTAAATACACAAAAACAAATTTCAAAAATTTCGCAAACCCCCACTCAAAACTGCTATAGTCCAGGCTTCAGAAACGTGACATTCATAAATACATAAAGTGCATTGCATACTTGACAATTTCAAGGTCATCCCGTACAATTTAAAATGAACACCAAGGACAATATCTGTACAATACCAACACACCCATGAACAAGTACAAAAACCGGCTCAAGCAGTGCGCACTTCCAGCACACCTACAGAACAGAATGGGCAGCTCCAGGGTAACCGCAATAACACTCTTAAAACACACACATCAGAGACAGGGGCAGTGTGGACTTTCTTCAAACTATCAGAACACATATGACATACATGATCATCGGCAATGCAGAATTCACTTACAGCTATAAAACAACCAAAACAGAATCAGCAATATTTCAAGCTTCCCTCACAAACATGTTACAGAATGTGTTTTTCAGCAGTGCTAAGCTTAATAACACCTGTAATACAGGTACAAACGGGCTAGCAGTAGTGCATGCCTCTCTTAAAGTATCTCAGAACAAATACAACACACAGGTAGCGGTAGTGTGAACTTTTCTCACAATTACAGACCACGTGGCGCATGGTCATACTTGCATCACATAAAGCATGGTAATAGCACTCAGTATTTCAATGACAATAGAAGAACATATATATCACCGTCAGCAGCCTTGCAAGCATTGCTTACACTCCCAGAAGATGTGCAGAGAAATAAACTATCCTGACTTTGCAACCACAGAAATGTACAACTGCAAAGGGAGTTGCAAAGCCAGTGGCCCTCAAACTGCTGGTGACAAATGCCCAGCAGCAGTACATGCTATTCTACCAAAGTAAAATAGAAGGTAGTTCTAAAAGAAAGATTCTCAAATGTGTCCCCAACAAATAGCGCCAGAATGCATTACATGGAATTGTTCCCTTTGCGTTGCCAATAGAAGTACTGTGCTGTAGCTGCCAGCTGACCTTCCAGTAGGAAACATAACACCACCAGGCACTTACGCGGCATGCTCATAAGAGACTCTAAGGGCCTCAGGAACACAGCAACCATACTAGCAGAAATATTTGTAAGGCCAATGAAAGCTGGGGCTGCATTCACTTCTCAAACCATTCTCATGTACCAGATACCTGTCCGAAACTTCTTTTGAGAAGGAACACTTCGACATCAGTAGAGGTAGCCAGGCATTACATTTGCTGCTCCCAACGTTTCCTCTGGTATCATTGGCACTGCTGTTGCTGCACATGGTCTCAAAGACTAGGATGGCAGAGGGAGAAACACAAAGTAAGTGTGTATCTTGCTGTCAGAGTTTCTTTTGCCTTTTAGCAGTGATCCCGGTATATCAAGGGACTTCTTTCAACCGTGAACATTCATGTGGTGAGCTGCTGCCAGGAGGAAGGCTGTAGGATAAGAGCCTGGTATTCTCTCTTACACATTGCCCACAGGCAATCTGAAGGTTGTTCTTGTCCAAAAACATGGACAATCAGTAATTCCTTTTGTACTTGAGCCCTTGCTGAAAACCTGTTTGAAAGCCAGCCCAGTTGGAGACAGCCTCAGTTGTGCATCCATCCTATGAAGTAAAACATAAAAGCTCCCTGGCATCTCACTTCACAGGTTAGCCAAGTTAGCCAAAAGATACATACAAAAATGTATATGTTTTATGTTAGCAAGATAAGAACTTAAATCCTTCAAGCTATTTTGAGATGATTTAAATCTGTAGCCATTTGTGTGAACATAGATATGTTGAGGGAAATGGCCCTTTCTGTGAGGTTACCTCAAACATTTTGCCTTTGTCCTCACTTTCTTTTTTAAATCGTTTTTGTTGGCTTAAGGACTCTGTGCTCCATGCCCCTGCCAACTAGTGCCAAAGTGCTTCTTCTCTCCCTCTAATGTACCTATAAGTTCTTAGTAAACTGAACTACATGTTCCCAGAGCTTGTAAATTAAATGTTACTAGTGGGCCTGCAGCACTGATTGTGCCACCCACTTAAGCAGTCCTTTAAAACCAGTCTCAGGCCTGTCACTGCAGAGCCTGTGTATGCAGTTTACACTGCCATGTCTACTTGGCATTTATAAATCCTAGCCAAGCCTTTAACTCCCCCTAAGTTAGGCTTCAGGTAACTTTTAGGGCAGGGTATTGTGTATCTAAACAGTAGGAAATGTACTTTTATGTATACATGTCCTGGTAGTGAAAACCCCCCAATTTATTTTCATTACTCTGAGGCCTACCCCTCTCATAGGTCAACATTGGAGATTTCTTATCACCTTTAGTACGTTATAATTCCTGAGCGAGAGGGAGTAGATCTGTCATGTTTGGTACCCATGGACTTGTAATAATAAATCCTTTGTAGTGGAAAAGTTGGATTTATGATTACAACTTTAAAGTGTCACTTTTAAATTGTTGCAAAAAGAAGAACTGCCAGGCCAGGTCCTTCCTGGACTGGACACAAGCATCCTAGGACCGGTTTCAAGGTTTCACCCTTTTAGTGACCAGGATAGCTTGACTCTAGTGGCATGGTGAGCACTTTTAGAAAGTTGCCATCCACATCCTAATGGGCAATCTTGTGTCCTGTCCCTACACAAAGGACTGCTTAACCCCCTATAGTGAGTCTGGAGCCAGGACAAAACACGTGAAGACCTTTATACACTTCAAAGCCCTTCTTTGAAGTCTCCTTCATTTTGAAGTCTTCTCCACTTTAAAGCCACCTTTGGACATACGAAGTGGACTTTTGACACTTCCAACTCAGTACCCTTCTGGAACTGCTGATACTCTGCCAGGAAGATGCATTGCTGTGCCACTGAAGTGTCGTGTATTTCTATAGGTTCTGAATCGATCCCCCTATTCCTGACCCTATTCTGGTTAAACTACCTAGCTAGTTAACTAACAGTCAGCCCATGAGGCAAGAAATCCCCCATGATGCAGATACCGTTATCTGACGCAGTCACACTACGGCACAGGAACGTGTTATCTGATTAGGTCATAACGCTTGAGATCTAATTAGACAAGCGACATTCCTCCAGCCCCTGATAAGGCATACGACGTTCTCATAACAAATCAAACCTATGACAACCTGGATAATCCGTGCGGCCATTGTTTTGATTTCACAGAGAACTTTAGTAAAGAATGTGCTAACGAGCAAGTCGTATGACATCTTTATTGACGTACCTATGTCCATCCTTACGTCAATCTCGGCACCTTTTAGGTATAAATATTGCCGACCTTGCCCTATGCAAACACACGCGTGGTGACAAGACGGAGCAGCCATACTTGCCGAAGCCGAGAGCAGAAGCAGACCCCGCAGGCAGCAGCCCCGCCTTCCTGACGCGCTGAGAGACGCGCTGCTATCTCAAGCCGAGAGACCCAGCACCGGCGCTTCTGGGCAGCCCTCGCAGGCAGCCTGGAATATCGAGAGCAGAGAAAGAGATACCATTCCTCATTCATCCTAAATTCCAGGTACAGAACTGAATAACCCCTCCTAGAGAATTCTTTAGTTATTCACTTGGCAAAAACAAACTTAACTTAAACTGTAACTTTCTATTCCCGCCCACGCATTAGACTTAGGTCAGGTACACGGGGTAGGCGTATTTAGAAACACCAGTTGAGTACGTTTAGTCAAATGTATATGTGTATGTAAATATATTTTAATCATTTTAAACATCATATGGCTCAGAAACCATATCAATGTTTTTACAGTATTATTTTATACTATTGCTTCTAATGTATGCACTTTACTTAACTATAAGTACTGCAATAATATCGATCCATTTCTCTTGTACGAGAAAAGAGACTGATCAATAAATAACATCTTTTATTGAACACGCCCATCTCTTCCTTTTCTCTACATTCTGATGAGACTAAGAATGCACGTACTGACTGAGTAAAATAATTGCCTTGTGCTCACACGACTCTTGAGATTGACTCTTGATTAGGGGAGAGCAAAGTTGTCATGTTCTATGGTTGTCAGAAACTAAATCCCTTCTTGTCTAATCAGGGGAGTTAATCCTTCCTTGAACATTCGAGAAAGTTTCTAGCGAACTCTGAGCTTAGCTGGCAAACCCAAAAATTAAGTCTAGTTTCGACAGTAGTAGACCTTGTTAACGTCTGGCCTAGGCCTTTACTGCTGTAGGTACTATTCCAATGCGCAGAGCCTATTGGGAAAATAGGAGCTACACTACATGGCGCCCAACGCGTTTGGAAAGGGCGATAAAACTAACGTAAGACATTTAGAGTAACTCAGTCGTGCTTTCTCACTCAGACCCCTTTTCCCAAATACTCCAAAGACGTCTGGAGTGGGTGAAAGGTTATTGTATCCTCCAAAACCTCGCAGGAG
The DNA here is from genome assembly GCF_964261635.1 of Lissotriton helveticus. Lineage (NCBI taxonomy): Eukaryota > Metazoa > Chordata > Amphibia > Caudata > Salamandridae > Lissotriton > Lissotriton helveticus. Next base: position 1,630,432,296 of record NC_136061.1, on the reverse strand, counting down.
GGAACTCCTATGTATGGTTCTTGGTCTAGTCAACGTTGAAGGATAAAACAGTTCCAGAATATTGTGCATCTAATCTCTGTTTCCATAAGAAACCTGATCTGCAAACAAACATAATACCATCCTGTCCGTAAAATGACAGAGAGTGATGATGAAAGAGAGGCAATTAGATTAGCTACTGAAATAGCAGATGCTGATGCTACCATGCAAACAGCAGACCCGGATATAATACTCATCCAGGTCGCCAAAAGGAGATCTATAACCTTAAAACTTATAGAAAATGGACTGACACCTAGAGGTGGCACAGTCATATTCGTAATTGAGGCACACGAATATCGGCAGACAGAGGTATACTATACATGGATACATTTTCCAGCAGCAAATGCTGTAACAAAGTACTTCCACTATTACAAAGTAGAGGAACCTCCTGAAACGTACACTCCTTTCGAGGAGGTGGAAGTACCACTCAAATTCCAAGAGCATTTGCTCTTATTTGATGGCGCCCTAAAACATAACAATCACATTACAAGGCTCGGTCCTTTAGGAAGACCAGGAGCAACGTGGCCGGTCCTAGCCGGATACACACCACATCCAGACATCGAAAGAATGCCTGCAGCAGAGCTGTTAATACAGCTAAAACAACTACTAAAAATTCACAGACAATTAGTTCAGTATGTAATGCGGACTTCAACAATTCAGCCAGCGATTAAACTACCACAGCTGACCCCTCACCAGGGGAACACAAATAAAATTACACCACAGAACATCCAATCCTGCCTAGGTAAAGTTCCAGCTAAACGGGAACAAATACCATTCTGGTTGGCACAGAAAATTACCCAAATAGAGGCGGTGTTTCCTGACACCACCCCATTAGAAAAACACAGGATTCTGACTATATGTCTCCCAATGGGAATCGCACCACACATTGAGGACTGTGACACTTGGGGTACAGTCTTTGCTTCCATCTATACAAAAACGCACGGTGTTCCATCCATTTCGGTGATACCAGATGTGCTAAAACAAATTCAAGATGAATACGGTCCAGAACCTGCTTTAACTCTTGGTATGAAATTACTGAAAGACTTCAAGCAGGTCTCGGCTATATTATTAGCCAACATAAAAGGTGAAGCAGCAAACGTGGCGATCCGCCAGAGGTTAAAAGAGACAGATATAGCAGACCAACCAGCTGAAATTGCCAGAATCATAGAAAAATCCTATGAAGAACTAGGCAGAGATAGTCTAGGTGGAATACCAGTAAAACCGCAACTGACTACAAGTCCAGAAAAAATGTTTTTTAATAATAATAATAATTCACCAAAAAAGAACTGGGATGGGAACAAACAATCCAATCCTAAAGAAAAGAAATTCCAGTCCAGAGGAAGGTCTCCTAGGCGAAGAGAGAAATCTCCAAACCCGAGACAAAGGTCACCCCAGAGTGACCCCTCTGGGAATAGATATAACCTTAGAAATAGGGATAATATTAAAAAACCTGATAGATATCAAGACATTGATACACGTCCTTCTCAATCTTTTCAGAATTCCTCGCAGAAATCGGAAAGAAGAGGACGATCAGAAGAGCACGCCAAGTCCAAAGACAAGGAACCTGCTCAACTGAAAAAGAAATTACAATTTCCAAAAAAGAAGGTAGCCAGTATCAAGGTAGTTAACAATGCCGAGAATACTGAGGACACAACTGAAAAACGGAGAGTGGGCTCAGACAATGCTAGACAGCGCAGCAGAGGTGAGCATAGCTCGCAAAGTCCTTATGAATCATCTGGAGACAGTGGACACGAATGAATACCTTCAAGTGGAAACTGCAGATACCAGAGTTAGCAAGCCCCACAAAATATACGAGATAACATTACGTATAGAGGGAGATAAGACTAGGAAAATAAGGGGACTATTTTGGGATAACCTCTCCAAGGGTTATGACATCCTTCTAGCTGAAAAAGACTGGCCACCAGAGTTTGTCAGGGAGTGCCCTCATGGCGAAGAAGTAATTATGCCTGCCTTCTCGAATCAAATCCCAATTCATAAAAAATATACACTTGCTAGAAAGTGGGCAGTGGCCTTAGCACCTGCTTTATATAAAAATCATGTAGGATGGGATGAGGATTCTCCTCCTCACAAAATCCAGTTAAAATCACAACCAACTGCACAAAGGCAGTACCCAATTAAGCAAGAAGCTAAAAAACGAGTAAATGAAATACTAGATCAGCTAGAATACCAGGGGGTGATTGAAACTTGCACCTCACAAATGAACAATCCTTTGTTTCCGGTCTCCAAACCAGACAATTCATATCGCCTAGTTTTGGATTACCGACACCTTAACACATGTTGCAAAACTTTTGCAGTGCAAAACTCACACAGTGCTGCACTAATGAATAACATAGTGCGCAAAAAATACAAAACAACCTTGGACATCTCCAACGGATTCTTTTGTCAAAACATAGCACCAGAGAGCAGATATTTAACAGCTTTCTCAGTAAATGGCACTCAAAAACAATTCTGTCGGTTAGCCCAGGGGTACAAGAACAGCCCGGGGGTATTCTCAACGAGAGCAACAGAATTACTACAACTATATGATGATGAAGCATTATCTTATGTCGATGACATTTACTTAACAGATGATGACTTGGAGACTCACTTGAAAAGAGTGAACACCATAATACTTGGTTTCGCTGCAGAGGGTTACAAATTCAACTTCAAAAAGTCCAGAATTGCCCATCTGACGGTCCTATTCTTAGGATATGAGCTATCAAGTGAAGGTAAAAGCCTGGCAGACAATTTTCTAGAGAAATGTGCCGTTATCCAAGCTCCTAAAACACTAAAAAACATACAGTCAATTTTAGGCTTCCTAAATTTCGGAAGAACATACATTGCAAATTACGCAGAAAGGGTGAAACCCCTTTACGATCTAATTAAACCAGACTTTAAAAGATCCAGTTGGACTCAAACACACACAGAAATTTTGAGATCCTTACAAACAGACATGCTAATTAAGACAAAATTAGAAACCCGTGATAATACACGCAACCTTGTGATCCGAGTCATCCCAGGGGGATGCGGATTCACATACCTGACCTCTAATGAGGGAGAAAAGGTACCAATTGCATTCAAATCACACTTGTACACAAAAGGTGAACAGAGATTCAGCAACAAAGGAAAAATTGTTCAAGCAGTTCAAACCGCAATAGCTAGAGAAAAAGACATAGCTGACGGTAGACATATCACAGTCAGAACAGCTGAATCAGCCTTTGAGGCATTAACAACACCGTGTAATTTACCATCAACAACATTGGATCCAGAATGGATACAATGGGTGAATTCAATCACAACGGACAAAGTATACTACTACTTTGATCCAGAACTAGAAGAATTAAAAAATCTAAAATATGAAAAGACGTATCCTCTGCCAATCGACATTCTGCCTCTACGACATTACCTCCCTAGACACTCTTTTTTTGATTATTGTCTACGACATTACGCCTGTGTAATCTATACAGACGGACATGCTCAACCCTCCGTTTGGGGAGAACAAGCATACAACCCCACATGCGAGATTACAAAAGAAGTGTGGCGCGGAGGTAAACTAAGACCTCTATTAACAAAAGCACACTCAGTAGAAACTAATTCAGAACTACAAACTGAAATAATAGCTTTGAAAATGGCGCTAGATAATGCGGATCGCGAATTCCCGACACTTATAGTGTCAGATTCATATTACTGCGTCAAATCATATAACAGCGATTTGCAGACATGGATTCAGAACGGTTACAAAGATGACACAGATGCACCAATAAAGCAGAGACTGCTCTGGGAACAAGTAGCTCTTTTGAAAAAAGAACTACCAAAGACTCACGTGACACACTCACTGAGTCACCAGCGTGATGGCGTTCACGTTGTAGGGAATTCATTGGCTGAAACAGCCGCAGCGGCAGCCAGTAAACCGGCTCCCGTAGATCGAAAAAAGCGTACATTAAAATACATTGACGGCGAAACATTGCTGGCGGTGAAAACATCATCAAAAGGCGACTGCTCAGCGTTACCGATCAATTATCCACTCAATTATACATACATAATCGATGCAAACTCCGTCCCTTTTGCTCGAATCCCTGGAGTGGGGGATAGAGTGATTCCAAACATGGACAGGAGAAACTTGTTAATCGCAGACGCACACATGGGCGAGGGTCTCAGACACCTTAAATTAAAAGATTCTCTGGAAGAATTACAATCACGGTACTGGTGGCCAGGCATGAGCCTGCACTACACCATGTTTGTAAAAAACTGCCCAAACTGCAACAGAGATCGCAGTGGGGAGAGAAGCAGTTTAATACCTCGTCGTATCAAGGCAGATAATATTACCAACAAAAAGAATGGCTTGCGATTAACATACACAGGCTAGTTCCACTTATAATGTAGATCCACAGCACTCGGCTGACGTCCGGACTGTTATACAAGATTTGCGAGTCTAAATGGCATATACGCTAAGAGCATGCTACGTTCGACCATTTTTTTTTTTCACTCAGGCAATCCAGCCTGGGGGGGGAAAGAATGGCCAAATGAGCACAGCCCAGCGGGAATCTTCTCACTTCCTTCCTGAGGGTATGGGATGGTGTAAAGAAAAAACCAAGGCAGAAAGCAATCTATAATAGAAAGGACATTAGGTTCGGGAGCTGGGTGGGTCAAACATCTAATAAGTGTCCAACGTAGTCTAAATAACTTGCCAAGAAATTCTCTGAAGGGATTCAGTCCGTACGAATTATTATTCGGAACTAGGATGTTGATCTCTGACCTTGATAGTCAGACTTCAGTGGTAATAGAAAAAACCTTTGATGTCAAAGACCGTTTGGCTATTTTGCAGGACTTAAACAAAACAAGAAAAGACCTGAGCAACATACAGTTGAAACAACAGCCAACAACCACTGAAGAATCACCACCTGTCCCAGCAAGACCTGTCTGGATTCCAAAAGTCGGGGATCTAGTCAGGGAGAAGATCGCGGTAAAGAAGGAATTTGGGCCTTCTTACAGAAAAGCAGTTCCTGTCTTGTCTGTCAACGGGACAAGATCAGTTGTACTACCGCCACTTGCTGGAAAAAAGGAGAACCGAGTTGTATCCATCGACCTGGTAAAACCACAACATGTGGCCGATAACAAACAGTAGGCCAAGTGGACTCCCAATAAGTAGCAGAACACCAAGGTTTGCTACTAGTACAGAGGTCCTAACAAAGAGGCTCATCACATTCGAAACGCCTACAGAAGAACAACAAGGACTATGCAACAATGCAATAGAACTAAGACCTCTGAAAACCCAAATAAAGACATTTAGCAGAGACACACCAATCTACAATGAAGTTCCAAGTGAAAATGCAAGAAACAAAAATCCTGAACCAATTGGAACAATTGACAGAACTGCATCTGGTTACTTCATCAACTTCGATGATTCCTCTGAAGGCTTCAGTGAACCAAAGACACAGCCATCATCAAAATCCTTTAAAGACAAAGCTAAGGAACTTTTGAAACAACTGAAAGAAACATATCTGGTTACCCCATGGATTGAATTTTGGGTGGGTTTTGGTGCATTTATCCTCATACTTTGGCTCATCATGGTATTTACCTTGGGACGCTTCATTGAGGGAAAATATGCTAAAATGGACACAGCAAGTCAGAACATCAACTTGGTCCTCAAACCACACACATCTTCACACGTCGAGAAACGAGAACTTTCTTCAGAACTTTCTTCAGCCAACTTCACAGCAATTCCAATACCTGGTGGGGTAGCCTGGGACAACACTGACTATGAAATTTATGGTCCGGTCGAGATCCTCAAATATCCACACCAAATCAAGATCTCCTTGAGTGACTTTGCAAAACCAAACTCATTTGCTGATGATTGGGACTTTGAAAGTATAAACAATATGATGTCTGACTTAGTAATGTCTGCTAAATTTACAAAACATGATTATTTGCAAGGTTCTACAAATTATGATAGTATGTATTGCTATAACCATTATGGTAACCATTTCTTGCATAAATCTGCACAACGTAGAAATGTTTTAAATTATAATCAATGGGAACATTGTGCTACACCTCCAAAAGGGAGCTCTAGAACCGTTTATGACAAATATTCATATTTTTCAGGTTTTAACATAACTAATGCTGAAACATTTTATTACAAATTGTCAAACAAGACAGGGATGAAAACCATGATAACCAACACGAAATTGATATATTCAGATTCATTCTTTGAAAAAATGAATACTTTTGGATTTGATTATTGGGACAAAAATGTTGATTTGAAAAGTGTTTGGGGTACAAAAGAATGGCAAGTACAGGGTATAGAAGCTTTGTTTAGAGCCTGCATGATCCCAGAACAAATGATATTTTTAAATGACACTGTTCAACAAACCACCTGTCTTGGCTTAGCCAAAATCAAAGATTTAAATAACCTGTCTATTCCAAAGCCAACAATGTTTAGCAATAACTCTGATACAGATGAAGAAATAGACATAAACCATATACTTAACCAAAACAGAACACATCCTGATTGGAAAAAATGGTTGATCTGGCCCACAGATACAAATAACTGTCAAGATAGATTCCTGAATAAAACACAGGGTTTCAAAATGACCAGGCCAGACCCTAGATATCCTCAAATACATCACCCAGGGATAATAACAACCTACAGTGTGGGCAAATTATGCCTTCAATGGCTACAAACTTCCACACTGCCTGAAATTAAGCAACACCTAACTTTACATACTGATGGTGCTGACTTGCGTGATTTCATACTGGGACCACGCAAACAGCGTCAAAAGCGTTTCATAGCAGCCTCTGTATATGCAGCATACAATGAGGCCTGGAAGGTTACTCAAATTGAAACAGCAGAGAGAATACGTGAAATTGATCGTATTAATTTGGAAAAATTACTTTCTGTAGTGGACAATGGGTTAATGACTCTGTCCTCCAGAATTTTTTCATTGGACAGCATTGTGTCTTCAGCAATCGACATATTATCGCAAGACTTACTGTTATTACAACATGGTCAGTCACAATTGCGTTCTATTGTACAGCTTGGCTGGACGTTACAAAATCTGCGTTCAGGCTATGTGCCTTGGCGTTTAATCAACACAACGTCACTATTCCAAATCTTTAACCTTACTGATAGACAAATCGGTATGGCGCAGAAGGGTGCTGATTATACAATCTTGAGCATTGAAAAACTAGAAAGATTACCAATGACAATGTCAGAACGACCTGTCAGTGAATGGATAATCCACGGAATCATAAATATTCCAATCTCAACCTTCAGGTTTCAATATTGCCAAAAATATATACAGGCTGGCATGTACGAGAAATTGGGAAAGGGGTACCTTAAAACAACTTGGAACCTGCCCTATTCACATGCATGTGTCAGTAATAAAGGACAGAAAGTGTTTCTTAGTGGCAACAATTGTGCTATGTCACTAAGCGGCACGCTTCTGTGTAACGGTATTAGTTTGCACGGAGCCTGTGAAGGGAATTCATACAACCTTTCATGTCACCAGCAAGGCGCACCTGCAACTGAAATAGAACCATTCTTTCAAAGACTCTATAATGGGAGTTACATTCTTATTGTAGACCGCAGATGTTGTAGTCTTATGCCCGGGACTCCTTATCTCGTCACCACGACGGCGAAGGTCAAGTGCTGTGGACGTTCTTTGTTCCCCAGCTCCTTACCAGACAGGGAGGCAAGGGCATGGCCCGGTTTGAAAATTACTTCTATTCGAATAGACACTTTAAGCAGAATGAAAACAGTGCTTCTTCAGACGCCTACAAGGCTCACGTCATCTAAAGAAACGTATGATCTACAAGTCGCAAGGACGACTGCAGAGATACATACATTATTATCAACTAATTCCCCCGTACATTTCGCGGAAATCCTGAGCGAAATCTTAAATATTTCTGATACCACTGGGGTCTCAAAGGTATTTAAGACAGTATTTTCGATGGCATTAACACCATTCAAAGCCATACTGGGTATTTTTCCAGATTTCGTCCATTCGATTTTTGGCGGACTTCCCCTGATCCTGGGACTAATTGCAGGAATCCTATTCCTAGTCCTTATTTTTCGTTATGGCAACCCATGTCACAGATCAAACTCTCGCGACAATGGAAGATACGATCCTAGCCATTGGATACCGGGACCGGATATCAAAAATCCTGGGACTCTCCCGGCTTAGAGACCTAAACATGACTTGGTTTCTATCATTTCGACCAATGTGGCAAAGGTGTGTTTTACCTGTACTAAGGTGTCTGCTATGCGGAGAAGAATGCGTGTTAGACACCTGTCTGACGCTACAATCGGATGCGCCGGTGGATGCAGATACACTGTTGGTTCCTACCAAGGTTCACGCACTGTGCTGCCCTCAAAGGCTGCCAATTCTGATGACGGCATTCCTGGAATCTTCACCACTACGATTGAAGAGTAGTGAAGTTCAAGATGAAAGCAGCATCGAACAGGTACGACCTTCTGTCAGCAATGCAAATCAGAATGTCAATGGAGACAATCATGCGCACGAATGCATGGTTACCCCTATTTCCGACTTAGTGGAACTTTCCCATGAAGCTGTTGACAGTTTTTTCGAAAGCCTGAATGATATGATGTTCTCTCCGGAACAGAAATAGAGACTTTTGAGTAAACTCGCACACGGCGTTCCCTGAATTCGGCCTTCAACCTTTAAAAATAAAGTCACATGAACAATTACAATCCAGTTCACGGACAGCAACTTTTTTCAGCAAGCCCTTAAAATATTTTTCTATATATTTTTTCCCCGGGACACTGATCTTCTGCTTAAAGTAAGAAACTATTCCTAGAGAACTAAGATTTCTATTTTAGATACTTTATATAGACTTTAGCTGCCCGCTGGTATGTTCACAAATATTTTATTATGTGATGAAATGGTCTCGACCTTCCTTTCTGTATAGCCATATTAAGAGCCATTTCATGTGTATTTCTCATATACCAAAAAGCAATAATGCATTACAATGCGTGTTTACTTTTGCATTTAATTCATAGCTTAAGTGCATACAATATATATGACTGCAATTTTTCAGTATATTTGAAAATTTCGAAATGCATTTATGTATTTTGGGGTGGTAAGGTATACACTATACTCTATAGTATGTTGTACTATGTTATACTATGCATAGATTAGTAGATATGACCATAGTTAGCGTGGAGTGGGTGTCGTGTATTTCTATAGGTTCTGAATCGATCCCCCTATTCCTGACCCTATTCTGGTTAAACTACCTAGCTAGTTAACTAACAGTCAGCCCATGAGGCAAGAAATCCCCCATGATGCAGATACCGTTATCTGACGCAGTCACACTACGGCACAGGAACGTGTTATCTGATTAGGTCATAACGCTTGAGATCTAATTAGACAAGCGACATTCCTCCAGCCCCTGATAAGGCATACGACGTTCTCATAACAAATCAAACCTATGACAACCTGGATAATCCGTGCGGCCATTGTTTTGATTTCACAGAGAACTTTAGTAAAGAATGTGCTAACGAGCAAGTCGTATGACATCTTTATTGACGTACCTATGTCCATCCTTACGTCAATCTCGGCACCTTTTAGGTATAAATATTGCCGACCTTGCCCTATGCAAACACAGGCGTGGTGACAAGACGGAGCAGCCATACTTGCCGAAGCCGAGAGCAGAAGCAGACCCCGCAGGCAGCAGCCCCGCCTTCCTGACGCGCTGAGAGACGCGCTGCTATCTCAAGCCGAGAGACCCAGCACCGGCGCTTCTGGGCAGCCCTCGCAGGCAGCCTGGAATATCGAGAGCAGAGAAAGAGATACCATTCCTCATTCATCCTAAATTCCAGGTACAGAACTGAATAACCCCTCCTAGAGAATTCTTTAGTTATTCACTTGGCAAAAACAAACTTAACTTAAACTGTAACTTTCTATTCCCGCCCACGCATTAGACTTAGGTCAGGTACACGGGGTAGGCGTATTTAGAAACACCAGTTGAGTACGTTTAGTCAAATGTATATGTGTATGTAAATATATTTTAATCATTTTAAACATCATATGGCTCAGAAACCATATCAATGTTTTTACAGTATTATTTTATACTATTGCTTCTAATGTATGCACTTTACTTAACTATAAGTACTGCAATAATATCGATCCATTTCTCTTGTACGAGAAAAGAGACTGATCAATAAATAACATCTTTTATTGAACACGCCCGTCTCTTCCTTTTCTCTACATTCTGATGAGACTAAGAATGCACGTACTGACTGAGTAAAATAATTGCCTTGTGCTCACACGACTCTTGAGATTGACTCTTGATTAGGGGAGAGCAAAGTTGTCATGTTCTATGGTTGTCAGAAACTAAATCCCTTCTTGTCTAATCAGGGGAGTTAATCCTTCCTTGAACATTCGAGAAAGTTTCTAGCGAACTCTGAGCTTAGCTGGCAAACCCAAAAATTAAGTCTAGTTTCGACAGTAGTAGACCTAGTTAACGTCTGGCCTAGGCCTTTACTGCTGTAGGTACTATTCCAATGCGCAGAGCCTATTGGGAAAATAGGAGCTACACTACAGAAGGACTGCCACTCTGCTGGACTGCTGCTCTGCAAAAACTGTTTTTCTGCTGTACTGACCTAACTGTTGCCTGCTGACAGCTGCTCTCCTTGCCAGGGTGAGATGGACTGAACCTACACTACTTGAACCCAGAGTTCCTCAAAGGGCTAGTCTGCTTGTCTTCTGCCGAAAGTCTCAGGGACATAAAACTTTTCCTGACCCCAGGACACCCGCACGGCTCGCCAGCTGTGACCCCGGTGCCCCCTCGCTGCTGCTCGTTCTTCTACGCTGCTCCTGTCCTCCTTTTCGTGCCCCTCGTGATTGTACTTCCTCTCTGCTGGTAATGTGATACTGTGCCTTTTGTGCTGATAGTGATACTGTGCTTATTGTCAATTGTGCCCTCTGGTCTGCCGCCCCCGCTCCCCGCCGCTGCTCCCTCGCGCCATGACCCCTGGTCCCCGACTATGCCAACGCACCCGACTGACCTACGACGCCACCACCCTCCACCCACTCAACGCCAGCCGGAACCCCGCCTGCTACCAAGCCACCCCGAAACGCACCCACGGATCCTTCACCTGCCAAGCCTGCCGATTCACCTGCCTCCGAACCTGCACCGCACCCGCCAAGCCGAGCACCAACAACAACCACCTCAAGTGCATCCTGCTCATCACCCGCTCCGTCCACAGGCACGCCGTGGAACTCTGGAACCTCCTCGACACAACATCACCAGACGTCGCCTTCCTCACAGAAAACTGGATGAACGCCTCCTCAGCCCCCGACATCGCCATAGCCATCCCGGACGGCTACAAGATCACCCGGAGGAACCGCGTCAACTAAATCGGAGGAGGCATCGCCATCGTCCACGGAAACACCATCCACATCACGACCAACTCCGACGACACCCTCAACGCCGCCGAACACCTTCACTTCCAGATCCACACCGACCCCAAGACCACCCTCAGAGGCACTCTCATCTACAGACCCCCGGGACCACACACTCAATTCAGCAAAGCCATCGCAGACTTCATCAGCCCGCACGCCCTCACCTCCTCAGACTACATCCTCCTAGGGGACCTCAACTTCCACCTGGAGAACAACAAGGACTGCAACACCACCGCCCTGCTGGACAACCTCGCCAACCTCGGACTCAAGCAACTGGTGAACACCCCCACCCACTACGCCGGCCACATGCTTGACCCCGTCTTCTCCTCCAGCAAGCACATCTCCTTCAGCCACTCCACCGGACTACACTGGACAGACCACAGCTGCGTCCACTTCAACTTCAGGAGAACCACGACCCACCACCACCCGCAACAAGTTTCCCGCAGAAGCTGGAGCAAGATTACCGCCGACCAGCTCACCTCCACCCTCAGCCAGAACCCACCCACCAACACGACGGACCCTGACGAAGCAGCCCGCAACCTCACACTGTGGCTCACCGACTGCGCCGACGAACTCGCACCACTAAAGAACACCCCCCAGCAGACCCAGCAGCACGAAAGCCTTGTGGTTTACCACCGACCTCAAAAACTCCAAGAAAACCTGCCGCACCCTCGAGAAAGCCTGGCGCCACGACCAGACAACAGAACACATAACCGCCCTCAAGAACGCCACCCGCAAACACCACTAGCTGATCCGCACCACCAAGAAGACAGCATTCAAAGAAAGACTGGACAGCAACACCCACAACAGCAAGGAGCTCTTCAGCATCGTCAAAGAGCTCTCAAATCCCAGCGCCTGCAACACCAACATCACTCCCTCGCAAGACCTCTGCGACTCTCTCGCCTTGTTCTTCCACCGCAAGATGGCTGACATTCACAACAGCTTCGGCGCACAAACCACGCACCCAACCACCAAACCAGCGCCACCCACCACCACCCTCTGCACATGGACGTCGGTCAGCACTGATGACACCACCCGCACGATGAACACCATCCACTCCGGCTCCCCAACCGACCCCTCACCACGTCTTCAACAACGCCGACTCCATCATCGCACCCCAACTCCGGAACATCATCAACAGCTCCTTCGCATCCGCTGCCTTCCCGGAGAGCTGGAAACACGGCGAGATGAGCGCCCTCCTCAAGAAACCCATCGCGGACCCCACGGACCTGAAGAACTTCTGCCCCATCTCGCTCCTCCCCTTTCCAGCCAAAGTCATCGAGAAGACCGTCAACAGACAACTCTCCGCCTTCCTCGAGACAAACGGATCCCTCGACCCATCACAGTCCGGCTTCCGAGCAAACCACAGCACCGAGACCGCCCTCATCGCAGCCACCGACGACATCAGGCCCCTGCTCGACAATGGGGAAACGGCTGCCCTCATCCTCCTGGACCTCTCAGCAGCCTTCGACACCGTCTTCCACCGCACCCTGATACAGCACCTCAGCAACACTAGAATCCAAGGAGCAGCCCTGGAGTGGATCACCTCATTCCTCGCCGGAAGAACCCAGAGAGTCCGCCTCCCCCGTTCCGATCCACGGCCACCGAAGTCATCTGCGGCGTCCCGCAAGGATCCTCACTCAGCCCAACCCTCTTCAACGTCTACATGAGCCCTGTCGCAGCCATTGCCTGCGGACACAACCTCAACATCATCTCCTACACCGACGACACCCAGCTGATCCTCTCCCTCACCAACGACCCCACCACCGCCAAAGCCAACCTCCAGGAAGGAATGAGAGACGTCGCAGAATGGATGAAGATCAGCCGCCTGAAACTGAACTCAGACAAGACGGAAGTCCTCATCCTCAGACCATCTCCCTCCGCGTGGGACGACTCCTGGTGGCCCACTGCCCTGGGCAGCGCACCCAAACCAACAGACCACGCACGCAACCTGGGCTTCATCGTGGACTCCTCCCTCACGATGACCAAGCAAGTGAACGCAGTCTCATCATCCTGCTTCAACACTCTGCGCATGCTCCGAAAGATCTTCCGATGGATCCCCACAGAAACCAGGAAGACGGTCACCCAGGCCCTCGCCTCCTTCCCACGAATTCGGAAATCCACCGTCGGAGGAAGATCCTTCTCCTACCTGGCAGCCAAGACATGGAACTCCCTCCCCACTCACCTATGGCTGACCCTGGATCACCTCTCCTTCAGGAAACAACTCAAGACCTGGCTGTTCGAGCAATAGCGACCCCCCCCCCCTCAGCGCCTTGAGACCCTTACGGGTGAGTAGCGCGCTGTACAAATTCCTATGATTGATTGATTGATAAAAGACGTAGATTCACTCCACAACTAGCACCTGGACTCTGCCATCTGATTGTCTTGCCCTGCTAAGTAGTGCCTACCCTGTCCTTAGCCCTTGGACATGGCTTTACCGAGTTGCAAAAATTCAAGCATCGCCATTGTTGCACTGATCAGAACCTGTGCATGTCCACGATGCATCGCTGCTTCTACCCGAATCAAGGATATTGCATTCCTGGCGGCACGGCTCAATGCCAACTCTCCGCCTACATCACAGGGTTCGATGACAATGCATCCCGACTTGCGTCGCTCAGAACCGACACATCGCTTTTATCCTAAGGATCAACGCTGACTCATCACCTCTGAATGCTCCGTGCAACGCGTCCTCTATGCAACCCTGAACGAAGGTACTGTTTTGAGCAGGACAATGTTGGTCCCTGCATCTGACCCTCACCGTATTACGGTCGCCCTCAAATTTTAGATTTGACCCAGTCAAGTGTGAGCAGATGTCACAGTTGGCGCTTTATGCTTTTAAGCGCAATGTTTCAACATATTCTTTTAACATTCATAACTTTGGTTATACTCATTGGATGTATGTCATTTTGGTCTTGTTTTGTTCAATCCATTATGCTCTATGTTACTAACCAGGTGTGGTATATTTTGGTATGGAATTTTTACAGTTTTACTGTTTTAAGTGTTGCAAAAATTCAAACACTGCTGATAACATCGAATGGTATCTCAGTGAGAAACTAGAACGTAGACAGACAGACGTGAGCAGGGCCCTTCTGAAATATGAACAATACTGGATATGATTTTCCATTTAAAGACCGACACCCAGGGCCTAAATGATGACATCCCCAGGGTCTCTCTAGGCCAATCATTTCACAACCAACTCCCCTGAATGATCAACAGGTATCTTATAAGGCTTTATAATGTCAGTGTCACTATCCCCTGGGCCTCTAAGTTGATATTTCAATAGCCAATACCACTGTGAAAACAATAGTTGTGTGATATGGCTATCTTTAGAACAGTATCCGTATTAACTACAAATTCCACATTCCCCCCGGACATAAACAACAGGGTACGTAAATCATTTTCTTTCGGGCCCCTGTTTTGTCACCTGATTGTTTATCAGAGGTACATTGATATGTGGGACCCCAGGTTTCACTGGAAATGTTTTCCTGGTGGCTCCCTTAGTATAAACTTTGATAAACACACAAAATAACAGAAGAGATGCCTCAAACAATACTATCCTCAGCTACATCAATGATTGACATTACAGTCAATATAAAAAATTGGATTATTATTTGCGATGTGTGACTACCCTCCTGAAGGAATTATCATATCCTTTCTTAGGGTGAGCCCTCAAAACATAAATTAACCTGAGCTCTAACTCCTGGTAGCTGCGGCATCTAGCAGACAGACTCAATTTAGGGTAATGTCTAAAGTATGCAGAAGCAAAACAGTACAAAAGTAAAACAGAATGTGTTTAATAATGAATATTCTCTGAAATATATGCAATATTGGTATCTGATGCCCCTTGACAGTCTATGTGGGTAGCTTCTTTGCTATCCTCTGATGTAGTTTTGTACGATGGTTTTTAATACAGTTTGAATTCATTTGTTATGTGTTTATATGTATGTCTCATGGCACAAATATTATTTTTTGTTTCTGTTATTGAGGGTGCTGTATTTTTTATGTATTCACTCAAAAAACCATAGGTTTCAGGGATGTTATAGTTAGCTGGACATTTCACTCCTACAAAACCATTGAAATTCCTCCGGTATAGTTAGTTGTACTAACTATAACTCGCGGGCCCGCAATCCACTGCGATGATGTCACATATTACATCATTCATGACATGGTCACTGACATCACTGATGACATCTCAAATGACATCACTGATGACATCACTAATGTGAATTTCAAAGGTTTTTTAAATGATAATTCCTAACTATAACTTGTCTGAAACCTTTGGTTTTTTCAGTGAATTTCAAAGGTTTTTTTAAATGATAATTTCTTTCTATAACATGTCTGAAACCTATGTTTTTTTCAATGAATTACAAATGTTTCTTCAATAATAATTTTTAAATTTATTAATTGTTATTTTTTTCATATTGTTTTACTACACTTTTTTAACCTTTTTTAGATATCTTATTTTTAAAAATACATTAGAAATATTTAATAAAAATATATTTTTTTATAATTTGATGTTCTTTTAAATATATTTATATTATTTTCTTTATTTTTTTTCAATTTTTGTTTGGAGTCGTGCATCCAAAGCACACCCTTCTCGTTCACTGCACTGCGCGGAACGTGTCCGCCATTTTAGGATTTCTTTGTAGGTTTCGAGTAGGGTGTGCGACGAGTACGACTTTCCCAAAGCAGACACTATGCCACTGGTACGTGACTTATAGAGCATACGCGACATGTACGTATTACGAGACGCGACGGACGCGCGGTTGCGCGTGACATCATGCACGCATCGGACGCGGTGAGTGCACGATCCCCGCAAATTTTTTAATGTTCAAAAACTTATATATATATATATTTAACATAAATATTAAGAGAAGACATTATCTGAACTAATCGTAAAAATAATATTCTTTAACTTTCAAAAAAGTTACATTACTTTTATATGCAATTTTGCCAAGTCGCGTTGGGTGTGAGCTGCGTACGCGCACCCTACGCGTACCCCATGTGACCAGAAAAAAAGAGATTTGATTGGTTCCTTACACTTCCTATTCTATTGAAGGACCCCACCCATTTCAATCACTCTTCTTAAACCTTCCTTAGGAGAAGACTTCTGCTAAGAAGAACTGCTGTTTTTTGCTGATTGCAGACCTGATTGTCCTGATAATTTTGAAAATGGCTACAAACCAACCTTCTTCTTCAGATTCAGAACATTCTACCACTGAGGAATTTGTTCCAGAACCTCCCCCTCCAGAGAGATATACATCTATCGTCTGGAAGTTTCTCACTTTCCCACCTGGGCAAAAAAGGGGAATGCGACAAAGGTCACATGTAAAATCTGCAAGGCGGTCCTCTCCAGAGGAGACCCAAATAAAAAATACTCATGTGGAACAGCTAGCATGAGGACGCACTTGCAGACACGCCATCCTGTAAACTTCGCATGAGAAGAGATGAGAAGGTTACAAGAAAATGCTCCTGCACCACCAGCTGTTCCAAGCACATCTGGGACAACACTGTCTACTTCAACTTCACCACCAGATATACGTACCCAATTTGCGAGAGTGAGGATGAATTGCGTACAATGCAATCATCTAATTGTTTATGGAAAATAACTACTTTCTTTTTTTTCCTCCTCATAGTTTTTGGTTCTGTTCGTACTGTTCACATTTTTTCCCTGTTTAAAAAAACAACAAAAAAATGGAAAAAATCGTTCAAAAAAACAAAAACTACCTACTCTGGTTAAAAAAAGAGCTAAACTTGTATGTCAGATGAATGTATGTGTAGTGCATAATTGACTGAAAGAATGCATTTGTGATGTGTGGTGAATGCACAAGTGCAGAATTATAAGGAAGTGCTGCGGCATGACATTATAAACTGTTTAGCTACAGCATGCTGTGGTACTTCCGAAGCACAGGGATGCAACATATGCAGATAAATATGTTGCAAGTCTCTGCTTCCCTCTGTACAGCTGCCTAAACTGCAGCCATTTGGTGACACAGGCACCCTTGCACCATGGTGCAAGGATGTCCATGTCATGCAGAGATTGTTTTTGTGCAGGAAGGGACACCTTTCTGCACAAAAACAATCAGAAAAGGCATGTTTCTCCTTCAATATATGCTGCGCATTGTAGCATATATTGAAAGAGAAAAAATGAGGAGAAGTAAAAACAATTCTACTTGTTGTGCTTTGCTACACCAATAGGAGGATGGTGCAGCATTCACAAACATGGCCAGATTTATAATTTTTGAAAACTGGACATATGTCTTGTTCTATTACTTTTCTGTGCAAACACGTACAGCAAAACCTATAGAACGCCTTTTCAACGCAAAGTGGTGTGTATGATGATATTATATTTACATGGGAAACAAAAGGTATACAGAATGCCTTTTCCTCACCTTGTAAATAAGAAAGAGAGTTAATGGCTACACCAACTCTTATTATAGGAGTACATTTCTGTACTGCTAACAGAGAACAAGATCAATTTATAAGTACTTATGTTTTCGGAAACATATAGCACATATTTATATAGGGATGGGCCTACTGTGACATGTGCAAAAGCGCTTAGTGATGTGCTTTAAGTTAAATAGTTTTATTTCTTATAATTCTAAAATTACCAGGACCTACAGGACCACCATATGACTCTATTGTGTACTATACCATGTATCTTGCAGACAGGTGCTCTGAAGCTGTCTCCTATTTGATACCTGTGTGCAATGGAATTCTCTGGCACAAATTTCGTCCATCCATCCTCCTTTTTTTCAACTGTGTGGAAACACAGTCCGTTGTGCATTTTAAGACTTACTTAAACCTATCTTAGCATTAACACATCTAAAAAACGCTACACATTTTATTCAGTTGTTTTTTATAATGTAAAATATAGTTAATTACATATTTTAAAATTAGGATCTGTAAAAGAAGAGAGAAAATATCTATTACATGTAATAATACATTTTTAACAGCACAGCATAATTTTAACATTTTACAAAGTCATTTCTTTGCCTTTTTTTGCTGTTCTCAGAATATATTGAATTTCACTAGAAACAGTGATTTCAATCGTACTCATCACATAAAAGCGTGCAAAAAAAACCAATCAATTAGATTATTTAAAAAAACAGCAATCCATCCCAGTAAAATATTGGATAATACAAATCACACATAAATAAAATGACTACTGCGAAGAAAATTTTATAACTTAAATTTATATAAACACTGCAAATGTTGTCAGTTAAAAATATACTCCGAATGTGCAAGAAAAAGTCCATTATTCACACATATACCTTTCCTTGAGGCCAAATAGTATTTTTGCACTCCTTTTTAAGTAAATTGTCCAATGTTAATCCTATTAAATGATAATAATAAATTCCTAAGCGGCTTCATTATCTTCCTAAAACTTTGGCTTTAAAAATATTAAGTAGGAATTTGGTAATTCGCTAGGCAAACGTTGTTTAAAAAACAACTGCGCATCATTACATAATGTCCAGCCTTTGTCACATTTTAGATAGGCAGTGTAATGTCCAAATGTTGTGGAAGGACCATCATGGAAAATTATTGCTACTGCTACAAAAGTCCTTCCTGATATTGATAGTTGACTTGCTACAAAATGTTTTATTAAAGTGTCCAGTTTTCGTCCCTCTGTTGTACAACGTTGCATCATTAAAATTATATATTGTCCATATCTTTGTAAAAAGAATGTTGATAACATTTCTGATTTGCATTGGCTATACTCCATGTTTTGATTTCCAGCTTTAACTAATTTATTGAAAGACACTGATGTACAGTCCGGTAATGTAAAATATAGAAATCTTTCAGTGTCTACATTAGTGCTACATGTATACATACCATTTTCACAATAATGTTCCCATTTATAACAAAGGCCAAAAGTATTTTCTATTTCTACACCTTAATTTTCCAATACGGTAAGCATATACATTAGAAATTCCTGAGCATCTTGTTGGATATTTTGCATAAATTGTGTAGAACCAGAACATACATTCAAAAGTTTACGAACATCAGAAACAGTTTGTATTTTATTTGTATCAGTTCCCAATTTTTCATAAAAAGAATTCAACAAGGAACAAAACATTTTTTCCCGATTCTCCATAATTTGCTTATGCAAACCTTCAAGAAAAAAACCAACATTGACCACTACATTAGCATAGCAGTTGACACCAGAACTATGTTCAAACTGATAACCAACAATCTCTTCAACAGTGTCATTTTTCTTTTTGCTTGCAATCAGAACATTATCTTGTTTTTTTCCCTTTTCTACACCTTCAGTACAAATATTCACATACGTTCTTTTTCGAACACCCACACACTTTTCAAATACAGGATATTGACCTAAATTGGGAGCATATGTTATTCTTAATCTATTAATCTCTTTGACACAGTTTGCGTCTGCAGTAACCTTTGTGTCATCAAAATCAATCAAAAACAAACCAGATAATGTTCTGACTCGCGACAAAGCAACATATGCCATACCCTCTTTAAACACAGTATTTCCAATGTTCACCAAATCACTGTCAACACTTAAACCTTGAGATTCATGAATAGTCACTGCATATGCCAAAGAAACTGGAAACTGTTTTTTACGGACATATAAATCTTTAACAAGCAGAAAATGAACTGAACAACGACCAATTTGTTTAACTTCTTCAATCTGATCAAATTTAATTTTTAAGAAATCAATGCCTTCTTTATTTTGATAATTAACAAAATCCACAAACTTTGCCCATTGCTCCATTAACTAAACCTTTTTCTACGTCAAAATTACTACTCAAAATGACTCGACAGTTTCTACATGCATATAGATTCTTTTCTAAACCAGCAGTTTTAGATATTGATTTTTCTAAAGAATCTAATTTAATTCCATTTTTCTGTCAAAATAATAGTGATTCCTTCATGCTCTATTTTATCGATGGCTTCCATTTTTATTATTTCTTTATTTTCCAGTTTCAAAAGTTGTTCGTTGAATATAGAACACTCACCCAGTGTTGGCATTTAGCAGATTACAGATTTGTTTTCTAAAATTTTCATGTATATTTTCTCAGGAGCTACATTTTCATTTGGAAACAATTTGGAAAGTAATCGACTCTGCAAAGCTTGTTTGCCATGTTCAGTCAGTAGTCCAATTCTTATATCTTGGAGAATAGTTCCATATCAACATCATTTGCCTGTCGCATATTTGTAATGAGTTCTTTGTATTCAAAATATGACCAAATGTTAACGTTTCCAACACTACCCAGAGACTTTCTGGTGTCTTCATGCGCAAGTGTTTTAAATACAGGTTGTCCTTTTACATGAGTCAGTTGCAGTAGTTCTCTAAAAACTATGACGTGTTTTCCTCCAAATAACACGTCATTCTTAAATACACAAAGGCAAGCATTACATTTGATACCATGCTTACCTCATCAATAATGAGAAGTTTCATTTTCTTCAAGACTCTTGAAATTTCACAACAAGCTTCTCCGGATAGTTTGTGGTATTCCAATTTGTTTTCGTGCTCTACTGGTAGCATTGGTAAACAATGTAAAGTAATTCCTTTAAAGTTGTGTGCTGCCAACCCAGTTGGAGCAGTGACAACACAAGACAAATGCGACTCAGTTGTTTTCTGTAGATAACTTGTAATTACTTTAATTAAAAAACTTTTTCCTGTTCCAGATTGTCCACTCACGTACATTCGGATATGTTGAAATTCCGTCCATGAGCACTCTTTCTTTTCATGAAGTAATCCATGGTCAATCTGTTGTCTCACTTGCTGATATATTTGTTTCTGTTAAAAATTTAGCTGTTCTTCCAAGTGTACTAAGTTTGTTAAATCTACTTGAGCTTGATGCATTGCTGTTTCCACCTCATTCATGGCGATTGCTGCTTCATTTTCAACAATTGGTTGTCCTAGCGAATCTTGACTCAGCGCAGCAGAACTTTGACTGTCTTGAGAACTGTCTCTAGCAATCTTAACTGCAATTGTAGCTTCTTGATCAATTTCATTGTTCAACATTTTCATATAATTTGCAAAAGCACTGCATTGCATCCTATCTTTACATACATTAAAGGAATCTTCATAGATCTGGAAGTCTCCAAGTAATTCCAGTTCTGAACGCAATGGTTTGAACAGTTGTAAAAGGACTAAATAGTAAAATTCCCTTTTATCAGCAGTGTCGCAACTCAGCTTTACGTGATTAATCAAATTTCCTTTCATTTGTTTCACCAAACTTCCTTCGGAACCAATGACTCCATATTTTCCATCATTGATGTTCTCTGTAGTATTCCGTTTAAAAGTGTAGTTTTGCAGCACTTCATAGAAACACATGTTCTCAAGATGTTGACTAATGTTTGGGTAATATGTGTCCAACTTATTCGTTTTCAAAATATCTGTACTTTCTGGATCTTTTTCTGCTACATATTCAATTTCTAGTACAGATTTCAGTACTCGATCTCGCATTTCTGCAAAACCTAGACTCACCCAAATGATTCTTCTAGATTTGGAGTATAGACTTGCAGATGATAACCGATCTGAGCATTCTTATGCTCTGATTTCTCGATGAGATAACATCTTCAAACTGAAACTGTATAATTTCTTAGAGTCTTCTCATGAGAAATCTCTTCCCACATTTCTTTCAATTCTGTCTTTTCTGATTTTGTAATATAGGATGTTACATATCGAGCAACAGTGATGGAATTGTCCGCAACATACTGAATATCCATGTTAGCATTCCACAGGGACAAAATAACTGGGTTGTAGTCATTTTGACTCTTAACTTCTTCTTAAGTTTTATGTATTTTTGGGAGATTTTCTTGTGATGGTATGTCGCAAAGATGACATAAAACGGTTCACTCTTCCTTTGGATATTACAGGACGTGGAAATGCAAAATGACATTTGGTGTAGAACTTATCCTTAGATTTGTACTTTCGTCGACAGTATTTTCCACATCAGTGGCCTTGGAATCGTAAGACTTGTGTTCTTAAGTTGTTTTCTTCTGTGCTTTTGGGTAAAGCACATGTTGCATATTGTTCAATAAAAGTCAAAACAGTATCATCCGCATCTGTTCCAAATTTGGGGGCGTCCTTAATCCATAACAGCATATGTATATGAGGAGCATCTCTTGCTTGATACTCCTTTCTCCAAAAGAAATCCACAACTTCTCCAAGAGGAGGATTTTTTTTATTGCAGATAAAAGACATCATAGCTTCAAATCTATGATTGAAATATCTGTATACATTAACAGGATCCAAAGAGCACAATTCCCCAGGTGTCTTGTATTCAATATTTTTTATATTGCAATGTGCCTCTCAAAGAAATTCAAGTAAATAATCCCAAGCTTACTCAGCACAGCTTAGGGTAAGGAACCATGTAGGAGTTCCTAGATTCTGTAGCATACATTTCAGTTCTCCATGACGACGGTACCAGTATTCAGTAGTTCCACGCTGACTTGCCATTAGATTAATGAGCTGAGATTCTAAATGATCATCTCTCTGGTGCACTTTATCCCTAAAATCTTCTGCAGATACATTTTGCAAATGTATTCCAGTTTTTAAAATATGATTGACTGCATATGAAAGTCCAGACAAGTCACTTTCAAACAAAAGATGAAATATATAAAAGATACATTGTCGAAATCTTGGATCTTCTGCATATAATCTTGTTGTTCGATATTCAGATGCAGGACTCTGCACAGGACGTTCATCATATCGTCCTCATTTTCCAGTTGGGAACAACTGTGGAAAACAACGAGCTTCCAAGCTCTCTTCCCATACACTCAAGGGACTTCCTTTTGCTTTTTTCATTTGGAACAACATAACAGTGTTCCCCATCACTTCTTTTGAATGACGTGGATGCACACTTTAATGTTCATAGATTTCTTCACATCTTAACTTTTCCACTTTTTCAATTTGTCCACTTGACATTTCTATATCTTCTGTTAAAAGTATTTCTTCTTCTACCATATAAACATTCTTATAGTATGTATTGTTTTTTATCAAATACAATGTTGCCTTTTGCACTTTACTAACATCCACTAACTCCTGGCAGAGGAATAGCAACTAACACTAAATTATTATGCACAGATCTAGCGGGCACTTTATTCTCATCTAATTTGTTATAAAAATATTTAAAAATATGCTGATCAGAACCCAAATCAAAACATTTCTATACCAACAAATAAGTTGCACATTTCTTCCACTTATCATTATTTATTTTTCACTTTTTACATACAGATCAACACTCCTAGTCTGGTTTTTATAGTGAGTTCGCTGACAACAAATACAAGAAAAATGTGGCCTTTCACCTGAAATCACCTTAAACTTTATAATTTCACCTTCAAAGTTTTTTGAACAACTATGTTCAATATTCTCGCCAACATTTTCTTCTATTAATGTCTGAGGCTCTTCACTCTCTTGTTCAGGACCAAAGTAACAAAACTCAATGTCATCACAAACCTTCTTCACACCTGATACTGACCCACGCAAAAGAGCACTGTTCAACTCATTTAACTTTAGAGCTGGACTTTTTGCATAAAACAATCTTCTCACTAACTTCCGCATTTGAGTATGATGTACTGCCAACATCCTGAAATGGTGAAAAACATTTTGACATACTTTCCTAGAAAGACAAGCCAGAGAATGACCATGCAAACCAGTATTTTCACTCTGCAGGGGTCTAGTCCTGGCAACACCTTAATCTTTTGTTTAACAGTTTTTTACTATATGCTTGTAAGAAACTGCCTAATTTAGCAATAGATTCTTGTCGTATACTGCAAATACTACTGCAATCTCAAGTGTGCACTGGGGCTTTAGGATGTCAGCCTAGAACTTCATCAGCTATCACTTCTTCTGCATTTCTGGAACCATTTTCTCTTTCTCAATTGGACAACCATTTCTAACCTCGTAAGCTCGACCACTGGTGTCAACTGCATGCAACAAATCATTGGTCTGAAAATAACTCTCTTCACTAAAAAAAAGGCTCAGAAATTGAACTGTGTTTCCATTCCCCTAAAAAAATATCACAAAAGTTACTTCTGTTATTACTCTTTTCTTTTTACTTTTGGCCTTCATTAAATGGATTGGTTCATCTAGTAATCGAATTCTGTTTAATACTAAAATGAATAGTTTCCTTTTTACTTCAAAAGCCTTTTCAACAATAGATTCGATATGCTTCTTCTTTTTATAAAATAGTGTTCTCTTTTTATATTTCTTCGTATCTTTCATCAAATTATGTACTACTCGATTATAAAATACTTTTTTACGAATTCCTTTATATTGATTTTCTCTTCTCTTGCTATAAGTTGTATCTTTTGTATGTATATTGCCTTTTTTTCTTTTCTATTCTTTGAACTTTTTTTTTGCTTGGAACATTTTCAGTGCTTTCAACATTTTCAGTTTTTTTTGTGAGTCTAGTAATATTTTTAATAAAGTTCTTTGTGGTCTTACCAGATTTCTTTCTCTTTTTAGCCACATTATGTTGGTTATCCAATACTTGTGCTTGAGTTTTTTTCAAGCAAGTATCCTTTTTCTGACCTTTTCTTTTTCTTTCTTTCTCCAGCATGATAACTTTTTTTTAATGATGATGAACAGTATCTGCAAAAAATATTCATAAATGTTTATTAATAACTTGCTGGCTCACTGCATGAGGACATGCATATTGACTAAAAGATTACAATACTATAAGGAGAGACACTGAGTGAATTCATAATTGGTTCAGTTTTACTTTAGTGAATAGTTTAGTACATGGTACATAAACAGTCACTGTGGTTTTGCAACAGCAGTCACAGTGTGGTTGCTGGAGTGTATGGATAGTGACTGGAGAAATGTAGGCCTGAAGCAAAAGTGTGAAGGTTGTTAGACTACTATATGCATAGTGCATAGCACTTTAAAGCACTCCATGCCCTAAAGTCTGGCTCAGTGTATGAGTACATGCTAACTAACTGAATGAATACAGTACTATAAGGGAACACACTGGGTGAATTCTTAATTGGTTGACTTTTAATTTAGTGAATGGATTACTACATGGTACTGAAAGAGTCAGTATGACATTGCAACAGCAGTCACACTGTGTCTGCTGGAGTGTATGGATAGTGAGTGGGGAACTGTAGGCCTGGAACACAAGTGTGAAGATGGTTACACTACTACTTGCATAGTGTATAGGACTTTAAAGCACTGCATGCCCTAAAGCCTGGCTCACTGCAACAGTACATGTACTTATATGTCTGCAAACACATCAAACAACCAAATCATTCTCTCTTAATTTTCCCAAATAGACACTGACTCGCAGTCTGATTCTAGACAAATGACAGTATTTCTTATAAATGAAGTGTATAGATACTGACTGGGGAAATGTAGGCCTGAAACACAAGTGTGAAGATGGTTACCCTACTAATTGCATAGTGCATGGGAGTTTCAAGCACTGCATGCCCTAAAGCCTTGCTCACTGCAAAAGTACATGTACTTATATGTCCGTTAACACATCAAACAACCAAATCATTCTCTATCAATTTTCCCAAATGGACACTAAGTCACAGTGTGATTCTAAACAAATAACGGTATTTCTAATAAATTGAGTGTATAGATACTGACTGGGAAAATGTAGACCAGAAACATAAGTGTGCAGATGGTTACACTACTACTTGCATAGTGCATGGGAGTTTCAAGCATTGCATGCCCTAAAGCCTTGCTCACTGCAAAAGTACATGTACTTATATGTCCGTTAACACATCAACCAACCAAATTATTCTCTCTCAATTTTCCCAAATGGACACTGACTCACAGTGTGATTCTAGACAAATAATAGTATTTCTTATAAATGGAGTGTGTAGATACTGACTGGGGAACTGTAGGCCTGAAACACAAGTGTGAGGCTGGTTACACTACTACATGCATAGTGCATAGGAGGTTCAAGCACTGCATGTCCTAAAGCCTGGCTCACTACAACAGTACATGTACTTATATGTCTGCAAACACATCAACCAACCAAAACATTCTCTCTCAATTTTCCCAAACGGACACTGACTCACAGTGTGATTCTGGAGAAATGAAAGTATTTCTCATAAATGGAGAGCATAGATACTGACTGGGGACATATAGGTCTGAAACACAAGTGTAAAGATGGTTACACTACTACTTGCATAGTGCATAGGAGTTTCAAGCACAGCATGCCATAAAGCCTGGCTCACTGCAACAGTACATGTACTTATATGTCTGCAAACACATCAACCAACCAAATCATTCTCAATTTTCCCAAATCGACACTAAATCACAGAGTGATTTTAGACAAATAACAGTATTTCAAACAAATGGATTGTATAGATACTGACTGGGGAAATATAGGCCTGAAACAAAAGTGTGAAGATGGTTACACTACTACTTGCATAGTGCATAGGAGTTTCAAAAACAGCATGCCCTAAAGCCTGGCTCACTGCAACAGTACATGTACTTATATGTCTGTAAACACATCAACCAAAGAAATCATTCTCTCTAAATTTTCCCAAAACGACACTAAATCACAGAGTGATTTTAGACAAATAACAGTATTTCAAATAAATGGATTGTATACATACTGACTGGGGAAATATAGGCCTGAAACAAAAGTGTGAAGATGGTTCCACTACTACTTGCATAGTGCATAGGAGTTTCAAGCACTACATGCCCTAAAGCCTGCCTCACTACAACAGTACATGTACTTATATGTCTGCAAACACATCAACCAACCTAATGATTCCCTCTCAATTTTCCCAAATGGACACTGACTGACAGTGTGATTCTAGACAAATAATAGTATTTCTTATAAATGGAGTGTACACATACTGACTGGGGAAATGTAGGCCTGAAACACAAGTGTGAAGGTGTTTAGACTACTACATGCATAGTGCATAGGAGTTTCAAGCACTGCGTGCCCTAAAGCCTGGCTAACTGCAATAGTACGTGTACTTATTTGTCTGCAAACACAACAACCAACCAAATCATTCTCTCTCAAATTTCGCAAAAGGACACTGACTCACAGTGTGATTCTAGACAAACAACAGTTTTTCTTGTAAATGGAGTGTACAGATACTGACTGGGGAAATGTAGTCCTGAAACACAAGTGTGAAGGTGGTTACACTACTACATGCATAGTGCATAGGCGTTTCAAGTACTGCACACCCTAAAGCCTGGGTCACTGCAAGAGTACATGTGCGTATCTGTCAGCAAACACATCAACCAACCAAATCATTCTCTCTCAATTTTCTCAAATGGAAACTGACTCACTGTGTGATTCTAGACAAATAACACTATTTCTTATAAATGGAGTGTATGGATACTGACTGGGGAAATGTAGGCCTGAAACACAAGTGTGAAGGTAGTTAGACTACTACATGCATAGTGCATAGGAGTTTCAAGTACTGTATACCCTAAACCCTGGCTCACTGCAAGAGTACATGCACTTATAAGTAGGCAAACACATCAGCCAAGCAAATAATTCTCTCTCCATTTTCCCAAACGGACACTGACTCACAGTGTGATTTTAGATAAATAACAGTATTTCTTATAAATGGAGTGAATAGATACTGACTGGGGAAATGTATGCCTGAAACTCAAGTGTGAAGGTGGTTACACTACTACTTGCATAGTGCATAGGAATTTTAAGCACGGCATGCCCTAAAAGCCTGGCTCACTGCGACTGTACATGTACTTATATGCCTGCAAACACATCAGCCAAGCAAATCATTCTCTCTCCATTTTCCCAAATGGACACTGACTCACAGTGTGATTCTAGACAAATAACAGTATTTCTTATAAATGGAGTGAATAGATACTGACTGGGGAAATGTATGCCTGAAACTCAAGTGTGAAGGTGGTTACACTACTACTTGCATAGTGCATAGGAATTTTAAGCACGGCATGCCCTAAAAGCCTGGCTCACTGCAACTGTACATGTACTTATATGCCTGCAAACACATCTACCAACCAAATTATTCTCTCTCAATTTTCCCAAATGGACACTATATGACAGTGTGAGTCTAGAGAAATAACAGTATTTCTAATAAATGGATTGTATAGATACTGACTGGGGAAATATAGGCCTGAAACACAAGTGTGAAGATGGTTACACTACTACTTGCATAGTGCATAGGAGTTTCAAGCACTGCATGCCCTAAAGTTTGCCTCACTGCAACAGTACATGTACTTAAATGTCTGCAAACACATCAACCAACCAAAGCATTATCTCTCAATTTTCCCAAAAGGACATGACTCACATTGTGATTCTTGACAAACAACAGTTTTTCTTGTAATTGGAGTGTACAGATACTGACAGGGGAAATGTAGGCCTGAAACACAAGTGTGAAGATGGTTACACTTCTACATGCATAGTGCATAGGTGTTTCAAGCACTGCATGCCCTAAAGCCTGGCTCACTACAACAGTACATGTACTTATATGTCTGCAAACACATCAAACAACCAAATCATTCTCTCTCAATTCTCTCAAATGGACACTGACTCACAGTCTGATTCTAGACAAATAACAGTATTTCTTATAAATGGAGTGTATAGATACTGACTGGGGAAATTTAGGCCTGAAACACAAGTGTGAAGGTAGTTAGACTCATACATGCATAGTGCATAGGAGTTTCAAGTAATGTGTACCCTAAACGCTGGCTCACTGCAATAGTACATGTACTTATATATCTGCAAACACAGCAACCAACCAAATCATTCTCTCTCCATTTTCCCAAATGGACACTGACTCACAGTGTGATTTTAAATAAATAACAGTATTTCTTATAAATGGAGTATATAGATACTGACTGGGGAACTGTATGCCAGAAACACAAGTGTGAAGGTGGTTACACTACTACTTGCATAGTGCATAGGAGTTTTAAGCACTGCATGTCCTAAAGGCTGGCTCACTGCAACAGTACATGTACTTATATGTCAGCAAATACATCAACCAACCAAATCATTCTCTCTCAATTTTCTCAAGTGGACACTGACTCACAGTGTGATTCTAGACAAATAACAGTATTTCTTATAAATGGAGAGTACAGATACTGACTGGGGAAATGTAGGCCTGAAACACTAGTGTGAAGGTAGTTAGACTACTACATGCATAGTGCATAGGAGTTTCAAGTACTGTGTACCCTAAACGCTGGCTCACTGCAAGAGTACATATACTTATAAGTCAGCAAACACATCAGCCAACCAAATCATTCTCTCTCAATTTTACTAAATGGACACTGACTCACAGTGTGATTCTAGACAAATAACAGTATTTCTTATAAATGGAGTGTATAGATACTGACTGGGGAACTGTATGCCAGAAACACAAGTGTGCAGGTGGTTACACTACTACTTGCATAGTGCATAGGAGTTTCAAGCACTACATGCCCTAAAGCCTGCCTCACTACAACAGTACATGTACTTATATGTCTGCAAACACATCAACCAACCTAATGATTCCCTCTCAATTTTCCCAAATGGACACTGACTGACAGTGTGATTCTAGACAAATAACACTATTTCTTATAAATGGAGTGTATAGATACTGACTGGGGAAAAGTAGGCCTGAAACACAAGTGTGAAGGTGGTTAGACCCGTATTTACATACTGTGTGTCCTAAAGCCGGGCTCACTGCATGAGAACATGTACTTATGTTTCTGCAAACACATCAAGCATCCATTGCACATATTTCATTATTGCATTTTACTATTAAAGCTAAACTCATTTTGCAAACACATAACCAATATCTATTTTCTAATTCTACTAAAATGTGAGAACACAATAGGTTTTTAATCAATTACATGTCAGCAAACACATGAAGTACCAAAATGCTTCTCTCAGAGTGATTCCTAAATGCACACAGACTCACTGTGTGATTCTAGACAAGCAACACTATCCCTTGCATTTTGCCAAAACACATTTACTAGTCTACAAGACATAAGGTGACTGTACACATTGCACAACATTTTCTACTACAAATTGGTATAGAGTGCTTCTATCAGAATGATTCCTAAATGCACACAAGACTCACTGTGTGATTCTAGACAAACAACACTATCCCTTGCATTTTACCAAAACACATTTCATAGTCCAGAAGGAGTACTGCATTTTAATGTAGAAACTTGACTAATTTTGCAAATACATTAAACATCTCTGGTTTCAACTGCTACCAAAACATGAGAACAGCACAGTTATCTGTCTGCAAACACATGAAATACACAAATGCTTATAACAGAATGGTTTCTAAAAGCACACACACACACAATAAGATTCTAGAGAAAACAAAGTATTCCCTGCACTTTAGCAGGAGAACCACATTAGTCTGATTAAAATCAAAATGCACCACATACATCCCCTCACAAATCAATAACTCACCTTTCAAATTGTTTTGTAGATTTAGAAGTATGTCAGTCACACACCAGATTTTCTTATACAGAATCTCTGTTCTGTACACCTCTCACCAAAACCAAAGAATGGCAAACTTTCCCTCTCATTTTCAACACATATACATCTAAACATCAAATCACATTCCTTCCCACATTAATTCAAAAGCAAACAAACATTTCTATTGTATACACATGTCAACCCTTTCCAATTGACATACATTTGAACCCTACCCCCAATCTGCCTTCTGCCTGTTACCATAGAAACAGTTCATGAAGCACTTAATTGAACACACAGGTCACAAGTTCACCACACAATGTTACTAATCAAAACAGCAAATGTGCTGGACTTTTCAACATATCAGCTTATCTTATGCAATGTTCCCTTTAATCAGTTTTTGTTAACCAATAAGATTCATGCTTTTAAAAAACAGAAACATGCACCGTAGTTTTCAGTGTAGAATGTTGTCAAACAACCAACCATTTCTTTTCTTTTTTGAAAACGGCATCTTATCCACCATTTTAGAAACATCTTACTTTTCAAAATGCCATTTCCTTTGCAGAGACCATCTGTTTGCATCCAGACGTCCCTTCAAGATGCTTCGAGTGTGGATTGTGGGACACAGCTATATTTTCTGGAGCCAAAGGTATGCAGAAAACAAATGAATTCACAAAGACCTAGGTTTACCAAATGTAGACATTAAATGGATTGGACAGAGAGGGTTAAAGTGGCACCAATTAATGCCATTAGTTAAATCCTTTTAGCATCTTCAACACCCATACCTCATAATTGTGTACTGTGGTGGCAATGACCTAGGCACTTTGACTGGGGTAGGTCTGGAAATGCTTATGAAGAACACCTTTGGAGCATTGATGTCACTTTTCCCACAAACTACCTTTGTCTATTCTAACATATGCCAAAGACAGAAATGGAACTGGTCCAATCAATTTTGTCCACAGATTGAGAAAGCTAGGAAACATGTGAATAAATCTGCTTCTGCTTTTCTCCGAGACTATAGAATCGGGTGCATTTACCACAACAATCTGCTTTTCAATATGGATGGCATCTATAGGAGAGATGGTGTACATTTTACAGATGAGGGAAACAGAGTCTTACTCATAAACTTTAGACTCTGCATCGGTACTTACTTGTAGGTACCAAAATTCTGTCAATAAACACAACGGCTCTTTTTGGAGCCACCCAAAATCTAAACACATAAGCTTGATGTATATCTCTAAAACATATTTTTTTTGCTTGGAGTCGTGCACCGAATGCGTCAGAATTGTGCATCCAACGCGTAGAAGTCATGCATCAAATGCGCTGGAGTTGTGCACCCAACAGATTAGTAGTCGTGCCTCCATCGCGTGCACACCAGGCGCTGATGCGCGACTCCTAATTTTACCGTTAAAAAAAAAAGCCCCTATCACTAATTTTTATTATCCCCATGGACCCCATCCTCCGAGGCTTATAAAAAATGTTGGGGACCATGGGGGAAGCCCCAAAGCCCCCACGGTCCCAGCTGGCTCCCACGTTCCCGTGTGGAAATGCCATATGGTTTGGATTTTGAAAGAGAGAGCAGGTTTCCCTGCTGTCTCTTTCAAAATCCAAACCACGTTTGCTATGGGAGGGCAGGAGACTCCCGCCCTCTCTTAGCAAACAACAGTGTCCTGGGGTGGGCACCCCAGGACACTGGAGGAGCTGGCCCTGGGGGGTGGTGGTCCCCAGGGCCCTCGAGAGGTCCAGGAGGGGGCCACACAGCCACCCTCCCACAATACATAAAGCCCTGGGGGTGGTGGTCCCCGGGGCTTGGGGGGGCCATTGAGCCCCCCACAAATTATACTGTGAGGGGCTTTTTGAGACCCTCCCAACAAATTATTTTGTAGCCCTGGGGTGTTGCGATCCCCGGGGCTTGGGGGCCCCTCTGGGGCCACTTTAAATTTTAATATTTTGCCCACAGGATTTGGCCCCCCCAGGGGCTAATTATAAAAGAAAGCTCTGTTCTATTTATTTATTTTTTACGGCAGGATACGCACACCCTGTGTGCACAAAGCGGTTTTTAAAAAAAGATGATAAAAATTTGGGGGGCCTGGGAGTCCTTCTGGGACCCCTAAACAGGTCTAGAGGGACAGGATATTTCTACCCTGCCTCTTTATACGTTTTGTACACTTATTCCACAGACTTCTTCAGCCTCGCTTCCACCGAGGCACAAAGTGGCTGCCAACAGTTCCTGGTTTTGAATGTTGACAACCACTTGACAGCCAATTAGCATTCAGCTCGTGATTGGGAGGGTGCACCCAGGGTGCGCCGATCCACCGCGGCCATAGATATATATATACTTTTAACTGTAATTTTCTCAGTAACTACTGAACACATTGACACCAGTTATGCAAAAGGCACGAGTCTGAACTGAGGGCTACCTCCTTGCCAAATTTGGAGTAATTCCGTTCAGCAGTTCAGGCTGAAGCTGCGGCTAAAGGTCCTATGGGAATTGCATGGGGAAAACAAGTTTTGGGACCCCCCTTTTTTCTCAGCCCCCGCTACACAAATCATCCCGAGACTTTCAGGATAGGAGCGGACTAGAGCTGACCGTAAGTTTTGAAAATTTTGCTATGATTCGTCAATCGGCGCCAAAGTAATTGAGAATAGAATGTTGAGGATTTCCTATGGAAAATAGGTCCTAACTATAACTACCCACTGGCGACCAGTAGGCAATTTATGTACATACCTATTTTGAAATTACTATGTTACAGCCCTGAAGAAGTTCACTTCGTTGTGAATGAAATAAGTTGGCTGTTTGCTGTAACATTTAGAGTCCCTTTTGTATGCAAGAGAAATAAAGAAGTTATGGAATATGCTAAATCCTGATTGGGACTTCTTTATATGAGCATTGCTTGTTGGTGCACCACTGCCTGTATTTTTATTACAAAGAAACGATAAGGTTGAACCCTTGAACAGTGGGTCCCTATACTGGGTGCAAATCATAAGGATTACAACTCAGGAATCATTTATTCTGGGACAAGGGAGAGGTGTGGTACATTCTGGCTCATTGCTCTGTTGCTTTTGTTGGAACAATGTCAGAATAATATGATCATGCTATGTTTATATTTTGTGTTGCAGTATTCGTTGCTTCTTGTGTTATATCCTATCAATGTGTTGTTTTGTTATATGCTTTTAAGGTGGTCTTATATTGATTTGTGCTCATTTGGCCTCTGTGTTGCTGTTATTTCATGCTTTGTGGCTGTTTTGTAGATTGTTTTGTATATTTTGAGTAAGCTCAAGCTAGTCATGGTGCTGTTGCTGTACAAAATTTTGAAAAGCACCACTGTCTAGTAGCCCTATTTTATTTCTGCAGTTTTTAGATTTGCCATTGCCCTAGCTCTTCATTAGCATCTGAAAAGCTATTAAAGGACTAACTGTGGTACAATCTGTGTTATTGCAGCCAAGCAGCTCAGCATCGATCCAACATTTAAATAATTGCTATGTGTTGTATACTTGAACAAACCAATAGACATAATGCATTTGACATCTCTGCCTAAACAGAATTACCCAATCCAACAAATGACTTTACTGTGTATTTTTTAGGAGTCTTTGTTTGGTTTCTCATAATTTATCAAATATGTGACTTTACACACACCAAATCACCAATATAACTACTCTGCACAGTAAACCAAAGTATGTCATAGGTGTAAATCTCATAATAACCACAGAGAACTACTATATATTATAAAACTTAGCCATAAAAACAGAAACGCAACAAACATCATGAAATGCCTACTCTAAAATTGTAGCCACATAACAAAGACATGCGTTTCCTGATCAAAAGCTAGCTTGAAAATACCTCTCAGCATTCATTGGTATGGTAGTTCCTGCACGATAAATATCATTAGAACAGAGAGAGCTCTAACAGGATTAGCCTCGAAATTATCCAAAGAACACGCGTCCATGTTAGACAATAAAAACATGAGCTGGTTGTTCCTTTGATTTTCTCCAAGGAGCCTGGACACACTGCTCCAAATAAATGCATACAAGCTCACACCATATACCACTCCCTGAAAGAAAGAACTTTGTGAAAGAAATAACACTACATTATTTTCCAACATATCAGTTCATCAAACAATTACTTCGGGGAACTCTCATATGGAACAAACAAAAGAAAAGATTACTGATTTAATAATATTCACTAAACCTAATACTTTTACTGTTTGTCAAAACCTGGCTGAAGTGCGTTGGTCAGATCACTTTCCTGCCACAATTGACATCAAATGATACTATAGTGTGGGTATGAGGTGCACTCGTTGAATCTGGCTCTACCACTCTTAATATTTCTAATTCAAATGGTGCTGCGACTAACAAGGGCTGTCACCTCTTGTGTACGAAATAAACCAACCTAATTACAAACTGTGTAGTTTGTTAGAGTCGCGCACTGTTCACATGGTGAGTTACCACTGTGCAATAAGCATAAACATCACAATGTTGAATTTCACACTGGTATATTTTTTACATTAGTGTTTGACATAGTAACAAACTGTTATTTGAAATGTGTGCATAACATTGACATAAATAAATTGTTATCATGTACAAGTCTCGCTGTTATACATCATCCAATATACTTGAAATAAACATTATTCATTAAAGTTCCATTTCCATCGCCCAATGCATTTCGGAACCTAATTGTTCCTTCATCAGGGGCTGATCTTATGAGCTTGTGGTGTGGAAATCCTAAGGATTCAAAATCCTCTGTTTATCAACGGTCGAATTACAGGACCAGATTCAACTTGATTGTCAGTAGTCAGCGCGTAATGCACAATGAGCTGTAATTTCACTCATCTGTTTAGAATGTGAAATTCCAGAATAACGACCCGCTCTAAACGCCCAAGGGGCCCAAGGGTAACAATCTGTACACCTTCACTGAACCCAAAAGGTATCTCAAAGTGAAAAATAGCTCAACAAGGGTTAAAGGGTAAAATAATAAACATGTATGCAAAGTCTACTCAGTGGAGGCTTACTTTATGCAACTGTGCATGTGTGGCGTAGTGGAACTCAGCCCCTGATGATCATTGTCCAACTTCATAAACAAAAATGAGAAATATTTTTTCAAGTCACA
This sequence comes from Lissotriton helveticus, assembly GCF_964261635.1. Lineage (NCBI taxonomy): Eukaryota > Metazoa > Chordata > Amphibia > Caudata > Salamandridae > Lissotriton > Lissotriton helveticus. The sequence goes on along the minus strand of NC_136061.1, from coordinate 1,630,396,381 downwards.
CCTTAACTCCCATTCTCATCCTCCACCCTCACTTTTGCCTTTCTTTTCAACGAGCGAAGATCACATATTACTTTAAAGTTAAAGCCTAATTTATTGACTCTGTCACTTCCTTTCCAGTATTTTAATATATATGGGGTTTTTTATCAAAAAGGGCACATATATACAACAATTACAAAAAGAAAAATCAACTGAAGGTTTTAAAATTACACATTAGGCGAGGACACACGTACAGCAGAAAAGAACCAAGCAGAAATAATTACAAAGTGGATACAACATAGTTTCATTTGAGACTGTCAGTAATTAAATTATTCCATCCAGAGTCAATTGTCTCCACAGTGCTTCTAACTAAGGAACGGACCCCCCTTGCCATGGCCAAGGTTGCCTCTAGTCCATACGTCTCTCTAATATTAGACCACCAATCTTCAACAAAGGGCGGTACTTTAGAGACCCACACCGAGGAACGGGCAATCTGGCAGCCGCCATCAGAATTGAAAAAAGACGGGCACCTGCCGGGTATTCTCCTTATAACCCAGTATAATTTCAAAATTAGTGAGTGAGGAATGCAAGCCTAATTTAAGCTGAAGTAGCTGTTCGATTTTCCGCCAATAACCCCTAAGCTCTGGGCATTCAATAAACATATGTATCAGATTGGCAGCGTATAATCCGCATTTAGGACATCTAATCTTATCCCCCATGATATTACCCTGAGCCCATTTAGTTATTTTTGCCAGGGTGTAGGACAGCATACAAGTAAAATCTAATTGCTGAAGTTGCAGACTAACAGAGTGAACTGAATCCTTGACCTGACCAAGAGCCTTTCTGATCACCCACGGTATAACACATATACCCAAAGTTTGACTCCAGCGCTCTGCTAATTTCTCGCTGCCATCTGGTCTAAAACTATGTAGATGTTCGTACAATAACCCTATTAAAGATTTAGTTAGCCCTCCGTGCAGACAGTCCCAGATAATTGAATGCCTTATTGCTTTTACCTCGAGATTTTGGGCCAAATAGTCTCTCATCTGTAAATACTTGGAAAAGAAATGAGTCGGAAGTTTAAAAAGTAGCCGTAGACTTTCAAATGATTTAATTCCTTTCTCATCATATATATCACCTAAACAAGTGATTCCATATTTGGCCCAAAGTTTACCTGATTGATCATGGAAAACTTCGGGAAACAGAGGATTCCCCCATAATGGAAGTTTTCCATGATATGCTGGCAATTTATCTCTATCAGCCATAGCTTGCCAGATAAATACAGTGTCTCTGACCGTCTTGAACCATACTCGCTTAAAGTAAGTTGTTTCGCTAAGGCCATATATAAACGTATCCCTCTGATTGCCTAAAATAAAACAAAATATTGAATCTGTGTGGTCTAGGCCCAACAGGCTGTGGAAACGACCCATAAAGGCGGCCCAAAAGTACATTTTAAAATCTGGAAAACCGAGTCCGCCTTGCTCAAATGGTGATTTGAGCAAGTCAATTACCCTCCTAGGTATTTTATATGCCCATATAAAACTACTAAAGAGCCCCTCAAGTTGTTTTTTTTTTTTTTGTAAACCTTTATTGAGCATCAATAGTACACATATACGGGCCTACAACCACCAGGCCGGCCTCGAAAGCAATTATGAGCACATCTGTCAGCAATGAGACAACTCAACAGTCCCCCCAATACGAAATACAATCGTATATCCAAAACAGTACTTCAGTTTAACGTGACCATTGAGCTACAGGATTCGATATGGTTAATTTTATAATTGAAAATAAAGGATCAGGTGCAATATAATCAACGGAGAACAAGGAGTGAGCAACGCCCACAACAGTATATCAACAGATCAATTAATCATAAGTGAGGTATCGGTGCTGAAGTATACTTATCAGGATGAAAAACGCATAATCACATTTCGCACCAGTCATCGCCCACCCCATGTACGTAAAGGCACCGTAACAACGAGTACAAAAGCATAAAAGGCAAAAATGGCAATAGGCGCAATATCTAGCAGACACGCTGACCCAAAAAAGAAGGGAAAACAAAGAAAACAAAGGAAAGGAAAGGAGAAGAAACAAAAAAGGCCCATAGAAACAGAAAAAGGACAAAACGAAAGAACCCCTCCACCCTACCCCCCACCCTGCACCTCTGCGGAGGCTACGGCCAACCCCCCCCCCCCTAGCAGCGTGCCTATCGCCCATGAAGAAACCCGAAATTTAGTCAGAGAAAAGAGAAGAAAAAGATTGGTTATAAAACTGGAGGAGGACCATCTATACGGGCTTCCGGCCACCCCCTCCCACAAAAACACTCCTCCCCAAGACCTACAGTATACAACAGCAATCAATCAAATCAGTCAGTAATGGGGAGAATTATCAAAATACCGAACAAAGAAGCGCATCAAAAAGAACGCGTGCCCCCCCTCTCCGCCAGCCACCTAGATGTCAACACTGAAGGGATACATCTCACCCCTGGCCAGTCCTTGTAAGTCCCATGAGGCATATCTGCCAATCGATTCTCATAGCAGTCAGTAGAAAGAAACAAAGTATCCAAGCAAGGCCAAAGAGCAACATGAACTCACAAGATGGACGTCGCTGGTCATCCACAAAATCATCAGAACATACGGCCATCTTCCCTAAGACAGTCCCAGTACACGTAGTCCACATCGGGAACTTAAGGACAAGGACGGGAGAAGCAGGTACAGGAGACAGTCGTCGCTGTGACCAAGCATGGGGCGTCAGAAGCAGTGCAGAGCTCGAAGCCGCCATCAGCTGCTGTAAAGGGGGACCATCAAAATAGTCCAGGCCAACGGATAGATGTCCATAAGTCACCGCACAGTCCAATCTCACACGTACCCCTCCGGACTCCCCTTCGGAAATAGTTTGGGGCAGATCCTTATGTACCAGGGGGCCATCCGACCGTGAGTGTCCCAGCAGGATCATAACACCATCCAGCTTCCTCCCCAGTTCACGGGAGCTATCTTCCCAGGCAGCTCGAAGGTCACAAATAGCAGCGAGGATATCACCGTAGGACAGCGTAGTCCTTTTCTCCCATATCGCAGCGCCACTTGACTGTACATACTCCCCCCATGCTGTACCCCGATAACCAGGATGGCAATCTCCATCTCACCCAGGCGACACTCCGGCATTCCCAACACAGACGGGGACTGGTGGCCGGTCAGAGGCGGATCAGGTCGATGCGGCCGCTATTCGATTCGTGAAGGCAATGAAGGCAGACTCCCAAGGAGGGATCTCCCGCAGCGATCGTCCTCGCCCCGATTATCGCCAGCCGAAAATCGGGAGTGGCCCGCGAATACCGGGCCGGACCTTAGACAGCGTCGGGGCTGCTACAATATGTGCTCCGCAGGCATATAATGTGTCCACCAGGCCAGCGCTTCGGGGGGTGCTACATCTCCACTTTGTTTGTCAAGTAAGGTGTCCACGGCAACAATCGGACCGATGGCCACTGCCCTCCAGTAGACCGACTCCGCCCCAGTACAGATGGCCGCTGTTGTTGCCTCTTCATCCGGCCACGTCCTGCAGCTTACGTCCCGGCTCCAGAGACTTTAGGGCCGCTGACTGCCATCACATAGATCTCCGGTTTTGGGGCCGGCAGGGATTCGGGGATCACGCCATCAGTTTCAGCGCTCCTTCCCAACACAGAATATAGCGCAATACCAGGATGATGTACAGGATAGTCGTGCGGGGCTCGGAGGGTCACGGAGCTGGGAGCCTACGCGTCCGTCCCGATCACCATCTTGGCTCCTCCAACCCCTCAAGTTTTTTAAAGAATATATTAGAGACTTTTAAAGGAATAAACCAAAACAAATATAAAAACTTAGGATGTATTTTCATTTTTACGAGGATACATCTACCTAGTAACCCTATAGGGAGCTTATCCCAAGTTTTGAGCAGTTTAATAGTATCGTTCAGAAGCGGTACGTAATTGAAGTCGACAATCTGATTGACTTTAGCTGTTATCTTTACCCCCAAATAAGTCACAGTTGTACAAGCCCCGATGATTGAGTTTTGAGTCTAAAAGTTAGTGAGCACTTGGGTCTTGTTAGCATTCATTTTATATCCAGAGACATCGCCAAATTTCTCTGCTTCTTCCTTGATGCTTATCACGGCCTTGCCTGGATTAGTTGCATAGACCGCGATATCATCTGCATTTGCTGTGATCTTGAGTTTGGAATTCGCAGATTCCTGTGGCTTCTTATGCATGCAAGATTGTAGGGTGCATATAAATGGCTCTATATATAGAGGAAACAATAATGGAGACAAGGGACAACCCTGCCTAGTCCCACATAAGATTCTGAATGGAATGGACCGAGAACCCATGTAAAATAACTTTGCCTGTGAATTACTATATATAGCCTGCACCCAAGGCCGAAACTATGATCCGAAGCAGGCCTTGACCAGTATAGCCCATAAAAACTCCCACCTGACCCGGTCAAAGGCCTTTTCGGCATCTAAAAGAATCATACCAAAGTTAATCTTTTTTCTCAGCAAAATCAAATGCTCCAATAGCCATATTAACATGGGAAGTAGTGTCCCTACCCATGATAAATCCATGCTGTCTCTCAGAGACTAATTGCGGCATTAACAGGGCCAGACGAGTCACCAAGACTTTTGAAAATAACTTGGCATCCGTATTAATAAGAGAAATGGGCCGATATGATCCGCATTCTGTCGGTGGTTTGCCCTTTTTTAGAAAAAACACAATTTGTGTCATACACCACAACTCTGGTACCCGCCCACTATTGGACACTGATTGTATTACCCTACTAAGAGGCAAGAGCAAGCTGTTTTTAAAAGATTTATAGAATTCTAATAGTATCGAGTCATCTTCAGCAGCCTTCCCTATTGGCAATGCTGAGATCGCCATCTCCACTTCTTCCACAGTTTCAGTCATATCTAACATAGAGGCTTCCTCAGTTTCTACTGCTAGCAGACAGCTATCTTGGAGATATCGAAGTATCTCCTCTTGATTTGATGTCCAAGTGAGTGAATATAGCTGCTTATAGAACAACAACAATTGCTCTAAAATAGCTGAAGACTCAGTATGTAAAAGCCCATCCATGCCCTTTATTGCACTTATCTTTGTTTTAGCCTTCGCCTCCGCTGTCTGATAGGCGGGCATCTGCCCTATATGTTCCCCATATTCATATTGTTTTAATCGATGTTTATTATAACTAGCCACAATTTTGTCCCTGAGGAACTTCTTCAACAAAGTTCTTGCGTCTATTAACGACAGGAGCAAGTTATCTTGATTCCTCTGAGCATTTTTCACTGCCTCGACATGCTGTTTCCCAATAGTGCGCAGAGCATTCACCCTTATCTCCATTTCTCCTTTGCGTTTTTTATTCTGTAGTAAAATGTATTTTTGCGTAGTACGCTGAGCATGATACTAGCATAGTGACTTGTTATTGCCCTGATGAATGCACCCACATCTCAGCAAGGGATATATCATGTCAGAAATATGTTTAGCAGTTTTTCACGTCAGGGACAAATCTTTTTCCGATTTTGCCAGTTTTTTTTTAATCGAATCCTTGGGGCACATAAAACAGTTGAGTCCCACAAAGAGATAGTTTTTATCTCACACTTTCATATACTTTCCTATTTCTTTCACTTTTTGCACTCTGCCTCATCACCCACACATAGGGTTGTCAGAGGTTTATAAGAGCTCTGCATATTTATGGAGTCATAGCCCACACCTCATCAAGGTGTTGAGGTGTGAGGAGGGACAATGTGATGAAGCATGCTACCTAAGGGTGGGTGAGGGTTTTTGTCCAAAGTACGTTTTCACTTTTTACCAGGATACATCACCTCCTCTCACTGTGTGATACCAGGTGTCATATTAGTGGATAACCCGTGTATTTCTGTGTTTAGGAAAAAGATCCTGGGGCCAACCCTAACCATGTTGGGCATTTTCAAGATAGCAGAAGTCTAGGTTCTGAGGCCTGGATGTGTGTCTGGCTAGGGTACTTTGGTAATCCTGGTGTCCCATCTAACACCAAAATCCAGTTTGAAGCAGCCACTGTCTACACAATAAACCCAGGGGCAGACATCTGGTAGGAACAAAACTGGATTTTCCAGCATTCAAAAAGTGGATACACAAGAATTATCTTGGTATCCTATGCCTTTTGTTTTCAAGTGTACAACAAGTGTTACATGTAAACCCAGAGACAAAGGTCTGGTGGGACAAAAGCAGGGTTTTGCAGCAACCATACAGTGAATAAGAAACATTGACTTGTATTTCTATCCTTCAGCAGTATTTGACACTGTATTGTCAAAGAGAATGCTTACAACCCTGCCCTGCACATTCTGTGAGGTTCAGAGGAGTTAGCTCTGCCATTCAGGTCAAACTATTGTTTGCTTCTGGGGGGCATTGCACATCTATCCGCAGGCTAATCACTGGCTGAGGGATGTTGGAGAGCAAATGCAAATTAGCCTACAGGAACTTCAAACATGGTAAAGATAATTTTCTAAATGTAACTCTTCCATATTATTTATTAGAAATTGGATTCCACAATTGTTAGAACTGGGTTATTTATTGTCGGGATAATACCGCTACTCAGCAAAAACCACAATTCTTGTCTGTGTTAACCACTAAAGTCACTAAATTAATCTGTGCTTAGCCCTCTAGTAGCTTGGCATAAAAGTAGTCTGGCTTAATTTAGGGGCACTGTGTTAAGCATGTATGTAGCACACAAACAGTAATAAAGTCAGCTAGTGAAGTTGCAGTTCATATCGGATATAGAATATGGATATGCTCAGACTTAAAAACAGGATGCAATAATTAAAGAAATAGACGCCTGCCTCTGAGCAAACTGGAAAAGTTTAAAAGAAATTCCCCCGGCATAAACTACGAAGCGCACTGCAGTAATTTCTGTTGAGAGATCCTGGTTACCACGCAAGTTACCACGCAAGTAGGAGTCAGAGGAGCAGCTCTGTCCTTTAATCAGAAATCGCTGACCATTAACATGAAGCCCTGATGAGAGTCCCGGTACCAGAGCTCTGGGTTTTGAAATTTGAGTAAACTTGTTGTGACGTGAGGGATTTGCATTAAATCGTATGCCCCACGCACACACTCTAAACATTTTCCCATGTTTGGCCCCAAAAACAAGATAGCGATAAGAGTATTCTAGTTTCTGATGTTATGATGCAAAAGTCCAATGCTGTTGTAAATAAATGTGTATGTATATAAGTATTTCTTGCACTGTCTATTGTGAATCGTCATAAGTATTTTTCATGTTTTGTATGTTAATTTGAAAAATGTGTGTCTCTTTACTTCTCATGCAACTAAAATCTTTTTGGTAAAATACAAACAATTACAAAGAAAAGAATAGTTTAATAAAAAAATTCCATTCAAACCGAAAAGATAGTGGTCTGTTTGTTGCTCAAAAATTATAAGAGCATAACGTCAAACTGAGCAAGGTCTCTCTTTTTATATTCAACTTTCTAAAAGTGGTATTTTCAGATGTGTGAATTAAAATCCAACTTTACCATTAAAGAGTGTTTAAAAATACACTTCTTTTGTGACCAAACATGACAGTTCTTCCTGTTCCTAATCGAAAGTTCACACTTATTAAAGGGAATAAGGCAAACCAATGTTATATAATAGGAGAGGTATGCTTCACAGTAGTGAAAAACAAATTTAGGATATTTTCAATGCCTGGACACGTAAAACATAAGAACATATGTTCTGCTTTATAAATATCATGCGCCCTACCCTGTGGGCTGTTTAGGGCCTACCCAACGCAAGACTAAAGTTTATTTAAAAAAAGAAGGTTTAGGCTTGGCAAAAGACGTATTTTTCCAGGTCAAAATATCAATTAAAAACTGCACATTGGCTGCAGTGAGGTCCTAAGACATTTTTTAGAAGGCTACTTAAGTGGATGACACAGTACATACTGCAGGCACACTAGTAGATTCTAATGTACATGTACTATCGCTTGACTAGGGACTTATAAGTACATTTTATGTGCCATTTGGCCAAAAGCCAATTCAACCATGCTTTAAGGAGAGAGTACAAACATCCTAGAATGGTTAGCAGTGGGAAAGTTCAAAGAGTCCTATAGCCAACAAAAACCAATTTCAGCAAACAGGCGGGGAAACATCAAAACGTTTGGGAATGACCCTGCAGAGAAGGGCCAAGTCCAACAATCACTGATGCGATAATAATAACTATTAAAATTTGATCTTTAACTGATTCTCTAGCTAGTCCCATTCCTAAAATACAGTATCACTATTTTAATCTGTTGCCTTGTTTTCTACATAGGACAGCTTGGCCTGACACTATGAAAAATAGTTTTTGGTTGCTTATCATTGTAAGGACATGGTTAAACCTGTCAGCCTTAGGGTGGTCTTCCTCCAACCTTTTTCCCAACTTACCTCCATCTTTCTACTGAAATACATTTGTATTAGCCTTAAGACTCTGTGCACTTTACCAGAGCCTGGGCGTAGTTTGCGGAGTTTTGCTACGCGCCACTCCACAAAGTTACAAAAAACTCAGTGGTAGAGTGCAGTGCAAACTGCAGTTTGTGTTGGTATTCCTGCCACTGAGGTAGAAATTCTACCTGAGCGGCAGCTCCCTCTCGCGAACTTACCATTCGCGTTTGCAAACTTACAGTTCGCATTCGCGAGCTGGGAAAAAACTCCGCTGCACATCGCGAAGCAGAGTTTTCATCACTCCATGAGCTCTGTGGAGTGCGGAGTGCAGAAAACTCCGCGAACGAAGCGAAGTTCACCTCCCAGGCCTACACTTTACCAATGGTGACCAATGCCAAAGAGCTTGTGCTCAGTTCACGAAGCATGGATAAATTAGTTAACACCTGATTGGCATATTTAATCTACTTAATGAATTTGCTTGTAGAGTGGTTTACCATATACCCAGAGCCTGCAAATGAAATGCTACTAGTGCACCTGCAGCACATATTGTGCCGCCTACTTAAGTAACCAGCTAAAACATGTCCGAGATCTGCCATTGTACCCTGAATGCAGTTTTAAACTGCCAATTCAACTTAGCGATATAACACCATTGTCAAGCCTTAAACTTCTCTTTTATTGCATATAGGTCACCCCTGAATTAGGGCCAAGTAGTCCATGTATTGTAATTAAAAGGTTGGACATGTACCTTTAAGTTTTGCATGTCATACTAGTGAACAACTTGTAAATACATTTTTTCACTACTGTGAAGCCTACCTATCCCCTAGGATAACACTGGGTTTCCTTCTTATATTTAGTAATCACTGACCTTTGATTGGGGACAGATAAGCATTCCATGTTTGGTATCTATGAAGTTGTATTTAAAAATCATCTTTGGTAGTAAAGTTGGATTTTAAATTGCAATTTTGAAAAAGTCACTTGTAGAAAGTTGGCATTTTCCTATCCTTAGCCATTTGTTGCCTACCCCCTCCCATTGATCACATGACTGAGTGTAATTGACAGACTTTGTGAATTTCTCTCAGTCATCACAAAATAGAGGAATTAGATGTGCCTGAGTAATACATCTGCTGACAGGAAGCGGGGCGGAACTGGGCACAGCCCCACTTGCAACTGAATAGGCTGTTTTGTGTGTGCATTCACCTAAAAAGCTTGTCACCTCTGCATGGTCTCTGCAACTAGCTTGGAGCCAGGTGTTAGGAACTCACGTCATCATGCATGTATTATTTGACTCACCCTTCTGGTTTATATACTAATCATGTCTCTGTATGTGCGTAGTTCATTATTAATCATGTCCTGTTATATGAATAATACTATGCATAGTTTTATTTCATTGTGCCGTACTGTGTGCTATATTTGTGGAAACAAATGCCAGTGTTCTATTCATGTTTCAAATGCATTGCCAGTGCTTATTGCCTATGCTTGTTTGGCACATTGCCAGTGCTTGTTTGTCCACTGTGTAGCATCCGCTGATCACTAACAGCATTTGTAGGGTTGTTTGTTTGTTGCCATGGAAACTGTTCAAGAACAATCTTGGTGCTTCAATTACGTAAGGGAATAATACGTACGTAACATAAGGACCAACACCCTCACATTGGGTATAAATAACTGCACGCAATGCGTTACGTTGCTTGGCTTTTTGATTCCTCTCCGGGAAGGACAAGCGTCTTCTTTTCCAAGGAAACCTCGTTGAAGCACTAGAATCCTCGTCAGCTCCCTTGAAGGCCGGTCCAGACATCGGAGCCCCATTCACAGATCGCTCACCCCAGGCTTCAAGGAAACAAAGTTAAGTGTTGAATTTACTTATCTTTCACAACTAGCATGTTGGTTATTACCGCATGTGTGTTACAAAGGAGACTTTCATTCCGCATGTGTGTTTATTGAACAGGCTGAAAGCACTGCGTTTGTATTTGTTTAAAAGGAGACTTTCATGCTGCAAGTGCATTTACAGAACAGACTGAACACTCTGCATATGGTAGAAATATCGTGAGTGCATTAACAAGTGACTCCCATGCCGTATGTGTGTATTTAGCCTATGCAAAACTCGAGTATAGTGCAGTATCTTCTCTTCTCTCTTTTTGTCTTCCGAATCCCCTTCCCTCTTGGAACATCTGCTAGAGCTCCTGTTATCATTCAGTTGAGAGTTGTTCTGCAAAGTCTCGAGATCTAGCATCGCCCCTGCAAACATTCCTGGAATTTAGGTGAGTGGCAGGAGTCTCATCTGACACCAGGGCAGGTGAGTCGGAAAATTCCAAGCTCCTCAAAGAGAAACCTCTAGAAACTTCCCCCAACTTCGAGGAAGGCATCAGGTATAAAAATAAGGCACTCAGACCCACTCTTCAGTTTACTTTCTGGACCTGCGGATAGACTCTCAGAGAACTGCCTTCTGCTGTGGCCTGAAGTGTTCTCCATGGACTGCTTTGATTCCTGGAGCCTGCCTGGAAGCCTCAGAAACCACCCCTGCCTGTTTAAGCCCAGCATATTCACCTGAACCTAGGGCTACCAGAGTGACTCCAAGGGCTTGTTTCTGGCCTTCTAAGCAGAGACATAGGGATATGAAAAGCTCCCATCATCTTGAACCCATACCTGGACCCAGCCTGAGTGAGTTCTGAACTCCCAAGTGGTGTCTCACCAGTCCTGGACACTTTGTTGTGGTGTTAAGGGTGCCCAGATAGCCAAAATCTAAAACTTGGGACTTTGGAAATTTGTGGGTAAAAACAGCTCGTAGAACAGAAGGAAGACCAGAACCAATCTGCTCGTTGATCTGCACAAGGTTAATCCCCGGTCAGCCTGACTTTGCGGCTGCTTCCACTATGTTCATCTCTGCAGCAGCAAATCCTGTTCAGCGGTCCTTCGCAAATTGGGTATCTGACCTCTTGGAACTGTCTTTGGCTACAGCTTCCTGCCTCATCCCACTGGAGATTTTCACTTCCAAAAAAAGGACTATGTGCAAACTTAGAAATCTTCATCACAAATTCACCCAGCAGCTCCTCTGTGATGACACTCTTTCCTCAGACATTGCTTGTAGCCTTGCTCCACTGAACGTTACATTCTCAGAATATTTTTCTTGAAAATTCTGCAAAGTTTAAAGGTAAGCACTTATCAGGCCCAATCGACTTCTTGAATTCGACCTTCTCTGCATCACGGTCGCCCATATTTTTTACTTTGACCTGGTCTTACGTAACTAGAAGTATCCAGTTGGCTCTTTTATCTTTAAGAGCTAGTTTTATTAAAAACATTAGAAATTGATAACTCCAGTTCTATTGTGTGGATTTTTATTGTTTTGATATCAAATAATTTATTAAAATGTACTCTGATTTTCCAAAGTGGTATGAGATTTTTCTGGTGTTGTGTTTTCACTTTATTACTGTTTGTGTAATGCATAAATACTTTACACATTGCCTCTAAGTTAGGTTTGACTGCTTTTTGTGCCAAGCTACCCAGAGTTAAGCACAGGTTAATTTAGTGAGTCTAAGTGGCTCACCTTCCCAGGAATTATAGCTCTTTCTTGACCAGGGCTCAAAGCCCAGTCAATCAACAACCCAATTTCTCACCGACATGTTAACATTACATTTCTTTAAGTCCTACTTTTAAATACCATGCACCCTGCTGGTGGCCTATAAGGACTACATAGGGATGAATTATTACTATTTAGAAGGGAGATTTTTTAGCTGTCAAAAAGGTTTATTTTGAGAGCTTGAATTGCAGTTTTTAGACTGCTATAGTCAGGCTACAATTTTAGGCTTGAAGCCATGTTTGCACTGCCGTTGTAAATGATGGCACAATATTTGCTGCAGTCCACTAATGGCATTTAATGTCCAGGCCTTGGGCACATTTTGTACTAGACTAGGGATTTCAAGCAAGTTAAAAATACAATTTAAGAGTATGCCAGTTCAGCCGTTTAAAAAGGGGGATTACAGGCACTTTATTACTTTTTCATAGGGTTAAAGCAAAGAGAGTTCTAAAGCCAGTAAAAACATAGGGTCCAGCAAATTGCAAAAAATCCAGGGTGATCACACAGAAAAGGAGGATTTCATTCTGAGTAAAAGATGGATGCTTTCCTAACAATTTTTCAAAGTGAGCAAGTCATTATGATGTCTAGTGTGGCACACTAAGACCCGAATATATATGAAGCCTTTGCATTGTGCCTGCATCACACAAGATGATGCTCGAACTAGGCAAAGGATTCAGTGATATTTACAAAGCCACTCAAGGCCTGATTTGAGTGGCCTTGTGTGGCTTTGTAAACAAATGTAATGCAAGTCAGATGCTTGTACTACATTATGTTACATTTCAACTTGGGAGGCATTCCATTAGTGGAGCATGGACCGGTCCCATCCATCTTCCCATGGATTTTGGTGCATTCCCAGATTTACGAAGACTATATACTTGGGAATACGTCAAATGCTATGCCTTCCCAAATGAGTTGTAACAAGAAGTGTCTTTATTTCTCCTCATTATTTTCTCTACCATGTGTGTTTCATTCTGCAGCACACATAGAAAGAGAAAATGCCTCTAAGGATTGTTTTGGCGCAGGAAAGTGTCTCTTCCTGCATAAAAAACAATCCTGCCTGTAATGCAGGCATCATTGCACTATGGTGCAAGAATGCCTGTGTTGGCACTACACTTCACAAAGTGCACCAGTGCAAAGAGAGAGAAGAAAGGCTCAAAATCTTTGTAAATATGGAACATTTCTGCTCTTTCCCTTTCGTGCAATTCAGCAGAACAACTTTGCTTTCTGCCCAGCATTGTTTGAAAGTTTAGTAAATGTGCCCCTAAGAGCAGAAACTGGTCTGGAAAGTGAGAAAATGTCTACCCCAGCGGCCTATTCCTGTAGCCCCTCAAGTAATGAGTGAGTGTATAATTTTGCATCTACATACAATAAAGCTATTTAGTGCAGTTCCAAGAAATGGAGGAACTCCCGCCACCCCTTCTTTATAGATGTGGTGTAAGACTGAGAAACCTGTCCAAAGCCTATGAACTTCCTGCATCATGATACAGGAATAAGAATGGGGATCAGAGCACTTGCTTTATATGTTGGTTTTGGGTAGCTGGCTGGGCAAGGTATTCCAGCAGTTCCGCTTCCATTTAGCAAGTTGATCACTTGTGGCCATGAGATTTAAAGTCCACATCTTTATCTACCCTTGTGTGTGCTCTACGAATTATCTCACATGAAGTCTTTTTAAGCATGGCGGCCACTGGGGTGGGGAGCGGGGGTGGACGCCAAGTTAATCTGGGTTGGAAGAAAAAGTTGCCTAACTTAAGTAATTAATTTGAGCCAGTGGTTTCCGCTGCTCAGCCGGCACTTAATCATCAACACCGGCCCTTAAGGTGGGGGGTCTAGCTATTACGCAAAATCGTCTCCCCACTTTCATGGTTCTGTTTTAGGCGGTGCTAACATGTGAAATGGGCTGGTGTATACTGCCTCCTGACAAGAGCCCCTGCACTTATTTTTTTTTTTTACAAATTAACCACTTCCTAAATTCTTAGCACATATCTAAAGTTTGCGTCTGTCGTCGTTTTTACAATTTTCAAACAACCACTACCCGTTAGAAGTTTCTGTTCATAGGGCATATACTGCATTCTTCTGGTCTCGTCTGAGAGTGATAATTCCTTTAACAGCTCAGAATAATCTAAGATTTTGTTGTGTTCGTTTCATGGGTTGCCTTTTTGCTCTGCAGATGGCTTCACATCACAGCAGATTTTGTGCTGTGCCTGTAGCCCTATCAGTGGGGCGCACATTTTAGCAGAGCAGTAGATGACACATCACTGCGTATTAGGCCAGTCTAACATAATTTAGACAAAAGCCCCCTTTTGCTGAGTGTGATATATTTGAAAGCACAGCGATGGAGACATTTGAAAAACAGTCTTTAAAATGGAAATTATACCCCCAATAGATGGACGCACCAATACTCATAATTCTGCAGGGACCGATTACCACAGCCAGCAGGTTGGCAAAAAAGTTTTATCCTGGACGTCATTTCACTGATAAATCAAAATGTAATCATGTATTTTTAAAAGTTGCACAGATGGTACAGTACTAATAGACCATTCGCCACCTGGCATCTGTTAATACAATTATTAAACAGATCTTATTTCAAATAAAGTCACATCAAAGAACCTACTGTTTTTCCAATTATAATTCTGTTAGGCAAATATTTTCCTGTGCTGCCGCCTCTATCCATTTGAGGATTAGCAGACTTTGTTACAGCAAACTCTCCCAATGAGAATTTTAAAAGTTTAGCAGCTGGATAATTATTTTGGTTATATACATTTTTATCCTACATGTGAATTTGAACTGCACATAATGTATACATAGTTAAGAAATGTATGCAAAAGTGCATTAATCTTTAATATTCATACTGGTTGCACAATTCCACTGTGGATAAGTAAAGTTCGGGGCTGTATCATAATTCCGTTCTTTGCTCTGCGCCAATGAGTTCTGTGCATTTTTTTCATCTGTGTTGCATGAAGTATCTTGAAAAGTCTCTTAACTAATCCATGCACTGCTGACAACAGAGCATGGGAGTAGCCAGAAAATAAAAATATCCCCCACTTTGATCCAACCCTCGAACACCATCAGGCAGCCGCGGGCCGTGGAGGGAGTTATGGTGGGGCAGGGAGGCGGGGAGGGGGAGGGGCGGGGTGGAGGGTGCTAAAAACAGGCATATGGATCATTGCAGGTAAGTACACAATTTAATTAATAAAACGAAATTCGTAGCGCGCAGAGCATTGCTTTTTGCCATGCAGTGCGCGCTACGAATTTCGTTGTATTAATTAAATTGTGTACTTACCTGTAATGATCCATATGCCTGTTTTAAGCACCCTCCACCCGGCCCCTCCCCCTCCCCGCCTCCCTGCCCCACCGTAACTCCCTCCACGGCCCGCGGCTGCCATCAGGTGAGCAACACGAGTAAACTCTACATGCTCTAGATGAGGTCCCATAATACAGGCCCTTGTCCTTCTATTTCTCCATCCTTTAAACCTGCCATGTGTCCATCCATCCACCCATCCATACCTCTTTTCATGTTTCCACCCATACATCCATCTTTTCATAATTCCATCCATACACCCTCTCATCATTACAGTCTTGGATCCATCCTTCTACTCACACTTCCAACCATTCCTCCTTACTTTTACCCTTTCATCTATCCATTCGTTTTCATATATCCACCAATTCACCCTCCTTTATCAATTCACCAATCCATCCTTTCGCCCTTCCATCCATTCATCCACATACCTATTCATCCAGTCTTTTATCATTACAAGACTCTTTCAACCACACATGTAAAATCTTGTCTTCCCCTCCATCCACCAGTCCATTTATGCTTGCATTTATTCTTTCATCCACAGTTCCTTCAGTATTTGTATATAGTCTTCCTTTTGCTTTTCCTTCCAAACCTCCCTCCTACTCTTTCTTTCCTTCGCTTTCAGTTTCTCTTAATGTCATTGCTGTTGTTAACTCCTGCTCACTGTGTTGTTTACCATTTTCCTCTACTTTTGTTTTTTTATTAGCTTTTGTCTCAGGACCTGCAGCCAGAAGAAGGTCAAGATTAACTATAATTGTCAACACCACCCTTGCTTAAACTGTGAAAGTGGAGGGTTCATGATGCCCCTGCAACAGAGGCTGGAAAGACAAATTATCAATTTCCTCCCGGTGTTTCCTTGATTTGCAGTCTCTAGCCCATGCACTAACTATGCCATTTGTAGACTTAATGAATGCACTGAAAACAGGAAACAGAAATACACTATTCCCTTCTTTGTTGGTGCAGAGAATAGAATCATGATACAGCCCCTGCAATCTGATCTTGAGTGGTTGAGCTGGTTCAGGGCAGAACTGAGCACCTATGTTTTTGTGGTTGCGGTGTTTAAGTTAATACACATAACCTGGAACTTCTCTAAATTATCGCATGGAATGCGGACAGCTTAAGTCGGAAATAGTGAGCAGAGATTATCTCTCTCTGAGTCCAAGTAGTGCTCTCTCAAGTTCAGAAAATATTACTTGGACACAGAGAGAAGCAATATCTGCTCTGACAAATTCTGAGTTATATGTATGAGTTTTACGCAAGCCAAATGCAAAAAATTCACTCTTGCTTCTGTGGTGCCCCAGCGTAGCTCTTCATGACGCGGCCTATGGTGAATGTCCCATTGCTGCACAGTGCAAGCTGACCATGAAGTCCCAGATCAACGCAGTCTCCTCTGCCTACTTTCTTATACTGTGCATGTGAAACAAAATCTGCAAATGGCTCATCCAGAACACAAGACACACTGTTCCCAGTCATCAGCCCAAATCACAGGCCAACTGAACTACACAGGTACAACACCACATCTCCTACTGAGACTTCAGACTATACAGAACACTGCAGCATGACTTATCCTCGATGAACCCACCTCACCCCGAACTCAGAAAACTCCACTGACCCCCCCATACAAAGAGATGCCAATTCAAACTGAAGATCCATTCCTACAAGGCACTACACAACCAGGGATGCACCTACATCAAGCACCGCTTGAGCGTCCACCTACCTTCCAGACAGCTATGCTCCACCACTCTCTTGCCTGCCCACACCCCCTGCATCCACAGAAGCAGAGGCAGAGGATGCTCCTTCTCCTATCTCGCATAGAAGACATGGAATGACCTCCCCCAGAAGCTACGGACTTCCACCTCTCTCATGAAATTGCGAAGGGCACTCAAGACCTGGCTGTTTGACTGAGCCCATCGGTCCCGAAAGCACCTGGATATCCTCCCAGGTGATTAGCTGTGCTATAGAAATTGACTGATTGATTGATTGTGACCTTGTGCTTTTCTGTATTTTCTGCTCGACAAAGCACAAGACTGCAATGGTCACCATCAGAAAGAACTGTTTTTGGTAAAAAAGGGGCGCATATTCGTTTGGAACGACACCAAAATGGAATGGACAGCCCATCCAGCCAGAGCATTAAGGAGGTTCACTAAAACAAGCCTATTTAATGTAATCATCTAGAGTGGAATTGCAAACAGGGTATACAACACCATGCAAAAGCTGCACTGGTAACTCTTGTGATTCTCATATTTCACTGTTCCTGTTAAGGGGCAGGGTAATCTGTGGAGTACACATTTTTTGAGAGTATGCATTTACTACTCAATAAGATATGGATGAGTTACAAGAAACACAAGGCCACCCTGTGTGGCTAGGTAAATCTGCTGTATCGATTGCAAATCACTGCCCTGCATTCTACTGCATGATGCCGGTATTACATGGGTGGAGCATGGGTGTTCCCACACATCCACCCATGCATTCTGATACATTCACAGATTTACCAACACTGATAATCTCCGCAGATTCCAAACGGAGCGTAGCGGCACAACAAACAGAGCGGTATGCAGCAAACCCATATGTTATCGGTAAGCGGCGCGAGCGTAAATTGCAGCGTTGTAACGTTCGGATATCCACTTAGGTGACTCCGGCTATATAATCTATGAATGTTTACCAGTAACGTTTCGGCGGGCAAGTCAGATATAATTTCATACCGCACTTCTTTAAGCTATTAATGGTTTCTATTCAAACGAATTTCAGACACGCCCAGATTAGAGTCCATGTATTATTTTAAAACACCACTGCCTATGACAGGGCTTATGGTATAAGAGTAAGATCATTAGCATCAAGGTAGCTAGGGTAACTGAATCACTCTTCATTCAACAAATAATGGGACATGTTGTAAGTTTACCATCACGCTAGAGAAGTCATGTATAGTTAGGTATACTATCAGTGTGTTACGGGTTAATTGGAATTAGGCTTATTTTATTTGAATCGATATTATGTTATGTCAGTAGCTAATTGTATTACGATGTGGTTGGCGATAGTAAAGTAGTACTAATGATACGTATTTTGACCCACAGATCCCTTGATAAAGGCGCTGCTCGCGCCGAAATGCATTGGGAGTCCATTTAATGCGGATATTGAAAAGCATGCTATTCTGATGGAAAGCCAGAGATTTCGATTGATGTGAATCAACATTATTGATGTCGTTGTAAACCATGGAACATAATTAAATTGGAGCTATTCAAATGAAGAATTGAACAGTTGTCTCACTAATTTATGCTGGAGATCCAGCCTACACTTGTGCCCAGGGAGACAAGCCGATCAAAGACTTGCTTTTTTCTTATTCATTACCACCCACTCCTGAGTGGGGAGTGGACCGTGGAGCACAGTAAACTAAGTTTAACGTATATATTGAAACTAGCAGTGCTCAAACCAAACTCATATTCCTAGATCTGGGAATGTGCCACAATTGTACACCTTTCCACTAGAGGTGCAATTAGGAGAATTATCTTTATTTTTCTCCTCATTGTTGCCTTTTTCACACTTAAAAAGTGAAAATTGCCTCTTATGATTATTTTTGTGCTGAAAAGTGTCTCTTCCTGCACAAAAGCAATCTTACCTGCAATACAGGCACCCTTGCACCATGACGCAAAGGTGCCCTTCAAGGCATTAGACTGCATTGAGTGCTGCAGTGCAAGGAGAGAACTGGAATGTGCCCTATAATGGTAAAAGTTGTGAATTCCTGCCCTCTCCCTTTCAAGCAGTTTAGCAAGTTGTCTTGCTGTGTTGCTTTGTGTGAAAAAGGATAAATTCGGGCCCATGTTTATTACTGACTGATTCGGTGTACGTCAAAATGTTCCTATGTTTTACAGACTTCTCAACAAAGAAAAAGACCTTAGCTGAAACATTACAAAGATGATGCTCTGCCTCAAAGAAAGTCTTCCTTCCTTCTCCAGGAAACATTTCAGACTGGCACATTAGAAAAAGTAATATATTACATAAAATGCTATTTAAGAGACACAGAAAAATCAATGATTGTAACCAGGATGTCTAATTTTCTCATTCATAATTCTCCTTGCTGTTTCTTTGTATCTGCATTATTTTATTAATTTATTTATGATGGAAAGATGAAAACCTATTCCTGCTGAACCAATTGCCTTTGGCATACATGAGCTAAATCTAGGGCCTTATTTAGAACTCGTCGGGAGGGCTGCATGTCAGCCAGCCTTCTGAAGAAGCCACCGCTGCCTTATTGGTCTTAATGCTTATCTCAATTTTGAGATCTTACCAAACATCTTGATTCTATTGCAATCCACTTGCAAAAGGAATCTCATACAATGGCTGATATGCAGACAGACAGTGTAGCCTACACAGGTATCTCATATATAGGCATGCATTTAGCAGCAAATTATTTCACCACAAGAATAAAGCAAAGCAGGGATTTTATTTTCCTGCGTTCATGCCAAAACACACTTACAGCCAATATCAGAAGCCATAAATGCAGCCTGCAATCATCCATGTTGTAGTCACTGTTGCAATGCCTCCTCTGCTCATACGCACACATCTTTTCTCTTGAGGCCTTTTCTTTAATGACCCTTAATATATGAAGTGGTGTTTTGAAAGACATCATTTGTTTCCTGCAGTTTCTTTCTTAGGGACTAAATTTAGATTAAGATCATAAAAACTAAGGGCCTTGCAAGCCGCTTGTGCTGTCGGTGCGTCACTTTTTTTGTTGCACCGATGACGCAGTGTGCCGGCCCATATTTACACTTACATGAATTTTTGTAGAAGTGATTCACCAAAGTTGGTGCAGGTTAGTGCTGTAAATCTCTACACACGTGTGTTTCTCGATATTATCCTTCATCAGAAGAGATAAAAAACTAAATTCATCTGGGGTTGTAGTCCACGCTGGTAGGATGTTGATCTAGTAGATTTATTCTAGTAGATAACGCGTAGCTAGATCTTGTACAGCAAGTAGTAAAGTTACATAATGCAGCCCCACCAGGAGCAATCTGCTAGCTGCTCAGACCATCCACCAACTGTCACCACTCACACCAGTCACCCAAGCATTCCACTCATGGCCCACACACCAACATTCCACACAGAAAACTCACACTGGCTGAGCAGCTAGGAACAAGATAACATAGAAGATTATACCACAACTTGAAGATTCTACATTATCTCCTTCGTATAAAATAGAAGAATAATGAAACCAAACTTAAAAAACTATAGACATCAAAGTATAATAGAAGTCAATGGTCATATCCCAAGGATGAACAGTAGAAATCACATCACGAGAGGGTAAGGACCACACAAGGAGGAAAGAAAAGTGAAAAGGTAAATACAAAATGCCCATCCTCCTCCTTTAGAAAAGAATGAAAATAATAATACAATGTATATAATCCCCAAGAAAGGAGAGAAGCCATGTAAAAATGTGGAAAAAGGGACTGGCACCCATATTCCTACCCCTAAATAAGGGACCAAAAGG
This sequence comes from Lissotriton helveticus, assembly GCF_964261635.1. Taxonomy (NCBI): domain Eukaryota; kingdom Metazoa; phylum Chordata; class Amphibia; order Caudata; family Salamandridae; genus Lissotriton; species Lissotriton helveticus. Next base: position 1,630,375,657 of record NC_136061.1, on the reverse strand, counting down.
ACCAAAATCCTATAGACAAGTAGTGAAAACACCCACTACAACAAAATATGAATGTGTAGCACAAGGTGGCTTATGCACACAAGGAACAAAACCTTGCATATGCAGAAAAGGAAAAAACCTTGCAACAAGTGGCCAAAAATGTATATGGGACTGACACCCAAGACAACACACTCTGTGTAAGACTAACGTGCGGCACATGGTGGCTTACGCACACAAGAAACAACACCTTGCAACAAGTGGCCAAAAATGTACATGGGACTGACACCCAAGACAAAGCACCCTGTGTAAGACAAACGTGCGGCACATGGTGACTTACACACACAAGGAACAAGACCTTGCAACAAGTGGCCAAAAATGTACAAGGGACTGACACCCAAGACACCACACCCTGTGTAGCGATTTGAAGTATGCCCTGTGAAGGGGCTGTAACCCATAACCCAACCCTGACATAAGAGTGTAAACTAAATGTACATAGGACATAACCCATGAAGACCTACCCTGTGTAAGTGTTAACAACATGAACTTGAGCGAAAGGTAACAGCACTAAATAAGACCACCCTCCCATGTAGGGAGAAAACTGTGTCTACCACCAACTAAAGACTAGGATTACCCCTATATAAGGGAACTAAAACTGTGGCATTACAAAGACACAAAGACAAAGAAAACATCACCACAATGTGAACTTTAAGACTCAAAAAGACCCATGGCCGGTGAGCAATACCTCACCCGAGTTGTACCAAGGCATCACTCAAAGCCCAATCAAGTGATATACATTACTGTAACAAAAGCACAAAATCAGGCAAAAGCTTTTCCTTTGACAATCCAGACGCAGCTAATCCTGTTGTGAGCGATGTCTCACACGAACTTCCTAATGAAGTCAGTTTTACCTGTTCCACCAAAACTTTCCCTTTAGTTCACTGCACACCTGCCAACTGTACATATACATGCAGCGCGAAGAGATGAAGTGCAACCGATTTGCACACTGCGACGTTCCTGCTAAGCTTCAACCATTAGTTAACTTTATTGACAGGACAACGTGGTTGACAAAGTGTGTACAATGTATGCTGGAAACTACAGGTCACCACGTCGATCGCTCCAATCCCAAAATGGCGGCACACACCAGTGACACCCAGCCGTATGGCTCCTGGCATCACCGTGCTCTCAAACGTCCATGACACCAGGAAGATTAGCGAAGAAACAAACGTCACAGAGGATCCAATGGAGGCATTGCAGGACTGGTGAGTGCAGGTAAGACTGCATGCGCTCAGTGTGTGCGCACTGTATACAATTTGTGCAATGAACCTGGGCTGCTATGGAAATTCACAAGAGCATATTATCAAGCCCATTATCGCCGCTTCAGCGGCAGTTTTCTGCCGCTCAAGCGGCGATAATTTTATCGACGTTCTTGATAATATGCCCCCAAGTTCCTAATATTCAGATACGGTGCTTTATGCTGCCAAGGTCAAATATTCTACTTGAAGGAGCAGCACCCCCATATGTAATGTGGAACAGCATCACATTTACATAGATCAGCGAACCCATATTCTGGAAAACTATCTCAGAACGAATATACAATCCAAGAGTTTATATGGCTCCTTCTCAGAGTAACTTTCTTTCCAGTACAAGGGCTACCCAGGGAGTTGAATGGTGGTGGGCGGATTGACTCACAGGAAGCTGTTAGTATTAGCATTAAGTATGTTCTCTTTTGGTAGTGGACCTATTTTAAAATATATTTTCCAATTCTAAGCATGGTGTAGCAAGTAATAGAGTAAAACAACAATGCATCTTATAATGTGCCCGTTAGCAACTCTGACGCAATGCTTAGGAATTCAGGGCCTCATTTACAAGAAAGATCTGCAGCGTGGCACTTCAAGCACTTTGGCTGTGCAACATTGCGGCACTTTTAAAGCACAGGGATGCAACATATTTACAATAATATGTTGCATTCTTGTGCTCGCGTCTGTGCTGACGCACAATGGGCTGCAATACGTAGGCACTCTTGCACTATGGTGCAAGAATGTCTGAGCCATGGGGTAGGATTTCCTTCCTACACATACACACGCTAAAATGGTGTTTTCAACTGCTGCATTAGCACACATGGAACTTGCAAAGCGTCAACTTTGTAATGATTGTTTATGTGCAGGAAGGGACACCTTCCTGCACATTAACAATCACCAGAGGTGATCTCCTCGTTCTATGTGTGCTGAAGAATGTAGTACGCATAGAATGAGGATAAAATCGAGTAGAAATGAATACATTTCTCCTCGTTGTGCCTCCCTATGCCTACCCTGGGGAGGCATACCATTTAGACGCATTTCCAGGTTTACGATTTCTCGTAAAACTAGAAATGTGTCAGGTTTCATGGGTGTTGCGTGAGAGCATCCGCAGCAACACCCCTTTCTCTCAAAGTGCTGCGTGTAAGGGGCCGTATTTACAAGGACAGGAAAAGTCACGCAGGGTGGCTTTTCCTGTCCTTGTAAAATATGGGGCAGTAAAACACACCGCCGGTGCATCATAAAAAGTGACGCACCAGTGGCGCAAGTGGCTTGTAAATATGCCCCTCAATGAGGAGGTTCATATAAAGAGTATGTGAAGGAAATGCCCTGGGATGCCATGATGATGTAAAGGCCATACTGTTTTTCTACATATTCTATTTTCAAATGTAATCATGTTATCACACTTAAATAGTGTAATTCAAAACACAATTTAAAGAGTGAGACACAGCTATATTTACATATTTCACTTGTCAAAATGATGTATAGCATTTTGTTTTACAATTAGGAGTAAAATAGCTTGTGAACAAATTCCTACATTTCCTTTTCAGAAAACTACTGAAAGTTGAAAAAAATCTTCAAGAAACCAACGGGTCTGTGGAGAATTGGTGGTATAATAAAGTATTGACGTCCATGAATTTGGTGAGTGGAAATAAATAGCCATCCAAGCAATGAGAGATTAATGTATTTCTTATATGTTCTGGAATGAAAGGTACCGCCATTCTTAGACTTTCCAAATCAATAATCAGCTCACAATGGAGAAAACAGCATGGATGCAACTTCTTCAGATGTGTTTATTAATGAAACCCATCAGGTAGCGAGAATTAGATTCTATAACATAGGTTTTTCTCATTAAAATGAGTTGCAGATCTGTTCTGTCGTACAAAGTGATGGCACTCCGTTTCGTACTACCTACTCTTTACAAGTGATCACATCTATACATTTCCGTTATATAGTTTGACAGGCCTGTTAGTGTAATCACGTCTAGCTCTCGCACAAAGATGTCACTTGCGAGAAGCCTTCATATCTCTATGTTTGTGTCATTCAAGATGGTGGGCTGTTATTGCAATGAGGTTAGACTCCATTTTCCGCTTATATCTTTTGAAAACCTGCCATGTCTTTGAATTTCAGTCACTCAAATAGGTGGGCCCATCAGTAGCTGGAGTCTGGCTCCATTTCATATATCTGTCACATGAATGAATACATACCTCTTCTCTGTATTACTTTCATACAGATTAAAAAACCTCATATTAACAACCATCATCAATCATTCACATCGCTAGTGCATTCCCTGTCCCTGACTAATTTTAGAAACAGGCGAAATGTATAATATTTGTGTTACATATACTTTTTATCATCCTTGTAATTTTTACTACTCCAAAGAAGCTCCCAACAGCCGCCAGCTACTATCATCCAAAAGCAAACAGTGTGTAAAAACATTGCGGCATCAAGTGGAGTATGTGCCCTTACTGTCACACATGTATATAAACGTGTTTTTGTCAGCTGCCACCCGTGCAGGTACGGGCGGTGGGGCATTGTGGTAGGGGATTTTGACGGACGATGACAAGGGAAAAATAATTATTTATTTAAGTTTCTCTCACCACCGTCCATCGAAATCCCCCCCACTCGGTCCTGCCGTTCCTACCTGCATGGGCTGAGGGTGGGTTTTGTGCTTAATTGCACACCTCCCAAGTGCCTCAACGAATGGGTCATTGCCCTTGAAATTTGCTTGGATTCAAAATATTCTTGTCTAGACTGTAAAAAAGAGATTAAATATGTGAACTTTTGATTTGGAGACCATTAACAAATGGTGGAATGTAACTATGGAACCTTGCATTTAATTTAATTTGCTTGTAAACTAATGTAAAACTATAAACAACTATCTTCTCTTCCTTTAGTACTCAGTTGCCAGACAATCAAAATGCCGATTATTCACACAATTACAAATCATAAATTAAATGATTTTGTATATTTTTAAAGCTATTTTTTTTACATTTTGTGTTTGAAATTCTTTTTCATATGCTTCTTCTGTTTGAAAAAGTAAAGACAACAGCATAATCTCTCCCCAAACAAAGTATTTAATAAAACATATTTGTGCATTGATCCTCTTCTTAACAAACAATGTCAGACAGTCAAAAATACTTTATTCACAATATTTCTTTGCATAAAAGGAAATACAATCATTAAATACATTCATTTTCTAAAATATGTTAGTTAACTAAAATATTGTACATAAAACCATATCCAAAAAAAGTTGTAAAAAACATTGTTGACAAGTGGCTATACATTTCATAAATAGTTATTTCACCTCTTTTTCAGATTAATACAACATTCAAGGTTAGAACAATGCCCACTAAACCTGACATCACACTCTTTGGCCAATAGCAGAAAACTCATATATTGTGGATTTTCTGGCCACTAAAGTACTTTCCTGGGTTCACTGATAGCATATCAATATAAAAAATATTGATGTTCTAAATATTGGAAAAGAAACTATAGAATACAAAAATATCGACTCCTATACCTAAATAGGTAATTACAAAAATATTGAATCAAAATATTGATGTAATACATATAGATGTATGAAAAATCGATTTCAATATATATATAAAATAAAAACAAAAATATTAAATATATTAAATATTATTATTCATTTTACCAAAATAAATTAAATGTAATATACATTTTTACAAAATATAACAAATACATGGAATAAAAAATAATCACACTAACAATAATGTATACATACACTTATATTTACTTTAAAATAATTAATACACTGTTATCGTTGACTTATTTAACCATTTTAAAATTATATAAAAATCTAAAATATAAAAAAAATCCCAGAATAAATTAAAACATTAAACTATAAAACATATTTTTACTTAAATTGCCCAATACAATAAGTGCAACAGTAGAGAAAGTGATGGATAGCAAAATAATTAAATTTACTACTCCAATCCCAGTGAGTGCAGCAGTAGGGAAAGTGTTGGATAGCGGAGGGGAAACAATTACTATTCCCACTCCAGTAACAGCAATAGTAGGGAAAGTGTTGGTTGCGGAGGGCAAAAAATACTATTCCCACTCCAGTAAGAGCAATAGTAGGGGATGTGTTGGATAGCAAAGATGTAAAAATTACTATTCCCACTCCAAAGAGTGCAACAGTATGGAAAGTGTTGGATAGCAGAGGGGTAAAAATTACCATTCACAATCCAGTGAGTGCAACAGTAGGGAAAGTGCTGGACAGCGGAAGGGTAAAAATTACTATTCCAACTCCAGTGAGTGCACCAGTAGGGAATGTGTTGTATAGTTAAGGGGTAAAATGTACTAGTCCAAATCCAGTAAGAGCAACATTAGGGAAAGTGTTGGATAGTGGAGGGGCAAAAACTACTATTGCCACTCGAAAGAGTGCAATAGTAGGGAAAGTGTTGGATACCAGAGGGGTAACAATTACTATTCCCACACCAGTGAGAGCAAAAGTAGTGAAAGTGTTGGATTGCAGAGGTGAAAAAATTACTATTCCCACGCCAGTAAGTGCAACGGTAGGGAAAGTGTTGGATAGAGGAGGGGTATAATTTACTTATCCCACTCCAGGAAGAGCAACAGTAGGGAAAGTGTTGGATAGCAGAGGCGTAACATTTATTATTCCTTCTCCACTGAAAGCAACATTAGAATAAGTATTGGATAGCGGAGAGGTAAAAATTACTATTCCCACTCCAGTGAGTGCAACAGTAAGAAAAGGGCTGGAAAGCGCAGGGGTAAAAATTACTATTCCCACTCCAGTAAATTCAACAGTAGGGAAAGTGTTGGATAGCAGAGAAAACCTTTTTTACTATTCACACTCAAACATTTAAACACTTTTTTAAATTAAAAACTGGAAGAAAAAAAACACTATAAAAATATTAAACATTTGACAAGAACACATACTAAATATTAATTACATATAACAAAATCCTAGAAATATGATAGAAAAAATAAGAAATAAATTTACAATTATTTTTTTTAAACCAGAAAATATTTACAAACAAAAAAATGAATTCAAACATAAATGTATTTATTTTATTTCCTACCCTATAACACCACACCAATAACAAAACAGTTTAACATTTAAAATGAAATGTATTTACATCATTAACATTTCCCCCCTTCCCACCCTTTACACCTAAAAATCCACAACAAACACCTCAAATTATTCACACAATTACCATAATTAATTGCCAATTAATTAATTACATGTAATTAATGACCAATTATTAAATAATACATAATAATTTACTTTACACATTTAACACTATAGCATCTCAACAAATATTAATAAATTAAATATTACATTTTAATAAATAAAATTAATCAAAACATTTAATATAATTGCATTTTTTCCCACCCTATTACCCTATAAACCCACAACCTGCTACGGAACTAGAAACACAAATTCCAAATAAAAATAAATCAATAACTTCAATATAATTAAATTACTTCCCATCCTATTTCCCTATGAACCCACAACCCACTACGGAACTAAAAGTGACTAATTCAAATAAAAATAAAACATAACTACTAAAAATGTAACAAATATAATAAAAATACCAACAATTCTTATGCAAAAAACACACATTACATAGATATAAAATATTTACTAAAATACATAGTAATAATGAAAATGAGATTACACACTTCTAAATTTTTTTAATCGATATTACTTACCTTAAATTTGATCATCTTGACTACGATATTCTTGCTGTCGCTTTTTCTGACCCACGATATTTATGCCTCGATCTTTGTGCAACTCGATATTTATGACTTGATATTCTGTTTCTGCACCATTTTCCTGGTTAGACAATAGCCCATAAGTACGTTCCCAAAACCAAGTAGACTAACGGGCTATCAAACCGTTGGAGATGGGTCAGTGCTTGTTTATACTGTCTAAAATTCATTGAGAACCCACTTGGGATCAGTACTGAATGTCTTTGTTGGGAATAAAATAAACAAAATAACAGAAAATGGTGAGATGATGGTTCTGAAACACCATCACATTAGAACGGGACTAATTTTTAAATGTGTGGGTATTAGCTGAGAAGTCCACCATGAGTGGGTTAAGATTTATGCAATATCTAACCAAAATAAAACAATGGAGCAGATTGTGAACAAAGGTTAAATTGGATTGGACATCACATCTTACTGTTGATGACCGATAGTAAAGATCTACAGTAAATTTATTTTTATTAACCTCCCATCTAATAGTGGCTGCATTGTCTAAGAAGATATGCTTCCATTTATTTTTAGGGAACTAACAGAGAGTCAAACAGCTCACACTTGCCTATGTGGATCCCACGTGTCTCAGCCACGGTATCGCTTTTGTATGATCCAGTTTAAGGTGATCCTTTAATACTGCTTGATTTAAGGTCAGCATCTCACTCTTCCCAATAGAATGCCACAGCCAGTTTAGCAGCATCACTAATATAGGAGAATAAAAATTCATTATGACATGTAGAATAGGAACAACTTTGAGGCAAGAGAAGTAGACTTTTAACAAAGACTCTTCAAAGCTCTGTATTTACTATGACCCACACTGCCACCACATAAGTGGCTGCTGCCTTAGCGTTTGAGGAATAAATATGTAACGTTTCAGGAATGGGTTTATACCCCACCTTCTTTGAAATTTCAAAGACGGCTGCAACATCTCTCTCCAAATGCAGAGCTCTTTGCTCACCATATTCTTCCATGAAGAATTCTATCAAATATGACCAGAAACATAGAAAGGAATTAACCACCTCCACTCTACGCTGGGTAAAAATAAAAGCTGGGCACTTCTTTTTTCGATGAACCTACGATTAATAGAAAATATTTTGACAGATTGACATACAGGTCCAGGGAAAGCATAAACCTAGCAAATTCCTTTATGAGGCTTTACAGTGTTCTCGGAGCATGTGCCATGAGCACTGCATTGTCTGAATCTAGGAGAATCAGGGGATGACCACCTTCAATATACGGTACATCCTTATTGCATTTTCATGGGGCATTCTCCACCCTATTGGTGTACAGGGAAAACAAGAATGGAGCATGCACACATCCTTGTCTCACTCCATGATTGATACCAAATGGCTTAGTGCATTCCCCGACTCTACTGAAGCTGACACTAGCTTTAGCCCCTACGGAAAGATGCCTAAAAAAATGAAGGATTGCAGTATCAATTACTGTGGGGATCATGATGTCCCAATGACTGACTGACAATGGGCCATGCAATGACTGATAAGTCCATGAACGCCATGTACAAGTGAATTTGTTTGCAATTGTGTATTAAGCAACCAACATATGAAGGTTTAGGCATTTATCAAGGGTCCCTTTGCCTTTTCTGAAATCACATTGAACCCTGGAAAGATATTGTTTCTCCTCTACCCAAACCTCCAATACATGTAGGAGTAGGTGACCTATTAGTTTGGCTGTACTATCAATCAGTGATCAGCCTGTAGCTTTTAGGGTCTCCCCTGTCCCTTTTTTAGTAGATGGGTATAATGGTAGCGTGTTTCCATGATTTGGGGGACCCACTTTAGCAACAGCATTAAACACCTTCGTCCAAAGAGAAATCAAGAGATCTGAAAGGCTCAAAAAGATGTTGGTGGGAACCCTAGAGGGCCAGGGGATTTTAGGGAACTGGTTTGTGACGGAGCCCAGAAAATCTCATTCATCTCAAACTTTAACACCTTCGCTGCGGCGGCAATTCCGCCGCAGCGCTAACGGTCGCGGGGGGGCGCACGGCTCACCTGCACGGGTGACAGAACCGTTCCGTCACTGCTCGCGGGTGAGCTGTGCTTGTGACGGAACGGTTCCGTCACGGCCCCGCCCGCTTAATGAAACGAGCCACGCAGGCGCGAAATCATCGCCGCCCAGGCACGGCGGCCGGGCGTGACGGAACCGTTCCGTCATGAGCACAGCCCACCCGAGGGGCGTGACAGAACGGTTCCGTCAATAGCGTCGAAGTGGTTAAAGGGATGAGATTTACCTTCTCAGTTGGGGAGCTGTTAGGGATATCAATCTCCAGAGAACTCTGAAAGATATCTTTAAAATGTGTTGACCAGCCTAATTCCTCAATATGGGAGGCAACAGAAGGTCCTGCATCTTCCTAGAGAAACGGTGCATTTTCCTCTTTTCATTAGTCACTACCATATTTTGCCTCTGAGGCTCTCCTTAATTCCATTCAGGCATCCTCCCTTAGGGATTTTAATCTGTTTTCTTTGACCGCCTTGTAGTGAGCCCGCAGGTGCTGAATCTGATGGGCATCTCCTTGGGGTCATATATAGGGCTTTACAAAGATTTGATGGAGCTCTAGTGCATGTAATGTCAAACCAAAGCTCGGAGGGGGGAGTTTTCAAAGAAAAAGGACTTGTCAGATAAAGTTTGACTTCGTCTAGTAGTGAGATGAAATGGGTTTTAACCCGACAAGAATCCAAACTTGGATTTAGGCAGACCATATCCTCTGATTGTTTATGACTTAATATCATAGGAAGAAAATTCTCCTTGTCCATTTTATCCCATTTCAAGATGTAGCCGTGTTTCCTTACTAAGAGGGGTTTGGGAGTAATGTCTAGACAGGACTTCCTTCTACCTTCCCATTTTAAATCACAAGCAAGAACAGCATGATCGCTAAGTCCCAAGAACATTATCCGGGTATTAGTCACTCTTCCACTCAAGGTGGTTGTTACGGTTATAAAATCTAGCATTGAGACCTGGTCAGAACTCCTGAATATTGCCTCCAAGGCACCGGTAGTACGGTTTATGGTATTAACAATCATGAGATTCCATATCACCATAAGCCTATTCCAGGACTTTCCATAAGTATCATGTTTAAAATGGATTATTTTATTGCCAACACAATCTGTCATCCCACATGCCGGTTTCAGCACCTTTGGACAGCTTTTGGCATTAAAGTCCCCCACTCAGCAGACATCCTGGGGTTTACGATGATAGGTAATGATTTTACCAATTGCCTGTTCCAAAGCATCAACCACTAGTGGCATGTCCCCATCAAAACAATTACTATGAAACTTTATTACAATTATATCAGGATTTGTATTCCCCTCGCATATAAAGGCATGAAAATAGGGTGAGGTATCTAAGACTTTCACAATGTTAGCATTAATAGTATTAGTTAAAAGGGTCAAAATGCCACCTTTTACTCGAACTGAGGTAGCTGGTAGTGCAGGGGTTTGGTAGGAGTGGTGAACATCTGGGAAGACTGGGCCCACTTCTCCCGGAGGCATAAAATGGTGTATTTAGTTATCTCCCTCAGCCAATCTGGATTATCTTTTTTGTTCTTAAATCCTGCTATGTTCCAGGTAGATAAACCTAAAGTATCATCCCTCTTCCTCTATTCTCGCTATCCATCATTGACCCAAGTTTAGGTTCACCATTGTCCATCCCAAATGTAGCCTTTAAGGTCCGTCAATCGCAAACCTCCAGGCTCGCCAAGGGAATGTATCTATTACAGATGGAGATCTCCCCACCTTTTATCTGTGCAGTGCTATGAGAGTTGGGAATACTGAGGAATGTAGCTATGCCCCCAGTCCTCACAGTAAAGTGGGTATATAAAAATGGGTTAGAGGTAGGGCAAAGATCTGGGAACTTAGCAATGGCGCAAATGTAAATTGATTTAATATTTTCCCCACTAGGTCAGGGCTATCTAGGTTCACCACAATGCAATCCCTCATTCTGTTCTTTGTGACAGGGCCCACCCATCCCACTCTTCTTGCCATTAGGATATGCCTTTGTAACTGCGGTACCCCTCGTGTGAACTTAGCGAGCCAGTGTAGCGCCTTTGCCATAAGTTATTCCATTTTCTCCAGCTGATTTTGTTTCACCTCTGGGGCATTTGTCAAAACAAGAACATATGGGAAAGCTTCTGGAGGCAAATCCAATGTCTTGGTCCTTTGATGTCTGCCTCTGTTTATACTTTCGCCTAGTTCCCCTATACACATTGGGGTTTTAGCACTCCTTGGAATTTTCGGCAACTCTCTTTGTAGGGGGTGAGCGAGATTAGATGTGACACAAGTTTCATTGACCGTGGGAGTAAGATCTTGCCCTAAATCAAGGTGGGCTATTAGCAGTACAGGGACATGTATCCCACCGGCTCAATTTGTTGTTTTCATTCCTTGGTTATGTTTTCTCTATTTTATATTCCGTAGATTGCTATGGGAATTGGTTAGGTGGAGACCCTTCAAATTCTCACTCTGCCTATCTGACTCGCTTGCATCATTCAGTTGAATAAGGGAGCTGAGAAAAGGAATTAAAGTGGTGAGTCAATTATTATCAGAACTGTTCTTAGTGGTACAGCTGTTATTACATATTTGGTAGAGGCTTAAGAGCTTGTCAGGCAGGCAGCAGTGGCAGGGGCTGATGGGGAATGTAGTCCCCCAGCGGTGTGATGCGGGAATCTCAGCTCAGCTCTCCTCCTTTAATGATGCTGTAGTGGCTACATACGCCGCAGGAACTTGTTACATGTAACAGTGCGACAGGCAGGCAGCCGTTGTAGGGGCTGGTGGGGAATGCCGTACCCCAACAGTGCCATGCAGGAATCTTATCACAGCTCCCCACCTCCTTCAATGATGCTGGAGCGGCTACACATGCCATGTGAACTCATTTGTGCTTAAGAGCACGTCAGGCAGGCAGCAGTTGCAGGGGCTGGTGGGGAATGTATGAGGTGTGATACAGGAATCTCAGCACAGCTCTCCCCCTCCTTCAAGGATGCAGTAGTGGCTTCTCTTCTTTCCAAGCAGTGGTACTCATGGTCGATATAATACTGCTTAATACTACTTCTCAGAATATCTCTCAACCTAAACCGTACACAAAACTCCACACACAATACACTCAGATACAAAAAACAACAAAATGCATATGATCTGCGTCCAATTTCAGACAGATACATTTACAGATGTATGTTTACAGATACACATGAAGGTAAGGGCTTGGCCTTACTGTTATTATACGAGAATAATCTCATTTAGATACCAATTATTGGGCTACAAGCAGCTTGTGTTTTTACGTCTTTTTCATTCATTTACGCCAACCCCATATATTTCTCTTGTGTTAAAGTTTGTTCAAGCACAAATGTTTTGCAGGATTCCTGAAACTGGGTTCATGCTGCATGCACTTCCCTACCACTGTTCAACATCAACATATGACTATCAAAAGGGACAACAGATTCTTAAAGGGGAAATTAATCATGAGAGCTGCAAGAAACACATCAGAAGAGTTTAGATTTTTACGATGACATCCACCCTTGCCATAGCAAATGGTTTATCCACACTATGTGTGGGAGGGTATGCTCAGACGTGAGTCCCTTGCTCATTGCACCATCAGGATTCAAGCAAGCCGGGCCGAAGAAGGCTGTGATGCCAGAAACCGGTCCCCGGAAGCTTGTTTCCTTACCAGTATAAGAATTGGCTTGGTAGTTTGGTTTGCCCTGTTCCCATCATGCACTGGGACAGGAACAGACTAATTTGCATATAGCCAGGTTCTGAGCTGGGATGGTGCATTGAGCAAAAAAACGGTGATGGATTAAAACCATGATCTCTTGACTTGGTAAGAGTATTCTGCATCATTCAGAAACTCTGTCCATCACCACCCCCCTTTTCCAAAATTGGTTTATCCACACTATGTGTGGGAGGGTATGCTCAGACGTGAGTCCCTTGCTCATTGCACCATCAGGATTCAAGCAAGCCGGGCCGAAGAAGGCTGTGATGCCCGAAACCGGTCCCCGGAAGCTTGTTTCCTTACCAGTATAAGAATTGGCTTGGTAGTTTGGTTTGCCCTGTTTCCATCATGCACTGGGACAGGAACAGACTAATTTGCATATAGCCAGGTTCTGAGCTGGGATGGTGCATTGAGCAAAAAAACGGTGATGGATTAAAACCATGATCTCTTGACTTGGTAAGAGTATTCTGCATCATTCAGAAACTCTGTCCATCACCACCCCCCTTTTCCAAAATTGGTTTATCCACACTATGTGTGGGAGGGTATGCTCAGACGTGAGTCCCTTGCTCATTGCACCATCAGGATTCAAGCAAGCCGGGCCGAAGAAGGCTGTGATGCCAGAAACCGGTCCCCGGAAGCTTGTTTCCTTACCAGTATAAGAATTGGCTTGGTAGTTTGGTTTGCCCTGTTCCCATCATGCACTGGGACAGGAACAGACTAATTTGCATATAGCCAGGTTCTGAGCTGGGATGGTGCATTGAGCAAAAAAACGGTGATGGATTAAAACCATGATCTCTTGACTTGGTAAGAGTATTCTGCATCATTCAGAAACTCTGTCCATCACCACCCCCCTTTTCCAAAATTGGTTTATCCACACTATGTGTGGGAGGGTATGCTCAGACGTGAGTCCCTTGCTCATTGCACCATCAGGATTCAAGCAAGCCGGGCCGAAGAAGGCTGTGATGCCAGAAACCGGTCCCCGGAAGCTTGTTTCCTTACCAGTATAAGAATTGGCTTGGTAGTTTGGTTTGCCCTGTTCCCATCATGCACTGGGACAGGAACAGACTAATTTGCATATAGCCAGGTTCTGAGCTGGGATGGTGCATTGAGCAAAAAAACGGTGATGGATTAAAACCATGATCTCTTGACTTGGTAAGAGTATTCTGCATCATTCAGAAACTCTGTCCATCACCACCCCCCTTTTCCAAAATTGGTTTATCCACACTATGTGTGGGAGGGTATGCTCAGACGTGAGTCCCTTGCTCATTGCACCATCAGGATTCAAGCAAGCCGGGCCGAAGAAGGCTGTGATGCCCGAAACCGGTCCCCGGAAGCTTGTTTCCTTACCAGTATAAGAATTGGCTTGGTAGTTTGGTTTGCCCTGTTCCCATCATGCACTGGGACAGGAACAGACTAATTTGCATATAGCCAGGTTCTGAGCTGGGATGGTGCATTGAGCAAAAAAACGGTGATGGATTAAAACCATGATCTCTTGACTTGGTAAGAGTATTCTGCATCATTCAGAAACTCTGTCCATCACCACCCCCCTTTTCCAAAATTGGTTTATCCACACTATGTGTGGGAGGGTATGCTCAGACGTGAGTCCCTTGCTCATTGCACCATCAGGATTCAAGCAAGCCGGGCCGAAGAAGGCTGTGATGCCAGAAACCGGTCCCCGGAAGCTTGTTTCCTTACCAGTATAAGAATTGGCTTGGTAGTTTGGTTTGCCCTGTTCCCATCATGCACTGGGACAGGAACAGACTAATTTGCATATAGCCAGGTTCTGAGCTGGGATGGTGCATTGAGCAAAAAAACGGTGATGGATTAAAACCATGATCTCTTGACTTGGTAAGAGTATTCTGCATCATTCAGAAACTCTGTCCATCACCACCCCCCTTTTCCAAAATTGGTTTATCCACACTATGTGTGGGAGGGTATGCTCAGACGTGAGTCCCTTGCTCATTGCACCATCAGGATTCAAGCAAGCCGGGCCGAAGAAGGCTGTGATGCTAGAAACCGGTCCCCGGAAGCTTGTTTCCTTACCAGTATAAGAATTGGCTTGGTAGTTTGGTTTGCCCTGTTCCCATCATGCACTGGGACAGGAACAGACTAATTTGCATATAGCCAGGTTCTGAGCTGGGATGGTGCATTGAGCAAAAAAACGGTGATGGATTAAAACCATGATCTCTTGACTTGGTAAGAGTATTCTGCATCATTCAGAAACTCTGTCCATCACCACCCCCCTTTTCCAAAATTGGTTTATCCACACTATGTGTGGGAGGGTATGCTCAGACGTGAGTCCCTTGCTCATTGCACCATCAGGATTCAAGCAAGCCGGGCCGAAGAAGGCTGTGATGCCAGAAACTGGTCCCCGGAAGCTTGTTTCCTTACCAGTATAAGAATTGGCTTGGTAGTTTGGTTTGCCCTGTTCCCATCATGCACTGGGACAGGAACAGACTAATTTGCATATAGCCAGGTTCTGAGCTGGGATGGTGCATTGAGCAAAAAAACGGTGATGGATTAAAACCATGATCTCTTGACTTGGTAAGAGTATTCTGCATCATTCAGAAACTCTGTCCATCACCACCCCCCTTTTCCAAAATTGGTTTATCCACACTATGTGTGGGAGGGTATGCTCAGACGTGAGTCCCTTGCTCATTGCACCATCAGGATTCAAGCAAGCCGGGCTGAAGAAGGCTGTGATGCCAGAAACCGGTCCCCGGAAGCTTGTTTCCTTACCAGTATAAGAATTGGCTTGGTAGTTTGGTTTGCCCTGTTCCCATCATGCACTGGGACAGGAACAGACTAATTTGCATATAGCCAGGTTCTGAGCTGGGATGGTGCATTGAGCAAAAAAACGGCGATGGATTAAAACCATGATCTCTTGACTTGGTAAGAGTATTCTGCATCATTCAGAAACTCTGTCCATCACCACCCCCCTTTTCCAAAATTGGAGCGGCTACACATGCCATGTGAACTCATTTGTGCTTAAGAGCACGTCAGGCAGGCAGCAGTTGCAGGGGCTGGTGGGGAATGTATGAGGTGTGATACAGGAATCTCAGCACAGCTCTCCCCCTCCTTCAAGGATGCAGTAGTGGCTTCTCTTCTTTCCAAGCAGTGGTACTCATGGTCGATATAATACTGCTTAATACTACTTCTCAGAATATCTCTCAACCTAAACCGTACACAAAACTCCACACACAATACACTCAGATACAAAAAACAACAAAATGCATATGATCTGCGTCCAATTTCAGACAGATACATTTACAGATGTATGTTTACAGATACACATGAAGGTAAGGGCTTGGCCTTACTGTTATTATACGAGAATAATCTCATTTAGATACCAATTATTGGGCTACAAGCAGCTTGTGTTTTTACGTCTTTTTCATTCATTTACGCCAACCCCATATATTTCTCTTGTGTTAAAGTTTGTTCAAGCACAAATGTTTTGCAGGATTCCTGAAACTGGGTTCATGCTGCATGCACTTCCCTACCACTGTTCAACATCAACATATGACTATCAAAAGGGACAACAGATTCTTAAAGGGGAAATTAATCATGAGAGCTGCAAGAAACACATCAGAAGAGTTTAGATTTTTACGATGACATCCACCCTTGCCATAGCAAATGAAACATTTTGGGGCATTTACAAGGGCTTAACACCACCAGAGCATCACTTTTGATGGTGTTCTACTGGCGATAAGCCCTTTGCCTTATTTACAAGGTGGCTTTAAGCCAGTTAATGGGCTTAATGCACCTTGTAAATAAGTCCCCTTTTCATGCAGCATTTGGTGTGAAAGGGGCAGGCAATGGGTAATGCGGAGGGCGTTCCATCGTAACTCCCATTGCTTTTGACACTGCCCCCTATTTACAAGAGTGGTTTAAATATGGGGCACCACAAAAAATAAGACCAGGGAAACCCTATCACAGCAGCTCTTCTGAAGGCAGTGAAGTTTGATGAGCAGGCACCATGTTTCAGGTGGCTGACTCACCGATTTTTGTTTTTGTTTTACAAAAACAAATTCACAAACAAAACTTAAATGCTCCTGACACCCTGGGAATTTTCTCCCAGTGTATACAATGGTTATTTTTCCATTTTATTTTCTCAGAAACACCAGGGTTTCTCTGTGGCAGAGTACCCTGTCCGTCAAAGTCTAAATCAGGCCCTCCGTGTATTTTTAACCAAATAACCATTCAAGCATATCTTTTTGGATGTGTCTTTGATGAAAGATAATGTACCATATTAAAATTGATAGACATGTACAAGTTTTAGGAAGATTACTCCAGAAATGAAAAACTCTTATTAGTGTTTGTTAAAAAATATACAGGATTTGATAACCACATTTGCAAATCTCCCTAAATGTTTGTCAATTCATGATCTTCGATTATCAATACATTAAAATAAAGTTGGACACAGAAGTGTACTCGGGAACCATCCAAAAGTACATATACTTTATGCAACAATTCGATGGGGAAAACTAACACTGGGTGGTTGTACAGGCAGCTGAAATTCATTCCTAAGGTCTGCAATAGTACTATTTAGTATATTTGATGTCTTAAGTAAGAAAAACATTGTGTGCCCATTTTGTGTGCACATTATATTGATGTAAACCGTACGTGGACTTGCTCCACCTTGACAACTATTTTAAGATGGACATGTACTACTGCTTACTATGGCCCACATGCATCAAAGCAAAAACCGGTTACAAACGGGTAGATTCTCAGAATCTGCCCCTTTGTGGCTGGTATTTTTGCATTTGGGATGCATCATCCCAAATGCAAAAATCGCAATTTAAGTAATCTTTAAATTGCGATTACTTAAATTGCGAT
Source organism: Lissotriton helveticus (assembly GCF_964261635.1). NCBI lineage: Eukaryota > Metazoa > Chordata > Amphibia > Caudata > Salamandridae > Lissotriton > Lissotriton helveticus. Next base: position 1,630,358,081 of record NC_136061.1, on the reverse strand, counting down.
TCCATTTAAGGATCTTAAATTGAGATTCCTTAAATGCAATGCATTAAAGTAAAACATTTAGTGAATTTGCTAATAGGGGGAGCAAATTACCATGAAGTTGAACTTCATGGTAATTTGCAAAAACTTTGCATTTTTCAAAGTTCCATTTTACACACACACATGCCCTTGGGGCATGTGTGTGTGCAAGATGTACTCATATGCAGATTTCAGGGGTGCAACGGGGTGTCCTTTTGACACCCTGGCACCCTTGAAATTGCATTCTCAATTTGCGATTCACTAATTGAGAATCACAAATTGAGAATGTCTTCCCATTCATTCCTGTTGGCCTCTAGGCTCATAGGAATGGATGGGGAGGTATTCCTTAATTGCGACTCGCAATTTGTGAGTCGCAATTAAGGAATGTTTAGAAATCGCTATTTTTTAAGCGATTTCTACATGCATAGCCTTTTTCTATTCCTTATTAGCAAATCCTTATTTTTCGCTAATAAAGAATCGCAAATGGCATTGTTAATGCATGTGCCAGTATATGTTTTGTTTTGTCCTACCACTGAGCCACCAATGCAGTACCACATAGAAATGCTTTTTATATGGTTAAATACCTTAATATGCAAGCTTTTTGCATAAAATATAATACTTTTTGCAATCACCTAATTTGTAATGCCATTTAAAGATATTACTTTGTATTATTAGATTACCTCTAAAATCTTCAAGGTGCAGAGCTGACAGAATCCTGGATATACTTGCAAAGTGATATATTTGTAAAAAGTGTAGCATTTTATTATTTTTCTGGTTTTGTTTTATAGGAGAAATACTGAATTACCTTTTGGTGATATTTGAGCACAGTTGTACATAATTGTGTGTATTTGAGAGACACAAGCGAAATGCCACTTTCTAAAAAAGTGTACACCAAAAACCCTTCTCTCGCCAAGGTTATCTAACTAGACAGTAGGGATATGAGAGTATATTACGGACTATGACTTATATAGACTGATTGGTGTCAGGAAATCTTTATTTCAAAACATATCATTGCAAGTCTTGTGGATGATATCCAATTCCAAAAGTGAGGTGCACCACATAAGCAATTCAGCTGAACATTTGTGGCAGAAAACCTTGACAGCATGGGACGCTTTCATTTATAGCTAAGATTACACAAAATACTTGTTGATTTTGCATATACTGCAATGCAGATGAGATACATGTGTTTCTGTAAAGTCAAAGTTTTGGCCTGGAACTTAAACAGTCAAGATTCCTAATCCACATCCAGCTGCTTTTATCTGCATTCACATCTGGTTATTTCAAATTAAACTGGTTTTACATTGACTAAGAGGATAGCAGTTTCTACCAGTGACCTACTTGAAAACATGGAATCTTTAATCCATCACCTTGAACTATTTTGAAGTAGGTGATGAAAAAGTAGTAAGGCTGTTTGAAATCTACATCTTATAAAAGACCACTTACCATGGGGATTACAAATTAATGAAAATGTAATGCATGTTACGCATGTGATGCATTCTGTGCCACTATTTTTATGCTCATTTTATTTTTATTGAAAGAAATCAGATTGTTTTAGAATATCCCATATTTTATTCTAGGATTTAAAGTTTCAAAAAGCCAACATATGAGTATATTTGCAACATGTTTTGTAGTATTATTAGTAATATTACAATAGAAGAACTCACATACTACAAAATCCTATTCACTCAAATGTGTGCAGACATCTCCACATATGTGACCACACGTTTTAAAAGTAAATGTGGAAGGGAGGCGAGAATAAATGGAAAATAAGAATACTTATTTCCAAGAGGCCAATTCCAATCTCGCTCGGAAGGGCTCCGAATGCAATCCGGCCGGGAAAAGTACGAGCCGGACACGTGAAATCACTGACCGAGACATTTCAGGGTCCGGATCACTCCATACGTGTTGGAAATAAGCTAACCGTGCCGTGCAATAGAGGCAATTTCCAACAGCCGGATCGAGACAGAGTTTCTGACTCATAAAAGCTCCGGGAAGCGGACTTCGGGGGTCCCCACCGGACCCCCTTCACCCGTAGCCTTATGAGTCAGTCAAAGGAGGGAACCCAAGGGTCCCCCCAACACATGCATGTACTGTGCAGGTGGCACAGATGCATCCCCACTACAGGGGGCGCCCTTTTGCACAACATAACTTTTTTGACAATGGGGGCCTATGTACGCGTCGTACAACAGGCTTCAATTGAATTCAATGGGGCTACGAGCGACCCATGTCGGTAAACGCATGTTTGCATCGTACTCGGGCATTGGGAGTCCCGGAGTGCAAGTCGGTCGCAAAGCACTTCGGATCTGACTTGGACGGAAGACTCTTCCAACAAGATTGGAATCGGCCCCTAAATGTCAGGGGTTTAGAGAGGAGTAAGAAGGGGCTAAGAGGCAATAAAGAAGGGGTTTTGGGAGGGAACTGCATCTACCTACAGGAGAAAGCCCATTCCTATTCAGAAAGTACATTTTTAAATGTATCACAGTGAAAAAGGACCCAAAACACTGGGTAATGTACTCTAGCTCAGACATGGTTTAAGTATACCTCCATACATTGCCAACCACCGGTACTGCAACACTTTCCGGAAGATAATAATGGGGGTAGGGACTTATAATGGAACCCCATAGAAACTAAAGTTAAAATGAATTAATTTATTCCGACTGGTTAAAAATATATAATTTAAATAGATGTCAAATGTTAAAAAATATAAGTAAAATGTATTCTTATTTCACTATACATTATTTTAATAATCATTTTAATTTCAAAATGTATAACTATTTTACTACATGATAAATAAATAATAAACACTTTACTTTACTTTTTTAAGGAATGAATCTTCAGGAAATTAACCTTAATTTAATTCATAACATTTAAACTAGTTAAATATATGAGTCAAAATCAAGGTAATAGTACTGTAGCTGTTTTTATTTTGATCTGCATTTAAAATAAACATGTACAAATAAATTACATGAACACTAACATTTCTTCTAAAACTATGTTTGTTATTTTTTTGTAAGCTTAATACATTTTGTTACTTTTCCCTTTACTTATCCTGAAGGCAAAGATCTCTGTCTATGAATAAACGGTTACTAGTAGTAACTTTACAATCAAAAATTAGGTTCCACTCCCTAAATTCAGTGGATGGAGACATGAATTTTTCCACTTTGTCGTACATTTACACTACTAAATAGTGAATAGGCAAAAGTAGTAATTGTTCTACAAAGTATAAGAATTTGTTTACTCTTGATTTACTCATGTGTAAGTTTACATTTGTGAATATTACTGTATGTTTTAGATCCCTGAGTAGAATTGGTACCAACGTCCAGTAATTTTCTTATTAAAAAATAACCTGTACACTATTTATTTGCATATACTTTCCTTTAAAAATAAATATAAAATCAACATCACTGCACAATATTTTAAAAGGTATCTGAACTACAGAGTGCACTTCCGTTACAATATAATAGCAAATGGTGTTTCTCATAGCTGTAGAAAAGTAAGAAACGTAGGCAAACAGTGCTTCAGAAGTTTCCTAAAACCTCTGAATATGTGGCATTCTATTAATATCTTGTACCTGGGATAAAACATTGGGAAAGAGAAAGAGACATACATGTAGGGAAAGGGAAAATAAACAAATACATTAAAAAGAGGTCTGCTGAGCAAAAGATAGCCATCAGTTTTCATTCAAGATGAGCAACCTGCAATGTGTAATCACTCTGGTAGTGGCCTGAAATATTTTCAGAACACACATGTTTTCAATACTACTAAGCGTTACCAGTTCTATCAACGTCTCAGATTACATTGCTTTGCTTTAAGCAAATGCACAATTTCCCTCAGAATAACATAAATCTACAAGTATACATCCCGTAGTAAATGTATCTCATTTAAACTGTCACCACAAGCAATATTTTTCAGTTTCAGCCTTTGGGTTTTGTATGGTTATTTGTAGGTGTTTACAATGTCGGGCTGCTAACATCACATCTTTGTTGGACCTGGCCCTTTTCATAGGTCAACCCCAGATTTTTACTTCCTATTGCTGAACCTATTTTGTTGGCATTAAGAACCTGTGCACTATATTGCTGCTAACCAGTAGTAAAGTGCTTGTGCTCTCACCTTACAACATGGTTCATTTGGCATATATCTGATTGGCATGTGTAATTTACATGTGAATCCTCAGTATATGGTACTACATATACCCAGGACCTCTAAATCAAATGCTACTAGAGGTCAACAGCACTCATTGTGCCGCCCACTAAGACAGCGGTTTAAAACATGGCTCAGGTGTGCCACTGAAGTTTGTAATGCAGTCTTAAACTGCCACTGTAAAATGGTAAAATACACCTTTTGCAAGGCCTTAGTTTTCCTTTTTAATACTTATATGTCACCCCTAAGGTTTGCTCTAATGGCTTATAGGGCAGGGTGCACTGTATTTATTAAGTAGGACATGTGTGTTTAAGCTTTGCATGTCCTGGTATTGAAAATCCCCAAAGTCTTTTTTATTTATCTCTCCCGCTGACTAGCACTGGGTAACCTGATTACATTTAATATGTCATAACTTTAAATTAGGAGCAGACAGAGATATACCATTTACGCTCAAATAATTGTCATTTAAAATCTCTTTTATGATGGAGTCAGACTTTAAGTTACAATTCTGAAAATGCCATAATTAAAATGTGGCAATCAACTGTGCCTTTCTGCCAGTGTCCTAGGTCATATGACTGTGAATGGCACTGCTGTTAAGGTTTGTAGCGACCTATGACCCTGCTCGCAGGCAGGTTGCTCCCCACGCTGCTGCAAAGCTCTGCCTGCATTGTTTTTGCCTAATCTTGTACTTTTCCCCTGTGCCTAACTTGCTTTCTTGCCCAGACTTGTCTTTATTCCCCTGTGCCTGTACTTGCTTTCTTGCCCAGACTTGTTTTTATTCCCCTGTGCCTGTACTTGCTTCCTTGCCCAGACTTGTTTTTATTCCCCTGTGCCTGAACTTGCTTTCTAGCCCAGACTTGTTTTTATTCCCTGTGCCTAACTTGCTTTCTTGCCCAGACTTGTTAATATTCCTCTGTGCCTGTACTTGTTTTCTTGCCTAAACTTGTTTTTCCTTCCTGTGCCCAGTCCTCCGCGGCCCCTGCCTGTTTTTCCCGCCCCTGCGTCCCTGAGGCCCTGCCCACCTGCAATCCCATTTGCCGCCCCGCTCCCACCTCCCAGCTGCTCCTCCCTCCCACATCACCTCATATGGAAGCCGCTATGTGGCTGTGCTCAGTGGGCGCGCCATTGGCGCGCCGCTGGCACACCTAAGGCAAGCTCATCTGTGCCCGTCCGTGCCTGGACCGCGCCCAGCGCCAGGACCCCTGGACACCACGAATGCCACGACGCCCGACACCGCTACGATGCCAGAACCCTCCATGCACTCAACAACGGACGTTCACAAACCTGCTTCCTGGTCGCCCGAAGCGCAATCTCTGAGCTTTCACCTGCCGGAACTGCAGCTCGACAAGCATCCGCCCCACCATGCTGCCGATCAGGAAATAACCCAACCACCTCAGATGCATCCTTCTCAATACCCGCTCTGCCCGAATACATGCCGTTGAACTCTGGGACCTACTCGACTCAACCTCCCCAGACGTCGCCTTCCTGACGGAGATCTGGCTGAACCCTGCCTCGGCACCCGACATAGCCATAGCCGTCCCGGAAGGCTACAAGATCACCCACAAGGACCGCACCAACAGAGCGGGAGGAGGACTCACCATTGTCCACAGGAACACTCTCAACCAACACCGACGACACCCTCAGCACCGCCGAACACCTGCACTTCCAGATCCACACCGACCCCAACACCACCCTCAGAGGAACCCTCATCGACAGACCGCCCGGACCCCGACCATATTTCAGCGACTCCATCACCGACTTCGTCAGCACACACGTCCTCATCTCCATGGGTTACATCCTCCTCGGGGACCTGAACTTCCAACTCGAGAACAATGATGACACCAACTCCACCACCCTGATCGACAACCTAGCAAGCCCTCTGCGACTCGCTGGCCACCTTCTTCCACCGCAATATCACAGACATCCACGAGTTTCAATGCCACGACCGCCCCGAAAACCACTGAGACCTCCACCCCCACGACCACCATCCGCACCAACGGCCTGCTCTACTGGACCAACATCAATGACGATGACACCATCAAGATCATGAACACCATCCACTCCGGATCTCCATCAGATCCATGCCCACACCACATCTTCAACAAAGCCAGCACATCCATCGCACCCCATCTCCGGAAAGTCATCAACACCTCCTTCGAGACAGCAACCTTCCCGGAGAGCTGGAAGCACGCCGAGATCAACGCCTTACTCAAGAAACCCAAGGCGGACCCCAAGGACTTCAAGACCTTCCGGCCCATCTCCCTGCTCCCGTTCCCGGCAAAGGTCATCAAGAAGACCGTCAACGAACAACTGACCCGCTACCTCGGAGAGAACAACATCCTGGACCCTTCCCAGTCCGAGTTCCGCAGCAACCACAGCACCGAGACTGCCCTCATCGCCGCCACCGATGACATCAAGTCCCTGCTGGACAACGGAGAAACGGCGGCCCTCATCCTCCTGGACCTGTCAGCCGCCTTTGACACGGTCTGTCACCACACACTACGAACACGCCTCCACAACGCTGGGATCCAAGAGAAAGCCCTGGACTGGACCACCTCCTTCCTCTCCGGCTGAACACAGAGCATGCGCCTTCTCCCCTTCCACTCCGAAGCCACCGAGATCATCTGCGGCGTACCCCAGGGCTCATCCCTCAGCCCAACCCTGTTTAACATCTACATGGCACCGCTCGCCCACGTCGCCCATCCGCACGACCTCAACATCGTCTCCTATGCCGATAACAGCCAGCTGATAATCTCCCTCACCAAGGACCCCCACTCCGCCAAAACCAACCTTCACGAAGGAATGAAGGCCGTTGCTGAATGGATGAGGAACAGCCGACTGAAGCTGAACTCGGACAAGACGGAGGTCCTCATCCTCGGATCCAACCCTTCAGCCTGGGATGACTCCTGGTGGCCGACCACCCTGGGAACCGCTCCAACACCAACCGACCACGCACGCAACCTAGGGGTCATCCTCGACTCCACCCTCTCCATGACTAAACAGGTCAACGCCGTCTCCTCCTCCTGCTTTAACACCCTCCGCATGCTCCGTAGGATCTACAAGTGGATCCCCACTGAAACGAGAAGAACAGTCACCCAGGCCCTTGTCAGCAGCAGGTTGGACTATGGAATCGCCCTCGGCCAAACTCCTGAGACGGCTCCAACGCATCCAGAACGCCTCTGCACGCCTGGTCCTTGACATCCCTCGCCACAGCCACATCACACCCCACCTGAGAGACCTGCACTGGCTCTCGGTCAACAAGAGGATAACCTTCAAGCTCCTCACCCACGCACACAAGACACTCCACAACACCGGACCAACGTACCTCAACAGACGACTCAGCTTCTACACCCCCACCCGCCAGCTCCGCTCACCTCGCCCTCGCTACAGTCCCCCGCTTCCGAAGAGCGACCTCAGGCGGCAGATCGTTCTCCCACTTCGCCGCCAAGACCTGGAACACCCACCCCATCCACCTACGGCAGACCCAAGACCTGCTGACCTTCAGAAAACTCCTCAAGACCTGGCTTTTCGAGCAGTAGCAGCATTCCCCACCCCAGTGCCTTGAGACCCTAATGGGTGAGTAGTGCGCTTTACAAATGATATGATATGATTGATTGATTAATTGTTAACTGCTTTCAAACAGTAACAAAAAGGGGTCTTATGTGTGGCCAGATGGGTAACGCGACATGATATTTGTAGAGGAGCTGTACTCAGACTCACTGACACTCCAAAGGGCTTTGCCTACAGAACACACAAAGAAACCTGACCCAGGCCTAGCTCTGTTCTTTAGCATTTTTCCAAATACACACTGTACTCATTAGAATGATGCTTCTTTCATGATGGTACAAAAGGGGGCGGTGATGGACGGAGCATCTGAATCAATCAAACACTCACACCCAGTCAACAGATCTGGGTTTAATCCATCACCGTTCTTTAGCCCACTCTGCCACCCCAGTTCAGACATGGCCATATGCAAATCAGTCTGACCCTGTGCCTCATGGGAACAGTCCAGCCGAACTGCCAAGCCATGCCTTCCCTGGACCAGAAACAAGCTTCCGAGGACCGGTTTCTGGCATTACAGCCGTCTTCAGCCTGGCATGCTTGAATCCAGTGGCAAAGTGAGCAAGGGACTCACATCTGAGCATACCCTGCCAACTTATGGCAAACAAAGTGGTACAAAAGGGGGTGGTGATGGACAGAGCATCTGAACGAATCAAACACTCACACCCAGTCAACAGATCTGGGTTTAATCCATCACCGTTCTTTAGCCAACTCTGCCACCCCAGTTCAGACATGGCAATATGCAAAGCAGTCTGACCCTGTGCCTCATGGGAACAGTCCAGTGTAATATAATATAATGTGATGAAACTATTGACTGCAGCAAATATTGACTAAATGTTTAGATTTTCTTTATTTAAAAAAATACATATGTAATCACTAAGCAAAATGAATAATCCTTAAAAATGCTACGCTATAATGGGTTTTAAGAAAAAGAACGATACTTAAAGGCATTTTCTAATAAAAAGGAACTTCGGGTGGGGTCACATTATGATATTCTCACAAAAGTTTTGTCACGTGACTGTTGAGGGAAAGTTGCAGAATACAGTTTGAGAGATGTTGAGGGTTATATTCAGCCACGTGCAAGGGAATCTATTTTTTTTCCTACATCCAAATGTGAATCAAAATCATTGCTTGAATTAGAGTAGCCAATGTTTTTTTGCTCAGTATGGCATAATTGTAAAAACAGGTAACACCAAAGACTCAGCATTTACACTGGCGAGTAGAAAAATCCCTCAGGACACCACCACAACCTGAGAAATTTCTAGAAGATTTGCTGTAGCGTCAAATGATAATACCCATATAGAGACCACTGTTCTGACCCTACACTTTCCTTAATTGATTTGAATCAGCCGTGTCCGTGCAGGTAAGAGCGGTGGGGCCGGGAGGGGGTATTTCGACTGATGAGGAGGGAAAATAAATTATTTATTTAATTTCCCCTCGCCATCGTCCGTCGAAATTCCCCCTCACCTGGCCCCAGCGCTCTTATCTGCATGGGCCGTGACTGACTGGGACACAACACCCACACTTCTTATGATGTAATTTTGAATTTCTACTCAATGATTTGCTATGAAATTGTACCTGCCACCAAACACAGTCTACAAATGCTCAGAGATCACATTGGCTATGCATCCACATCTTATTTCTTCAAGGATCTTCAAACCTTGCAGACAAACCTCATCAATCTTGCAGGGAAAACATGAGTCACAAATATAGAATCCTTTTTTCAAAATTGTAGGATGATCCTGTTTTGCAATATGTTATCGTTTATTAATTATAGGAATGTAACTATATCTATTATATTGCTATACCAAATTGCTAATAAAATTAATTAAAGAAAAAAAATACCCTTACTCTCCACGTACAAAAAAACGTGATTCAGGAGACCCAGCTAAATTTTGACTAACGTTTGACTTCCCAATAAAGCCGTGCAATTGGAACTTGGTAACCTTTTGTAGACCCACCTGTTTGACCACTTTCACATTGACTATTGAAACAACACAGGGGCAGATCTGGCTACTGTCTTTATCTTGGTTGGTCAAAGGACCCCATGTAGACTAGGGTAATGCAAATCAAATAGGCTCCTGGACTATCTGCCATGTTAGACAAGGTTCACCATCCAGTGCTGCTTGAATGACTGTCAGACTGAGAATTGAAAGACCACCTCCTAAACCTGTTGTTTAAAATGTCTGCAAGACTGCTACTCTGTTGTACACCTGCCTCTAGTAATGTTTCTCATATTAAATGTATATTTCCCTAAGACTTACACCTGATCTCTTTTTTCAGTCTTTCTTTAGCTTCTTACTCCCTTGATTTGGTCCTTTTGTGTGTCGGCACATATCTAAGGCCATGGTGACCACCATTTCCCCATCAGTCTGGATTCCTGCACTCCAGGGTACAAAGATAACTTAAAAACATTCACGTGTGGTGCCCATAATTGCATGTAGTTTTATAAACCTATACTGAATCCCTCTAAAACACAGCTTTGTGTAGCTTTCCATAGATTCAGTGTTTGCCCTCCTAAGTGCTGGTTTTCTCATTCAGGTAACAGTTCACATCTACAATGCAGTATTCTCACCTTGGTGGTTCTTTTTGACTAAGCTGTGTCTCCTAACTCCCAGGCAATGGTTGTTGTCAAGGTGATATTTTTTTACTTCTCCTGTGGTCATTGAATTTTTCTTATCCATATCTAGCTTACTCTCAATATGAGTGTGCTGAGGTCTCTTTATTTCTTTTACACATGAACCCTGCTAAGAACTTAGAGTTAGATCACCTAAAACAATAACATTAAGTACATGACAAAGAGAACAAATATTACCTCTGCTTAGGTCCATTCACCGATTTCCGGTAACACAAATCATTGGGTTTAATAAATCGTAAAAAAAAAAATCAATCATTCTTAAAGGAGGGTCGTCTTTATTTAGAGAAGAAAGTTACTCACTGTATTCCTTCTTGTACTTCATGCCATTGTTCAGAGTTAGTGCAGAAAATTCCCCAAATCAACAAATCCCATTCAAGTAGCTACTATTGTTCCACTTTGGCCATGCCATTGTGGCATGCATGTCTGCTTGATCTCTGGTCCATCAATAGCAAACAAAAAGTAAGACACAATATAAGTATGCTCCTCTACTCCAAAATATTTTATTTGAAATGCATCATATATGTAACCCTTGTAGAAAGTAAGAAAATATTCTAAAGGTGAACTAGCTCCTATGAAAATATCCAACATCACATAACACCCACAAGAAGCTGGTTTTATTCTTGGCGGAGCTGTGCTCCCTTTCAAACGAGATGCACCTGTGGAAAGAATGTCCTGGCAATGTGAAACTTCAGTAGGACCATGGGATACCACCGATTTTACTCTCCTCCCTGCCTTTCTTAATGGACAGTATGATGCTTAACTTTATAAAAGGATGATACAAGTGCTAAAAACTGCTTATTCATAGTTGATCTGTAGCTATTGTAACAAAAATGGCTCGAAATGAGATTGTAATATATAAACTTGTGTAAGAGCGGTTCCCTTTCATGGGCACCAGGGCTCCGCCGCCTGCATTTTCTCCCCAAAAAAACAATTTACTAAATTCTTTATTTTTTTTATGTGAATAAAAAATAAAGATACAAGCTGCCGTCACACTCACTCACCTAAGTAAACTTTCTTCCGTGTGTACACTGCGCTCTATTATGCACGGAAGCATATGTGCTGTAATAATCTCCGTTATTCATTGCAAATATTTGCCGGGCAGACGCTTTACACAGCCCTGAGGCCTGTGATGTCATCAGCAGGGCAAACCCATTGCCCCGTGGGCTGAACTCCATCCCCTGAAGGCGATGTAATACAGTTAGCCCTGGGCGCATAAGCCTGAAGCCCTGCATCTCCAGGGGCTTCACGTCAATCAGGGAGTGGAGTCTCAGCCACGCTCAGACCACCCTTTTCACAATTCGTAACAGGGTGGGTGGGGTTAAAGCAGTATGATCGGCGGGGGACGTGTGTCTGGTCCAAGCCTTTCGCACTGCCTGGACGGGCAGGCACAATGCCTTCTGGGAATCGCGACAAGAAACTTTGCCAGTGGCCCAGATTGTTTGACACCCTGTCTGTTTGAGATTTAGCAGAGTCAGGAAGCTTGTGCGGGTTCGGAGAGTCTGGTTCTGCCTAGAGGGTACATATTCCACCCAAGCACAATGCGCAGTGTCCGAGAGGACGGGGCAGCAAGGGGGCTCCCCTTTCTTCGGACGCAGGGACAGGTGCTGCTCATCTCTGAGGGTAGCTCTCATGCTGGCACATGGGCCCCTGCAGCAGGGCCTGCCGATACATGAGGTGAGCTACAAGGAGTGATGTTGGACACTCAAGTATTCTACTTTTGGAACTTGGAAGGCAGGTCGTGGTGGGGGTCGTGTCGTGGTGGGGGTAACCTAAGTTCATGCTTGGGAGGTATAGCGGAAGCAGCGGTGGTGAGGTCTCTTGCCCTTGTTCACATGCACCCCCCTTTCCGAAATACAGCAGCCCGCTCTTTCCAACATGCGTGTGTAAAGCTACATCACCGGGGGGTGGCATGTGCACCGTAGAATACACACATTACGTTGATAATAGTGCACTAAAAACACAGAAGCCGAGCGCGTGTTTACCTTTACGCACTTTAGCCAGGAGGCAGGCAGTGAATGGTGGGGAGGCTGTCAGCAACGGGCTTGTTATGTAATGCCTTGGGTGCCTGAGATGGCGAAGGTATTTTGAGGGTAGGGGCCATGCCATGGAATACCATACGGAGAGATGTGGTGAGAACACATCTAATACTGTGTCTCAGAGCAGTGTCTGTCTAGGTAGGCAAAGGGGGTACGTTCAGACTCAAGCAGAAAGCGCACGAAAAATGGTGTGTGGTTAAAGTGCCAAAGCAGAGGTTTGTTGGTCCGGGATCAAAGGTTTACAGCACTTCGAGCAGGCCACGAAGTTGTAAAAACAGGAACGACATCAATCACCTCCTTCCTATCTGGACGTGATGATGTTTGTGCATGATTTCTATGCTAAACACGTTCATGGCTACAGCCAAGCCAGGCCGTTGGCTTGGCTCTCCCATTGAATTTGTTGGCTCTTATTCTGATTGTGCACGCCCAGATAGGATGCAGCCCTGTGGTTGGACATGCTCTCGCGTCTCTTGGCAGCTAAATTCTGGAACCACAGGTTCACGAGATTTTAAAAAGGGCGGGAGCAGATGTTCTCCGGCCCCAGAGTAGAACACTGATGGGAGTCTGTGCACGTAGATGGGCTTTCGAGGGGAAAATACAGAGTAAAATGGAAAAAATTGCACGTCTTAGTAATATGTATGTGCGCGCATCAAACATCATGGCACCGTGACCCGGACTGCATAACTAGTTTTTCTTTCTTTTTTAGGAGTGTTCACTATTCCGTGTTTAGGACCGCACGTTTAAAACCTCGCTACTTGCTCTGCTTTCCTTCAGTTTTCAAAACATCACCACATGGGACTGAGTGACTGACTACACTGACCGTGCTCCAGCTGTAGTGCCCACACCATCAGTGCTTACTTCGCCCTGCGCGCATACACTTACATCGCAGAGCAGCCACGGCGCGGGACACAAAGGCCGAGCCTAGCTGCTGGCCAGGTATATATATACCTTGGAAGCGCCCTCCCCCGTCCACAAGTAGCCCTCCCCATTGGCTGTTGGCCGGGGGGGGGGCGGCACCGGGGGGCGCGCTGCAGGCTGCGCTCGCCAGATGTATGGGACTAGGGCGCTGTCCCCCCATACTCCCCTTCGTTTCGTGGTGCCAGCGGCATATAGGTTAGCGGTGTTAAATATCTCCTTCACGCTCACCGCTTGTGCGTTAAAGACACTGCCTTCATGTTCAGCTTAGTTCAGTTGTAGGTTTGGCTGTTGCCAGAGTGTTACTGCTGGAGGCATTGATTCACAATCTGCAGCCTTCGGACAGATGGATGTGTTGTTGAAGCAACGCTCTTCATATCCTCTTAGGGATGGCCATCATTCCCAGGGACCATCTATCACCGATCTACAGTGTTCAGCTTGCATAAAGGAGGTCACTCCCAAAGCAATGATCTTCACATCATCTAAGGTCGGTTTGTGTGATGTAGTACATTAGGTGTGTCGTCGGACGCTACATGCGACCATCTTGTTTTCTCTTGGTGACAAACACAGAAAAATCGCTAAAGTGTACTGAGGGGTCTGCAGCCAGATGCCAGTTGCTGAGCAACATTGACTCAGCACAATTAGATTTGCATTTGTTATGATATGTTATGTTAATGGCATTTGTAATGCGCTCAGCTGCTCCAGCGAAGGAGCGTCCCGGCGCCCGACAAGGTAGCCACACAACATAACGAATGGCAGAATTTTAATAAAAAATTAGAGTTACAGCGGCTATGGAAACAAAAAAGTCTTAACGGCCCTGCGAAAAGAAAGCAGGTCAACAAGGGTCCGGATTTCCAGGGGCAAGGCGTTCCACAGAGCGGATGCCCGCACCTTAAAGGAGCGCCCCCCAGCTCGACTACGATTGAAGCGTGAGGCTAGTGCCAATTCTTGGTCTGAGGAGCAAAGGGAACGGCCAGGGATATAGGGACGCAAAAGGTGATGCAGTATTGGAGCAGAGGGGCCTTTTAAGATCTTAAAGGCCAGACAAAGCACTTTGGCCAGTACACACCAGGGGAATATACATAAATGAACTAGTGCAGTCATCCTGCAACATTGTAGATGTTACAATCACTATTAGGTGCCTGTGGACATGTAAGTACTTATATAGGAAGGAGTTATTGCTACAGGTCAGTGAGTTTGCATTAATAGTAGGGCTCACAGTTTTTGACATTTCAGTCTGTTTTTATCCATTTTTATTTTTTGCTCATTTTTTCAAGATTTATCGTTTGTTTGTGCTAGATATATGAATGAAACTGCAATGAGAATATGTCCACATTTATTTACTGATAAATTAAAAATCACATTTGAGTGACCAAAATGGTTCAGCTATATGCAGTACAATACAGGTATCTGAAAACATTTGCATTGTATTACAGCCTAAGCAGCTGTAAATTGGCACTTATTTAACCTACATTATGAATATGTTGCTTTTTTTAACTCCGACCTGTCAAACTGTACACTTACTAACCTGACACTTATGATTGACAGTATTGAGAACTATCCAAACAAGACATATGTTCTATATTGCTATCCTTTCCCCAAATCAACGAGGAAGAGGTCAGGAGCCGACTTCAGAAGATCAAATCCGGCTCCCTCATGATCCCTGCCCGGCCTCCATTGCAAAATTAGTGCCAGGCCCCATTGCAGTCGGACTCACCCCCCTCCTCAATCTCATGCTGGATAGAGGTGAATTTCCTGCAAAATGGAAACGAGCCTCCATCTTACCCCTCCTTAAAAAACCGAATCTGGACATAGCCGATTTAAACAATTATCGGCCTATTGCAAGATTACCCCTTCCAGCTAAAATTATTGAAGGTTTCTTGAATACCCAACTAAGCACATTCCTGAGATCAGGAGAACATCTGGACCCGAGCCAACATGGCTTCCGTGCGGAACACAGCACGGAATCCGCTCTAATTAAATCAGTAGAAGATATTAGGAGAGTGCTGGATGGAGGAGGCAGAGCTGCTCTTATCCTGTTGGACCTCTCCGCGGCCTTCGACACGGTCCACCACAAACTGTTGGTGGACCGGTTGAGGGCCTGCGGAGTTCAGGGTAAGGCGCTGAAAATCCTACAGGCATTCCTTGCCAACAGGACTCAGGTTGTGACATTGGGAGATTTCGAATCATGTCCCTTCTCACTTCCTTGCGGAGTACCCCAGGGCTGAGCCCTACCCTTTTTAATGTTTATGTTTCCACACTTGCCCCGATAATTCGAACCTTCGGTTTTAACCTCACAGCGTATGCTGACGATACGCAGATAGTAGTATCCCTGAGGCCAGGGGACAGAGATAGCACTGCGGATAGGTTTAAAGGCTGCATGCGCGAAGTAGGTGTTTGGATGGCCCAGAACTGCCTCAAATTAAATTGCTCAAAGACAGAGGTGCTACTCTTTGGCGCTAAAGACAACTTCTGGTCCCCGAGATGGTGGCCAGAAGAAATGGGTACACTGCCCACACCGGTGACAAAAGTTAAAAATCTTGGCATTTTGATGGACGATCAACTGTCTTTTAAGCCTCAGATTAACGCCCTAGCATCATCCACCCATTTTGCCCTTAAAACCATTAGGAAAGTGCTACCATTTCTGGAGCAAGAACATAGGAAAACAGTGGTTACTGGTCTAGTTTTATCTCGACTAGATTACTGCAATAGTCTCATGTTGAATGCCCAAGTTGGTATATTAAATAAACTCCAAACCTTACAGAACGCGGCAGCACGTCTGATAACAGATACACCCAAATTCGTTTCAGTGGCACAAGACCTGGCAAAACTTCATTGGTTGCCAGTGCGGAAACGAATTACCTTTAAGTCACTCTGTGTGGTCTTCAAAGCACTCCATAATCTGGGCCCCAGATGTATGAAGGAACTATTTTTCTGGTATGTACCGGCAAGATCTCTTAGATCTGGTCAGCAGTTACTGGTATCAGTCCCCAGAGTTAAGAGAGCTAGATGGGGAGGCAGGAGCTTTTCCCTTGGAGCAGCAGTAGGCTGGAATAAGCTTCCCCTCCACATCAGACAACTGCCCGATCTTCTATCTTTCAGAAAGACACTAAAGACATGGCTCTTTACCCATAAATCACCCTTCTACACTCACCAGTCTGAATCACTTAGCGCCAGGACACCTCCGGGTAACAGAGCGCTCTAGAAATGCAAAAAATAAATAAATAAATAAATAAATATATTACGGGAAACACCCCTAAAATTTGGAACTCCATCCCCACGCACATCAGAACCATCCCGTCCTTTGTGGAATTTAAAATACAACTCAAGTCCCTGTTCCTCATCCGTTCTTTTGGCTGTGGATAAGATGTAACGGACTGCAACACCAAAACCTTGTGCCCGCATGGAACCCTGATACCAAAGAAGTTCTGCAGTTCATTTATACAGCTCCTACTTTTTCTCGTAGACTGTCATTACCTTTCCTATGTCATACCTTTGGGGATTACATGCGATTCTGTAAAGTATATTGAACCCTTGATACCAAAGTAGCTCTGCAGTACACTTATGCAGCTCTCAATGTGACACTCATATATTGTCGAAAACCCTTCATATGTCATGCTTTTGCTGCTTTTGTTGATTATATGCTATTCTCTACTGTAAAGCGCTCTGTTACCTCTGGGTCTTGACAGCGCTATAGAAAACTTCATAAATAAAAAATAAAATAAAAAATATTTTTCTGTATCTAAAAAAAAAATTCAGACAGGAACATATATTGTTTTCTGCCTGCATTTATCAATAGAAATTAGTAAAAAAGGAAAACTGGGAACCCTAATTCTTATATCGCAGTTTCTTTCATAAAACTATAGCAGTGGACTGTGGTAACTACTTGTATTATTTCGGATTATTATTTTTCATGGACCAAGGTGAACTTATCATTTTGGCCAGTTCTTTTTACCAACATGTCTAGCATTTGACCTCTACTGTTTTTGGTGCAACCTGTTGAGCCACTTATACTGTAGGCAATGTGGCTGGGCATTTTCCAAGCTTACATGAAGTTTCTGAAAATAAGGGTTATGCTTGCCACAAAGACAGATTGCATTCTGAAAACAACCCCCTCCCCCTCTCCCCTTCCCCCCTTTCAGGTTGTTTGGGCTCGCTCGCCACAGTGCAGTACCACAATTATTTTATGCCTCACCACTTTCAAATGTCACCAGCCGCCTACATCGTCATAGATTGCTATAAATTGTATGGTGGATTACCCAAACTCCCAACAGAATTCTATTGAGAACAAGGGCTCTTACTTAGTTTTGGCACACAGAATATTCAGTCTCAAAAATGGCGAATGTCTCCGATAACGTATTGCAAGTGCATTAAACCTACACAAGTTGGAATAACGTGGATGGGATATCGTCCATGTTTTGACAGAGTAGCGGGTCCTCCAAACCCTAAATAAGGCCCAAAATAATTTCGTCTTCGTTTGTTGTGTGTAAATAATAGATTTATATTCATGATTGATTTGATTTAAAGACACACACCCAAAATAATTATACCTGATGCAGAAGGCTACAGAATTGAAAATTCCTTTTCATCGAATTGCTTCAATGTAAATTCATTGTGTAATATCGTTTTTTAAACAAATCTGAATTAATGCTCAAAGGCCTTAAGATTTCAAACCAAACAGCAATGACTGTGTAAGCCTACCGATAGGACACAACATATTTAAAAAAAATAAAAGTGTTTGGAAGCAGAAAATATTCTTGAGCATGGAAGAGAAGCGGCAAGAGAAAACGCCGAACAAGTGATACAAACATATAACAGGAAAACCAAAAAGACAGTGTGGAATAAATAAGCAGACACCTGAGAAATACCCACTGGTTTGTGTGCGGTATGCAATCTTTACTTCAAACCCGTCCTGTCACTCCACCTTGGCCTCCCTCAAATGTATGCAGGTTCCTCGGGGTGCGATATGAGCGAAACCGGGCTGATTTTGAATATGAATAATACATCAGAGGCGTAGGGCAGCTTTCAGGCTTCTGAACAATGCTCGTGAATCCCCCGCCGTCTCAATCAGCGCGAGCAGCAACAAGGTCGAGATGACCTTGACACCTGTCGGATGCCATCTTGTCTCCAGACTGCACATTACGGATCTGCAGATCGAACATCTTTGAACCATGTCGAAGGCAAGCAAGGCTCTGCGACTGGCAAACGCTATTTACTGGTACGCTTAGTCCAGCTTGGGCCGTTGAATACAACACAGGCGTGGACTACAAGCAAAGGTTCTGTCGTTCCACATATTTATGCATAAAAATGTATTTTCCTAGCCAGACCACTTGAGAAATTATAATTGTTCCTTGACTCTTGCATTTAAAGGATGCATTCTTTTCAGGTGTAAGCAGGAGCTCCAGTTCTAGCCGGTAGCTTGCTGTTTGTCTTCATTTCATGTACCTCCCGAGAGAAATATATATTATTTAAGCCAATAGAGCATTCTCTTTATTGTTAGTTTTGCTTTTCGATTGAAAAACCTTTACTCCAAGCCCTGTGATCACAAATGGGCGATTGCCAGGGAGGATATTGCATATTTCCATAGGCTTTGATATAGCGAGTAGACTGACAACAAACTGGTTCATTGCTGCTTAAAATGAGATTTCAGAGAATAAAGCTGCATTTATTTTGGATTTGAAAAATAATATTGAACAGTCTGCTCCCAGGAGGTAGTGAAAAGCTCTCCCTGTCATGTTGTAAATAACTGCCATTTTTCGTCAAAGCGCAATCTGCTGTCACTTGGGCCTTGGTCCCCAATCCCACCCTTTTCACCATAGGCGGTTACTGTAATCTTTGAGACTTTAAAAAAAATCCGTAGCTGTCATCCTATACGTGTTGGTCAGTACTTAATCAGTGCTGGTGATTGCCTGTGGTGGGCGCAGGCACTCACTCTCTTTTGGGGACCAGGTCGGATTCTTCTTTATCACGTTTTGACCCAGAGTAAGGTTAAAGGCAGAAAGAAGGATGATGCCAAAGATAGAAAACAATGATACATGTAGAAGGCGGGTATGAAAAAGAACCTGCAAGACTGAGATAAACAAAGACAGACGTGTGGGGTAGTAGAAGAAAGGGAGGTGAGGAAGAATCAAGACTAGGGGTGGGTAGAATGTTTCATTCTGCCTGCAGAATAGGTGGAATTTGGAAACTACGGGGTCTATTAGGATGTTGGTCAGATCACCACCGCACGCATGGCGGTGGCGATCCGCCCGACAATTCCCTCTGCCCGCATCTCATTTCCCTCTGCCATATTACGATGGCAGGGGGGGTCCACGGAGGACGGAAAGACTGTCCGCAGCTTTTACGCCGGTCGACTTGTCGACCGGACGGAAAACATCTCCAATATGATGGCGATGTCTACAAGACACAGCCATCCATATTAGGATTCAGGCAGGGATCAGCCAACGCCGCCATGGAAAAGCATGCAGTCTTTGGCATTGGGGGCCGTTGCGGGCCCCCAGGGTGTTGGGGGTTGCACATCGGGGGGTACATTTACATGCACAACATGGCAGGCACCACGCGGTGCCTTCCGCGTTGTGCATGCAAATGTACAAGGTGCATCCACAGCATTGTGGCGGGCGGTGCCCTCCACAATGCTGGGCATAGGGGATGCCACCGCCACCGTGGAGGTGGCATCCTGATTGTCGGGGCGGGACAGCCGCACCAATGGCGGCCAGTCCCAGCACCGCTATGGTGGCTGGCAGACGTAAGTCCGCCCGCCATCCTAATAGACCCCTACGTGCTACTCTTCTAATGCGGATCCTGGCCAAATTTTGCCAATCACTGTATGGTGGAATTCAGCCTTCCTTGGCACCATTTTGCTGCTGCTCGAGCATATTTTCTACTGGAGCAGCAGCAAAATCAACTTAAATGTCTGCACACTCTTGCAAGATGCATTGTGCCCTCACACTGGCTTTTCAGCACTTCTTTTGCTACTAGGGCTAGCTTGCAGGGCGTCATGTATATTTCCGCATGTTAATTGAACACTGCGGAATCTCGCACTTTTTATACAAACTCTGCATAATTCCACAGAGTGAAATTCTGAGAGTTTTGCCCACCCTTAATCAAGACTGGGCTTCATTGGTAGTTGATACCCTCAGCATTGCTCAGTTCCAGTGGCGAGCTTTATGCCATGTTGAAAATAAAGGGTTCAAGGGAGTTAGCATATTCTTGTTTTCTTCGATTCAAAGCAGGATGTTTACTGTCTGTTGCACTAGCGATGCTGACTTTGAATTGAACAAACCGGATCGACAATGAACCTTCAGCCTGAGATTGTAAGTGTTCTATAGATGAATGCATGTTGAAAATACAATAAATACATATTTAGCAACCGGAAAAAGCCTGATTTGGATATTTTGAATTCGTATCATCGGATTGGCCGACGTTTTGTACGTTTGGCTTGTTCCTTTTTGAAGTGATAGAAATTGTAGCTGAATTTAAGACAGGGTGTGTCAGGCAAGGATAGCACTTGAGATTTGGTTAAAAAGTATAGATCGAATGATTTTCAATTGATTTTCTCTTTCCACACTTTATAGACCAACAACTTTGTGTTTACTATATTTTCGTAGGACTCTTTAGCCATTTTCATGCAAATTTAAATCAACATTTGCACACTCACAAAAAATAAGGGAACACGAATTTAAAATATACATCTTTGATTAAACAAAATATTTATATCTCCGCCAATTCTAATTCATTGTTGTAAATTATCTATCACGTGTTAAATTAAATAGGCTAGACAAATCTTTCCCATTTGTTAACCAATTCTTCCATACTGTGTGTGCTCGCTATAATAAAGGTGTCCAACTTAAGTCTAAGAGGGCCTCATCCATTTCAAATGTTCATGTTAACCCAGAAAGTACAAATAGGATTAATGTAATTGCGGAGGAATGGCCATGATGGTGACCGAATAAATCTCCCAGTAGAGAGCTTTGTGTGTCCCCTACATATAATCCTCTTTAATCCTGTAATTTCCCCCTTCCTGGCACCCAATGCAAAAGCAGAGTGTCAAGGGTGAGCAGGGCTGGCTCTAAGGTGGTGCGACCGGTGCCACCACACCAGGATCTGAATTCATGGGGCACTGTGTTTACAAGTTTATTTTGATTTTAAAAGCACCTGCTGCTACGTTCCTTTCCTCCAGCAATTCCCAGACAACAATAAAAATGTCACGATAACTCCGGTGATAAATGTTCTTCTTGGAGAGAGATCAGAGTTTCATCTAGTTGAGGTTTTGACTCACTGTGCGGTAGTGGAGAGGGTTAAGATGTCTGCTGCAAAGAACGTGTACCATGCGGATCACAAAGTGCATGTAATGTAAATAGGTCAGTGGATTACTGCTTTTATAAGAGACATCCTTCTGTTACTTGTAGTTTATGTGCTAAAATCGTAATATAGAGTAGTGAATTATTAACTGTCAACAAAGAGCTGCATGCAGACTGCCAAGTTAGAGCATAGAGTATTTTTGCAAAAAAAGGCACATATGGGTAGAAATCTATTCTTATTATTGAAGATAGCCCTCAACCATGGTGTTATGTCTTAAATTCTGAGTTTGTGCTTCTCCAGATCAAGCACTCTTAAAGTAGACTGCTTACCAGTATGGAAGACATGTGATTCCTACACTTTGTAGTACTCTGGCTCATGTAAAATTTCCATAGGCTGATTTACACACATCTGATTGTCTCTGTGTAATATGTGTGGGATGCAATGTTCTCTGATGCCCTACACTGGTATTAGTGGTGCTATATAACCTGACAGGAGGTCAGGCGACCTGACCTCTGGTCGCTCCCCACGCCGCACTGCTCCTCCTGGTGGCCCGTGACTGCCCCTCTGCTGCTGCTGCCAAGGGTTCGCCGCTGGTGAGCCCCTGGCACCTGTTCTGTTGTTTTTTGGTTTGTTGCTCTGTTTCTCCCCATTCCTGGCTGCATAATTTGTGTTTTTTCTTCCCTCTGTTTGCCCCTCGTTTTTTGCCCTTGCCCTCTGTGCCCCCCCCGCTCCCCGCTTCCCGCCGCTGCTCCCCTGCGGCCCTGCCCCCTTTTTGCCTTCTGTGCCCACTGCCCTCGCCCATTGGCCGCCCCGCTCCCGCCTCCCAGCTGCTCCTCCCTCCCACTTGGCCTCTTATGGAGGGCGCCGCGCGGCAGTGAGTGCGACCTGACCTCTGGCCGCTCCCCACGCCGCACAGCTCCTCCTGGTGGCCCTTGACTGCCCCTCTGCTGCTGCTGCCAAGGGTTCGCCGCTGGTGAGCCCCTGGCACCTGTTCTGGTATTTTTTGGTTTGTTGCTTTGTTTCTCCCCATTCCTGGCTGCATAATTTGTGTTTTTTCTACCCTCTGTCGCTAGTTTTTTGCCCTTGCCCTCTGTGCCCCCCCGCTCCCACGCGCTGCTCCCCTGCGGCCCAGCCCCCTTTTTGCCTTCTGTGCCCACTGCCCTCGCCCATTGGCTGCCCCGCTCCTGCCTCCCAGCTGCTCCTCCCTCCCACTCGCCTCTTATGGAGGGCGCCGCGCATCTGCGCCCGTCCGCGCCTGGACCGCGCCCAGCGCCAGAACCCCTGGACCCCGCGCCACCCGCAACACCAGACTGCGCTACGACTCCAGCACCCTCCACGCACTCAACACCGAACGAGACCACCCCTGCTACCGAGCCACCCCGAAGTGCACCCAAGGGCCCTTCGGCTGACGGAACTGCAGCTACACCAGCATCCAGCCCACCAAAACACCAGCCAAAGAACCCAACCATCTCCGCTGCATCCTCCTCAACACTCGCTCCGCTCGCAAACACGCCATCAAACTCTGGGACCTCCTAGACTCCATCGACCCCGACGTCGCCTTCCTGACGGAGACCTGGCTGAACACCACCTCAGCACCAGGCATCGCTATAGCCATCCCACAGGGCTACAAGATCTCCCGTAGAGACCGCACCAACGGAGTGGGAGGCGGAATCGCCATCGTCCACAAAGACTCCATCAGAATCTCAACTAACACCGAGGACACCATCACCACCGCGGAGCAGATGCACTTCCAGATTCACACCGACCCCATCACGACCCTCAGAGAAACACTCATCTACAGACCTCCAGGACCACGACCACAGTTCAGCGACACCATCACCGACCTCATCAGCACCCACGCCCTCGCCTCCACGGACTACATCCTCCTCGGGGACCTGAACTTCCACCTCGAGAACAACAACAATGCCAACTCCCCCACCCTGATCGACAACCTAGCCAACCTCGGACTCAAACAGCTTGTGACGACACCCACCCACGCATCTGAACACACACTTGACCCCATCTTCTCCGCAAGTACCCACGTCTCCTTCAACTACACCGCCAAACCCCACTGGACCGACCACAGATGCGTCCACTTCACCTTCAGGAAACCCACCACACACCACTGCACCCAACAGCTGCCGCGTCGCTATTGGGGCAAGGTCACCAAGGACCAACTAATGACCACCCTCACCCAGAGACCACCCACCGACCCCTCTGACCCATACACCGCCGCAACCAACCTCACACAGTGGATCAACGAATGCGCCAACACCCTTGCCCCTCTCAAGGCCGCCACAACCAGCCACACCAACAAGAAAGCCACCTGGTTCACCGAAGACCTCCGGATCTCCAAGCACACCTGTCGGAAGCTGGAGAAGAAATGGCTCCACGACCGAATACCAGACAGCCACACAGCCCTCAAAAGCACCACCCGCAGGCACCACCAACTCATCAGGACTGCCAAGAGGACCGCCTTAAAGGACCTCCTAGACAACAACACGCACAACACCAAAGAGCTCTTCAACATCGTCAAAGAACTCT
This sequence comes from Lissotriton helveticus, assembly GCF_964261635.1. Classification (NCBI taxonomy): domain Eukaryota; kingdom Metazoa; phylum Chordata; class Amphibia; order Caudata; family Salamandridae; genus Lissotriton; species Lissotriton helveticus. The sequence goes on along the minus strand of NC_136061.1, from coordinate 1,630,333,931 downwards.
CCAATCCCAGCTCCAACACCAACGACATCCCACCATCACAAGACCTGTGCGACTCCCTGGCTGCCTTCTTCCATTGCAAGATCACCAACATCCATGACAGCCTCAACTCCGACAACCCCGCACTCACCACCGAGTCCACCACCCCTGCGACCACCACCCGCACCAGCCGCCTGACCGCCTGGTCCAACGTCAGTGACGAAGACACCATCAAAACCATGAACTCCATCCACTCTGGATCCCAATCTGACTCCTGCCCTCACCACGTCTTCAACAAAGCCAGCACAACCATTGCGCCCCACCTCCGAAAAACAATCAACAGTTCCTTCAAGACAGCAACCTTCCCGGAAAGCTGGAAGCACGCAGAGATCAACGCCCTTCTGAAGAAGCCCAAGGCGTACCCCAAGGACCTCAAGAACTTCCGGCACATCTCCCTGCTCCCGTTCCCGGCAAAAGTGACAGAGAAGATCGTCAACAAACAGCTAACCCGCTACCTCGAAGACAACAACATCCTAGACCCTTCCCAATCCGGTTTTCGCAGTAACCACAGCACCGAGACCGCCCTTATCGCCGCCACTGACGACATCAGGATCCTGATGGACAAAGGAGAAACAGCCGCCCTCATCCTCCTGGACCTATCAGCAGCCTTTGACACAGTCTGCCATCGCACCCTATCGGCACGCCTCCACGACGCCGGAATTCAAGGCCCTGGCCTGGACCACATCCTTCCTCTCCGGCAGAACCCAGAGCGTCCGCCTCCCACCCTTCCGCTCAAAATCCACCGAGATCATCTGCGGGGTCCCACAGGGATCCTCCCTCAGCCCGACGCTGTTCAATATCTACATGGCACCACTCGCCCACGTCGCACGACAACATAACCTCAACATCATCTCCTACGCCGACGACACCCAACTGATCATATCCCTCACCGAAGACCCCCACACCGCCAAAGCCAACCTCCACAGAGGAATGAAGGCCGTAGCCGACTGGATGAAGGACAGCAGACTGAAGCTGAACTCAGACAAGACGGAGGTCCTCATCCTCGGACCCACCCCATCAGCCTGTGACGACTCCTGGTGGCCCACATCGCTAGGTGCAGCCCCGGAACCCACAGACCACGCACCCAACCTAGGGGTCATCCTCGACTCCACCCTCTCCATGACCAGGCAAGTCAACGCCGTCTACGCGTCCTGCTTCAACACCCTCCGAATGCTCCGCAGAATCTTCAAATGGATCCCCACCGACACTAGAAAAACCGTCACCCAGGCCCTCATCACCAGCAGACTAGACTACGGGAACGCCATCTACCCAGGAACTACAAACAAGCTCCTGAGACGACTACAACAAATCCAGAACGCCTCAGCTCAAATGATCCTCGACGTCCCTCGCCGCAGCCACATCACACCCCACCTGAGAGGCCTGCACTGGCTCCCCGTCAACAAGAGGATCACCTTCAAACTCCTCATCCACACACACAAATCACTACACAACACCGGACCCACCTACCTCAACAACCGACTCAGCTTCCACACCCCAATCCGAAGCCTCCAATCAGCCAACCTCGTCCTCGCCACAGTCCCTCGGATCCGGAAAACCACATCCGGCGGAAGATCCTTCTCCTACCTCGCCGCCAAGACCTGAAACACTCTCCCAACCAATCTACGACAGACTCAGGACCTACTGGCCTTCAGAAGACTCCTCAAGACGTGGTTCTTCGACCAGTAGCGCCCCCCCCCTCCCAGCGCCTTGAGACCCTCACGAGTATGTAGCGCGCTCTATAAATGTAATGATTGATTGATTGATTGATATAACTAATTAAATCATCTGAAAAAGAGTGGGGTATGGAGCCTTGAGGGGCACTGTTAAAAGGTTGTGGTGAGGGAATCCGTGGTAGAGGTGGTCACCTCCACAATGAATGGGGGGCACCAATAAACATTGTCACACCAGGCACAACCAGTGCTAAAGCCGGCCCTGGGAATGAGTCCTCAGACCCTCTTTTGGACCTGCTTTGCTGCAGGGGGGAGAAAGGGAACCAAGGGGAACCTCACGGCCTAGAGTGGAGAGAGTGATCAGGGCAAGAGGATGCATTGGGCTTTGTGGTGACAGTGGGAGGTGGCAGACTACCTGCACCCCAGGATCTGCCGTGGGATCAGCCCCCATTTCCCGCGGCGTGTGCAGGCTTCTCCCCCCTTTTGTGGTGAACCACTGCAGCCTTGGAGGGAGCAAGAAACACAAGACTGGTGGTACTGGGTGAGATGAGAGACACAGGGCCGACAGGGTTTTGCCGCCGGTCTGCTGCCTGGGACTATGACTTAGGACGAGATGACACTCGACAAATATTTTATCATGACGTGGAATGTACATGGCATGGCCATGCACACAAAATGTTTAAAATACATGCATACCTGGGGGGGCGTGGCCAGCAGCCGACGATGGCGGCAGCTTAGGAGGAGAGCTCCGTGATTGAAGCGGCCTCCTAGAATATCCGAGCATTTATCCGTCGTAAATATTTCCCAAGCGGGAAGGTGATGAAGCCCAGGACCAAGCGGCAGCATCCTAGCCGACCGGGACCTCGATCCGTTGTCAGGATCGCAAGTTTCAGCCGGCACCTGTATGGGCCTGTGCTCGGAGTCCGGACCTGGGAGTGTGCTGAACTGAGGGGCGGACAGGAAGTGCGTCGCCCCGGGCGGAGGAGGACCGGAAACGCTTGCCTGGGTCGGGCGGAGGCGGAGAAGACACCTCTACACATTGCAGCACCGCCGGCCTTTACTAGCACGGAACGTGCACTCAGACGCCCAGCCGTGATAAGGAGGTGAGGAAGGGATCGATCCTGCTAGCCTGCTGGGTCGGACGGGGGAAAGCGGAGAGGAGACTCCGGACGAGGGGCCGCCATCTTGGGGTCGCGTAGACGGCCCCGCATCGACCGCAGCAGCCCGGCCTCACACTCACGGGGCGGAGCTGGGACTGCGGTGCCTTGTCACCTCCGAGCGGCGCATGATAGACCGCAGGGGGCCTTCCGCTGCATTGGGGCACACAAAACCGCCATACATCCGGGCGGACACCGGGACCCATTCAAACCTGCTTCGGTGGGCTGGAGGTCACTCTCACGGACCTGGCTCTTCGGCCGCGGGCCGTCTCTGTACGATTACCACAGGCCCTCAGATTTAACGGGGGTGCCAGTCAAGTGCTCCGTGGGACACAGGGCAGTGGCGGTACATGCGGCATTGAGGTGGGAGTGCCTCCGTATTGTCCAGGGAGTCTATTGACACACCCGCCCCACGGCGGAAACGGACAGCTACATTCCCCTGCTCCCACTGTACGCTGTTGAGAGGACCCTATACAGCGTGGTGCCGCCGGGCCCTAGGTGGGTTGGAGTATACCCACGGAGACCGGGTGGGTCCCTGTGTGACGCCTCGTGACCGCCAGGAGAGAGTGGTGGGCCGGACGGCATCAGGTGTGGGTGCCCACCTCAGGACGCACTGAATCAGAGGACCGAGACGCCGACTGCGTCCACATTGGGCGGACACCACTGTTGAGATGGCCGGCAGGGGACCAAAGAATGGAGCATCGCAATCACGCCTTGATCGGTTTGCGTATGAGAAGCCCGTTTCATCTCCCACAGACGCCAAATCGCAGCAAAGCAAAGCTACAGAAACCGCGGGGGGCAAGAAGGCGACCCTTGACGATGTCATGCGGGCACTCACGCAAGTACAAACCACAGTTGGGTCCATCTCGGCCGAAATAACGCTGATCAGAGCGGACTTCCATAAGATGTCGGAGAAAGTGAGTAATATGGAAGTGGTGACCAAGTCCTTGGTGGAAGATGTGTCAGAGCTGCAGATTGGTATGGAACGCGTCTTGAAGGAAAATAAGGTACTGCGTGAAAAGCTCGATGATCAGGAAGGGCGCTCAAGACGGAACAACATTCGTATTATAGGTGTGCCGGAGTCGGAAGACACGAGAGCAATGGACCTGTACGTGGAGGATTTAATTAAGCAAAAGTTACAGCCTAAAGGACTCTCTGCCTTCTTCACGGTGGAAAGGGCACACAGGGTCCCTGGAGGGCGCCGGAAAACGGGCATGAACCCCAGACCGATCATAGCAAGACTCTTTAATTTCAGGGATCGTGATGCTATCCTGCAGGCAGCGAGACTTTCGCCCCCTCTTAAGATCCAGAACTCTACTTTGGCCTTCTTTCCGGACTACACGGCTGAGGTCGCACGAAGGAGACGGACCTTTTTCGAGGTGAAGAAGGAGTTGAGAGCTCGGGAAATTTCATACTCAATGCTTTTTCCGGCCAAACTTCGGATTGTGGCAGACAATAAGACATGGTTTTTTGATTCACCGGAAATGGCGCAGGAATGGCTGGAGGGTTGGAGACAGGTGGACCCCCGCGTCGCTCTAACAGGCAGAACAAGCACCGTACTACAGGATCCCGACAGAGCTCGCAATCCGCAGGGGAGGGAGCGGAGGCACTCTCCCCATTGTCTGATCTTCAAGAAGAGGGTGCTGATGAGGAACAGTGATTCGCAGTTGTTATATGGCTGAACTGACTGTATTGTTGACCGGCAATGCCGCCTTGGACACTGGGCTGAGGGCCTCCGCGGCCGGAGATGGGGGCCGCCGATACCGGAGAGTCCTTCACCCCAGCGAGCAAGTACTATGTTTTGGGTTGGGATTAAGCACTCTGCTGAGTTGGGGGGGCGGGCAGTTCTGAGTCCGTTGAGCAGGGGGGCAGGGAGGGGGGGAGTTGGGGGTAGGATGGGCTTCTGGTTTTTAAGTACTACACAGGGTCAGAAACTGCACCGTATAATGCGACTGCGTAGAGTAGTGATGCTACAGCGCGGATTGCAGGTTCACTTCACAAGCTGTTTTGTGCGAGGCGGAAGTCGGCTGACTTACCGCTTATTCTGCTACGATGGGGGAGGACACTAGCATGGAGCGGGCATCACCATTGAGCCTAATGTCTTGGAATGTTAGGGGCCTGGGGGATAAAATAAAGCGGGGACTGGTCTTACAGAGCATAAGGAGGTTAAACCCAGCCTTGGTCCTATTGCAAGAAACTCATTTGACTGGAACGGCCGTTCGGGCCATGGATAGGAAAGGCTACAGTATGGTTGTTCACTCTGAGTTTACTAAGGGGTCCCGGGGTACTGGGATATTAATGCACCGCTCGTCCAGGTTTATTTTACACTCAGTTAGCGTCGACACACAGGGACGCTTTGCGGCGATCCATGGGCAATGGGAGGGGAGGCCGCTTAATGTGGTCTCGGTATACATTCCGCCGGCACTACACACTATAGCTCTCCCAGACCTGGGGAACTTCTTGTTACACCTCCCGGAAGGGGATCTCGTAGTGGGGGGTGATTTCAATGCAGTGGCACACAGTTCCCAAGACCGCTACCCCGTGCGCACACGTACACCAGGGCCTTCCAAATTGTTAGACTTCCTGGAGGCGCAGGGTTTAGTGGACATATGGAGACAGTTTCACCCGGAAGACCAGCAATACACATATTATTCGGCAGTTCACGATAGCCTGTCAAGGATAGACTATTTCCTCACATTGGGAGGGGGCCTTCTCAATATCACTGACACTAACATCAAACCACGAGGGGTTTCGGACCACTCCCCGCTGACTCTGACTCTGTCCAGCCAGGTGGGAACCCACAGACGCATCTATCCTATTTACCCGGGTTTTCTTAAAGAACCTGTAATAACCAAGGCTTTAAAAGCGGGCACGAGATCTTACATCACTGATAATGAGGGATCGGTAACTTCACATGTCACCTTCTGGGAAGCCTATAAAACGGTTCTTCGCGGGCAGGCGATCTCGGTTATCGCACAACATAAACGCACGCAAAGCCGGGAGTTATTAGACCTAGAGGAACAACTCGCCAGTGCGACTCGGACACATGAGAGTGACCCGAGTGAGGATACACATCACACGCTCCGGCTGTGTCAGCAGAGACACGCCGATCACCTACGGCGCAAAGTGGTGGGCGGTATGGCGGCGACAGCAAATAGGCTCTATGACATAGGAGATAAGGCAGGTAAACTCTTGGCCTGGCTAGAGAAGAAACGTGGAGGACAAAGGGCCATACTGCGGCTAAAAGACTCGGGAGGGGTGCTGCAGACCAGGCCGGATCGGATAGTGGAACTCCTTGCAGGCCACTTTGAGTCAGTTTACTTCCCGGAAACTGTAGTCACACGGGAGATGGTGGAGGGATCGCTCCTGGGGGTGCCGACCCGTACTCTCCTCCCGGACGCTAGGGACGAACTTGATTTGGACCTGACGTCCGAAGAAATACAAATAGCCATAGCGGCGCTGCGCCCTGGGAAAGCAGTGGGCCCTAACGGAGTGCCGATTGAATGGTACAAAATCATGTCTGAGTCGCTCTCCACTCCCCTGCTCGAAATGTACAAGGAAAGCCGGGAGCAGGGGATCTTACCCCCTGACCAACGCATGGCCACCATAGTGGCGATACCGAAACCTGGCAAACCACCTGAAGAATGCGGCTCGTACCGCCCTATATCGCTCCTTAACGCCGAAAATAAAATTCTGGCGAAACTACTGGCCACTAGATTATTACCTCACCTACAAAACTTAATTCATCCGGATCAGTCGGGCTTTATGCCACACCGGAGCACGGCGCTGAATTTGAGAAGGCTGCACGGAGTGCTGGCACGCGCTCCACGATTGAAGGAGCCAGCAGCGGTGCTATCTTTGGATGCCAGAATGGCGTTTGATATGGTGGAGTGGCGCTATCTTTTTGCAGTCCTGGAACACATGGGTATTGGCCCCAGCTTCATCTCATGGGTCAGGTTGTTGTACACCGAGCCCGTGGCGAGGGTGACGGCCAATGGTTGTATCTCGAGGGATTTCCCATTGGCGAGGGGCACAAGGCAGGGATGCCCGCTCTCACCGCTACTATTTGCGTTGGTGTTGGAACCCCTGGCCACAATTCTCCGATCCACCCAGTTGCTGAGGGGCATACAATGGGGTGATGGCTGGGAGGACAGGGTTTCCCTGTATGCAGATGACATGCTCATCTACCTCATGGACCTCGACACTGGTATTTCGGTCCTGCTGGCCCTCTGTGAGACACATGGAGCAGCATCGGGTTACAAACTAAACTGGTCCAAGTCCGTACTGTTCATGATTCGGGGTGACCCCCCGGTACTGCCTACTGGCTGCCAGTTGGTCGTGGAAACACGTACCTTCAGATACCTGGGAATTCAAATCACGAAGGACTCTGAGACGTTTTTGGAGCTAAACCTTGTGCCCCTGATGAACAGATTGAGGGCGGATGTGCGCCACTGGAAGGCCCTCCCCCTGACATTGCTGGGTAGAGCGGCACTCTTTAAAATGCTGGCACTACCTCGCTTCCTATATGTTCTGGAGAATACACCGACGGCGGTTCCATTGTTGTTCTTCCGCCAAGTGTCGGCACAACTGACTACCTTGCTTTGGAGTGGCAGGCCGGCTAGGGTAGCACAACTGAAATTAATTAGAGATTGGTACAGCGGGGGGATAGCACTCCCGAGCCTTGAATTGTATTACTGGGCAGCGCACCTTAAGGTGATCAACCAATGGATTCATGGTACCCACGATGACCCGGCCTATGTGGCAGATAGAAGACAATTGGGCACGTCTACCCTTCTGGCCCCGCTCTACAACAAGGGTTTGGTGGGGAAGTTGGAAGGACCTACCAAGCACACAGTGACTACATGGCATAGGGCGCAGAGGCGGCTTGGTTGGGAGGGGGTGATTACCAAACTCACGCCACTATGGGACTCCAGAGCCTTCGGTAATTTGCGCAGCAGTAAGGGATTTGATCGGTGGGATACCATCGGGATATCCACAGTTGGCGATCTATGGTCGAGAGGCGAAGTACTCTCCTTTGACACCCTGAGGGAACAGTATGACCTGGGAGTGACGGAAACGTACAGATATATACAAATTAGACACGCACTCATGTCTGTGCTAGAAATAGGGGCGACGGTCCCGGAATCGGCTCCGTTGGAAGACCGGCTGCTTACGGACTATATGGAGACTAGTGCTACATCCCTCACCTACCGTAAACTGTTGAACAACTTACCAGATCCGCTGGTGCACCTGAGAGAAAAGTGGGTGGAGGAGATTGGGGACTTGGATGAAGCGGAATGGAACGCGGCATTGGCATCACCCAGGGAGGCGGGCATCTCCACACGATTTCGACTGGTCCAATTTAAAATATTGCATAGAGTTTACTACACCCGCACAACACTACACAAAATACACAGGGCAGAACACCCATATTGCCTACGGAATTGTGGGGAGGAGGGTACGCTGTTTCATACTTTGTGGGACTGTCCCAATTTGCAAACCTACTGGAGACGCGTAGCGCGTACGATCAGCCAGACACTAAAAACCTCTTTCACACCTGACCCTCGGATATGTATACTGCACGTGTGGGGCCCGACAGACCTGTCACCGCATGGAAAGCGTTGGGTGGTCATTGGTATGATGCTGGCGAAGCGCGATATTGCACAGAACTGGGGAGCGCCGACTACTCCGACGTTGTCGCAGTGGTGTAGGAATATGGATATGCTTATGTTGACGGAGAGGGAGGTTTACAAACAGAGACTCAATCCGCGCAAGTGGAACAAAATATGGACGCCATGGAACTCATATAGAGGGGATATCTGTGAGCCGTTACCGGAGGATGAGAATGTAGATAGCTCTGAGGAGGAGGATGAAGTGGAATGATATAAGGTATTCAGGGGTGGGCATTGAAGGTTTGGGGTGCCCGGGACCTAGGTACTGAACACGTAGGCAGACTTGCTAGTGGCGTAGAATATGAATAATGTATGTGAAGGTTCTAATCACGCTAATGCTGTATTTGATTTATGATACGGATTGTTTATCTTGACCCTTTCTAAGTAGTATGTTCAGAGTTGGGGAGAAAATGAAAATTTGAAAAGTTGCTATACTGATTGAATGCAGCTGAATGTTGACGCTGCGATGGAAAACTGACTATTCGTTACTTCTTACTATGAGATGGCAACAATAAAAACAAATTTTCAACAAAAAAAAAAATACATGCATACCTGAAGCGCAGACTGGTGCATTTTGCCTGTCTGTAGGAGGACATTTATTAAAGGGAGAGTTGCAGATGTTAGCTAAAAGATGGAGAGGCAAAGTATATGGCACAACATTCTCAAGATACACCAGAGTGGTGCTGATCTGGATAGCTCCAATGGTACTGTTTGTCACGCACCATCACTGAATAGACACAGATGGGCGCTACGTAGTGGTGGAGGAAAAGCAAGATAATGCACTCCTTTCCCTTGTGGCAAATTTATGCCCCAAATGCCAATTAGGGCCCTTTTTATACATTACTCAACCTAGCACTCCTGACTACAACCCCGATCCTGATGCTGTGGTGCAGTGATTGTTATTGTGTCTTAGATCTGAAACTTAATAGGTGCATTCTAACAGTACCAGGGACGCAAGCCTCTGCTAATACCTGTACACTACAACACTGGGCCTCAAATGCTCAAGGGATGGACCTCTAGAGGGCCTTAAACCCACTGGCAGGAACTATTTGCATCACTCTGGCATCTGCAAACTACACTCAAGAATAGAGTTCATATTTTCACAACAGAGGCAGGCACTAAGGGGGCAAATGCAGACTACCTTTGCCGCACAATATCAGAACACAATCTGTTATGACTTACCATAACATGAGAGTAACCGTGACCTACAAATAGAATCTCTACATGGCCAAATGTTCTGGAAATGAATAGGGGCAGTGATAGAGCAATACCTTGCAAGAGTGCTGGTATGGCAACTGATCCTATCATAGAATGGATGCCTTTAAAGCAGTTCCTAGGAGGACATGCATACAGGAGGCAGTGGGACCCCACAAATTGCTACACAGGAAGCTCTTGGATAAAGAGACACATATCAGGGAAATAGAGACCTTAGCTGTGATAGATGACACTGTGCAGATAACTCTAAGAGACCTCAGAAAGGATTATGATGATACACTAACACGTATATGCCATCTGACTATAAGGGATATCCTGCCCATCAGTGTGAGTTTGGTGATAAGGTTTGATCAATGCTCACATGACTGATTCAGACAGAGACACCTGTCATTAGTATCCCTGATGATAGGATACACAACACAACACAACATTAACCAGACATTGAATACTTACTATGAGAACTTGCAAGGGGCTACTCTTGGGGTCACCCATGACATACTGCAAGGTCACTTTAACCATCTAATGATCACATCACTTAATGCTGCACAGAGGCAGGAGCTAGACATTCCTATCTTACTGCAAGAGATTAGGATAAGTAAAATGCAGATGGCGGGGTAAACACCTGCGATGGGCGGACTTTTAGTGTTGTTCTATGATACATTCTGCTCTGGATTGGCTCAGTGCTTGCTTCAGGTGTACATGGAGGCTATGGTCATTGGTAGGCTATCAGTTTCTATGTGGGGGGCACTGAGAGTTGTTCTCCCCAAGCCTAGCAGACAACATCTCACGGTGGGATCATATAGGCCGCTATAATTCCTTAACATTGATTACAAGGTTCTAGGGAATATATTGGTAACCTGCTGATTCCTATTACTCATTCCCTTATAAACTCCCAACCAAAACAGCTTTATACAAGGCAGGAACATATTTTTAAACCTGCAATGCTTGTAAAGGATTATGGACTGGGAAAGCAGAATAAGGTGCAACACTAGTCAGCATCACTTGATATCGAAAAGGCCTTCAATACTTTGAGTTGGCCATATATTTTTGCAATACTCATTAAGGTGAGGGTGTGGCGAGGATTCAGAAACTGGGTGTCCATGCTTTACTCAGACCCGGTGGCATACCTTTTTGTATTAAAACATAAGGACATTTAGGATAGCCTTAAAAGCACTAGAAAAGAACCTGCTTCTGTGTCTGGATCAGTGAATCAGAATCACAAAAGTCATCCCTATTCTCCAATAACCTGTTGTTTTTAAAATACAGTCACCTAATATTTTAATACGAGTTGGTTATGGTCACTTCACTGGGGTAAAATTTTACTGGTTTTACAAGTCAAGTCATTATACTTTTATTCGACACATGTATCATAAAAAGTACAAACATACAATACAAACATAATTATAAAAACAGTTCATTATTTACAAAAATACATCTAAGAATTATGTGGAAAAATTGACTTGATGAGCATTTTTTAAAATCTTAGTCCTAATAATCCAGGCACATGATAAAAACTTTGCAACCCCACAGACAACAACCATGGAAGAGGTGTCAGAGCTAAGAATACGCAAAGCTAATTTATAATCTCTAATACCAAGATTCTTTAGCACTGGTTTCAACCATTTCTTCCTAGGTAGGATGTATGCCTTACAGGCAAAAAGAAAGTGCCCCAATGATTCCTTGGGATTTATACAACCTGGACACATTGTATCCTCTTCCCTCCTATTGTTCCATCTAGATGTAACAGTTTTGAGGGGCAATGTTCCATGTCTAAATTTAATATATAAAGTCCTTTCTCGAGGGATCTGAATAAAATCCAAAAACAATTCCAATTTTTGGGTGCATTTATGGGACAAAAAAGTCTCAGTCAAATGTCCCCAATTTGGGTTCTGTAGCGCCTTGGCCTCTATCCAATCCCAATATAATTTTTTCACCACTTGTTTTGGTGGAGGTGATTGGGATACCCAAGCGTCGCTTAAACCCACGCTTATTACAAGATTTTTTAAAGCATTTAGCCACTTTATTTTGCCTGCAGTATTTAATTTTAGCATTTCATCTAACACTAGGGCATAATTACCTAATTCGGGGGTCCTCCTCAAACGGACCCAATATAAAAGGGGACGGAGCTGAAGGAAGTCCCGAATAGACTTTCTGCCTAGGTCTAAGAATAAAGGTTTGAGTGGGGTAGAGGATGGAAGCAACACCAAGTCCCTCATAAACTTATTCTCTGATCGGACGTGGTCGTTGGTATTCTCGTTGCCCCACAGTTCCGAGCCATAAACAGCTGCGGCAATTGCTTTCCCCTCATAAACTGATAAGGCAGGTGCAACTGGCCTACTTACAGAGAGACGTTGGTTTTTTAAAATAGTGCCGGAAACCCTTTTAAGATTTAAAACCATTTTACATATATGGGGTTCCCATTTCAAATGATTATTAATCCTAACACCCAGGTAATCAAACTCATCGACCACCTCTAAAGGAGATCCATTCAAGAACAAATGGATATTCCTATATTTCTTCTTGGCGGTCATAACCATTAGTTTAGTTTTAGTTGTGTTTATTGTAAGTCCCCGTTCCTGACAAAAAACACTAAACTGATCAAGAAGGGTTTGAAGGCCTGTGGGGGTTTTAGATAAGAGAAGGGTGTCATCGGCAAAGAGGAGGGATGGCGTTTTCTCCCCGGCCACAATGGGGGCGTCGGCCGCTGTCTCATTCAGATGTTTCACCACCCCATTTATAAAAAGGGAGAATAAAGTAGGGGCCATCACACATCCCTGCCGCACCCCTCTATTAACAGGTATACTCTTAGTGAGTTGTCCCTGTGCCCCCCATCGTATCTTCGCATAAGTACCCTCATGGAGTTTAATGATAAGATTTAGCAGATAGGAAGGGAACCCCATATCCCGTAGAACACTCCAAAGTTTAGCACGGGGTATTACATCAAAAGCAGTTTTAAGGTCAATAAAAGCCAGGTAAAGGCTCCCTCTGGCTATTGACACTGTTTTCCAAAAAACTGCACAAAATCTGAAAACTTGATCAATGGCCCCAACATTGCTTCTGAATCCAGCTTGGAAGTGGGACAAAATATTTTCTTCCATAAGCCAGCCCTCAATCCTATTTACAATTACCCTACCAACTACTTTTTGAATAACATCAATTAAACTAATTGGTCTGTAGTTGGCAGGGTCCTCTCTTTCACCCTTTTTAAAAACAGTAACAACTTCAGCACCCTTCCATGAATCCGGTACTTGCTGGCCTGACTGGATGAGGTTCAAAACATTTACAATAAAAACAGCCCAAACCAATGGATTAGACTTCAATAAATCACCCGGTATTCCATCCGGTCCAGGTGCCTTGCCCGGTTTTATTTTAAGGATAGCCTCCTGTACCTCGCGAGGCGAAAACAATACGTCTATAAAGTCCTCATACTGATGGGCCAAACAATTGGTACCTATTAAAGGGGATGCTGGCGCATCTTCTAAGGAGCCTACGCCGTATAGATTCGAAAAGTGGGAATACCATTGGGACTCAGTTATATGGTTTGGGATAGGCTCAGCGCCTCGTCTATCGATGACGTTGATCAGTTTCCAAAAAACCATGGCATTTTTCCCAAGAGCCGCTTCTTTTAAAGCCTGCCAATGTTCCTCTTCCCAATCTTTTTTAGCTTTCCTAATACTAATGCGATAGTCATTTCTAGCTAGTCTAGCGGCTGAGGCATCCTTGTTTTTAATAGCTAGCGAGATTTCTTTTCTTTTCCCTCTACAGGAGGCAGTATACCAGGGGTTCCCCTTTTTCCCATGCATTTTAACAAGTGGAATCCCTTGTTTTTTTTTCGAAAAAAACATACTGATCTCCCCTATTAGGTCTTTATACTTAGTTGCCAGCACTGACCCCTGATGCTGAGATGAAATTTGATTCATTGGCACCAGGGCGGATGAAGCAGCCGAAACTAGAACCCTGATATTCTCAAGTGTCTCCTCATTACACCTAACCACATCCCATTTAATCCTACGATTACAGTTAGAAGGGACTAGGTCTTTAGTAATCAACTCATTTTGGACCTCCTCACCAATATTTTCTCCCCAGAACATACCCATACAGAGGGGATTATGGTCGCTGTCAATCCTCTGTCTGACCTCCATATCAACCAGATTGGCCCATGACCATACATCCAAAAGGATGTAGTCAATCCTAGACGGGCAGCCAATTCGATTGAAGGTCATGGCGCCCATGCGATCAGATGTAGTGCGGCCATTTAAGGCACATAGATCATATGCAGACACCAGGGCATTCAACTGAATGGCTCGAGCCGACCACTTCTTAATTGGGGCCAAAGATAAGGATGGAATTGACTGGTTTCCTAACTTGTTAAAAGAGCCCAAGAATTCATCCTCATCAAGAGGCTCAAATGTACAATTAAAATCACCTCCCACTAATACTGAGGATTTAGAGGGGAGGGCTGAAAGCCTGTTGTCTAACAGCTCCAATGTTGGAGACAGTTGTCCCCCTGGGAGCCCCCTGGCATAAACACAAAAAATTTCAAAAGCATTCCTGGCTGACTGCCTTTTAACAGTTATATGGAGAATATCCTTACAGGGGACATAATTAACAGTAGTCTTACAGTTCAAAGCTATCCTGATCCATATAATTAAGCCCCCCGATGGGCGCCCCCTCCCAGACTGCGTAGCAGGGACAAAGAATGTAGAATAGCCCTGTTTATGTTCTGGCTCTAAACACCACGTTTCCTATTCTATTATTCTATTCTATTAAAATTATTTATTACGCGCACTAACACCAGCGGTTTCTTGGCGCTCATTGACATATTGCGTTGACATGTGGCGTTGATCGAGGGTGAACATATAGCGTTGATCAAGGGTGAGGGATTAATCATAGGCAGCTTGAAAGAGCAGGGTTTTTAGAAGTGTACGAAAGCAGTCGTACGATGGGCAGAGACGGAGAGAAGAAGGTAGGGCGTTCCAGGTGGAGGGAGCCAGTACGGAGAAACTCAGACCTCCATGCTTTTTCCTTTTAAATCTTGGGACCTCCAGGAGGTTTAATGAAGCTGAGCGAAGGGCTCTAGGAGGAATGTGACGGGACAAGGCTAAAGAGATGAACCTAGGGGCTGCGTCCGAAAGCGCCTTAAAAGTCGTGCATGCCAGTTTGAAAGTGCAGCGTTTGGAAACAGGGAGCCAGTGCAGACTACGGAGGAGGGGAGTGACGTGCTGGTGTTTGGGCTGACGAAAGATCAGGCGAGCAGCCTGATTCTGCACCAGCTGAAGACGGTGGAGGTGACATGCAGGAATTCCTGCGTACAGAATGTTGGCGTAATCAAGCCTGGAGGTGATGAGCGCAATGACCACCTGGATCAGGGCCTCTTTAGTAAGAAACCTACTGATCTTGCGGATCCGCCTAAGGTGGAAAAAACAGGCAGAAGTGATCGCGTTGATATGTGGTCTCATTGATAGATCTTCGGAGATAATCACCCCCAGGCTTTTAACTGAGCTCACAGGAATAGGAGCAGTCCCTAAAGATGTAGGCCAGAAGGTGGTATTCCATGGGTGATTGGGGCCGCCCACCAAGACGAGCTCAGTCTTGGTGGGGTTCAGCTTTAGGTGGCTATGGTACATCCACTCTGCGATGGTCAGCATGGTGGCCTGAAAATTAATTCGGGAGGAAGGGAGGGAGTCTATGGGGAAAACTAACTGAAGGTCGTCTGCATAATTAAAAATAGTGACCGGGGAGTTACGAAGGGAGGCTAAAAGTGGTTGGAGATATAAGTTAAAAAGAAGAGGGGATAGTGCAGAGCCCTGTGGGACACCGCAGGAGAGGGAAGTGAAAGGTGCGGAAAAAGTGGAGAGGTGGACAGACTGTGAGCGCTGGTGAAGGAAGGATCTGAGCCAGTCAAGGGCCACTCCTTGAATGCCGGCATTGTGGACACGGTCGATCAAGATGGTGTGATCGACCGTGTCGAATGCCGCTGAGAGGTCTAATAGGACAAGGGCTTGAGGGATGTTTTTGTCAGCTCCTTTCCTAAGGGTGTCCATGACTGCTACAATGACCGCCTCGGTGGAGTGGAGGGGTCTAAATCCCGCTTGTTGAGGGTCTAAGAAAGATGATTTCTCAATGAAAGAGCTCAAACAGCGGGTGACGTAGGTCTCCAAGATCTTACCCAGGTAGGGGAGAAGGGAGATGGGTCTATAGTTGCTGAGTGTAGTGGGGTCTGCATTGGGTTTCTTTAGTATTGGTAAGACTGCAGCTTGCTTGAAGGAAACATACAGATATGGAAATCTTCTACAAAATTATTCCATTCCGGATCGGGCAAGTTTTTCTTTAAGCCAGCTATGTTCCAGGACAAAATTTTAACAGGTGAGGAGTACCGCATAGATGTATCCAGGGCGGCCTGAGTATCAACACCCCCTGACAAGGGATCTGGAATAATACTATCCTGGACAGGGACTTCCTCTCTTGTAGCAACAATAGAATCACACTCTACGGGAGAAGGTACCCCACAGTCCCTGTCATCTTCAATACACTGGGATGGTGGTCAATCCACTTCTTCCAGCCCACTAAATCGATTATAACATGGGAATAAGGGGTAATTGAGTTGTGGGCCCCACCCTTCTCCATTGAACTGTCTTTCCCCCTTCCACTGGTGCCCCCTCCTCCTGTCGACTAAGTTCCATCCTTCCTCTACAGGCATTCCCCATTGTTGCAGATTCTGGTGTGTTCCACCTCTACCCATTCCTAACTGGTTTTACAATTACTGCTAATGCTTTCTAAATATATTTTGGTGCGTGTGTTTTTTATAATGATTTGTTGTATCGACGATTAAATATATTACTCACTCCGGCTGAAGTGAGTAAAAATCAACATACTCCTCGCTCTACCTTCTTCACAACATCAAGTAATATTGCAACTATTTAATTAATTTAGCGCATCGGAGGAGACGCCTCCAAAGAAATCCCTCTCATATCCATCTTTAATAAATGTTGGTTAAACCCCGGGCGGGGGAGGGGAATGTTCGGTAGTCCCTGGCCATAGAGAAAGGCGGGCCGGCATAGGCCTCGCCGCAAGTGTGGCGGGGCACCTTTCCCCTTCCCCCACCTCCTCTCCATGGTGGGGCGTGCCCTGCAGCGTCATTATGACGCGGTGGGCGTGCCTCATCACGGATTGGCCATAGGGCTCCAAAGTGACCAGGAAGCGATTGAATCGCTTCCGGGTCACTGGGGAGCAGAGGTCTGGCCGGTTAGAACCGGCCTGGCAATTAGGGGGGTTTAAAAGGCCAGGGAGCGCGGGAGTCGGCCTCTTTTACCCTGGGCTCCACGGTCTGCCCCACCCAGCCTCTAGGAGGCTGTAATCTTTTTATCCACCCACAATCCCTTAAAGCAGATATTGGTTATTGTGTTATGAAGGTTGTTCATATGTTTTCCCAATGTAATGGATGACAGGTGTGTTGTACGATTATTTTTGTTCCATAGAACTTTTTCCCGTTTACAGGTCATCAATCGTCGTATTTATTGCTATTGCTTGGTCAGGCGGTAAGGTCGTGATTGGTGAGCAGTAAATTTAAGGTCCTTAGAGGGCGGCGCCATTCTTGAATGGGGTCGCCCAAGGGGAGGGACAAGTGGTCTCCCCTAGAACTCCTGGGGTAGTTACAGTCTGTTGGCTAGATGCGTGCGGGGGAGGGGGGAGTCACGCTTTCTCTAGGCTGGTTGGCCCCCCGTACGTGCACCATGACGTCAGTAAACGGCGCAGAGATGCAAGGGCCCCCTTTATTGGAGTTATTAGAGCGTACGGGGGTCACCGGGGGGGAAGTACCCTCACGGTAAATTGGCCCTCTGCACATGCACACTCCTATGGGAGGGCGTGTTTAACTTTATAAGGATCTGACACCAGTTAGTGACCTTGCCGTAGGCCCAAATAGGATACGCAGAAAAGTAATTAATGTATGATTATGGTTCAGATGTTAGTTTCGGATAGGATATACCTTGTACTAGAAGTATGTTAAGGTTAGCCAGCTGATATCTGTAAATATATTTACTGTAAGCAAATGTCATGCTACGTTTTCTCTGTAAAAATGTGTAAATATTGTTTTATTTCAATCATATCCTATACTCTGTTTACTTTTTTGGTTTACGATTAAATCATCGCAAAATGAGTTCCTTGTTGCTAGCTATACTGTAAGACAAAGGCCCGAAATGAGACGTCAACATCGATCGGCAATCCCATAACGTCTCATGATATGCTGACGAAACCATGATTTATTTGTGGGCAAGTGATACCAATGTCCTCTTGTTGAAAGACCTCCTTAACAAGTTTGTAGAAGCTTCAGGGTCAACTGGGACAAGTCCTGCAAGTTCTCAATGCTAAAACGTTTGGGCAAACATGTTTCCTTACTGCCAGCCACCCATCTCCCCAGGAGCACAGACAAAATAAGATATTTTGGAATCAATATGTACCATGAGGATCAGGATTTGATTGATGGAAGTCTATGCAGGATCATAGCGCCAACACAACAGTCAATACTGTTCTGGACTCAATTATCACTATCTCCTCTGGGGAGGATTGCAATCTCTAAAATGTTAATATTACCTAATTCTGGACTCAATTATCGCTATCTCCCCTAGGGAGGATTACAATCTCTAAAATGTTAATATTACCTAATCTGCTACACTACTTTGCTGCCATACTGGTAACACTGAGTCCTAGTTCTTTTAAGAATTCCAGTGGTTACTTACGACCCTGATCCAGGGAGTTGGAAAGCATAGAGTGGCACTGATGAAACTGTATGCTTATATAGAGGAGCGCGGATCAGGGTCCCAAATTATCAGTTACACTTCGTTGCAGCCCAGTTACAGTGGGTTGTGCATTGGCTGGTTGACATTGCCAAGACATGTTGGTGCAAATATATCGTTATCCAAGCAGGGTAGGGATATATTTGCAGGGGCAGGAGCATTCTTGTACTCCCCAAACCTGCCGATCTGGGTCTTGACCCAAACCAGACTTTTGAAAATGAAACACCAGACTGATACATGGACAAGCGCAATGGCAGCCGGCATTGCTCGTGGGTGGCAGGGCAGGCATGGGGGAGAGGAGGAGGGTGCACGACGGGGCACGGGTTGCAATTTAAAAAGTAAATATATAAACACTTACCTTGCTGCAGTCTCTGATCCTGCTCTGCTGCTTTGGACTCCAGGAACAGGAAGCATAGCCAGGCTCCCCTGGCCAATCACAACACTGAAATGCAGTGTTGTGATTGGTCTGAGCGCCGTGATTCGGGACTCAGCCAGGGCCGGGGGGCCTGGACATATTCTCCATGCAGGCTGTAATGCAGCCTGCATGGAGTACAGGGAGAGTGTGAATGACTGTTTTGGGCAGCCCGAGAGGGTCGGCTAAACAGTCATTGTGCATTTAGAAGGGTTCTACCACTTCTTACCTGCGCTGCAGCCCCGCCTCGCCCCCTCACACAAAGCTTCCACAGCAGGAGGACACAATAAAATGATAATAACATTACATTATTATCACTTTCTTTTTTCGTTTTTTTTACAGCTTCAAGGCAGGGGGCGACGCTCCTCCACCTGAGCGGCGGAGCCACCAATGCACACAAGTGGAGAAGTGGGGAGATCTGGTTGAGGGTGGGAGATTAAGGACATTCACTAACATGAGAGACACATACAGGTTGACAATTCTTGTTATATGCGGCCTTTTCCATAGTGGTGGGGTAGGCATGTGGAGCCGAAAAGCAGGCACTCGACAAAGACCTGACTTTAACCACACTACTGACATGTGGGCAGCAGAGGAAAGCAGTACCATGTATTTATGGGGAGCTACGGCAACATCTGAAATATCCTGCACGGCAACTTACAACATGGTGGGAACACACACTGGGAAAGGAATGTACGTCAGCCATGTGGAGAAGCTGTTTTGGGTCAGTGAAGGAGGTGTCAATGAACACAGACTTCGGTTTGCACAATTCAATATAATACATCATACAAACCTCGCACTGGACAGGGTGGGGCGCATGTTCCCTGGTGCTTCCACTGAATGCCTACGTTGTGCGCACCCATCTACAAACACTTTTCACATGGTGTGGGAATGCCTCTGCCTCCTGGTTGAGTCTGTTCAGTGCCAATGGACCGATGACTTGCATCCAAGAAGTGCAAAACACACATATAGATTTGTGAGTCTGGCCCTGGTTTTGACTCCCATGGCTTGGAAGTCTTTGGCTGCCCCAGAACTGTCCACATGGAGTTCAGACTTACTGAATGGTCAAAGGCTGAAATAACAGCAAGAGCAGAGATGCGTGAGCCGAGGAGAGGTGAGAGGTGAGAGCATGTATGACAAATGGAATGGGTTTATTGAGAAAATGGAAGTAAAATCAGACACTCGACCTCCATGAAGGGAGGTACAGATGGAAGAGATGCCACTCTGAGCAATCGTTATCATGTACCTTATTTATAATTTTTAAAATAACAGATTACTTCTGTAGGAAAGTAGGATGTGCTTCCTATGGTTACCTTTCCTCCCCTTTTTGCTGATGTATTACTGTTTTTGGCCTAGTCTGTCTGGGATCCTGCTATCCAGTACCCCAGTCAATCTGCTTTCTCCCTTAAATTGCATGAATGTACTTTAGGTACACTATAGATTGAATACTAGGGTACCTTTATTAGCCCCTAGTATATGGGACACCATGTACTCAGGGCATAGGTATCACAGACGCCTCCCATGGGCTGAAGCATGTATTATGCTACCCATGAGAGGCCATTCAAAATGACACGACAAGCCTGCTACAGCAGACTGTGTGAAATTGGTAAGATATAGGTTCACTATATCTATCTAAATCATGACACTTAAAACATATCAGTTACCCCTATGACAGGCCTTATCAATCCTGAAGGCAGGGTACTGTGTTTTAAGTGAGAGGGTGCCCCTGCATGAGCAGAGCCCCTCTGTAGCCTTCAGAGACCATTCTCCGGAGTTTTCTGTGATGCAGCCAGACATATATGTTTAAGTGCATTATAACCTCACGGTAAAAGCCAACTTTAAAACGGCTGCTTAGAAACATGTTGTGTTTGGTGTCAAATACCTTGGAATCATACCTCCACACTGGTAACTGGTGTGGGAGATATGATTCCACCCTTCTAGAACCACTACTTTGGGTCGCCGGTCTACCCAGTACCTGCTTTCACGAACTGGGTAAATATGGGCGAAATCAGCAAAATCGCGGTCCGCGAAATCGTGCGAAAGCGAATTCGCGATCCGCATAATTCGCAAATTCGTGCGAAATTGCGAATTTTTGGTTTTTTGCGTGTTCGCGGGCATTTTTGCGTGTTTGCGGGGCTTTTTGCGTATTCGCGGGCCGCTTGCATGGCGAAGTTACCCATGCGGTTGTGTATGTGGGCACAGCACCCTCTGGTTTACACTGACACCCTCTGGTTCACCACTGACACCCTCTGGTTCACCACTGCCACCCTCTGGTTCATCACTGCCACCCTCTGGTTCACGCCTGCCACCCTCAGGTTCAGCACTCACTACTGCCACCCTCTGGTTCATCACAGCACCCTCTGGTTCGCCCCTGCTGCCACCCTCTGGTTCAGCACCCACCACTGCCACCCTCTGGTTCATCACAGCACCCTCTGGTTCACCAGTGCCACCCTCTGGTTCATCCCTGCCACCCTCTGGTTCATCCCTGCCACCCTCTGGTTCATCACTACCACCCTCTGCTTCAGCCCTGCCACCCTCTGGTTCATCACAGCACCCTCTGGTTCATCACAGCACCTCTGGTTCACCCCTGCCACCCTCTGGTACAGCACTGTCACCCTCTGCTTCATCCCTGCCACCCTCTGGTTAATCCCTGCCACCCTCGGGTTCATCACTGCCACCCTCTGGTTCAGCACTGCCACCCTCTGGTTCATCACAGCACCCTCTGGTTCACCAGCGCCACCCTCTGGTTCATCCCTGCCACCCTCTGGTTCATGCACTGCCACCCTCTGGTTCAGCACTGCCACCCTCTGGTTCATCACAGCACCCTCTGGTTCACCCCTGCCACCCTCTGGTACAGCACTGTCACCCTCTGCTTCATCCCTGCCACCCTCTGGTTCATCCCTGCCACCCTCTGGTTCATCCCTGCCACCCTCTGGTTCATCATTGCCACCCTCTGGTTCAGCACTGCCACCCTCTGGCTCATCACAGCACCCTCTGGTTCACCAGTGCCACCCTCTGGTTCATCCCTGCCACCCTCTGGTTCATCCCTGCCACCCTCTGGTTCATCACTACCACCCTCTGGTTCATCCCTGCCACCCTCTAGTTCGTCACTGCCACCCTCTGGTTCATCACAGCACCCTCTGGTTCATCACAGCACCTCTGGTTCACCCCTGCCACCCTCTGGTACAGCACTGTCACCCTCTGCTTCATCCCTGCCACCCTCTGGTTCATCCCTGCCACCCTCTGGTTCATCACTGCCACCCTCTGGTTCAGCACTGCCACCCTCTGGTTCGACACAGCACCCTCTGGTTCACCAGTGCCACCCTCTGCTTCATCCCTGCCACCCTCTGGTTCATCCCTGCCACCCTCTGGTTCATCAATACCACCCTCTGGTTCAGCACTGCCACCCTCTGGGTCAGCACTGCCACCCTCTGGTTCATCACAGCACCCTCTGGTTCACCCCTGACACCCTCTGGTACAGCACTGTCACCCTCTGCTTCATCCCTGCCACCCTCTGGTTCATCACTGCCACCCTCTGGTTCAGCACTGCCACCCTCTGGTTCATCACAGCACCCTCTGGTTCATCACAGCACCTCTGGTTCACCCTGACACCCTCTGGTACAGCACTGTCACCCTCTGCTTCACCCCTGACACCCTCTGGTTCATCCCTGCCACCCTCTGATTCATCACTGCCACCCGCTGGTTCATCCCTGCCACCCTCTGGTACAGCACTGTCGCCCTCTGCTTCATCCCTGCCACCCTCTGGTTCATCCCTGCCACCCTCTGGTTCATCCCTGCCACCCTCTGGTTCATCCCTGCCACCCTCTGGTTCATCACAGCGCCCTCTGGTTCATCACTGCACCTCTGGTTCACCCCTGCCACCCTCTGGTACAGCACTGTCACCCTCTGCTTCATCCCTGCCACCCTCTGGTTCATCACTGCCACCCTCTGGTTCATCCCTGCCACCCTCTGGTACAGCACTGTCACCCTCTGCTTCATCCCTGCCACCCTCTAGTTCATCCCTGCCACCCTCTGGTTCATCCCTGCCACCCTCTGGTTCATCACTGCCACCCTCTGGTTCAGCACTGCCACCCTCTGGTTCATCACAGCACCCTCTGGTTCACCAGTGCCACCCTCTGGTTCATCCCTGCCACCCACTGGTTCATCCCTGCCACCCTCTGGTTCATCACTACCACCCTCTGGTTCAGCACTGCCACCCTCTGGTTCATCATAGCACCCTCTGGTTCATCACAGCACCTCTGGTTCACCCCTGCCACCCTCTGGTACAGCACTGTCACCCTCTGCTTCATCCCTGCCACCCTCTGGTTCATCCCTGTCACCCTCTGGTTCATCACTGCCACCCTCTGGTTCAGCACTGCCACCCTCTGGTTCATCACAGCACCCTCTGGTTCACCAGTGCCACCCTCTGGTTCATCCCTGCCACCCTCTGCTTCATCCCTGCCACCCTCTGGTTCATCACTACCACCCTCTGGTTCAGCAGTGCCACCCTCTGGTTCAGCACTGCCACCCTCTGGTTCGTCACAGCACCCTCTGGTTCACCCCTGACACCCGCTGGTACAGCACTGCCACCCTCTGCTTCATCCCTGCCACCCTCTGGTTCATCACTGCCACCCTCTGGTTCAGCACTGCCACCCTCTGGTTCATCACAGCACCCTCTGGTTCATACCTGCCACCCTCTGGTTCATCCCTGCCACCCTCTGGTTCATCACTACCACCCTCTGGTTCAGCACTGCCACCCTCTGGTTCAGCACTGCCACCCTCTGGTTCATCACAGCACCCTCTGGTTCACCCCTGCCACCCTCTGGTACAGCACTGTCACCCTCTGCTTCATTCCTGCCACCCTCTGGTTCATCCCTGCCACCCTTGTTCATCACTGCCACCCTCTGGTTCATCCCTGCCACCCTCTGCTTCATCCCTGCCACCCTCTGGTTCATCACTACCACCCTCTGGTTCAGCAGTGCCACCCTCTGGTTCAGCACTGCCACCCTCTGGTTCGTCACAGCACCCTCTGGTTCACCCCTGACACCCTCTGGTACAGCACTGTCACCCTCTGCTTCATCCCTGCCACCCTCTGGTTCATCACTGCCACCCTCTGGTTCAGCACTGCCACCCTCTGGTTCATCACAGCACCCTCTGGTTCATACCTGCCACCCTCTGGTTCATCCCTGCCACCCTCTGGTTCATCACTACCACCCTCTGGTTCAGCACTGCCACCCTCTGGTTCAGCACTGCCACCCTCTGGTTTATCACAGCACCCTCTGGTTCACCCCTGCCACCCTCTGGTACAGCACTGTCACCCTCTGCTTCATTCCTGCCACCCTCTGGTTCATCCCTGCCACCCTTGTTCATCACTGCCACCCTCTGGTACAGCACTGTCACCCTCTGCTTCATCCCTGCCACCCTCTGGTTCATCCCTGCCACCCTCTGGTTCATCCCTGCCACTCTCTGGTTCATACCTGCCACCCTCTGGTTCATCACTACCACCCTCTGGTTCAGCACTGCCACCCTCTGGTTCATCACAGCACCCTCTGGTTCATCACAGCACCTCTGGTTCACCCCTGCCACCCTCTGGTACAGCACTGTCACCCTCTGCTTCATCCCTGCCACCCTCTGGTTCATCCCTGCCACCCTCTGGTTCATCACTGCCACCCTCTGGTTCATCCCTGCCACCCTCTGGTACAGCACTGTCACCCTCTGCTTCATCCCTGACACCCTCTGGTTCATCCATGCCACCCTCTGGTTCATCCCTGCCACCCTCTGGTTCATCACAGCACCCTCTGGTTCATTACTGCACCTCTGGTTCACCCCTGCCACCCTCTGGTACAGCACTGTCACCCTCTGCTTCATCCCTGCCACCCTCTGGTTCATCCCTGCCACCCTCTGGTTCATCACTGCCACCCTCTGGTTCATCTCATCACTGCCACCCTCTGATTCATCTCATCCCTGCCACCCTCTGGTACAGCACTGTAACCCTCTGGTTCATCCCTGCCACCCTCTGGTTCATCCCTGCCACCCTCTGGTTCATCACTGCCACCCTCTGGTTCAGCACTGCCACCCTCTGGTTCATCACAGCACCCTCTGGTTCACCAGTGCCACCCTCTGGTTCATCCCTGCCACCCTCTGGTTCATCCCTGCCACCCTCTGGTTCATCCCTGCCACCCTCTGGTTCATCACAACCACCCTCTGGTTCAGCACTGCCACCCTATGGTTCATCATAGCACCCTCTGGTTCATCACAGCACCTCTGGTTCACCCCTGCCACCCTCTGGTACAGCACTGTCACCCTCTGCTTCATCCCTGCAACCCTCTGGTTCATCCCTGCCACCTGCTTCCTTAGCTGTAAGTGCTTCCTGTTGCAGTTATTTTTTTACAGGAGCATTGTGCCATACTTGTAACTATTCTCTGACCCTACTTTGAGGGTCAGAGCAGGGTCAGAGAATAGTTGAAGTAGGCAACTGAACTCTGGAAGGGCCCCTCAGGAAGCACTACAGGGAATGGTTACAAATTAGCTTGAACTTTTGCACCTGCTAAGTGCTTTCAGTTTTCCAAAAGTCGCTTTTCTGCCATTTTGCGAGATTTGCGGGGCGCGTATTCGTGCGAAATCGAACATGCAATCCGCAAATTAGTGCAAATTTGCTGATTTCTTTTTTTTTGCATGTTCGCGCGGTTTTCTGCTTATTCGCGGATCGCTTGCAGCGCACCGACCACGAGGTTGCCCATGCGGTCGTGTATGGCGCGGCCATCTTGTTTGCGTGACGTGTTTCCGTTTCCGGGCGCTTGTTGCATGCTCGCGACGTATGCGGCGCGCGATTACGTGTTCATGGGCGTTTTTGCGTGCTCGCGGGGAAAATATCGGGCGAACTTACCCACGCAGTCCTCTACGGGCGCGGCCATCTTGTTTTTCATTCACTGCTATGGTTTTGGGCATGCTACCTTTCTATCCATCTCACATCTTTGTAATCCTATGTTTTCCAGAACTTTTTTTTGTCCTTTTTTGCTTATTATCTCTCTCTTCAATTTCCTACATCTATATTTTGTGTTTTTTTTAAACTTTTTGTTCCTTTATTACCTACTTTATTTCTTTCGCTCTCTCTCTTAATTTTCCTTCTTCTTGTGCCCAGGACCATGGCTAAGGGAGGCGACAAGGGCAAGGGGAAGGGCCCAGCACCCTGTACCCGGCTCCCTTGCGGGCGTTTGAGGGGCGAGGAAGTCTAGGCCAGGTAGATCTTCTCCGCGGTGGAGGTGGCCGACTTGATGGTGTTTGTGCAAGTCCACCTCCCTAAAACCGTGGCAGCAGGTGGGCGGATTGCTTCCGGTTACGGCCTCCGGGAGCGTCGCCAGCTGTACGCATGTACAAGGAGTCTGGGGTCCGGGGCACCTACCAGCAAGTGACGCACCGGTGGAGTGACATCTTGGACCGGGAGCATGACATGGTCGACCTGCTCGGTGTGGAAATCCCTGGCCTTGGTAAGTAGCTATTTAATAACTACTTTTTTTCCTTCTGCTCTGTTATATTGCTAATCTATTTTTTTTCCTGAAGAGTACGAATGCTGCTGATTCGATTACATTGCAGATAAATTCATGTTTAAATAGCTTCTGTCATTGCAGGTGCTCGCCTGGTTATTGGCGTTGCTACTATGCTTACTTGTTTGCAAATTTTTAGTCATTTGAGAGCATTACTGTTTAATGCTAGAGATAGTAGACTCAAGTCTAGTCCTTCTTTGTACTCCTGCTGCTGCCACTTTGATGAGATATTGGTGGATTGATACGTTGAGTTTATTATTTTTTACTTGTTATAGGACATTTGTTAGTGGTCTGCAATCATGATGACGGACTGTGTCTGTCACGCGACGTCTCGTGCTGCTAAGTGATGGCAGTCATAGTAGAACCTTTTTGTTGTTGATGTAGTTAGTGAATTACATACCTTTCCTATTAGATGGTCTGCGAATCCTGCAATACTGTACTACTATCCTCCTAGTTGACCAGATCAGATGCAATTGATGTTAATTTGTTTCCCCGACATAATTTTAGATTGAGTACAAAGAAATCAAATATTTCCCAAAAAACAATCATCCATGTTGTGATTCATTATTTCATGATCACCAGGACCACCCAGGGGCAAGGCGGCGGCAACAGAGACTCCGGTGGCAGAAGGTGGAGAGGCTCAGTCCCTTGCATGCTCTTCTTCTGGCCCCAGTAAGTTGTTGTATTGTTATATTAATACTTATACTGCCCTAACTTTTACAGCTCCTATTCATTACAAACTGGTTCCTAATAATTCTATGTTTTACAAAATAGTCTTTGATCTTCTTCTAATGTAGACTACTTTCTACATTCTTATCCTGCCTCTACCATCACTCTCTGTGCTACTACTATTTACAATTATGAGTCGGTCTGTGTAGGTAGCTAAGCTTGCCCATTCGGCAAATGGTGTGAAACAAAACTCTGATACAGCAATAGCTCTAGGCACTGAGTGCAGTCCTCTGGGTTGCCCTTGCTGTCTATTCATGTCATTGTTTACACCAAGTAAAAGGTAGCAGTTGCCTTTTTGATTTGAGAGGAGCACATCCCATACCGCTAGTGTTTCAGGGACTATTCTGCACACAAAGAAGTATGGACAAGATAAATAGGACATTGTTGATGATAGGTGCAGTTCGACTTTCGACATACCTCAGTCCGACCAGAAGTTGAACCCCCATTCCCCTGACCGACTATCTAGAATGTCTGACCAATGATTTTACGACCCAGAAGAACAGAAGAAGACTACCTCCGAGTCCCGGTCTATCTGAGTCACTGAAACATGACTGCCAAGTGCAGTAGTTCAAATCTTTCCGCTCACTCACTCGTGAACAAAAACCACACAGTGTTTGTTAGTTTTAAAGTTTTATTTTCAATTGAGAAATGAAAACATTATTTCTTTATTTTTAATAGCGTAGTATTCTTATGGATGAAGATGACGTTAAAGTTTAAACAACATTCTCATGAATGAAATTAGTATGACTCAAATTTAATAATAGTTAACACTAACAGACACAGGAAATTAGTAGAATAACTGTGCGTGAGCCCCCACCTTCTTTAAAGTACTTAAAGTACTGGTGACTCAGTAGTAGTTGGTGAAGGACTACCTTATCTTAATATTTATTTATGACTGTAAAGAATGGTTTTGTTGAATACAATTCAACATAAGAAAGAAGACGGCGGTTTCCAAAATATAATGAAAAGGGTTTTAGTTGGTTGTTGACAAAAAGAAATTTTGGTACATTTGAGACATTAAGAAGAATCATAGACGTACTTTGGAAGCCTGGATGTTATCTTCTTTATCCTCCTCGTCGATAGCAGAGGTGTATGATGTAGTAGGGCAGACGCTGAGTGGATGAAGTATGGCCAGTGGCAGTGCCACCCCTATAGAAAAGTAAGATATTCCTTTTCCCACATGCATGTACTGCTTAAAGTACTGCGAGTCTGCATCATCATGGCCTGTGTCTGTATTTCTTGGGTTAAAGCTGAGTGAGCTGCCATTATGGCGGCTACCACAAGTTTACGTTCTAAAAATTTCTTTTGCAAAACAAGAGAAAAAAAGTAAAAAGGCATTTTTTAGTACTATCTGACTATGTATGTACTAGTAGTGAGTCCACCTATAGTGCTGCTAGTGGAATTCCAGAAACTCATAGCGTCCCAGGCTTACAAAGACGGCGGAAAGATGCAGGCCAAAATGTTATACTGTGTTTGCTACTTGCTGGTGTTACTGAGTGTCAAACTTCCGTTGAATTATTTTGACTTTATGTTAAGGACTATTGACTATTTTTCTTTCTTTCTTCATAGATGCTACTCCCAAAAAGCTCACCCGTAAGGAGATGGCTGTCCGGGCCAAGGCCCGTAAGCTGGAGGCTATTTGTGTCGAATATCGGCGGTTGTGGGCTCGGGAGCATGAGGAGACAACATCAACATCTACATCCTCCTCCACTGCCCCCGGGTCCACCAGCCAGAAGCCTCCAGCCAAACGGAGTCGTGGCCCGACAGCCTCCCGCCGCCATTGCACAGCAGCAACAACATCAGAGCCCCCCCCCCCAGATCCTGGATCGTTCGTGTGCGCCGACTACGCAAAAGAGTGTACTACCTGGAGCGGTTGGCCGAGAAACATCAGCGCCAGCTCCGGGACCTCCGCAAAGAGCAGCGGGACATGAAGCAACAGCTTGCAAAACTACGCCACCGGAGGAAGTGACTGTCCCTTGCCTCCTTTTTAAAGACTGTTGGGGGGGGTGGGAATTGGGTGTTTGGGAAAGGGGACTTTTGGACTTTTGGACATTGGTTGGGGTTAGTTAGGGGGGTGAGTTGGGTTAATTTATTTCATTTTTTGACTACCTCAATATACTTCTTAATAATTATTTTTCATACCAAAACATAGTATACGCGTTCATATTATTTTGTGTGGGGGTGGGCGGTGGTAACTGGACGTTTGGTCTCTTCCAACTTACCAGCATGAATGAAACATCTAGTCCTGAAATGTACCAAAGTGCCAGTAACCGAGTTAGTGAATTCAGTAGCCCTACTAGTACTTTACTAGTAGTACTGGCAATCTCTGCTCTCCTCCCAGTCCTAGCCCATTATTCTACCTCTCCAAAATGCTTATCTTACCTGTGATTCGTGTTTGAGAATCGTTGTAGCCCCAGGGCTGGCTGCATTGCAAATGGTGATTAAGGTTGGTTGTTGACTTGAATCTTCGACGGATGCAATATCATTCTTGTGCTGGTAGCAGTAGTGGTACACACTTGCAGTATCACCATATGAAAAAAAGAGGAAATTAAACATTGAGTGGCCTGAGCATAGCATTAGAAATAGTACAATAGATAGTACGGTACAGAACAGTGCCCTAAATTGTAGCCTAAGCAGTGCCAACGTAAGGTAAGCATTAAGCATTAGATTGTTCACGTCGTGTAGGAGGAGGATGTTCTTATTATCAATCCACGATGGCGCACATGAACTTCTGGTTGCTTTGACCTTATCCTCCCCAGCAAGTGTGTGGAATTTATTGTTGTTGTCAGTCACACATCAATGAAATACCCCACAGCCCGGGGAAAGAGGGTTAGGGTTTGAAAATTGGATGGGAATGGGGTTTTTTGGGAAAGTTTGGTAGAGAGGAAAAAAAACACAGCATGGACAGTCAAACAACAAATGAAGAGAAACAAATCTTTGGATTTGAAGATATCGATAAACCTTTAAAGGGACATAAAGGAAGTGCGCTACTGCATGCCAGAAGTTGTTTAGTAAATGGATGGTTAGCTTACTGAAAAGTAGTACTACTACTTACTGCAACTTACTAGTAACTACGAAGAAACAAGTTGGCAGTACAGGGCTGCAGTCATTAAGCAATTTCACTTGTCTCTCTGCCCTCAGACAATAAACACTTAGAACATTAAATTAGTGTTAAACATAGCAAAGACGTATCAAATAGCTGGAGGGATGAATTTGAAGCAGAGATCAAACAAACGCACAGAGTCACACTCGTAGAAGTAAGTTCAAGTTCACAAGAATATCATTTAAAAGATAAGGAGAATTTTGGATACTGTTACTGTTTTTTGTAGTTGTCCCGTTGAATTTGTGAAGTTGATGCATCCAGCCATTCCTCTTATTAGCGGTACTCCTTCATTCCATCGGATGCTCCGTCGATCAATCTTGGTGACCAGACACACTGACTGTCCACTGCCTGCCTGATGCGGATTTGCGGATCGCTAATTGTAAGCCTGAGTAGTACATCGATGGCACAGGGTAAAAGCCTGCCTGTAATTGATGATGGAAAAACACAACAATAAGTGTTAAAGACACCTCGGAGAAAAAATATATATAAGGCACGCTGTGTAGTGCAAAAATTATACTGTCACTTTCAGAGATGACAATCCCCAAAATCTAGAATACCCCACATTACCCTCCCAAAAACGTGCAGAATACTGCTGCTACCTCGCAGAGGCCTAATTTCAAATCGTGCCAAAACGCACTCAGAAAGTATGCCCAAAACCCCC
Source organism: Lissotriton helveticus (assembly GCF_964261635.1). NCBI lineage: Eukaryota > Metazoa > Chordata > Amphibia > Caudata > Salamandridae > Lissotriton > Lissotriton helveticus. The sequence goes on along the minus strand of NC_136061.1, from coordinate 1,630,302,940 downwards.
CTTTCCCACCATGGATTATCTTCAAACCACGTGCAATCAAAATTAGACATTCCAACAAGTGTTCCAAGACCCCACCCAGTCGTAAAAATCTAGAACCCCCGCCCAAACACATGCAATACAATACCGCTAACCCTAACGAGCCCTAAGTTAAGAATAGTGGCAAACGCTTTCTTTAACCAGGCCAAATCCCTCCTTTTCCACCATAGATTTTCTTCAAACCACTTGCAACCAAAATTACACATTCCCACGAGTGCTCTAAGTCCCCAAAACCCAGTTGCAAAAATCTAGAACACTCTCAAACACATGCAATACTGCTGCCAGTGCTAACCCTAACAAGCCCTAAGTTAAAAAAAGTGCCAAAACGCTTTTCAGCATGGATTTCCTCCAAAACACTTTTATCCGGTATTAGACCTTCCCAGCAATGGCCCCAGACCCGTCAACCCAGGTGGAAACAAGTAGAAGACCCCCAAACAGGCAAAAAGCAAAACCGGAAAAGCTCACACTTAGAAATATTTAGGCCTCATTCCAAAATCACTCCAGGCGCGCTGTGCAGCTAGGCCATAACTCACGTTTTCCACCATGATTTTCCTGAAAAACAAATGCAATCAACATTAGACTGTGCCAGCAGTGCTCCCAGACCCCAAAACCCACCCCCAAACACCAGGAACCCCCCCAAACAGCACCCCAAAGACAAGCAAGTGGCAAAAACGCAAAAAAGAAATTCAACTCCGATTTTCTCCAAACCACTTTTATCCGGTATTAGACCTTCCCAGCAATGGCCCCAGACCCATCAACCCAGGTGGAAACAAGTAGAAGACCCCGAAACAGGCAAAAAGCTAATATACAAAAGTGGGGACTTGGAATTTTTCAGGCAAATTTCCAAAATCACTCAGCGCGCGCTCTGCAGCTAGGCCCTAACTCCCCTTTGCCACCATGGATTTGCTTCAAACCTCCTGCAATCAAAAGTATCCATATCCAGCATTGCTCCAAGACCCCAAAACCCACCCCCAAACACCAGGAACCCCCCCAAGCAGGCCCCCGAAAACACGAAAGTGAGAGAAAACGCTAAAAAGTGAAAAACTTTTTTACCATGTATTTTATCCAAAACACTTTTATCCGGTTTTAGACCTTCCCAGCAACGGCCCCAGACCCGTCAACCCAGGCGGAAACAAGTAGAAGACCCCCAAACAGGCAAAAAGCAAATATACAAAAGTGGGGACTTAGAAATTTTCAGGCAAATTACCAAAATCACTCAGCACGCGCTCTGCAGCTAGGCCCTAACTCCCCTTTGCCACCATGGATTTGCTTCAAACCTCTTGCAATCAAAAGTATCCATACCCAGCATTGCTCCAAGACCCCAAAACCCACCCCAAACACCAGGAACTCCCCCAAGCAGGCCCCCGAAAACACAAAAGTGAGAAAACGCTAAAAAGTGAAAAACTTTTTAACCATGTATTTTATCCAAAACACTTTTATCCGGTATTAGACCTTCCCAGCAATGGCCCCAGACCCGTCACCCAGGCGGAAACAAATAGAAGACCCACATACAGGCAAAAAGCAAAACCGGAAAAGCTCACACTTAGAAATATTTAGGCTTCATTCCAAAATCACTCCAGGTGCGCTGTGCAGCTAGGCCATAACTCCCGTTTTCCACCATGGATTTCCTGAAAAACAAATGCAATCAACATTAGACCGTGCCAGCAGTGCTTCCAGACCCCCGACCCAGCACCGCAAATCTAGAACACCCCCAAATAAACCCCCAAAAACCTGCAATACTGGTATATTGAAAACATGGCAAATTGCGCTGTTCACAAAAAACAAACAGCAATTGGTTTCAACAGAGACAGACAGCCATTGCTGTCCACTGCATGCCATCTTCTCATTATTCATTACCTGTTCTACTTTATGTCCGCATCTTCTTCGGAAAGTGAGGGCCCACAGGGCAGCCTCTCCTGTAAATTTCAGAAGTAGGTCTGTCAACAATCAGCAAGCATGTAGTCAGTCAGTCAGTTATTTCAGTCCCACTTGAGGGGACTCGTCTATGAAGATAAAGTTTGTTTTTTCTCCATAATCTATCCATCTGCCTTGAGGAAAATGGATAGGGGGAGTCTGGATGAGGAGGATAGAGGAGCATGATTGAGTTGTGAACTTGTGAACATCTGAATGCAGACTGCGGCACCTTCAAATCAATACGGAAAATAAGATGAAGACAGTGCTGATGATGGACTTATTGTGATTAGTTGATTAGAGTTTTGTTGTGGTAAAAGTAGCAAAACAAGGAAAGACACACAGGAATAAAAGTGAATAAGTACGGAAAAAAAGGAAGTAATTTTCAGTCCTCGTTGTCAGGGAAGCAGAGCTCGTCCTCCAAGTCTATGAATTGAGACGGGAGTAGGTCTGGTGACCGAGAAGAACTTCTGTCGTCGTCATCACCTAAGTCAGTGTCCTCTTCTTCCTGCGTGCATTCACGTATTTTGTAATCGGGTGGTATGAAGTGCTGATTCATCTTGAATATTGTTAACCTCTCCACATTTTTGGGCAAAAGGCGGGTCCTTTTTGAAGTAACAATGGCACCAGCAGCACTGAAAACACGTTCAGAAGACACACTTGCGAGTGGGCAAGACAAATAATTTAGAGCCTGGTTGATCAGTGGCCATTTTGAGCTTTTCGTATACCAATATCCCAGTGGGTTCTCATCATGACAGACCTCTGTTGGGTCATCCAGATAGGCCTGCACCACCGACTCAAGGATCTCCAGGGTTGATCCACTTTGCGTACCATCTGCGACCTTTTCATCAGTGGACCGAGCTAACCCTTGCTGAGTTAGCCAATCCCCTAACGACAATATTTGTTTGTGGCCTGGTGCAGGTGAGGGTGATGATATGGTTGCTGGTGTCGTTAACGGCTGTGAGGGAAAGTGACTCCCTTTGGCCACGGATTGAGAAGTGGAACTTGACGCCGGATGGCCTGCTGATTCAGTTGTACTTGTGCTGCCTCCTTGAATGTTCTGCCGCTCTCTTTCGAACCGAGTGGCTGACACAGCTAGCCAATGTTTGTACTTTGAAACTTCTGCTTCCGAAAAAGGAAAGAAAGTATTGGTGGGCAGTGCCTTTTTGTACAGTGGATCAAGAATAGCGGCAAAAATGTAATGTTGTTCTGTATGTATTTTTTTAAGCCTTTCATTGTCAAGTAGGCGCCATAATAACTTCTGCGCCAAACCATATGCTTCTCGCTTTTCACCATTATCTCGGAACGTTGAAGACACCTCCTTCAGTTGGTGCTCTAGCATGCGCAACAATGGGATAGCTTTGGTCAAAGAACAGTCCTCCCTGCTGATTACACGCGTGAAGAGCTCAAAAGGACGAGGCATGTCTATCAGGCTTGCAATTAGCTTCCATTCCTCCAACTCTAGCATCAAGTCTTTGTGAGTAGAACCCAGTTTAAAGACAAACTCCTGTATTACCTCCCACTGCTCCGACAGATGCTCAAGCATGTAAAATGTTGAGTTTCCAACGTGTTGCCACCTCCTGGATTAGTCCTTTGACTGGCAGTTTACGTTCATATTGAAGGCCTCTCAGCTGCTTCCGGGCCTTAAAAGAATGGTTGAAATGTGCGCAGATTTTTCGGCAGATGGTCAGTACTTTGACGACTGGCTCTTCTGTTTTCAAGAAGGCTTGCACCACGATGTTAATACTGTGCGCCAAACACGGCACTCTGAAATAGCCATCTTCCTGCATGGCCTTAACTATATTACTGCCATTATCCGTGGAAACATAACCAACTGTGCGGTTTCTTGGATGCAGCCATTCATTGACCTTCCTGTTAAACTCCTCCAAAAGGTTAGGTGCAGTGTGAGATTTATCCATGTCAAACATGCCTACTGTTGCATGTTTGCGAGTAGCTTAAAAACTTCCTCCGTGTCAACATCTTTGTGTTTTAACTGTCTTTCGACCCCTGCAAAAGAGACCCAGTGTGCAGTGATGCACATGTAATCAAGGGCTTGGCAACTGGTCCACATGTCTGTTGTCATGTGGATAGTGTGAACAGCACTCTTCAGAATAGCTACGCCAATCACCTCCAGCACATCTTGATGTAGTGCTAGGAACCTTCCATTTAGGGCAGACTGTTGCCACCAATTCACGAAAACCCACCCCTTCCACGAAAGAGAAAGGGAGAAGGTCCAGCGCTAGCATTTTAGCCAGCTTTGCGTTATAGAGACGCACCGTTGGGTGGTTGCGTTCAAATGGCGGATCGGACCAAAACATGCTGCTAATGGTGCGCTGGACCGTTTTACGTGATGATGATGATGATGCAGACTTCAAACCAGTTAGGCTCATTGATTTACTTTTTTGCATTGGTGTGTGTCCCAGACTCTTAGTGTGCCTCATACATGTTGCAGGGGTAGAGGGTGTGGGCGCTACCACTGCAGTGCTGCTGCCAGGGGTACTGTGTGTACCTTCTTCACTTCCCCCCTGCACGATCAGCCTCTCATCATCATCAGATGCAATATCAAGGGATACATTTTGATTTGTTTTGGCTTCATCGATGTCACTTAGGTGCTTATACCACTGGATAGGGTGGTGTTTTTTGAGATGACCTCTCTGGCCTCCGGTACCATAGTTGGTACCAATCTTACCCCGACTAACTGATACTTTACAAATTGAACAAACAACCATGTTTTCTGCCTTTTTGCTAACAGTAAAGAAGTCCCAAACTGGGTACTGGAGATGTCTGCTGGTGGTGCAGGAGCTACTTTGACTTCCAATGCCAGATGAAGTGTAGGTTGTGCGTGGCAGAATTGTTTCCTGTAGTTGACTTACAGCACCACTACTTGAGGTAATGGGGGTCGAGCTGGATGGAGGTCCCTGCCGGCCCTTCTGACAAGAAAATATGGAAGCTGTAGGTCGTGTTGGTGTTGTAGTTACCTGCATTGGTGGTGGTACCACCAGTGCTGCGCCGCCCACATCCTGCTCAGCAGCCATTCGGGCTAGGGTTAAAATGTTTGTCTGCTGCATGCCCGCTGAGGCTGGAGTGACATCTGTGATGACTGGGTCATCGTCAGACTCTTCATCAGCAGCAGAATGCACCACTTCTTGTTCATCGTCAGCAACAATAAGTCGAAGCCTTGCGGGAACCTTCCTTTCCGGCTTAGCTACCTTTGTCGGCTCATGGCGTGCCTCACTGTCAGACTGCATTGGTGGGTTCCAATCAAGATCAAGGTCATCAGAATGAAGGGGGCTTGAAGAAGAACTTGTAGTAGTAGCAGCCCTCCTTAACCTTTTTCTTGCTGGGGATCTGGAGTGACATCTGTGATGACTGGGTCATCGTCAGACTCTTCATCAGCAGCAGAAGGCACCACTTCTTGTTCATCGTCAGCAACCATAAGTCGAAGCCTTGCAGGAACCTTCCTTTTCGGCTTAGCTACCTTTGTCGGCTCATGGCGTGCCTCACTGTCAGACTGCATTGGTGGGTTCCAATCAAGATCAAGGTCATCAGAATGAAGGGGGCTTGAAGAAGAACTTGTAGTAGTAGCAGCCCTCCTTAACCTTTTTCTTGCTGGGGATCTGGAAGACAATGGATCATCCTCAGGAGGAGTGACTTCCTCGGATGATTCTTCCACTTGAATATCAATTTCCTGATGTGCCCCTACTTCTGGAGGAACAAGGGTTGTAGGCAGTTGTGCCACTCCATGAACCTCTAGTGGCACCTCTCCATGCACCTCTACTTGCGCCTCTCCTTGTGCATGTACTTGCGCCTCTCCTTGCCCATGTACTTGCGCCTCTCCTTGCCCATGTACTTGCGCCTCTCCTTGCCCATGTACTTACGCTTGTACTAGTTGCACTTGTGGTTGTCGTTGCGGCTGTGATTGTTGGACACACGCCAGCTGAGTTACACCCGGCGTTGATTGGATGGTACTTTCTGGTGATGAGCCAACATCACTGGTCGATGGTGATTGAACAACCAAAGTAGCTGCCGCAGCAGCACTCATGGTCTTGGACCTAACTTGGCGTAGTGGCACTGACCCCAATGAGGCGGAGGTGCTGCTTCCAGCTTGGCCCCCGGCGGACACCGCTGCTGCTGCAGGCGTAGTTTTTTTTCTCCCAAAAAAGGTGTCGGTGGGCACACCCGTCTCCTTGGTAGGTGGTGCCACCTGCTTCTTCTGCTCCTTCTTACTGGCAGTGGCACTGTCAACTTTCTTCGCTGAGGCGCTACGGCCACCTTTCTTTGGGCCCATCTTCTTCAGATGTCAGAACAGCAGTCCGCAGTTGCACGAGTTGCAGAGTTGTCTTGTCTGTGGCCACACGTGACGTTGTTCTGCACACACCGCTGCAGGACTTGTGCACCTAAAAGCAATGGAAGACAGAAGAACATCAGTTATACACCCCAAAAAATCGAAAAACACACAAAAATCACCACAAGCCAATGCCATCCATGCCCTCCATGAGGTTTACATTCAAGACACCCCACAGAAAGACTAGGCCCATGCACCACTGAGTACCCCTGGGCAAACAACAGCCCAAAAATCGAAAAAACACATAAAAATCACCACAATCCAATGCCATCCATGCCCTCAATGATGTATACATTCAAGACACCCCACAGAAAGACTAGGCCCATGCACAACTCACTACCCCTGGGCCTACTGGCTAGTGAGGCTTTACAGGCACCCCGAAATAAAAAAATAAAAAACATATAACAGTGAGCTAAAATTCCATGACATAAATGAGAATTAAGTTAAAAAAAATCTGAGAAACAGTTTTATCATGCACCCATGACTAACCCTGGGCCTACTGGATACTGTGGCTAGCTACCACCACAATATATATTTTGTTAAAGTTGTGAAAAAAGTTTTAGAACTGGAGTTGCCTCAACTGCAATGCCCCAAACAAACAACACCAACCTACTTGTAAAATCTCAAGTCCAAAAGTGATCCAAACTCCAAAGTCCAAAAAGTCCTCAAATACAAAAATCCATGGGCAGCAAGAAAGAGTAATCCTTCCAGCTCAACAGCCAAATGAAAAGTGGCCAGTACATGGACAAAGCACTGGGAGGAGCCTGCTGGACAGGAACAGGAAGTTGGAGACTCTGGGGCACTTCCTTCCTCCCGTCCCTCCCCAAAAAATGGACTCCTGCACCAAAAAGTGCAGCCAAATGTCAATCTGAGGAGTTATTATAATCAAAATCATCATTTTCACAAGGTTTATGCTTCCTGCGGTGGATTTCTTGTGCAGAATTGCAATTTTTGCAATTTCGAGAACGCGAGCTGTTCAAATCTCCTGCCGGAAGTCAGCTGTGCGCCGTTGCGGGCATTTATGATGTACTCGCGTTGTCAAACTCTCGCCGTGCAAGATGGCAAGCCGCAATGACGTAATTGCGTTTGAAAAACTCTCGCACGATCACGCAGCAAGATCGAAAATGGCGCAGCACACGCAAAAACGGGAGAAAAACAACTCGGCAGGCTCAGATACAACAAGCGACAAGCCGGGGGAGGGCGGCAAGGATCACGCACCGATTACATCCAACATATTGGGAACAACTTTCAAAAATAATAACTACCCACAACCTACAGTACTCTCTCCTAGCCACAGCCATTCGCTACCACAGGCAGAGGCACAAAACTTTGATCTGAAATTAAATGCAAAACAAAGACGCGCACAACAACGAAAAGGTCGGAAACACAAGCAAAGTCCCACTAGGAATGGCTTCCAAAGACTCTTTGGGTCATCTTCACTGCAAGGAGGGACAAAGCTACACTCCACTGGGTCATCATCAGCTCTCGAAGGGACATCGCAACAGAACATTACCACATCTGAAATAACCACCACTAAGAACTCTGCAAACATGACTAGGGGCGTTCAAGACTTCTTCAGCATAAAGAGAGAAAACAGCATACACGAGGATGCCCGCGGGGAGGCGGGAGCTAACTCTTCCCAGTCCCCTCGAGTTGGAATCCCCACCACTAACCAAACTAACATCAGAACGGAAGAAGACAAAGGGACGAGAACCCACATTAAAATGATAAACCAGGACTCTGGACACACTGACAACGCCACAGTTACATTTTCAAACAATAACTGCGCCGCGGCGGGGTACACAAACCATGGGAGTCTGAACATCCAACATAGCGAACAAACAGCCGAAGGGGAAAATGAGAAAACTCAGAACAGTCAGCTTCTGCCCATTGATGCAGCAGCCACACAACAAGTGGCTAATAAGCACCAGACACCTCAAAAATTAAATCTCCTGATACCCCAAGAATCAATCCAAACCAGCCAGAGTCCAAACTGGCAAAGAAATTCATGCCACATAGAAGGAATCCAAATGACATCGAACAGCGCATTGAACGAGGCCAGTAGGCCAATTCCCCAAAACCAATTCGGTGTCTCTAACTGGGCAGGGGGAAGGGAAACTAATGTAATATGGTTCATACCTGAATACGCCTCTAAAGGGAGGCACGACATCCTGAACCGAGGTAACATACTGCGGTTACTTTCCCACATTCCGCAACTAGCAGATGTAAAAACAACAGACTTGGAGTCCGTAGAATTTATTAATTGCTGTGACGTAAAGGTAGGCGAAAAAACAAGAGCTACATGGACCACTGCAACAACAGCACATAAAATACTCTCAAAAAGGGACATCCTAAAATCCTGGGGGATAACCATCACCCCGTATTATAAACCAGGTTACCCGGATCTGCTAATCCCAGCCCCACCGAGAGGTTTAGTGACAGCATCCACTAGACCAACTACATCAGTGCTGAGAGGAGCCTCAGGGTACTGCAACATGGACATGAGGTATCAAACAGAGCAACTAAGGGGCCACATCGATCCCCTTATTCTGCAAGCTCGGGAAGGAGACACTCGATGGTTCGCAAGAACAATCAACAATACAAAAGATTGACGAAATCCTCGCTCACTCTATATGGGAAAAGAAAAATTGGACACTGTACGGATCTGTTCATGGAATATAAATGGCCTCGCCAATAAAGTAACGGATGTCGACTTTGTCACCTACGTCAGGGCCTTCGATATTGTGGCACTGCAAGAAACATGGGCAGAAGATCCGCCCCATCTTCAAGGATTCTTGCGGTTCCACACAAATGCCATCAGGGGGGCAAAGTATGGCCACCTGCAAGGAGGGTTGGTCATATATGTGGCGAACACAATTGCTTGTTCTGTTCGCATTTTTGGCCCTCCACTGCAATCATCATTAGCAGTCACTGTAACTTTCTTGCAAACATCGACAAACCAAAGGGACATGAGCATCATGATAATAAACGTGTACATTCAACCGAAATTAAAAACCAAACTTATTAAGGAAATGTACAAGTTTGCTGAAACATGCCTAAGAGAGGGCCCCACAACCGATCTTATTTTAACCGGGGATTTAAACTATTATCTAATGGGATCTTCGTCGGAAGAAGTAGTGCTGTTGCATAACGCAAACTGGAAAATCCCGCTGCAAGGGAAACCTGAAATGTGTAAGCAAACCAAGATGGGAAAAACGATCTTGGAGGATTTAGAACATCTCAACCTGAGGGCTCTAAATGGCAGACTGCCAGAAGATAATCCTCCTGTAGCCACACACAATTCTACAAAAACCAGCTCATTTCTGGACTACACCTTTGTTTCTTTAGGCATCTTCCACCAAATCACATCTTTTCAGATGGGCGATAAAGGCGACAACGATCACCGGCCCCAAGAAATAGCTCTGAGAATAGTGACCTCAACATTCGAATGCTGCCGGGAGCCTCAAGGAACTACAACTACCATCGACCTAAGACAAATTAAATTCAAATTAGCAGCAAGCGGCGAGATGCAGGAAAATGCAAAACAACTTTTTTTTTAAAGGGTCGGAAACGGAGAAGTCGAGAAATGGAAAAACTTCTTATCTGGGATGGAATCATACGCTACCAAGGTTAAACCACCAAACCAGCAAAGATTCAGTGGCACAATGCCCATGTCACACATGGCAAAAAAAAAATTAAATAAGCAAAAAAAAGGATTAACCAACTTTTGAGATACCTTCGGGACAGACCCAGTGATAAAACTTGACTGAAAGCATTACAGAATCAAAGGGCAGCCCTTAAAAAACTGAAAAGAGACGCGAACAGAGCTAAGGAGGAAGATCTCTGGGCCAAATTACACGCCGACGTCAAACACAACAGCAGCTCCAGATTTTGGAGGACCATAAATCAATTCATCAATAACAATCATGATGGAATCTGCTCCTACATCTCTGAGGAAATCTGGGCAAACTACCTCAGGTCCCATTTACATCAAGGCAGTGACCAGAGAGACCATGATCAAGCAGAGCGAAATGAAGTAGATTACCAAAAGACACAGAAGTCCTGGGCGGAAAATAATCTCGCCGTCTCTGAGAACTCAGGAACAGTTACATCTTCCGAGGACCCCCACACCAACCATATAGATGCCATCAAACGGCAGATAGGAAAAGGGAGAAGAGAAGGCGCCCCTGGGCCAAATGGACTGCCACCAGCATTGTACAAACAGGAGGCAACCTTCTGGGCAGAAGCTCTGGATCCACTTTTCAGAGAAATTAGATCACTGAATACCCTGCCTAGCTCATGGAGAGGCTCAATCAACTCCCCCATTTATAATTCCGGCGAGAAGTCGGATCCACAAAACTACAGATTAGTGGCATTATTAGACAACGAAGCCAAATTTGTTGCTGGCTTGCTATTGGAGGATCTCCAGGCTTGGGCAGAAGAAAAATCCATAATTCCCCTACAGCAGACTGGCTTTATAAAATCGGTTGGGACAATGACAAACATACTAAGCATAGCCATGCTTATGGACAAGGCTGAGGCAACACGGTTGTCTCTATTTTTATCTTTCATTGATTATAAAGCTGCCTTCGACACGTCAACCGCACCAGACTGTGGTCCAAACTACACAGCTAGGGGCTGCCACAGCCTTTACTCAAACTAATAATGAACTTACACACAAATACGTGGCTACAGGTGAAGCTGGGAAACGGAACGCATCTATCAAGGCGCATACCGACGGAAAAAGGGCTAAAGCAGGGTTGGGTCTTAGCACCCACACTTTTTAATCTGTACATTGCCGATTTAGTCCCGCTACTAACCAGCTGCAACTCCCATGCCCCGAAATTAGGAGATATTTTATTACCTTGTCTCCTCTACGCAGATGACATAGTCCTAATCAGCAAAACAAAAGTAGGGCTACAATATCTTTTAAACACAACGCAGGATTTTTCCCAAGCAAATTACCTTACCATTAACCTTGGTAAAACAAGAACAATGATAGTCAGGAGGAAAAGACGTCAAACTGCTGCCTGGTTCTGGGGCGAGACCAGAATAGAGGATACAATGGAATATAGATATCTAGGCGTGAATTTGGATACAGGAGGCCGGTTTGTGGCACAGAAGACGAGCATAAGACACAAAGGTCTAGCTCTGGCAATTACCCTAAAAACATTAAACTCTAAATTAACAGGCCCATCGATCCTACCACTTGTTGAGGTTGCTCGGGCAAAACTCCTGCCAACAATCCCCTATGGCAGTGAGGTACAGAAAGGGAAGGATGCAAAAATACTGGATGCCACAGTAACAACGGCATATAGGGTCATCTTCGGGCTGCCGAAATACACCTCACCGGCCCAAATTAGACTCGAATTCGGCATTCTGAAACAATCACTTGCTAGACAAGGGGCCTTCATCATCACTTGGGACAAAGTGCGAAGAGCAGAACGTGGCACACTAAACGAACAGTTGTGGAAGGAGCTACAATCGCACCCCGCATTACCAGCCGCGGAATATCTATATAGTAGCCTTCATAATTTGAGGCTAAACCAGCTCTGGGAGATACCGACAACCAGCCATACTTTAAAAAAATTAGTATGGAAAACCGTGAAACTCCTCTAATGGCTGGAGGACAAGGATGCACTATCAAAGAGATCCCACGGCTGGTTGACCCTGAACACATACACGAAGCCTGGCATACAAACCTATTTCAACTTGGGTTATGATAAAAACTTAAAATTGCTTTTATGAGATATAGGCTTGGACTGCTCCCTTGTGGCAAGCATATCCCTCCCTGGCTTCGGATCCAAGCTGGCTCTGCGTGCCGCCTATGTGGATTGGCTCAGGAAGACATGCTGCACCTACTATGCTCCTGTAAAGAACTTACAAAGGAACGAGTTAAATTTCTCAAACATCCTTTAAATCAACGAGGGATCCGCACCAGGAGGCAAGCTTTGCTAGCATGTTTCGAACCGAGCAACCCACAATTGAACTGTAGAACAGTAAAATATCTGAGACTGTGCGGCAGCAAGATGCCAGAATTACTGACAACAGGAACCGAACCAGAAATAGCACTTGCATAAACGCAATGGGTCTGTGAACACTCTGAGTATATGATTCAAGAATCCAGACAATATGGCTTTTTAGAGACAAGAGTTTTAATTATGTACATGATAGTTTTTAAATGAGTATATTTTTTGTATTGCAATGGTTTTAATTAACTATGCAAATAAAGTAAACTTGAACTTGAACTCGGCAGGCTCAGAGTCAACGCGGGCGCGCGATATTGTATTTTTCAAGCGTGACCAAGCAAAATAATTCGTAGCTTGCGAATTTGCGGATTATTGGGCAATTTCGCGCGATTCGCGGATCGCGAAATCATCGAAAATCCGCAAATTCGCCCCCGAAACGGATTTTACGCCCACGCTTAGAACTGGGCAGCACAAAATGGATGCTGCCAACCACAGACATGATTCTGCCCTCCTTCTGCTGAGCCAAGCTCGAGCAGAGGAATGCATGCCAGTAGGCATCCTGTCACAGGGAGGTGTGACTACCTCCCAGACAGGGTTTAGTGTATTGGGGCTGGGTGGGTGCACTTTGAGGGTGCAGAAAGTCAACACTGGGGGCACATTTGGTGTCCCTGTACATAGTCCAGCTCATTTATTATACCCCAAAAGGAGCTCAGGGGGTACAAAGAAACTGGTCGCCCCCCACTCCAATCCAACACAACAAAAGACTTGTCTGTCAAATGAATGAACTGCTAAGTGCGTCCACCATGCATTTACAATCCCACAGATTTGTATGACAGGACAGCAAATATATATATATATATCCCGTGTTTTCTAAGGTGACTTCAATCACTAGATATTCTGTCCAGCTCAAACCAGTTCTGGGAGCCATTGGCTCCTGCTCTGGCGCAAAACTGGACAAAGGACTTAGGTGTAGCCACCCCTCTGTCCTGCTCCTCCCCTAGGAGGGTCCACAGAATCCGCCAATCCCTTCCCATGGGTATAAAGTGGGTTACCTGAGTACAAGACTTTAGATTTTACCTGGACAAGATTCTGCTAAGAAGAAACCAAGTACTTCAACTGCCTGCAGAACGCTGGACAACTGAAGAATCTCCTTTAAAGTAAAGGAGTTACTCCCCTGCAAAAGCAGGCACCTAAACCATCTGACCGGTTTGCTTCTCCTGAACTCCTGAGGACTCTGAAGATTTCAGCAACACAGGAGGTGGGTTTCCGAAGGTCCCTGAGGTTGATCTGCCCTCTCAGTGATTCTGAGACAGTATCACTCATGGGCACTGTGCAACCTGAACCCCTGTGCACTGCGTACATTTGCAGTTGCATCTGCTAGTCGACGATTCTTGTGCTTGTGCATTAGACTCCATGTAGTTCTGTCCCCGAGCAGTATTTGCACTGAAGATTTCCTGCTTCAACTACTGAATGTCCTGCATTTGCAAACTTGCTTGAGGTCTCCTTGCGATCACTGGTGCTTTAGTCTGTGGGTCCTGGCGAGGGTGACCTTGTTTGTTCTTGGGCTTCCCTGGTTGCTCCAGATATGCCCTGACTCTCCATTGCTTGGAGAGTCCCTTGGACCTTGCTGGTCCACACTGTAACCTGTTCCCTTTGACCATGTGGGTTGCATTTGCTAAGGCTTGTTGGTGCTCCAGCCGGACATCAATCCCTCAGCTTTCCTCCGGATACTGGTCATCCTTGACATCTCCTGGTCCCCGTGGCTGCAGAGTCAAGCAACCCTTCTTCACACCTGAAGCACTCGACATCGGTGGGCATTCGACTACCGAACCTCTGGTCACCTGGAGTGACCCAGACTCTGTCCCCTCTGCTTTTATGTTCCTTTCACCTTTAATCCAGGTTTGGATTCCACTGCACACTCTTCGCCCTCCTGGCAACAACGACAAAGGTTTCAGACACCATTTGACCCCTATGCACCCGGCTCCTCTGGGATAGGTAACCCGGGTTGCTCAGTACTCAATGGTGGGTTGGCCTTAGCACCTCCTATGTTCCAAAGGGATTGCTCAAAGTCCACTGTAACTCTGCAACTGCGACTTTCCCATGGAGTTGTACAGAGCACGCGGTCGTGTTTCCTCACTGCACTCTTCCTCCGTGGGCTCCCTGTGTCACTCCTCTGGGTGGTTCCTTGGGGTCCCAGTAATTCTACGTGCTCTAGGCACTGTGTCTAGTCAAGTCGTTGTTGCTATACCATTTTTTTAGTACATGGTTCGGTCTCCAACTGGAGCCCTCTGTATAATTCGCTATTTACGAATGTTCTATTGATTCAGTATTGTGTACTTTGGGCCCAAGTCTCGCATAGAGACTAGTAGAGAGTGTTATATTAATAAATACATATTTTTATATAGCTATTGTGTGGTTCTCCTTTCGTTTAGTCATTTAGGAGGTGATATGCTGGTAAAAACAAGCTGCTTTACATTCCTTCAAGATTAAGCCTGAAGACTGCTCTCCACAGCTACCACTAAGATAACTTTCTAAAGGTTATATTTGACCTCATACATCATAAGGGCCCTGTGTACTGGTACAGGGTGCCCACTTTAATTAGTGGACAGCATATACCAGGCCACCTTCTCATAACTTCATCCTGTGGATTAGCCAACATGCTATTCTTTAAAGGATAGCTACTTTCCATTTTCCTGTAAATGTATTTACTTACAAACATATGCATAATTTCCTAAATAGCACCTATATCACTGGACAGGATACACAAGAATGAGTCAACTGTCTTTAGCACTCATTAATGTTGATGCAGTCTCGTTCATGCATGAGCATTAAACATTATGCTGAAACACGGAGGGATACATGTCTACTTGATATTCAGTGTTAAACCTGGTATCCTTGGAGTTGTTTCCACTATCTTTTTTGCCTCCACCCCCTGCATTTTTTATGTTTTGTTGGACTTCATTTTGCTGGTTTCTGTTCTCTGAGCTCTTTACCACTGCTGATCAGTGCCAGAGGTCAAGTGATCCCTGTGTATATTGTAATTCTGATTAGTTCTTCATGATTGGCATATTTGATTTGCTGGTACGTCCCTAGTAAAGAGAACCACAGGTGTACAGGGCTTGTAAATTAAATTCTGCTAGTGAGCTTGCAGCACTGGTTGTGCCACTCACATGGTTATCCCTGTAAACTTGTCTGAGGCCGGTCATTGCAGTGTCTGTGAGTGCAGTTCTAAACTGCCATGTCGGCCTCCAATCTTCCCTTTTACTACATGTAAGGCACCCCTAATGTAGGCCAAAGGTACCCAATGGGCATGGTGCAGTTTATTTGAAAGGTAAGGCATGTAGTGGTGTGTCTTACATGTCCTGATATTGAAATACTGTTCATTTGGTTTTCACTATTGCACGGACCAGCCCTCCCATAGCTATCATTGGAGCTGCCTTGTAACATTTTAGAAGTGTAACTTTCAATTGGGAACAGCTAGAGATTTGGGGTTTGGGCTCCCTGAGCTCAGGATTTAAAAACACATCTGGTGAAGGTAGTTTTTAAACTGTGGTTTGAAAATGCCACTTTTATACATTTTAAATCATATTGTTTAACTATCTTGTGCCTCTGCTTCCCTGTGGAATGAATGTCTGGTTTAGACTGACATGGGCCTGTTTGTGCATTCACTGTAGACAGTCACAAAGGGAGCTGATGGTTGCCCTGCATATCCTGATGGCCCATCACCATGCTGATGGACCTTCCTGAGATACAGTGGTGGGAAGAGCTGTCACCTGCACCTGAACAGGGCTGTGCCTTGCCTCGTTCAATGCTATCTCCATCCCTGGAGTGTGTCTAGAGCGAAAGACAAGGCAGGAAAAGAATTTGTGCACTACAGAGACAACCCTTTTAAGAATGCCTACTTCAAAGGCCAAAAGGGATATAAGGATTGGACCTAAAACTCCAAGCATTTAGAACACTTCTGGATGAAGAGGGACCTCTGCCAAGAGAAGAGCTGAAGAGCTGTGAGGATGAGTACTGCCCCTTTGCTGTGCCTTGCTTTACTGAGTTGGCCTGCAGCTTTGGAGAGGAAAAGGGCTGGACTTTGATTTGTATCCTGCTTGTGAAGTTTCTCCAAGGGCTTGTGTGTGCTTGCCTCCTGTTAGGAAGTCTCAGGACCAGCAAAGACTTCAGCTTCAACATCCCTGAACAAAATTGCTGGGAGGTCTGACCTGCCAAGTGGTGCCAGTTCCAGTTCTGGGCCCTTTGAGGTTGTTCTGCTGCAAAGACCTGATACAAACAATCAAAATCTACGCATCGCCCTTCCAGCACCAGTTTTTCCGACGCAGCAGAATAGTGTGTAAGAAATTTCCATGCACCGGTGCTGTGCGGGTGAAGAAATCATTTCAGCACCTGTCAACAGCCGAAGAAACCGCCGCAGCTCGAGTTCAGAGCACCGTGTCTTTGAAGTCCGAGACCCCCGCACTGACTCTGATGCAGACCCTGCTGAGCGGCTGAAAGAATCAATGCATCGTTGGACCTTCGACACATCGACCTCCAGCACGTCCAGATTTTCATTCTTTGCACCTGTGCACCAAGTTTTCCAAGGCACCACCTGCAGACCAGAACCATCTTGAATTTCGACACATCGCTTCCCCCCACAGTCAAGATTTGACGCAGCACCTCTCCTGCGTGCAGCAGAACTGATGCATCACCTCCCGATAAACTCACGAACCAACGCATTGCTGTATTTCCCAATGCTTCCCTCCTCAAGCTGTTGTGCGTTGTAGATTTTGACGCAATTGAGGTATTTCCTGTAGAATGACTGCATCCGTAGAGTTCTAGGGACAGAAACATTTTAAAAGTCATATTTTGAGTAATGTATGTTGGGTTTTTGTCATTTTGGTCTTGTTTTGTTTAGATAACTATACTTTATTTTTTTTAACTGGTGTGGTGGCCATTTGTAGTATTTTCACTGCGTTACTGTGTGCTATGTACAAACACTTTACACGTTGCCTCGGAGATAACCCTGACTGCTTGTGCCAAGCTACCAAGGGGGTGAGCAGGGTTATCTGGGTGTGCACCTCAATTTTCCTAACTAGAAGGAAAGGTCCCTACTTGGACACGGTACAAGCAACTGCCAACTAGTGACACCGATTTCTATCATTCTGTACTCCTGCTTTGATCACTATCTCTACGTAGGTCTCGCCAATGATTGAGTCTCAATACCTCAATATACAGGTTATCACAGGGTGGCATGTTTCTTTTCTATTTAACCGTGCGATACCTTTTCCCATTGCCTGGTACACCAATGACCCTTTTTCCGGTGTGCCTTTTTGCTTTGTAGAAAATTGGCTAAAGTAGGGTCACTATCAATGAATCAAGTACAACCTATTGGAACTTGACAGTCATGAACTATGTAAATAGTATTGTAATTTCAATCATGATTCTAATTACAGCATGAAAATGTTCACAGGACGAAACACATCTTGGCTGTTGCATCTTTTAATGAACTCTGGGCCATATTATCAAGAAAGGGCGATACATTATCGCCGCTTTTATCGGCAGGAAACTGCCACTAAAGCGGCGATAATGGGCTTGATATTATGCCCTTGTGAATTCCCATAGAAGCCCGGTTTCTGGTGTTAACCTGGGCTTCTATGGGAATTTAAAAGGGCATATTATCAAGCCCATTATCGCTGCTTTAGCGGCAGTTTCCTGCCGATAAAAGGACGATAATGTATCGCCCTTTCTTGATAATATGGCCCTCTTTTTCAACCTACTGGTGATATACATGAAAACTACAATAAGGATTGCATTGCTATGGACTGTTTTGTTACCACTTTCGAAAGTATACTGTAGCATTGTATATCTGTATGGTCCAATATCCCTCAGTATTTTTCTTGGATGTCAGAAACCTGATGGTAAACGCTAGCATCGCACCCTTGGGTAGCAGGGTGTAGGATATTGATGTAATGAATACCTTCATCATTGCTAATGCTTGCCTCTTGCTTTAGAAACCCTTGCCAATTTAAGCTTGGTTATGTAACAAAAGTTGAACCACAGCTACCTTTCGTAATAGTTAAAGCATATGCAGCCATAGTTGTCTTTTATTCACTTGCAATATTACCATCAATTCTCACCTTATGCATCTTGATCAATATGCAATACATATATTCACTTTTACTACTTCTAGCTTTTTCTAGGTCCTTATGATTTTGTTTGCATCAAATGTTGAGCTATGACACCAGTGAAGACTACTGGCTTATCTTCATTTGAACATGCATAGAAATGACCAGAAGGACCCATTGTTTCATTGATGACCTGATTAAAAAACAGAAAGTTTTGTTTACTCATAGGAGGACTTGAGTTCACTCTAAGAGCATCAAGATATCATGCAACTGTCTCATGCATAAGCATAAGTATGGGGAGAGCTTTTGGCTCTTATACCATTATATAGTGGACCAAAACAAGGCATATATTTAGCAATGAGAGGAGATGATGCTGCCATATCAACAGCGAATACGTTAATAACAATAATATGGCAGTACTTCAAGTGTTGACTTCTTAGTTTGTCAAATACGCCTATTTCAATGTTTTTCCAGATTCAAGAACCTAGATTTTAAACATACACTAGTTAAACAAACATTAGGGACAACCGGGGGAACATTGCAGCCCAGTTTTCAAAATAGCACAAAAGAGAGACGTGTTTTCATCTAAATTACGACGAAAACCATGTGCAAGGAAATGTATATTTGAAGATAAGAGATCAATACATTAAAGTAGTTGAGGGCAACTAAAAAATATTGTTTGGCATCCAGGCAGCAGCACTTCCCTTCTGTTGTTGTTCTACGCACAGAAAGCTTAGTCACAACACAGATGTCTGAGCATGCCATCACAATTATTCCTGGGGATTTAGTATTACCACCAATGTTTAAATGGCACAGTCAGTCACCAAGCTTTTTTATATGCAAGTGCTGAAAGGCAGTCCATCACTGGAGGTGACCCTAATATCTTCATCGCCTCACCTCTCAACAGCAGAACTGAGCCCACCCTGTTAGCCTTCAGGAAGTCCCTACAGACTCAAAATGTATTTTATAATTATGCTTGCATTCACCTAGCATTCTCTACTTTGCTTGGCAATCATTCTTAGTTTAATATGTATGTTTATGTTCTAAAGTAACTATGTGAAATGCTGAGCTACCTTTCAAACACCATGGGGGCCATTAGGATGGTGGGCGGACTTCTGTCCGACTGCCACCTTAGCGGTGCTGGGACCGAGACCGCCTGTGGTGCGGTGTTCCTGCCCCGACGATTAGGATGCCACTGCCACCGTGGTGGTGGCATTCTCCATTCACAGCATTGTGGCGGGCAGTGCTGTGTGCACCGCCCGCCACAATGCTGGGAATGCACTGCGTGCATCGTCATGCACGCCTGTCACCATGTCCATGACAATGTAGGCGTGTACCCCCCCCCCACGTGCACCCTCCAAGCCCGAGATTACCAGGGGGCCCGCAACGGGCCCCCGTAAGTGAACTCCACATGCCTTTCCGATGCGGCAACGCCGCCACGGAAAAGCATGTTTCCGCCCGCAGACACCACCACCATAATAAACCCTTTTCAAAAGTGGCGCACGCAGTAACCCCTGCTATACTAATGTGGTGGGGGGTAAATGGGTGGTGGGCGGGGAAGGATGTAGGGCTGATCACCACCGCCATGCGGGTGGTGGCGATATGCCCTACATCCTAATGACCTTTCATGTTTTAGTGCAGATAAGACGTTTAATAAATACATTAAAAACACATAAATAATAATTTAAGCTTCTAAAATTCAAAAATATTGCGCTTTGCATTTAATCCTAGGAATTACATTCATTAACTCATATTTCAGTATGGTGACTTTCAGTGGGTTGGTGGTAAGTCTGACAACTGCATGTTCCATATGCAAAAACGTTACTCATTTCTCTAGGTCAGAAAATTTAAAGAAATTCTAATCAAAAGGTGGTTTCCAGCATGCTATTCAGGGGCGGATCCTCCTCTAGGGTGGAAGAGCGTTGCCCCACTGTAATCTCGCGGTGCGAGAAGCAGAAACATAAAATTATAATACCTTTCCGTTATTACCATTTTATGTTTAGTTTAGTGGGTTGGTGGGCGGGGCCAATTCCTGAGGTTGCAATGACTGTTTGGTTGGCCCTCTGGGGCCGCCCAAACCAGTCATGCGCACTCTGCCCTCTGGCTGGGCGGCATCCCCACCAATCACAACGTTGCCATTGCAGCTTTGTAATTGGCTTCGGGGAGGGAATCGAGGCTGCCTGCTTCCTGTTCCTGCCGGTGTCAGGTGAGCAGGAATACAGGCCGAGACGACGCTGGACCCGGGCAGCAGACATGTACGTTTTTTATTTATTATTAAATAAACCCACTCTCTCTGCACGACCTTCCCCACTTGACCACCTGGCCCTCCACCCGCAAATAATGCCGGCCTCGACTGATGCTTTTATCTAAACACCTCAGCGTCCTGGATGTGGCTCCCCGCAGTGACGGTGATGCACAATGCTCCCCTATGACCTTTACCGTAATATGGATCAGAGTATAGTCTATCACATATAACGCTTGTTCATTTTGGAACTTACCACAATATACTTTGAGTATATAATTTCAATGAGATTTCAATTTTGACTTTGCCATGAGGAAGCTCCAGGGCAGAATACAGCCCGAGCAAAACACATGCTAACTATCCTTAATGTAAATAAAAATACCAATCAATACATTACATCCAGACTTTTCTTTAGCTATTATTCCTGGCCCAGACAGTTTCTTCATCCGGTTGACTCATTTGCATCACTCTGACTCTTTCAGCCATCATTACTATCTAATCTTTCAATGCAAAAAAATAATGATGAGCAGTTAAAATGACAGGTTTATCAATGGATGATATGGTGGATGCAGTTGTGCGGGAGGCTTCTCCTTAGGTAAAGACCTTGCAATTAATGATTTCCATTTCCTCTGCATATGTAATGACCCTTATTTTTATTTATGCTTTCGAAATAGAAGAAGTAGGCCATTCACATTGGTAGTGCAGTGATAAGACATTTACTTCCCAAGATTCTTCCTTGAGATGCGAAACCCGGAAGTGAATCACAGCCTATGCTACTTTTTCTATTTGTTTATTTTTGTTAGGTCTTAATACTAAGGGGTTCATTGATACTTAGAAGGGACATTTGAATCGTATAAATTAATCCTCCTTCATGGTAATAAACCTTAGGAATAAGTGTCAATTAGATGTACCTTTATCACATGTGAGTAGTAGTTCTGTTGAAATTTCTCATAGGAATGGGGTCATTGTTGATTAGCATGTCATATAGGCAGGTTTTGTTTGAGTACTTGCTTAGATTGTTAAATAGGTAGCACTAAGAAGACTTTATGTTAGTGAATTATCAAATGAAAAGTGATGTATTATTATAGTATTTGGTTATTTTAGCAAACTGGCTGTCATGGACTAAAATTCCCTCTTTTTTCTTGAGGCTCTGTTAGAGGAATGACATTTGGAGTAAAATTGACTCATGTTTTAATGAATGGCCAGTTATAGATTTTCTTCTTTTTCTTTTTACTTTCTACAGCCCTGATGATGTCCCTGTGAGGACGAAACACGTAGGCTGTATGGGAATATATGTGATCATCAATTGAATTGGCTGTATTGGAACATCTATTGTTTTGAAGTATCTTTGAAAAATCACACTTGAAGTGAAAAATAAAAATAAAAATCGAAAAGAAGAAGCAAAGCCTGCTTTAAAGAGTTTCTTTTGAATATGAACTTTGTCTACACATGACTTTTGGAAATATGTTTTTCTAAATACGAGATACTCCTTGGTTTTGTATATATACTTAGAAGGGAGGTCTGCCAAGCCGACTGGCCAGCAGAGGCTTTGCCCTCTGCTCCGGGTGTGGAGCACAGCTTACCATATTTAGAGCTTCCCGCCTCCCTGAAGGGGAACTCTGTGACAAAAAGATTCAGCACCTTGTGAATGCTAATAATGGCTGTAAGAGCTGCATGTAAGTTTCAACCCCTGTTGCATTAGTTTTTTTCAAAAGCACATCCTCCGTGTGTGTTAATATCTGAAAAAATATCAATGACTTTAATGCACTTTTTTCCCACTGCATATGTCAAATAAATGTGCTCCCTTCCTGGATCCTCCATACCTTGCATGACGGTCCTGGGCAATGGAAACTAGTGGAGACCTCTGCACCATCAATCGGGCAGTGTGGCAGTGGGACATGGGCTGTCAGATCTAGGTGGCATATTATCAAGGGATTTATCTCCGCTTTTTTGGCTTTAAAAGCCAAGAAAGCGCAGATAAAATTATCTCCCTATCAGCAACAGGGTGCTAACACGCAAATTCGCATGTTAGCACCCTTTTTCTCTACGCTTCCCCTTGCATCTCTAATGAGATGCAAAGGGGGCGTTCCAGAGAAAAATAATAGGAGAAATGTTGTTAAGCGTCATTTCTCCTATTATCAAGGATTTCGCTAACCCTGTTAGTGATAAAAAAAAAGCAGCGCTAACCTCGGTTAGCACTGCTTTTTTTATACCTGGTTATTTCCTGACTTAGCCATGATATCCTATGGAAGATGGATATCATGGCTAAGTTTGTGAGCCCCTATCATCAAGCTAACGCAAAACTTCGAGAGATTATCGTTGGTTTTCCAGCAATAATCTCTCATTTGGCAGTGAGCGTGAGGATTTTTATCACTTCTGAGATAAACCTTGCTAATAGCAAGTTATCTCTGCGATAATTTCCAGCGATGCTTAGCGTTAAAACATTTGTTACTAAGCATCGTTAGCGATAAATATCGCTAATCGTTGGTAATATGCCCGTAGGTTTTCTGCCAGCATAGCCAGCTGCTGCTCTGCAAGTTGAAGCACATTGGTTCCCCCGCCTTTAAATGGGGAGGGGAACAATGAGGTTGGGAAAGTTTGCATCTGCTCAATCTCTAAATGACCCCCTAAATATATTTTAGTTAGAAACGCTCTTGAGTTTTCCTTCATAAGACTAAATGTACAAAACTATTCATCTGTTGCAAAAGTCTGAATCCCCAAATCACAGGCTTTGCTACCATAATGTAGTGTTTCTGAATGCAGAAAGTGCACTTTGGAAGTTGAAAATATCTTTTATACCTTTGTTGCCCACTGTGAACCAGGTCACATGGCACACAAATTAGACATGTAATGAAAGCAACTCTCCCCATTGCAAAATGCAATGTATCAATGATGTGTGACAGCAATTGGAATCACAAACCATTGATGTGTTATGGGTCGCAAATATGTGGTAAACCCCATTTGCTTAGCAGAAGCTGCCTCCATGGTACCACTTGTATCTTTTGAATCAGAGCTTATGGGATGAGGGGAGTAGGTAGGGGGTCTGATGAGGACTGCATGTTCCCCTTGATGTAATTCGGTTCATGCACACCTAAATCCTTGTTGCATTTGTAGCCATTCACAGGGAGTCAAAAAATGTCTCCTGCTTCATACCTATCAATGAGGCACGGGCTCCGCTACTCAGCAAATGGCCACTTTGTGATGTCTTTCATTAGTGTATCAGTTGCTTTGCCATAGAAATATGGGGGGTGGGTTCAAAAAACGATTTGTGTGCAAAAAACATAAACTGGTTTGTGACACCCACCTTTTTACATCATGCCCTTGAAGTCATAATGTAGACCTGGGTGTCTACCATAGGTCAAGGAGGTTCTAACTGATGCCATATTTCAAGATGACCACAGAAGATACTGTAGGGAACTACACCGATTACTACAAGACAGGAAGGTCTCATTCTTGAAATGAACTGAGGGATTCCACATAAATAAACATCTAGGGCCATATTATCAAGAAAGGGCGATATATTATCGCCGCTATTACTGGCAGGAAACTGCCTCTAAATCGGCGATTATGGGCTTGATAATATGCCCTTGTCAATTCCCATAGAATCCCAGGTTCTGGTGTTAACCTGGGCTTCTATGGGAATTCACAAGGGCATAGTATCAATCCCATTATCGCCGCTTTTATCGGCAGTTTCCTGCCCATTAAAGCGGCGACAATGTATCGCCCTTTCTTGATAATATGGCCCCAGATTTCTATGAGGAGGAATTCTGGGCTTCTTCTTGGTAGCTGTGGCTCAAGCAAAAGGCATCTGTCAGAGAAACTACTTAATGTTAAGTAATTACATGCTCAGAATGCTAGCTTCTGTGGTCCCTGACCATACTCCTATCACTAGAAGGTTTTCACGCTGCTTGCACCAGCTTTTTAAGTACATCCTTTGGCTCACAGGGAGGATCAGGTAAGGGACAATCAGTAAAAGTCACACTGCCCTGTGTAGGGCATGATGACTGCCACTTTGAGTCGTCCATTAAGTGGAGGAGAAATCTCCAGGTCTAGGGTTTTCAACAGTGGAGCCAGCTGAAATGTCTCTGTCATCAACCCAGCTGGTCCCTGTTTCTAAATGAAGTGGATGAACTGTGACTTTACACCATTTTATAGAAAACATCCAGTGCCACCCAACAGTAAACGAGGTCCTTAAATGCTAGCATTCAGCTGCTATAAAAAATGTATAAAAATAAATATCTTCTGTGTAAGTTCTATGAGGTGCATTATCCCTGCCGGTTCTTGTGGGAGGCTAGTCTCATATAGATGCTCAGTGAACCAATCAGTTATTGATGTTCAGCCAGCCTTCTACAAAGAGTCACAGATCTTTCTGCCAGTTTTTTATGGGAGGTCAGCCTCCATTACCATCATTTATTGGTATGAGGCCAGTGTCCTGCAGAGAACTGTAGAACTTGCTAATTCATTAAGCTAGATCATCCTTCTGTAGAGGCTAACAAATGTTTCTCTAAATATATATATGGGTAATATTTGAATACTGAAAATACTTACTGGCTATGTCGTTACTGCTTAGTGTGAGACCTTCCTACACAGATTCCAGTCACCAGTTATCACTGACCCTGTCACCATAATGATGTATGGTCAGGGACCTGCTGACACTCACATACCCTGACATCTAAATTTAGCATGATGATAGACTGTAGAGTTTCGGAGACTCCAATGGTTTCTGGAATGATCTTCTACTATAGGATCCCATTCACAATACATTAGGGCAGAACAGTGAACATGCACATCTGCCCCTTTAGATTTACCCAGGATGACTGCTTAGGAGAGGGTTACCTGTTAGGGTACTTTGTGGCATCAGCTGTAGTTACACACACACACATTGCAGTTGTTGTATAATACCAGCTAAAGTATAGACTTATAGACCCTGCAATGAGTTTGAGGTGTGAAGTTGCTTCACAGACCCTGCAGTCATTTATTGACAAATTGATGAGTCTTAAAGAAGCTGGGAGGCCCTTCAGTTAGTTCTTGGTGTAAGGCCAGAGGCCTGAAGAGAAATGGCTAATGTCAACCTACATTACTAGTGCTATGAATGGAGAGTCCGATGCAATATCCTTGTGTACCCTACCACTCCAATGTTGGCATTATGGCTCGTACGACTGTCCCTGCTTCTTACCATTTAGGTGTTGATAATGGGAATATCAGTGCACTAGCCCTGAATACAATATGGGACGCATGTTGAAACATTCACATATCCTAATGCTACAGTAGGTATCAGGTTCACCCTCCGTACTGTGAGTGTGAATATGGTAAGCTATATTGTAAAACACGCCAGACTAGCCCCTTATAGTTTTTATTTTTACAACAAACAGATAAGATAGGTACAGACCATATACAGTGATTTATACTTTTTAGAACACAAAGGTGAAATTGGCTAATTGACTGTATATTGCCCTGGGCTAAAAAGCAGTCAGCAGGATGAACTGGTTGCTTGAGAGGATGTAGTCATTGCTGCTGCCAGGGTTAAATAGGTGGAGATATTTGTCAGGTGGCTCAAGTGTTACTGACACATATGCATGCTGAGGTGTTAAGCAAGTCCACTAGTGATGGGTCGGTGGCACGCAGTTATAATTATCATTCAGCAGACCTTTGAGATTTACTTAGAGGCAAAGGGGTTAGAAATGAATAAACAATTTAAAATGTGTTTCACCACACCATAAAGACCAGGAATTGGTACTGAGGTTAAGTGGGTTTATAACACATTAATAATGAATCCAAATCAATGCAAATTAGCCATCATTTAGATACAGAATTCAAACTGGAAGCGTTAGTCAAAGATGTGAATTCAGTTTGATAGCATCAGATATGCGACAACATAGCCACTTAATTACAAATGGCAAAACCCAGAAGTCGATGTACCTTAAAGAGACTCAAACTCTCCTTCCCAGCATATATAAATTGTAAAGGTATCTAACCAGCGCTCTAAGGTCAGATTGAGGATGATTCAAAAATGAGAAATGTAAGCACCAGGAAGGTGAAATTTAATGAGCAGGAAGGTGTCATTATCGTGAAGATGTCAGGAGAAATCTTCTTAAAGGGAACAAGTGTTTAGCATCTAGCTTTACACTCAAGAATTGGGCAAGCAGAGAGTTCCGTACTTATCAAAGTCTAAAAAGGTCTGCCGTACACTCTAACAGTGTATACATTAAAGTGTACAGATACATTCTCAACATCAGATCCTCACACCACCGTCCCAATAACCAATGGTCTTACACTTCAGGTTACACAGTGGAAACATTTCCAGAATTCCTCATCCCAAGAAACCTGGATTTTCACACGACCTTGAGCAGTACACCGTCGGTGATGCACAATGAATAGGAACCTTCCTAACCTTATTAGCTCTTAACATCTCTTATAAGATTTTCTTCTGAGCCCTCTCTATCTTTAAGACAAATGACTCATTTCTCTAGCTACTGAAGCCTTGAGACTGCATCTGCAGATAAGAGAACATGGAAAGCAAATAACATGCTCTTCTTATTCAGGCCTAGTTTAATTAGATATTTAGATATGGGGAAGCTCCACATTGTGAACTTTAAGTACATGATTGTATGTGCATATATAACTTCATAAAAAATGCATGGATCTAATGGGAACACAGGTAAATGAGTTCATGCTTACATATGCGGCGCATTCAAATGAATGGAACATAACTTGAAACATAAGTGTAATTATGTATAAGAAGTGCATGTCATTCATGGTTAAGCTAAACATTAGTACGCACAGATTTATGGATCTGCAGTTTCTACAGTTAAAGCATTCCGGTAACACATTTGAATTTTCATTAAAAAAGTTATGCCCACAAAGTATATGGTGCTAAATGCACACACGCACACACGCACACACGCACACACGCACACACGCACACACGCACACACGCGCACACGCGCACACGCGCACACGCGCACATGCACACAGGCGCACATGCGCACACACGCCCACACACACACACACACACATACACACACACACACACATATATAAAAACAAAACCCTTGCAGAAATAGAGTGACGCATAAATTATGCAAAACAGAAGGAGAGAACTCTGGGCAGTTCCCAAGTTTAGGTGGAAGGCAGCTCCAGTATAGAGCAACCTCAACACCAGCGACACTCTAAATTTGCTCACCTCAAATGTCTGCTTTTCTATCAAAGTTTTTAAGCATTGGATTAGCACAGTGCTATCCACGCCGAGATAGAAATGGACAAAGTCTTTAGCCATTTGTACAGCAAAGTCTTTAAGCATAGGATTAGCACAGTGCTGTCCACACCGAGCTGTAAAATGACTAAAGCCATTTAACACTCCAGGCACAATATTACAGCTTTGGATTGGTAAAATACCATCCAAGCCAACCTGAAATGAATGAAAGCAACCCCTGACACGTGTTTCAATGTCATTACAGCTCTTCAGAGAGGTTTAGCTTTGTCCAGACAAAGCTGTATTACTTAGAGGCAAAGGGGTTAGAAATGAATAAACAATTTAAAATGTGTTTCACCACACCATAAAGACCAGGAATTGGTACTGAGGTTAAGTGGGTTTATAACACATTAATAATGAATCCAAATCAATGCAAATTAGCCATCATTTAGATACAGAATTCAAACTGGAAGCGTTAGTCAAAGATGTAAATTCAGTTTGATAGCATCAGATATGCGACGACATAGCCACTTAATTACAAATGGCAAAACCCAGAAGTCGATGTACCTTAAAGAGACTCAAACTCTCCTTCCCAGCATATATAAATTGTAAAGGTATCTAACCAGCGCTCTAAGGTCAGATTGAGGATGATTAAAAAATGAGAAATGTAAGCACCAGGAAGGTGAAATTTAATGAGCAGGAAGGTGTCATTATCGTGAAGATGTCAGGAGAAATCTTCTTAAAGGGAACAAGTGTTTAGCATCTAGCTTTACACTCAAGAATTGGGCAAGCAGAGAGTTCCGTACTTATCAAAGTCTAAAAAGGTCTGCCGTACACTCTAACAGTGTATACATTAAAGTGTACAGATACATTCTCAACATCAGATCCTCACACCACCGTCCCAGTAACCAATGGTGTTACACTTCAGGTTACACAGTGGAAACATTTCCAGAATTCCTCATCCCAAGAAACCTGGATTTTCACACGACCTTGAGCAGTACACCGTCGGTGATGCACAATGAATAGGAACCTTCCTAACCTTATTAGCTCTTAACATCTCTTATAAGATTTTCTTCAGAGCCCTCTCTATCTTTAAGACAAATGACTCATTTCTCTAGCTACTGAAGCCTTGAGACTGCATCTGCAGATAAGAGAACATGGAAAGCAAATAACATGCTCTTCTTATTCAGGCCTAGTTTAATTAGATATGGGGAAACTCCACATTGTGAACTTTAGGTACATGATTGTATGTGCATATATAACTTCATAAAAAATGCAGGGATCTAATGGGAACACAGGTAAATGAGTTCATGCTTACATATGCGGCGCATTCAAATGAATGGAACATAACTTGAAACATAAGTGTAATTATGTATAAGAAGTGCATGTCATTCATGGTTAAGATAAACATTAGTACGCACAGATTTATGGATCTGCAGTTTCTACAGTGAAAGCATTCCGGTAACACATTTGAATTTTCATTAAAAAAGTTATGCCCACAAAGTATATGGTGCTAAATGCACACACGCACACACGCACACACGCACACACGCACACACGCGCACAGGCACACACACACACACACACACACACACACACACACACACACACACACACACATACACACACACACACACACACACATATATAAAAACAAAACCCTTGCAGAAATAGAGTGACGCATAAATTATGCAAAACAGAAGGAGAGAACTCTGGGCAGTTCCCAAGTTTAGGTGGAAGGCAGCTCCAGTATAGAGCAACCTCAACACCAGCGACACTCTAAATTTGCTCACCTCAAATGTCTGCTTTTCTATCAAAGTTTTTAAGCATTGGATTAGCACAGTGCTATCCACGCCGAGATAGAAATGGACAAAGTCTTTAGCCATTTGTACAGCAAAGTCTTTAAGCATAGGATTAGCACAGTGCTGTCCACACCGAGCTGTAAAATGACTAAAGCCATTTAACACTCCAGGCACAATATTACAGCTTTGGATTGGTAAAATACCATCCAAGCCAACCTGAAATGAATGAAAGCAACCCCTGACACGTGTTTCAATGTCATTACAGCTCTTCAGAGAGGTTTAGCTTTGTCCAGACAAAGCTGTATTACTTAGAGGCAAAGGGGTTAGAAATGAATAAACAATTTAAAATGTGTTTCACCACACCATAAAGACCAGGAATTGGTACTGAGGTTAAGTGGGTTTATAACACATTAATAATGAATCCAAATCAATGCAAATTAGCCATCATTTAGATACAGAATTCAAACTGGAAGCGTTAGTCAAAGATGTAAATTCAGTTTGATAGCATCAGATATGCGACGACATAGCCACTTAATTACAAATGGCAAAACCCAGAAGTCGATGTACCTTAAAGAGACTCAAACTCTCCTTCCCAGCATATATAAATTGTAAAGGTATCTAACCAGCGCTCTAAGGTCAGATTGAGGATGATTAAAAAATGAGAAATGTAAGCACCAGGAAGGTGAAATTTAATGAGCAGGAAGGTGTCATTATCGTGAAGATGTCAGGAGAAATCTTCTTAAAGGGAACAAGTGTTTAGCATCTAGCTTTACACTCAAGAATTGGGCAAGCAGAGAGTTCCGTACTTATCAAAGTCTAAAAAGGTCTGCCGTACACTCTAACAGTGTATACATTAAAGTGTACAGATACATTCTCAACATCAGATCCTCACACCACCGTCCCAGTAACCAATGGTGTTACACTTCAGGTTACACAGTGGAAACATTTCCAGAATTCCTCATCCCAAGAAACCTGGATTTTCACACGACCTTGAGCAGTACACCGTCGGTGATGCACAATGAATAGGAACCTTCCTAACCTTATTAGCTCTTAACATCTCTTATAAGATTTTCTTCAGAGCCCTCTCTATCTTTAAGACAAATGACTCATTTCTCTAGCTACTGAAGCCTTGAGACTGCATCTGCAGATAAGAGAACATGGAAAGCAAATAACATGCTCTTCTTATTCAGGCCTAGTTTAATTAGATATGGGGAAACTCCACATTGTGAACTTTAGGTACATGATTGTATGTGCATATATAACTTCATAAAAAATGCAGGGATCTAATGGGAACACAGGTAAATGAGTTCATGCTTACATATGCGGCGCATTCAAATGAATGGAACATAACTTGAAACATAAGTGTAATTATGTATAAGAAGTGCATGTCATTCATGGTTAAGCTAAACATTAGTACGCACAGATTTATGGATCTGCAGTTTCTACAGTGAAAGCATTCCGGTAACACATTTGAATTTTCATTAAAAAAGTTATGCCCACAAAGTATATGGTGCTAAATGCACACACGCACACACGCACACACGCACACACGCACACACGCGCACAGGCACACACACACACACACACACACACACACACACACACACACACATACACACACACACACACACACACATATATAAAAACAAAACCCTTGCAGAAATAGAGTGACGCATAAATTATGCAAAACAGAAGGAGAGAACTCTGGGCAGTTCCCAAGTTTAGGTGGAAGGCAGCTCCAGTATAGAGCAACCTCAACACCAGCGACACTCTAAATTTGCTCACCTCAAATGTCTGCTTTTCTATCAAAGTTTTTAAGCATTGGATTAGCACAGTGCTATCCACGCCGAGATAGAAATGGACAAAGTCTTTAGCCATTTGTACAGCAAAGTCTTTAAGCATAGGATTAGCACAGTGCTGTCCACACCGAGCTGTAAAATGACTAAAGCCATTTAACACTCCAGGCACAATATTACAGCTTTGGATTGGTAAAATACCATCCAAGCCAACCTGAAATGAATAAAAGCAACCCCTGACACGTGTTTCAATGTCATTACAGCTCTTCAGAGAGGTTTAGCTTTGTCCAGACAAAGCTGTATTATTGTGCCTGGAGTGGTAAATGGCTTTAGTCATTTTACAGCTCGGCGTGGATAGCACTGTGCTAATCCTATGCTTAAAGACTTTGCTGTACAAATGGCTAAAGACTTTGTCCATTTCTATCTCGGCGTGGATAGCACTGTGCTAATCCTAGGCTTAAAAACTTTGATAGAAAAGCAGACATTTGAGGTGAGCAAATTAAGAGTGTCGCTGGTGTTGAGGGTGCTCTATACTGGAGCTGCCTTCCACCTAAACTTGGGTACTACCCAGAGTTCTCTCCTTCTGTTTTGCATAATTTATCTCGGCGTGGATAGCACTGTGCTAATCCTATGCTTAAAAACTTTGATAGAAAAGCAGACATTTGAGGTGAGCAAATTTAGAGTGTCGCTGGTGTTGATGGTGCTCTATACTGGAGTTGCCTTCCACCTAAACTTGGGAACTACCCAGAGTTCTCTCCTTCCGTCCTCTTTGTTTGTTTTGCACTAATGGTGTTGTAAAAGAATAAAAAATACCTTCATCCTGAAGAAACCACGTCTGGATTCCGTTTGTGCTGTGGTGTTGGTGTACTGGGACTGCTGGGCTACGGACAGGAGCTCGGCTGGGCTCGTTCTTTCCTGAGAAATATATATATAATATATATATATATATATATATATATATATATATATATATATATATATATATATATATATATATATATATAAATCTTCTGTGACATTCAAGTGTGGAGCTAAAATTACCCTGCTCTGAAGGTGATAAGCTTTCCATCGTGACTTTAGAGAATAACATTCAAGCAGAAGTGTAGGAAGTCAAACAAAGAAACTATGGCATTTACTCAGGAGATGCGTCAGTGTAAGCCCCTGTAAAGGTCATTACTAGAGAATATTTCTAGAGAAACCCAAGTATGTCAGTGAAATCAATTACTCTGTGGAAATGAAATTAGCTAGATTTTGAAAATAAGAATGGAATAGCAGTGAAGGATGTAAACTAGAGAAGTAATGTAGACAGCAAAGTTTGCGTTATGGTCTAAAGCACTAACCGTATCCCCTAACAGACCCAAATAAGGAAGACACCACAAATAGATGGCCTTGGCTTCTAAGCAATTGTCCTGCTTGCCATTAAAGAGCTGTTAAGTAGGTCAGACCAGCAACAAGTAAAAAAGGCTTAAAGGTCTTTGTATTACTCGTGATGGCAATATGATAAACACAGGCTGTGAGGGGGAAGGGTGCCTAATGTCAGGCCACAGTAATAAGAAATGCAGAATTAGAGACTGATCTGTAAAACAGCTATTGCTGAAGAAAATATATTTACATTTTGTTGGTAGAAATGAGAGATAAATCTATTGGTCCCGTTAACCAATTCACAGGTTATTAAAAAGTTACAGCATGAGCAGAGTAGCAGAATTCTGTTTCACCAAGGTGAATCAGCATAATAATTCTTCAATAACATCAAAGAACACAAAGTGAGCGGCAAAGTCAAAACAAAGGCCAGCATCACCAACAATACTCCAGGTAATGAATACGAAAGAGACAAACACTGATATCAAGCGTCCTATAGTTGCAAGATACAAAATTAGCTATAAATAAAAGGGCAAATCATACTCCATATAATTTATCTAAACCAATGGTGGGCAAAGTATTACAACACCCACCTACAAGTCGGATGAGTTCAGGAACGTTTGGCCTTCCTAAGGTGGACAAAGTTTTCCATCTCACCACATTCTGAGGCTTGGAAAAAGAAAGACCTGTTTGCCCAGCCTACCACTGATCATTTTCAGATAGAGTGTACCATAGGTGCGGCAGCTGGTCCGAAAAAGGGAGCAAAGCAGCTGCCTTTGCATTTTATCCCCTGGGCAGGTGTAGCATTGCTTATGCCACATCTGCCTCACCAACTGTGACATCTGTTGTGGCTGAAAATATAATCAACACAATAAATCTACTGAATAGGAAGAGGGTTAAGTGAAAATTGAATGTATGGGAAGGTGTAATTAGTGAAAAGATGAGTAGAGCCATGGATGTTACTCACTTGGGTGCTTCACATCTGTCATTGAAATAAGATGACAGCTAAGACAACTGAAACATCTATTTCATTTCTATTAGCTACCCATAGCAAACAATGGAAGACACAGCACAATATAGTAAGGAAATTTGCCAACTCAAAGATGGTACCCTGGCTATAAGCAGTGAGAGAAGGGCTAAACAATAGAGCAGGACTGTCCAGTATATTTATTTTTAAATTACCTATTGAATGAGGAGAACAGGTTTTGAGAGCTACAGTAAATGGTAATGTCTCATACCCATACAGACAAAAGAAGGAGAAATAAAAAATACCGAAAAAAATGTTTTTAAAAAAATATAACCCTGGAAGCCCCTCACAACAGAGTATTCATTTCACTGATTGGGCAAGAAGACATTCTTTCAAATCATGTTCTTCCATTCCATAGTAATGTTCAAATATTTTTCCAGATTAATCTTCAGAAAGCAGATTCAATTTTTACCTAGACAAGTTGGGTTGGAATCTGGGTCGTATTGCAAAATATCTGATTGTGGGTGAATGTCAATCAGTGACTGCAAGCAAAGAGATAGTTTATGTAAAATGCAGCATACACCGCCATAGAAGTTTGGTTGATAAAATAGCACTCCCTACATGCTGCATGTGTCCTGATCAACAAAGTATAACAATCCCCTTGAAAGTGACCCAGTGTATCTTCAGGCAATGCAGTAACTTTAGGTACCTAAAACATGGTATTTCTACAACTTTAAATCCTCAGCAAGGGCATCCAAGGACTTTGTGTGATTTAACTAATAATTATCTCTCATTATTGAAAGACTAATAAAGTCAGAGTCTTTCAATTTTTCAAGCCAGCTGATTTTTTTATGTGTCTTGCCACTAGGACGTTGACTGTGTCAACTCACCCTCCCATCCAATCCAATTTCACAGATCTCACCCAAGTGTTGACTTAGGCTATTGTGGCTGCAGGCAGAAAAGTTGGAATTGGCGAGCCATATAATAATCTCACCAGGCTTTGACCTTCAAACAGGTTTTATCTCCAGTAAAATGGAAGGATCATCCCTGGAAGAACAGAACCAGTCATTCACAATAGGTAACTGTGAAGCCTAGTAATAACGGTATATGTTTTCCATGTCCTGCCAACCATCCAAGACCAACTGAACACATTTGTCCATTATTTGCCCGGGTTATTTACCCACCTAGACAACGAGGGAGCAAGGACTTGTATTATGTCAAAGAAACTGTTTGAGATCTCAAAAGTTTATTTCAAACCATATAAATTATCTCTGGGGATGTCACCATCTTCAATATAGTCAGCTTTTCTGTTTGAGCGAGGACAAGATTATACCAAATCCTAAGGTCCTTACTCAGAGTTTCTCGGAGAAGAGCGATGCTGAACTCCTAACACAACACCAACTTAACAGTGATGTGAATTCCTAGATATCATATCCAAAGCATCAAGTTTATACCTGCAACAAGAACGTCCAGTGGGTGGTGGACTTCCTTCCTTGAACAGTGACAATGCCTAAAATTCAAGTTAAATGTCAAGCCAGAGACTTCACCATATGAGTCTAAAATATCCATCAAACTCTGGGTAGTCCATCTATGGTATCAGACGAAGAGGAGGATGTTTTCCACAAAAAGCAAAACTCACTCAGCATTTCTATTCTCCCACTAAAATGTATGCACCAAGATAACTTTCCTTATCCAGATGGCTACGGGTTGAATCATCACAGTGAAGAGCAAGGAAAGAGGAACATTTTATCTGGTACCCATCTCAATAGGTACTATTTGAGAGGGTCCAGATGAGAAGGACACTAGGCCAAGGTTTACATTGTACGAATCTGAAAACAAAGTCCTTTCTCAAGAGACCCTGATGGAAGAACCCCATCTCAGATATCAACCCTTTTAAAAATCAACAAAAATCAGTGCACTGGAACCAGAGAAGTCATAGGCATGAGCCAAGGTTATGTGTACCATTTTATTCAGCGATGTGTACATTGTCCCATATAAAGCAGTTCTGGTCTGGCTACATCAGGGAAGAGATAACCTTAATCAATCTATTCACTAGGATCTTTGCTAACATTTTTACTTCCATATTTATAAGTGAAATAGGGCAATAGAGAGCACAACTGTCAGTGTTGTTCAAGTTCCAATATGAAAGCTATAATGACACTATGCTGATCCCCTTACGATATTCTGATTGCATGACATTATTGAACATATTCTGTGGAGTCAGGTGGCTGTCCAGTCTCTTGAAAAAACCTCAATGTATCAGACTTTGGAATCGGGTATCTTTTCAGATTAGATAGAACTCAATGTTTTGGTTATCTTACCCTTGTTTGATGGAAGGTGAAGCATTTGTTAAACTGAATTCAATAGAGTTCTGGTCGGTAGATCCTGCAGCCAGAAATTGAACGCTTCATAGTTTGACAGAAGACTTTGTGTCATCAGAAACTAATGTTAAAGCATGGTTCAGGTTCGCCTAGTAGCAGAACTTGCCCACTTTGTTCCTACTTCATAAACGTGCTTCTGTGATGTCATCAAGAGCAGTCAAACCATGTTGATTTCCAAGTGTTTACGCTACAGTTTGCTGATGAAGGGGCAATGCCTCCCTGTTAGAGGCAAGCTCCTATTCTAGGTCCAGCAGTTTAGTCTGCAATGTTACCATTGCAAGTCCACTGTCCCATTCTCTGCCCATAAGATAAATCATGGACTTCCCATGGAGCACCACTTTAAAGAGACCTAGATACTAATGGAGGAGTCTGTGTCCACATTTAGCTTGAAATAAGTGTGTAGCTACTCTTGAAGGAAGGAAGACAATTCTTTGTCTACCAACCACCAATCATTTAGACTCTATATCCCTCATAAACCAGCATTTGTGTGGATGACATTTGGAAATCATCAGATTTACCCAGATGGATGATGTACAAGCCTGCAACCGATGATAAGTCAGAAACTTCAATAAAGAAAAAATAAATATGGGAGAGTTAATGGTGGATTGTTGAATAAAGAACGAAGGACCCCTCAACCAGGTGACAAATCCGCCACACAACACACAGATCTAGCGGTGTCACCTAGTAAGAGAATGCTGTGCACCTTGAGGTTTTAGTGTTGAGATCTCACTCAATGATCTCATTAAAGTCCCCTCCCAAAATTATAATTTCTTGGGGAGTCTGCCATTAACCCCTTCCGTGCGGGGGTAATTCCTGGGGGGGCGGGGAGGGGCGCACGGCGCCCCCATGCTCATGATGGGCTCAGCTCGTTATGAGGCCCGGCGCTCGTGTGTACCTGACGATCTGAGCTGAGCTCGTCATGACCACACCCGTTCCCTTGGAACGCTCAGCACAGCAGGGGAATTATCCCCGCGTGTGAGTGTTCCACGGCTCATGACGAGTTGAGCTCGTCATGAGCACCGGAGCGCCGTGCCTCATGATGAGCTCAGCTCAGCTCAGCTCATCATGAACAGCGATGAGGTTAAGTTGTCAAGGGCATGCAGAATTTTGTGCCTGAGGTAGGAGGGGTGTAAACATTCAATTTTGACCATGGGCCACCTTAGCTTGTCCCTGTATATAGGTCATCACAACTGAGAGGATACAAGCAGCAGGCTTTCCACAACATTGACCCTTTAGTGAATCCCAAATAGTGAATTCTGTTGAACCCATATCCTTCTTGGAAGCTATGCTTGCTGTCCTGGAGGTAGATTTCCTGAACAGGAGGACATCTGCATAGAGTTTCTTGATACATTGCAGTAATGACACCAGTAGTGGCTCATGGTGGGAGTGCTGCAGGGCGATGGGGCAGGGCGGGGGAGGAGCAGGGTGGGAGGTATTAAACTACGGAATAGGGCCAAACAGTAGGTAAGTAAACAAATAAATAAATACAACGAATGTCATTGCGAGCGCTGCATTGCCAAATGTGATGCAGCGCGCACAACAAAATTCGTTTTATTTATTTATTTGTTTACTTTCCTCCGTTGGACCCTATTCTATAGTTTACTACCCTCCACCCTTATCCTTCCCCGCCCTGCGCCACTGCCCGCACCACTCCCACCACGAGCCACTACTGAATTACACCCACTTGATCCTATTATGAGACCATTTATGTTCCAATATAAACTGTTGTGCATCAAATTCTCAAAGGTATGCTTTATAGAAATTGAGGGTATACTGTAGAGGCAGAAAGTATTGTGCTTTGCAATTCTGGCCGTGCTGATAGATACTTCCAGTAAGGAGCACATATCACCAATTGCCCATTTTGTTATACCTCTAGTTCCATTCAGAGCATCCTTGATGGTCTGAACACACTGCCAAAAGATCAATTGAAAACATTCAACAAAACATGTCCCCAACATGCCAGCCTTATTCTTTTTCCCCAGAAGCACTGTCACCATCAAAAACATTGACCCAATGGAGGAATGAAAACTTTAGGTGTGAAAAGCAAACAATCCCCTTTCCCTGTAATAATCATGCTGATTTACGAAGGGAAGTATGGAAGTCTTATGATCAAAATCAACTACTCAATGGGGACATACTATCCCCAGTGTAGACAGATTTGGGGCGGCCTGCATATCCTCCCTTTGGAGATTTCTAAAGGAAAACTAATGACGTTTAAAGGCATCTACATTCAAACGAATAGGCTAAATGGTCTAGATTGAGAAGAGAGACAAAGAAATTACAGTTTAAACGGTGTTAAAAACCTTCATGGTCCAATTTATAAAGCAGCCAAGCCCCACTACCAGTAGGGATCTCAGTTTCATAGGAGTTTCTCTTGTTCATTATGTCCCTCTCTTCCTCTGGCTCACTGAGTTATCATGATTCTTTCTGATGATGGTTTGTGAAGCATTCGTGGGGCAGCAGTAGCAGCGCTTAGGCCCTGTTTTTCTTTGGAGCTCACACTTGAGCATGAGATGCTTTGTGTGGCATGATAGTAGGTTGCCTTATCAGGCTGAGAACAACCTTTCTCTCCTTCATACATTCACAGGCTGCCTACTATGTTTCAAATATGTGTGTCTCCCCCCACCTCTGAAGTTAGCTTTGAGTTTTTTAGGATATAGCAAAACATAGGGGAAAATGTATCATTACTTCATGTGCTGCATTGCCTGAAAGTAAGAGAGCAGGATGATGAAATACTTACAAAGATATGACTCTACTGCTCTCTTACCAAGTACTGGAGCA
Source organism: Lissotriton helveticus (assembly GCF_964261635.1). Lineage (NCBI taxonomy): Eukaryota > Metazoa > Chordata > Amphibia > Caudata > Salamandridae > Lissotriton > Lissotriton helveticus. Next base: position 1,630,264,049 of record NC_136061.1, on the reverse strand, counting down.
CAATCACCATGCTCACACACTTTTGTAACATATTATAAATGTGTTTGTGTGAGTCTAGCCTAGGTTAGGTAATTGAAGGGTATGTTTCTGTACAAAATCATATTGCATTGTTGCACAGCCTGATCTACAAATGTTAGTAGATATGTCTTTGGTAAAAAACCATGGATGATGGAAGGAGAATGAACATTTACAACTTGTGATGGATATCATGTTAATGCAAAAAAACACAAATCAGCAAAAAAGTATTACTTTACATTACTTTTAGCCAACTTTCCTCTGCAAGCATTGTTTTGTGCTGGAAATTAAATAATCAATCAACAATTTGCATTGTTTTGAGTCACTTTGGAGACTTTTCACCACATAAAGTGTTGATAAATCTGAACCAAAGTCTAGTTGCATTGCAAGTCGTTTTTGCTTGACTGCTAAAAAGTATCTCCATTGTTGTTGGACTGAGTGTATGTATTCCAAGAATAGTATCACCCAGAGTCAAGAAACACCTCAGCTGTACCTCTCGCTGCCTGGAGTACTGCATCACAGTAAACAAAATTGTGGGTCAGGTGATGGTGATGTGGGTTATGGTGCCTGGAGGAGCTCGAGTGACAGCATGCAGTGTATCTTTTTAATTGTAAAACTTGATGAAAAATCTTCAGTGATATAGGGGGCCAAATGTATGAAAGGTTTTGCATTGCACTGCACCATCAAAAATCGCTGCCTTACGTTACTCTGCAGTAGGAAGGTATGCCATGGGTGGAGCATGGGTGTTCTCTGAGGATTGTTTTTGTGCAAGAAAGTTTACCTGCACTAAAACAATCCTGCCCACAAAACAAAACTGGTACTCGCAATCAGCAAAAGTCAGATGGCCCCAGCCACCTCATTCCACAACTGACACTAGGTCATTATCACGTTGAGCCTCCACTGAAGAATATTGTACAAGAGTGTCAGGACAGTAAATTTGTCATGCTCTTCAGTCTATGGGTAATCAACATTTATTGGAAATAAATATCTCAGTGACAGGGTTAGACCATATCTGACTCTTGCAGTGTGCTTGGGCCCACTGGGAAACATTTGCGCATGGTGGGCAGTGGGGGGTGGGCGGGGTAGTTACCACAATTCCATAGTTCAGTAAATCACAATTGTATTGACTTCTTCCTCATGCAGACCACCAATGTCTTCCACCTTGAAATTGGACTGTCAGATTCCATCTACAGCCCAGCTCTATGACTTCTGCTTTGCTATTGGAGCACAGCCGCCTCATCCAGTATGGAAATTCTAACCTTACTGGGAGTGTGCTTATGTTGCAGAATTTACTGGTATGTGGGTGAAAGCCAAAAGACAACCAGAGCTAAGGGGAGAGAGCTGGGTGAGCCACCCCACCTCACCTCTGTAGCAGATGTTGAATGAAGGGGTTTGCACAATGCATCACCCAGACACGGACACAGAGACTTCCAAAACAATCCAGATCAACCCTGGCAGCTCTGAAGTCACAACAGTCAGCCCAGTGGACTTGTCTCTCTTCCAATCATTCAAATGTGGGCAGTGAGGTACATTCACTTTCTTTGTTTACACAGCAATACCCTGCACTTGGGTGCTGTCTAAGATTGGCTAAGCTCCACCTATTGTGTAACCAACAATGTGGAAGATTTTGCCCCTGAAATTAACAGTTAGCAGTAGATTATCAAGTTTGTAGGATGGAAGTTGCATTGGAATGAAACTACCTTACTAGCTTGCCAAGCGTCTCTTTGTTTTCTTAAGTGTGAAGAAATCTCACACCAAGGAGAGATCTTTTTCTGGTGCCAAACTCAGAAGTTGCTGCCTGTAGTTTTAGGCTGACTGGGACTAAAGTGAGGTCTTTGCTTTTGTTTGTTTTGATTTCAAGAAGATGGAGCAAATAGAACTGCCTGCTACTATAATAACTGTCACTTCTTTAGCAGGAACAGTGACAAGTTCATGTTTCTCACCATGATAATAGAAAACAGTGCATTCTGTAAACTTTATTTTGCTGTGTCTTCCAAGACAGCTCACAGGGGTGCTGAAGAAGGAGATGCTGAAGAAGGAGAAGAAGAAGAATATGTTGCTGACAAGTAAATGCAGCAGAACATAATACGTATCACTGAAAGCATGAAGAGGTTTTAGAAACCACCCATGAAACTAGAGAAGTATTAACAAATGAACATTCCCTTAATTTCAAATAATGGTTCTGACCAACCCCCTACCACCTGACACTATGACAAATAAAAACAATAATCCATAAACAAGTAAATAAGATTTTATTAAGTAGAACATTGACTCCACCCACAGCACATGTATTTCATGTGAAACAAAAAAAGTCCCCACATTCAGGCAAAATGTGAAAAATCTGCATTAATATTCAGGGGGCCTATAAGAGCTAGTAAGGGCTCAGGACAGCAAGTAAAATGAGAAAAAACACAGATCTGGAAAGATGACGTGTGTCCTGCATACTACACAAGCCACTTCTCCCTCAGTTTCCAAGAACACAGTAAAAAAGTTGCTGGCACGCAGACGACACCCAGCTGATCCTCTCCTTCACCAAAGACCCCCACATGGCCAAAACCAACCTCCACAAGGGAATGATAGCTGTCGCAGACTGGATGAGAAACAGCAGACTGAAGCTGAACTCAGGCAAAACAGAGGTCCTCATCCTCGGGCCCACCCTCTCGGCCTGGGACGACTCCTGGTGGCCCACCTTGCTAGGAACAGCACCCACCCCCACCGACCATGCACGCAACCTATTGGTCATCCTCGACTCCACGCTCTCCATGACAAAGCTGGTCAACGCCGTCTCCTCCTCCTGCTTCAACACCCTTTACATGCTTCGCAGGATCTACAAGTGGATCCCCATCGAAGCCAGAAGGACCGTCACCCAGGCCCTTGTCAGCAGCAGTCTGGACTATGGAAACGCCCTCTACGCAAGAGTCTCGGCGAAACCCCTCAAACGGCTCCAGCGCATCCAGAACTCATCCGCACGGCTGATCCTCGACATCCCACAATGCAGCCACATTACCCCGCACCTGAAACACCTGCACTGGCTCCCAGTCACCAAAAGAGTAACCTTCAAGCTCCTCACCCACGCACACAAAGCACTCCACAACACCGGACCGGCATACCTCAACAGCCGCCTCAACTTCTACACCCCCTCTTGCCAGCTACGATCCGCCGACCTCACCCTCGCCTCCGTCCCCCGGATCCACTGAGCCACCACCGGTGGCAGATCCTTCTCCCACCTCGTTGCCAAGACATGGAACACCCTCCCCCTACACCTACGGCAGACGCAGGACTTACTGACCGTCTGAAGACGCCTCAAGACCTGGCTGTTCGAGCAGTAGCGGTAACCACCCCAGCGCCTTGAAACCCCACGGGTATATAGCGCGCTTTATAAATGCTATGATTATGATTATGATTTTGGGCTCCTTCAGGGACTTAGGCCGTTTTTGAGGTTCTTTGATCCTCTCACGCGCTAGCTGATTGTTCAATCTGCTATCTTATCCAGACTAGATTATGCTTGCTCGCTCCTTCTGGCGCTAATCAGGTTGAGGTTATGCATTTGCAGCATGTCCAAAACGCTGCCGCTAGAGCCCTATTGGGGCTCCTGCGTAAGTGCTCCTCTACGGATGCCATCTGGAGACTACATTGGCTACACGTGGCCAAACTGATTCAATTCAAGGCTCTTTGCCTGTCTTTTAAGATCTTGAAGCTTGTATCGCCTCGTCTTCTCGCTAATTTGCTAGACCCAATGTCCTGACTCTTTGGGACAGCACCTGGTTAGAGTCCCACGAGTGAAGCGCCTTTGGATTGGGGGTCGATCTTTCCGTTGCTTAGCAGCTAAGCTATGGAATTCCCTGCCTCCCCAGATTCGCAGCCTGGCCTGCCTGTTGGATTTCAGGAAAGCTTTTCTCCTCTGCCTAGCCTTCTATCTCGCTGTTGGTGATATGTGCTTTCTGGTTTGGTTTCCTGCCTCTTGGTTCCTTCTGATGCTGGCAGCGCTGGGACGCCTCTTTGCTGAGGCAGCTGTGGGCTATATAAATTCAGATAACATTGTTGTAAACATATCTAGGACCCTATTTAAATATTCCCGATTCATGCCCTTATGTGGTCATAACAAATAATATCCTTATAAAGGCATAAGAATCATATCCATATTTAGTCATAGCCAATGCAGTCCAAATACGGCAAGGCTACTCCCATAGACTCCTAGAAAGTACAACGCGTTCTTTAAACAAACCAAGCCTCAAGCAGCCCGGGAATTCCCCCTGCTTTTGTTTTGATTTGTGCAAGAACTCCTGGAGTCCAGAAAGAACTGTCAGTTCTTAGTAATGTCTTATGTCCAACCTTACGTCAAACACGGCACCTTTCAGGTATAAATATACCAGCATTTGCCTTAAGCAAACACACGGTGGTTTGGAGCATAGTGGCTATCTACTTGCCCGACGCCCAGCTGATGCGAGTGCTGAAGGAAGCTGACCCTCCCATTGACGCACTGAGAGAGACGCTGTCTTTTCTCCTGCAGAGAAATCCAGCTCCAGTGTTTCCAGTCACCCTTGCGGGTTGCTGGGAGATCGAGTCCTGAGAAAGAGATACAAGACCTCCTTCATTCTATAAACAAGGTACGGAGCTGATTAGATTCTTAAGAGAATTCTTGATGCAGATTCTTGGCAAAACTATCTTAACTTACTTACTCCTTCCCACGTATTAGGCTTAGGTCAGGTACACCGGGGTAGGCGTATTTTAGAAACACCAGTTGAGCACGTTTAGTCAACCTTTTATCGTTGTATGTATTTTACGTATTTTATCTGTTCTTAATAACATATGGCTCAGAAACCATATGAATGCTTTTACAGTATTATTTCATAATACTCCTTTTACTGTACGCACTTTACTTTATGACAAGTATTGCAATTGTGGTAATTCACTTCTCTTGCATGAGAAAGAGGACTGCTCAATAAATATTAACTTTTATTGAAAACGCCTGTCTCTCTATTTCTCTGCACTCTGGGGAAACTAAGCATGCACGATTGACTGAGTGAAATAACTGTCTATTGTTTTCACACGACTCTGGAGATATACTCCTTGTTCTGGAGGGAGCAAAGTTGTCATGTTTATGCGGTTGTCACAAACTAATCCCTTCTTGTCTATTCAGGAAAGTTAACTCCTTCCTGTTCACTCGAGAAAGTTTCTAGTGACCTCTGACCTAGCTGGCATTCATAATTAAGTCTAACATATTCAGTAGAGACCTATTCGACCTCAGTCCTACGTCCAAACTATCAATTTTGTTATTCCAATGATTAATCTTCTGGAGACCGTGGACACGAATGAATACATTCAAGTGGAAACTGCAGACACCAGAGTTAGCATACCCCATAAAATATATGAAATAACATTACGTATAGAGGGGGACAAAACTAGAAAAATAAGAGGTCTCTTTTGGGACAAACTATCTAAAGGCTATGATATCCTTCTAGCAGAAAAAGACTGGCCACCAGAGTTTGTCAGCGAGTGCCCACATGGCAAAGAAATGATTATGCCTAACTTCTCAAATCAAATTCCAATACATAAAAAATACACATTTGCTAGAAAATGGGCAGTTGCCCAAGCCCCTGCATTATATAAAAATCATGTAGGATGGGATGAGGATTCTCCTCACCATAAAATCCAGTTAAAAAATCAACCTACTGCACAGAGGCAGTATCCTGTTAAACAAGAAGCTAAAAAACAAGTCAGGGAGTTATTAGATCAACTTGAATATCAGGGGGTGATTGAACCATGCACCTCACAAATTAACAATCCTTTGTTTCCTGTCTCCAAGCCAGAAGATTCATATCGTCTAGTTTTGGACTACAGACACCTGAACTCTTGTTGCAAAACTTTTGCAATACAAAACTCACACAGTGCAGCACTAATGAATAACATTGTGCGCAAAAAATATAAAACAACAATAGATATCTCAGATGGTTTCTTTTGTCAAAACATAGCTCCAGAAAGCAGATATTTGACCGCTTTCTCCTGTATGGGGGCAGAATAGCAATTTTGTCGTCTCCCACAGGGATTCAAGAATAGCCCAGGATTATTCTCAGCAAGGGTAACAGAGTTACTACAAATGTATGATGATGAGGCTTTATCTTATGTCGATGACATCTATCTTACAGACGGCGACCTGGAGACACACTTGAAAAGAGTGAACACCATCATACTTGGGTTCGCATCTGAAGGGTAGAAATTCAACTTTAAAAAGTCACAAATTGCCCACCTCACTGTCCTATTTCTGGGATATGAATTATCAAGTGAAGGCAAAAGCCTAGCAGACAACTTCTTAGAGAAGTGTGCAGTACTCCAAGCTCCAAAAACGCTGAAAAACTTACAATCTATTCTAGGTTTCCTGAATTTTGGAAGAACATACATTCTAAATTATGCAGAGAGGGTTAAACCTCTCTACAAATTAATAAAACCTGATTTCAAACCAATTAATTGGAGTCAGAAACACACAGAAATTATACGTTCATTACAAACAGACATGTTAACTAAAACAAAACTGAAAAACACGCGCAAACGAACGCAACCTTGTAATCCGAGTCATCCCAGGAAGATGCGGATTCACATACCTGACCTCTAATGATGGAGAAACGGTACCAATAGCTTACAAATCACACTTGTACACACAAGCTGAAATTAAATTTAGTTCAACTGAAAAAATTCTAACTGCGGTTCAAACTGCTGTAGCAAAAGAAAGATCCCTAGTCCAAAGGAGGAACATATCTGTTTTGACAGCAGAATCAGCCCTTGAGGTAGTAACAAGACCACGCATTCCAAATGCGGTGGCATTAGATCCAAAATGGATACAATGGGAAAATTCTCTTGCCGCAGAAGACGTGAAACACGCATTTGATCCCAAAATGAAAAAGCTAGAAAATCTAGAGTACGAACATGAATATCCTCTGCCAATCTAAATTCTACCTCTCAAACAATACACCTGTGTAATCTACACGGACAGATTTGCACAACACTACGTTGTGGATAAACAACTTTACAATGCAGCGTGCGCGATAGTTAAAGGTCGCTGGCGCTTAGGTAAATTCAGACCGATGGTCACTAAAACTGAATCACTCAGAAACGGTACAGCTCAGCGAGCTGAAATAAGATCTTTAAAAATGGCGCTTGAAAATGCCGATCACGAATTCCCCACACTAATAGTGTGCGATTCGCATTACTGCGTCCAGTCTTACAATAATGACATGCAGACTTGGATCAAAAATGGTTACAAAGATGAGACAGGTGCCACAATAAAGCATAAAAACATTGGGAACAAGAAGTTCTTTTGCAGAAAGAACTACAAAAGACTCACGTGATACATACACTGAGTCATCAACGTGATGGCGTTCATGTTGCAGGGAATTCATTGGCTAACAGAGCCACAGTGGCAGCTGTCAAACCAGCTTCCGTAACCACCATAAAGCGTTCTAAAAAACAAATAGACGGTGAAACGCTGCTAGCAGTAAAAGCCTCATTAGAAGGCAACTATGCGGCGTTACCTCTGAATTATCCACTCGGAAATACATACATAATTGATGCGAACTCCGTTCCTTTTGCTCAAATCCCTGGAGTGGGGGATAGAGTAATTCCAAACACGAACCGGAGAGCTTACTTGATTCAAGAAGCAGACATGAGAATGGGTCTGAGGCACCAAGAGATCTTGAAATCTCTAATAGAATTACAATCACAATACTGGTGGCCGGGGATGAGTGTGCAAATGTATAACTTTGCAATGGATTGTCAGGACTGCAACGGAGATCGCAGTTGTGAACCGGACCAGACACCAGCCCAGATACCTTTATTAGAAAGCATTAGGCTATCTATACGCAAAAATCCAGATGGAAAAATGCGATCCCATAAATATTAAGACAAAGATTCATTTAGATGAGACCACCGCGCTCGGCTGACGCCAGAACTGTTATAAAAGATTTGCGAGTCTTTATCGGCACATACGCAATTGGCATGCTACATTCTGACCAGGGTCCTGCGTTTAGCTCTCGAGCTTACAAGGAGGCCATGACCAGCATGGGCATTGCGTTGCGGTACTCTAGTCCATTCCATCCCGAGGGAAATGCGGTAGTGGAGAGAAAAAAACGTGACATAAAGCAATCTATAACAGCGAGGGTATTAGGTTCGGGTGACGGGTGGGTCAAACATCTAACAAGTGTCCAACGTAGTCTTAATAATCTGCCAAGACATTCTCTAGGAGGTATCACTCCATACGAACTATTGTTTGGTACTAGAATGATCATCCAGGACTTAGATTGTCACACTTCAGTGGGGAAAGAAAAAACCTTTGATATCAAAGATCGTTTGTCTGTTTTACAGGACTTAAATGAAACAAGAAGAAGTCTAAGTAACACAAAACTAAAGCCAACGACCACTGAAGAAAAACCACCTGTCCCAGCAAGACCTGTCTGGATTCCAAAGATTGGGGATCTGGTCAGAGAAAATATTGCGGTAAAGAAGGAATTTGGGCCTTCTTACAGACAAGCAGTACCTTTCTTAGCTGTCAGCGGAACAAGATCAGTAGTACTACCGCCCCTTGCTGGTAAAAAGGAGAACAGAGTTGTATCAATCGACCTGGTAAAACCACAATCATGTGGCCAATAATAAGTAGTAGGCCCAGTGGACTCCCAAGAAATAGTAGAAGACCAAATCTTGCTACAATCCAAGAGGTTCAAAGTGAGAGACTAATCACTTTTGATAAACCTGCAGTGAATAAAAAAGGACTATGCAACAAAGTCATTGAACTTGTGCCTCTTGAAACCCAAATTGCAACAGTTCGTCAAGAAACACCTGTCTACAACGATGTAGCCTCAGACTACACAAATGTAACAAAGAAAGATCCAAAGACTAATGAAAATCTGGAAGCAATTCCAACAATTGACATAACTGCATCTGGCTACTTGATCAATTTCGATGACTTTTCTGATGATCCAAGTGAACATGAAGAAACAACAACAAAAACTTTCAAAAACAAAATGACTGAACTCTTTCATCAACTCAAAGAAACATATCTGATTTCACCATGGATTGAAATATGGATTGTGTTAGGTGTACTTTTACTACTTCTGTGGCTCATCTTGATTTTAAGTTTGGGTAGATTTATTGATGGAAAACATAGTACAATGGACACAGCAAGTCAGAACATCAACTTGGTCCTAAAGCCTCACAGATCTTCTCACATTGAAAAAAGAGAACTTTCATCAGTGAACATCACAGCCATTACAATACCTGGTGGTGTAGCATGGGACAAAACTGATTACGAAATCTATGGCCCTATTGAGCTCTTGAAATATCCACACCAGTTCAAGGTTTCCTTAAGTGACTTTGTGACACCAAGTACTTTCTCTGATGATTGGGACTTTGAAAATATTAATAATATGATGTCAGATTTAGAAATGTCAGCAAAATTCAGAGAACATGACTATTTGCAGGGTTCATCGAGCTATGAAGAAATGTACTGTTTTAACCACTATGGTCATCACTATTTGCATAAATCTGCTAATCCTGGAAGTGTTTTTACTTGTAATCAATGGGAACATTGTCCAACACCGCCAAAAGGCAGTTCGAAAACATTTTTTGAGAAATTCCTATATTTCTCAGGGTTTAACAACACAGATCCAGAAACGTTTTATTTTAAAATGTTAAATAGAACAGGAATGAAAAACATGTTGACAAATACTAAATTGATTTATTCTGAAAATTGTTATGAAAAAACTGTCTACATTTGGTTTTGAATTTTGGAAAAACAACATTGAGACAAAAACCATCTGGGGTTCAAAAGACTGGCAGGTGCAAGGTTTAGAATCACTATTTAGAGCCTGCATGATCCCAGAACAAATAATATTCCTGAATGACAAACAACCTGTCTTGACCTAGCCAAGATTAAAGATTTAAACAAACCGTCTATTGCAAAGCCCATGCCTGATAGTAATAGCACTACGGATGTGGAGATAGACGTATCCCATATTTTAAACCAAAACAGAACAAATCCTGATTGGAAAAAATGTTTGATCTGGCCCACAGACACAAATAACTGTCAAGATAGATTCCTGAACAAAGCACAGGGGTTCAAACAGAACAGGCCAGACCCAAGATATTCCCAGAGACAATATCCAGGAATAGTTACAACATATAGTGTAGGAAAACTATGTCTTGAGTGGCTACAGAAATCCACACTGCCTGAAATTAAGCAACACTTAACTTTACTTAAAGAAGGTGCTGACTTGCGAGATTTCATACTGGGACCTCGCAAACAGCGTCAAAAATGTTTCATATACCGTTTCATATACGCCGGTATATACGCTGCTTACAACGTAGCTTGGAAAGTAAGGCAAATTGAAACGGCTGAAAAAATACGAGAAATTGATCGTATTCATTTGGAAAAATCACTGTCTGTAGTGGACAATGGGTTAACGACTCTGTCCTCCAGAATTTATTCACTGGACAGCATTGTATCATCTGCCATTGATATAATAGAGCAGGATTTGCTAATGTTACAACATGGCCAGTCCCAATTGCGTTCTATTGTACAGCTAGGCTGGACGTTACAAAACCTCCGTTCAGGCTACGTGTCATAGCATCTAATCAACACAACATCATTATTTTCTATCTTTAACCTTACAGATAAGCAAATCTGTTTGGCACAAAAAGGAGCAGACTGAACGATTCAAAGCATTAAAAAATTTGTGAGATTACCATTGACAATGTCAGACAGACCTGTCATTGAATGGATAATACATGGTACAATTACAATTCCGATAACAACTTTTCAGTTTCAATATTGCCAGGAGTATATACCAATAAACAAAACAAGGATGCCAATACTGAAGAAAAAATTATTCACTGTCTTTCAATGTGCTTCCTTATCATGAAACCAGATTCAAGCAAGGGAAATTTGCTAGTCAATAGCTTTTTATTATAAAGTTACTTTTGTGCATTTTGCAAAATCAATACATAGTACAATAGCAATCGTTATATAATACAAATAAACAATGGAATTACTAAGCATACATTCAAACAATCATTCAAAGGACCACACATATCACAGACGACCAAAAGCAATTCATGCATTTAAACCAAAGAAAAGAAGAATAAATGAAAAGTAGTAAAGCAACAAGGAGAAAGGACATGAAAAAATAAACTTAAAAAACAGAAAAGCCAAAGTCTACAAAGGATTTCAATAGAGGTAAAGGAACAATAAGAAATGTACATTCCTGTGTTTCAAAACATTATCTATTTCATTCTTTAACACTTGTATTGTCCGGTAATGTACATGAGACTGGATCCCAGGCTGGATTATTTGGGACACCTGGATATCCAAGTAGACTAAAGGTGGCTGGGCCTACGCGTTTCGAATCCCTTCTGGAGTTGCATGAGGGATTCTCATCAGGGCCAGAGAATAGAATCTGCAAAAATTAGAGAAGCGGGGAAGGGTTAAGTAGGTTAACCAGTAATGGGTAGTCGGGCGATACACAAGAAGACACCAAGACACACTGCTAGGCAGTACAACACCAGTCATAAACCCTGCTTACCGGGTTTGAGGTAGAGGCGGTCGCTTTACAATGAAAGGCAGAGTTGACCTTTAAGTGTCTTATCCTAATAGATACAAGAGTGATAACAACGTTGTGAGTAAACCTCTGATTATCAAGTTGTAGAGGTTTGAGGGATTAGAAATTAACTGGATTTATTACCAACCTTAAACGATTCTTGAGGCGTGCATCCCAGCTGCTGAGTGGATGGGGCTAAGTTGCTGTACTCTTGACTTGCCGCTATAGGTGGTGCCTGAAAACAGGAGTAAGTATTGTAAATTCGAAAAACGCCTTATTTAAATCTCTCCAAGCTATATAGTGTCTACCTAGACTGAAACGGAGACGAATTGTCAGCCTGCTAACATTCCACAGGAGGTTTTATACTATCTAGAAAGTCGGTAGTGATTTAGGGGACTGCAGGATCTGAATTACAAACTTTCAACAAATATGTACCTAGATGTCTACAAAGGTACTAAGGACACATGCAGAGTGGCCGAAATTGGAAGCACCATAAACTGGGTCTTACCGGTTGACGTAGTTAGGTGGTGTCCGCCATCTCTTTTCTTTAATTTAAAACGTCTCACAGGGGTAAGTTGGGGGGGGATAGAGGTCACAAAATATTTATGGGGAGATACTCATTTATGTGTTTGTGTCTAGGCGCAGGCACAAAAGATAATAATGACAATTAACCGTACCGTGTGGAGAAGGCTTTGGTGTCTTGAGCGCCTTACTCTTATAAATAGACGGTCTCGAAGCGAGTGAAAAGGGTCTTCAATTACTTTAACAACCTTCGAGAGGGAAACGACAAAAACATGCATTAGACGTCTAGAATACTTAAAGAGGAGCCGCTACGAGGCAAGGGGCTTGGGGACGAACTTACTTTAGGAGAAAGGCAGTCGCGTTCGGAAGCGGCGTTCTGAGGAGCACTGATTATGCGTGCAGGCGGGTCTCACTGTCGGCACACAGCGTCGCGCTAATCTTTCGCGCATGCGCCGTTCTTTATAAAGAAAGTGACGGGACGGGAACAATCCCACTAGGGGCGTGTTTCGTGACGTATGGACTCACGTGGGAAGACATCCTATCCATACTGTGGGGGTTAAGCGCTAGAGTTAAGCAGATTACTGGAACTTCGTGGAGCATAGAGCCCATGTCTTGTACAGCCAAGATTTGAGCGCAGCGAGACCAGGGGATGGAAAACAGCCTTTTTTCATGAGGTAGGGTAGTTAGGTCAAAGATTGGAAAACAGCTGACCTACAGAACCATTTTTCAATGTCTGGCACATGGGTGCAGAGAAGGTTCATAAGTTGTAAATCTCGCTCAGTTCATTAAGGCCTGATAAGGCTGTGTTGAATTTTACTATTAAATAGGCCTCTCGCTGTGCCAATTTAAAGTTCTGATCCCCGCCTCTGGGGTCTTTCTCTACTTTGGAGATTACGGTCCATTTCAGGTCACTGATTTTGTGATTGGCCTTAATCCAGTGGTTGACCAAAGGGGCATTTTCCACCTTGTTTCTCAATCTAGATTTGTGCTGTGAAATGCGTTGACGCACTTCTTGATTGGTTTTACCAATATAGAGGCTGTCACAGGGACAAATTACCCCATAAACTACAAATCTAGATTTACAATTGCTAAATGCATTGTGCTTCCAAGAGATTCCCTTATGTTGGAATAGGGACCCTTCCACTGTGGCTTCACAGCACAGACATGTGCCACATTTGTGGTGTCCACTAACTGGCGGCATCCCAAGAAGATGGCGCAGGGTTGGTGGTGATTCAGAAGGCATGGCAGCTCGGACTATGTGGTTCGCTATACTGTTTTCCTTTTTGAAGGCGAACAAAGGTAATTCCTTTAGCGAAGGATCTAGATTTTTTACCAGATGCCAGTTATGTCCAATTATGTGCTTCAACTGATTTGCATTAGGGCAGAATGTGGTAACACAGACCTGGCGGTTCAAGGCCGGTTTTGGTCTCCGCTCTAAGAGGGTTTCCCTTGGCGTCCATCGTGCTCTTTTCTTGCAATTTTTTACCAGCTTTTTTGGGTACCCTCTATCACACAATTTTGACACAAGGTTTTCAGCATGGTATTCAAAATCATCAGTGTAAGTGCAGTTTCTGCGGACACGCAGAAACTGGCCATATGGAAGGTTTTCCTTAAGGCTCTTGGGGTGGTTGCTGTCAAATAAGACTGCCTTATTGCGATCGGTTTGTTTAATGAATAAAGTGGTTGCCAGTGAACCTGATCTGGGGAAGACCTCTACATCTAAGAATGGAATCTTGATGGTGGATTGGGCAAGACTGAACTGGATGTCTGGGACTCTTGCATTTAGCCATTGGTGGAACTGGGACAGTTTTTCACTGCCGCCGGTCCACACCATGAAGACATCGTCAATAAAGCGGAGCCAAACACGGATGTGCTCGCTAAATGGATTATTGTTATGTACATGAGTGTTTTCGTACATAGACATAAAAAGTACAGCTAGCTCTGGGGCAAAGGGACACCCCATCGCTACCCCCTTTGTTTGATAATAAAAGTCTTTGTTAAAGCAAAAATAGTTTTTGCGTAGGGCAAAAGATGCTAAGGAGACTAGAAAGTGAGTGGGCACTCTCATGGGCCTTTGCCTTGATTCAAGGAAAAATGTAAGTACGGCTATCGCTTCATCCTGTGGGATCTAGGTGTACAGCGATGTTACATCAAGTGTCACCAGTATATCCGTCTCTTCACAAAATTGGATAGTCTCTAGCTTCTTAATGAAGTCTGTTGTGTCTTGCAGGTATGACAACACTTGACTCATAAACTCTTTTACTTGAATCTGGTTTCATGATAAGGAAGCACATTGAAAGACAGTGAATAATTTTTTCTTCAGTATTGGCATCCTTGTTTTGTTTATTGAATTGTGGGCTCAGCCTTACTGAATAGAGCCAACCCCCTGTTGTTTGCTATTGTAGTTAGCGGGCTCCTGCCCGTGGGGCTTCTTGATATTAGCTCTCCATTAAGTGTGGAGGCATAGGAGCGTTCCTGCTCCGGCTCATCTTCAGTTTTGATTGATATTAATAACGTCAAACTGTGTGCACTCTTTTTAACCTCTTTTCACTTTGTTTACTAATTTTACCACATCTTGTTTTACTGATTTTTCCTACCCTGCTTCTCAGGTCCACCTGTTATGGCTGAGAAAGACACTTTCGCATACACGGAGGAGCACATTAGGAACCTGCTGAGCGATCCACCAGTCTTTGGCTCTGTTTCGTTGAGTGTGACAGCAACCTCACAAAACGAATCAGAGAAACTGATCAGACTCAAAAAGAAACAGATTAGAACCGACCTGCATGGCCACTTCCTATTGCAACATCTTCAGGAAGGGACCATCCCAGGAGGGCTACAGATCAAAAACATCCCCGTAATTTTTACCGAAGATCCTCTCTTTAAAAAAGGCTTTTCCCTCATTGAAACCAAATGCAGTAGGGACCTTATGGTCCTTACAGTTGAAACTGCGGTTAGAATCTCAAAGGAAGAACTAGAAGAAATCGCGAAATTAGAACTGGAAATCAGCACTAATCCCACTATAGCAGACGCAAAGGCGTTATTGGAAAAAGTCGCAAAGGAGATACAGGACTTTAAAGACTACACTATAACTCAAAAGACGAACCAATTTGAGAAAGATCGTAAAAGCTTTTCTCTAGATAACGTTTACCCCTATCTACAGGCTGACTTTTACTCTAAGGTAGATTCAAGACGCTATCTACCAGATAACCAGGGTAGATCCAGAAAACAATTTATTTCATTTTCTGATACTTCTTCTTCGGGCACAGATAGTGATACAGGTAACCAGTACAATCGTCCCAATAGGAACCAAAACTGGAACTCCAATCAACAACAGCAAAACCCACCTCCCAACCAGCCTTTTTTATCGAGGGGCCAGACTCGCCCCAAAGGCAGGGTCAGATACACGATCCCATGGGAGATGAAAACACGGAGACAACAATACAAAAACTAGATAGATCTCCGATTTTCAATCTGTCTACTAAGGTACTTACAGCAGAAGAGGAAAACATTTTAATCAAGGGCCTGTCCTTCGTACCCTCCCGTAGGACAGACTTTGTAAAAATGAAATCAGAATTCATTGAATTCTGCAGAAAGCTTAGACTTACAATGTTCTTTGTTGACAAGCCAGATGCTCGTCACCCTGAAACCACAGGCTTAAGAAACAAGTATAGCTTTTGCCCTCCAGGAAATAAGATCCCTAAAGAGCTTGTAATTTTTGAAAAAAGCGTACTATCCGCTATTACGGATATGGAACATACAAAGAAATTTGTTAAATTCAATATCACTAAGGAACAGAGGATTGCCCTTAACAATATAAAAAACGACTCCTCTATTGTAGTCAAGCAAGCCGATAAAGGCGGTGCTATAGTAGTGTGGGGAATTGATGAATACACCGCTGAGGTCATGAAACAACTGCAGGACCCTACCTGTTACCGAAAAATAGGAAAAGACCCTACAAGAGAGTTACAGAATGAACTGTTTGCATTGATTCAGGACGGCTTCGATCAAGGTTTTGTAGGCCCAAAAGAACTAGATTATCTTCAAATAAAACATCCCAAAACACCGATGTTTTACATACTCCCAAAAATCCACAAAAATCCAGAACATCCGCCAGGCAGACCCATCGTGGCAGGATGTGGTTCTCTGCTTGAGCCAATCGCAAAATATGTGGATTGTTTTTTAAAAGAGTTTATGAGTCAAGTGTTGTCATACCTGCAAGACACAACAGACTTCATTAAGAAGCTAGAGACTATCCAATTTTGTGAAGAGACGGATATACTGGTGACACTTGATGTAACATCGCTGTACACCCAGATCCCACAGGATGAAGCGATAGCCGTACTTACATTTTTCCTTGAATCAAGGCAAAGGCCCATGAGAGTGCCCACTCACTTTCTAGTCTCCTTAGCATCTTTTGCCCTACGCAAAAACTATTTTTGCTTTAACAAAGACTTTTATTATCAAACAAAGGGGGTAGCGATGGGGTGTCCCTTTGCCCCAGAGCTAGCTGTACTTTTTATGTCTATGTACGAAAACACTCATGTACATAACAATAATCCATTTAGCGAGCACATCCGTGTTTGGCTCCGCTTTATTGACGATGTCTTCATGGTGTGGACCGGCGGCAGTGAAAAACTGTCCCAGTTCCACCAATGGCTAAATGCAAGAGTCCCAGACATCCAGTTCAGTCTTGCCCAATCCACCATCAAGATTCCATTCTTAGATGTAGAGGTCTTCCCCAGATCAGGTTCACTGGCAACCACTTTATTCATTAAACAAACCAATCGCAATAAGGCACTCTTATTTGACAGCAACCACCCCAAGAGCCTTAAGGAAAACCTTCCATATGGCCAGTTTCTGCGTGTCCGCAGAAACTGCACTTACACTGATGATTTTGAATACCATGCTGAAAACCTTGTGTCAAAATTGTGTGATAGAGGGTACCCAAAAAAGCTGGTAAAAAATTGCAAGAAAAGAGCACGATGGACGCCAGGGGAAACCCTCTTAGAGCGGAGACCAAAACCGGCCTTGAATTGCCAGGTCTGTGTTACCACATTCTGCCCTAATGCAAATCAGTTGAAGCGCATAATTGGACATAACTGGCATCTGGTAAAAAATCTAGATCCTTCGCTAAAGGAATTACCTTTGTTCGCCTTCAAAAAGGAAAACAGTATAGCGAACCACATAGTCCGAGCTGCCATGCCTTCTGAATCACCACCAACCCTGCGCCATCTTCTTGGGATGCCGCCAGTTAGTGGACACCACAAATGTGGCACATGTCTGTGCTGTGAAGCCACAGTGGAAGGGTCCCTATTCCAACATAAGGGAATCTCTTGGAAGCACAATGCATTTAGCAATTGTAAATCTAGATTTGTAGTTTATGGGGTAATTTGTCCCTGTGACAGCCTCTATATTGGTAAAACCAATCAAGAAGTGCGTCAACGCATTTCACAGCACAAATCTAGATTTAGAAACAAGGTGGAAAATGCCCCTTTGGTCAACCACTGGATTAAGGCCAATCACAAAATCAGTGACCTGAAATGGACCGTAATCTCCAAAGTAGAGAAAGACCCCAGAGGCGGGGATCAGAACTTTAAATTGGCACAGCGAGAGGCCTATTTAATAGTAAAATTCAACACAGCCTTATCAGGCCTTAATGAACTGAGCGAGATTTACAACTTATGAACCTTCTCTGCACCCATGTGCCAGACATTGAAAAATGGTTCTGTAGGTCAGCTGTTTTCCAATCTTTGACCTAACTACCCTACCTCATGAAAAAAGGCTGTTTTCCATCCCCTGGTCTCGCTGCGCTCAAATCTTGGCTGTACAAGACATGGGCTCTATGCTCCACGAAGTTCCAGTAATCTGCTTAACTCTAGCGCTTAACCCCCACAGTATGGATAGGATGTCTTCCCACATGAGTCCATACGTCACGAAACACGCCCCTAGTGGGATTGTTCCCGTCCCGTCACTTTCTTTATAAAGAACGGCGCATGCGCGAAAGATTAGCGCGACGCTGTGTGCCGACAGTGAGACCCGCCTGCACGCATAATCAGTGCTCCTCAGAACGCCGCTTCCGAACGCGACTGCCTTTCTCCTAAAGTAAGTTCGTCCCCAAGCCCCTTGCCTCGTAGCGGCTCCTCTTTAAGTATTCTAGACTTCTAATGCATGTTTTTGTCGTTTCCCTCTCGAAGGTTGTTAAAGTAATTGAAGACCCTTTTCACTCGCTTCGAGACCGTCTATTTATAAGAGTAAGGCGCTCAAGACACCAAAGCCTTCTCCACACGGTACGGTTAATTGTCATTATTATCTTTTGTGCCTGCGCCTAGACACAAACACATAAATGAGTATCTCCCCATAAATATTTTGTGACCTCTATCCCCCCCCAACTTACCCCTGTGAGACGTTTTAAATTAAAGAAAAGAGATGGCGGACACCACCTAACTACGTCAACCGGTAAGACCCAGTTTATGGTGCTTCCAATTTCGGCCACTCTGCATGTGTCCTTAGTACCTTTGTAGACATCTAGGTACATATTTGTTGAAAGTTTGTAATTCAGATCCTGCAGTCCCCTAAATCACTACCGACTTTCTAGATAGTATAAAACCTCCTGTGGAATGTTAGCAGGCTGACAATTCGTCTCCGTTTCAGTCTAGGTAGACACTATATAGCTTGGAGAGATTTAAATAAGGCGTTTTTCGAATTTACAATACTTACTCCTGTTTTCAGGCACCACCTATAGCGGCAAGTCAAGAGTACAGCAACTTAGCCCCATCCACTCAGCAGCTGGGATGCACGCCTCAAGAATCGTTTAAGGTTGGTAATAAATCCAGTTAATTTCTAATCCCTCAAACCTCTACAACTTGATAATCAGAGGTTTACTCACAACGTTGTTATCACTCTTGTATCTATTAGGATAAGACACTTAAAGGTCAACTCTGCCTTTCATTGTAAAGCGACCGCCTCTACCTCAAACCCGGGAAGCAGGGTTTATGACTGGTGTTGTATTGCCTAGCAGTGTGTCTTGGTGTCTTCTTGTGTATCGCCCGACTACCCATTACTGGTTAACCTACTTAAACCTTCCCCGCTTCTCTAATTTTTGCAGATTCTATTCTCTGGCCCTGATGAGAATCCCTCATGCAACTCCAGAAGGGATTCGAAACGCGTAGGCCCAGCCACCTTTAGTCTACTTGGATATCCAGGTGTCCCAAATAATCCAGCCTGGGATCCAGTCTCATGTACATTACCGGACAATACAAGTGTTAAAGAATGAAATAGATAATGTTTTGAAACACAGGAATGTACATTTCTTATTGTTCCTTTACCTCTATTGAAATCCTTTGTAGACTTTGGCTTTTCTGTTTTTTAAGTTTATTTTTTCATGTCCTTTCTCCTTGTTGCTTTACTACTTTTCATTTATTCTTCTTTACTTTGGTTTAAATGCATGAATTGCTTTTGGTCGTCTGTGATATGTGTGGTCCTTTGAATGATTGTTTGAATGTATGCTTAGTAATTCCATTGTTTATTTGTATTATATAACGAGTGCTATTGTACTATGTATTGATTTTGCAAAATGCACAAAAGTAACTTTATAATAAAAAGCTATTGACTAGCAAATTTCCCTTGCTTGAATCTGGTTTCATGATAAGGAAGCACATTGAAAGACAGTGAATAATTTTTTCTTCAGTATTGGCATCCTTGTTTTGTTTATTGAATTGTGGGCTCAGCCTTACTGAATAGAGCCAACCCCCTGTTGTTTGCTATAGGAGTATATACCAGCAGGCCTGTATGAAAGGTTGGGTAAAGGATATATCAAGTCAATCTGGAAATTACCTTATACACACAAATATTATAGTGAAGGGAAAAAAGAAGTATTTCTTAGTGGTAACAACTGTAAAAATTCACTAAGCGGTAGACTTCTGTGTCAAGGTATTAACCTGCATGGAGCCTGCGAAGGTTCAGCAAACAACCTTTCATGTCATCTGCACGGCACCCCTGCTGCACAGAGAGAGCCCTTTTTCAGACAACTTTCCAACGGTAGCTATGTTATAATAAGTGACCACAGCTGTTGTGGCATGATGCCAGGAAAAGCCTATCCCATGAGCGTAACTTCCAGGGTCATTTGCTGTATGCAAGTATTGTATCCAAACAGCAAACCAGACATGGAGGCAGCAATATGGCCTTCTCTAAATATCTCTTCTATTCGAATTGATACTTTAAGCAGAATGAAGTCTATTCTTTTATAGACAACTGTGCCTTTAACCTCGTCCAAAGAGACGTATGATCTGCAAGTTGCAAGGACAGCGGCAGAGATACATACATTATTATCAAGCAATTGCCCCGTACATTTTGTAGAAATGTTAGGTCACATTTTAAACATGTCTGATACCAATGGCATCGCACATGTATTTAAGACAATTGTTTTGGGACTATTAACACCCTTTGAAGCAGTCCTGAACATCTTCCCGAATTTCGTGCATTCTGTGTTCGGCGGCCTGCCTCTTCTTTTGAGACTCGTAGCAGGAATTTTATTTTTGTTCCTTCTGCACCGATATGGCAAGCCAAGCCACAGACAAAACTTAGGCTACAATAGAAGAAACGATCCTGGCTATACGATGCCGAGAACGGATCAATAAAGTCCTCGGATTGGCAAAGCTGAGAGATCTGAACACTACCTGGTTTCTTTCATTCAGACCAATCTGGCAAGATTGCATCTTACCTGTGCTTCGATGCCTGCTATGCAGAGAAGAATGCGTGTTGGACGTCTGTCTTACACTACCATCAGCAGTACCTATGGATATCGATACTTTGCTTGGTTCGGTAACGGCTCATGAAACGTGTTGTCCCCAGCGGCTACCTATACTGATGACGGCATTCGTTGAGACTTCACCACTACAATTAGGTGGCAGTGAAGTACGAGATGAAAGCAGCACCACACAGGTACAACCTTCTGTGAGCATTGCTGATCCAGACATCGATGATAGCAATGATTCTCACATATGCACTATTTCAGCTTTTTCGAACTTGGTCGAACTTTCAGCCAACCGTTGTAGACCAATTTTTCGCAAGCCTGTCTGATTTGATGTTCTCTCCTAACAACGAGAATAACTTTTGAAAACAACGAGCACACTGCGTTCGTTGAACTCTGAATTCGGCCTTCAGTTTTTGAGAAACACCACTGCTCAAAATATTTGGAACTATTTTTTCCCCTGAAAACGAAATTATTTTTCCATTTCCAAAATATTTACTTTTTTTTTGGGCACATGGTACTCTGCTTAAAGTAGAACTATTCTTAGAGAACAGAAATTCTATTTTTAGAAACCCTAGAGACAATATTTTGACTTAGCCTCTAGCACATGCACAGTATTGTATAAATATGTGATGAAATGGTCTCGACCTTCTCTTCTGTATTAAGAGCCATTTCATAAATGTAATTTTTGCACTTCATTCAGTCGATATTTATATATGCATTATCTGAATGATATCACTGCTTGAGAAACGTACATTATTAATACTCATTTTTCGTGTATATACCATATACCATTTGAAATGCACTTTATGTATTTTGAGTGGGTTGGAAAACACATGCATCGTTATATGTTTACTATTGCTTAGTATTTTAGTAATGATTGACATAATACGTGGAGTGGGTGTTGTAAACATATCTAGGACCATAATTAAATATTCCCGATTCATGCCCTTATGTGGTAATAACAAATAATATCCTTATAAAGGCATGAGAATCATATCCATATTTAGTCATAGCCAATGCAGTCCAAATACGGCAAGGCTACTCCCATAGACTCCTAGAAAGTACAATGCGTTCTTTAAACAAACCAAGCCTCCAGCAGCCCGGGAATTCCCCCTGTTTTGTTTTGATTTGTGCAAGAACTCCTGGAGTCCAGAAAGAACTGTCAGTTCTTAGTGACGTCTTATGTCCAACCGTACGTCAAACACGGCACCTTTCAGGTATAAATATACCAGCATTTGCCTTAAGCAAACACACTGTGGTTTGGAGCAGAGCGGCTATCTACTTGCCTGACGCCCAGCTGATGCGAGTGCTGAAGGAAGCCGACCCTCCCATTGACGCACTGAGAGAGACTCTGTCTTTTCTCCTGCCGAGAAATCCAGCTCCAGTGTTTCCAGTCACCCTTGCGGGTTGCTGGGAGATCGAGTCCTGAGAAAGAGATACAAGACCTCCTTCATTCTTTAAACAAGGTACGGAGCTTAGTAGATCCTTAAGAGAATTCTTGATACAGATTCTTGGCAAAACTATCTTAACTTACTTACTCCTTCCCACGTATTAGGCTTAGGTCAGGTACACCGGGGTAGGCGTATTTTAGAAACACCAGTTGAGCACGTTTAGTCAACCTTTTATCGTTGTATGTATTTTATGTATTTTATCCATTCTAAATAACATATGGCTCAGAAACCATATTAATGCTTTTACAGTATTATTTCATAATACTCCTTTTACTGTATGCACTTTACTTTATGATAAGTATTGCAATTGTGGCAATTCACTTCTCTTGCATGAGAAAGAGGACTGCTCAATAAATAACTGTCTATTGTTTTCACACGACTGGAGATATACTCCTTGTTCTGGAGGGAGCAAAGTTGTCATGTTTATGCGGTTGTCAGAAACTAATCCCTCCTTGTCTATTCAGGAAAGTTAACTCCTTCCTGTTCACTCGAGGAAGTTTCTAGTGACCTCTGAGCTAGCTGGCATTCATAATTAAGCCTAACATATTCAGTAGAGACCTAGTCGACCTCAGTCCTACGTCTAAACTATCGTTTATGTTATTCCAATGCGCAGAGCCTATTGGGAATATAGGAACTACACTACAACATAACATATATAAATTCAGATAAATCACTCATCCCAGAGCATTAAACAGTAAATTTGGGAAAAACTGCAAAAGAAAAGCAACAAAGACACTGGCAACATCAATTAAAAGTCCAATTAAAAGTCTGAAAAAGAATATCTATGCCCTACCCACACAGACATAGTACACACACAAACACTTACAACAGGGCAGTATAAAGGGGAAGAAAACAGCCTTGACCAGCCAGGGTCTAGGAGATTAGGAGAAAATGGAATTATTGAAATATAATATCAGTGGCCAGTGCACCCAACACAGATATTCAAACATATACCAATTGACATGCATTAAATGTGGGACAACTTTAAGCAAACCTAATACAACTGAGCAGCCATGGCCATCAGGCATTCTTTAAGAGCATTTGGAAGAATGGAATTAAAATAAAGTGGCAATACCCCCTAGAGTACCATATGCAATATTTCACATGGAATGTAGTGTTACAGGAGCCAACACAAATGTATCTCTTTTCTTCGATTCTAAATAAGAAAATGGCCACTTTGCTGTTTTTGATTGTGCATGTGAAATTAAAAATGGATTTAATTTTTGGAAGAATGTTAGGATGCACTGAAGTTTGTGCTTTAAATCTAATGGGAGTAATGCACTTTTCCACTTCTCACCAGCTCTTTGAGTGACCACATACACAGGGATATGAAGGACAGGTGTACAAACCATGAACAGAGAATGTGATTAGAAAAAAAAACAGAGGGCCTGATTTAGATTTCAATGGACAGATTACTCTGTCACAATGGTGACAAATATCCCATCCGTCAGAGTATAAATCCCATTGTATCGTATGGTATTTATATTTTGGTGGAAGGGGTACCTGTTACCGCTGTGACGGAGTAACCCGTCCACCAAGATCTAAATCAGGCCCAAAGACTCCACCTCTCTGGCCAGCCATGTCTATGGCTCACACATGTTGCCAGATGTAGTGGATATCTACAGGACAAGGAGGTATCTTAAGTAACTTGTTATAAAGAAATGTTAAGCTTAACTGTAACTCTTTGTGTATATCCCTTAGCAATATGTTGAGTAACCAACTCTCTGTATTTGGATGTGGAACTTGTAATTCCTGAAACTAAATGGATGAGTACCTCCATTAAATATATATGCAGTATCAGTCCTCAATAAGGCTTCAACAAATGTCACAATCTTATTCATTGTGGACTTTCTTGTGAAAGTTAACTTAAAGCTTAAATTTGATTTTAGTAGAACTGCATATTAACCAGCAATGTTAATATACTGTTTTTCCCTAATCTTTAAATGTTTCTGTGCATGTTAGAAAACTGTTATATTATGTGTGATTTTCAAATATTCGCCATAGCCTGTGCCACGAATAAAGTCCTCCTTTATTTCCCCACCGGGCCTCTTCTCTTTCTTGTGAATGAGTGTTGTTGGATTTCTAGCACGAGTGCCAGTGTCGCGCACAAGAGGCCCCCACATCATCAAGTTGGCCTTGGCATCATTGGTTTCTACTTCGCTGGAGTTTCTTTTGGCATCCAGGCGACTGGAACGACCTTGGCCCACCTCCAGGCACCGGGAAGAATTACGGCGGTGTTGTGGCGGGCAATGCAGTAACAGGAATGATTCAACTTACCTGGGGGAGGAGCGGCACGTTATGCATCAAGATGGGGCGGTATATTTAAATCCAGAAGTGAGCGCCTGCATCTTGTTAGCACCCCAGGTGCTGAGGAAGGCAAGATGCCAAATGCATTCGCCATAACCTGTGCTACGAATAAAGTCCTGCTTTGTTTCCCCACCCGGGCCTCTTCTCTTTCTTGTGGAGGAGTGTTGTTGGATATATATATATATATATATATATTCACTGAAAAAACCATAGGTTTCACACCAGTTATAGTTAGCTGGAAATTTTACTCGCATAAAACCATCGAAATTCCCACGTTATAGTTAGTTGGATTCACTATAACTTGCGCGTGCAATGCACTGCTGATGACGTCACATATTACATCACTCATGACATGGTCAGTGACATCACTCATGACATCAGCCAATCAGCTTTCCGCTCGCGAAGTCGCGTAGCGCGCTGGTACGCGCCCCGGTGCGCATACCGGGGCGCGCTTATAGATATAAATATATTTTTTTAACCTAAAATACTCAAAATCCACTGGAGCACATATCTTGAGACATAGCAAAGGCACATCGGGCTACCAGTCCCTACAATTTTGCAAAGTTTGGTGGAAATCCATTCAGCCGTTCGGGCTAAAAGTGAGTCCAACCACCCTATGGAAATTAACATGGGGAAAACACGTTTTGGGACCCCCTTTTATCTCTGCCCCCGCTTGACGAATCCCCCCCAAACTTTCAGGGAAGGAGCGGAGCGGGCCTTCTTCTTTGAGAAATTCGCGAAGATTCGTCCACCGGCGCCAAAGTTATTCCCAATAGAATGTTGCGGATTTCCTATGGAAACTAGGTCCTAACTATAACTACCTACTGGCGACCGCCAGTAGGTAATATATACATATATATATATATATATTACCTACTGGCGGTCGCCAGTAAGTATATATAGTTAGGATTTTTTTCCTATGGGATTTTTGAAAATTCTATGTCGAATAACTTTGGCGTTTGAGGACGGAATTGGCTGCAATTTTCAGGAAAATGGAACATTTTGTTTCTGAGCAGCCCCTGCAAATTTGGGGGGGTTTCATCAAGGGGGGGCCGAGAAAAAAGGGGGTCCCAAAACACGTTTTTCCCATGCAATTTTCCATAGGGCGATTGGACTCACTTTTAGCTCGAACAGCTGAATGGATTTCCACGAAACTTGGCAAAATTGTAGATATTGTTTGCCCAATGTGCCTTTGCTAGGTCTCAATATATGTGCTCCAGTGGATTTTGATAAATTAACGTTCAAAAAAATATATATATCTGTAACAGCGCTCCGGTTAGCGCCCCGGTTCGCGTACCTGACGCGTAACGGAACTTCGTGAAGCGAAGCTGATTGGATCTCCGGTGTCAGTCAACATTCTAAACAGTCCGGAGCGGCCGCCATCTTGTCTCTCGGTAGGATCGAGAGACAAGAGGTGAAGAAAAACGAAGGGGGAAATTAATGAAAGGGGGCAAGGTAGACCCCTCCTGACCCCCTAGGATTGATGAGGGGGCTATTAAAGGGTCCCGCGGGGCAAAAAAAAAAAATTCAGTTTTTTCGCGGTAGAGGCGCTACCCGGTACGCGAACCGGGTAGCTAACCGGTAGCGTAACGGGAGTCCGCCATCTTGTGTTTCGGTCGAATTTAATCACAAGATGGAGGAAAAACAATGTGGGAAATAGGTATAAGGGGGCACGGTAGACGTATCCTGACCCCCTAGGTTTTCTGAGGGTGGCTGAGGAGGCCCAAATGTGCGGAAAAAAACCCACATTTTTTTTCAAATTTTCGCGCGGTTAGCGTCCGGTGCGCGAACCGGGTAGCGCTCCGGAAAGCGTAAATCGTGAAAATTAGTAAAAAAAAGTTACATTTTAAATCTGTTTAGAGTGATCATAGTTAGGGTAGCTCTGAGAAGAGCATTTGGGTCTGTGGTAGATTTAGGTACTTATAAGTAGGTACCAATACATAGTCTTAAATTCAGGATGAAAATTCTGTTCCCCTCATCTGAGAAGTGTACTCCATCTCCTCTGTAGATATCTTGCATGTAGTAACGCAAGTTATTGTTGTAGATGGAGCCCATTCCATGGTCTCTCATGTAAGCTGAAACAGACTTATTTACATGCTTCCTCGATTTCTCAATTTGTGAACAAAATTGGTTGGACCACCTCCATTTCTGTCTTTGGCATATATTTGAATATACCAAGGCAGTTTGAGGAAAAAGTGCCATCAATTGCTCAAAGGTGTCCTTTAAAAGCATTTCCAGACCTACCCCAGTCAAAGTGCCCAAATCATTTCCTCCACAGTGCACTATTAACAGGTCAGGGTTTGACAAATGCAAAAAGGTTTTCACCAATGGTATCAATTGGTGACATCTTAATCCTCTGTGGCCAATCCAGTTGATTTCCACATTTTGTAAATTGAGGTTGTGTAAATTTCTGTTAACAGCATACCTTTGAGCCCAGTGGATGTAACTATGTCCAATAATCCAGACAGAAAACATGGTGAGAGAATGTTCTGCTGCAGTCAGATGAAGTGTGGGAATGAAATGGCAGTTGAAACAGTAGGAGTTTGTAATGAAAAAAACTGTGGAGTTTCAGTGCTAATGATTCAGTAGCAGTGATTGGTGGATTATGATTGTTGAAAACAGAAAGTTAGGGTGCATGGATGAGTTCTTTGAAAGATGAAATTTGAATGGTTAAGAAAAAGTCATTTTAAGAAACAATGCACTGGATACGCAGGTGTAGTGAGAGTTCAGAGTTCAATTGAAACATTGTTGTGTGAACTTGTAAACATGAGAGGTCTTTCAGGAAGTAGTTGCTATGGAAAAAAGGCAGAAAGGGCAGAGGGGGGAAGGGAGTTGATTTGAAAAAAGTGAGGGAAGAGTTTTGATTGGGTGACATGAGAGATATGTGTGATGAATTACAGCATTTCTGTGCCTTTGTTGGTTGCAGCCTCCGGAGTGCATACCCTTTGCTCTGCTAAAGAAAAATTGGTGTGTGTCTGAGACTGTTTTGAAACTCAAAAAGTATTTGCTAAGGTGAGAAAAGATTCATTTAATTTAGATAGAGACTATTATGCTTTAGGGAGAAAATTAGGAAGAAAGTTGTGTATTTAAAATGTTGCTTTGTGTCAAGTGTTTTAGAAATAGATTTTGTTTCTTTGAGTTTCATAGCCATGTTAAAAGTGACGCAAAAGTGGTGCAAGGGCCTTGGAAATACGCTCTCATGTGCGTTAGGGCATTTTAAGTCACTTACCCATGAATCTGGGTGAATAATTTGCTTACTTGATGTGTTTAAAAACGTTTCTTGAAGTCAATTAGGTCTCTTGATATGTGCTGCTAGAGTTTCATAGCCAGCATGGGGCATATTTAGAAGGACTTTGAGCCACTTTCACGTTATTTTCCCCATGTTAAAGGTGACGCTAAAGTGATGAAAGGGCCTTGTAAATACACTCTCATGTTTGAGCCACTTTCATGGTATTTTCCCTATGTTAAAAGTGACGCAAAAGTGGTGCAAGGGCCTTGTAAAATATGCCCTCATGTGTGTTAGGGCATTTTAAGTCACTTCACCATGAATCTGGGTGAATAATCTGCTTACTTGATGTGTTTAAGAATGTTTCTTGAAATCATTTAGGTTTCTTGATATGTACTGCTAGAGTTTCATAGCCTGCTTGGGGCATATTTACAAGGCCTTTGAGTCACTTTCACGTCATTTTCCCCATGTTAATAGTGATGCAAAAGTGGTGCAAGGGCCTAGTAAATACGCCCCCATGTCTGTTAGGGCATTTTAAGTCACTTCACCATGAATCTGGGTCAATAATTTGCTTACTTGATGTGTTTAAGAACGTTTCTTGAAATCATTTAGGTTACTTGATATGTACTGATAGAGTTTCATAGTCAGCATGGGCCATATTTACAAGGCCTTTGAGCCACGTTCACGTTATTTTCCCCACGTTAAAAGTGACTTTAAAGGTGGTGCAAGGTCCTTGTATATACGCCCTCATGAGTGCTTTGCAAATTTAAGTCATTTCGCCGTGGTGCAAGGTCTTTGTAAATACGCCCCCATGTGTGCTTGGCAAATTTAAGTACTGACAGGGTGTGCTTGTACATAGGAGCTGTGTTGTGTTTTCAAATTATGACCAGAAAATCGTTTTTTTAAAAAAAGAAATGCTTTTTACATTTATGAGAAGGTCAAAATGGTGTCTGCTTCTTTAAATAAATATTTTACTTTCCACCATTAATATGGGAGAATAATTTCCTTGTTTGCCGGTTTAAAAACATGTTTCTTGAAGTCATTAAGGTTTCACAATATGTTCTGCAAGAGTTTCATATTCAACATGGGGGCAAATTTACAAAGCTTATGAGCCACATTCACGTTATTTTCCCCACGTTAAAAGTGACTTTAAAGGTGGTGCAAGGTCCTTGTAAATACGCCCTCATGAGTGCTTTGCAAATTTAAGTCATTTCCCCGTGGTGCAAGGTCCTTGTAAATACGCCCCCATGTGTGCTTGGCAAATTTAAGTACTGACAGGGTGTGTTTGTACATAGGAGCTGTGGTGTGTTTTCAAATTATGATCAGAAAATCGTTTTTTTTAAAAAAGAAATCCTTTTTACATTTATGAGAAGGACAAAAAGGTGTCTGCTTCTTTAAATGAATATTTCACTTCCCACCATGAATATGGGAAAATAATTTGCTTGTTTGTCGGTTTAAAAACTCGTTTCTTGAAGTCATTTAGGTTTCACAATATGTTCTGCAAGAGTTTCATAGTCAACATGGGGGCAAATTTACAAAGCTTATGAGCTACATTCACGTCATTTTCCCCATGTTAAAAGTGACTTTAAAGGTGGTGCAAGGTCCTTGTAAATAAGCCCTCATGAGTGCTGGGTAAATTTAAGTCATTTCTCCGTGGTGCAAGGCTCTTGTAAATACGCCCGCATGTGTGCTTGGCAAATTTAAGTACTGACAGGGTGTACTTGTACATAGGAGTTGTGCTGTGTTTTCAAAGTATGACATGAAAATGGTTCATAAAGAAAAGGAATGCTTTTTACATTTATGACAATGACAAAAAGGTGTCTGCTTCTTTAAATAAATATATCACTTCTCACCATCAATCTGGGAGAATAATTTGCTTGTTTGTCGGTTAAAAAATCGTTACTTTAAGACATTTAGGTTTCACAATATGTACTGCTAGATTTTCATAGTTACTATGATGATAATGATATACATTTAGAACTGTGTAGGAGGCATGGAGAAACTGAGGCGTCTGTAAGTGTCAAGGGAGGTGAGTAATGTACATTGCTCTGTTGCATACAGTCCTCATCTTCTGCGTACTCTTGGATATGCTAGACTACATCTGCACAATGAGATAACTAAGCTGAGGAAATACAGGTGATGTGATTGTGAAATGAGCAAAAATATTTGCACGTTTTTCAATTATATCACCTGTGTTTCCTAACATTACGAATCACATTGTGCAGATGAGGTTTAGGCCTGTCCAGGGAGACAGAGGAGGTCTGGCCTTTGTTCAAGACTGCAGTGGACATGACTCACTTCGTTGGTAGGCCTGCACATGTATTATCTCCTCTGTACTCTTCAACAGGCCTAAATTTCATCTGCAACCCTGAGTAGGCCTCACCGCAAACAAACCTCTGGATAGGCCACACCTTATCGACATCCTGAATCAATCATTTAAAATGTTAGGGGCAGATTTATGATGGCCGTGCGCCTCTTTTGCGCCGCCGTTGCGTCACTTTTGTGACGCAGCAGCGGTGCAAAAGATGCACTATGTTGCAAGATAGGCCTCACTTTATCTGCAACAAGATACCGTCAGTTTAAAATGTATACATTTAGGACTGTGTAGGGGACATGGAGAAGCTGAGGCTTCTGTAAGTGTCAAAGTTGTTGCATACAGTGCTCACCTTCTGCGTACTCTTTGATATGCTAGACTACATCTGCACAATGAGATACCTAAGCAAAGGAAACACAGGTGATGTGATTGTGAAATGAGCAAAAAAAATTGCACGTTTTTCAATTACATCACCTGTGTTTCCTAACATTACGAATCACATTGTGCAGATGAGGTTTAGGCCTGTCCAGGGAGACAGAGGAGGTCTGGCCTTTGTTCAAGAGTGCAGTGGACATGACTCACTTCATTGGTAGGCCTGCACATGTATTATCTCCTCTGTACTCTTCAACAAGCCTAAATTTCATCTGCAACCCTGAGTAGGCCTCACCTCAAACAAACCTCTGGATAGGCCACACCTTATCGGCATCCTGAACCAATCATTTAAAATGTTAGGGGCAGATTTATGATGGCTGTGCGCCTCTTTTGCGCCACCGTTGCGCAGCAGCGGCGCAAAAGAGGCGCTATGTTGCGACATATTTACAACTTGATGCATCTAGGCAGATGTGTCACGCTGTAAAGTCCTGCGCCACATGAAACCTGCGTCAGGTTTCATGTGGGCGTTTTGTTGCAGGGTGGGCGTTCACTTGCATGAAAGCCCTGTAAAACTAACACAGTGAAATTTACAAGATTTCACTGAGTCAGCTTTATGGCATTGCTGAATCAAATCCTTACGCCTGTTTGAAAGAGGCATAAGGAGTGATGCACCATGCAATGTGTGCCTTGCCCCTGTGCATTGCAGTAGTCATGTCGCGCTTGCGACGTGATTCCTGCAATGCGCCGCTTTTGTGGCACAGATGCGTGACGCATCTGTGCTGTTTTTGCCCCATGGTGCTCCGCATTGTAAATGCGGCACACCATGGGTGGCAGAGCAGCGGCGCACGTTAACTGGTGCATCCCTGGGGATGCGCCAGTTAACATAAATCTGCCCCTTTACATTTAAGTATGAGCAGGGGACACAGAGTCGGTGAGGCTTATCCAAGGTTAAGAAGAGATGAGTCCTGTTCACTGAAAACTTGGACATAGGCCTCACCTCCTCAGCATCGCTGGACATGGCTAAATAATATCTGCAAAATGTTACTCTTGTTAAACAATTTTACTATTATAGTCTCTGAGATTTGTCTCTTACTCTGCAACATCTCATTGTTGTTCTCTTTCTTTAAAGATAACGACAACATCAAACATGAGTGATAATGAGCAATCTGTTGATCTCGATCTTATCATTGAACTTGTCATTGAAACGTCAGTGGAAGTAGATCCCTTGGATGATTTATATCCTGTGGATGATGAAGAATATGATGAGGATGCTGATTTGTCAGATTTGTATGACATAGGGTGGGCAGCTGACCTGCTCGAGCCTATTGAACTATAAAGACTTTTAAAAATAAATTTAAATGACTGGAAATGAAAAGTTACCATGTTAACCGTTTTATTTAAAATTAAATACAACTTCAAAAACAGCTTGTGTGAGGTGTCTTTAATAAAACAGTGAAATATGCTAATACAATTAGTTCAGATTCACATATAAAAGAGCACAGGTCAAATGTAGAAGCATTCCATTTCTTTGCTACTATTTGTGAGTTTTAAATTTGTCAATGCACTAAAAATTATTGTATGTAGAATTGACAACTAGTGTGTTAATTTTTTGACGACTGTTATTGATTTACTGTTTGGTAATAGTGGTTAATAAAAATTTGTATTATATTTTACCACAGATTCAACTGCAGATCATTTCAAAATTAAATCATGCCTTCGAGGCAAAGAAGGAGAAAGGCTACAAAACGTCAAACACAGCAGCTTACTACATGCTTGCAGCAGTCCTCTACAATAAAAACTCGTCAAGTCACCAAAAAAGCTCCGGGTAAGACAACGAAATCTTTCCTAAGAAACATTTCCAGAAAAAAAAGTATCACTACAGAACATGTTTTAGTCCAGAAGAAGAGAGTCAATTTAAACAGGAAGGAAAGGCCCCTTAATAAAGTTAGTGGTAGAGCAGGAGAAAACTCTGTGAGTGCCGGTAGAAGGCACAATCAATTTAGGGACATTCGTACACGAATGTTCCGCAACAGGACAATTGTAAATTTGATGAAAAATGTAAAGAAAGGTCAACAGAAACTGGCTTTTTATAAGAAAAAGAAAAATGTTGAGAAAATTATTGATCAGGCTTTGGAAATGAAGCGAAAGTTATTTATTTTGGTAATCAATAGAATTAGGAAACTAAACAAGGCAATTTATGAATTCAAAACAAATAGTAGATGGAAGAGAATAGTTAATCGTACAAATTTTTGTGAAGTATTTCCAGGAGAATGGATGCATAGTTCAAGTTGTGAGGCATTTTTCAATGAGGAGAGTTACTTCCAGGACAATGATTTGGTGCATGCAGTTGACACCAGTGGTCGAGCATATGAGGTGAAAGACGGTTGTCCAGTTGAAAAAGAAAAACTTGTGTCAACAGAGGCAGAAGAGGTGTTAGGTGATGAAGTTTTAGGGAGACGTCCTAAGGGTCCAGTGTACACCTGGAAGTGTAGTAGTATTTGCAGTGTGCAACAGGATTCCATCAATTTGCTTTGTGATTTTGTACGGACATTTAATAAGAAAAGTTTAAAACATGAAATGAAGTTGTTGCAGGAATTAGATCCATGCAGAGTGAGAGAAGTGACAGGTTTACATGGTCATTCACTGGCTTGTCTTTCCAGGAGAGTATGCCAGAGTGTTTTTCATCATTTCAGGATGCTAGCAGTCCATCATAATAAAGTGAGGAAATTAGTGAGAATGTTGTATTTTGCTAAGAGTCCAGCAATTAAGCTTAAACAATTAAGCAGTGCTCTTTTGCATGGTTCTGAAGTAGATGTGAAAAAATTTTGTGAAGAAATTGAGTTTTGTTACTTTGCAAGTAAAAAGGAGAATGTTGAAAGTGACCCAGAAGAAGAAGGTAATGTGGAAGAGAGTGTACAGGTTTCCAGTACAGATAATTTTCAGAAGGAAATTGCCACGTTTCAGGTGAAATCAAGTGAGAGGCCTAATTTCACTTGTGTGTGTTGTCGACGCACTTATTATAAGAATCAGACTAAGTTAGTGGATTTATATGCTCAAAGTGAAAGGGAAAATAATAGTGAATGGAAGGATTTCGCAACATACTTGATGGTAGAAAATTGTTTTGATTTGGGATCGGATCAACGTGTGTGTACTTATTGTTGTAACAAATTAAATCAAAACCGGATGCCTGCTAGAGCGGTTCATAATAATCTGGAATTGGTTGACATTCCTTCTAAATTGAAGGATTTAAATACTTATGAATCTATTTTGATTCAAAGTGTCCATCCCTTTCAGGCTATTGTACGAATGGAGCCAAAGACAGGGAAATTGCCTCCATCAGATTTACAGAGAGGATTAAAGGGAAGAGTTGTTTATTTGCCTCTAGATTTGAAGAAAAACATTAATACAATTGGAGTAGAGAAAGTGGAAGAGGAACCTCTGGTTATCTTAGTTAATGGGGTTCCGACAAAGAGTAAGAAAATCTGGCAAGATTTAGTGGATGTTAGGAAAGTCAAAAAGGCAACATTGTATTTGATGAAAAACAATGAGTACTACAAGAATGTATGTGTTGCAGAAGAGGAAGTAAGTGAAGAAGAGGACAGCGATTTGTGTGCTGGACAAATTGAGAAAGTAGAAGCCTCTAAAAATGAAGAAATATATGAACATTATAGTGTTCATCCTTTGCATTCCAAGGAAGTCATGGGGAATGCTATTGAGTTGTTTCAAATTAAACAAGCCAAAGGGAGTCCCATTAGTGTTTGGGAGGAAAGTTTGGAAGCTCGGTGTTTCCCACAGTTATTTCCAACAGGTCAAGGAGGAAGATATGATGAGCGACCTGATCAAATTCCTGCTTCTGAATACCGGACTTAACGATTGTATGCAGAAGATCCTAGGTGCATTCCCTATTTGTTTCATCTACTGTTTGAAAGTGATCTGTCTGGACTGTCATATGCAGTGAAAAGTGAAAAGTGGTGTACAGATGCAAAATATCTCGGCAAGGGACTTTATGGATAAAGTCAATGTGCAAGACAGTATTTTGGATTCTCACCTGATTAATCTCATGGCATGTCAGCGTGGTACTAATGAGTACTGGTACCGTCGTCATGGTGATTTAAAATGTATGCTGAGGAACTTAGGAACTCCCACATGGTTCCTCACTCTCAGCTGTGCCGAGTATGGCTGGGAAGACTTACTTGAATTTCTACGAGAGGCAAATGGAAACATTGAAAATATCGAATTCAAGACACCCGGAGAACTGTGCTCTTTGGATCCAGTGAATGTATGCAGGTACTTCAATCATAGATTTGAAGCTATGATGTCTTTCATCATGAACAAGAAAAATCCACCTCTTGGAGAGGTGTTGGATTTCTTCTGGAGAAAGGAGTATCAAGCAAGAGGTGCTCCTCATATACATATGCTGCTATGGATCAAAGACGCACCCAAATTTGGAACAGATCCGGATGACTTAGTGATGAGTTTCATAGAACAGTATTCTACATGTGCTGTTCCAAAGACAAAGGAAGACAAAAGCCTAAGAGAACAAGTTTTACGCTTTCAAAGCCATCGTTGTGGAAAGTACTGTCGTCGTAAATTCAGAAACAAGGACAAGTTCTACACAAAATGTCGTTTCAGCTTTCCACGACCGGTGATTTCTAAAGGAAGAGTGAACAGTTTGATGTCTTCACTGCGACATAATGTGACGAGGAAATCACCCAAAAATACATACAATTTGAAAAGAAACGAAGAGTCCAAGTACATCAACGACTACAACCCAGTGATTTTGTCCATGTGTAATGCTAACATGGATATACAGTTTGTGGCTGAAAACTGTATGGCTGTGGCTCGGTATGTGACATCTTACATCACAAAAAAAGAAAAGACAGAATTGAAGGACATGTGGGAGGACATTTCCCATGAAAAGAGCCTCAGTAAGAAGTTGTACAGTTTCAGTCTGAAGATGTTGTCGCATCGAGAAATTGGAGCTTACGAATGTTCTGACCGGTTATCTTCAGCAAGTCTCTATGCCAAATCTAGGAGTAATATTTGGGCGAGTCTTGGTCTTGCTGCAACGCGTAATCGAGTTCTGAAACCTGTACGGGAAATTGAGTATTTGGCGGAAAAGGAGCCAAACAGTACAGATATTTTGAAGACCAACATGTTGGATACATATTATCCAAATAGAAGCAGTCACCTCGAGAATGTTTGTCTGTATGAGGTTCTACAAAATTACATATTCAAGAGGAACATCAAAGAAGATATTGATAAAGGAGTGTATGCTGTAATTGGAAGTGAGGGATGTCTGATCAAGCAAAGAAAATGCCAATTGGTAAATCATCGAAAAATTAAGTGGCGAATCTCCTGAAAAAAAAGAGTTTTTCTATTTAGCTCTTTTGCAACTTTTCAAGCCTTGGCGTGCAGAAGAGGAACTGCTTTGAGATTTCCTCTGTTACGAAGACTCTTTCAATGCAGCCAAGGAGACCATAGAATGTCCTGTTTTTCCAAAATATCTAGAAATGTTGAATGCGGAAATCGAGCAGGAAGCAACAATTGCAGCCGAGATTGCTAGAGACAGTTCTCAGGACAGTCAGAGTTCTGTTTCATTGAGTCAGGATCCACTAGGAGGACCAGTTATCGAAAATGAAGCTGCCACTGCCATGATTGAAGTGGAAAGAGCCATGGCACATGCTCAGGAGGATGCGGTTAACTTAGAAGATTTGGAAAGACAACTCAACGTTGAGCAGAGGAAAATATATGACGAAGTTACCAACCAAATTGATCATGGATTAAGTCATGAGAAGAAAGAGTGCTCATGTACGTCGTTGAAGC
Source organism: Lissotriton helveticus (assembly GCF_964261635.1). Lineage (NCBI taxonomy): Eukaryota > Metazoa > Chordata > Amphibia > Caudata > Salamandridae > Lissotriton > Lissotriton helveticus. The sequence goes on along the minus strand of NC_136061.1, from coordinate 1,630,227,682 downwards.
CTGTCCGACTGTACGTGAGTGGAGAAGCAGGAACTGGAAAAAGTTTCCTCATTAAAGCAATTTCATGTTATTTGCAGAAAAGGACTGAGTCATCGCTGTCTTGTGTTGTCACCGCTCCAACTGGACTGGCAGCACATAACATTAAAGGTATTACTTTGCATCGTCTACTGATGCTGCCAGTGGAGCATGATAACAAATTACAATACCACAAGTTATCTGGAGATGCTTGTTGTGAAGTTTCAAGAGTCTTGAGGAAAATGAAACTTCTTATCATTGACGAAGTAAGCATGGTTTCCAATGTCATGCTTGCCTTTGTGCATTTGAGAATGCAAGAAGTTCTTAAAACAGAGTATGATGTGTTATTTGGTGGCAAACACATCATTGTTTTCGGTGATCTTCTGCAGCTGACACCAGTGAAAGGACAACCAGTGTTTAAACTACTTACACATGAAGATACCAGGAAGTGCCTAGGGAGCATTGGCAACGTTAATATATGGTTAAACTTCAATTATGCTGAACTGCGTGAAAATATGCGTCAAGCGAAGGATGACGATTATAAGAATATTCTACAACATATTAGAATCGGAAAAGTGACCGAGCATGGGAAAGAAGCTTTACATGCACGATTACTGTCAAATTTGTATCCAGAAGAAGACGTTCTGCCAGAGAATATTTTTCGGAAAATTACTGAGAAGAAATCTGGAATATGTTTGATGCCAACTCTTGCAGAATGTGCCATCTTCAACAACAAAATGTTGAATTTAGAAAACCAAGAGATTGTGAAACTGGAAGCTATTGACAGAATAGAGCATATGGGAGCAACAATTATTTTGTCTGAGAATTTGAAATCTAAATTGAATTCATTAGAGAAGACTATATCTAAAACTGGTGGTTTTGAAAAGACTCTGAATGTGTGCTTAAATTGCCGTATCATTTTGAGAAGGAATTTACATGTTGAAAGAGGTCTGGTAAATGGATCAATGGGTAATGTTGTTGATTTTGAGAAATACAGAAATAGAGATGGAATTGAATTTTTAAAAATTAAATTTGATGGCATTGAGGAAGTACAGCTAATTGGTCTTTGCTCTGCTAGGTTTTTGCTTGTAAAAGACTTATATGTTCGCCGTAAGCAGATTCCTGTTTGCTTGGCATATGCGGTGACAATCCATAAATCGCAAGGTTTAAGTGTAGACAGTGCATTGGTGAAAATTGGCAGTTCTGTGTTCAAGGAGGGTATGGCATATGTGGCATTGTCACGAGTCAGAACTTTATCGGGATTGTACTTGATTGAGTGTGATGTCACAAACATTTGTGCGGATCTAGATTGTGTTAAGGAATACAATAGGTTAAGAAGAGAGTATGCGCCACATTTGCCTCAATATCCTTTGTTTGAGAAACGTGTGGTAGGCCGGAAACGAAGAAATGTGACCAATAGTAGGGAGGTTGTAGCAAAAAGACGAAAAGTCGATGAACCCGAAATTATAAGCAGAAAGAAAATGGATTCTGTTGAAGATGTTGTTGGTTTTCAATTTGAAAATAGTTCTGGTGTCAACTGCTATGCTTATGTAGTGGTTAATGTTGTCTTTTCTCTAGAAACTTTAAAAGAACAGATTGTGATCAATTCGGATCAAAGTTTTTGCTGTTTATTGAATTCTGTGTTAGAGAAATGTAGCACTGATAGAACAAAAATAGAAAGTGTGTCTGAAATTCGAAATCTGTTAGACAAATGTTCAGGTCAAACGCAATTCTCTCAAAATATTCAGCAAGATTGTCAGGAGTTTTTAATGTATATGCTTGATGTATTGCAAGATGAAGGTGTAGATGTAGATCATCTGTTTGGCCTTTCTTATCAATGGCAGCATGACTGCAAGAACTGTAGGGTATCAAGTACTACTAGTGTAGACTCAGAAAGATTTATATATTTAACTTTGCCAGACAGTAAATCAGTGTCCTTTAATAAGCTAGTAAAAGCAGCCGATCAAAACATGGAGTGTACCAATGTAAGTCTGCAATGCTGTCCACATTATTTATACAAAGTTATGGCCAGTATGTCATTTTAATGTTCCAACGATGTAGACCTGATGGAACGAAATTGACAACTTTAATTAAAAATGTTGTGGCTTCGCAGTTGTCAATATCCGGAAGGACTTTTGTAACTGCAGCAAATATATATCATGACGGTCCTTCAACAACATCAGGACATTACACAGCTTATTTGAAGTCTAGAAACAGCTGGTCATTCTGCAATGATTCTGTTTTAACTTTGAAAAAAAAATTGCCTTTTGACCTTAAAAATTCTTACCTGGTGTTTTTACAACCAAAATTTTAGGGAAAGAATTTCGGGCTTTGCTCTGAGGAATTTCAAGAGGTTCTAATGGCTCCTACACTATTTGGCCTTGAGGATAAGTGTAGTACAGAGTGAAAAGTTATTTTTGAGTTTTAAGTAGTTCCTGTAAAAAAAGAAGGTTTTCTTACAGAAAGTGGTGGGCACGGATTAGTTAAAGGACAACAGAGTATTTCCCAAAGCAAACGGTGTTCTTACCATAACACTTGACGTCATGGAAAAATAACTGCACTTTGAATGAGTTCTGAAAAACTGTTTCTTTTAATAAGCTAATTCAAGCAGCCAATCAAAACATGGAGTAGAGGTAATCTAAGTCTGCAATGCTGTTCACATTATTTGTACAAACTTTTGGTTATAATGTCATTTTAAAATTCCAACTATATAAACCTGATGAAAGTAAGTTTTCAACTTTAATTACAAATGTTGTGGCTACACAGTAGTTGATTTTAGGAAGAACATTTGTAACTGCAGCTATTATATGACATGATGGTCCTTTGACAACATCCGCTTATTACACAGCTTATTTAAAATGTAAAAAAAGCTGGTGTTTCGGAAATGATTCCCATTTGACTATGAAACAATGTTGCCTTTTGACTTAAAATATGCTTACTTTGTGTTTTCAGAAGAGAGAATTTAGGGTAGGTAACTGGCCTATAATGATTCTAGGAGTTGATATAATTTTATGTACTGTTTTAAATTGCTTTGTGATTAACAGTGATCAAGAGAATTAAATAATTGTAGTAGTCATAGAGGTAGTGTAAGTGTGCCTCATAGTAAGCAGTATCAGTGTCATAGGAAATGTGGAACATGAGTGAGCAAGAAGGGTGAGATATTACTAGTACAGGATTGTGAAAGTGATCTTGTACGTTTTCTTTCTGAAAGTTGTGGAAAAAGAAAATGACGGGATTTGCTTAGAAGAATTCCAAGAGTTATAAATGGCTCTTACACTATTTGGCCTTGAGGAGAAGTGCGGTAGAGAGCGAGAAGTCATTTATTGTATGTAACATATTTGTCAAAACGATGGAGCTTTTCTTTCAGAAAGTGGCGGGCAGAAAAAATTAACAGCACAATAGAGTATAAGCTGTTCATAGGACATCCTTCGACGTCATGGAAAGTAAGTTACTTTTGAGGAGTTCTGATTTCTGATTGGTAATGTTATATGTTTTTTTTAAACACAATCATTTTGATTGTGTTTTTTTTTCCCCCGCTGTTATATGATGAATACCTTCAACTCACTGTTTTTAGTGAAATTTGATATATTCCGAGAACAGCAAAAATAAACCATTTAACATGTATAATTAATTCTGTACTTTGTATAGTGAATTTTAATTTGTACTCGTCTTGTCTCATGCTCACTCGTCTTTTACTACCTTCTATCAATCCTCTTTACATACTCACATTGCCTTTTGTTTTATTCTCTTTCACCCTTGTTCTCTAACTCCACTTATCTTTCAACCTTTGTTTCCCTATTCCAACTCTGCTTTTTTCTTTTCTCCCTTGCACCATTTTCCAGCTTTTAGACCTTCTGCTTCGCTTGTCTTTTCCATCTTTCCTCCCTTTGTTTTCTAAATTAAATATTTTTGGGTTCTCCTTTTTTGGTGCAATCAGTTAGTATAACTCACCCTCACTCATTTATATTTCTTTGTTGCCTCACTCAGTCTGTATCTGACACTCTTTCCTTCACTTCCTCTGTCTCCTCTCTCCCTCACTCTCTTTTCCTTATTCACCCTTTCCTTATATAGTTTACCTTACTCACTTAGCTTACACAACTTCAATTTAGTTTTCTCTTCTATCCTTCTTTTCTGTCACTGAAAGTATCTTCCTTTTTTTTCTCTTAGTAATTTACTCAATTACAATTTATTTTTGTCTCTGACTGTCTATCACCGTTTCTTTCTCTTTTTTTTCTGCATGTTTTTCTCTAACTTTATTTCTTTGTAAAATTGGATGATTTTCAATCTTTTCCCTTGTCTTTTCTAATTTTTAAATACATGTTTTAATATTTTTCAAATTTTTGTTCTTTCTTTCACAGATTGAAAGTATAAAAATAACAAGTGACTAAGTTAACGACAATTATAAGGTAAGTGTTTTGTACTCTTTTCGTTACATTTCTATCACATTTAACTTCTATTAGTTCCACTGGTTCATTTCTTTAACCCTCAGTTTCCTGCCTTTGCTACTTCCCTCATTCGTTTTTCTATTACTTACTTACTCTACTCCTTCCACTCCTTTTCTCAGTCCCTCTGTTCTCATAGTTCCTCACCCCTGTTCACTCACTCCGTCTCTATTACTCTCACTGTCTCTGACTCATCACTCTTTCACTACTTGTTCATTATGCTTTCTCCCTGTAGTTCAAGCACACTATGTTATTTACATTTCTTTGCTGTTTCAATTATGCCTTTTCTGTCACTTCTTCGTTTCTGCTTTCTGTTTTTTCTCTCTGTTATTCCACATGTTTTAACCTTAGTCACTGTCATACAGCTTGTTTTATTCCTATTTACTTTCGCTCGCTGTTTTCTTAACACTTTCCCTCAGGGTTGTTCTTTTAGTCCGGTTCTATCCCTACCTCTCATTCCACATCCTTTACTGTTTTTCTTCTTAATTTGAACATTTACTCACATTCTCTAAGAAACTCTTGTTTATTATTCTTCTACTCTCCTTTTTTTCTTTCACTTCCTTATCTATTTTGTTTTTCTCAATTATACTCTCTTACATCTTTTCTTTGGTAAATAGATCTATTAAACAGTATCTCTGTGTTACTCCCTCTAGCTGTCTTTCTTTTAACATTACTCTCTGTTTCCTTCCCTTATACTCACTCTTCCTTTTTAAAAAAAAAAATAATTCTGTTTAGCTTCCGGTTCGCGTACCGGCGCGCGAACCGGGAATCGAATCAAAAGAAATAGAGGTTGCCAGAGTGCTAAACATTCTAGCAATTTTTTATAAATGGGAGGTAGTTCTGAAAAGAACTTTTTTTGTATTGTTTTTGTTGTTTTATATTTTTTTATTATTTTTCTGAACATTTTTTTACTTTTTTGTATTTTTTGAACGGTTTTATATTTTTTTTGTTTTTTTGGGGGGGGGAACGAAAATTATTCATTATAAAGGGCTCAACAGGAGCAACAAAAAAAAAGATAATTTACTTTCTGGGGCGTTTTGGACATTTATGATGATTTTCAATAGCTCTGTTGATTAGAGTTATGCTACTCTCCCTATAGCAAATTAATTTGCCGCAAAAAATGCAGACTTGCTTCACGATCCCGAAGTTCATCTGAATGTTTGGGACCGTCTCCCTCGCCTCTGGTCCCATCACTGCCTGTTCTGTTGATGTACTGGCCACAGGAGGGGGGTTTTCCTGCAGGTCACGTACCTGCGCAGCACTATAATTTATAGGGTGCCACCTCTCCATGTGCCGATGCATGGTGTAATTCCCAAAGCTGTACTTTTTATCAGTCCCTCTGGACAGAGCTTTGTCACAGATCAGACATGTGACGTAGCGGGCATTTACTTTTTTTTGGCCCCGGGGAAATGTATAGAATTGCCAGATATAGCTATCCTTCACATGGGACCTCCTTGGCTCTTCAGGCAAAAACTGTCTCCTCCCTTGCTCCTCTTCCTCTTCTTCCTCTTCTTCCTCCTCTTGATTAAGGATGACCTGAGGAGGTGGTCCTTCCTTCCTAGGAGGTGGTGGTGGTGGTGGGGGTGCACCAGCTGCAGCTACTAATGAAGCCATTTCTTATTAATCAAAATAGGTCTTCCTCTCACAAAGTTGAAAGTCAGAGTGAGAAAAAAGGTGGGGGCTTTCATCATTTAGGAAAAAAAAGTTCTAAACCAATGAAAAGTGTTATTTTTAGGTCACATGACCTAGCCTTACATCATTAGGAAACCAAAAGTGAAATGAACCAATGAAAAGTTTTATTAACTAGTCACATGACCTGTTACGCTTACGTTACGCGCTCCACGCTGCGCCCTGCGCTGCGCCCCGGATCGCTACCGTGGTGCTGCGCTTCGCGCCTCGGTTCGCGCTCCGGAGCACTTCCGGGTGCGCTAACGTGGCGCGTCATAAGACGCATTACGCGACAACGTGATACGTCGCGCATTCGCGACGCGTCACGATGTTGTTTTCTAATGCGGCAGTTGTGCAAACAGAACGTTTACCGGTTCGCGGACCGGGTCGCGGCACCAAATTGAGCTAACGGGAAGCTACCCGGTGCGCGGACCGGTAGCGAAACAAAAAAAAAAATATATATATATATATACATAAATTTTTTTTATTAAAAACATATCAAATATATTTTTCGATTTAAAGAAGAATACATTTTAAAGCTTTTGATATTTGCTATTAAAAAACCATTGAAATTCACTGAAAAAAACATAGGTTATAGACCATATATAGTTAGGAATTAGCATTTACAAAACCTTGAAAATTCACTGAAAAAACCATAGGTTATACACCATATTTAGTTAGGAATTAGCATTTACAAAACCTTATTTTACTCACACAAAACCATTGAAATTCGCATATATAGTTAGTTGCACTAACTATATATCGCGCTCCCGCAATCCACTGCTGATCATGTCCCATATTACATCATTCATGACATGGTCAGTGACATCACTGATGACATCTCAAATGACATCACTGATGACATCACTGATGACATCTCAAATGACATCACTGATGACATCACTGATGACATCTCATTTGACATTACTGATCACATCACTGATGACATCATTCATATGATAATACGATGAACCTCTTCAGACTCTAATATAACCTTAGATACACTCAGTGTAAACAGACACTCACAGACTCTCACTCATCCATGAAGTTACACACACACCTAGTCAGTCATGCAAAGAATCAATCACACCTCCATTTTCTCAACTATACAGTTATACACACCTTACTTATTCAAACATATACTAACACTTATTTACTCTCCTATACAATCCCGGATACAAGTTCACAATGATCCATACAGCCACTCACACATTCACTGGCTCTTATGCACAATTATTTATATATGTCAACTCTCAAATGTACTGTGTTTTACATATGTACTTACTTTGACATTTAGCACTGAGATATCCATTCACTCACCAATACACTCATGCACACAGTCAACCGCCCATACAGCTGTTTCCACATGCACTTTTGAACCCATACATCTAGTGAATCAACTGCTCACACATCTATGCACAGAGTCATACACCTCCCAGCCACCCACACACACACTCAGTCTCCCATACAAATACATGGGCAACCAATCAATAACCCATATAGTTACTCATATAGCTACTGATCAACACATGCAGCAGTTTACAGAACAACAGATATAATGATGCACACATTAAGACAGTTTAGTCACTAACCCATGCACTCAGTGAGACACATTTAATCACTCACTCATACAGTCAGTCATGCACCTACTAAATCCTTCATCCAGACACTTATAAATCCACTCATTCTTCAATATGTAAGACATATTTTAACTTTACAGAAACATACAGTCACTGGATGTTGTCATCAGTGATGTCATCAGTCATGTCATTTGAGATGTCATCAGTGATGTCATCAGTGATGTCATTTGAGATGTCATCAGTGATGTCATCAGTGATGTCACTGACCATGTCATGAATGATGTAATATGTGACATGATCAGCAGTGGATTGCGGGTGCGCGATATATAGTTAGTGCAACTAACTATATATGCAAATTTCAATGGTTTTGTGTGAGTAAAATAAGGTTTTGTAAATGCTAATTCCTAACTATATATGGTGTATAACCTATGGTTTTTTCAGTGAATTTTCAAGGTTTTGTAAATGCTAATTCCTAACTATATATGGTCTATAACCTATGGTTTTTTCAGTGAATATATATATATATATATATTACCTACTGGCGGTCGCCAGTAGGTATATATAGTTAGGATTTTTTTCCTATGGGATTTTTGAAAATTCTATGTCGAATAACTTTGGCGTTTGAGGACGGAATTGGCTGAAATTTTCAGGAAAATGGAACATTTTGTTTCTGAGCAGCCCCTGAAAATTTGGGGGGGTTTCGTCAAGGGGGGGGCCGAGAAAAAAGGGGGGTCCCAAAACACGTTTTTCCCATGCAATTTTCCATAGGGCGGATTGACTCACTTTCAGCTCGAACGGCTGAATGGATTTCCACGAAACTTGGCAAAATTGTAGATATTGTTTGCCCGATGTGCCTTTGCTAGGTCTCAATATATGTGCTCAAGTTGATTTTGATAAATGAACGTTCAAAAAAATATATATATCTGTAACAGCGCTCCGGTTAGCGCCCCGGTTCGCGTACCTGACGCGTAACGGAACTTCGCGAAGCGAAGCTGATTGGCTCTCCGGTGTCTGTCAACATTCTAAACAGTCCGGAGCGGCCGCCATCTTGTCTCTCGGTAGGATCGAGAGACAAGAGGTGAAGAAAAACGAAGGGGGAAATTAATGAAAGGGGGCAAGGTAGACCCCTCCTGACCCCCTAGGATTGATGAGGGGGCTATTAAAGGGTCCCGCGGGGCAAAAAATAAAAAAATAAAAAATCCGTTTTTTAGCGGTAGAGGCGCTACCCGGTACGCGAACCGGGTAGCTAACCGGTAGCGTAACGGGAGTCCGCCATCTTGTGTTTCGGTCGAATTTAATCACCAAATTGAGCTAACGGGAAGCTACCCGGTGCGCGGACCGGTAGCGAAACAAAAAAAATATAAAAAAAATATATACATAAAAAAATTGTATTAAAAACATACAAAATATATTTTTCGATTTAAAGAAGAATACATTTTAAAGCTTTTGATATTTGCTATTAAAAAACCATTGAAATTCACTGAAAAAACCATAGGTTATAGACCATATATAGTTAGGAATTAGCATTTACAAAACCTTGAAAATTCACTGAAAAAACCATAGGTTATACACCATATATAGTTAGGAATTAGCATTTACAAAACCTTATTTTACTCACACAAAACCATTGAATTCGCATATATAGTTAGTCGCACTAACTATATATCGCGCACCCGCAATCCACTGCTGATCATGTCACATATTACATCATTCATGACATGGTCAGTGACATCATTGATGACATCACTGATGACATCTCAAATGACATCACTGATGACATCACTGATGACATCTCAAATGACATCACTGATGACATCACTGATGACATCTCAAATGACATCACTGATGACATCACTGATGACATCTCATTTGACATTACTGATCACATCACTGATGACATCTCATTTGACATTACTGGTCACATCACTGTTGACATCATTCATGTGATAATACGATGAACCTCTTCAGACTCTAATATAACCTTTGATACACTCAGTGTAAACAGACACTCACAGACTGTCACTCATCCATGGAGTTACTCACACACCTAGTCAGTCATGCAAAGAATCAATCACACCTCCATTTCCTCAACTATACAGTTATACACACCTTACTTATTCAAACATATACTAACACATATTTACTCTCTTATACAATCCCTGATACAAGTTCACAATGATCCATACAGCCACTCACACATTCACTGGCTCTTATGCACAGTTATTTATATATGTCAACTCTCACATGTACTGTGTTTTACATATGTACTTACTTTGACATGTAGCACTGAGATATCCATTCACTCACCAATACACTCATGCACACAGTCAACCGCCCATACAGCTATTTCCACATGCACTTTTGAACCCATACATCTAGTGAATCAACTGCTCACACATCATTGCACAGAGTCATACACCTCCCAGCCACCCACACACTCACTCAAGCTCCCATAGAAATACTTGGGCAACCAATCAATAACCCATATAGTTACTCATATAGCTACTGATCAACACATGCAGCAGTTTACAGAACAACAGACATAATGGTGCACAAATTAAGACAGTTTAGTCACTAACCCATGCACTCAGTGAGACACATTTAATCACTCACTCATACAGTCAGTCATGCACCTACTAAATCCTTCATCCAGACACTTATACATCCACTCATTCTTCAATATGTAAGACATATTTTAACTTTACAGAAACATACAGTCACTGGATGTTGTCATCAGTGATGTCATCAGTGATGTCATTTGAGATGTCATCAGTGATGTCATCAGTGATGTCACTGACCATGTCATGAATGATGTAATATGTGACATGATCAGCAGTGGATTGCGGGTGCGCGATATATAGTTAGTGCAACTAACTATATATGCGAATTTCAATGGTTTTGTGTGAGTAAAATAAGGTTTTGTAAATGCTAATTCCTAACTATATATGGTGTATAACCTATGGTTTTTTCAGTGAATATATATATATATTGCGGGTGCGCGATATATAGTTAGTGCAACTAACTATATATGCGAATTTCAATGGTTTTGTGTGAGTAAAATAAGGTTTTGTAAGTGCTAATTCCTAACTATATATGGTGTATAACCTATGGTTTTTTCAGTGAATATATATGTTTATATGTATGTGTTTCAGTCAATATATATATATATATATATTCACTGAAAAAACCATAGGTTATACACCATATATAGTTAGGAATTAGCATTTACAAAACCTTATTTTACTCACACAAAACCATTGAAATTCGCATATATAGTTAGTTGCACTAACTATATATCGCGCACCCGCAATCCACTGCTGATCATGTCACATATTACATCATTCATGACATGGTCAGTGACATCACTGATGACATCACTGATGACATCTCAAAAGACATCACTGATGACATCACTGATGACATCACTGATGACAACATCCAGTGACTGTATGTTTCTGTAAAGTTAAAATATGTCTTACATATTGAAGAATGAGTGGATGTATAAGAGTCTGGATGAAGGATTTAGTAAGTGCATGACTGACTGTATGAGTGAGTGATTAAATGTGTCTCACTGAGTGCATGGGTTAGTGACTAAACTGTCTTAATTTGTGCATCATTATGTCTGTTGTTCTGTAAACTGCTGCATGTGTTGATCAGTAGCTATATGAGTAACTATATGGGTTATTGATTGGTTGCCCAAGTATTTGAATGGGAGTCTGAGTGAGTGTGTGGGTGGCTGGGAGGTGTATGATTCTGTGCATAGATGTGTGAGCAGTTGATTCACTAGATGTATGGGTTCAAAAGTGCATGTGGAAACATCTGTATGGGCGGTTGACTGTGTGCATGAGTGTATTGGTGAGTGAATGGATATCTCAGTGCTACATGTCAAAGTAAGTACATATGTAAAACACAGTACATGTGAGAGTTGACATATATAAATAACTGTGCATAAGAGCCAGTGAATGTGTGAGTGGCTGTATGGATCATTGTGAACTTGTATCCGGGATTGTATGAGAGTAAATATGTGTTAGTATATGTTTGAATAAGTAAGGTGTGTATAACTGTATAGTTGAGGAAATGGAGGTGTGATTGATTCTTTGCATGACTGACTAGGTGTGTGAGTAACTCCATGGATGAGTGACAGTCTGTGAGTGTCTGTTTACACTGAGTGTATCTAAGGTTATATTAGAGTCTGAAGAGGTTCATCGTATTATCACATGAATGATGTCAACAGTGATGTGATCAGTAATGTCAAATGAGATGTCATCAGTGATGTGATCAGTAATGTCAAATGAGATGTCATCAGTGATGTCATCAGTGATGTCATTTGAGATGTCATCAGTGATGTTATCAGTGATGTCATCAGTGATGTCATTTGAGATGTCATCAGTGATGTCATCAGTGATGTCACTGACCATGTCATGAATGATGTAATATGTGACATGATCAGCAGTGGATTGCGGGTGCGCGATATATAGTTAGTGCAACTAACTATATATGCGAATTTCAATGGTTTTGTGTGAGTAAAATAAGGTTTTGTAAATGCTAATTCCTAACTATATATGGTGTATAACCTATGGTTTTTTCAGTGAATTTTCAAGGTTTTGTAAATACTAATTCCTAACTATATATGGTCTATAACCTATGGTTTTTTCAGTGAATTTCAATGGTTTTTTATAGCAAATATCAAAAGCTTTAAAATGTATTCTTCTTTAAATCGAAAAATATATTTTGTATGTTTTTAATACAATTTTTTTATGTATATATTTAAAAAAAAAATTTTTTTTGTTTCGCTACCGGTCCGCGCACCGGGTAGCTTCCCGTTAGCTCAATTTGGTGATTAAATTCGACCGAAACACAAGATGGCGGACTCCTGTTACGCTACCGGTTAGCTACCCGGTTCGCGTACCGGGTAGCGCCTCAACCGCGGAAAAACTGAATTTTTTATTTTTTTATTTTTTGCCCCGCGGGACTCTTTAATAGCCCCCTCATCAATCCTAGGGGGTCAGGAGGGGTCTACCTTGCCCCCTTTCATTAATTTCCCCCTTCATTTTTCTTCACCTCTTGTCTCTCTATCCTACCGAGAGACAAGATGGCGGCCGCTCCGGACTGTTTAGAATGTTGACAGACACCGGAGAGCCAATCAGCTTCGCTTCGCGAAGTTCCGTTACGCGTCAGGTACGCGAACCGGGGCGCTAACCGGAGCGCTGTTACAGATATATATTTTTTTTTTAACGTTAATTTATCAAAATCCACTGGAGCACATATATTGAGACCTAGCAAAGGCACATCGGGCAAACAATATCTACAATTTTGCCAAGTTTCGTGGAAATCCATTCAGCCGTTCGAGCTAAAAGTGAGTCCAACCGCGCTATGGAAAATTGCATGGGAAAAACGCGTTTTGGGACCCCCTTTTTTCTCGGCACCCCCTTGACAAAACACCCCCAAATTCTCAGAGGCTGCTCATAAACAAAATGTTCCATTTTCCTGAAAATTTCAGCCAATTCCGTCCTCAAACGCCAAAGTTATTCGACATAGAATTTTCAAAAATCCCATAGGAAAAAAATCCTAACTATATATACCTACTGGCGACCGTAATATATATTACCTACTGGCGGTCGCCAGTAGGTATATATAGTTAGGATTTTTTCCCTATGGGATTTTTGAAAATTCTATGTCTAATAACTTTGGCGTTTGTGGACGGAATTGGCTGAAATTTTCTGGAAAATGGAACATTTTGTTTCTGAGCAGCCCTTGGAAATTTGGGGGGGTTTCGTCAAGGGGGGGCCGAGAAAAAAGGGGGGTCCCAAAACGTGTTTTTAACATTGAGTTTTCCATAGGGCGGTTGGCCTCACTTTTAGCCCGAACGGCTGAATGGATTTGCATGAAACTTGGCAAAATTGTAGGGACTGGTAGCCCGATGTGCCTTTTCTAGGTCTCAATATATGTGCTCCAGTGGATTTTGAGAAATTAACGTTTAAAAAAAGATATATATCTGTAAGCGCGCTCCGGGCAGCGCTCCGGTCCGCGGACCTTAAGCGTACCGGAACTTCGCGTAGCTAAGCTGATTGGCTCTCTGGTGTCTGTCAACATTCTAAACAGTCCGGAGCGGCCGCCATCTTGTCTCTCGGTAGGATTGAGAGACAAGAGGAGGCCAAAACAAAGGCAAAAATGACCATAAGGGGGCATACTAGATCCTCCCTGACCCCCTAGGTTTAATGTGGAGGTTTTAAAAGGGCCCCGCGGGGCAAAAAAAACAAAAACATTTTTTTGTTTTTTTTTGCATGGGGAGCGTCCGGTCCGCGAACCGGGAAGCGTTCTGGGCAGCGTACTGCAATGAAAAATGAATGATAGACTTTTCAAATGCTGTATGTTAATTGATTGTTGTTTTTGTTGATTATTTTTTATTTTTTTTATTTTTTAAGCATTTTTTTTTATTGTGATTGTGTTTCATAATTTATTAAACTTTCTAACATTTCATTGTCAGAAATTTCATAATTATCATGGAATATACATTGTAGTCTCTGAGGGTGTAAAATGTCCTCATTTGCAAGGAGGTTATCTACTGCTTGTACACATTGCAGTAGTTCATTGTCCCAAGTTTCATCGAAAAATTCAATGTCAATTTGATCAATTGTATCAATCAATTCTTGGCTGCTCTCTTGCAGGTCCATTTCAAAAGAAACTTGGTTTTCGCCTTCCATTTTGCCTGAAATTTGGATTAAAAAAATATATATTAGTAGAGATAGGGCAATGTTGGGAATAATTTTAGATAGGCATTTTTTATCAGTGAATTTATCTTTGGGCAGTGTATAGTATTAGAGTGGAAGTAGGAATATAAAAAAGTGTATGTGATTTAACGTAAGTAAATTCATAATTATACAAGAGAAGCCTAACTCCATCCATAACTATAACAGAGAAGTCTCTCTAAATCTATAACTACTACAGAGCGATAGTATATATCTATCAGAAAAAGTTTACCATATTAACTTATAGTGCACAATATACTTCAGTTTTAAAAATAAAAACTTACCTTTAGAAAGAAGTTGAAGGAATTAGTGAAAATACTATTGAAATGTACAGCAAGAAGTAGTAGTCAAAATGGCTGTGTTTTCTTCTCTTCCTTTATATATATTCAGGTATATAACCAATGAAATGTCAGGTAAAAAAAGTAGAAAATGAAAGTAACATTTTCATTGGTTGTCAATTCCAACACTTCAGATGTGTTTTGTGAAGTAATTTACCTCAGGGTATTTAGAGAGGTCTACAGGCTAAATGACTAAATGGAATTCCAATCAAATTTGTGAAAATGGTAGGGATTGGTATGTAGTATGAGCTAATCTATATTTGGTGAAATTGTCTCCAGTGGCTTTTCTGTGAACTACTTTCCCACCTTTTTTGATGGTGCGCTTCCCAGGGAGCGACCCGGTACGCGTACCGTTGAGCGCCCCGGTTCGCGAACCTTAAGCGTTCCGGGAGTCCACCATTTTGTGTTTCGGTCGAATTAAGATACAAGATGGAGGGCAAATAATGTTCAGAATGGGTGGAAGGGGGCACGGTAGAGTTATCTTGACCCCCTAGGTTTTCTGAGGGTGGCTGAGGAGGCTTATATGTGCGAAAAAAAAACATTTTAAAAAAAAATTTCGCGAGGTTAGCTCCCGGTTCGCGTACCGGGTAGCGCCCCAGGGAGCGTACTTTGTTGGAAATTAGTGAAAAATGTTAGAGTAAAATAATATTTGTGAGTGATCAGATGTAGGGTAGCTCTGAGAAGAGCTTTTGGGTTTATGGTACATTTAGGTACTTATAAGTAGGTACCAATGCACATTCTTAAATTCAGAGTGAAAACTCTGTTGCCCTCATCTGAGAAGTGAACTCCATCTCCTCTGTAGATATCTTGCATGTAGTAACGCAAGTTATTGTTGTACAGGGAGCCCATTCCATGGTCTCTCATGTAAGCTGAAACAGATTTGTTTACATGCTTCCTCGACTTCTCAATTTGTGGACAAAATTGGTTTGACCACCTCCATTTCTGTCTTTGGCATATATTTGAATATACCAAGGCAGTCTGAGGAAAAAGTGCCATTAATTGCTCAAAGGTGTCCTTTAAAAGCATTTCCAGACCTACGCCAGTCAAAGTGCCCAAGTCATTACCTCCACAGTGCACAATTAACAGGTCAGGTTTGGGCAAATGCATAAAGGTTTTCACCAATGGTATCAATTGGTGACATTTTAATCCTCTGTGGCCAAACCACTTAATTTCCACATCTTGTAAATTGAGGTTAGGTAATTTCCTGTTTTCAACGTACCTTTGAGCCCAGTGAATATAACTATGTCCAACAATCCAGACAGAAAACATGGTGAGAGAAGGTTCTCCTGCAGTCAGATGAAGTGTGGCAATGAAATGGCAGTTGAAAAAATGAGAGTTTAAAATGAAAAAAAACTGTGGAGTTTCTGTGTTCATGAAGCAGTAACAGTGATTGGTGGATTTTGATTGCTGAAAACAGAAAGTTAGGGTGCACGGATGTGTTCTTTGAAAGATGTATTTTGAATGGTCAATAAAAAATCATTAAATGAAAGAATGCACTGGATATGCAGGTGCACTGAGAGTTCAGAGTTCAATTGCAACAAAGTTGTGTGAACTTGCAAACACCAGAAGTCTTCCAAGAGGTGGTTGCCATGCAGAAAAGGCAGAAAGGGCAGAGGGGGGAAGGGTTTTCATTTGAAAAAAAGTGAGGGAAGAGTTTTGATTGGGTGACATGAGAGATATGTGTGAAGAATTACAGCATTTCTGTGCTTTTGATAGCTGCAGACTCTGGAGTGCATACCTTTTGCTCTGCTGAAGACAAATTGGTGTGTTTCTGAGACTGTTTTCAAACTCAAAGTATTTGCTAAGGTGAGAAAATATTTCTTTAATTTAGATAGAGAATAGTGTGCTTTTAGGAGAAAATTATGAATTATGTGGCGCAAATTGCTTGTAAATATGCTCCCACATGTGCATGGAAAATTTAGATTTTGAATGTTTGTGTTACATAGCCATGTTAAAAGTGATACAAACATGCTGCAAAGGCAATCAAAAAACGCTGTTATGTGTCTTAAGGACATTTTAAGTAATTTTCCCATGTGCAGTGTTTTGAAATTATGATTTGAAAATCGTTTTTGGGGAAAAGGAATTGTTTTTAAATTTATGAGAAGGACATAATGGTGTATGCTTCTTTATACGGCAATTGACTGTCCCTTATGTTATTTTTCCCATTTTAATGTAAGACCTTTCTCTGTGGCGCAAGTTGCTTGTAAATATGCTCCGACCTGTGCATGGGAAATTTAGATTTTAAATGTTTGTGTTACATAGCCATGTTAAAAGTGACCCAACCATGCTGGAAAGGCAATAAAAAAACACTTTCATGTGTCTTAAGGACATTTTAAGTAATTTCCCTGTGGGCAGTGTTTTCAAATTATGAATTGAAAATCGTTTTTGAGGTAAAGGAATGTTGTTAAAATTTATGTGCGCCATATGTCCACAAATTTCGTTTTCAGGGGTGCAGCAGGGTGTTCTTGAGACACCCCTGCACCTTTGGAAAAATTCCTAATTTGCGATGAGCTAATTGCTAATCGCAAATTGCACCTTCATTCTTATGGGCCTCCTGCTCCATGGAAATGAATGGGTAATTTGCAATTAGCAATTTGCTCATCGCAAATTAGGAATGGTAAAGAATCGCTATTTATTCCTTAAAATTCGCTATTTTGGAAATGCAAAATAGTTATATGATACATATGGCGGTTGATGTCTAACAAGATAAGAAGCTTAGGGATACATTTATGATGACTGGCGCAATGAAGTGGACATCACTTACTTCATTGGTAGAGCTTTACATGTATTATGTCCTCTGTATTCTTCATCAAGCGTAACTTTAATCTGCAATCCTGAGTAGGCCTCACCTTAAACAAACCTCTGGATAGGCCACACCTTATCGTCATCCTGAATTAATCATTTAAAATGCTAGGGACAGATTTATGATAGGTGTATGCCTCTTTTGCGCCACTTACAAAACACTGTCCACGGGGAAATGACTTAAAATGTCCTTAAGACACATGAATGTGTTTTTTTAAAGCGTTTGCAATTTTTTGGGGTGACTTTTAACATGGCTATGTGACTCAAACAGTCAAAATCTAAATTCACCATGCACAGGTGGGAGCATATTTACAAGGAATGTGCTCCATGGGGAAAGGTCTTATAATGTAATATGGGAAAAATGACATCAGAGACACTGAAATGCCTTATAGAGAAGCATACACCATTATGTCCTTGTCATAAATTTGCAAACCATTACTTTTCCCCAAAAACGATTTTCAAATCATAATTTGAAAACACTGCACATGTGGAAATTACTTAAAATGTCCTTAATTCAAAATTTGCTATTCCTTATTTTGCGATTGCACTGAAGGATTTGCAAATTTTGCGATTCCTTAAATGCAATGTATCAAACAAAAAATATGTAAAAAATGATATTAAGGATTTGGAAACTACCACCAACTTCTAGTTTGTGGTAATTTGCGAATTCTTTTCAAAAAGCATTTTTTTCCAAAAAACAAAAGGTGCCATATGACGCCTATACATGTCCTTAGGGCATGTATGTGTGCCATATGCCCCCAAATTTCTTTTTCAGGGGTGTAGCAGGGTGTTCTTGAGATACCCCTGCACGCTTGAAAAAATTCCTATTTTGTGATGAGCTAATTGCTAATCGCAAATTGCAACCTTCATTCCTATGAGCCTCCTAGCCCATGGAAGTGAATGGGTAACTTGCAAATAGCAATTTGCTCATTGCAAATTAGGAATGGTAAAGAATTGCTATTTATTCCTTAAAATTTGCTATTTAGGAAATGCAAAATAGTTTGATGGTACATATGGTGGTTCATCTGTAACAAGATAAGAAGCTTAGGGATACATTTATGATGACTGGCGCAATAAAGTGGACATTACTTACTTCATTGGTAGGCCTTTACATGTATTATCTCCTCTGTATTCTTCATCAAGCGTAACTTTAATCTGCAATCCTGAGTAGGCCTCACCTTAAACAAACCTTTGGATAGGCCACACCTTATTGTCATCCTGGATTAATCATTTAAAATGCTAGGGACAGATTTATGATAGGTGTATGCCTCTTTTGTGCCACTGTGCGTCACTTTTATGATGCAGCGGCGGTGCTAATTTGCAATTAGCAATTTGCTCATTGCAAATTAGGAATGGTAAAGAATTGCTATTTATTCCTTAAAATTTGCTATTTAGGAAATGCAAAATAGTTTGATGGTACATATGGTGGTTCATCTGTAACAAGATAAGAAGCTTAGGGATACATTTATGATGACTGGCGCAATAAAGTGCACATTACTTACTTCATTGGTAGGCCTTTACATGTATTATCTCCTCTGTATTCTTCATCAAGCGTAACTTTAATCTGCAATCCTGAGTAGGCCTCACCTTAAACAAACTTCTGGATAGGCCACACCTTATCGTCATCCTGGATTAATCTTTTAAAATGCTAGGGACAGATTTATGATAGGTGTATGCCTCTTTTGTGCCACTGTGCGTCACTTTTATGATGCAGCGGCGGTGCAAAAGATTTGCTATGAGGCGACAACATTACAAATTGATGCATTTAGGCAGATATGTCATGGTGTAAAAAAAACGTACCACATGAAACCGATGCAGCAGTGATGCAAAAGATGCACCATGTCGCAAGACAGGCCTCACTTGGGGCCATATGTATCAAGCTAATTAGCATTCGCAAAGATCAAAATTCTACGAATTTCGGCCTTTGCGAATGTTAATTAGACAAATGGTATGTATCAAACAAGTTTGATGCAAAATAAGGAGTAGCAAAATTTGCTATTCCTTATTTTGCAATTGCACTGAAGGATTTGCAAATTTTGTGACTACTTAAATGCAATGTATCAAACAAAAAATATGTAAAAAATGACATTAAGGATTTGGAAACTATTGTGGTAAATTGGTGGTAATTTGTGAATTCTTTTCAAAAAGCTTTTTTTCAAAAAAACAAAAGGTGCCATATGACGCCAACACATGCCCTTAGGGCATGTATGTGTGCCATATGCCCCCAAATTTCTTTTTCAGGGGTGCAGCAGGGTGTTCTTGAGACACCCCTGCACCCTTGGAAAAATTCCTAATTTGTGATGAGCAAATTGCTAATCGCAAATTAAACCTTCATTCCTATGAGCCTCCTAGCCCATGGAAATGAATGGGTAACTTGCAATTAGCAATTTGCTCATTGCAAATTAGGAATGGTAAAGAATTGCTATTTATTCCTTAAAAATCGCTATTTAGGAAATGCAAAATAGTTTCATGCTACATATGGCGGTTCATCTGTAACAAGATAAGAAGCTTAGGGATAGATTTATGATGACTGGTGCATCACCAGGGATGTGTCAGTCATCCTGCGCCGCTGTTCCGCCACCCATGGTGTGCTGCATTTAGAATACGGGGCATCATGGGGCAAAAATGGCACAGATGCGTGACGTATCTGTGCTGTAAAGGTAGTGATTGCTGGAGTTGTATCGCAAGTGCGATGCAGCTCAAGCAAGGCTCAGGGGTGCCCCATCTCCACAATGTTGCGTCAAGACCTATGCCTGCTTAAAGCAGGCGCAGGGTTTTGACGAAGCTTTCTCCTATCTGATTGTAAATACGGCACACCATGGGTGGCAGAGTAGTGGTGCACGTTAACTGGTGCATGCCTGGGGATGTGCCATTTAACATAAATCTGCCCCTTTACATTTAAGTATGTGCAGGACACACAGAGTCGGTGAGGCTTATCCAAGGTTAAGAAGAGATGAGTCCTGTTCACTGAAAATTTAGACATAGTCTTCACCTGCTCAGCATTGCTGGACATGGCTAAATAATAGCTGCAAAATATTACTCTTGTTAAACAATTTTACTATTATAATCTCTGAGATTTGTCTCTTACTCTGCAACATCTCATTGTTGTTATCTTTCTTTAAAGATAAAGACAACCTCAACATGAGCGACAATCTGCAATCAGTTGATTTTGACCTCATCATTGAACTTGTAATTGAAACATCAGTGGATGTTGATCCCTTGGATGATTTAAATCCTGAGGATGAAGAAGAGCGTGATGAGGATGCAGATTTGTCCGAATTATATGACATAGGATGGGAAGCTGACCTGCTTGAGCCTATGGAAATATAAACATTTATTTTTAAAATTTATAATTAATAAAAAGTAAAAAGGTAAACCGTTTAATTTAAAAATAAAGACACCTTCAAAAGCAGGTTATGTGTAGTGTCTTCAATAAAATATTAAAATATGCTCATAAAATTAGATCAGATTCACATATAAAATAGCACAGGTAACATAAATATACATGTTTTTTCTTTTCTGCTATTTCTGTATTGTAAATTTGCAAGGACTAAAAAATCTTCTATTTAAAATGTCAAGTAGTGTGTTAAGTTTTTGATCACTGTTATTGTTTTACTGTTTGGTAATAATGGTTAATAACATTTTTTATTATATTTTACCACAGATTCAACTGCAGATCATTTCAAGATTTCACCATGCCAACAATAGAAAGACAGAGAAAGGCTGCAAAACGTCAAAGACAGCAGGTGAAAGAAAATAAGCAGCAGTCCTCTAACAAAAAGATTTGTCAAGTCACGAAGAAAGCACCGGGTAAGAGCACAAAATATTTCATAAGAAATATGTGTAGTAAAAAAAATATTACTACAGAAAATGTTTCAGTCCATAAAACGAGAAGGAATTCAAATGGAAAGGAAAGGCCAATCAAAAATGTTACTGCTAGAGCAAGAGATAACTCTGTGCATGATAGTAGAAGGAAACAACAGTTTAGGGAGATTCGTAAACGAATGTTCCGCAACAGGATAATTGGCAATTTGTTAAAAATATTAAGAAAGGTCAACAGAAACTGGTTTTTTATAAGAGAAAAAAAAAAGTTGAGAAAGTTATTGATCAGGCATTTGAAATTAAACGTTAGTTATTTATTTTGATAATCAATAGAATTAGGAAGCTAAACAAGGCAATTTATGATTTCAAAAGAAATAGTAGATGGAAGAGAATAGTTAATCGTAGTAATTTTTGTGAAGTTTTTTCTGGAGAATGGATGCATAGTTCAAGCTGTGAGGCATTTTTTAATGTGGAGAGTTATTTCCAGGATAATGATTTGGTGCATGCAGTTGACACCAGTGGTCGTGCTTATGAAGTGAAAGATGGTTGTCCAGTTGAAAAAGAAAAACTTGTGACAACAGAGGCAGAAGAGGTGTTAGGTAATGAGGTTTTAGGAAGACGTGCTAAGGGTCCTGTGTACACCTGGAAGTGTAGTAGTATTTGCAGTGTGCGACAGGATTCCATCAATTTGCTTTGTGATTTTGTACGGTCATTTAATAAGAAAAGTTTGAAGCAGAAAATAAGGTTGTTGCAAGAATTAGATCCTTGCAGAGTAAGAGAAGTGACAGGTTTGCATGGTCATTCACTGGCTTGTCTTTCCAGGAGAGTATGCCAGAGTGTTTTTCATCATTTCAGGATGCTAGCAGTGCATCATAATAAAGTGAGGAAATTAGTTAGAATGTTGTATTATGCTAAGAGTCCAGCAATTATGCTTAAACAATTATGCGCTGCTCTTTTGCATGGTTCTGAAATAGATGTGAAGAATATATGTGAAGAAATTGAGTTTTGTTACTTTGGAAGTAAAGAGGAGAATGTTGAAATTGAGCAAGAAGAAGAGGGTCATGTGGAAGATAGTGTACAGGTTTCCAGTACAGATAATTTCCAGAGGGAAATTGCGACGTTTGAGGTGAAATCAAGTGAGAGGCCTAATTTCACTTGTGTGTGTTGTCGACGCACTTATTATAAGAATCAGACTAAGTTAGTGGATTTATATGCAAAAAGTGAAAGGGAAGATAATAGTGAATGGAAGGATTTCGCAACATACTTGATGGTAGAAAATTGTTTTGATTTGGGATTGGATCAACGTGTGTGTACTTATTGTTGTTGCAAATTAAATCAAAACCAGATGCCTGCTAGAGCAGTTCATAATAATCTGGAATTGGTTGAGATTCCTTCTGAATTGAAGGATTTAAATACTTATGAATCTATTTTGATTCAAAGTATCCATCCCTTTCAGGCTATTGTAAGAATGGAGCCAAAGACAGGGAAATTGCCTCCATCAGATTTACAGAGAGGATTAAAGGGAAGAGTTGTTTATTTGCCTCTAGATTTGAAGAAAAACATTAACACAATTGGAGTAGAAAAAGTGGAAGAGGTACCTCTGGTTATCTTAGTTAATGGGGTTCCGACAAAGAATAAGAAAATATGGCAAGATTTAGTAGATGTTAGGAAAGTTAAAAAGGCAACATTGTATTTGAAAAAAAATAATAAATACCATAAGAATGTATATGTTGCAGAAGAGGAAGTAAGTGAGGAAGAGGATAGCGATTTGTGTGCTGGTCAAATTGAGAAAGTAGAACCCTCTACTAGTGAAGAAATATATGAACATTATAGTGTTCATCCTTTGCATTCCAAGGAAGTCATGGGGAATGCTATTGAGTTGTTTCAAATGAAACAAGCCAAAGGGAGTCCCATTAGTGTTTGGGAGGAAAGTTTGGAAGCTCGGTGTTTCCCACAGCTTTTTCCAACAGGTCAGGGAGGAAGATATGATGAGCGACCTCATCAAATTCCTGCTTCTGAATACCGGACTTTGCGATTGTATGCAGGAGATGCTAGGTTTCGACAATGCATTCCCTATTTGTTTCATCTCCTGTTTGAAAGCGATCTGTCTGGACTGTCATATGCAGTGAACCACATCTTGAAAAGTGGTATACACATGCAAAACATCTCGGCAAGTGACTTTATGGATAAAGTCAATGTCCAAGACAGTATTTTGGATTCTCACCTGATTAATCTCATGGCGTGTCAGCGTGGTACTAATGAGTACTGGTACCGTCGTCATAGTGATTTAAAATGTATGCTGAGGAACTTAGGTACTCCCACATGGTTCCTCACTCTGAGCTGTGCCGAGTATGGCTGGGAAGACTTACTTGAATTTCTACGAGAGGCAAATGCTAACGTAGATAACATCGAATTCAAGACACCCGGAGAACTGTGCTCTTTGGATCCAGTCAATGTATGTAGGTACTTCAATCATAGATTTGAAGCTATGATGTCTTTCATCATGAATAAGAAGAATCCACCTCTTGGAGAGGTGTTGGATTTCTTCTGGAGAAAGGAGTACCAAGCAAGAGGTGCTCCTCATATACATATGTTGCTGTGGATCAAGGATGCACCTAAATTTGGAATGGATCCAGAAGACTCAGTGATGAGTTTCATCCAACAGTATTCTACGTGTGCTGTTCCAAACGCAAAGGAGAAGAAAAGCCTAAGAGAAAAAGTTCTGCGTTTCCAAAGCCATCGATGTGGAAAGTACTGCCGTCGTAAATTCCGAAACAAGGACAAGTTCTACACCAAATGTCGTTTCGGTTTTCCACGACCGGTGATTTCTAAAGGAAGAGTAAACAGTTTGATGTCTTCGCTGCGACATAATGTCATGAAGAAATCACCTAAAAACACATACAATTTGAAGAGGAACGAAGAGTCCAAGTACATCAACGACTACAACCCGGTGATTTTGTCCATGTGGAATGCTAACATGGATATACAGTTTGTGGCTGATAACTGTATGGCTGTGGCTCGGTATGTGACGTCTTACATCACCAAAAAAGAGAAGACAGAATTGAAGGATATGTGGGAGGACATTTCCCATGAAAAGAGCCTCAGCAAGAAGTTGTACAGTTTCAGTCTGAAGATGTTGTCGCATCGAGAAATTGGAGCTTACGAATGCTCTGACCGGTTGTCTTCAGCAAGTCTCTATGCCAAGTCCAGGAGTATCGTTTGGGCGAGTCTTGGTCTTGCTGCAACGCGTAATCGAGTTCTGAAACCTGTGCGGGAAATTGAGTATTTGGCGGAAAAGGAGCCAAACAGTACCGACATTTTGAAGACCAACATGTTGGATACATATTATCCAAATAGAAGCAGTCACCTCGACAATGTTTGTCTGTATGAGGTTCTTCAAAATTACATATTCAAGAGGAACATCAAAGAAGATACTGAGAAAGGAGTGTATGCTGTAATAGGAAGTGAGGGATGTCTGGTCAAGCAAAGAAAATGCCACTTGGTAAACCATCGAAAATTGAGTGGCGAATCTCCTGAAAAAAAGGAGTTTTTCTATTTAGCACTTTTGCAACTTTTCAAGCCTTGGCGTGCAGAAGAGGAACTGCTTGGAGATTTCCTCTGTTACGAAGACTCTTTCAATGCCGCCAAGGAGACCATAGAATGTCCTGCTTTTCCCAAATATGTAGAAATGTTGAATGCGGAAATTGAGCAGGAAGCAACGATTGCAGCCGAGATTGCCAGAGACAGTTCTCAGGACAGTCAGAGTTCTGCTTCATTGAGTCAGGATCCACTAGGAGGACCTGTTATCGAAAATGAAGCTGCCACTGCCATGAATGAAGTGGAAAGAGCCATGGCACATGCTCAGGAGGATGCGGTTAACTTAGAAGAGTTGGAAAGACAACTCAACGTTGAGCAGAGGAAAATATATGACGAAGTTACCATGCAAATTGATCATGGATTAAGTCATGACAAGAAAGAGTGCTCATGTACGTCGTTGAAGCCTGTCCGACTGTACGTGAGTGGAGAAGCGGGAACTGGAAAAAGTTTCCTCATTAAAGCAATTTCATGCTATTTGCAGGAAAGGACAGAGTCATCGCTGTCTTGTGTTGTCACCGCTCCAACTGGACTGGCAGCACATAACATTAAAGGGATTACTTTACATCGTTTACTGATGCTGCCAGTGGAGCATGACAACAAATTACAATATCACAAGCTATCTGGAGATGCTTGTTTTGAAGTTTCAAGAATCTTGAGGAAAATGAAACTTCTTATCATTGACGAAGTAAGCATGGTTTCCAATGTCATGCTTGCCTTTGTGCATTTGAGGATGCAAGAAGTTCTCAAAACAGAGTATGATGTGTTATTTGGTGGCAAACACATCATTGTTTTCGGAGATCTTCTGCAGCTGACACCAGTGAAAGGGCAACCTGTGTTCAAAATGCTCACGCATGAAGATACCAGGAAGTGCCTAGGCAGCATTGGCAACGTCAATATATGGTTAAACTTCAATTATGCTGAACTGCATGAAAATATGCGTCAGGCGAAGGATGAAGTTTACAAGACTATTCTACAAGATGTTAGAATTGGAAAAGTGACCGAGCATGGGAAAGAAGCTTTACATGCACGATTACTGTCAAATTTATATCCAGAACAAGATGTTGTGCCTGAGAATATTTTTCAGAAAATTACTGATAAGAAATCTGGAATATGTTTGATGCCAACTCTTGCAGAATGTGCCAAATTCAACAACAAAATGTTGCATTTAGAAAAGCAAGAGATTGTGAAACTGGAAGCTATTGACAGAGTAGAGCATATGGGATCAACAATTATTTTGTCTGAGAATCTGAAAACAAAATTGGATTCATTAGAGAAGAGTATATCTAAAACTGCAGGTTTTGAAAAGACTCTGAATGTGTGCTTGAACTGCCGTATAATTTTAAGAAGGAATTTACATGTTGAAAGAGGTCTGGTAAATGGATCAATGGGTAATGTTGTTGATTTTGTAAAATACAGAAATAGAGATGGAATTGAATTTTTAAAAATTAAACTTGATGGCATTGAGGAAGTACAGCTAATTGGTCGTTGCTCTGCTAGATTTTTGCTTGTAAAAGACTTATATGTTCGCCGTAAGCAGTTTCCTGTTTGCTTGGCATATGCGGTGACAATCCATAAATCGCAAGGTTTAAGTGTAGACAGTGCATTGGTGAATATTGGCAGTTCTGTGTTCAAGGAGGGTATGGCATATGTGGCATTGTCACGAGTTAGAACTTTATCGGGATTGTACTTGATTGAGTGTGATGTCACAAACATTTGTGCTGATCTAGATTGTGTTAAGGAATACAATAGGTTAAGAAGAGAGTATGCGCCACATTTGCCTAAGTATCCTTTGTTTGAGAAACGTGTGGTAGGCCGGAAACGAAGAAATGTGACCAATACTGGGGAGGTTGTAGCAAAAAGACGAAAAGTCGATGAACCTAAAATTACAAGCAGAATAAAAAAGGATTCTGTTGAAGATGTTGTTGGTTTTCAATTTGAAAACAGTTCTGGTGTCAACTGCTATGCTAATGTAGTGGTTAATGTTTTGTTTTCTCTAGAAAATGTAAAAGAAGAGATTGTGGTCAATTCTGATCAAAGATTTTGCAGTTTGTTAAATTCTGTGTTAGAGAAATGTAGCACTGATAGAAGAAACATAGAAAGTGTGTCTGAAATTCGAAATCTGTTAGACAGATGTTCAGGCCAAACACAATTCTCTCAAAATATTCAGCAAGATTGTCAGGAGTTTTTAATGTATATGCTTGATGTATTACATGCTGAAGGTGTAGATGTAGATCAGCTGTTTGGGCTTTCTTATCAATGGCAGCATGACTGCGAGAACTGTATGGTATCAAGTACTACTAGTGTAGACTCAGAAAGATTTATATATTTAACTTTGCCAGACAGTAAATCAGTCTCCTTTAATAAGCTAGTAAAAACAGCTGATCACAACATGGAGTGTAGCCAATGTAAATCTGAAATGATGTCCACATTATTTATACGAACATATGGCCAGTATGTCATTTTAATGTTCCAACGATGTAGGCCTGATGGAACAAAATTGACAACTTTAATTAAAAATGTTGTAGCTTCGCAGTTGTCAATATCAGGAAGGACTTTTGTAACTGCAGCAATTATATATCATGACGGCCCTTCAATAACATCAGGACATTACACAGCTTATTTAAAGTCTAGAAATGGCTGGTCATTCTGCAATGATTCTGTTTAAATTTTCAAAAAAAAAATGCCGTATGACCTTAAAAACTCTTAGCTGGTGTTTTTAAAACCAAAATTTTAGGGAAATAATCTCGGGATGTGCTCTGTGGAATTTCAAGAAGTTCTAATGGCTCCTACACAATTTTGCCTTGAGGATAAGTGTAGTTCAGAGACATAACTTCTAACCATAGGACTGGACGTCATGGAGAAATACGTGCACTTTGAATGAGTTCAGAAAAACTGTTTCTTTTTATAAGCTAATTGAAGCAGCCAATCAAAACATGGAGTAGAGGGAATGTAAGTCTGCAATGCTGTCTACTGTTTTACATTGCTTTGTGATTAAAAGTGATGTAGAGAATTAAATAATTGTAGTAGTCATAGAGGTAGTGTAAGTCTGCTTCATAGTAAGCAGTATCAGTGTCATAGGAAATGTAGAACATGACTGAGCAAGAAGGGGAAGATATTACTATTCCAGGATTGTGAAAATGATCTTCAACATTTTAATTCTGAAAGTTGCGGAAATGCCAAATGACGGGATTGGCTTACAAGAAATCCAAGAGTTATAAATGGCTCTGACCAGATTTGGCCTTGTGGAAACTTGTGGTAGAGAGCAAGAAGTCATTTATTGCATGTAACGTGTTTTTTAAAACGATGGAGATTTTCTTTCAGAAAGTGGCGGGCTGAAAGTAATAACAGCACAAAAGAGTGTAAGCTGTTCATAGGACATCCTTGGACGTCATGGAAAGTAAGTTAACTTTAAGGAGTTCTGAATTTTGATTTCTTATGTTGTATGGGTTTTTTAAACACAATCATTTTGATTGTGTTTTTTTTTCCCCGCTGTTATATGATGAATACCTTCAAGTCACTGTTTTTAGTGAATTTTGATACATTCTGAGAACAGCAAAAATAAACCATTTAACATGTATAATTAATTCTGTACTGTTTGCATTTATGATGTATATGTAGAACTGTGTAGGAGGCATGGAGAAGGTGAGGCTTCTGTAAGTGTCAAAGTTGTTGCATGCAGTGCTGCACTTCTGCGTATTCTTTCATATGCTGGACTACATCTGCACAATGAGATACCTAAGCAAAGGAAACACAAGTGATGTGATTGTGAAATGAGCAAAATAAATTGCACGTATTTCATTTACATCACCTGTGTTTCCTATCATTACGAATCACATTGTGCAGATCAAGTTTAGGTCTGTCCAGGGAAACATAGGAGGTTTGGACTTTGTTGAAGAGTGCAGTGGACATGACTCACTTCATTGGTAGACCTTCACATGTATTATCTCCTCTGTACTCTTCAACAAGTGTAAATCTCATCTGCAACCCTGAGTAGGCCTCACCTCAAACAAACCTCTGGATAGTAGACATCTTATTGGCATCCTGAAGCAATTATTTAAAATTTTAGTGTCTTGCGACACTTTTCTGAAACAACAGCAATGCAAAAGATGCACCATGTTTTAAGATAGGCCTCACTTCATCTGCATCAAGATGCTGTTAGTTTAAAATGTATATCTTTAGGACTGTGTAGGGGGACTGGAGAAGCAGAAGCTTCTGTAAGTGTCAAAGTTGTTGAAAAACTGTTTGTCCTTCAATCTTTTCCCTTGTCTTTTCTAATTTTTAAATACATGTTTTAATATTTTTCAAATGTTTGTTCTCTCTTTCACAGATTGAAAGTATAAAAACAAAAAGTGAGTAATTTAACGACAAATATAAGGTAAATGTTTTGTATTCTTTTCGTTACATTTCTATCACATTCACCTACTATTAGTTCCACAGCTTCATTTCTTTAACCCTCAGTTTCCTGCCTTTGCTACTTTCCTCATTCCTTTCTCTATTACCTACTTACTCAACTCCTTCCACTCTTTTCCTCAGTCCCTCTCTTCTCATAGTTCCTCACTCTTGTTCACTCACTCCGTCTCTATTACTCTTAGTGTCTTTGACTGATCACTCTATCACTACTTGTTCATAATGCTTTCTCTGTGTAGTTGAAGCACACTAAGGGGAATATTATGAACACAGCCAATAAAATTATTGCTGTTTTTATTGGCAGAAAACTGGTGCAAAAGTGGTTTTAGCTGCAGTTTTCTGCCACAAAAGCAGCTTTAGCGACACATTTCTGCCAATAAAAGCTGCAAAACTTTTATTGCCTATGTTGATGATATGGCTCTATGTTACTTACATTTCTTTGCTGTTTCAATTAATCTTTTTCTGTTATTTTTTGTTTTCTGTTTTCTATTTTTTCTCTCTGTTATTCCTCATGTTTTAATCTTATTTTGAACATTCACTCACATTCTCCAAGAAACTCTTCTTTGTTAATGTTATACTCTCTTTTTTTTTCTTTCACTTCGTTATCTATTTTGTTTTTCACAATTATACCCTCTTCTGTCTTTTCTTCGGTAAATAGATCTATTAAACAGTATCTCTTCTTTACTCCCTATAGCTGTCTTTCTTTTAACATCACTCTCTGTTTACTTTCCTTATACTTACACTTTTTTTTTTTTTTTTTTTTTTTTGGTTAGCTCCCGGTCCGCGTACCGGGAAGCTAACCCGGGAGCGAACCAAAAGAAATAGAGCTTGCCAGAGTGCTAAACATTCTAGCAATTTTTTTTGAAAGGGAAGGTAGTTCTGAAAAGAACTTTTTTTTTAATATTTTTGTTGTTTTATATTTTTTTTTTATTTTTTGAACATTTTTTTTTTTTTTTTTTTTGAACGATTTTATATTTTTTTTGGTTTTTTTTGGGGGGGGGAAACAACAAAAAACAGGCGTTGAAAAGGGCTCAACAGGAGCAAAAAAAAATTACTGGGGGCGGTTAGGGCAATCATGGTGTTCATACGCCAGGTTGAGTGCATTGATGCTCATGTTGCCACAAGCTAATAATGCACGACAGTGCATACATGAGTGAATCATGTGCCCAAAATTTTCTTGAATATTTGGCACAGTTTCCCGTGCCTCTTCTGGTGTTAGAGAAATCGGTATTGTTGGTCTGGCCACAGGAGTTGGTCTTGGATTGTCAAGCATATCCCTTATTTCCGCCCGGCTGTAATTTAGTGGATGCTTCCTTGTCATGTGCCTGTGCATTGTGTGATTTCCATAGCTATATTTTTTGTCCGTCCCTCTGGACAATTGTTCTTTGCATATGCGGCAGGTGACATACCTCGCATTGACTTTTTTTTGGCCACGAGGGATCGAATAAAACTGCCAGATGAAACTGGCTTTCTTTCTGGAAACCCGGGGCACCTCTTCTAAGAACTGTGGTTCTTCTCCCTCCTCATCCATTTCTTCATCTTCCTCCTCAGTGTTGGTAATGACCTGGGGAGGTGGTCCTCTCTTCCCATGAGGAGGTGGAGGTGGTGGTGGGGGTCCACCAGCTGAAGCTACCAATGAAGCCATTTTCCAACAAGCAAAATAGGTCTTCCTCTCACAATGATGAAAGTCAGAGTGAGGAAAGAAGGAGGGGTTTTCATCATTTGGGAAAAACAATACTTCTCAACCAATGAAAAGTGTTATTTTTAGGTCACCTGACCTAGCCTTACATCATTATGAAACCAAAAGTGAAATGAACCAATGAAAAGTTTTATTAACAAGTCACATGACCTCTCACGCTCATGTTACGCGCTGCGGAACGCGCCCCGGTTAGCTTCCGGGTCGCTAAGCTTCGCGCCCCGGTCCGCGCCCCGGGACACTTCCGGGTGCGCTAACGCGGTACGTCACAAGACGCATTACGCGGCAACGCGATACGTCGCGTTTTCGCGAAGCGCCGCGGATCGCTTCCGGGGAGCTGCGTTTCGCGCCTCGGTCCGCGCCCCGGGGCACTTCCGGGTGCGCTAACGCAGTACGTCATAAGACGCATTACGCGGCAACGCGATACCGTCACTATGTTGATTTTTTACCAGTTCGCGGACCGGGTCGCGGCATCAAATTGAGCTAACGGGAAGCTTCCCGGTCCGCGGACCGGGAGCGAAACAAAAAAAATATTTAAAAAAATGTATTAATAAACATATAAAATATATTTTTGGATTTAAATAAGAATACATTTTACAGCTATAGATATTTGCTATTAAAAAACCATTGAAATTCACTGAAAAAACCATAGGTTATAAACCATATATAGTTAGGAATTAGCATTTACAAAACCTTGAAAATTCACTGAAAAAACCATAGGTTATACACCATATATAGTTAGGAATTAGCATTTAAAAAACCTTATTTTACTCACACAAAACCATTGAAATTCCATATATAGTTAGTTGCACTAACTATATATCGCGCACCCGCAATCCACTGCTGATGATGTCACATATTACATCATTCATGACATGGTCAGTGACATCACTGATGACATCACTGATGACATCTCAAATGACATCACTGATGACATCACTGATAACAACATCCAGTGATTTTATGTTTCTGTAAAGTTTAAATATGTCTTACATATTGAAGAATGAGTGGATGTATAAGTGTCTGGACGAAGGATTTAGTAGGTGCATGACTGACTGTATGAGTGAGTGATTAAATGTATCTCACTGAGTGCATGGGTTAGTGACTAAACTGTCTTAATTTGTGCATCATTATGTCTGTTGTTCTGTAAACTGCTGCATGTGTTGATCAGTAGCTATATGAGTAACTATATGGGTTATTGATTGATTGTCCAAGTATTTGTATGGGAGACTGAGTGTGTGTGTGGCTGGCTGGGAGGTGTGTGACTCTGTGCAGATCAATGTGTACTTATATCAATGATTGTATAACAAGGTAAGTGTGTGTTAGTATATGTTTGAAAATGTAAGGTGCTCTATGTTTAACTGTATAGACAAGAAAATGGAAGTGTGATTGATTCTTTACAGGACTGACTAGGTGTGTGAGTAACTCCATGGATGAGTGGCAGAGTGTGAGTGTCTGTATAGGTGTATGAGTGCATATGATAGTGTTGTAAAGATGAGTGATTGTATGTATGAATGATTGTATGGGTGAATGAGTGAATGTGTGTGTAGACGTAGGAATCAGTGAGTACATATGTAGTAACTAGTATTGGTGTGTCAATGGTTTCAAAAATTATACTCTGTATTTAACACTGGGTGAAACAGAGGTTATATTAAAATGTGAGGAGATGCATTGTATTGTCACATGAATGATATCATCAGTGATGTGGTCATTGATGTCAAATGAGATGTCATCAGTGGAGTCATCAGTGATGTCATTTGAGATGTCATCAGTGATGTCATCAGTGATGTCACTGACCATGTCATGAATGATGTAATATGTGACATCATCAGCAGTGGATTGCGGGTGCGCGATATATAGTTAGTGCAACTAACTATATATGGAATTTCAATGGTTTTGTGTGAGTAAAATAAGGTTTTTTAAATGCTAATTCCTAACTATATATGGTGTATAACCTATGGTTTTTTCAGTGAATATATATATATATATAAAATCAGTGTAGGTACATATGACTGTCTGCCCTGTTTTTTGAGTTCATGTTCTGATGTATGTTTTTCTTTTCTGGACCATCAGGAAAACCCTAATGGTCCTCAGCAACAAAAATAGAAATTTACCACCACACTCTGGGAGAAAACTGTGAGGGTATCAGGAACATTTATTTTTTATTTTTCATCAAAAAACATTTTGGGAACTTGTTTTGGAAAGCAAATAATTATGGTGAGGGGCCTCCTGCAACACAGCTGCCTCTCCCCAAACTCCCAGTGCACAGGAACAGAGGTCTCTGCAGGAACGGTTGTGATCTCTAAATATGGTGGGTGGTAGTCCAGCCAGGATGACGGGTAACCTCCTTGGCCGATGGGGCCATCCACCATAGTATAAATCAAGCCTTAAGAATCTTTCCCTTTTTACCAATGAATAAACTTATTATATTGTAAAAGTTCCCTATCTTGGAACAGTACATATTAATGAACAAGAAATAATTCAAAGTTCATTTGCATCAACAACACAACCTTCTGAATATTTCTCCTAATTTCCAATGCCCATCTATCCATATCAATTAGCAGCAAATATTCTTGATAAGGAACTCCTAGATCAGCTCAACAATGCAGCAACATTGTGTCACAATTGCCTAGCTAGACCACAAGGGAAGTTATACACACACATAAAAGATAGCCACTGTCTCTTGAGAATAAATGAGCATTCGCGGTCTGCTGGGAATTTTAGTTTATTGTCAGAATGCTACCACTTAACATGCTCTCTGTGCAAGTACAGGCTCAGTTTAGAAAGGCTGATACTCCATGATGACTGCAAACCTTTCATTTCCTGAAAGAAACACATGCCCAGTGAATTTTTAGTAAGCCATGAGCTGGGCCTATGCTACTAAAGGGTGAAACACGGCTACCATAAGTAGGCTTTTTTTCTTGCCTCTGAGAGGCTGGTCTGGTAAAACATCATGTAAGCATTTAGATTTGATTTTCAATTTAAAAGATTCATAATTCAAAGGCCATCCTTTTTCACCAACTGTGCTACTCCAGACAGAAGTCTGACTCATGTAAATCAGTCTTGGTGCAGCTCCAAAAGGAACAATGCAGCCAGAACTGTCAGGCTAGGTTCCCTCCAGATGGGGACACATCGACCTCAGAACTGGTTTCATCGAAACTTACATTGCCTTAATTAGGTATAGCTTGAGTTTTATAGCACAATGAGCACATGAACTACATCTGGGCCCAAGTAATTAGCCGTAGGCTGAGATGGATGTACGCATATCATCCACTGCTTGTTTGTATTCTTCAATCTGCCCAAAGTAAGACAAGTATGCTGAGATATGGGTCACATGTGCAATGTGCCATGGGCACCAAACTGCTCTTCACTAGAGATGACAAAGAAGGCCAAAACCAACCATGCATTGCTCGTGTTCCTGTTCAGAGAGCATCTGACTTAACAGTTCTGGATGTTCTGTTCCTTCTGGAGTACGATCTAAGTAAATTGCATTAGGGTGGATCTAATCTGGATCTAATCTGAGTTAGCATTGTGGAGAAACAAATGATGGATTGGAATGCAGCCCCAAGTAGTTATCATCATCATCAAACAAACTTTATTTCAGTTCAAAGAATCATAAAAGTGCACAATATAAAATTGTCAATACATAAAAGCTTCCTCAAACATAGTGACACTCCCTACCAATATAAAAGTCATTATTCAGTTAATGATCAAGTCCATATTGTACTCAAAATAGAGCCCTAAAGCTGCGATCAAGACCAGGGTGACAAAAACCTCAGAAGGAAGCCTCTGGAAGGGTTTGCAGAGGGTCCGCTAAGTCGCCCTAAGTAGTCATAATGGAGAAAATTAATTCAAGCATTGCATCCATTACTTTTTTGAGCACCTGGTTTGACAGTTTAAGCTGGACTGTCCTTATTAGAGATGGATTAGAGATGGATTAATCCTGGTTTGCATATGGTTGGGTCTCATCTGAGGTGTCAGCGAAGGCAAACAATGATGGACTGGAATGCTGTCCAGATTAATTACCAGTAGCTGAGAATATATCGAGCATTCCATACATCCGTTTCTATATTGTTCTTTGTATTGTAAGATGGAGTAATAACAGATAGTAGCAAAGGAAGTTATCTAAGTAAAAAGACAAATAATAAGGATTTCAGAATGCACATTGACTATCCTGTTATCCACAGTATCAATGTTTTTCCTTAAAGGAGTGACTGAAAACTGGAATTAATTAAAAATACACCAAATACATGTACTGCAGACAGTGAACTATAGACAAGCACGCTATTTATTGTCTGACATGCATGGCATTATATTTGTGGTTTTACTACAGATTTTGGTAGATAAAATAACTATGACAGTTCCTGAAATGATTCACTCCAAGAATTAAAATGCAGTTGCTGCTGAGGTTTCTGCAGACGTTACTGTCTTTACTCTTGACTGTTCCAAATCTCTTTATTAGGAAAATAATAATTGTTTTCTCTTCATTTGGAATTAGATTGTTCTGGCACGTGTCATTTCAAGGTACAAAGAACATATTCTAGATTCTCTTCGTGAAAATGTTTTGAAAAGTACCATGTTAGTGAAACGAAAAATACAGAGAAGATAGTTTGTTGTAAATATTACATTATTAGTCTTGCCTTGCAGTATTGTGACTTTGGCGCTTTGGCACTCGTCTCATTCAGGGCGTATATTCGTCATTTGACAATCCAAGGTCCTTTTTTACGTTGCATAATACTCTACTACCATGTTCTCTTCTTTCAGTATGTCAAAGCTTCTCAGTGGTTCCAATGATGGGAATGCAACATGCAACATTTAAAGGTTCTTCCTTTTAGTGTAACAATGTATCCTTTTTTAAACTGTGAGAAAGTTGTCTGTTTGCGTGGTCACTCTTTCCCCACTTCTTGTTAGATGGTATTGCTGCTGTATGGATTTTGAACCTTGGGGCACTGCTATCTTACACCCAGTGTAGACGCTCTGACCGCTAAAACAGGTTAAATTGGCTAATCCCAGATTGACATGGTTAACATACTTGTAAGTACATCCCTTGAAGATGGTACTCTGTGTACTCAGAGCCTGTACGTAAATGTCATTATTGGACAGGCAGATGTTTTGTGCCACTTATCAAGTGACAAGTGAAAACATCACTCCGGGCTTGCCACTGCAGCTTAGCATAGCATTTTTAAAACTGACATTTCGTACTGTCAAAATTAGACAGAAGAGTGGACTCCAAGGACTAGTTAGTTTGCCTTCTGTTAAGCTACAAGGACACAATAGCTGCAAAATACTGACCTTCCAGCTGACCAGTTAAAACTGGATTTGCCCTGGTCCCTGCTGGTGGCTTCCCCTGGAGTGATTCATGGCCCCCAATTGGCATCCTAAGATCTTGGAGCCCTTGGATAAGTATCAGAAACGACTCCGCCTGCCTAAACCTAAAAGCGTATACTTTTCTAAAAGAATCAGAGAATACCACTGGACAGCTCCCAAGATGGAGCTGTCGACACCACACTGCTCATCGGAGTCAACTTCCTGATTTGTTCAGCTGAAAAGATATTGACTTCTAAATAAGATTCTAAATCTGAAGGTAGTAGTCTTCGCTGGTCGAAGTTGCCAAAAGTATCTGGTCAGTGTGGGGCATTCCTTGGGCACAAATTTAAATTTTCATCAGCTCAGATTTTCTTGCCAAAAGTCAACGGCTTCACTAGGTCTTCGCCCGAAGGCTATTTGACCTCTTGGAGCCCATCTCATATTCATCCTGATGCCATGACCTGCTGAGGATGTTCAACTTCCATTCCAGAGACCAAACAAGAGAGTAAAGCTTTCCACATGACCAAACCTGATCTCTGTATCTGACCAACGCTATATTTTTTTTGTAAACAAACTTTATTGGGTATTTGTGAGACATGTACTTATACGTTACAGATATTTGCATGGATGTACAGACAATTTTAATCACGCTCTTGACATATATATAACTCAGTATTACAATGTTAGCATTCATATTTACTTAATTTGGCCTCGAGATCTTCCATATCAGGTAGTTGCACATTACTAGTCAAATATTAATGCACTTATTAATTTTGCTCCGCACTCCCTACCAAATGGCAACCCAACTCTCTTAACCCTTCCCCCCTCTCCCCAGGCATATCTAGAACTAGTATGTGCAAGCATTCTTCTCCGGGCCGCTTTCCCGAGAATTCTATCCGTTCTTCGTGACCCCCATGCTCCCTGTTAAGACTTCCAGTCAGTGGGTGCTCCTCATCCTTCCCTCATACACTGCATCCTCCCCAGTGCATATGTCTAATGATCAACCTGTGTTAATTCCCGGTTTCCTTCTTCTGAGCTATCATTGAGCTGCTTGAGATGCATCATCAGTCCTTCCCATGCCCTAGCTGCTTCCAACGTCTTTTCGCTCCCGTTGCGTTTTGAATCTCTTAGCCATGTCGTCCCCTCGCAACCTGCCCAACGCATAAACTCCTTCCTCCATGAGCCCATGCTAGGTCCTTCCCTTGCCTTCCAATGACTTGTAATGTCTCATTTCGCTAGGACTAGTCCCAGGTCCTGAAATTTGCTGGTTACCTTGTTTTTTGAAGTATTTTTGATTCTGTGTGGTAAACAGTATGCTCCTGTCATGCTCACTTGTTTTTCGGTGATTTCAGCCAATACTTCCTTCACCTCCCTCCAGTAAGTCCCTATTTCCAGGAAACTCCAAAACATATGGAGAAACTCCGCGCCTATCTCGCCACATCAGAGACAAGCTGCTGTGGTAATGTTGAAGTACTTATTAAGATGCCCTGGGGTAAGGTATGCCCTACGAAATACATAGAAGTTTACCAGTTGAAATCTAGCATTTCTAGTGACCTTACTGACCCTCTCCGTTAGCTCTCCCCATGCTTTCTCCTCTATTGGTTCTCCCAGGCTGATGAAAAGCAGCCCCCTTTGAGACCCCCGAAGCTGCTTGGCTTATCACCTTTAATTCACTTTCTATTCTATTAAAATAACGAGGCAGGAGCTGGAAACTGGAAGGCAAGAATGAGGTTTATTTACTCTAGTGGAGAGCACGTCTACCGCAGACACCGGGATGTCTCTCAGGGAGGTGTTATAACTTCAACTCTTCAACAGGCTACTTTTATACAATGTTTCGACAATACAATCTTTATGAGCGGTGTCATGTAAGCATGGTACCCCGCCCCGGACAAGATGCCATACATTTCGGACAAGTTGGTTCGTACCCTCCCAATCATAAACAGTTGGACATATGATGTT
The DNA here is from genome assembly GCF_964261635.1 of Lissotriton helveticus. Lineage (NCBI taxonomy): Eukaryota > Metazoa > Chordata > Amphibia > Caudata > Salamandridae > Lissotriton > Lissotriton helveticus. The sequence continues at coordinate 1,630,189,300 of NC_136061.1, read as the reverse complement.
TATCAGGCAGCTGGCCTTTGCCTCAGGGTCGGGATCATGTGAGACTGGTCAGGGTTTAACATCCTTTACTGTTGATAGGAAGACAAGTTCCATTGTCCATCGGGAGGTGCATTCTTTGGGGTGCAATAAACCAGGTTAATGCGGGACCTTTTGGTATCTACGATCTTTGGTTCCATGCACAGGGATGGGGAAGAATAAGGAATGCAGAGGTTTGCGGCGGCAATAGAATGTCGTTCTTAAGCTAACATCAAACATGGGCATGTCCTCTAGATTATGACCCTTAGCACACATACCAAGTCGGTCAGAAGGTTATACAGATACTTGTGGAAGTGCAGGTGAAACAGGGGTGAACAACAGAACACAAAATGGTCGTGGTCGATCAAAATGGCTGCGGCCTATGTGTGCACAAAAAAAGGACCATCGGGCAAGATGGCGCAGGTAATGTTCACGATTATCGGCCCAGGTTTCACAGTCCGCCCTTTGAACATGACTAGCCAGCTTCTCAGTTTATTTTGATCCCCATAATGTCCTGTATCTATTCTTTAGATAGTACAGTCATTTTTGTCAGCTGAGTGCCCATAGTCTTAGGGAGCAAGGTGCTTCTAAAAAGGGAACACAGAGGTGGTGTACAGTGTACACATAAACAACAACCACATATTGCCAGTACTAGGATCAAGAGGATCAATAATAACTTCCAACCCCACTACCTTAAGATGCCCCAGAGCCAATTTCCAAGTGTCCAAGTCTCTGTTCCTTGATGGATTTCCGAAGACAGTCTGTGGAGATGTTCAATAGCTTCATAAACAGAAGGTGAAGTGCTAGGGATGTATGTGCACCAGATGGCACCGATGATGCGACATGCTCTTCCACGGTCCGCTAGTACCACATCCAGGACCATACGATTCTGTAGGGCCACCAGACAGACTGCCTGAAGCTCGGCAGTGTTGTTGGTGAGGATGCCAGCTGTGATGTTCAGGGCAGTTTCAACTGCCTGATTCAGGTGCCTGATGGCTCGGCTGTGTGTCATTGGTCCCCATAGTGGAACGAGCCCTTTCGCTGCGTCGAGGAGTTGTGATGCAGCAGAGTCTGCTTGGTCAGTGTCTTTGGAACGCCTTTCTCGATGATGCTCAGCAGGGGCCGTGTAGGTTAGTGGTAGGACAAAACCGATGTAGCATGTGCCTCCCCAGCACCGTGGGAGCCAAGTGTAGGCCTGGGTTCCGCAGACAAAGTACATGTTGGGTGAGGCCACAAATGCTGGAGGGTTGGCAGTGTTCAGAGTCCTTGTGATATTGCACTTGCTGTGTCCCACATTTTTAGTCCCACGGCCTTTGATGCACACAAGGCCCAAGACATTCATCACAGATAGGGCCACGGTCAGCGTTGCAGCGGTTCTTTTCTTGAGGTAGGAAAAGGTGGTTCTGACAGGATTGTTGAAAACTTGGATTTCCACTTGCTCTTTGGAAGGGACATTTATTCGGAATGTCGCATTGGTGGAGTGAGGACAGAAAGGAGCTGCTGTTCTTCCTGTTCTGTCCAGCCAGAACTCAGTGTCGAAACGAGCAATTGTTTCTCCGGAAGTGGCATTGTCTCTGTACCTTTCTTGGAGGAGCATCATCCAGGCAAGGAAAGATCCATGAACGGAAAAGAGTGAATGGATGAATGGGATAGATCGTTCAGTGGCATGTGGTAGCAGTCCACAGACCCAACAGTTGGTGACATTAGTGGCAAGACTGCTGGTGCAACAGTTGTACAAAAGAGTTGTTCCAAAATTCTTTGTGCCGCCCTCGGAGGTGAGGCGACAGTGATATCAGATAATGTTCTTTCTGGGTGGTAGGTTGCAAGGTGGGAAACATTGTTCGGTGTGCAGGAGCATTCTCTTCAACGATCCAGACTGTGATCATTAGCAGGAGACAGGTGAGAAATGCTGCCGCAAGTGCAATTGTCTTTGTGCCGTGCAAGTTGACGGTCTTGGAGGCTTTGCGATTGCTCTTTCGTTGTTCGATATCTTCCATCATCTTCAAGGGGCTCAGTGACTGGCAGGACCACAGACTTTGTCTAGCGTTTTACCCTGGTAGCGTTGGCTGTGCTACCGATCTGAGGTTTTCGACTCAGTGAGTGGCCTGGTTGTCGGTGCACCCTCCTTTCGTTGATCTCAGGTTGTACCCCTTCTTGGACGGCACCGTGGGGTCAGGAACTTCTGTGAGTTACAGTGTGTCTTCTTGTGGATAGCAACTCAGAGCTGGCCGGTCTTTCGATAGAACTTCCTCGAGCACTTCCAACTCTTCACAGGTTGCCAGTGTCGGAGGGATTTTATTGCAGTGGTGGGCATGCAGCCAATTTTGCTTCCCTTCCACTCGAAGGGCAGTTCGGGTGGTGATCAAGACTTGCCAGGGGCCCGTCCACCTCGGCTCCAGACTCTTGTCCCTCTGGAAGTTCTTCACGAGGACATGGTCTCCGGGCTTTATCTCATGTCCTGGGCCCCTGGATACATCTGGCAAGGCTTGCTGCACCTGTTGGTGGATAAGTGTTAGCTCGTTCATCAGTTTATACAAATAGTCGGACATTAGTTTATCTGGGACATCGTTAGTGGAGGATGGTTTTGGAGCTGCCCAAATGCTCAGAGGCCTGCCGAAGACTACTTCATAAGGAGTTAGTCTGTGCTTGGTTGGGGTGGAGTGCATTGATAGCAATGCCAATGGGAGGGTGTCAGGCCATTTTAACCTGGTTGTGGCAACTATTTTGGCCAGTTTTAGCTTCAAGGTTGCATTGTGTCTTTCTACCAGGCCCGCTGATTGGGGATGGAAGACGACATGAAACTTCTGTTTTACCCCCATCCCTCTCAGGATACTCTGTATCACCTCGACTATGAAGTGGGGGCCGTTATCACTCCATAAAATTCTACAAAGGCCATAGTAAGGGAAGAATTCTTTGAGAATTGCCTTTGCAGTGGCTAAGGCGGTATTGTCGCGGGTGGGGTATGCCTCCACCCATTTGCTAAAAGCGCACACAACCACTAGGACATATTTCAGACCATGGCACCTTTCTAGTTGGATGTAATCCATTTGTAGGACTTCAAAGGGGTGGTCAGGGACTCCAAACCCTCCCCGTGGTACTATGGTCCCCTTCCCCAGGTTGTGTAATAGGCGGACTATACATTGTTGCATTAGGCGTTTGGCAGATTCGGCTATCTTGGCATTATGCCACACTCTGGTGATCAGTTCAATCATGGGGGAGGAGCCTATGTGTGTGGGTAAATGTACCATGGTCAATATAGGGATTAAGTAGGCATTGGGCAACAGTCATTTATTCCCATCTTTAGTTATCCTGCAATCCTCCTTGTCCTTCAGTCCCACCCTTTCCCACTCAGTCAGTTCGTCCTGCGTGCCTGTCGTCTGTATGTCTCTTACAGTGGTTCTAGCATTCGTCCACTGTTCGGCTTGTGACCTGGTCACATACATTTGTGTCATAGTCCTGTCTTCTGCCGTGGCTCGGGCAGTAACGTCAGCTAGTGTGTTTTCCTGTCCAATAAGATCAGTCACTTTCTTATGTGCTTCGCATTTTATCACCACTAGCTTCTTGGGGAGGAGGACTGCTTCCGTCAATGCGGAGACTAAGTCTCCATGTAGGATGGGTGTACCATGTGAAGTCAGGAACCCTCTCTCCTTCTATAAGATCCCAAAATGGTGAACTACCCCAAAGGCATACTGACTGTCAGTGTATATATTGACTGTTGTACCTGCTGCTAAAATAAAGCTCGTGTGAGGGCAATGAGTTCCGCTGCCTGGGCAGAGCGTTGAGTAGCTGTCTCTAGAATGGTTCGGGCTGTGGTGACAGCGTATGCGGCTGACGTGGTGCTGTCAGGGAGTTTGATGCAGGAACCGTCCACCCACAGTTCTCCGTCTGGTTCTAAAAAGGCAGTGTCTCTAAGGTCTACTCTACTCCTTGTCTGTTTGTCTGTCAGTGTCACACAGTCATGTAGTGGAGTCACACCAGGATCGTTTTCGGGTAGTGGTAACAATGTGGCCGGATTGAGGGTGGTGCACCGTTTCAGGGTAATGTGTGGCGCTAGCAAGGTCAGCTCATATCCTGTCAGTCGGGCGCTAGTCAAATCTTGGGTCTTGGTCTGGTTCAGGAGTGTGTCAACCGCATGGGGTACTAACACAGTGACTGATTGGATTGGAGAGCACTATTCCTTCGCTTTGTCGTACTGATACTGCTGCGGCTGCTACAGCACGCAAACACGCTGGCAGAGCTCTGGCTACTGGGTCGAGGGTGGCAGAGAAATATGCGCAAGGGCGCTGCTTGTTACCAATTGATTACATTAGGACAGACAATGCACATCCCTCCTTCTCGTGTGTGTAGAGGGAGAATGGTTTGGAGTAATCTGGGGTTCCTCGGACAGGGGCCGAACAGAGTGCATCACGTAGCTCTTTAACACCTTGGATGCTAAGGCAATTCCTGCTGGGTGCTGATTTATGAGAACCCCATTGTTCATGACAAGGTCAGCTCGTCATTAGCACAGCTCCAGTGTACTGCATGACGAGCTGACCTTGTCATGAGCATGGAAGTGGTTAAAGGCAGTTTGACATTCAGGGGTCCAGGGGAGAGGTGAGGGGATGTCTTTAGCTAGGAGGGGGAGAAGGGGTTTGACGATGAGGCTGAAGTTCGGCAGCCACTGTCGGCAAAAGGAGGTGAGACCTATCAAGGCACGGACCTGCTTCTGACTTCTGGGGACAGAAGTGTCTAGGATTGTCTGTATTCTGTCGGGTGTGAGTTTCCTCCCTTCTTTGGATAAGAGGTGGCCTAGATAGGTTACTTGTGATTTACAAAATTGTAATATCTTTCGGGAGACTTGTGACCATTCTTGGCAAGAAAATGGAGCAGTTTGATGGTGGCTGTAACAGCTAATGGTGTGGTGCCTGCTGCTAGAAGGATGTCATCCACATATTGTATTAGTGTCACACCATCTGGTAATTGTATAGATTCCAAGTGTCTTTTAAGCGCTTGGCTATAGATGCTCGGGCTCTCTGTGTACCCCTGGGGCGCTCTACAAAATCTATATGAGCGAGAATTTAAGGTAAATCAGAATAGATAGCGGCTTTCTTTGTGAATAGGTATGGAGAAGAACACATTTTTTAAGTTGATTACGGTAAAGGTGGTAGCAATTGAGGGAATTAAGGTCAAAATGGTAGTGATGTCGGAAACTACTGGGTACTGTGGTACTACAATTTTGTTTACTTCCCGCAGGTCAATGATGAAGCGATAGGCTTTTCCATCTCCCTCTCCCTGTCTCTTTATTATCGGTAGTATGGGTCTGTTACAAATGTTGCTCACTACTTCCTCTACCACCCCTGCCTCCATTAAAGAGTGTATGATGTCTGTCAGTGCCTTCCCACCCTCTGGTGAGATTCTGTACTGTGGTACCTTCGGTAGGATTGAGTCTTGTCGTATTGTCACGTGTACTGGGTCAATCATTATTCGTCCTACGTCCGAATCAGCTCTAGCCCACAAGCGTGATGGTAAAGTGTCCAGTAGGGATGTGTCAGTCTCAGAGATGAGATACATGTGCTGGGAAGGTCTATCTCCACGGTGCTGGTGGTTGTCATATAGGAAGACACGCACTCCGTCTGGCGAGCACCTGATTGTCGCATAGAAGTGCTTCAGAATGTCAAGACCCATAATGGCGTCTGGGATGTTGGAAGAGAGGAGAAATGTTGTTTAAACGATATTGCTGTCAAGGTTGAAAGGAATCAGTTTGGACAAAGGGTTGGTGGAGGGCGTACCATCAAATCCTATTGAGATCACATGTGAGCCAGACAAGTGTGCCCTTGGAATCAGTCGTTTGGATAGTGCACTACGTGTTGCTCCCGTGTCTACCAAAAATGGCGACTCCGTGCCCAGGACCTTTGCGGTAACATAAAGGCCTTGCTGATCAACATAGAGCTTGACTGGATCTCTCCCTTGCCCCTGGCTGTCCTATGCAAAGTCATACGCGTTGTCATAATCTGTCTGTTGATACTGGTTCTGTCTAGGATGGTCAAATGCGTTCGCTCTTCCTGGCCTTTCTTCTCTTGCTTAACTTGCGTACCCTCTCCCATGTCCTCTTCCTCTCTGTTCACTTGCCATTTCCCTTGCCCCTCTACCCCTACCAGCTCTTGATAAGGCCGGACATTGGGATTTCCAATGTCCATATTCCTTGCAAAATGCTCATTGATCCTGTCCTAAGCCCTGGCGTCGTACATATGGTATCAACGAGTCATTTCTAGGCAGCTGTACTCTAGGGACATTCTGTTGGTATCCTCCCTTATATTGTTCCCTCACTGTATTCACCCCTTGGAGTTGGGCTATCATTACTCTTTCCTTCAAGTCCTTCTTTTTCCTTTCTGTAGACCTGTCATTCTCGTTTTTCTAATTCATTGTACTGGGCCATTTGGAGAATGGCCGCCATTTTAGATGCTGCCCAACAACTTTCGCTAGTCTGTAATTTCTGGGATACCTCCGGCAGCAGTCCTTTGACGTAATTTTGCACGAATAAGTGGCTTCCGGTTGCAGTGGACATGTCCTGTCCACTGTAGTCATAGAACACTGTTTCGAATCTTGAGAAATAATCGGAGACATCCTTTTGTGGTTTCTGGCGACACGCAGTTACTATGGACCAGTCTATCTTTTTCTCCGGTATCAGTGTTTTTACCTTCTGCACTATTTTGTCTGGGAGGTCCAATATAGCTTTAACCGTTTTTTGACCAGGATTCCGCTGTTTGTCTAATGTGCTAAGTTGTTCCCAGGTATGACCAAGCAATTCTGTGTGGTCTACCTTACTAATCTGCTTCCACACATCGGCTGGTAAACATAACCCGAAGAAGAAGTTGATGACAGCAAGTGTCATTATTGTGGACCCCAACGCGGTACCTAGTTCTGAGTAAAAGGCAGTGGGAATCCGGCAGAGATTTACGGAACTTCAGAATGTCTTGTCTGTCCAATGGCTGATACACCCAATTGTAGACCACCCTCCCTTTAGCGTCCTGATGATTTATGTCGTCATTAGTCCCTTGTCCCCTAGGGGAACCCAATACGGGGTGGCTTCCTTTATCGGCATCATGTTATCTACCTTCTGTACTGAGGGTTTTACTAGCTTCAATGTCCTGTCTGTATCTAGCTGCACTTGTTCTATGAGGTGGCGGAATACTTCTAACGTGGACGAAAAGAGTTCTGTCACATCGTTGTCGTTTTCGTCTCCGATGTTAACTTTTCTGTAAAGAGTCATTAGTCTCCCGGGCCCTACATCCTGATATTTCTCTTCATAGGCAGTAAGCGCGTATTAACAGAAGCGCACAATGAAGAATCGTTTGTGGTTCTCGACATATGAATTGCATATGTCAGTCACACACTCTTCCGTTTCTCTTCTCTCCACGAGGGTTTTGACTATCTTGTCAATGTTTGCCCGCTCGTGCGTACTTAATAGTGGGACCCTGGGTGACTCTTTTTCTATCAATCCTATTTCTACTAATGCGTTTGTTGATGAGGCACTTGGTGCAAGTGGCTTGACTGTAGCGGAAATGGTTGTGGCGTCTCCGTTGGTACCTTGCTGTTATTGGCGTTGTACTACGGGATGAGTAGGGGCATAAGGAGGTGGCATGTAGATGATTGGGGGCCTAACAAAAGGTCATCATTTATTCTCTGTTTAGCCGGCAACTCTGGGTAAAGAGTTGAAGGCATTCTAACAGGGTAATACTGGCCTGATATTTGTGATTCTTGTTCATTTTTATCGTTTTCCCTTTCTTTTATTTCACCTTCTAACCTTTTACAGGTCTGGTAAGCAGACTTTCGCATCTCTTTGTCCTGCCTGGCTTCGTTTCTTTTCTTTCGTTGAGTTGCTTCTTTTCACCAGAGGCCAAAGCTGTCAAGCATGGCTGGCATAGCTTTCTTTCTGTGGAGCGCTATTTCTAATATTTCTATTTTAGAGAGATCAAAAGATCCCGTCAGTGGCCACTGATTTACACGGTCCTTCCTATTGTATTTGTGCCACAGTTTGATATAAGCAACGATGGCTACTCCATTTTTAGCATACATGTCCTTGTTAGGGGTACCCAGCCGGCGGTGCTGGATGACTGACCTCTAACAAACGGTTCGGTCCAAAACAATCAAACAATTTTGAGAAGACAGGCATGACGTACAAGCAGTCAATATAAATATCTCAATAGGTCGTGGATAAAGGTCCGCACTACCTGCCTTCGAATATTCCTATTCTACGTTGTTTGCAAGCAGGGAATGTCTCAATTACTACCAATAACTTCAAGAACTGAATACTAGTATTCAACCAAACAATTTCAATACAATCAGACAGTCAATTTTGTTGTATTTCACGACCTTACCCGGACCGTATGGACAGTTCTTCGTCTTCCCCTTCCAGCGCCTGGTTGTCCTCTCACTCTGATATCGATACAGCAATCCTTTAGGGTCCCAGTCAGGACCGCAGGTCACTCGAGATAGAGGTCCGCTCGGAACTGGTGAAACTCAGGGTGATTGGCAGCCAGACGAGGGTCCTCTCACGGCAGGTTAACCCCAATCGGTTAGTTGTTCACTCCGTCGTTAGGACCTCTCCTATTTGGACCGGCGAGTCGCTGATGGGCTCAACATTGGGCGCCAATTGATGAAAAGCAGCTCTCTTTGAGACCCCCGAAGGTGCTTGGCTTACCACCTTTAATTCACTTTCTATTCTATTAAAATAACGAAGCAGGCGCTGGAAACTGGAAGGCAAGAACGAGGTTTATTTGCTCTAGAGGAGAGTACGTCTACCGCAGACAACGGGATGTCTCTCAGGGAGGTGTTCTCACTTCAACTCTTCAACAGGCTACTTTTATACAGTGTTTCGACAATACAATCTTTATGAGCGGTGTTATGTAAGCTTGGTACCCCGCCCCGGACAAGATGCCATACATTTTGGACAAGTTGGTTTGTACCCTCCCAATCATAAACTGTCGGACATATGATGTTTATCAGGCAGCTGGCCTTTGCCTGAGGGTCTGGATCATGTGAGACTGGGCAGGGTTTAACGTCCTTTACTGTTGATAGGAAAACAAGTTCCATTGTCCATCGGGAGGTGCATTCTTTGGGTGTAATAAACCAGGTTAATGCAGGACCTTTTGGTATCTACGATCTTTGGTTACATGCACAGGGATGGGGAGGAACAAGGAATGCAGAGGTTTGCGGCGGCAATAGAATGTTGTTCTTAAGCTAACATCAAACGTGGGCATGTCCGCTAGATTATGACCCTTAGCACACATACCAAGTCGGTCAGAAGATTATACAGATATTTGTGGAAGTGCAGGTGAAACGGGTGAACAACAGGACACAAAATGGTCGCGGTCGATCAAAATGGCTGCGGCCTATGTCTGCGCAAAAAAGGACCATCGGGCAAGATGGCGCAGGTAATGTTCACGATTATCGGCCCAGGTTTCACAAGGTCATCTTCCCATTTTTGTTGCAGATCATTGAGTGGAAGGAGTGTTGCCCGACTCAGCCTACTGTATAAGCAGGTGACCGCCTTATATGTCCCGCTGCCGATACCACATACTGACATCCTTCATCTAGACCAGGTTCGGTTAGGCCAGTCCCCCAATGTTTACAGATTTCTGCAGTTAAGGCCACATGTAATAAAAAGTTACCCCAGACATCTCTTTTTGCTCACTAAATGCTTCAAATGGTAACAGCATGCCTTACTGATACAGTTGCCCCATGGTAAGTACTCTTGCTTCTTCCCATGCCCCTAGTCTCCTCCAATCTGCTCTGTGAGGCAATGTCATCCAATATTTTAATGGTATCTCCTGCACATAAGGACGTCTCACTTTGGCCCTCTGCGATCTTCAGACCCAACACTTATGAGCCACATATAACTCCACAGACATTTCCCTTTCTGATATGGGTAGCCTCAGTACTATAATGGATAGGAGGTCTGGAGTCGGGTACCCATCACCCTGCTGCACTGTTTCCTGACTCTGACTTGCCACCTATTTCGTCAGCCACTGCAATTGAGTCGCAATATGATAGTATTCAAAATCTGGCACCGCCAGCCACCCTTCTGCCTTGGGCCTCATTAAAGTTGTTAAAGCTACTCTCCGCCTTCCTGCCCCCCACAATAATTTCATCACCATTTTTCGGAGCTGCCTGAACCTCTCTGCTGGGACCCATATTGGCAGAACTCCAAAGATGTACAGGAGCCTCGGGAGAGTCACCATGTTTAATAAGGATGTTCTACCAGCCAGCGACAGGGGGAGGGTTCCCCAGAAGTCGAAATTGGCTTTTGTTTCTCGTATTACCTTTCCCACATTGCCCTCCAGGAGATCGGCTCTGTCATGATATATTTGTACCCCTAAATATGGGATACATCTCCCTTCCCTCTCAATCCCCTCTACCGTCTGCAGTTTCTCCTTTCTCTGCATCGTAGGGAAGAAACATGACTTTCTCCAATTCACTTTGAGGCCTGCTACCCTTTTCAACTCTAACAGCAATTCTTTTGCTCCCTCAAATTCTGCATCCGTATTTCTAAGGAACAGAATCAAATCGTCAGCATACAAAGCTATATGGTGGATATGTCCTTCTACTTCCTACCCGCTGTACCAATTTCCAGTCCTGGCTTTAGTGGCCAACAATTCCAAAGCCATCGTGAATAGCAAGGGTGATAGTGGGCAACCTTGGCATGTTCCTCTTCCTACCCCATAGCGATCTGATATTATCTTTCTTGTCCGAACCCGGGCTCTGGAGTCTCTTTATAACTGTGATGTCCATGCTTCAAACTCATGTCCTAATCCAAAAGATACTTGATTAGCGCACTGACATTGTGAGTGCGTCCCTGTGGGCACACCATATGGTTCGTCGTAAAGCACAGACTCCGTTATATTTTGTATGTTTATTTATTCTTGATTACAAATTCAACAGTTCATTTGTATCAGACTATTGATTTCAAGGATATTTCATTTCATTTCCAATCTTGATTGTGTGGTTACCAATATACATTTGTGATGGAAAAACAAAACGCTCCAATGCATTTCGGGCGTGGCCCTTTCTCAAGGAGCTCTGTAAATGAGAATAAATAGCAATATTGATATTTGCAATAATTCAAGAAATTCATCACACAAGTTAAATGACTAAAGTAATGTGCAAAAACATGCAACCTCAATCGGGTGGTGGGGGGTGTTGGGGTGATCGGGGTGAGCGTGGTGGTGTAACGGGTAGCTGTGAGGGTGTAACCAAAAAACGTACCGACTGTTTCCTAGTGGTTGTTTTGGGTTTGTGACCTTGCTTGCGCTGTGGGTGAAAACAACGGAAGTTGAAAAAAAGATCAATCACGGCGAGGCTCGCCAATGAAACTTAGAAACTTAAATCAGACTCGCGTCTAAACCTACTTCAATCCGAAGCTGAGAGACTGGTGTGCGGTCTGACGACTCCTCGGTTCGAAAACGTCGATTAGACCGAAGCGTGGGTGTGTTTTCCGCGTTGATGGGACATTTAAATCAGACAGGAACCCGGGAAGGGTCATGCTGTCGGTAGATATAGAAGATGGACTGTGGAAACTAGTGGGCAAGTGTAATAATGTGGCGGCCATATTGGCTTGGTTTTTGGTGATGAAACGATAAGGGGAAACTTAAGACTGCTATTAAAAAACGGCAATGGGTGTGTGATGGAAAAGGACTCGTGATTGGATGCATAAAACATAAAACATAAAGAACATGAAAACATAGATTGTTAAATCAAACCGTACAGTTTGCAATACGTATTGATATCACATTGATCTTTACAGATAGCAACTAAATTCGATGCGGTCATTGAGACCGAATGATTTCAAAGATTGCAATCGATAAATCTTGAATTATTGCAAATATCAATAGTGCTATTTATTCTCATTTACAGAGCTCCTTGAGAAAGGGCCACGCCCGAAATGCATTGGAGCGTTTTGTTTTTCCATCACAAATGTATATTGGTAACCACACAATCAAGATTCCCCGTCCATGAGCCTCTGTGCCTCCCAAGTCTCTCCCTTCCTGGTCTAGTTTTTGTCCCCTTGTAAAATGTTGCTATGCCTTGACTTCAGTGACTACGACGTTCTCTCCCACCTACTGTGGGGTTCTCAGGCTCTCCATTTACCTTGCATGGCCCCTCTGTCGGTATCCACGCTCTCAGCACTGTTCCGCCAAAGGTCTGAGGTGTCCTCTGTAGGTCAGTGCATGCAGTCCCTAAGGCCTTTCTCTCCTCCTAATATGGCCTCTCCCTAAGGGTCATAATGTTCACTTTCACGTTCTCAACTATAGGACGCGGTGTACCTTGCCCCTGCACCCACCTCATTCCAGTTGCATCGAGCAGTTAGGGAATTATCAGTCAATTATTCAGTGCTCCTCCAGCTCCCTCTCTTTCACCTTATGTGTTCAGCCACCTATTATCGCACCCAGATGCTGCCTCACAAGCCACTCCCCGCCATGCTTTCATTTGGGCCTACCGTTTCTGCTACAAAGCTGTGATGTGGGTAGGCGATCTCCAGCACCGCTATGCAGGGCTCTTAAGTACCACAATTCTCCTGCAAGGCCCCTTGGGGTGTCTGCCCCCATAGCACTGTTTCCCCAAAGCCCTAGACTCCCTCTGGCAGACTTGTGCGTGTCCTCCTCTAGGCCTCCTCCGATATAGCCTCGCACTGTAGGGCTTGAAACTCCATTTGTGGCTCCCAACTGCTGGGCTCTTCTGCCGCTCCTCTCCTCAGGCAATTAAGGGGATGGCGTTCGAGGGTGTAGTGCTTCCCTTCTCACTCTATTCCATTTTGCATGCTTGGTCGCGCACTATGCTCCTATCCCTGCTGTAGACAAGCCGCAGCCTGCCGCCCGCCTCTAAGCTGCAGCGCAGGCAGATGAACTTTCACACGGGTCCACCAGTTTTCACCGCCAGTGCCGTTCTCCACTACTGCACAAGCATTCCGCGCAGGCCGCTCCTCCCTACTCACCATGCTATGTGTCGGGCTCCGACTTCCAATTCACTCGGCAGTTGCCATTTTGTGTGCCGCCTCTCGGGACTCTCTCACCATCAATCTCAGCATTTCCTCGCGTTATATGGGGTATTGTCGCACCGCCTCGCGCCCACTAAGTTTTAAGTTTTAAGGGGGGGGCGCCGACTTTCCCACTGTGATGAGGGACCTAGGGCTAAGGATATTAACAAACACTGGAGTCCGGGGCCGGAGCTCCGAGACTATCTTCAATAAGGAGCTATAGGGGTTCTATACCAGTCAGGTCAAACCCCCACTCAATGATTCAACACAACTATATGACCTGACGCTCCAAGACCTGCTCCCTTCTACATTCGCATCAAGCCACAACCCCCCTGACCCACCCTATGTTGCAGTCAACCTTCACTTTTGACTTCGACCCAGTTTAGCATGACCAGATACGCATGGTTGCTCTTTGTGTTTTTGGTGCTAAAAAGGACATTACACTTTGAAAAATCATATCTCTGGTTCTCTACATCTGCTTTTGGTTGTTTTGGTGTCTATTTGATCATTACAATTTTCTCTGTCTTAATAAGTGGGGGGGTGATTTTTATTGTGGTTTTTTTTTTCATTTTAACTGTTTTTGGACATTTCTCCTAATGTAAATCTATCTGTGCTGTGCTACAGCTACGAAGAGTTGAGCCCAGGTTTCAATTATTGTGACCTAATTGAACTTAACAAGTAATAGTGCCATCATTACTTGAAGAGTAAGAGACACGTCTGTCAGTGGCAGTGACAGACGGTACCATTTAAAAAAAATTGCATAGCAGCAGCTACCACTGATATTAGAGCGAGAGCGCTGGGACATTCAGGGAACTGTTTTTTAATCTGATGGTGACTCATGAGGATTTTAAAATTGCATACAGTGATTGCGGCTGTCTGAGGGAATTGAAGGGTACCGGGGGAACTTATCGTTTTTTTGTGATCTGCTTGGAGTACCCGCCCTGTTCCGCCGCGTCCATTGTGGGCATTTGCTGCGGAGTGTGAGGAGCCCATCACTTCCGGGCTAACAGGAAGTAGGGTAGCGGTCTAGTTCTAGCAGTCCTGCCCCCTACTTAACGCAGGGAGGACCGCGGCCGCACTGTTGGAGACACGTCTGTCAGTGGCATTGACAGACGGTACCATTTTAAAATAATTGCATAGCAGCAGCTACCGCTGATATTAGAGCGAGAGCGCTTGGACATTTAGGGAACTGTTTTTTTTTAATCTGATGGTGACTCGTGAGGATTTTAAAATTGCATACAGTGATTGCGACTGTCTGAGGTAATTGAAGGGTACCGGGGGAACTTACCTGTTTATTGTGATCTGCTTGGAGTACCCGCCCTGTTCCGCCGTGTCCATTGTGGACGTTTGCTGTGAAGGGTGAGGAGCCCATCACTTCCGGGCTGACAGGAAGGAGGGTAGCAGTCTAGTTCTAGCAGTCCTGCCCCCTACTTAATGCAGAGTCCAAAGCGGCCGCGCCGAAGGCGCGCCAAAGGCAAGCCCGTCTGCGCCCATCCGCGGCCGCACGGGGACAGGGACACAGAGCCCTGCCTGAAAAGCCCCAGATGGCCCCCGAAGACTAAAATACTCCAAAGAACAACTGGTACTCATGTGCCCACTGTTGGAGGAGGCATGCATGCATGGTATGTCGGTGGAACAGATGCCCAAGACGTGTAAGGTCTGCCTGTTTAACCCTAGGGCGAAGCAGGGGTGTGAGAGTAAGGTGAGCGCTTGGACCATGTTACAGATTAATTGCCGCTCCCTAAGGAGACACAGACTTGAAATCTTTGACCTTTTAACGGACTTACAGCCAGATGTGCTCTTCTTAACTGAGACCTGGCTGGATGCGGAGTCCACACCTGAAATCTTGGAAGCACTCCCCCATAACTCTGGCATGATAAGATTAGACCGGGGCATGCAACGGGGAGGGGGGATTACCGTGGTGCATAAACTTGAGCTGATGTGTACCTTGGAGGCAGTGAGCATTAAAAATAGTGAGGCAGGCTTTTTTACAATTAAATGTGGGCCGAATATGATCTTAGATGGCTACTTGATCTACCGTCCGCCGGGGGGGTCAGCGCAATTTGTTGACAGCCTGATGGAGGTGATCGTGCAGCCGGCCCTACGCTATAAGAGGCTCCTAATTTTAGGTGACCTCAATTTGCACCTGGAGGAGGATGATAACAGGGAAGCCCAAGGGGTGATTACCTTGTTGGAGGTACTCAAGCTGAAATTACTGTCCCAGTTGCCCACCCACCAGGCGGGTCACCTTCTTGATCCTATTTTTGCGAATTGGGAAGAAATAGAGATTAAGACTACGTCCCCGGTGCCATGGTCTGATCATTACCTGGTTCAATTCTATATACCAGACCGGTCTAAAAACCCCATGATAGGTAGACCGAGAGCGCAGAAACGGATGCAATTGGGGAAATTCAATCAGGCTGACCTAGAGCGTGCACTAAGTTTAGGATGCCCCCCATTGAGAGATAATCTTGATGAGGCATGGAGAGAATATGAGGAATGACTGAATTGAGCTCTTGATAGGGCCACGCCGTGGACTAATAAGGCCCCAGCAAGGTGCACTAAGGCAGCACTATGGTTTAATGCCGAGTTAAGAGCTGCAAAATCTGCTTGTAAGGGCCTAGAATGCGTGTGGCGCAAGAAATATGATGAGTCAGCCAAACGGGAGTATAAGAGTAGTATAAAACAATACCATCGTCTGATAAGGAAAACTAAAAGAGATTTTTTAAAAGAGAGAATTGAGCGGGCGTAAAATTCTTCCAAGGAGCTCTTCGCCATCTATAGGGATCTTACGTCACCTAATAGGACTTTGGCATCAGACACTTAATCTCGGGAGATCTGCGAGGCTCTCGCAGACTTCTTTGTTCAAAAGGTCAAAACCATATATAGGTCATTCCCTATGGGAGCAGAGGAGGTTCCCCTGGCACAAATTAGAGAGGTTAAACCTAGGGGGGACAATCGCCTTGTTCAGTTCGTTGTCCCTGATAACGGCGAACTGTTGAAGATAGTCCGTAGTATCCAGTCAGGTCCCCCAACTGATGCAGCTCAACCCAATATCCTTAAGAACTCACTGGAAATTGTTATTAACCATATAAGACGTATGGCTGAGCTGTCCTTTCAAGTAAGCTATGTTCCCCAGGACTGGAAAACAGCTCAGGTTATCCCTATTAAAAAGAAGGCCATTCTTGGCCTGGCCCATCTGCACAATTTTCACCCCATCTCATTATTACCCTTCTGTGCTAAAGTGATAGAGAAAATGGCCAATACCCAGTTGGTTAAATACATAGAAGAGTGTCAGCTTCTTCACCCTACTCAGTTGGGGTTTCGGGCTAACCACTCTATGGAGTCGGTGCTGCTTTTCTCCACGGAACTGATGAGCGGGAAAGTGAATGAGGGGCGGACGGCCGCTCTGCTGCTACTTGATTTAAGTGCGGCGTTCGATACCGTCTCTCATCCCTTCTACTTTCCCGCCTTACGGAGGCAGGTGTGGTAGGACCGGCTCATGATTGGATAGGCTTGTTCCTCGCTGACCGTAGGTTTCAGGTCCACTGCCCTCCCTTTAAATTGGAGGCACGAGCATTAAGGCAGGGGGTTCCGCAGGGCTCAATTCTGAGCCCTACTTTATTTAATCTGTATATGGAACCCCTGGCTAAGCTGGTGGAAGCCTACGGGGTGGATATAGTGTCCTATGCGGATGATACGCAATTAATAGTGACACTATCCCAGGCCCCGGAGGAGTCGGCCGTGAATTACTCTGCCTGTCTGGGGGACCTAGCGAATTGGATGAATAACAACTGTCTGCGCCTTAATGCGAGTAAAAGCGAGCTTTTAGTAGTGGGGAAAGCAACGTCTATATGGTCCTCAGCATGGTGGCCTCCCGCACTGGGACCTACCCCCACCCCCGCGGAGCAGGTGAAAAACCTGGGAGTTCATCTGGACGTCAATCTGTCCTTTGAACACCACACTAGAGGGGTAGCAGGTAAATGCTACGGCATTTTAAAAAATCTGCGCAAAACCTTAGACTTAATCCCCGCTGCTGGTAGGAAAACGCTGATTCATACGTTGGTTACTCCCCACCTAGACTATGGGAATGCACTGTATGTTGGTCTGAGTAAAAAAGGCCTGCATCGGTTGCAAAGTGTGCAGAACGCAGCGGCTAGACTGGCTCTGAACCTCCCCCGGAAGTCGTCCGGAAGTCGTGCCCTAACTACTCTGCTCTGGATCCCTGTCCATGAGCGTATTATGTTTAAAACTATGTGTCTGGCCCAGCGTATCGCTCAGGGTAAGGGTCCCATCTTTCTACAAAAATTATTCACGGTGTATCAGCCAAGGCAGTTTTTGAGCTCGCTAGGGACTATGCTCTTTCAAGTGCCGCGAATCAACAGGGCACGGATGGGGGGTCGATCCTTTAGATACCTGGCCAGCAAGCAATGGAATGCTCTACCGACTGAGCTTCATATGGAACCATCGGTGATGAGGTTCCGTCAGAAACTGAAGACTCACCTGTTCCCCAAAAAGTAGGGCTCGGCTCTGACGGGTGCCCCGGAGCTTTCTGCTTGATTAGCTGGTGCAGTCTGTTTTGGTTCTTTGTCTTCTCAGCGCGGGACTCACTGTTCCGAGTGAAACCAGGCGCTTTATAAAATGTATTATTATTACTATTATTATTATTATTAAGAGGACTACCATTCACTTCCAATAATAATCCAATTTCACACAAAAATCAATTTCCTAGTCTAGGTTACTTAATTTATGTTTAATTGGGATGATTTGTGGAGCTAAGTTTATTTGCCGCAGATGCCAAAGAGTTCCTTTTTCTTGTGGTAATTATTTGGGAGTAGGAGGATCTTGAAAGCTCACTAGACCATGCATGTACGTTATGATTTGTAATGCAAACAAAATATATATGTATGAACATATTTTCTGCTTGGCATATCACCTATAGAGAGCTCAGTTGACCAGAGGAACTCTAAAATATTAGCTGTAGCATGAATTGATAGCCTTAAAAAAAGAGATGAAAGCCTTATCTGTCTAACTCGTAATTCTCAGTAAAACGTTGGCTGCTAATAATATCACTTGTAAGACTAGTTCGTGGGTTCTCAGGATACACTGACAGATCAAACATGACATATATCAGAAATTGGGTTATTTATATGGAAGTGGGGTAACCCTACCAAATAACTCAATCTACTCTGGTTAAGTCAAAATACAGCACAGAGTGAATCTGTGCTTAACCCTTTGTAGCTATGACATATCCAGTGACTGGAAACGTGCAGGTTCAGTACAAGCAATAGCATCAATTTCAAAGTTTAGAAAACAACAAAATAAGATTCCGAAACCAATGCAGAAAAATGTAATAGTGAAACATTCGGGGCTTTATTTAAGACAAAGTAGCGCAGTGCTGTGCCGCAAGCCATTTGGCTGCGCCGCACTGCGTTACTTTGGATGCAAAGGGAGGAGTCAAATCTACAACAATATGACGGATCCCTTTTCTCTCCCCTGCGCTGTTGCACAATTGGCTGCCATTCGCCGATGCAGGCACCCTTGCACCACAGTGCAAGGGTGCCTGTGTTGCAGCGATGATTGTTTTTGTGCAGGAAGGGACACCTTCTTGCACAAAAACAATCACAAGAGGTGTTTTCCTCTTTCCATGTGTGCTGCACAATGCAGCACGCATAGAAAGAGGAAAAAATGAAGAGAAAGGAAAACATTTCTCCTCGTTGCGCCTCCCTACACCTCCCCTGGGAAGTCATAGTGTTCTGCCCCATTTCCAGGTTTACGCTTTCTCGTAAATCTGGAAAGGTGGCAGAATCCATATGTATTGCGTAGCAACACTCACAGTAACACCAATGGCACGCCCCTTTCAAGCAAAGTGATACATGGTGAGCGGCCATATTTACGAGGCCATGAAAAGCCATACAAGGTTATATATGGGCAGGCATACTGCGTCGCCGTTGTGTCACAAAAAGTGACGTACTGGTGGTGCAAGGGGCTTGAAAATATCCCCCTCAATGAATAAAAAACAGCATGATCCTCACAATGCATAAGGGAAACCAGAGGTATGAGTATTTAATAGTTATAGAACAAAAATGCAGCAATCAATAGTTACTGTTTGTGGTTGATGAAGACATAGTAGCATGATTTCAAGGAGACTGTGATGAAGTGGAGGTCAGATATGCCAAGTTGTGTTCCTGTTCAATTTTTTACATTCTGTATTAAGGTCTGATTTAGACCCCTGGAGTCTGCCAGGATGGTGGATATCATCTCCTCCACCACCCTGGATAGATTGCATCTGCCAAATTAACAGACCAACACTAGCCCTTCAGAAGTATCTGCCTTCACTTGAGCCACCACTACAGTGGCTACAGTGAAGGCACTGAAAGCTTGCTGCACAAATTTCTTTTTTTAGCAGCCAAAAAACACAATTTATATTTTTTGAGAAGCAAACACCTGGCGGTGGCAGACCGGAAAAACTTTAGACCAGCCATTCTAAAGAGGGTGGCCAATATGATATCCTTACTCAGAGGATTCCTATTTCATTGGGATGTTGGAATAAGTGTTCTGATGGCAGAGCCAAAGGAGTCGCTGAAATTGGAAAACTGATAATCCGCCCAACTCATAATTGTATTGTAGGATCAAGATTTCGCATGTAGGGTACTTCATCACGTTTGTGACATAGTACCTTTGTTCACCAAACTAAATCAGGACCTTAGCCCCTCAAAGTTAGAAATCCTTTTGTTGGGATCCAACTAAAACTATTGGTTTGGGGGCCAAAGGCTTAGAATAGGAACAACTTGGATTTCATATCAATTGAGTTTGAAAGTTCGATTGGATTGGCATCTCACCCCAGTCCAAGGTTTTACATTCAGATGTAATAAAACATTTTTTAAAGCAAACATCCTCCACTGTGTAAGGCGGGAAACTAAGGTCAGGCAGGGTTCCAGAAGACCTGATACCTTCAATTGGAGGTCACACTGAACCAGTTTTCAGCGCGTCAAAAATCTCCAAGTAGAACAATTCAGATTTTCTTGCTTTCCCTGGGTGAAACCTTCCTGGGTAAGCCTAAGCACCTTGGAGGCGCTAGGTGGCGCCAAACCAAGATGGCCGCACAGGAGTGAAGCTCCCGCCCGACCTGGCATAATCCATAATCCTACAGCATCCTGATTGGTGATACTGGACCGAAACCCTCAAAACTGGCTCCGCTGAGGTGCCCTGCACACAGCGGTGCAAAACTCGCTTGATTTGCGCAGCTGCTTGCCTGAGGAGACGCCTGAGATTCGAGAGCGGGAGGAAGAGTTGCTTCGTCGGAGGCTGCCAGCCGGGTCTGCTGACTGGGACAGACCGGGGATCTGCGGCCTCTCCGACAGAGCCGGTGGACATTGGCCTGAAAGCTGTGCCCTGATCCCCCCCTCTCCTCCCCCCCGGGGTCCGACCTCGAAAAACGCTGCAGCGCTGACCCTGGTGTGAAGCGTTGGTGGAAGTCACGACCAACGGCTTTCCTTTCGGCCGGGAGCTGCGCCGTCCATTTCTAATACCTGGGAGGAGTGTTGCGGAGCAGCGGAGCACACAGACGGTGAGGAGGTGTGGGCGGACACGCTTCGGGCTGTTTGTCTCACGAGGGGCGGACCGGACCTGTGGGGCGCGAGGCGCTGCAGTGGAACATAGGGACGAAGAAGGGGTGAGAGCGGTCACACTCCATGCTGCCTTTACTCCCGGCGGGCGGACCGGCCTAGGGAGCTCCGCATTTACACCCCGCTAGACTATCGCGCCACCCCCATTGAGACTGTGGAGCCTGCACCGGCTGGGCGGGTTTTGTGAAGGAAGATTGCTCACCGCACTTAGCCCAGCGTCCCCCATCCACACGCTCCGACGCTTGGACGGTGCGGGGCCTTGCGCCTGCGACCGGCGGGCCCCAGGCCCGGTCCCACTCTGCGGGGCCTCGGGGGGGCGGAGATTCCTGGCCCAGCCGGGGACACCGCAGGCCATCGTGACGCCGCCGACTGGGTGCAGGCCTTGTGCCGCTGAGGAGATAGAGGCCATCATACCAAACTGACCCGATTCCCTGCCTGTGAAGTGACGGACCCCCTCTCCGGGGAGGTCCAGTGAACACTGACCGAACAATCCATGCGTAGAGGCGGAATCAGGAGCGCCTTCTGACCTTGAGCTGGGGGATTTCCACTGGAAGATAAAATAGACGGAGGAGGGGCTCCATAGCGCGCTGGTCATCCCTATAACGGGCACCAACAGCCTGCTGCTATCGAGTGTCTGCTTGCACCTACACATATACCCATCTCCTCTACCCGGAATACTGGCGTCCTCTTCACTGGCGGCGGCCCGGACTCCGAGACGAGACATGGGGCGCAACGATGCCAGGCAATCCAAGATACCGTTTGAGTCTAAAAAACCTGCCAAGGGGATGCCGGATGCGGAGGGAAGCCCCGCCGCGTCGGCCCCCCAAGACGACGATTGGAAGACGCTATTACTTGGCATGAAGCAGAGCCTATCGACCATTGATGCCAAGATCAACACCATTAACACCCGTATGGATAGTGTCGTGACGAGACTGGAACAGCATGACACCCGCATCAAAGAGACCGAGGACAGGATCTCTACGCTGGAAGACGGGGTGACGACGACCACCAAGCAAGTTTCGCAAATGGATAAACTGCTCAAGGTAATTGCGGATAAGAATGAAGATTTAGAAGCGAGGTCCAGACGCAATAACATCCGCGTCCTGGGCCTTGCGGAAACGACAAACACTGGCAAACTGGAGATCTTCATGGAAAAACTGGTGGTGGAACTGTTCGGAAAAGATTCCTTCTCCCCACATCTAATAGTGGAACGGGCACATCGATCACTTGCTGCGCCTCCTCCTCTTGGGCTGCCCCCGCGCCCTATCATCGCCCGTTTCCTGAATTACAGAGGCAGAGATGCAGTCCTTCGTCGCGCAAGAGAGCTGGGCACAGTAACCTATGGCAACGCAACGCTGTCCTTCTTTCCTGACTTTACCCCCTCAGTACAAGATGCAAGACGCAAATTTGCCGCAGTTAAAAAGAAACTGCAAACCCACGAAATCCCATATGCTATGCTTTATCCTGCGAAGCTAAAGAT
This sequence comes from Lissotriton helveticus, assembly GCF_964261635.1. Lineage (NCBI taxonomy): Eukaryota > Metazoa > Chordata > Amphibia > Caudata > Salamandridae > Lissotriton > Lissotriton helveticus. Next base: position 1,630,167,165 of record NC_136061.1, on the reverse strand, counting down.
CACACACGTGGCACTCACCACTTCTTTACCAGCCCACAACAGGTGGAAGACTTTCTAAAGCAGCAAAGGAAGGAGAGACTCCGGGTGGAGAGGGAGGAGCGACGGTCCAGGTCACAATCTCCGTTATCCCAACAAGACTAATCAAGACAGTCCTGTATTCATCGAGGTACCACCGCCGGTAGCAGCTCTCCTCTGGACTAGATGCGCCACTTACTGGTGTGGTACCACTGCAGATTTTATCTATCACCGATCTACAACATTGACAAATGCCGGATCACCCACCTCCGTCCCACGGCCGAAGTCTGGGCCTTGTCCCGGATGCCAGTGGGTGCAAGTAAGGAGGTGGAGGGCAGGTCTGGCGCCTCTTAGGCTACGCCTCCAATGGGCGATCCCCATAACACCTTTCCCCCTTCTGGGGTCTGGGTTACTGTAGTTCTGATGTTGATTTTGGTTCTATTTGGGTTGTGGGAGGGGGGGCGGGTTCTGATTGCCCGGCAAGTTGGGGAAGCCGGAGTGGGAGGGCGGAACGCAAGCACTGCCTCAACGATTAATAGTACACTTGATGCGCTAGTGGGAGGCGGACATTTCAGTGCTGCGGGGTGGGTGTTGATCTGGCCAGTTGGGGGTGCCGGGGGGAGGATGGGATCGGGAGGTCGCCTAGTTCCTTACACTGTTCTTTGCCGATGGAGGGTGAGTCCCGGGAGGGGGAGGCCCCAAGGTGGGGGGCTGGGTAATGTCTTAATTTGTCATTCTGCACATACTTGTTCGATGCATGTCACCACGCCTACTTGCTCAGTTTATATGTCATTGCGGGGATGGGGGACGTAACGGATCCACCACCTGGGCTACAGCTCCAGGTATTGTCATGGAATGTACGAGGGCTCAATAACCCTAGAAAGAAAAGACAAATTTTGGGGACAGACATGGAGTGGACAGACATGGAGTGGCTATAGCTCTTCTACAGGAGTCTCATATACTGCCAAATGGGACCCCTCTATTCGCATCCAAATGGGCCTCGTGCAGGGTCTTTTCGTCTTTCTCTAGTTATGCTAGAGGGGTCACGATCCTTGTGCGGAGAGGGGTAGGTTTCACCCCAGCAGGCACGGACATGGACAGTGGGGGGAGATACTGCATGGTCTGGGGGAAATTGTACTCTCACACAGTGATTATTGCATGCTATTACGGCCCAAACACGGACGACCCATCTGCACTTCTCACACTGTGGGGCAAAATTCAAACTCTGGGCATAGCTCATGTAATACTTGGGGGGGACTTCAATACAGCCGTAAAGCCTGTTCTTGACAGATCACACCCGCAATCGGCACATTACACAAACACCCACCGTTCCTTACTGGGCATTCTGGAAGATCACCATTTAGTTGATGCCTGGAGACATACGCACCCCACCACGCGCCAAGGTACTCACTACTCCGCAGTTCACTCTACCTGGGCTCGCATAGACTACATTTTCCTTACGGCAGGCCTCACACCCTGGGTAATTAACGCCATGCACCTGGCTCGTACTTTTTCGGACCATTCACCTGTCCTCCTTACTCTGCGCGTCCCCCATGAAGTCTCCCCTTATTTAAGCTGGCGCCTCAACCCCGCGCACCTTGCAGACTCAGCCTTTAAGTCAGAGCTAGAGATAGACATACAAGACTTCTTTGACCGTAATATTAACTCTGTTAGTAGCCTTACTACTGTTTGGGAGGCTTTCAAAGTCACTGTTAGAGGCTGGTATTTCCAAGGGAGGGGGAGTACTCAAATCCCTGCGGGGAGAGCTACGCAAGTTAGAGTCCGAGATACGCACACTTGAGAGGGATGTAGCTAGCGGCACGGTGGAATATGAGAAACGTGCTCAGCTCAGGGAGAAGATCAATGAGTATTCGGAAGCGGCGGAAAAAGAATGTCAATTCCGAGGTAAACCCTACATGGCGCGTATATATGGGGAGGGGGACAGGCCGGGAACGGCCCTGGCCACGGCTGTAAAACCACCTAGACATAGCAATTATGTAACTTCCCTGTGCGATGAACACCAGGTGCCCCAGAGGGACTTACCGGGACAGCTCCAGGTGCTTACGAACCACTACAAGGCACTGTACTCCTCACAAAGGCGAGAGCCTCTGGTACTTCATACATACCTTGAAGATACGGCTATTGCATGGTTAGGCCCGACGCAACAGAAATTCTTACACCTCGAACTTGAACTAGATGAAATAAAGGACGCCATTATGTCCATGAAATCCGGCAAATCTCCAGGATCAGATGGGCTGCCGATAGATTTCTATAAAACCTACATCCACCTACTCGCCCCCATACTGAAGCAGGTATATTACTCAGCTCTCGAGGAAGGGGCACTGCCCGACAGCATGAGAGAGGCATTGATAGCGTCACTGCTTAAGCCAGGTAAACCTCCGGAGCTGTGTGACTCCTACCGACCCCTGTCACTTTTAAATACTGACGTTAAAATACTGGCTAAAGTCCTCGCGACTCGCCTGAATCTTCTTATGGAGAGGCTGGTCCTCCCAGATCAGGCGGGGTTTGTCCCGAATCGTGCGACTTCGCACAATCTTCGTACCGTGCAGGCGGTCATGCAAGATATAGATCCCAACTGTGAAGCAGCTGCAATATTTTTAGATGCTACCAAAGCATTCGATTCCCTGGAATGGGACTACCTCTTGGAGTTACTGGAAAGGATGGGTACTCCATTCAGCTTTTTGGATTGGATCAAACTTCTGTACACCAAACCACGAGCTTCGGTCCTTCTAAACGGGTCCCGCTCCGCACCCTTCGAGATACATAGAGGAACCCGACAGGGTTGCCCATTATCTCCAGTATTATTTGCGATAGCAATTGAACCCCTGGCAGCCAAACTTCGCCAACATCATAACCACAGGTCCCTGATTTACCCGGAACGTCAGCTGCTCATCTCCTTATACGCGGATGATATGACCTTATACGTACATAAACCGCGAGACAACCTCAATTCCCTTCTGCGCGAAATTACCAAGTTTGGAGCGATAGCGGGAGTACAAATCAACTGGTCCAAATCAGCCCTGTTTCCCCTCACTGACAACACTCCCCAGTTCTCCCTTGACTACCCGCTAGAATGGGCACAAGACGAGATAAAATACTTGGGAGTCATCGTGACTAGGAACCGTGACGCACTGATCAGGGCGAACTACCGTACGGTCCTGGACAAATTAGCTGACAGCATAATGAAATGGATTCATCTTCCGTTGTCCATGGCGGGGCGTGTATCCATGATCAAAATGGTCATTCTCCCTAAGCTGCTTTACCTATTCACCAATATTCCCTATAGTCCAGGCCCGCATTTCTTTAAGGCGCTGGAGTCCCAGCTCTCCCGACTTATATGGGGGGGGAAACAAGCTCGGCTAAAACTGGCGACGCTCATGTTACCTTACCATCAAGGCGGATTTGAAGCGCCGAACTTCCGATTGTACTACGACTGCGCACAGGGCCATTTCGCTTCCTACTGGCTTCACCCTCCGCCCTTCATGGCGCATCTCGCTGTGGAAGACGGATATATGAGACCAGAAAAACCGTCGGGATACCTTTATAAGGAGGTTAATGTAACGGATCGGGACCCATCCACGGTAGATTGTACAGTAAGAGCCTGGCGCAGGATTGCGGAGCGTAAGGGGGTGACCCTTATGTATTCTCCCAGAATGATTCTGGCAAATGACCCTAGAGTGAGTATTGCCCGAGAGGAAATAGGCCGTAAACTGCTCTCCAGACTGGCCCTCTGCAAGTGGGGAGATTTATACGTGAATGGCCAGTTTCGTACAAAGGCTCAATTTTTTGGGGAACAAACGCCTTCTATTATGGACACATTCCTATACACGCGGCTCCAACAGAATATCAAATCTATCACACTGGAGTTCCCGCATGAGCCAGAAACCTTTACGCCCCTGCATGCACTGCTACAGCAGGACACCCCGAAACACGTTGTTTCCATGCTCTACAAACACGCGAATGCTTCCTCCGTCCCCCCAGAACTTCGTACCAGACGAGACTGGGCCGCGGACTTAGATCCTCCCCTTTCAGACGAGCAATGGGAAGACAGCTGCTCCCATACAGTATCGGTGACGGGAAATGCTCGCCTTAGACTGATTCACTATAAATTCCTCCACCGCCTCTATTACACTCCCGCCAAGCTCCGCCGATTTGGTCTTCGAGAGGATGATCGTTGCGCCAGGTGCAGACAAGTGGGAGCTGACTTTATGCACTTAGCGTGGTCATGCCCAGAGGTCGCGCTGTACTGGACGCAGGTGACCGAGGCCATGTCCACAATGATAGGGATAGAATTAGAAACCTGTCCTAAGGTTGCATTACTGGGACTCCCCGCTGCAGCAAATAACAGATTCCGGAAATTCACCGCAATGGGCTTCCTACTTGCGAAGCGCCATGTGGCGTGCAGATGGGGCCGGGGCCGTGCCCCCAAATTCAAATTATGGCTGGCGACAATGTCAACCTGGCAAGACCAGCTACACAGTTATGCCGACCTGCTGCCACATAAATCGCGACCCAAGGACCTATGGGGCCCGCTCACCGCCTATCTCCTCCGTGCCCAATCTACTGCTGAAGCGGGTACTGAAGACCAGGAGGGAACGGGGCACGGTGAGCAGGCTGGTGGACTGCACGACGCTTCCTCTCAGTCGTGAGGACGAGACACGGCACTCCTCCCACCCGCCTGCTAGAGGACACCTAGCTGGGATTTGTTGCCTGCAATGCTCCTCTACGCGCTATTCCTAGAGCCAACGGGGGGGATGTATGGGGTGGCCCTCAGTCCATTCCTGGAGCGCGCGGATGTCGGAGCTATAAACCGCTGACGGAGTAACTTGGCCCGGCAGATCTCCCCCCCCCTCCCTCACCCTCCTTCCTCTTCCCTCCCCCCCTTCCCCCCTCCCCCCCTCCTCCAACCCTCCCCCGCGCATTGCACAGGTCTTGGCATTTAGGGGGGAACATCGCCCCCATACCAGGAGACAGGCACAGACTATACACATAGCCCCCCCCACGCCCCCTCCCCCAGTGGGATACACATGCCTGACCGTACGCCAAAGTATGCAACCACACACACACCCACTCTACTGCTCAGAGCCACATCACGCCGGAATTGGAGTCCGGTGCACCTGACTACCACACACCCCTGCCGGGGTACTCACAAGGGACTGGGACTGACCTCCTGGGTACTGTTATGAGTTGTTGTTAATGTTTAAAGTGCAACAAAAAAGTTAAAATTAGACCTCAAGCAAGTGCGAACTGATATTGACGAATAGGTTGCTTGTAATACTACGCTTCATTCTACAGCTTTATATTACAGATATCGCGGCCGGCCCAAGTGGGTTGTAGGCGACATGCTGTGTACGTAACTGGCACTGGGCCCATGGTCGGGAATTATGCTCGATCTATGTACTATCGCTGCCGGCCCGACACGTTGGGTTGTAGGCACAAAAGCTGTGGTTTACCTCTGTGCCTACAATAAAGGTCTTCCAAAAAAAAAAAAAGCCTAAGCACCTTTCCACTGTCCTCCAGAGAAGGACAAACGACTGACTACCAATTTTTTCATAGTGTCCGGAATGTTCCTCAAGCTCTTTCCATAGCTTTTCTGTTTTAAAAAATTGTGAGAGCACGCTAACCCTAATGTGTAGTATGCCATACTGTTAAATATTAGCACTCTCGGAGTCTCTTTTCCCTACCGATTGTCTCTGAAATGCATTTAAACTGCTGTCGAGCCAGCTCACTGTGGTTCCCCTGACTGAGATATATTTGTGTCATGTACGGGGGTAGTGTACATATATACTGTGTTCCACGTATGATATTTAACTACCACACCATATATGCCTTATTCTCCATGTCTAGGGTGGTGTTACAGGACACCTAAATGGGACAATTGTGTGCAACCAATTTTATAATACCATTTTAGAACCGGAGCTCACACACACTGGGGAACTGAATAGCAGCGTCAGTGTGTTCAGAGTATATCACACAAATTGGATCCATAAACTAGAAATCAAATCTGGATGATAATACAAAAATACTAAATTTGCTACAACATAACAAACAGTCCACATGACCGTTCCTAGCTACAGTCTAGCATTATAACAAATATAAATCCTACCAATCCTTTAACCTTGCTCATTCACTGTGATTTCTGCCTTAAATGAAATGTTGTCGAGGATACATTTCTGAACAGATGATCCTAGAATGTAGGAGCATGTGTTTTCAATCAAAAGGTATTTGTTGTACCTAGGATTTCCTGTTTGAACAATATAACTCATTGATTGTACTCTATTGATATTATGTAATAATGTATTTGACTTATAAAACCCTGAGACTTACTTACTCTAATAATCTTTTTCAAATATTGACTAATGACCAGCCTTTCACTGAGATCATGATGAATACCCAAAAGAGTAATATCATAACCATTAATGTTTTCTAAGAAAGTAAAACAGTGACAGGGATGTCCATCTTGACAAACGCTGAGACAGTTCCCCGTTTCCCCCTTCTATTTTCATCCTGTGCTTGCTTTCAGATTATTTTCTTTTTTTAGAAAACATACATTTTTTAGACCTGCACAGAAATGTTGGCTTCATGTATGTTTACAATCTAGGCTGACATATTTTATTGGTACACTCCTAAAATAACCCCTGCTCACCCCCTTGGTAGCCTGGCACGAGGAGGCAGGCTTTTCTCAGAGGCAGTGTGTAAATCATTTGTGAACACATACAGTAATGCAGTGACAACACTACAGATGGACACCACATAAGATGTAGGACAAAAATAAGTATTTTTATATAGACTTAACACAAGACCACAAATGACAAAAATCCACAATACTGTACTTAAAAATGGAAGAAATAGCTTAGTTCTCTTTAGATGTAAAATGTGACACTTTCAGTTCAATGTACCTTTGGATGTGTAATGCTACACAATGAAAGTGTTGCAGGGAATGTGATGCATCGGTTCCTTACACGCAAGAACGGTGATGCGTGGGGTCCCTACTGATGTGTAGGGTTCTTCTCGGCGTGGGAGGTGATGAGTTGGTTTCTTACTGCGCCTCCGTTATTCTTCTCCTTCATGCGACACGATGCATGCACACCCGATGGCCACGCGGCGACTCAACAATTCTTCTGAGCCGCGACAGGCCCTGCGACACCCTACTCCGGTGATACAACGGCACCTGATGCGACGGCGACACTCTTCTCTGGTGATGGGGGACTCTTCTGCGATGCAATGCGACAGCTGCGGCGGCAACACCCTTCTTTAGTGATGTGACGACAGCGGCTGTGGCGGCAACACACTTCCCGATGATGCAACCATGTCTGATGCGACGGCGACACTCTTCTCCGATGATGCGAGGCTCTTCTGTGAGGCAAAGCGACAGCGGCAACACCCTTCTTCAGTGATGCAACGACATCCCCTGCAGCGATGATGTACTTATTCTTTGTGAGTTGCACTTACAGCTCCTTGCGACATTCAGTCCCTCAGTAGGCCCAAAACAACTGCTGGCACTTCCACAGAACTCTTGGTGAGCTGTTGGGTGAAGTCTGTTGTCCCTGAGACTTCAGCAGGAGGCAAGCTCTTTCTCAAGCCCTTGGAGACCCTTCACAAGTTGAATGAAAGTAGCACAAAGTCCTTTCTCCTTTCTTTGGCAGTCAGGCAACGACTTCATCCAATCTCCCAGACAGCACTCAGCTTAAGGATAGTCTCTTCCTCAGTTCCTCTGGTTCCTCTCCTCAGCAAAGTTTTCTTCTTGTTTCCCAAAAGTGATTTTGAGTACTGGGGTTTGGGTCCCCTCTTTGATACTCATTTTCCCTCTGTTCTCTGAAGGCATAGAGGCCTTTTCCTAGTCCAAACCTGTTCTGGTCAGTCCTGGAGCACTTTGTTGACAAGACCCCTTCTTTCCTTTCACAGTGTAAGCCAGGGACATCAGGCACACCACATGAGGTGGAGCCAGCATTGTGGAGAGAAGGCACAGCCCTATTCAGGTCCCAGGTGCAACTCCTCCCACCCATCTACATGCAGATCTCTCTATTCAGCCCTGTGCTGACTCACCCTGACTCCTGGAATCCCCCAGCCCCTGTCACTCAAACTCCAGACAAGTAATACACAACCTAGCAGAGGCATGCTTGGCTAGTTAGGCAAGAAAATACCTACTTTCTAAAAGTGGTATTTTCAAACATAGAATGTTAAAACCAACTTCACGAAAAGATGTATTTTATCATTCTGAGTTCAGACATACTAAACTCTAATTTCTACCTAGTTCCCTGAGTCAGTTAGGATTATACAATGTTATAATCAAACTGCCCATTATGGCCTACGGGAAACAGGTAGCCTTGCAGTAGTGAAAAAGTAAAATGGCTGTAATTCACTATTAGGACATGCCACACACACCAAGGCATGTCCTACCTTTTACCTACAATGCACCCTGCCCTTGGGCCTACCATAGGGGTGACCTATATGCAGAAAAGGGAAGGTTTAGGGACTGGCAAGTGGGTGCACTTGCCTAGTCAACATGGCAGTACCAGACTGCACACAGGCTCTGCAATGGCAGACCTGAGACACACTTTTACAGGCTGCTTCTGTGGGTGGCACAACCAGTGCTGCATGCCCACCAGCAGCATTTGGTTTATAAGCCCTGGGCACACTCAGTGCACTGTACTAGGGTCTGACAAGTAAACCAAACCAACCAATCATGGAATCACTAATCCATACATCAATGTTACCATAGGGAGCACTTGCACTGTGGCACTGAATAGCAAAGGCACAGTGCCTAAAGCATCTATAACCAGCAAAAACGCATGAGGCAAAAGCAAAAATGGAAGGGAGACCCATGCCAAGGTGCCATGTCTAACAAGCACTTACATCAAAAACGTGTTAAATAAATGGCCAAGCACTTATTTAAAGGTGAAGTTAAAGAAAGGAAGTATCTAGAGTGTTCCACACCTCTTAACTTTAGGAACATTTTAATTTTTAATCACATCTTGCAGGAAAAAAAGTGTAACATTTTATAAAGTCTCTTCAAAATTCAAAAAGTGTATTTCATTTACATGTGGCGCCATTGCTCCTTAGTACATCAGATTAAATTAGTGCATTGAGAAGTCTTTTTTGGTTTAAAGTGATATTATTTAAAAATGAATTTAATAACAATAATTCTTCTCTTCATCCTGGCAAAAATGCCAATATGTTACTAAGGGTTAAGTCAATTGTTATGTGCATCCTCTCGAGTGGACTGGATTCCTATTATACATGAATAGTGTTAAAGTGTATCAAATCAAATGCAGGAGACGATTTTGTAAAGCGCATATCCTGAAGCCATATATTTCAAGGTCTTCCTATATGTGATAATGAAGAAAAAGGGGAGAAAGAGAAAACAATTGCCTAGGATCACACAGTTTGGTACAGAGGAGAAGCTGGGATTAATCCCAGGTTTTCTGGTTTCACATTGTGCAGTTCATCACTAGATATATGCTTTGCTTCCCCTATACCCACCGTACCATAGACACTACCACGCCAACCCTCCAGCCCTGACCACCACCCTGCTGGCATCAAAATGGTCCTAGGCACATCACAGACCAACATTCTGGCCCCTTGGAGAAATTCTATAAGTACCCATTAGTTAGAGGGACTTAGTGCAAGGACTTTCAAGCCAAGGGTCATGTCGATCTGTAGTGCCAACCAGCAACAATTGGAAACGACATGAGGAGCAGTGTAGAGAAGTGGCCATCAGCTTAGCACTATTTTTCTTTCCCAGACAAAACTGTGATAGAGAATAGCTGAGCTACTTTTTTTCACACAAAAACAGATATGCTGTGTGAACCATCTTAATAAACATGAAACACAGGTTTGCTATTTACTGCACCTAGAACTAGCTTTAGGTTGTTCGGATGTTAAGAACTCACTAACCATTTCAGAAATGTTCTTGCTATTTTTACTGTCCATGACATATATTGCTGCATCCTTTTTTGTATTCTGTGTGGTTACTGCTCATATTTTATGCACTAGACAGGTTATTAAAACATACCTTTATTGTTCTTTAGTGCTATTTTGAATGAGTTATTTATTGATGAAAGAGGGTTGGTCTTCCACCGTGTCCCTGAACCAAATTTTAACAAAATCACTGCCATAGCAGAATGTTTATGGGTTGCTGTCTAATTGGATTCCTAATTCGCATTGGTGCATTGACTGAGTCCTTGCGCCAGTGGTTAGAAATCCTAGCCCTGAATCTCTGGGTTGGGCTCCCCAAATATTATCAATCTGTGACATCATGTGTTAGGTCACGAAAAAATGTGTCTAGGAAAGTTCCGGTTAACCATACCTGGTACATTTCAGTTGCATTGAGAATGAAATTTAAAAGCATATAAGCACCTTTAATGTATGTTTTTCAATTAATTTATCTGTGTTCTTTCAACAAATGCTAGTGGTTTAACAGCAGAATTGAGCAAAATAAATCTTACTGTATCACTAACAAAGTTTTTTCAGTGAAAAGGCTGAGATTTCTATGATATTCTGAGATTTTTATGATATAGTTCATTCAGTTCGAAAGTTGATAGACACCATTCCTAAGTGTCTGGCACGCCTTGGGCACAGGCTAGCCACCGTGCTACTTAATCACGTGCCCAAGGCCTCTGTCCAATCATAATGCATTCTGGATGCAGGGTATGGCTCATGCCTTCTCATCAAATTCTTAACTTCATACAAAACCATGGTATTCCAATCTGATCTGTGTAACTTGGCCATGGATCATTGTGTTTAGTTTTAAATGCTCTACTATTTATGAGACCACAACAGATTTTTATGGTGATGGTTCAAATTTGTTCCTGGCTTGTTGTCACATTCAACAACTGGCTGATTATTCAAATGAGTCTATGCCTAAGTGAGAAACACTGGGGGGCAGATTTACAAGACCCTTGCTCGACTTTTGCGCCACTTTTTCCATGTTCAAAATGACGCCAATCTGACGCAAGGGCCTTGTAAATAAGCCCCTGAATTTCTTTCAAAAGCAATGAAAAGACCAACAAAATATGGATTCAACCTGAAGATTTCCCTTGTGGAAATATGTAGTTCATTTTGTAGTGGCTTAGCCAGGAAGTTATAAGCCCCAACACAAGCAAGGAAGATTGGACCAATGATCCCTATCTTAGGTAGCCAGGGGAAATCATAAATAAGGTTCCAGTGGTACTGTACTCGGCGCACTGGCTTAGCTGCAACCTCCCATTTTAATATTTTGTCACTTATTTAGTAGATATCCACACCTGCTGTGCCTCTTCAGCTAAAGATATGATTTGTCTTTTTTGACCACCAAAACATTATAAAATATATTTACCCTGCAAAGCTATGTCTAAATGCTTTGACAAAACTCTGTCCTTGTGGAGTATCTAGTAGGGTACAAGAAAATGAAGTGAACAAGGCCAATGTAATGCATAAAATGTGAAATTATTTATAGACAAACGGTACCCCATATGTGTGCCTCTGACCATGGTTCAACACCGGGCCCAGCACACAGAAGGGCAACGTCTGTATACTAAATTCAGATAATGGAAAACTGGATAGACCCTGTGATAATTATGTTTTTTCTCTTGTAGATGCAAACAGGCAAAAGAAAGTAACGTAACTTAAAGCCACGATTTTTGTCAAGTTGTAATTCATGCAACAATCTTTCAGGAGCACCTTCACTTTGCAAAAACTGACCTCACCCACAGCATGTTGTGGAATGCTTCATCATAGGGCTGCTGCAAAACGCCTCCGCGCAGACCAATGCTGGAGGCGGAGCAATAGGGTGGGTAAAGTAAGGTGTTTTCCTTCTCCCCCTTTTTCTTGTGTGTAGTTTTCCCTTGTAGAATCTGGTGCCATACATGAGTGAAAAGACTGAAAAATTCTGCGTTTTACACCTCATAACATAGGAATACTTGCTGTATTACCTCAGCATCTGAGAATGGGCACTTTGAAGGATGGGGTAAAGCATCCCACCTCAGGACTCAAGAGGACTTAATCCCCCAATTTACAATGCACCCGGGGGGTGCGTTTACGCAGTGGTGCAGGAAGGGAGCATGGCCTGATGTCACAAGTGCGCAAACAAGCCCTGTGGCATGTTTTAAGTTGGGGAAATAATTCCCCTTCAATCCTTAGGGCCCCTGGGGGCCAACTAGCGCACCAGGTGCTTCTAGTAAGCGCAACTGCGCTGTGTTGCAATGAGGAGGTCCAGGCCGTGCCCCTTTTTATACCTCTCTGCAATGCAGCTCTATGGGGCCTACTGGAGATACCTAGTGGCTAATTGGACCCTAGGGACCCTCAGGATTCAAGGGGACTTAATCTCCCAACTTAAAACGGCCACAGAGAGTGTTTACACAGTGGTGAAGGGAGGGGACGGGGCCAGAGGTGATGTGTGCAAACATGCCCTGTGGCGCGTTTTAAGTTGGGGAAATAATCCCCCTTGAATCCTGAGGGCCCCTGGGGGCCAACTAGCCCACCAGGTGCTTCCAGTAAGCGCCACTGCGCTGTGTTGCAGAGAGGTGGACTAGGCCGTGCCCCTTTTTACACCTCTCTGCAACACAGCTCTGTGGCACTTACTGGAGGTACCTAGGGGACTAGAGGGACCCTAGGGACCCTCAGGATTCAAGGGGACTTAATATCCCAAATTAAAACGGCCACAGGGCGTGTTTACACAGTGATGAAGGGACGTTTTTAAGTTGGGGAAATAAAAAGTCCTCTTTAATCCTGAGAGTCCCTTCATCCAACTGGTCCACCATGTACCTTCAGTAAGCACCACAGAGCTGTGTTGCAGAGAGGTGGTCTGAGGCCATGCCCCATTTTACACCTCTCTGCAATGCAACTCTGTGGCACTTACTGGACATACCTGGTGGGTTAGTTGCCCCCCAGGGACCCTCAGGATTCAAGGGGACTTTATCCCAACTTAAAACGCCCACAGGTCATGTTTGCACACATGTCATTCCAGGCCCCCCCTTCACCAGTGTGCAAACGCACCCGTGGCGCATTTTAAGACATATTTTTAATCCCCCCAACCTATTATGTACTAGGGGCTTACCAAGGAGGTCATGCTAATCTGATAAAAGGGAAACTGGAGCCCCTTTGTGGGGTGTGGTCACCTCAACAGTAGCCTCGGGCCACCGGCGCACCGCTTCACTGAGGAACAAGGAACAGTGAGATGAGATGACGAAAACTCATGTTGAAGTGCCACCTTTATTATTAATTCACAAGTGGACAAATAAATGCGTATCTTTAGCAGAACATTAAATGCATCATTTCATACTACTTAGTAAAAGCCATTTAAAAAATCCCGACTTCACTCTGTCAGGAGTAAATGCTAGATTACAAGTGCTCAAAATCTTGCAAGGCAAGCTGAAATGAGTATCTTTTAAAAAGGCATAATTGAAAACGGCTAGAGATCCAAAGACATGGAGAACATTTGTTATAAAATTCTAGTGCCTAGGAGCAAGCCTTTCTGATGAGAACTATAAGGCAAGCTGGAGTGAGGCTCTATTATAAATCACGTTTAAATCGGCTAGAGACTCAAAAAGACACAGAATACATTCTATGAAAATATAGGGAACTTGAAACAAGCCCTCCTGAAGAGAATTATTCATGCAGGTTAAACATTTTAAAGAGACCCAGAATGCGAGGGGCCAGGCTTATTAAAAAGGCACAATTGAAATTAATTAAGGAATTAAATACACATTTCTATAAAAATTCAGTGCCTGGAGGCACCTAACTAGGGAGATTAGCCAAACAGGATCTAATTATTTGAAGAAACCTTAAATGCAAGGAATTGGGTGTGGATGGAAAATACTGAGCATGGTCGGAGATTTAAAAAGGCAAAAGTATTATCTTGCTTGGGAGTGTACCACCTGAGGAAGGCTTTGACGTCCCAAATCAGATAATCGGCCGGAGTTCTGGTTTCAAATTTGACATGTTGGATCTAATATACCTGGAAATGCGGAACCATGGTTCTATTCTGACGCCTTTGCTGATGCATTTTCGGTGAAGGTGGCTGACCGCATGTCCAAGAACACGGAACTGGTCAAGTGGTTTGATCGGGTGGTTGGCCATGTTTGACCCCAAGATATAAACAAATAATCATCTGATCACGAACATCTCTCTAAAAAAGTATATGTGAGAGTGGAACTTGGGACATGTGCTAATATCACAAGATATTGCGGTTTTCATTTGAGCAAGCTATCTTTCAAAATAATGTAGCAAGATGTACCATCTGTGCCAGTTGATACTGTGTATGTGCGTGTGGGGGGTGTCTTGCAATGGAGCTGTGGAAAGCTACTGTACTTTCCATGGTTGCTCAAGTTACCTCGCTGTGCTCAGCACATCAGAATTGCACGTTTAAAAATCATTTAGGCTCAGTGGATTTTGTTATCACAAGAGGGTGGCCTTTGGCCTTTGGCTTGGGCCTATGAACCCATGATTCAGGGGATCTGTGGAATTTCATTTGCTGATTGTACATAGCAAAAAATGTGGGAATTTAAACATATTTTCAGATTCTCTCTAGCAGGGCCATATATGACCTTCAGGCTATCAAGGTCGATAAAAAATGCTCTTCTTGGTAATCAGATGGTAGAACGTGATCCTGACCCTCCATAATCTCCCTGCTCTTGTTCATTTATGAACACACACTTAACTGAGTATCTCGGTGACCCTTCAGCTAATGGCGGTATCCAGGGCATGTTGTTAACATAACACTTAAAGCTGCCTTGGAGTTGCTCTTTTTTCTTGGCTCTTTCTCCATCTGGCCTAAGGAGTATTTTGATATATTCTGCTTCTCGTTAATTAAGCGGACATTGATATTGGGCTGCTGCAGGGCTTTTGCTCCGGGTGTTCCTATCTGGGGGAAGTGGAGGAGCTGTTGGTATGCCATAGTGAGTGCCAGGTGCTGCTAACTCACTCATTTACAATGGTACTCCAGTCCCATCCCCAGGAACCCGATCCATGTCTTCATACTTCAATATCTAATAGATCCCTGTGCTAGCATAGTTCATCCCTACAGCTTTGGTACTTAACCTCTTAATACAGTGACTCCCTATTGGAAAGGCGTAACACAGAAGCAACATAATCCCAACTATGGGTATTACTAATTTCAGTATTTCTGTAAGCCATGAGGGCATCCAGCCAAAATCGAACAAGTCCATTGGAATAATCTCCACAGGGGCACCTCCCTCCTCCGTCATTTCTTTTCCCAAGTTTGTTAACTCCTCAATGGCTCTTGCAAATTGGTCCGTTATCCTCATCATTTCCTGGTATGAACGTTCAGCAGGATTTTCCGATCCCATGGCACAAACCACCATCTTTGGCAGTTAGCATGTCGAGGAAGTAGCGATGCTCCAGCACCATCAGTC
This sequence comes from Lissotriton helveticus, assembly GCF_964261635.1. Lineage (NCBI taxonomy): Eukaryota > Metazoa > Chordata > Amphibia > Caudata > Salamandridae > Lissotriton > Lissotriton helveticus. The sequence goes on along the minus strand of NC_136061.1, from coordinate 1,630,151,776 downwards.
TTAAGGGGCGCAGTTCTTCCCTAATTGCATTCAATCCGTCCCTAGTGCTGTTGATGGCCTTCATGACCTCATAGCGGGTCACTTCCAGCCAGCGAGCATTTGCATTAGTTTGGAACATTGGAACTGCCCCTCCGAAGAAAAGCTAGGCCTTGTTGAAGAGGTGGAATTCTTCTGGAACGTTACCAAGGGCCCCTGTTGCGAAGTACTCAGCTGTTCACCGGTGACGGTGTAGAAATGTAACGTCACCTGTCATTGGGTGTGACAGTATGTGGGAAGCATTCGATGCCGGCACAACCAGGTGTACTTTATGCAGAGTCACCAAAGAGCACAGTCCGAGCCACTGAGGAGGTAGTTAGAGATAGATGTGTTCTCCGCAAGCCCAGTGGTAGTCCATCAAGGTGGAGGTGCGGTACTGTATATCGAAATTAAAGATAGTCTAGTTGCAATCTATGTAATGCCCAACAGAGACAGAACCATTACCTATGAAGCAAAGAGAAGGATTTTTTAGTTTAAATGCTTTTTTATGTTTGGACATTCTTTCCCCACCCCACGTGTATCTCTTTCCTTCCTCATTCCAAATTCGTTCTCAGTCATCCTCAACATCCCAGTCAATGTCTCCTTCCCATTTTGTTTCTCCTGCCCAAGGGGGACCCAGAGATGCTGCTTTGCAGTACATGTAGTCAGGTTTATGCCACTCATTGTTGTAATATGCTTGTGCCCATAGCTGCAGCAATGTTCTGTTTTGGCATGGGCACTTGCTAGGGGGCTGATAGCCATGAGACTCGCTTAGGTCACATGCTGCCAGGGGTGTCGATAGTACAATGTATCCCCTTCGTCTTATTCTTGGCGCCAGGTAATTCATATTAGATGCATTTCTTCTGTACATCCCCTGTATCATCTCTTCTATTTCTGACCTGTCAGAAGTAACCCTGTATATGACGTTGTTGTTGTCCCATTCCGTTATATTTACTTATCCATCCCATATTTCAACCCCAATTACTTGGATCAGTCCCTGCATGCGGAAAAGGTACAGGTGCAACAGGCACATGGCAATGTGTGATGGGACTTCTTTAGGAAAAACTAGTCTGTCAGCTACTACTGCATGGGGGATGTACAAACATACATAGCAAGAATCATTCGTTATCGTTCTTCCTACTGCTGTCATGTCCCTATACCAGGAGTTGTCTACAAGGGAGGAGTGGACCTATTATTGGCTCTAGGCCCTTATGTATCTCTACAAGGTGTTAGAATGTCTTGAATGTCTTGTACCCTGCTCTCTGCCCAGTAGGCCTGCGGGGGACAAGGGGCTTTGTTCTATAAGGGGCAACAGCAAATCGGCGTGTTCTATGGTGGCAGGAAAGGCGTCGGCGGGACACTTGTTGTGGTTCTGTGATGTTGGCAGACCTATCCCATGAACTATTCCTTTCCTCTGGGGTGAAGGGTGAGAGTTCAAGATGCACACTGGTGCATGTATTGCTAGCAGTGCTGCTTTCTAGGAGTTTGGGACCTAGTGTGCGGTGTGTTGTTTCTTGTTGGTTGAGTGTGACCGCTGGTATAGTGGATGGAACAGTGGATGCTAAGGCATTTTTGCTACCTATATCATGATAACTCTTTACAGCAAGAAAGAAAATATACCAATGAAATGTTGCTAGTGCCACTCCAACAATGATACATAACATAAGTGTAGGAAGAATACATATCTTGGCATCACGGCTGCTGTATTCGTGGAGCAGCACTTGGGTGTCTTCTTCTTATTCTTCGGCAGTGGAAGGGAAACCACTGTCCTCATTCAGGGGGACCACGGACATGTCGCTTTCTAATTTTAGTCCATTGTTTGTTGCTGCGGAGGTGCAGGGTCGAGCCGGACGTCTTTTCGGTGTATCCATGCTTTCCTCTCGGCTATCCAGACGGCAGTTGGAGATGAATCCGTCACCTCGAAGGGTCCGTCAAATTTGGGGTCCTTCCAGTGCCTGACGTGCCTCCGGACGAAGATCAGAGTCCCAGAACGAATAGGTGGAAGTTCTGGATCGATGGAGCTCTTCTCCTTCCTCTTGGACACCTCGGCAGAAAGGAACTGCGCAGCGCGGGTTAGTGTGCACAAAAAATCATAAAGCTTAGCTTTAACAATTTCAGAGGCTGTCTCACTGTCAGTTTTGGGCCTGGTAGAGGGGACAGCTACATTTATGGATCGTCTGGTGACAAGCTGGTGGGGCGTGAGGTGGTGATCCAAGCTTGGAGAGTTTCTTAGTGAGAAGAGGGCAAGTAGAAGGCAGTAGAGCCATTTTTTACCAATGGTGGCGCTTATTTCGCTTATTTTGTTTTTGAGCAAGCCATTGAGGCGCTCACAAATGCCGTTACTTTGGGGATGGTAAGCGGATGTCAGCTTGTGTCTGATGCCTAGCATTGTGGTCAGAGAGGAGAAGATGGCATTTGCAAAATGGCTCCCGTTTTCTGTCCTAATGGCGTCAGGAATTCCAAAGCGGGAAATGACGTCATGGAGTAGGAATTTGGCTGCTCCTTTGGCATCGCAGTGGACACACGGTCCAGCTTTGATCCAGCACGAGAATGGGCATACCATCACAATGAGATATCGGTGATTTTGGCACCGATCAATCATATCGACATATTCGAGGTGGAGTTCTTTGAAGGTGTCAAGATCCGCACGTCCGAGAGAGCCAAACAGCCCGGATACCGCGCTCCTCGCGCATCGGGAAAACTGAGAAACTACGTTTCCCGTCAGGCTGTGGGGCAGTTACGTGATGGACGCACGGTGCGTGCGCACCACGTAATCAAAAGGAGCCCCGGCAGACATGGCATTGCCGATAATTCCTTATCCTGCCCAGAGGACGGTTTGTTTCCAGAAAGTAGCGGTAAGAACGCGGATCTCTCCCGCGAATTCCTGTTCTCAGCTGCACACTGTGTCGGAACAGTGTGAACCACGCTGGTGGCGTGGAGCCTTGTGGTAGTTCCGATTTCCTCTCGGCTGAGGGGGAAGTAACGGCGCTATTTCGATACTTGTTACACACTGTGTTAAGAGCATACGAGCCACGCTGGGAAAGTGGCATCTTGTTGGAGTATTGATTTTTTCCTCTCGGCTGAGGGGGAAAGAAGTGAACCTTTTTGTGTGGAAGTACCTTTGATTCATATCCAGGGAAACGAGGCTCTAACCTCGGTGAAACATTCTACTTTGTAATTGTGGTGCTACGCAGTCCAGGGTGTGCTATTTAACACCTAGATCTCAAAGACACGCCTTAATGTGAAACGGAACAGAGCACCCTTTCCGTTTCTGTTACTATATTATTTGCTGTTCTTCCACAACATTTGTTTATCATTCCTTCCAACTCAGGAGACACAAGAGGGGTACTTATTCAGAGGGATTAAGGCTCACCCATTGAGGAATGTTTATTACATGTTTTAGGTAGGTGTGTTAGTCCACCCTTTACATAACGTAACCCTCATAGGTTAGGGTTTTCATGAGGTGTCTCTCTGTTTGATTATTTCACCGCTGGGTAGAGTGCCTGGTACTACCTCACGTCGTGTCTTCTCAAGATACAGCCAATTGTATTTTCCTTTACAGGTACGAGTGTGGTATTGTAAAGTCCTTCTGTATGCTAAGGGGTCAGAGAGAGACGTGGGTGGGTTAGATTCGCAAAACCGGGAGGGTCTTCTAAACGAGTTGTTCTTTGTCGTTACAGATCTCCCTCCCTGCTGTCCCCTTCCTTTCCCTCCCCGGTTGGACTCCCTTTGTAGTCTGTGTTATCTGATTCAGACTCTGAGGTCGTTCATAGGGGAAGTTATAGGCATAGCAACACAGCCCCGAAGAGGCCAGAAAACAGAGCCTGACAGAATTATCGGCCCAAGCATTTTATCCGCTTCTTGGCTGTGTTGCCCCATACATGACGACCTTAGATGATGTACTGGCCGCGTTAGTGCAGGTTCAGGTAGAAATAACAGCTTCAAATAGAGAGGTGGCTTCCTCTAAGGCGGAGAACGCACAACTGAGAGCCCGTTTGGACAGATTGCCTGGATCCCCAATGGCGGTGGGTGGGGGACCCTCCGCCTCCACTTCAGTGGTGGTAGAAATCCCCTCTCAGATACCCTTGGCCCCACCTGAGCAGTTTTATGGGGACAACAAAAAGGTACAGGTGTTCATGACGCAAATAATGTTACACTTTATGTGTAAACCCAAAATGTTTGCCACTAACCAAGCAAGGATTGCCTTTCTAATCTTGTATTTGGGCGGTGAGGCCGCGCAATGGGCAGTCCCTGTGGTTAGGAGAGACGACCCTCTTTTTTATGAATGGGACGAATTCCGTGCAGAATTCGAAAAGACATTCGACAGAAGGGCAGAAACGTTCACCGCTGATCGGGAATTACTGAAACTCAAGCAAGGAGATTCAGATCTAGTAACTTATTTGAAGAACTTTCGTCGGTTGGTGGCGGAAACAGATTGGCCCGAAATAAAACAAACAGCCTTATTTCATCAAGGTCTTTGCGAGGAACTGAAAGACGTTTTGGCCCAAATTGACCCACAACCACGTACCTGCGCTGCTCTTATAGAATTGACTCTACGCTTGGACCACAGGATGAAGGAAAGAAAGGGAGACCACAAGAAGAAAGACAGATCGGGTGCACCCTATGAAAGCCAAAGCCTTGGGGAGAAAGCATCCGTTCTACCAGAACCTATGGATATAGGAGCTGTGAGGGCCTCCCTGACCGTGGGTGAAAAAGACTACCGGCGTAAACAAGGATTGTGCCTCTATTGTGGCAAAAAGGGGCATTTTCTGAGGGAATGTCCAGTAAAACCCAAACCTGGTACAATTCGAACCGGACAAACAGCAGCCGGTGCTGCAGGGAAGGAGCCGGAAAACTTCAAAGCTTGAAGGTGACTGAAGGGGAACCATCAAGCAGGAATGTCATCCCTTCCATAACACCTGATGTTGATCAGGAGAAGAATCATTTGTTTTGGAGGATGGTATTGGTGATGGGTTCAGAAGAAAAAGATGTGCGGGCTATGATAGACTCAGGAGCTACTGGTTGTTTTATGGATTCTGCAGAAGCCCAGAGGCTGGGAGTGCGACTAATCCCCAAGAGACACCCGGAAGTCGTATATGCTGTTGATGGGAAAGAATTAGAGGCCGGACCCATTACACACCACACACCGGAATATGGGCTTTCAGGCGATGGAACGCATCATGAAAGAATCACATTCAATATCATCCAGGCGCCCCAATATGGGATAATATTGGGGCTTCCCTGGCTGCAGAAGCACGAACCTGCTATACAATGGACTGCCAAGAAGGTCCACTTTCAGTCTCCTTATTGTCGAGAGCATTGCAGCAACAAGCTATCTCGTCGGTCACAAGCGTTGGCCTCTCTTCAAAGGATAGCCACGGCCGCTGAGAAGGAGGTGTCTCTTCCGAAGTGTTACCAAACCTACAAGGCTTTTTTCAGCGACAAAGAAGCGGAGGTGCTCCCTCCACATCGAACATATGATTGCCGAATCGAGTTGGTACCAGGGGCAGAAATTCCCAATGGTCGGATATACGCTCTCACGGTGCCTGAAAACGAAACATTATGGGCGTATCTAGATAAATATCTTGCCCTAGGATATATCTGTCCTTCAAGATCTCCCACTGCATCGCCGCTATTTTTTATCCCGAAAGCGAATGGAGAAAAAAGATGCTGCATAGATTACAGGGCGTTGAATACCATCACCGTTAAGAATCAGTATCCCCTGCCGTTAATCCCTGTTTTGTTGGAACAGGTATGATCAGCAACAATATACACAAAGTTGGACCTCAGAGGCGCCTATCACCTTGTACGTATGCGACAAGGTGATGAGTGGAAGACGGCCTTCAAGACGCGGTATGGGCTTTATGAATACCTGGTGATGCCCTTCTGGCTGTGTAACGCCCCGGCCGCGTTTCAATTCTTCCTAAACGAAGTACTGAGAGAATTACTGGAACATCACGTCGTTGTGTATATCGATGATATACTTATTTACTCGAACTCCACAGAAGAACACATAGCTCACGTCAGGTCAGTTTTGCGAGCTCCACAGAAACATCACCTATATTGCAAGATCACTAAATGCGAATTCCATGTAACAATGGTGGAATTCCTGGGAGTGATGCTCACCCCCTCTGGGCAAGTGATGGCAGAACGGAAAATCCTGGCAATAAAAGAGTGGCCTCGTCCAAGTAACATCAAAGACATCCAGAGCCTGTTAGGGTTCGCTAAGTTTTACAGGCGCTTCATCCAAGAATTCTCGGGCACAGTGGCCCCTTTAACCCGACTTACGAGGAAGAACGTGCCTTTTGTGTGGGATGCTGAAGCTCAAGAAGCCTTCGTTCAGTTAAAAATCTCCTTTTCTACAGCACCGGTGCTCACTCATGCCAATCCTGATCTGCCTTTTACGGTAGAGGCGGATGTGCCCGAAGCTGCTTTAGGGGCGGTGTTGTCACAGAGAGAAGAAGCCACTGGCCAGTTGCATCCCATCGCCTTTATGTCGAGAAAACTTAGTCCAGCAGAGTTCAATTACACGATTGCGGAGAAGGAACTGCTGGCCATCCGCGAAGCATTCTTGGAATGGAGACATTGGCTGTTGGGAGCGAAACATCAAGTCACCGTATACACTGATCACCGGAATCTGCAGTTTATGCGGGCAGCCAAACATTTGACTCCCCGACAATTACGCTGGATGTTGTTCTTTGAGGAGTACCGATTCATTGTTACCTACAGACCCGGTGCCCTCAACAGAAAGGGGGACGCCCTAACACGACAGGAGAACCCAACTCTACACACCTCTACCCCTGACAGAGCCATTATCAAACCATCTAACATCATAGGCGTAACCCAATCTATCGATTTCTTGAAAGGGGTGAAGAACGTGTACAAACATGCATGTGGAGAGCCTGGCTAAGACATCACCCTGAATGGAGGATGAGATAGGGCGTACCTATGAAAGGAACTCAAGTCCTTACCCATACTGTGTTATTGCGCAAGACTGTGTTCTCCTGGTGCCATACCATTCCCTGCGCAGGTCACATGGGGTATGGAAAAACCCTCGAGAAGACCTTAAGACAATTCTGGTGGCCTTCGGTTCAGCCGGATCTACGTCGATGGGTAACCGAATGCACGAAGTGCAATCAAATGAAATCGGATCGTCAACAACCACAGGGGCTGCTGCCACCCATGCCCACACCCGCTCACCCGTAGGAATGGTTTTCCATAGATTTTATTGTGGGTCTCCCAAAAGATCAGGGGAAAACAGCCATAGTGGTAGTGGTGGATTACTTAACTAAAATGAGGCATTTCGTAGCCTGCAGGCAAGTACCAACGGCAGGACAGTTAGCACACCTACTCCTTGTGCACGTAGTGAGGCTGCATGGTCTCCCGAGGGACATAGTGTCCGATAGGAGAGCGCAATTTACAGCACGCTTTTGGAAAACGTGGTGTTCAGAGCTGCAGATCAAATCCTCTATGTCAACCAGTTTCCACCCCCAGACTGACGGACAAACGGAGAGACTGAATCAAACCCTGAAACAGTATCTCCGTTATTACGTACAAGACAACTCTGATGCGTGGGTGGATTGGTTGTGGGTAGCGGAAATCGCCTACAACAGTTCTCAACTCTCTTCTACTTTACATACACCTTTCTTCAGTTCTTATGGATATCATCCCCGGTTTGATCCTATGTTGTTGCCTAATTCTAGTACGAAGCTACCTGAAGTCAGGGAGAGATTGTTGCATGTTCGCAAGGTGCTCCTTGCCACACGTAAAAACCTGATAAAAGCCAAGGCTAGTTACAAAATACAGGCGGACAAACACCGCAGGCCAAGCCCAGTGTACAGGAGAGGGGATTTAGTGTGGTTATCCACCAAGCACATCAAATTCAAGAGGCATAGTGTTTTCAATCCCCGGTTCAAAGGACCATACAGAGTGGTGAAACACGTCAACCCTGTTGCTGTGAAGTTGCGATTGCCAGCGCACTTTCGGATACACCCTGTTTTCCATGTGTCGCTCTTGAAACCCTCTCTCTGTCCTGTATGCCGTACTCCCCTGCCTATCTGGGTTCAGCAGGAAAGGGGATTTGAAGTGCAGAAAATACTAGATTCCAAATGGGTGAGAGGACGCATACACTACCTGATTTCCTGGAAGGGTTATGGTCCGGAGGAGAACTCCTGGAAGTCGGCTGGGTCGGTGCATGCACCCAGATTGGTCGCCAGTTTCCACTGTTTGTGCCCGGACTGTCCCGCGGCCGGTGCTCGCCCCTTGTGAGGGGGGATGTACTGTCAAGATCTGCACGTCCGAGAGAGCCAAACAGCCCGGATACCGCGCTCCTCGCGCATCGGGAAAACTGAGAAACTACGTTTCCCGTCAGGCTGTGGGGCAGTTACGTGATGGACGCACGGTGCATGCGCACCACGTAATCAAAAGGAGCCCCGGCAGACATGGCATTGCCGATAATTCCTTATCCTGCCCAGAGAACGGTTTGTTTCCAGAAAGTAGCGGTAAGAACGCGGATCTCTCCCGCGAATTCCTGTTCTCAGCTGCACACTGTGTCGGAACAGTGTGAACCACGCTGGTGGCGTGGAGCCTTGTGGTAGCTCCGATTTCCTCTCGGCTGAGGGGGAAGTAACGGCGCTATTTCGATACTTGTTACACACTGTGTTAAGAGCATACGAGCCACGCTGGGAAAGTGGCATCTTGTTGGAATATTGATTTTTTCCTCTCGGCTGAGGGGGAAAGAAGTGAACCTTTTTGTGTGCAAGTACCTTTGATTCATATCCAGGGAAACGAGGCTCTAACCTCGGTGAAACATTCTACTTTGTAATTGTGGTGCTACGCAGTCCAGGGTGTGCTATTTAACACCCAGATCTCAAAGACACGCCTTAATGTGAAAGGGAACAGAGCACCCTTTCCGTTTCTGTTACTATATTATTTGCTGTCCTTCCACAACATTTGTTTATCATTTCTTCCAACTCAGGAGACACAAGAGGGGTACTTATTCAGAGGGATTAAGGCTCACCCATTGAAGAATGTTTTTTACATGTTTTAGGTAGGTGTGTTAGTCCTCCCTTTACATAACGTAACCCTCAAAGGTTAGGGTTTTCATGAGGTGTCTCTCTGTTTGATTATTTCACAGCTGGGTAGAGTGCCTGGTACTACCTCACGTTGTGTCTTCTCAAGATACAGCCAATTGTATTTTCCTTTACAGGTACGAGTGTGGCATTGTAAAGTCCTTCTGTATGCTAAGGGGTCAGAGAGAGACGTGGGTGGGTTAGACTCGCAAACCGGAAGGGTCTTCTAAACTAATTGTTCTTTGTCATTACAGATCTCCCTCCCTGCTGTCCCCTTCCTTTCCCTCCCCGGTTGGACTCCCTTTGTAGTCTGTGTTATCTGATTCAGACTCTGAGGTCGTTCATTGGGGAGGTTATAGGCATAGCAACACAGCCCCGAAGAGGCCAGAAAGCAGAGCCTGACAGAAGGGGCCAGAAGGTTTGGGGATGGTGGAGGCGACTGTTTTGAGAGTTGGGTTTGGTGAATACTGTTGACAGATGAGGCATTTATTAACAAAGAGTTGTATTCGTTCGTGGGCATTGGGAATGAACCAGTCTGCTTGCAACGTTGTGGACATGTTATCTCGGGAGACATGTGCGGGAAGGTGGAGTTGGTCCAGTGCCACCTGCAGTAAGGCTTGTGGCATGACAGGCTTGCCAGACATGGTCTGCCTGTAAATGAAATCAGCAGGGTCCTTCTGTACTCCCCTCTTCTTCCATAGCTCTTTCACTTGATGTGGTGCACTTTCTTGTATTTCTCTGAGATGCAGTTGGGCAATGTAATCATATTGTTGCGTGTTGTCGATAGGGTAGGAAGCATTTGTGTCAAGGGGTTCATTGTTCGTGTCTGTGTGCTGTGCAGGAGCTACACTATCTTCATATGTGTTTTTCTGTTCTGCTGGAGCTACAGCTTGGGCAAGTAAAATAGGGGTGTTTTGAGGATCTGGTGTAGTCAAAGGTAGAGGAGGTCTGGCTGCAGCTTTGGCTGCTCAATCTGCCAGAACGTTACCTCTGGAGACAAAGTCCTGTCCATTAGTGTGCTCTGCACATTTGACAACAGCTACCTCAGTTGGAAGAGTAAGGGCCTCAATTAAGTCTTCCAGCAATTGTGTGTGGCACACACGAGTTCCGTCTGATTTGAGAAACCCACGCCTCTTCCAGCGCTGGATGCTTGAGTGTGTCGTTGTGACATATGCAGAGTCTGAGTATACTGTGATGCTGTCATCAGCCCCATGGTGCAAAGCAGCAATTAGTGCCACTAATTCAGCAGCTTGGGCTGAGTAGTGTGGAGGCAATGCAATTTGCTGTACAATGTCTAGGGAATCAGAGAACTCATGCTGTTGGGCCCTAACCACTGCGGTTCCTGTGTACCTAATCCCTGTCTCCTGGTTAATGGTAGAGGACCCATCAAACAAAATATACAGTGCTGTCTGGCAGGGGGTCCTCTTTTGCTGCTCCTGACTCATCTGGAGAGTATGTGCACAGTCATGGGTGTCATCGTCTGAGGCTGCAATGGGATGGGCAAAGAACGTGGCAGGATTGACTGTGTGACATTTGACAACTTTCAGAGAGGGCAGGGACAGTATGACTTCGTAACCTGACACTCTTTGTGTAGTTAATGTTGTCTTGGCTTTCTGAATTATAGCAAAGACGGCGTACTCAGTGTACAGTGTCAGCGAGGATCCCATGACAATGGGGGTGCTTTTCTCTACAGCAAAGACTGCAGCAGCGAGAGCTTATTCGCAGGGGTAATGACCTTTCATGACTGAGTCTAGCATGCCGCTGAAGTAGGCAATGGGCTTGTGGCCCATGGGGTATTTCTGGGTAAGTACAGCAGTCATAAGCTGACCATTGCAGTGAGTGAACAGGTAGAATTCTTTTGTGTAATCAGGTGAGCCTAACACTGGTGCGTTTGTTATTTCATCTTTGAGCAGCTTGAAGGATGCCGTCATTTCAGGTGTCCAGTCTAGTTTGTGGCATCTGTCTTTGGCTGCTTTAACTGCTTTCAGCAAGGGGGGCTGTTATCGTGGAGAAGTCAAAGACCCATTGACGGACATAATTGACTAGTCTAAGGAATTTCTGAATGTATTTTACAGTTTGGGGCTCTGGGGTGCTTTTTATGGCCTCAACTCTGCCAGTCGTGACTCGTCTCCCTGATGCTGATAGTACCTGGCCTAGATAGTGTACCTCTGTTTGGCAGTACTGAAGTATGTTTTGTCCATTTTATAGCCCCTGTGAGCTAGGGTGGTAAGCAGAGAGGTGGTATCTATTCTGCATTGCTGTTCTGTGGTGCTGCAGAGTAAAATGTCGTCGACATATTGCAGCAAAGTGCTGTCACATTGGAAATTTGGAGATCTTCTTTAACAACTCTGTTAAAGATGCTAGGGGACTCACAGTACCCCTGAGCCAAACGTGTATACGTCATTTGCACCCTGCGGAACGAGAAAGCCAATAGGTACTGACTGTCTGGGTGAAGGGGGACACTGAAAAACGCATTTTTCAGGTCAATCACGGAAAAGTATTGTGCATTTGGGGGAACATTTGTGAGGATGACAGAAGGGTCTGGGACAATGGGAAACTCTGGTACCACTATGTTATTGATCGAGCGCAGGTCGTGTACTAGATGCCATTGATTGGTCTTAGCCTTACGAACAGGAAAAAGACAGATGTTACAGGGGGATACACAGGGGTATATGACTCCCTGATCCAGCAAGGCCTGTATGGTAGGGGCAATGCCCTCCTCTGACTCCCTGATCCAGCAAGGCCTGTATGGTAGGGGCAATGCCCTCCTCTGAATAGTGGATACTGCTTAATTCTGGGTAAAATTGCGCCTGGTTTCAGTGTTATCTTAAATGGAGTGGACTGCCCGTCCTGCTATATGCAGACGACGCAGTCCTTCTAGCATGTACCCCCAAAGGTTTACAAATTCTACTTGATGTTTTTCGTAGGTTTATGGCTGATAGAGATCTGGCCATAAATAACTCCAAATCCTACGCAATGCAGGTAGGGCAGTGCCCCACAAAGCAGTTCCCTTTTAAGGTTTACGGGGAAAGAGTGCCAATATCCCCGACCTTCTCCTATTTGGGCGCCCTACTGGATGATCGCCTGAATTGGGGTGCACTGCTAAAAAAGAAAAGGGGAGAGGTTACCAGGTCCAATGCAGCGATATTCAACTTTGCAGCTAAAATGGTCAATCGCCCAGTGGCTGCAATGTTAAAGATCTATCAAGCTTAGAGTGTATCGATAGCTAGCTATGGGAGCGAATTATGGGGGTATACTGGTCTAGAGGGTATACAGGTGACAGAAAATCACTTCTTAAAGCAGCTGTTGTGTGTTCCTAAAAGGACTGTGAACTTAACTGTTCATGAAGAAACTGGCCTTCCATATATTTGTGATATTTTGGCTATTCGCCCCTTAATTTTCTGGCTCAAATGTTGGCTAAACGAAAATTTAGACCTTACCCAAAAACTAATAAAAAAGACCTTGAGCCTGGACCACATGACTGACATTCCGTGGTTAAAGTACTTACAGGGGTGCTTTAGTGAGCTGGGGCGTCCGGACTTGCTTTTAACACCTGATTGTATCACTAGGGCTGACGTGGCTTTTGTAAAACACTCTTTTATTTTGCGCAAAAAAATGAAAAGAGAGGAGAGGGAACTGTTAAAGATCAGTGTCCATAAGCACATGATGCTTAAATCATCTCTTGAACTGGAGCCATATTTATTGTGGCCGTTATCTGTCCACGAGCGCTTTTTACTAATCAGGTTTAGAATGTATTATTTGCATCTTTGATTAGCTGTTCCGAGGGGGATTTATTAAGGCAAAGTGTTAGCACCCTGTGGCTGCGACAATATGTCTCCACAGGATCTGCTGCACTTTGTGCTTTTTTGTAAATTTTACGAAACCCCAAGGAGGATTTTTTTTAAATCTCTTTTAAAAAAGTTAAATTTTATGCAGTTACGCCCCGCTCTCTATTATCTACAACTGTTAAAACCAGAATGTATTCCATTTGTGGCTGGATTTCTGAAATGTTCGTTAAGGTATAGAAAATGTTTGGAACCTTAAGGGATTTGGATGACGTATTTTATGAATCAATTTTTCTCTTTTATAATGGAATCAATGTGATGCCCTTCTCTTTTTAATCATTGAATACATAATGGAATTACTGTACTGTATGTTTGGGAATGTATTTTGTGTACTGTGTATTGTGTATTTTTTTAGTCGATTTGTAATTTAATTGTAATCTCTACCTTTTATGGTTTCCTATTATGTGAACCGAATAAAGTTTATTGAAATTGAAATTGAGTGGCAGAACGAATAAGGCCTGCATCATTGGGGCCAGTAGTCCACAGATGCGGCGGGACTTGAGCCAAGTCTGCTTCACGCACAGAATCATATTTTGGTGGGGCAGTGGGTGTTCTCTTTTCCACTGTCACTGAGAGGGGTACCTCATACTCATAGATGATTTCTGTTTTGGGATATTCATCAGGATCGCCAAAGAGCTGTTCATCTGAAAAGCTTCTCACTATTTGTCCGGGCTCGATAAAAATTACACAGGCCCTGGTGCACATATTGTCGTCTCCTGCTATGAATGCCCCGTATGTAGGTGGGATTTCGAGAGCGTGTATGCCTAAGATCATGCTTTTGTCTGATATCTGGGAGTCCTGGGACTGTGGGCGAAAGAGAAACTCCTTTGGGAGCTGGACAGTGCGATTGTGCAGTTCTGGTGTATTGGCTACAATGATATGTACCGCAGTAGAGAACACTTGCTCATCCACAGGGCGAGCTCTTATTTGATCCTTCAAGGAAGAGTCAACAGTGAGTGCCATCATCCTTGTCAGGGGTGTGCCTGGTATAGAACAAATCATTGTTCCGTTTTCATGGAAGTGAATGGTCATGTTAAATTTTGCCATGAGGTCTCGCCCTAAAAGGTTCATTGGAGAATGTGGCGAGTAAAATAGTTGTTGCTCCAGCACCCGGTCTCCTATTTGTAGAGGGACTGGCTTGGTGAAAGGGACCCTTGCTATTGCCCCAGAGAATCCCTGTGTGTCCGCTACTTCATTAGAAATAGGCAGAGGTCCACCTGTAATGCAGGAGTACGTGGCGCCTGTGTCAATGAGGAAGCTATACGTTCTGTTATTTATCGTGACCAGGAAGGTGGGGTCATCTTCACCACTCCTGATGCATGATAAAACTGGGCACACAAGAGTTGTCTGTGGGCTGTCCTAGCAAGTGTATCCTCCTACTTGGTATTGCTGGATAGTGCCTTGTGCAAACGGCTTGTTGGGGGTAATCACCACTCCTCCTTGAGGTGTAGCATTTTGGGCTTGAGGCATCACTTGGTAGGTGGGTGTCTGCTGTTGCTGTTGCATAGGAGAGTGTATCTGTTGTGGTGACTGTGCTGTTTGGGCAATCACTGGTGCTTGGAGCTGTATTTGCATATATGGAAAACAACAGTGGTCCCTGACAACAAGACAATTAATTACAAATAAATATAGACTCAGTCAGTTCTATATTGTAGAAGACATGCCCAGCCGGGCAGAGGTCCTCAAAATATGTATTTAAATCAGAAAATGTTTTCAAAACACAATAACACCTTCAACAATTCACGTGCGTGGGGCACAACCTGTACCCAGCCGCAACATTACTGAGCTGTATTTGCTGCATGTTTTGCTGAGGGGCAGGTTGGGAATAGGCGTACAGTATCTGGGGTTGGCTGTTGTTGTTGTTGGAATTGTGGTGGTGCTTGTTGGGTGGGGCCCATAGATTGCTGGCCTTGGTCTCGAAGTCTAGTATGGCATTCTCTCAGCATATGGCCCACCTTGTGACAATAAAAACAAGTGCATTGCCCTGGCTGCAGTGGGACCCTTTGCTGTCCCATTCCATTACCTCTTCCCTGCATGCCTGTGTTTCTGTTAGTATTGTGTCTGTCATTGTTGTAATGCTGTTGTTGGTCATTACCGTAGGTAGGTTGTACTGCTACGTATTGTACAGGGGGCTGTTGTTGTACGTACTGCACGGTAGGCTGGGGTTGAGTCTGTACATACTGCACAGGCTGCTGGGGTGGGGTCTGGACGTATTGCACTGCTGGCTGTGTTTGCTGTTGGGGCTGTGCCTGTGCATATTGTATGGCCGGCTGTGCCTGCATCTGCTGGGAAAAACACACAAGATGATGGACGGAATGTTGCACAATGGCAAAACATTCACCCCCAGTCACAGATCTGGGTTTAATCCATCGTTATTTTGCATCTGCTGGGGGGATGGCTGTGTAATAGTTGTTAGTGCGTTTAGGGCATTCTGCGGGAATGTGGTGACAGCCGTCATCTGACTGACAGGTCCCGCCAACATGATGGTGTCTAGGGCGTCTTTTTTCTTATTAAGTTTCTGCTGCACCAATTTTGCAGCTGCATTCTCTATAGCTAGCTGCCTACTCTTTTCCTGTTCTATTTTCTTTTTGCAGAAATGTATGATGTGATCTTGGATCTCAGGCCATGGTTTTGCCTCCATGGCTACTACCCCATCTAATTTTTCCTGTACTTCTTCTGGTAGCCCTCTCTTGACCATGTGGTAAAAAAGCCTGCTATTCCCTCCAGTCGCATTCCATGAGTCTCCTAACTCCTGATGCTATTTTTCTTTTTCTTGGAAATAAAGTTAATCGGGTCCTCGTTTGTTTGCATTGTCAGCGACACGAGAGTCCCAATATTGGGGACATCCGGGAATTCGGTTCGCAATTTGGCCTAGACTGCTGACCTTATTTTATCAAAGTGTTCTCCATCGTATTGGGGGTCGTTTATTGTTATTAGCCCTCTACTGACACTTTTGAAAATTTCTTCTTCCCCTCGCATGAGGGAGATGAGCAAACTTTTCATATCGCCTATCCTTATGTTGGTGCCTGTAGCATTCTTTTCTAGGGCCACTATCCATTTGCTAGCACCCTCCGCGAGGGGTGTGAGGCTCTTCTTAATGTGTTCTTTCTCGAAGTAAGACCAGCAGTTGTAAACTGGGGGGTCAGTGGCTTTTTTGTATAAGAGTGGCATCTGACGTGTAACTCCTGCATCTGGATCTTTTGGCCTTGTGAGGTCGTGTTGTCTGGCATATTTCTGCCAAACCTGTAGACTGCCCCTCATATAGGCATAATCCCAATCCTCATCTCCTGCCCCCTGCAAGATGCATTATACTCCTATTGCCATATTTTGCGGCTCGAAGGACCCTTCTCTTGGCCATGGGAGCATCTGTGGGGCCAAGGACTCTGTCCAATCTGCTAAATTGTCTGTGAAAGGGTTAACAGCATAATGAGAACCTTCGCCTAGTATCACTATCTCGTTGGGTGTTAAACCATTGTTTTGCAGCGCACATGGTCTGCTGAGGAACATGCCGTTACTCATTCTGGCTCGGGTGTTGCGCATGGAAGCAGTACCTGAGACATCATATATCATGCCGTCTGGATGCCTGTGTGTCCCCAATATCCTGAGGCTTTCTAACTCTGTTGTCCTAGTCCTCCTTCTCCCGCCTGTATCCCCTGTACTTCGGAATTCCTGCTGTTGTTGGTAAAATGGGTTTGTCGTGTTTGTGGCACGTGACTGGCTGGAGGATCTACCATGGCTGTGGTGGATGGCGGGCCAAACGGATCTATCACAGGTGCAGTGTTTTGTGGCGGTGCCTCTGGTTGTGTGAAGCGGACCTGTGTTGTCGTGGTAGTTGTATGTGTTTGTTCCGGCACCTCTGTCTGAAGGCAAGGGGAACGACCGCTGTGGCCCAATCCTTCATTCCTGCCTATTCCGAAAAAGATCTGCGCACAGCGTGAGTGAGGATGGGGTATAGGCTATCTGCTATTCACTACAGCCTAGTTCTCCATTCCCTTCCGTACTTTCAAAAGGATCTACCTGTACTGTGGGTAGCTGTGACATTTTTATTGCTGCTTGGGTATTTGACGGTCTGGGTGCGGCAATCATGAGGGTCTCAGATATTCTTTCACTTATTTGTTCTAACTTTAATTACGCGCGTCGGATTGTCTGGGATAGATTATCAGTATCAGGGCTGGGTGGCATTTCTCTGTTGAATATGTCTGTCCGTATATTTCCGTTTGGACTGCACTCTAAGCTTTTAGTGAAGTCTGTGGCCATTCTCCATGTGTCATAGTGGACAGGATATGGTGCCGGAAGGGCCTGTTGCTCCCTGTCCCTATTCTGTTGTTGAGCAGAGGAGAATGTGATCAGTTGTTCGCCTGGGTTCCTGCGGCAAAATGGCATGTGGTCTTGGGGGGCGACCTCCCGCTCCTGGGGATGTGAAGCATTTGCGTCACGGAGGCCATTGAGATGAGGGTAGAGGGGGAGTGAATGGTGAGACGAGGTGGATGAGTGGTGAGAAGACGTGCGTGAGTTGTTTGATGGTGCGAGGGACACACGGTCTGAATCTTCATCTTCTTCCTCAACAGGTGGGACAGTGATGGAAGTAGGAGTGAGTTGTAACGTAAATTGCGTGTTTATTTGCCCAGGTAGTCCTGGCACTGTGGCGTGCAGTGTTGGACTAGCACAGGTGGTACAGACGGGGGAATGGCAAGGGCTGGCACTGTGACAGGTATTGTTGGGCCACTGCTGGTACTGTGTGAGGGCAGTGGGGCTGTACTGCTGTACTACATTCAGTGGCAGGTAGAGGGGAATCGGATACGGTAGTGAGATCACCTGGGAGTTGATTGTATCCAGCAGTTGGCATAATATTCGTGGTACAGTGTAGGTCTGGTTCTTCAGTTTGGGCGGACACTATCGCGGGATACATGCCATTGGCCTGGTATGGTGGGGGCAGCGAAGGGGCGGTGGCCATTGTAGCGGTGTGCTCCTGCGTATTGTCTTTAAAGATACGCCAGAGATCTAAGGTGGCCTTCCTTTTTTGTAACTTGGTGCTGGAATATTTGGTGTCTAGGAAGGTGGTGGCATGCTTGAGGACAGTTGTATCAAAGCTTCCTTGTGAGGGCCACGGATAACTCATGTTTTTGGTCAGCTTATGAAGCTCCCTACGATTTTTGAGTATGCGTTGTTCCTGCCCACCGAATATTTTCAGAACATGCTGGAGAGGTGTCGCCATATTGAGATATTTGTGTGAACGCAAGATAAATCCTTCAATGCGAGGGTGGTGTTGTCTATGCTTTTCTAGACACGGTCATATATGGCATTTTGTAATTCGATGTTTTGGAAAGGAGTGCACCCGGGGAAGAGAAGCAGGCCACCAAAACAGGCGTCAGCTGTTTTAGACTGGTATGGGTGTCTGGGAAAAAAGATTGATAGGATTGTCGGCCCTTCCCAACCTTCAAGGTTTAGGATAAAATATATGTAAAAGCCAGTAGGTGTTTTGTATACAGTAGAACTCAGTATCCTATTCATAGGGACACTAGAGTATAGGCAATACTGTGGGCCTGTGAGGGGAGGTATTAATTGATTGCACAGAAAGGTGGGCGTACTCCGCCTATGTATTTTTACCCTAGACGCTGGGAAAGTTGGGGAATCGATCTTTTATAAGTTTGTCTCCTACTTCACAAAAAACAATGTGCATAAGTATTAGCCTTAAATCCAATTCGTCAGGTCCCCGATATATTCCTGCAGCTGAAAAATTCAAGATTATAACGGGCAAGGGCAAGGGCAAGGATAATCTTAGTCTGTATGGGGTTTTGGGGCCAGGAAGAAGTAAATGTGGTGGGGATTTCTAAGCCTGGGGTTAATAGACGGATATGTATGTGGATCCACTCTGGTGTTTTGAGCAATGAAACGCCTATTATTCTTTTGTCGAATACTGCCTGAAGCGCTTGCATTAGGCTTGTGGCGAATGGGTTAGGCAAATGTATGGGAGTATACTATTTGCATTTGTGTTTCAAGGTGTTCGGAGCTGGTTCAAGGGGGCATGAAAATGCTGGTGCGATAGATAAAGTGATCTGCCTAGTATGACTATAGTTAATGTTGAGTGCCTGAAGTATTGTGAGAAGAACCGTGCTGTTGAGGGGTGTCACGTGAATGAAGCAAGACGGGCGACCGTCAGAGATGCCCACAACTTTGTCATTGATCAGAAATATTGCGATATTGTCATGGGTATTATCGTTCATTCCCTTATATGAAGTTGGAACAATGGGGTGAGTTCTCAAGGTTAGGCAGGGATGCAGGGCCTGCGGGGTAATGCCAGGAGTCAGACAACAATGCTCTTAAAAGAGGTGTTGTATCGTTCTCAGATTGTGAGCGGAAATAATAGGAGTCGGAGTCAGAGGGTGTAGGGGAGTCAGGACCTTCGCCTTCCAGAGGTGGGATGGAAGCTGCTTCAGATGAAACAACTGACGGTATGGAATCCACTGAAGAATCGTCGTCAGTTATGAAGATGGGTGAGTTGGCAGGTTGGTTAGGTAACCTCAGTGTTCAAGGGGAAGAGAGGTGGGAACAGATAGGCTGGAGGAATTAGAGGCTTCTTCTGCATACAGCAGGTGAGGGCAAGTAGTGTCTGAAGATGGCGGGGTGAGAGATATATCTGGGAGGGCGTCGTATATGTCGTTCATAGAAATTGCAGAGATGCGAACTTGGGTGTTTTGAGTGAAGGTGATGCCTAAAATTGCCCAGGTGGCTGTTAGTATTCCTCGGAGTGTGTCATCAAGGAGAGTGAGTTCGCTAATGGTGGTATTATAGACAGCCTCAGGACTGCCGTGAACAAACTGGATAGTGCAATTGATAAGGCCTGGTTGGGCGCTGGACATCACGGATATAAGGGGGGGGGGTAGAGCATAACTGGTGTAGGGGGTGCAAAGAGGGAGACAAGGGGGAGGAGAAATACACGTTTTCCCCTTTTGGCAATCAATTGCACGAGCAAATGATAGACAAAAAGTGGATGGAGTGGGGTAAATGCGAGGCAAGGGGAGTCCGTGGGTCATGAGAAGGCTACGTAACTGCCTAGCAGGGCTGCAATAAACAAATAGGGAAAGACTAGTAAGCATGCAACCCAGACAGTAGGTGGGGCAGGGCAAGGGGAGCAATGGTAAAAGAGGCAATTTCAAAGCACACAGTCCACATAGAGCAAGGCAAACGAACAGAAAACAGGAAACAAAAACAATCAAAAATCAACCAAAATTATTGATGGAACAATAAATACTGATCAGATAAAAAGGTTGCATCCTGAAAGAAAAAGCAAGGACCTAGATATGAAATCTCACTAATGCAAGAGACGCGGTGGAGCACACTGAAAAAGGAACAGGAGAGCCAGTCGGAAGGCAAACGTGCCAGAGGACAAGAGCCAGGACAAAGGCAGGAGGGGGTGGGGAAAGGGGGGGGTGGGGAAATGCAAGGGCAGAGAGAGAGGAAAGGGAAAGATAGAGGAAAGAGGGACTTGTGGAGAGAGAGAGAGCGTGGAGAGAGGGGTAGCGTTAGTGCAAAATAGGAGGAAGGTGGAAGAGGGAAGGAGAGAAAAAGCAATGTGGAGGAACGTATGGGTTTGGAAGGGGTGGGTGGGCGAGGGAGCAGCTCAGCAAGGTCCGTGGAAGAGAGAGCGCAGAGGCGCAAGGGAAGGAAGTGAGCGACAGTGGGAGGATATGTTCTGCAAATAGCACAAGTAACTTCCTCTTTCTGTGCGTGCACAGGACGAGCTGATAAAGGCCGTCGGTAATGCTGAATAAAAAGTAGAACTGAAGAATAGATAATGACACCCAAGAATATATCGTGAGGAGAAGAAAGGAAAAAAAGGGAAGGACGTGAAGGCAGCCTTCATGGAAGAAAGCGTGGGGGCAGGCCTGTGGGGGAAGGCACAGGCAGGACACAGGTGTCAAAAGGGAAGGAAGAAGAGAACGTATGCGAGAGAGAGAAATGGTTAGAAGGAAAGAGAAAGATGATGAATTAACAGAGGCGAAGGAATGCAAGGGAGAAGTACAATATGCAATGTAAAACAGATACACAAGGCACTGGAAAAACAATATGACAGTGTTTCTTAAAAAAAAATTGATTGGTTAACTGGCTTATTAAGTGTTTCTTAGTGAATACATATATTAGCGAGTAATGTTTAAATATTTAAATATATGCATGAGTGATGTAATATGTGACGTCATCAGCAGTGCATTGCAGACGTGCAAGTTATAGTGAGTCCAACTAACTATAACGTGGGAATTTCAATGGTTTTATGCGAGTAAAATTTCCAGCTAACTATAACTGGTGTGAAACCTATGGTTTTTTCAGTGAATTTCAAAGGTTTTTTAAATGCTAATTCCTAACTATAACTGGTGTGTAACCTATGTTTTTTTCAGTGAATATATATATATATATATATAAAATTTCTATGGCAAAATGAAACCCCTCATTTTGTTCCTTTTCAAATTAAATGTATTAAGTGTTACCACTTTATTCCAATCAAGATGACTTCAGGTGTGCCATACTTTTGTCATAAGTAAGACTGTTAGCGTTCTAGTTGTTCTTTAGAACACTCTGGGACATTCTGTCATTGGGCTATAGTTGGGCTACATCTGGCTGATATTTGGGCTACATTTGGGCTCTTTTGTCTCTGGTGGCCATCTTGGGAGACTGCATATCAGAATTTTTTTAATGAAATATAAGAGGATTTGAGAAGTCACTCAAAATGTGCCCTCATTTTTCTTTCTTCAGCACTAATCATAATTTCTATGGCAAAATGAACCCCCTCATTTTGTTCCTTTGCAAATTAAATGTTTTAAGTGTTAACACTTTATTCCAATCAAGATGACTTCAGGTGTGCCATACTTTTGTCATAAGTAAGACTGTTAGCGCTCTAGTTGTTCTTTAGAACACTCTGGGACATTCTGTCATTGGGCTATAGTTGGGCTACATCTGGCTGATATTTGGGCTACATTTGTTTTTTGTGTCTCTGGTGGCCATCTGTGGGCTACATTGGGTTACATTGGGCTACATTGGGCTACATTGGGCTACATTTGGGCTCTAACATATATATAGCCCAATGTAGCCCAATATATATTTTTTCAAAGTTAATTTTTGTAAAAACCACTGGAGCATATATCTTGAGACATAGCAAAGGCACATCGGGGTACCAGTCCCTACAATTTTGCCAAGTTTGGTGGAAATCCATTCAGCCGTTCGGGCTAAAAGTGAGTCCAACCGCCCTATGGAAATTAACATAGGGAAAACACGTTTTGGGACCCCCCTTTTATCTCAGCCCCCACTTGACAGATCCCCCCGAAACTTTCAGGGAAGGAGCGGAGCGCAGCGAGGCAAAGTTAAGGAAAATTACAGGCAGATCCCTCATTCGGCGCTAAAGTTATTCCCAATAGAATGTTGCGGATTTCCTATGGAAAACGATCCCAACTATAACTACCTACTGGCGACCGCCAGTAGGTAATATATAGGTATAGATATAGATAAAGATATAGATATATATAGATATAGATATATATTTATATATAAAACCTACTGGTGGGCGCCAGTAGGCAGTTATAGTTAGGATCTCATTTCTATTCAAATAGAGTTTTTTTCTTTCCCCAATATTTCTGGCACTGGTTGACAAATCATCGCAAAATTTTGAAAACTAATGGCCCGCTCTTGTCAGCTCCTATCTTCAAAGTTTCAGGGTGATTCGTCTAGCGCCGACCGATAAAAGAGGGGGGTCCTAAAACGCGTTTTCCCCATGCTAATTTCCATAGGAACAATTGGAACAGGCTACAGTCTGACCTGCTGAACGGAATTACAACAAATTTGGCAAAAAGGCAGCCCTGGGTTCAGATAGAGACCTTCTTTTAAATGGTGTAAATCTGTTGAGTAGTTCCTGGGAAATTAGAAAAAGAAAAAATATCGATATCTGAGCACCTAGGAGGGTTTGCGAACCCTCCCGGGCACGAACTTCACTCTGATTGGCTGCCAACACTCCAAACCAGGTAGTGTTGGCAGCCATCTTGTGACTCGGTATCACAATAAAATAGTGAAAAAAAAGTGAAAAGTGAGAAAAGGGGGCAGGGTAGAAACACCCTGACCCCCTGGGCCTGCACAGGGACCCCAGGGCCAAAAACAGCAATTTTTTTTTTTAAAGCAGCAGGATTTGCGTTGGGGTTGCAAATCCCGCCATGACATTTTAAAAAATGAAGCGCAGAAAGTGTACTTGAAGGTTATGCCTGCCTTCTGTAAGTCACGTACATTATAGTATGGTATTTTAATCATATTTGCCTTTAGCATTATTCCCAAACTTAATTTCCTACGTGGATCATATTCTACTAACGAGTGTTAAAGAACGCCCATGTTATGGATGGTAGAAACAGCCAGATATTGTGTCCAGAAGGTTTAACTGCGGCCTGTGACACCATCCTTAAATCCCTCAGACGTCCATGTCACATATGTATGCTAGGGTTGGGCAGCAAATTCCGTTCCGCTCGCGGAACGTGCAAACTTTCGGCATTTTTGCATTCTGTGCGGAACGCGAAAATGTCAAAACTTCCGCGATCCGTGATGGAACGGAAGCATCTTCGTTGATAATATGCAGGGCAGGATTCTTTCTGGCACAATAATCGTGTCACAAAAATTAAAGCTCAACAGGAAGCACTTACAGATATAAAGAAAGCAGGTGCCCAAGTTTAAGCTCAAATTCAGTAACTCATTAATAAGCCCAAAAAAATCAGGAGCTTTGTCGAGGCTGGGCAGGTGTGCTTTCTCCCCATATCTACCTTTCAAAAATTAGCTGTGATGCTTGATGAATGTCTTTGCATCCTTGACTTTCACGAGCGCAATCCCTGTGCAGTTCCTGTGACCAGGAGCTTCTTTCTCCTCATCTGCTGCTCTGATCGGTCTCTGACCTTTTATACATACAAGAGAGGCATGTGAACTCGCAAAGAAGCCCCTCCCCCGAAATACCCGCGAGCATGCAAAATTCCGCGTCTTCGCAGACATTTTTTGCAGTTTCGCAACATTTTGCGATAGGCAATTTCGCAAATTCCGCTCACCCCTAATATAGGCAGGCGTCAGTTGCTTGGATTCAGTGGTGAAATCTGGGAAAGGAGCGAACAGTCTTTCAGCCCGTGGAAGTGCTGAGAACAATTGTAATTTCAATTAAATGCGTATGAAGCTTAGCATCACTGAACGCTCTTCTTTCCTTTTAGTGCAGTTGCAGTCTGCAGCAAGATAAATGCGTGAGTGCCCTGAGCAGGGTGGTGTGGCTGTGTAAGGACCTTGGACGAAAAGTTGCCGCGTAGGTGAAATTATTTGTTGATCTCCATTTCAAATATATCCTCCTTAATGTTGAAAATTTGACACGAGAGGTGTTTGCCTTTTGCTACATTTTTGTCTCAGGTACATCTGAAAGATGTTTATCTGGTTGATACGGATATGTTAATGATAAAACTATTTCGGTTGTGACATTTATTGTACCCTTGTTCCTACGGAAATGTACCCACCTATTTAGCACCCATCCCTTTATCTTGACAATGGCGTGGCAAACCCTGACTAAGGACTCAATAATGTGCTGCCTATTATTCCTTGTTGTCCTTTCAAGTATAAGGGCGAGCTTCATAATGCATTACCATTGTTGTAATACCTATAGGTAGCAGCTATACTTCAACGCCTTGGGATCCTCTGTCATGTCCTCATATCTGTCTCTCGAAGACAACCTTGGAAGTACTTGGGCAGTGATGTCCATTTGATTAATATACATACAGTCAAGCCGCGTTTCTCTTTGCCTACCAATTATCTTATCTTTTCTGCAACAAACAGTTCACAGTACAGGCTCAGCACATAAACATAATCGATTTAATACTGGTGTTTTTTCTTGACATTACCCAGCTAATACTGATTAGGCTAATCACACTTGTACTTGTACGATTTACACAGTGCCCGATAGTTTGTTTCTTTAAATGCTTGATGAACGGGAGCAGTGCCAGCACAAAACTAGATTGCCCTTGTTGAAGTGTCCAAGCCTTGTAGAACCTGATTATTTTTATTTACCATTGTTTCTATGCTGAAGGCAGCACCATCTATGGCATAGAAATGATGGCGTGGGCCTTACTACCATCCAGCAGACGGCCCAAACTACTGTTTTGGTGGAAAAAACAATCAAACATTGGGGGTGCTGTGGGCCCCCACTCCATTGGGCCCCATTATCCCTTACCCACACCCTTGAGCATAACATACCAAGAGAACACGGCCACGTTTAGTCAGATGGCCTCGTAAAGAATCGAGGTGTGTTCAAAATAGTTTATTGAAATTTTGCTTAAAGACAAATAATAAAGACAATACAGAAAATATTATTGTTCATTAAATAATACAGAGAAGAAAATGTATAATTTAACAATAAGCATCCAAATAATTACAATGGGTTCTTACAACAAGCTGAATCAAGAGAAATTTAAGGAGGAAGGGGAGGGCGAGGAAAGGGGTAACAAATCGCAAGTTCATAGCAAAATATATCTAAACAGAGCTACAATACTATAATTAAAAATAGTCTATATAGTGTAAACTAAGAATCAAATTATAATTATAACATTAAGAGGATAAATACACATCAATAGGAATCCCAAAAGAATGATAAGCAAAGGAATTATGGTTAATCCCATTCACCCATTCACAGACAATTGTGAACCTCTTCTAGTGAAAATAACCCAAGACCACCATGCATGAACAGATAACATAGAAACATCTTTCCAACAGTAAGTAATAGATTTTAGTGCTGCTGACATTGAAAAATTTGCTTTCTAAATCACCCAAATTTAATATTAAAAGGGCAGATTTACAAATTATTAATTGATAAGAAATATCTGTATGAATAGTAAAAATCTTTTGAATAATTGCCCATAGTTCAACCCAAAATCTATAGATTAAAGGATATTCAAAAAGCATATGTTGTAATATACCTGGATGAGAGTTGCAATGCCAACAAGCAGCAGATGGAAAATGTTTAGCTTTATACAAACGTAATGGAGTCCATAAACAATTATATAAGATATATAAATTGGTTTGATAAATTGAAACAGGAAACCAACCAGATATACTACTGAGCCAAATATCTTTCCACAAGCCCACGGATAAAGAAAGCAAAAGCTCAGTATTCCAAAAATTTGAAATCATTTCTAAATTATTTCCTAAAGTATCTGACAACTTTTTATAAAGAATGGAAACCCCATGAGATGCAGTAGAGACTGTTTGAATATAAATTGACAAACCAGCAGTAATATTAGAAGGGATAGTATTTGGGAAAGAGTCTAAAATAGAATTACATAAATATTGATATTTAATAGATTCGGAATAGTGTAAACCAAATTTAGCTTGGAGTTTATCAAAAGGAATAAATGTATTAGTGGAGTATACATCTTTGAGGTAAAAAATACCGGCTTTAATCCATGAAGACCAGAAACTGATATTTCTGTTTTTATTTAATAACACTACTGTACCATAGTGATAATTCCTCAGTATTATTCATGGGACATAGAAAAATTTGATCAAGATAATAATATAACATTTTTGAAGATTTAATAATAACTGAATTTTGAAAATATTTAGTAGAATTACGCATAGTCAACAAAGTGAGTGAATATACGTGTGTCAGTCAATGTATAGGTGAGTGACTAATGTGTGTGAATGTCTTCATCAGTCTGTCAGTTGGTGTGTAAGTGGCTGCATGGGTTGGTGAGTAGCTCCATGATTGTCCATAAGGGATATTGATTAGTTGCCTGAGTACCTGTATGGGTGCCTGAGTGTCTCTGTGGGTGGGTGGAGGGGTGTATGACTTTCTGCATGGATGTGTGAGTGGGTGATCCACTGGGTGTATGGGTGCATGAGTGCATCTCCGAGGCGCTGTCTGGGTGAGTGAGTGTTGATATGGCTGTGCTGGTGAGTGAATGGATGTCTCATTTGTATATGGGTAAGTAACTGCAAATATGAAAGGCAATATGTGTGATTGTTGGAGTATACAAGTGACTAAGTGAGAGTGAGTGATTTTGAGTAGCTGTATGGATGAGTATTTGCTTGTGTCAGTGATTGTATAAGAGAGTATGTGCTAGTATCTATATCAATAGGTGAGATGGTGTGTGTATAACTGTATATGTGAGTAAATGGCAGTGTGACTCCTTGGGTGACTGACTATGTGTTTGAGTAACTCTATGGGTGAATGGCAGTGGGTGGGAGTCCGTATGGGTGTATGAGTGCATATATCAGCATGTATTGGTGAGTGATAGGGCGTAGGAGTGGCTATATGGGTGAATGAGTGAGTGAATGTGTGTGTAGAGCTTTGAATTTGTGAGTGGTTATGTACATACTAGTATTGGTGTGTCTATGGTTTCAAGAATGATAGTCTGAACTTTGGAGTTAGTGTGTGAAAGATTATATTACGGTGTGAGTAGGTGCATCAGAGAACATGTGAATGATGTCATCACTGATGTCATCAGTGATGTCATTTGAGATCTCATCAGTAATGTCACTGACTATGACAGGAGAGATGTTATATGTGACGTGATCAGCAGTGCATTGCTGGGGCGTAAGTAATAGTTAACTCAGCTAGACTATAAAGTAGGGGTGGGCGGAATTTGCGTAATCGCATTACACAAATCTCCGCGAAACGGTAAAAAATCTCAGCGAACATGCAGAAATTCCGCAAAGACACGGAATTACTTGTTTGCGATGCTTTTTTCCTGTGTCTAATTGCTGTTTGCGTGCTCGGGGGGAAATATCTCACAAACACGCAAAAAAATGTGCAAAGTCGTGGAACCCAGAATTTTGGGCAATTTCGCATTCTCCGCGGAACGCGAAATTACCCAAATTCTGCAAATTCCAGGAGTGGAGCGGAATTTACCACCCAGACCTACTATAAAGGCTGAATTTCTCTGGTTTATATATATATATATATATATATATATATATATATATATATATATATATATATATATATATATATATATATATATATATATATATGTTTAAAAAAAATCCCTGAAAAACCCACAGGTTTCTTCAGGGCGTTATAGTTTGTTGGACATTTCACTCATACAAAACCAGAGAAATTCGGCTGTTATAGTTAGTGCAGCGTGCAGCTAACATTAACTCGCGCCCCCGCAATGCACTGCTGATGACATCACATATTACATCATTCATGACATGATCAGTGACATCACTGATGGCTCACTGATGACATCTCAAATGGCATCCCTGATGACATCACCGATGACATAATCCAGTGACTATGTGTTTCTGTAAAGTTTAAATATTATATATATATATATATATATATATATATATATATATATATATATATATATATATATATATATATATATATATATCACCTCTTGTTGCTTCTTGCGTTACAGCTGCCACCACCAGAACAGAGGGCGCGTCGTTGTAGCTGGTCACCCAAGCAGGACACGGTCACAATCTCCAACCTCAACCTCACAAACCATGAGGAAAAACGACGCCATGTGGTGAAATAGTTTAATGTCGCTCTTCCAAATATATATATATATATATATATATATATATATATATATATATACATATACATATATATATATATATATATATATATATGCCAAGGTGTATTGATGAATGAGTGGGTGTACTTGTGTCTGAATAGATGATTTAGTAGGTGCGTGACTAACTGTATAAGTAAGTGATTAATCGTGTCTTACTGAATGCATGAGTTAGTGGCTAAACTGTGTGTTTGTTAGTATGTCAGTTGGTGTATAAGTGGCCGCATGCATTGGTGAATAGCTACATGAGTTGCTACATGGGATATTGATATGTTGTCGGAGTATCTGTATGGGTACCTGAGTGTCTCTCTGGGTGGGTGGGGGGTGTAACTCTTTGCATGGATGTGTGAGTTGGTGATTCACTGGGTGTAAGGGTTCAAGTGAAGGGCTGTATGTGTGGGTGAGTG
This sequence comes from Lissotriton helveticus, assembly GCF_964261635.1. Lineage (NCBI taxonomy): Eukaryota > Metazoa > Chordata > Amphibia > Caudata > Salamandridae > Lissotriton > Lissotriton helveticus. The sequence continues at coordinate 1,630,122,866 of NC_136061.1, read as the reverse complement.
GGTGTATGGGTGTGTTGGTGAGTGAATGGATATATCAGTGTTTCATGGGTGAGTAACTACATATGTCAAACGCTATATTGGGTATGAGGAGGTGCATTAGATTATCACGTGATGATGTCATCAGTGATGTCATCAGTGATGTCATTTGAGATCAGTGATGTCAATGACCATGTCATGAATGATGTAATATGTGACATCATCAACAGTGCATTGCGGGGATGCGAGTTATAGTTAGCTGAACTAACTATAATGGCCAACTTTCTCTGGTTTTATACGAGTAAAATGTCCCAAAAACAATAACGTCCCAGAAACCTGTGTTTTTTCAGTGAAGATATATATATGTATATATATATATATCTATATATATGCACACATTTCTCCCTTGGCAGGGAGAAGAACGGGACGAACTCACGTACTTTAGAGTATTTTGCTGTTTTTATTTCATTTTAAAGCCTTCAGATAGCATTATGCAGATAAAGGATAAGCACTGATCAACGCGTTTCGGGAGCACCTCTCCCTTGCTCACGATCACCTGTTCACAGGAAGTCAGTTCTTTAAAAGCGACATTGTTGTCTTTCCTGTTTGGTGTGCACATTGTCTCTAGGCATTCTGGAGGTTGTAGTTTTAATTAAAAATAAGGGGTCTTTGCCATTCAAATTGTTTCTCGATGTTTTTGTAAACTTTTCTTATTTTCGACATTGATACTATTATTTGTCATAGTCCAATAATTCTTTATTTCATTGTTCAGTTCCATTTTGTTTTTCTCCACTTTTAAACATTCATTTTCAGCTTATATTATCCCTATGGTGGGAAGTGTTGTTTTTCTTCTTACTGTAATTCATCATACTTGTCTTAGTTTTCCCATTGTAAGCTGAATATGTTTTTTTCTTTCTTTAGTCCCTTTACTTTATTTTATACTCTTATTTTGATTCACATTTTTCTTTTTTTCTTTTTGATCTGTTATGATGTTTATTCTTCCGTTCTTCTCTTTTCTTTAACCAATTTTTTCTTTTTTTCTTTTTTGTTCATTTTACCTTCAATTTGTTTTTTATTAGTTTGTCGATTATTTTTCTCAAAGTTTACAAATCTCTTGAAGCTTTCTAACCGAGTGCTCTGATTCTTAGGTCCTTGCTCTTCATAAATGTATGTAAAGATCTTCCAATTGGTTGAGTCCATACGGGTGCATTGTCCTTAGTTTGATGATATATCTCGATTCTTTTCGACGAAGTTCTCTTTCTCTGTCGCCACCTCTTTTCATTTGTGGAACTGTATCTATTCCATAGAATTTAAGTTGTTTCCAGTCACCTTGATGGTGTTGTTCCATGTGCTTCGCGACGGCATTGGCACGATCTTTGTGCACCGTCGCCCTGACGTGTTCCAGAATCTGTTTTTTTTTACTCGCAGATCGTACTGCCCACGTACTGTAATGGGCATGGGCATTCCACTATGTATACCACATATTGCGTTTTGCACGTTATTAGTTGTCTGATCTCCCATGATTTTTCATTTTTCATTTTGAACGCTTTAGTTTGTTTTGCTATCTGGCACACCTTGCACATGTGGCATTTCACAAATCCCTTTGTTTTGAGCCAATCACCTTCCTTCTTTTTGGGTTTAAAATGACTGTGGATCAGATGATCTTTAAGGTTCCTTGACCTTCGGTATGTGACTACCGGATGTTTTCCCACCACTTCTTTGACCGTACTGTCTTGCTGAAGGATTTTTCAGTTTTTTCTCAGTATACTCATGACTTGTTTACTTTCTACCGAGAAGTCCGTTATTAGGCGTATTGGTTCCTTCTCCATCACATTATCTCTTTGTTTTGGCATTAGGCATTCCTCTCTTGGTTTTTCATTAGCTTTTTCCCAACTTTTCTGAACTATTCTGTTATTGTATTTCCTCTTTTTGAATCGTTCTGCTGTTTGTTGGCCATATTTTTGCCACTCTTCTTCTTCGCTGCAAATTCGCCTGATTCTGAGGAATTCCCCAAACGGGATACTCGCTTTCAAGGATTCCTGATGAAAACTCGTCGCCTCCAGAGTTGAGTTAGTAGCTGTACTCTTGCGATGCAAGGTGTTATGGATCTGATTGTCTCTAATGTAGATTTCTATATCTAAAAATACTACACGATCTTTGCTTGTTTCGAACGTGAATTTCAATTGGGTGGTACTGTTGTTTACAATTTCGAAGTACTCTCGAAACTCCTCTTCTGTGTCATCCCATATTATGAAAAGATCATCTATAAATCTTTTCCAAGTGATGATCTTATTCAGAAATACATCATTTTCAGCTCTTCACGCCACCTCCTTTTCCCAATATCCCATGGTTAAGCAGGCATAGTTTGGACTAAAGGAGAAGCCCATTGCCGTACCATTGCGTTACGGTACACTTCTTCACCAAAGAGGAAAATATTTTTGTTCAGGCAGATCTCAATCATCTGTCTGAGCATATTATTATGATTTTGATATTCTATGTTTCTCTCCTGTAAGAAGAAGCTGCATGCCTCTACGCCAAAGTCATTCCCTATTGTTGTATACAAAAATACAACATCCATCGTCACCAATAGATAGGATTCTTGCCACGGTGTATTTTGTAGCATGATAAGTATGTCAGTTGTGTCCCGTATATAGGAACTCAGATGTTTTATATATGGCTGCAAAAAGTAATCTATGAAATTTGCCAATGGCTCCAGCGATGATCCCTTCGCTGATAATATCGGTCGCACTGGCGGTTTCATTTGGTCCTTATGCAGCAAGGGCAAAAAGTAAATTGTTGCTGTCACAGGGTGATTCACTGTTAAGTATTTACGTTCCTCTTCATTGATTTGTCCTTTCATTGTCCATTCATGAAGTTTTGCATCCAACAATTCCTTTATTTCATTTGCCGGGTTCTTTTTAAGCCTCTCATAATAGACATTGTTCCAAAGTTGCCGATGAGCTTCCAGGACATATGCTGTCTTGTCTTGGATCACGATGTTTTCACCCTTATCTGCGATTTTAATTTCTATGTTGTTGTGATTCATTAGATTTTTCAGGGCTTCTCTCTCTTCTTTGGTTCAATTGTCTTTATGAGTTTGACCTTTTAATCTGTACAAATCTTCAATTACGGCTTCCTGAAATAGATCCACTTTGTTTCCTGGTGTTAATTGTGGATAAAATTTGGATTTTGGTTTCAATCCGCTCAAGCCACCTCCTTTTTGTTCGACAGACTCATTCAGGCTCATCTCATCCTCTTCAAGTGTATCTAGGTTCACTAGTGTCAGATAGCTTGTGGCATCCTTGGCTTGTAGTCCTTCGGTGTTTTCGACTGGCTTTCTCCGTGATGCCACATTTTGTTTTTCCACAAAGTATTTAGCTAATTTGATTTTTCGAAAGTATAGGTGAAGGTCTATTCCTAATTGCGCTATGTCCATTCTTTTGGTTGGACAGAATGGTATTCCTTTTTTAAGCAGCATAATCTCATTGTTCGTTATTTGACGATTCAACAGGTTTACTACTTGTAGTTCGTCCATTATGTCTTCTTTAGGTGCATGCTCCGTGTCTCTGGTCCTATTTTCTCCTTACTTGTTCCGGCGCCTTTTGCCCCTTCTTGTGGGTTTCTTTGATATTTTTGCCTTCCACGTCCTCTTCTTCCTTGTTGATGAAACGTGGGGTGGGATTGGTCCCACTGCCATTGTTGCAGTACGTGGCGCATGTCCCCTAAAAAAGAAGTTATCCTTCTATTTTCCTCTATTTCCTCATTCGATATTAATGATGAGGCACTAATTGAGCAACTTGTTGCACTGCTCCAGGATATTTGTTCTTTTATCGCATCATATTTACGTGCGAACGTAAAAATTCGTCCTTCCTCATAATCGTTAGCATCTCTGATGAATTTAGAGTGTTTTCTCTCTCTAACAGTGTCTTCGTGTTTTTCTATCTGCACCTCCAGTTCATCCTTAAATTTTACCATTTCACTTGATAATTTCATTGCTGCAATATTTTTTTCCATTTCATTCAATTCATCTTTATTTTGTTGAGGTTAATCTCTATATGTTTTACCAATATTTCAATAAGCCCCAATTATGATTTCAGAATAAATTCCCCCCATTCCTGCAACAGTTCATTTGAGACATCCTGGTGGCTTGGCATTAGGGTGATTCTTAACCCCCGTGGCACCCTTTGTACTTCCAAATACTTTTTTAATGTTATTAACTCCCAAGATTTATTCATCTCTTTACAAATTAACCTTTCCCAGACGCATAACATTGACTTTGCATCCACTTTCTCAACCTTACTCGTTGACCCTGCTGTTGGGGTTTCACTTGTTTTCTCTTTTACAAACATTGTTGTCAATCGCTCACTCCGTTTTTCTTCTCTCCTCTGCATTTTTCCTTTAGTATTCTTTCAGGCGTGTTGTTTAATTGTCTCTTTAGGTACATGCAATATAACGTAATGCTGCCTTTCAATTGGGATATTTTCTCCGTCAGTTTCCTTTCGAACTATTAATTACGGACTCCTCCCACGGCTCACGTTTTGCAAACTAAACTGGTATTACGCGCTTATGCGTTTCCAATTTGTTTGCCGTGTCAACATTCACATTCAAATCTTTTCACTCACACGCTTACCTTCTTCCCAGTTTTACGCGTTGTGAGGCTTCACGGGCTCCGTTTTTTATCCATCGGTCACTGCTCCCGACTTAAAACATTCCTTCCTTCGGTTCTCTGTGTCCGGGAACTGCAGCGCTCGACGCTTGGTTCGTAATCCCTGCGGCAGAACCACGCCGCCCCTAATATGCACACAGTTCTCCCTTGGCAGGGAGAAGAACGGGACGAACTCACGTACTTTAGAGTATTTTGCTGTTTTTATTTAATTTTAAAGCCTTCAGACAGCATTATGCAGATAAAGGACAAGCACTGATCAACGCGTTTCGGGAGCACCTCTCCCTTGCTCACGATCACCTGTTCACAGGAAGTCAGTTCTTTTAAAGTGACATTGTTGCCTTTCCTGTTTGGTGTGCACATTGTCTCTAGGCATTCTGGAGGTTGTAGTTTTAATTAAAAATAAGGGTCTTTGGCATTCAAATTGTTTCTCGATGTTTTTGTAAACTTTTCTTATTTTCGACATTGATACTATTATTTGTCATAGTCCAATAATTCTTTATTTCATTGTTCAGTTCTATTTTGTTTTTCTTGATACGTTTTCTCCACTTTTAAACATTCATTTTCAGCTTATATTATCCCTTTGGTGGGAAGTGTTGTTTTTCTTCTTACTGTAATTCATCATACTTGTCTTAGTTTTCCCATCGTAAGCTGAATATGTTTTTTTCTTTCTTTAGTCTCTTTACTTTATTTCATACTCTTATTTTGATTCTCATTTGTCTTTTTTTTCTTTTTGATCTGTTATGATATTTATTCTTCCGTTCTTCTCTTTTCTTTAACCAATTTTTTCTTCTTTTCTTTTTTGTTCATTTTACCTTCAATATGTTTTTTATTAGTTTGTCGATTCTTTTTCTCAAAGTTTACAAATCTCTTGAAGCTTTCTAACAGAGTGCTCTGATTCTTAGATCCTTGCTCTTCATAAATGTATGTAAAGTTCTTCCGATTGGTTGAGTCCATACGGGTGCATTGTCCTTAGTTTGATGATATATCGCGATTCTTTTCGACGAAGTTCTCTTTCTCTGTCGCCACCTCTTTTCATTTGTGGAACTGTATCTATTCCATAGAATTTAAGTTGTTTCCAGTCACCTTGATGGTGTTGTTCCATGTGCTTCGCTACGGCATTGGCACGATCTTTGTGCACCGTCGCCCTGACGTGTTCGAGAATCCATTTTTTTAACTCGCAGATCGTACTGCCCACGTACTGCAATGGGCATGGGCATTCCACTATGTATACCACATATTGTGTTTTGCACGTTATTAGTTGTCTGATCTCCCATGATTTTTCATTTTTCATTTTGAACGCTTTAGTTTGTTTTGCTATCTGGCACACCTTGCACATGTGGCATTTCACAAATCCCTTTGTTTTGAGCCAATGACCTTCCTTCTTTTTAGGTTTAAAATGACTGTGGATCAGATGATCTTTAAGGTTCCTTGACCTTCGGTATGTGACTACCGGATCTTTTCCCACCACTTCTTTGACCGAACTGTCTAGCTGGAGGATTTTCCAGTTTTTTCTCAGTATACTCATGACTTGTTTACTTTCTACCAAGAAGTCCGTTATTAGGCGTATTGGTTCCTTCTCCATCACATTATCTCTTTGTTTTGGCATTAGGCATTCCTCTCTTGCTTTTTCATTAGCTTTTTCCCAACTTTTCAGAACTATTCTGTTATTGTATTTCCTCTTTTTGAATTGTTCTGCTGTTTGTTGGCCATGTTTTTGCCACTCTTCTTCTTCGCTGCAAATTCGCCTGATTCTGAGGAATTCCCCAAACTGGATACTCGCTTTCAAGGATTCCTGATGAAAACTCATCGCCTCCAGAGTTGAGTTAGTAGCTGTACTCTTGCAATGCAAGGTGGTATGGATCTGATTGTCTCTAATGTAGATTTCTGTATCTAAAAATACTACACGATCTTTGCTTGTTTCGAACGTGAATTTCAATTGGGTGGTACTGTTGTTTAAAATTTCGAAGTACTCTCGAAATTCCTCTTCTGTGTCATCCCATATTATGAAAAGATCATCTATAAATCTTTTCCAAGTGATGATCTTATTCAGAAATACATCATTTTCAGCTCTCCACGCCACCTCCTTTTCCCAATATCCCACGGTTAAGCAGGCGTAGTTTGGACTAAAGGAGAAGCCCATTGCCGTACCATTGCGTTGCCGGTACACTTCTTCACCAAATAGGAAAATATTTTTGTTCAGGGAGATCTCAATCATCTGTCTGAGCATATTATTATGATCTTGATATTCTATGTTTCTCACCTGTAAGAAGAAGCTGCATGCCTCTACACCAAAGTCATTCCCTATTGTTGTATACAAAGATGAACCATCCATCGTCACCAATAGATAGGATTCTTGTCACGGTATATTTTGTAGCATGTTAAGTATGTCAGTTGGGTCCCGTATATAGGAACTCAGATGTTTTACATATGGCTGCAAAAAGTAATCTATGAAATTTGCCAATGGCTCCAGCAATGATCCCTTCGCTGATAATATCGGTCGCCCTGGCGGTTTCTTTTGGTCCTTATGCAGCTTGGGCAAAAAGTAAATTGTTGCTGTCACAGGGTGATTCACCATTAAGTATTTACGTTCCTCTTCATTGATTTGTCCTTTCATTGTCCATTCATGAAGTTTTGCATCCAACAATTCCTTTATTTCATTTGTCGGGTTCTTTTTAAGCCTCTCATAATAGACTTTGTTCCAAAGTTGCCGATGAGCTTCCAGGAGATATGCTTTCTTGTCTTGGATCACGATGTTTCCACCCTTATCTGCAATTTTACTTTCTATGTTGTTGTCATTCATTAGATTTTTCAGGGCTTCTCTCTCTTCTTTGGTTAAATTGTCTTTATGAGTTCGGCCTTTTAATCTGTACAAATCTTCAATTATGGCTTCCTGAAATAGATCCACTTTGTTTCCTGGTGTTAATTGTGGATACAATTTGGATTTTGGTTTCAATCCGCTCAAGCCACCTCCTTTTGTTCGACAGCCTCATTCAGGCTCATCTCATCCTCTTCAAGTGTATCTAGGTTCACTAGTGTCAGATAGCTTGTGGCATCCTTGGCTTGTAGTCCTCCGGTGTTTTCGACTGGCTTTCTCCGTGATGCCACATTTTGTTTTTCCACAAAGTATTTAGCTAATTAGATTTTTCAAAAGTATAGGTAAAGGTCTATTCTTACTTGCGCTATGTCCATTCTTTTGGTTGGACAGAATTGTATTCCCTTTTTAAGCAGCATAATCTCATTGTTCGTTATTTGACGATTCGACAGGTTTACTACTTGTAGTCGTCCATTATGTCTTCTTTAGGCGCATGCTCCGTGTCTCTTGTCCTATTTTCTCCGTACTTGTTCCGGCGCCTTTTGCCCCTTCTTGTGGGTTTCTTTGATATCTTTGCCTACCACGTCCTCTTCTTCCTTGTTGATGAAACGTGGGGTGGGATTGGTCCCACTGCCGTTGTTGCAGTACGAAGCGCATGTCCCCTAAAAAAGAAGTTTTCCTTCTATTTTCCTCTATTTCCTCAATCGATATTAATGATGAGGCACTACTTGAGCAACTTGTTGCACTGCTCCAGGATATTTGTTCTTTTATCGCATCATATTTACGTGCAAACGAAAAAATGTGTCCTTCCTCATAATCGTTAGCATCCCTGATGAATTTAGAGTGTTTTCTCTCTCTAACAGTGTCTTCGTGTTTTTCTATCTGCACCTCCAGTTCATCCTTAAATTTTACCAGTTCACTTGATAATTTCATTGCTGCAATATCTTTTTCCATTTCATTCAATTCATCTTTTATTTTGTTGAGGTTAATCTCTATATGTTTTACCAATATTTCAATAAGCCCCAATGATGATTTCAGAATAAATTCCCCCCATTCCTGCAACAGTTCATTTGAAGAATCCTGGTGGCTTGGCATTAGGGCGATTCTTAACCCCCGTGGCACCCTTTGTACTTCCAAATACTTTTTTAATGTAATTAACTCCCAAGATTTATTGATCTCTTTACGACTTAACCTTTCCCAGGCGCGTAACATTGACTTTGCATCCACTTTCTCAACCTTACTCGTTGACCCTGCTGTTGGGGTTTCACTTGTTTTCTCTTTTACAAACATTGTTGTCAATCGCTCACTCCGTTTTTCTTCTCTCCTCTGCATTTTTCCTTTAGTATTCTTTCAGGCGTGTTGTTTAATTGTCTCTTTAGGTACGTGCAATATAACGTAATGCCGCCTTTCAATTGGGATATTTTCTCCGACAGTTTCCTTTCGAACTATTAATTACGGACTCCTCCAACGGCTCACGTTTTGCAAACTAAACTGGTATTACGCGCTTATGCGTTTCCGATTATTTTGCCGTGTTAACATTCACATTCAAATCTTTTCACTCACACGCTTACCTTCTCCCCAGGTTTACGCGTTGTGAGGCTTCACGGGCTCCGTTTTTTATCCAGCGGTCACTGCTCCCGGCTTAACACATTCCTTCCTTCGGTTCTCTGTGTCCGGGAATTGCAGCGCTCGACGCTTGGTTCGTAATCCCTGCGGCAGAACCACACCGCTCCTAATATGCACACAGTTCTCCCTTGGCAGGGAGAAGAACGGGACGAACTCACGTACTTTAGAATATTTTGCTGTTTTTATTTAATTTTACAGCCTTCAGATAGCATTATGCAGATAAAGGACAAGCACTGATCAACGCGTTTCGGGAGCACCTCTCCCTTGCTCACGATCACCTGTTCACAGGAAGTCAGTTCTTTTAAAGCGACATTGTTGCCTTTCCTGTTTGGTGTTTATATTGTCTCCAGGCATTCTGGAGGTTGTAGTTTTAATTAAAAATAAGGGGCCTTTGCCATTCAAATTGTTTCTCGATGTTTTTGTAAACTTTTCTTATTTTCGACATTGATACTATTATTTGTCATAGTCCAATAATTCTTTATTTCATTGTTCAGTTCCATTTTGTTTCTCTTGATAAGTTTTCTCCACTTTTAAACATTCATTTTCAGCTTATATTATCCCTTTGGTGGGAAGTGTTGTTTTTCTTCTTACTGTAATTCATCATACTTGTCTTAGTTTTCCCATCGTAAGCTGAATATGTTTTTTTCTTTCTCTAGTCTCTTTACTTTATTTCATACACTTATTTTGATTCTCATTTTTCCTTTTTTTTGTTTTCGATCTGTTATGATGTTTATTCTTCCGTTCTTCTCTTTTCTTTAACCAATTTTTTCTTTTTTGTTAATTTTACCTTCAATTTGTTTTTATTAGTTTGTCGATTCTTCTTCTCAAAGTTTACAAATCTCTTGAAGCTTTCTAACGGAGTGCTCTGATTCTTAGGTCCTTGCTCTTCATAAATGTATGTAAAGTTCTTCCGATTGGTTGAGTCCATACGGGTGCATTGTCCTTAGTTTGATGATATATCTCGATTCTTTTCGACGAAGTTCTCTTTCTCTGTTGCCACCTCTTTTCATTTGTGGAACTGTATCTATTCCATGGAATTTAAGTTGTTTCCAGTCACCTTGATGGTGTTGTTCCATGTGCTTCGCGATGGCATTGGCACGATCTTTGTGCACCGTCGCCTTGACGTGTTCCAGAATCCGTTTTTTTAACTCGCAGATCGTACTGCCCACGTACTGCAATGGGCATGGGCATTCCACTATGTATACCACATATTGTGTTTGCACGTTATTAGTTGTCTGATCTCCCATGATTTTTCATTTTTCATTTTGAACGCTTTAGTTTGTTTTGCTATCTGGCACACCTTGCACATGTGGCATTTCACAAATCCCTTTGTTTTGAGCCAATCACCTTCCTGCTTTTTAGGTTTAAAATGACTGTGGATCAGAAGAGCTTTAAGGTTCCTTGACCTTCGGTATGTGACTACCGGATGTTTTCCCACCACTTCTTTGACCGTACTGTCTAGCTGGAGGATTTTCCAGTTTTTTCTCAGTATACTCATGACTTGTTTACTTTCCACCGAGAAGTCCGTTATTAGGCCTATTGGTTCCTTCTCCATCACATTATCTCTTTGTTTTGGCATTAGGCATTCCTCTTTTGTTTTTTCATTAGCTTTTTCCCAACTTTTCAGAACTATTCTGTTATTGTATTTCCTCTTTTTGAATCGTTCTGCTGTTTGTTGGCCATGTTTTTCCCACTCTTCTTCTTCGCTGCAAATTCGCCTGATTCTGAGGAATTCCCCAAACGGGATACTCGCTTTCAAAGATTCCTGATGAAAACTCGTCGCCTCCAGAGTTGAGTTAGTAGCTGTACTCTTGCGATGCAAGGCGGTATGGATCTGATTGTCTCTAATGTAGATTTCTGTATCTAAAAATACTACACGATCTTTGCTTGTTTCGAATGTGAATTTCAATTGGGTGGTACTGTTGTTTAAAATTTCGAAGTACTCTCGAAACTCCTCTTCTGTGCCATCCCATATTATGAAAAGATCATTAATAAATCTTTTCCAAGTGATGATCTTATTCAGAAATACATCATTTTCAGCTCTCCACGCCACCTCCTTGTCCCAATATCCCATGGTTAGGCAGGCGTAGTTTGGACTAAAGTAGAAGCCCATTGCCGTACCATTGAGTTGCCGGTACACTTCTTCACCAAAGAGGAAAATATTTTTGTTCAGACAGATCTCAATCATCTGTCTGAGAATAATATTATGATTTTGATATTCTATGTTTCTCTCGTGTAAGAAGAAGCTGCATGCCTCTACGCCAAAGTCATTCCCTATTGTTGTATACAAAGATACAACATCCATCGTCACCAATAGATAGGATTCTTGCCACGGTGTATTTTGTAGCATGTTAAGTGTGTCAGTTGTGTCCCGTATATAGGAACTCCGATGTTTTACATATGGCTTCAAAAAGTAACACCGGAGGACTACAAGCCAAGGATGCCACAAGCTATCTGACACTATTGAACCTAGATACACTTGAAGAGGATGAGATGAGCCTGAATGAGGCTGTCGAACAAAAAGGAGGTGGCTTGAGCGGATTGAAACCAAAATCCACATTTTATCCACAATTAACACCAGGAAACAAAGTGGATCTATTTCAGGAAGCCGTAATGGAAGATTTGTACAGATTAAAAGGTTGAACTCATAAAGACAATTTAACCAAAGAAGAGATAGAAGCCCTGAAAAATCTAATGAATGACAACAACATAGAAATTAAAATCGCAGATAAGGGTGGAAACATCGTGATCCAAGACAAGACAGCATATGTCCTGGAAGCTCATCGGCAACTTTGGAACAATGTCTATTATGAGAGGCTTAAAAAGGACCCGACAAATGAAATAAAGGAATTGTTGGATGCAAAACTTCATGAATGGACAATGAAAGGACAAATCAATGAAGAGAGACATAAATACTTAACGGTGAATCACCCTGTGACAGCAACAATTTACTTTTTGCCCAAGCTGCATAAGGACCAAAAGAAACCGCCAGGCGACCAATATTATCAGCGAAGGGATCATTGCTGGAGCCATTGGCAAATTTCATAGATTACTTTTTGCAGCCATATGTAAAACATCTGAGTTCCTATATACGGGACACAACTGACATACTTAACATGCTACAAAATACACCGTGGCAAGAATCCTATCTATTGGTGACGATGGATGTTGTATCTTTGTATACAACAATAGGGAATGACTTTGGCGTACAGGCATGCAGCTTCTTCTTACAGGAGAGAAACATAGAATATCAAGATCATAATAATATTCTCAGACAGATGATTGAGATCTGCCTGAACAAAAATATTTTCCTCTTTGGTGAAGAAGTGTACCGGCAACGCAATGGTACGGCAATGGGCTTCTCCTTTAGTCCAAACTACGCCTGCTTAACCATGGGATATTGGGAAAAGGAGATGGCGTGGAGAGCTGAAAATGATGTATTTCTGAATAAGATCATCACTTGGAAAAGATTTATTAATGATCTTTTCATAATATGGGATGGCACAGAAGAGGAGTTTCGAGAGTACTTCGAAATTTTAAACAACAGTACCACCCAATTGAAATTCACGTTCGAAACAAGCAAAGATCGTGAAGTATTTTTAGATACAGAAATCTACATTAGAGACAATCAGATCCATACCACCTTGCATCGCAAGAGTACAGCTACTAACTCAACTCTGGAGGCGACGAGTTTTCATCAGGAATCCTTGAAAGCGAGTATCCCGTTTGGGGAATTCCTTAGAATCAGGCGAATTTGCAGCGAAGAAGAACAGTGGCAAAAACATGGCCAACAAACAGCAGAACGATTCAAAAAGAGGAAATACAATAACAGAATAGTTCTGAAAAGTTGGGAAAAAGCTAATGAAAAACCAAGAGAGGAATGCCTAATGCCAAAACAAAGAGATAATGTGATGGAGAAGGAACCAATAGGCCTAATAACGGACTTCTCGGTGGAAAGTAAACAAGTCATGAGTATACTGAGAAAAAACTGGAAAATCCTCCAACTAGACAGTATGGTCAAAGAAGTGGTGGGAAAACATCCGGTAGTCACATACTGAAGGTCAAGGAACCTTAAAGCTCTTCTGATCCACAGTCATTTTAAACCTAAAAAGCAGGAAGGTGATTGGCTCAAAACAAAGGGATTTGTGAAATGCCACATGTGCATGGTGTGCCAGATAGCAAAACAAACTAAAGCGTTCAAAATGAAAAATGAAAAATCATGGGAGATCAGACAACTAATAATGTGCAAAACGCAATATGTGGTATACATAGTGGAATGACCATGCCCATTGCAGTAGGTGGGCAGTACGATCTGCGAGTTAAAAAAACGGATTCTGGAACACGTCAGGGCTACGGTGCACAAAGATCGTGCCAATGCCGTCGCGAAGCACATGGAACAACACCATCAAGGTGACTGGAAACAGCTTAAATTCTATGGAATAGATACAGTTCCACAAATTAAAAGAGGTGGCGACAGAGAAAGAGAACTTCGTCGAAAAGAATCGAGATATATCATCAAACTAAGGACAATGCACCCGTATGGACTCAACCAATCGGAAGAACTTTACATACATTTATGAAGAGCAAGGACCTAAGAATCAGAGCACTCCGTTAGAAAGCTTCAAGAGATTTGTAAACTTTGAGAAAAAGATTCGACAAACTAATTAAAAACAAACTGAAGGTAAAATTAACAAAAAAGAAAAAAAGAAAAAATTGGTTAAAGAAAAGAGAAGAACGGAAGAATAAACATCATAACAGATTAAAAAGAAAAAAAAGAAAAATGAGAATCAAAATAAGAGTATGAAATAAAGTAAAGAGACTAAAGAAAGAAAAAAACATATTCAGCTTACGATGGGAAAACTAAGACAAGTATGATGAATTACAGTAAGAAGAAAAACAACACTTCCCACCAAAGGGATAATATAAGCTGAATATGAATGTTTAAAAGTGTAGAAAACTTATCAAGAAAAACAAAATGGAACTGAACAATGAAATAAAGAATTATTGGACTATGACAAATAATAGTATCATGTCGAAAATAAGAAAAGTTTACAAAAACATCGAGAAACAATTTGAATGGCAAAGACCCCTTATTTTTAATTAAAACTACAATCTCCAGAATGCCTAGAGACAATGTGCACACCAAACAGGAAAGGCAACAATGTCGCTTTAAAAGAACTGACTTCCTGTTAACAGGTGATCGTGAGCAAGGGAGAGGTGCTCCCGAAACGCGTTGATCAGCGCTTGTCCTTTATCTGCAAAATGCTATCTGAAGGCTTTAAAATTAAATAAAAACAGCAAAATACTCTAAAGTACGTGAGTTCATCCCGATCTTCTCCCTGCCAAGTGAGAACTGTGTGCATATTAGGAGGGGCGTGGTTCTGCCGCAGGGATTACGAACCAAGCGTTGAGCGCTGCAGTTCCCGGACACAGAGAACCAAAGGAAGGAAAAAAAAAATATATATATATATATATATATATATATATATATATATATATTCACTGAAAAAAACATAAGTTTCATGTAGGTTAAAGTTAGGAATTATCATTTAAAAAACCTTAGAAATTCACTGAAAAAACCATAGGTGTCACGGGTGTTATAGTTAGCTGGACATTTCACTAATAAAAAACATTTAAATTCCTCCATTATAGTTAGTTGCACTAACTGTAACTTGCGCGCCCACAATCCACTGCTGATGATGTCATATATTACATCATTCATGACATGGTCAGTGACATCACTGATGACATCACTGATGACATCTCAAATGACATCACTGATATGCGAGGTGCGAACTCGACCCAAAACTATGTCAGCGATTTACATGAGCACTGTATTTACAGGACATTTTCAGGCACGCGTAGATTACGTCATTTGTCTACAATAACAGGATGTGGACCCGATCCCGAAGCTCGAACACTGATTTCCAGCATCAAGTTTGACAGTATACCCTAATGACAACATACGTATATATATTAGATGCCCTTCATGTGCCCAAAACTGCAACCTAAAGCTTTCATAGCCCTGTATTACTACAGCTACAACACTCCACTGAATGTACAACAAACATTCATATTCGCAGAAATGCGTCATGTCCACCATCTTTTATGCGTGGATCTATGGATGAATGTAGGATCAGTGATTCCCCGTACCTTTCATGTTGGCCATGCTGTGAAACTTCACAGACATAATGACATATTTGCGTGTAAGACCCGGGTGATGGCAGCACTACAACACAGACACCCAAATCAGTTGATTTCTCATATAGCTCACGACGGTACCACGCCCATAGCTCTGGAGTCATTGTTCAAAGCCTCGCGCAGCACTGGCATACGTCGGACCAGCCCACTCCGCTTCATTTCCAAGAAAACACAACAAGACTACATGGCCCAGATTTACATTGTAGTGATTCCTTAGTTCCAGGTCTAGTTGTCAAAACGGCACACACACACACTCCCTCATGGTTGGTATATACCCACACCACACCCATCCAGCACAGGCGTCATAACACATGTGGCCCTACCAATAACAAAGACTGGGCACACGTGTTCTACGCCATTTTAGAGTTGCTCCCATCGCAAGCACTGTGATGGCCCGACCTGGTGGTTCGGGCGCCTCATATAGGCCGAACTACCGAATAGGGGGGCCCACTACCATGTGCGTGGCCTCTTTGGTCACTGAGTTAGTGGTACCGCAAGCACTGAGCAGGTGAGGAACCTGCGATGATGATGGGTTAAGGAGAATGTCCTTTGCCATAGCGATATCAATACTCAGCAACAAATGTGAGACTTCTTGGTGGCAGAGCAGGACTGCATGATGTAGAAGGTGCTCTGTCCGCAAAAAGGTGAGCAGTGAGGCCTAGGTGCGCACCAGAGGGAGTAGATGCGATACAGCAGACTGGATACAAAATAGCGAAGCAGCGATTTAGGCGTATGCAGTCCTACATACCCTATCCTATTGCATATGTATTTTTTTTCCTATAGCAGGAACGTTTTTATAGTCGATCAAATGTCCGTCACTCCCACATGCGTAGCGAAGTAGATGAGTATTTATTTTTTTATACTATGTTCACTGAAATTTACAATCTTACTTTGACAAACTTTCCTTTCTCAAATTCATTTAGAACTTGTGCCTCCGTTGCTGTGAGCAAAACAGCTTGTTGGAGTGCACAGCACTGCTCACGCAGCGCCAGACCTTTTCTAAATCAAAAAATGGGGATATGAACCTAACGTACGAATCGCACATGCTCGTGCGTGTCTGTTTCCTTCCGTGCTAAACAATTGACCTTTGCGTGCGACTTATTCTAAAAGACTGCACGCAATTGGCCAGAGCCGGGCGCATTGCTCCGTCCATGGCCTATTGGTATCTATTACGCACTTGCTGCGCGTAATAGACTCCAATAGCACATGAGGTTTCAAAAAATACTTTTAAAAAGGCGGCATCTAGGTGGAGTCCACATCTCCTTTCTCCACCACACTGCAGGCGCGCCCGCTGTCGCGTTGTTAGTTGGGGACTTAATTTCCCTTGAATCCTGAGGGTTCCTGGGGGCTAATTATTCGACCAGGTGCCTCCAGGTTGAGCCACAAGCTGCGTTGCAGGGATGTGGTCCGTGGTCATGCCCCTTTTTACACCACTCTGCAACGCAGCACTGTGGCACAAACTGGAGGTACCTGGTGGATTAGTTGGACCCCAGGGACCCTTAGGATTCAAGGGGGCATAATCCCCCAACTTACAATGTGCCAGGGGGCACGTTTGCACAGTGGTGCGGGAAGAGGATGGGGCCTAATAAAACCAGTGTGCAAACATGTCCCCTGGTGCATTGTAGATTAAGGGATTAAGTCCACTTCAATTCTGAGGCTCCCTGGGGGCCAACTAGCCCACCAGGTACCTCCAGTAAGTGCCACAGAGCTGCGCTGCAAAGAGGTGCTCGATCGTAGTGGCTGAAACAGGTACACCCTCCATATAGACCACCACGCCAGACCATATTCTCAGGGCATGATTGCACTGTTTTAACATTTTTGACACCAAACTCTAATTATTAAAGTTCCATTTTCTGTTTGGTAGCCAATTTTAGACTTACCACTTACACCTTCTTTTGCACTGCATTTCATCCATCTTTGAGATCTAAACTCATGCTCTTCAGATCTTAGGAGATTAATTGAACTCACTATACTGAAAACATCCGTAAGATCCTTTCTTTTAGTAAAGGGAGTTGCAGCCCTTGGTTGCACTAGGCCTGGCAACTAAGAGATCCCAAATGAGGAAGCATGCCAATTCAGTGGGTGATGGGATTACGTCCTCTTAAATAGGACTCTCCTTTTTCCCTAAAGATTTACACAATATTACCTAATATTAATTCAGCTGGTTTGAGACCCACGGGCAGTTTTGTTTGTAATATATTGGTTCGGAAATTGTGTCCGCACAGGTCTCTAAACATTTCCCTGGGACCCTTTATTTATCTGTATTTTTTTTAACTGTATTTTGACTACAAGACAGAGCTGTACATTCCGCACTTTCACTGAAAGGTACCAAGCATGCATCCCACACATGTTCCAGGTCGCTTTGACCGAAAGAGCAAAAACATTCTCTTCCCACATTGCAGCTACGTGCGAGCACAGAAAATGGAGTTTGTTACACAAGATGGAGTCAGCATAGAAAATGGAGTCAATTATGGCAATGGAGGCAATGGTCACTATATCATTCTGTAATATCACTACACCAACTGCTACTGCTATTTGTGGAACTGCAACCAATAGATGACAATATCCTATTATCCAGCCGTGCACCCAACTGTTTCGGCATTAGTTCACATCCGGGCCTCAACGTCCCAACACATTTTGCAGAGTGACTGACTACTTAGGTCCTAACAAATGTCTGGTGGCAGAAACTTGTTGACCTAAACATGACCTAGACACAATAGGGTATATCTCCTGAATTCCTATCCGTCTCTCGCTTTTAGTTATGTCGCTGTGAACCACCCAATAACATTATAGTAGACCCAGACAGACATTTTTAATTCACACCCTTCACAACCTTTTGCACTCTGTCCTTCATTCAACACGTCTTTACATGCATCTTCGGAGATAAAACACCTCAGCTCCTCCCCGAGGGGAGTCGTAGCCCACACTTCGGTGTGAGGAGGGTACTCAAATGATGAAGCATGTCACCTAACGGTGAGTGAGGGGTCTTGTCCTGAGGCTTTCTCTCCCCCCATTTTTAGATCTTCGTAGGATGCCCTTTTTAGATCTTCATAGTATGCCCTTTATCTTATCTCTTTCATCCTTTTGACTGAGCCGGTTTTACTTTTGTGTGATTGACAATTCCTCTAGGGATTAGTACCCCCTGGCTCTCATTGATCCCTTTCAATTCCAAGTGTGTAGTTGATGTAAAACTTGAACCACAAGCTCCTGCTTTTTAAATACAATACACCCTGCCCTATGGCCTTTAGGCCTCGCTGAATGGTGACTTATTTGTAATAAAAAGGAAGGTTTAGGCCTGGCTAAAGGTTTATTTTGCCAGGTTGACATGATGTTTTAGCAATGTACTACTGACTGCAGTGGTAGAACTGAAATAAGTTTCAAAGTGCTACTTCAGTGCGTGGCTCAATGACTACTGCAGGATTACCAGTAGCCTTTAATTTACAGGCCCAGAGTTCCAATGTGCCAAACAGGTGTAGACCAAATTTACCACGTTTAAGGGAGAGAGCACAAGTACTTTAGCACAGGGTAGCAGTGGTAAAGTGCACATATCCTAATGCCAACAAAAACAAATTCAGAAAACAGGAGGGATGAAGACAAAACATTTGGGGTTGACCCTGCAGAGACAGTCAAGTCTGACACCGTGGTATTGGTAGCTTCTGGGTGCATTGCTAATTCACCAAAAAGACAAAGTGTAAGCATAGCCTAACTTTTTGTTACTGAATGTATTATTCTTTCGATTTAATGGCTTTTCTTGTTACTTAAATAACGCTATTTGTAACAACCGTAAGCATTTTTGATACCTTTTAAAACTTTAAGGACACTGACATCATGTTTGTTTGGCTGTTCTATATGATGTGACATCTCATAAATGTAGAATAATTCTTCTCACTCCTCAATTAAAGCTGAATGGCGATAAGTCAGAGGTCTGTATGGTACAGGCTAAAACTAATCAGGAAACTGCTGCCATATATTCCTCCTGACACATGCATAACCCTGGTAACCTTGCTGGTCCTTTCAAAATTAGATTATGGCAATGCACTATATGTAGGGCTGCAAAAACAGTTATTACTAAAACGTTAGCGGCTTCAGAACGCAGCAGCCAGGCTGGTATTGAATATTCTGAGGTTCGAACCAGTGGCCCAAAAAATGAGAGGTCTCCACTGACTCCCTGTAGGAAAAAGAATTTAATTTAAGTCAGCTTGTCTGGCTTACAAAACACTGCATGGACCAGGCCCTCACTTCCTAAAAAGAAATCTACAACATTACGAACCTCCCAGGACTCTAAGGTCAAGCAGTGCTAAGCTTCTCATAACCCCCAGATATAAACAACTAAGATGGGGGGGAGAAGTTTCCTATTCAACAAAGCAAAAACTTGGAACAAGTTACCTGTAGAATTAAAAAACAGCCCCTCACTGTTGTCTTTTCGTAAGAATCTGAAGACCTGGCTTTTTTCAGCTTAGTCCAGTCTGGTTGTCGCACGGCTCTTCTACTTCTGCAGCACAGTCCTTTAGCGCCAAGACGCCCTTGGGCATTCGAGCGCTCTACAAATCCATAAATCAATTCAAATCAAATCAAATTATATCAATTGCTTCTTTCTTTTCTAATTTTGATATTTATTTGTACTAACATTTTAAGCAGACCACTGTATTTATCAATCTATCATGCCATTATAATTTTGGTATCTTGGCATGTCATAGAGCAACCACAGCGCTGAAACCGCCCTCATTGCCGCCACTGACGACATCAGGATCCTGCTGGACAACGGCGAAAACAGCACCCTCATCCTCCTGGACCTCTCGGTTGCCTTCGACACCATCTGCCACCACACTCTACGCACACGCCTCCACACGACAGGGATCCGCGACAAGTCCCTGGACTGGATCTCCTCCTTCCTCACTGATAAAACACAGAGAGTCCGCCTCCCTCCATTCCAATCCGAAGCCACCAAGATCATCTGCGGCGTACCCCAGGGATCATCCCTCAGCCTGACCCTCTTCAACGTTTACATGACACCACTCGCCAACATTGTCCGATCGCACAACCTCAACATTATCTCATATGCCGATGACAAACAGCTGATCTTCTCCCTCACCAAAGACCTCACCACCCCCAAAACCAACTTCCACAAGGGAATGAAAGCCGTTGCCGAATGGATGAAGAGGAGCCGCCTGAAACTGAACTCAGACAATACGGAGGTCCTCATCCTCGGACCCACCCCCTCTGACTGGGATGACTCCTGGTGGACTGCCACACTGGGAGCTGCACCAACACCCACCAACCACGCACGCAACCTGGGGTTCATCTTGGACTCATCACTGTCGATTACCCAGCAAGTCAACACTGTCTCTTCCTCAGGCTTCAACATCCTCTACATGCTGCGCAGGATCTACAGATGGATCCCCACTGGAACCAGAAGGACGGTCACCCAGGCACTTGTCACCAGCAGGCTGGACTACGGCAACGCCCTCTACGCTGGAACCACAGCCAAACTTTGGAAGAGACTCTAATGCATCCAGAACGCCTCTGCACGCCTCATCCTTGACATCCCTGTTAGACCTGTCAGCCCTTTGGGTAGTCCCTCCTTATTTTTTCCCCCTTTCTGCCTCCCATTTTTTTGCATCCACTCTGTTTTTGGGTGTTGACTTTAGGTCTCTGGGCGCCTCCTTATTACTAATTAATAATGAGGCGCAGGTGCTCCCTTAAAATGGAGGAAGAGTAGAAACTCCTTTACAAAATGGTGGCCTGTCAACTGTCACCTCAGAGCCTTGGGCCATAGGATGACAGGAGGGGTTCCAGAACCTTCTGGTCCACTCTAGTCACTCTGGGCCCAGGCTATAAATACTGGAGGGCTGGGTCGGCCATTTTGTGAGAAGTGGGGTTAGTCAGGAGTTAAGGCTTCTAAGTGGGGAGGTTGGCGCGCTGCGGGGGGTTTGACTGCCTTTGGGCCTGCTACCCCTCTCTGCTGACGTTACCTCCTGCCAGATAACCTAACCTTGCCAGCATCCTTTTCCCCGGGGCCACCTTCCTCTTTTGTACCCCCTCATAGGGGAACCTTGGATTAGCCCTGGAGAGCAGAGGACATTTGAGCTGGGAGTTGAGGGGTACGAGTGGTTGCCCACGATAGGGGCCCAAGACCTCTGCCCTAATTCTCCTCACCGGTGGGTGATGGGATTACGTCCTCTTAAATAGGACTCTCCTTTTTCCCTAAAGATTTACACAATATTACCTAATATTAATTCAGCTGGTTTGAGACCCACGGGCAGTTTTGTTTGTAATATATTGGTTCGGGAATTGTGTCCGCACAGGTCTCTAAACATTTCCCTGGGACCCTTTATTTATCTGTATTTTTTTTAACTGTATTTTGACTACAAGACAGAGCTGTACATTCCGCACTTTCACTGAAAGGTACCAAGCATGCATCCCACACATGTTCCAGGTCGTTTTGACCGAAAGAGCAAAAACATTCTCTTCCCACATTGCAGCTACGTGCGAGCACAGAAAATGGAGTTTGTTACACAAGATGGAGTCAGCATAGAAAATGGAGTCAATTATGGCAATGGAGGCAATGGTCACTATATCATTCTGTAATATCACTACACCAACTGCTACTGCTATTTGTGGAACTGCAACCAATTGATGACAATATCCTATTATCCAGCCGTGCACCCAACTGTTTCGGCATTAGTTCACATCCGGGCCTCAACGTCCCAACACATTTTGCAGAGTGACTGACTACTTAGGTCCTAACAAATGTCTGGTGGCAGAAACTTGTTGACCTAAACATGACCTAGACACATTAGGGTATATCTCCTGAATTCCTATCCGTCTCTCGCTTTTAGTTATGTCGCTGTGAACCACCCAATAACATTATAGTAGACCCAGACAGACATTTTTAATTCACACCCTTCACAACCTTTTGCACTCTGTCCTTCATTCACCACGTCTTTACATGCATCTTCGGAGATAAAACACCTCAGCTCCTCCCCGAGGGGAGTCGTAGCCCACACTTCGGTGTGAGGAGGGTACTCAAATGATGAAGCATGTCACCTAATGGTGAGTGAGGGGTCTTGTCCTGAGGCTTTCTCTCCCCCCATTTTTAGATCTTCGTAGGATGCCCTTTTTAGATCTTCATAGTATGCCCTTTATCTTATCTCTTTCATCCTTTTGACTGAGCCGGTTTTACTTTTGTGTGATTGACAATTCCTCTAGGGATTAGTACCCCCTGGCTCTCATTGATCCCTTTCAATTCCAAGTGTGTAGTTGATGTAAAACTTGAACCAAGAGCGCCTGCCTTTTAAATACAATATACCCTGCCCTATGGCCTTTAGGCCTCGCTGAATGGTGACTTATTTGTAATAAAAATGAAGGTTTAGGCCTGGCTAAAGGTTTATTTTGACAGGTTGACATGATGTTTTAGCAATGTACTACTGACTGCAGTGGTAGAACTGAAATAAGTTTCAAAGTGCTACTTCAGTGCGTGGCTCAATGACTACTGCAGGATTACCAGTAGCCTTTAATTTACAGGCCCAGAGTTCCAATGTGCCAAACAGGTGTAGACCAAATTTACCACGTTTAAGGGAGAGAGCACAAGTACTTTAGCACAGGGTAGCAGTGGTAAAGTGCACATATCCTAATGCCAACAAAAACAAATTCAGAAAACAGGAGGGATGAAGACAAAACATTTGGGGTTGACCCTGCAGAGACAGTCAAGTCTGACACCGTGGTATTGGTAGCTTCTGGGTGCATTGCTAATTCACCAACAAGACAAAGTGTAAGCACAGCCTAACTTTTTGTTACTGAATGTATTATTCTTTCGATTTAATGGCTTTTCTTGTTACTTAAATAACGCTATTTGTAACAACCGTAAGCATTTTTGATACCTTTTAAAACTTTAAGGACACTGACATCATGTTTGTTTGGCTGTTCTATATGATGTGACATCTCATAAATGTAGAATAATTCTTCTCACTCCTCAATTAAAGCTGAATGGTGATAAGTCAGAGGTCTGTATGGTACAGGCTAAAACTAATCAGGAAACCGCTGCCATATATTCCTCCTTACACATGCATAACCCTGGTAACCTTGCTGGTCCTTTTAAAATTAGATTATGGCAATGCACTATATGTAGGGCTGCAAAAACAGTTATTACTAAAACGTTAGTGGCTTCAGAACGCACCAGCCAGGCTGGTATTGAATATTCCGAGGTTCGAACCAGTGGCCCAAAAAATGAGAGGTCTCCACTGACTCCCTGTAGGAAAAAGAATTTAATTTAAGTCAGCTTGTCTGGCTTACAAAACACTGCATGGACCAGGCCCTCACTTCCTAAAAAGAAATCTACAACATTACGAACCTCCCAGGACTCTAAGGTCAAGCAGTGCTAAGCTTCTCATAACCCCCAGATATAAACAACTAAGATGGGGGGGAGAAGTTTCCTATTCAACACAGCAAAAACTTGGAACAAGTTACCTGTAGAATTAAAAAACAGCCCCTCACTGTTGTCTTTTCGTAAGAATCTGAAGACCTGGCTTTTTTCAGCTTAGTCCAGTCTGGTTGTCGCACGGCTCTTCTAATTCTGCAGCACAGTCCTTTAGCGCCAAGACGCCCTTGGGCATTCGAGCGCTCTACAAATCCATAAATCAATGCAAATCAAATCAAATTATATCAATTGCTTCTTTCTTTTCTAATTTTGATATTTATTTGTACTAACATTTTAAGCAGACCACTGTATTTATCAATCTATCATGCCATTATAATTTTGGTATCTTGGCATGTCATAGAGCAACCACAGCGCTGAAACCGGCCTCATTGCCGCCACTGACGACATCAGGATCCTGCTGGACAACGGCGAAAACAGCACCCTCATCCTCCTGGACCTCTCGGTTGCCTTCGACACCATCTGCCACCACACTCTACGCACACGCCTCCACACGACAGGGATCCATGACAAGTCCCTGGACTGGATCTCCTCCTTCCTCACCGATAAGACACAGAGAGTCCGCCTCCCTCCATTCCAATCCGAAGCCACCAAGATCATCTGCGGCGTACCCCAGGGATCATCCCTCAGCCTGACCCTCTTCAACGTTTACATGACACCACTCGCCAACATTGTCCGATCGCACAACCTCAACATTATCTCATATGCCGATGACAAACAGCTGATCTTCTCCCTCACCAAAGACCTCACCACCCCCAAAACCAACTTCCACAAAGGAATGAAGGCCGTCGCCGAATGGATGAAGAGGAGCCGCCTGAAACTGAACTTAGACAATACGGAGGTCCTCATCCTCGGACCCACCGCCTCTGACTGGGATGACTCCTGGTGGCCGGCCACACTGGGAGCTGCACCAACACCCACCAACCACGCACGCAACATGGGGTTCATCTTGGACTCATCACTGTCGATGACCCAGCAAGTCAACACTGTCTTTTCCTCAGGCTTCAACATCCTCTACATGCTGCGCAGGATCTACAGATGGATCCCCACTGGAACCAGAAGGACGGTCACCCAGGCACTTGTCACCAGCAGGCTGGACTACGGCAACGCCCTCTAAGCTGGAACCACAGCCAAACTTTGGAAGAGACTCTAATGCATCCAGAACGCCTCTGCACGCCTCATCCTTGACATCCCTGTTAGACCTGTCAGCCCTTTGGGTAGTCCCTCCTTATTTTTTCCCCCTTTCTGCCTCCCATTTTTTTTGCATCCACTCTGTTTTTGGGTGTTGACTTTAGGTCTCTGGGCGCCTCCTTATTACTAATTAATAATGAGGCGCAGGTGCTCCCTTAAAATGGAGGAAGAGTAGAAACTCCTTTACAAAATGGTGGCCTGTCAATTGTCACCTCAGAGCCTTGGGCCATAGGATGACAGGAGGGGTTCCAGAACCTTCTGGTCCACTCTAGTCACTCTGGGCCCAGGCTATAAATACTGGAGGGCTGGGTCGGCCATTTTGTGAGAAGTGGGGTTAGTCAGGAGTTAAGGCTTCTAAGTGGGGAGGTTGGCGCGCTGAGGGGGGTTTGACTGCCTTTGGGCCTGCTACCCCTCTCTGCTGACGTTACCTCCTGCCAGATAACCTAACCTTGCCAGCATCCTTTTCCCCGGGGCCACCTTCCTCTTTTGTACCCCCTCATAGGAAAACCTTGGATTAGCCCTGGAGAGCAGAGGACATTTGAGCTGGGAGTTGAGGGGTACGAGTGGTTGCCCACGATAGGGGCCCAAGACCTCTGCCCTAATTCTCCTCATCCTTGCTGTCGTCCAGAGCCCTATCGGGACTGCCCTGAGGCCATTCTCCTAGGCCTGGCTTTTTATTGGGCATTGCAGAGGCTTTACTGTTGTGGACCCTGGGGCGGCGCAGCGCTTCCTGCGCCCGTTTGCACTCACCAACGCTGGTCTGAACTCTGCTGCCGAAGAGAGTGCGCATTGTGGGCTTCCCTGCTTTGTGTGACAGCCGGCATCGGCGTGGAGCGAGAGAGCTGCTTCCGTGCTGGTTGCCAGGGGACAGAGGCCTGGCAAAGCTCTGCCCGACGAAGTCAGAGAGCGGTGCCGGAAGGTGAGGGGCAGGCTGAGAGGAGGCCGTGCCTAAGCGGAGCTCTTTCCCGTGTGTTGAACTGAGGGGAGGAGAGTCACGGAAGTAGGGGGAAAAGGCCAAATCCAACCCCTTACAGGACTTTCGTGCGGGACCAGCTTCCGTGGCCTTTCTGTCACCGTTGGAAACATCAACGGGAGTCCGGGGCTCGGTCGAGAACGCCTCATGTTCTGCTGGATCGTCTGTCAGACCTGCCATCTTTAAAGTAAGCTGGGATTTTGAGCTGGAGGGAGGGGAGACTCCACACGCCATAACCCTTGCTGGGCATAACTTTGACCGATCTCCCTGGCCCAAGTGGGAATCGTGACTGGAGGGCCCTGTGAATTAGTGCCAGCAGAGCGGCAACACAACAGGGGTTTCCTAGTTTGATAAAATTGCATCGAGGGATTGTACTACTCATATACAGCCATCCTAGGTATAGCACCAAGTCAGTAACAGATTGAGAGCATGGTTGCTGGTTGGAAGTAATAGATAGCCATGCCTGACCAGGAGTAGGAACCCTACAACTTCGCTGGAACTGAGACATGCCTACCTTAAGGAAGTGTGTTATGTATACAATTTAAAGCCTGTTTGAATCAAAATATTGACCTACCTTCCTGAAGTGTATGTAGTGCAAATTCAATGCTCATGTGATTTATTGTATTGGCCTACTTTCGTCATTCTAGGCATTCAGCTGCGCGATTTCGCTCAAAAGTGTAATTACTGTGGAGCTGCCTCTGGAACCTTTACCTCTCTCGTTGTAATGAAATGTGTCTTTTACGGTAATGTAACTTTTACACTTAATCTGCTTATTAATGTTATGATTAAGTAAGATTCTCTACGGCAACTAGATCATATGCTATGTCATGAGTTTACAGAAGAATGTAAATTAATGGTAATGTCTAGAATGTAGATCTATCAAATTGTGAGGCAATTAAGAATCTAACTGAAAGGAAAGATTAAGCTTTTCTACCTTTTCTAAAGACGGTGTGGTGTCATTTATTTTTAGTGGAGGTGTGCTGAGTTGCTGTGGTGAGTGTGATGCAAGTACAACACAATTGCCCTGGAGTTAGGCCTTTCCGCTTGGTGCTAGGCTACCCTAGGTGGACCGGTGACCCCGGGTCCAACAATCCCCACCACAGCCACATCACTGCCCACCTGAGGGATCTGCACTAGCTCCCAGTCAACAAGAAGGTCACCTTCAAGTTCCTCACCCACGCCCAAACAGCACTCCACGACACCGGGCCAGCATACCTCAACAAACGACTTACCTTCTACACTCCCAACCACCAGCTTCGCTCCACTGACCTCACCCTTGCCACCATTCCATGCATCCACTGAACAACCACCGTCCGCAGATCCTTCTCTCACCTCGCCGCTAAGACATAGAACACCCTCCCCATCCACCTGCGACAGACCCAGGACTTGCTGACCTTCAGGATACTTCTCAAGCAGTGGTTGTTCGAGCAGTAGCAGCTCTCCCCCCCACTCAGCACCTTGAGACCGTCATGGGTAAGTAGTACGCTCTACAAATGATTGATTGATTGATTAATAGTAGTATAGTCTCTTAAATCTGGAGGGATGCATTTTAACCAACAAGTTAGTACTAAAGTTATCTTAACACATTTACTGCCTTAAATTTTGTGCAATAATCATTTTCAGACTATTGCGCTTCTTTTGATATTTTGTTCAGTAAAAGTGTATCCAGCATTTCTAATATGTTTTTGTGATACCTGTTTAGCCCATTATAGTTCTGCTTCACTTCTAAGTCTAACTTAATATGTAATTATGTCTCGCTGTAAAATATAAAGGGTATATTTGCTAATTCTTGACAGTGCACTTTTATTGTGAAATACGCCAAGCAAAGCTCTGCATTTCAGCGTTCAATATGTGTTCTCCTTTGGAGGTTACCTTAAGACCCCATTCTCTTTCCTTTGGAGAGGCCTCACTTTTAATACCTTGAAATCATAAAGTCCTCTAATCAGAACTAGTATTCCTTTATATCCTATCTCTCAACTAGTAATGACAAACCCTTGTAAACAAAGAAAATTGGGACTTTTTTGAGTCATCTTTTCATATGCTTGAATTATTTTTGTTGCCCTGACTTGTTGGGTTTTTCAGGGGTTCTTAGCCTAACTACCCTCTTTGTACATTTTACAATTTGATTTATTTATTCTTCTGGCTTTTAATGATCCAGAAGTACACCACATCTCAAAATTCAACTTTTCTCTCATCAGAGTAGAGCTGTCTGGATATCTTGTCCAATGTAACCAATCCCTCCAATCTATGTTGTCACCAATCCGGTGGCCATGGAGACAAAACAATCACTGCATAATAAAGATGCCGCAAACACATTGATTGATTTGAATTCAATTAAATTGAACATATGCATGTGTGGATAGCGAAGCCTTGAAAATGCTATGGATTGACTATATATTATTGTTTTTATGAATATTTGAAAAAACAATTGAAGGTGTACATGATTGTACTATTGACTTCCAAAAATGCTGAAGACAGGGAGAGAAAGACCAATGTTGGATGAGTGCATTGGATATATATAACTTTTGTCCAGGTCTCGAGAAAATTGAGGGCAAGATGTACGTCCCTATTTTGCATGCACAAATAGGTTTGCGCCCCATTTGCACATGCAAAATACATATGGGCCATGTACTAATCCTATATAGTGAGTCACAATTTTTTAATGACTCGCTAAATAGGATTAGCGACTTGCTATTAGAAAGGGGTGTTCCAAGGGCGTCCCTTCCTAATAGCGAGTCTGAGCCCCAAGTAAGACTTTTTTGCGACCGCAATTGCAGTTGCAAAACAGTCGCCGTTTACCACCCTTCTCAGAAGGCTGGTAAAGCACTTCGCAAATGGGAAGGTGTCACCGGGGGACACCTTCCCCTTCATGAATGTAGGGGCAGTGGTCCCAGGGACCCCTACATGCCCTTAAAAAAATAAACAAAAATGTTTCCTTTTCCTTTTTTTAAATGCATCGTGTTTTCCTTTAATGAAAATGGGCTGCATTTAAAAAAAACTGCTTAATTTAAAGCAGTCCCAGACATGGAGGTCTGCTGAGCCCAGCAGGCCACCATACCTCGAAGGCCCAGCCATTTCCAATGGGGTCGCAAATTGTGAGTGACTCATTAATATTCATGAGGCATGCAATTTGCAAACCCTTTGGGAATCGCAAACAGTGTCTGAGACACTGTTGTACATTGTGATTTGCAACTTGCAATTTGTCGCAATTTGCGAGTCACAAATCACAATGGTTGTACATCTGGCCCTTAATGAATAAAAGAGAAGGAAATTTCCAAAAGTGACTGTTAAACCTGCCTGCCTTAGGGTGTTCTTCCCCCAAACCTTTTGCCTATTCACTTCCACTTTTTAATGATTCTTTTTGTTGGCCTTTGAACTCCGAGCACTTTACCGCTAACGTGCATGTGGTCTCCCCTAAACATTGTTACATTTGGTATATCCACAACAGCAACCCTTTTGCTTGACACTCAGGTATATCAAAGTTTCATCACTTGCTCCTGTGCCTGGTCCATTGTAAGTGGACCCAGGTACTTGCTCCGGTGAAATCAAAACATCTCCAGTCTGTGGCTAGAGATGTTTTTCTCCCGGACAGGAGGGTCATCTTCGCTTTAAAGGGTGTCTATCATGTCACAGGTAGATGTAGCTAACACCTGGGTCTGTCCCCTCCATTGTCCTGCTAGACATCCAAGCACCAATCCAAGTGGAAGAAAGGCTGTTCACAGAACTGGTTTTGAGTCCACACCTGAAACGGTTTGCCTATTTGCATAGCCAAACCTCTTGGTGGGCACAGGGAGCTCTGCACAGAAGAAGAAAGGTTCTGCTTTGCTGGCTTTAGGTAGAGAGGGGCTCTGTGAGATGGTTTAGAGTAAAACACACAGGAAGTGCTGCAAAAGTGGCTAAGGTGTCTTTCATCCCATTGGTTCAGGAGTGGCCAGTAGTTTCACCCAACCACAGGCTGGCACTCGGCAATAATGTAGCACTGCCAGTACACTCTTAAGTAACCCAGCACAGTGAACTCCAATCCGCTCGTGGAGTTTGCAGGGTTTCCCGCACTCCGCGTTACGCAAAGCTCGCGGAGTTCAGAAAAAATCTGCTTCACGCAGCGTAGTTTTTTTTCTCGCTCGTATTCACCAATGTCAAGTTGGCGAGCGTGGGCGAGGAAAATCCACCTCCTGGCAAGATTTTTCTTTGTACGTGATCGCCAACATCAAGTTGGTGAGCACGAACATGGAAAATTAACCTCCCTGCGAGATTTTTCAACGCGGGGGGTCAGGTTTCTCATTGCAGTGGTCACGTATGCTTGCGACCGCTCGTGTTGAGAAACTGCCTGAGAAAGCTGCTGCTCGAGTAAAAATCTAATCAAGCAGCAGAAAAGTTAAGCTTGCACTGTGCATGGTGCAGACAAGCAGCCGGCACTGTGCAATCACCACGAACGGCATTTTTCTACTGTACTCTGCAGCTCTGGGATCTCCGCGTAGTGCTGCAGTGTTTTTTTGCACTTCGCGTAGCTTTGTGTTATGCAACTCCACGAACTACGCCCAGGGTTACTCTTAAGAGCACCTATGGACCTGTGGAAAACAGAAAAAGGGCTGCACCTGCTGTTGTAGTGTTTGAGGAGACCCCTAAAGGCTGCACCTTCTCCCATATGTACCCAGGACTAAGAAGTGTTCTCTAAGGGCCAGTTGGCTGACCTCCTGTTAAGCTACAGGTACACAAAAGCTGCAAGGATTCCACTTTCCTGCAGAGCACAGCTGAGAATGGACCCTCTAGGGTAGGTTCTTCTGGAGTGAGCTCTGACCTCTAAGTGGTGCCCCTAAGGTGCAGGGGCCCTTTGATAAGTGTCAGTGTGTACTCCTCCTGCCCAACCCTAAAAGCTGGGAATTATAAGAGCAGAATCAGATGAAGTTGAACCCTCTCTAGCTACAAAATGCTGCCTTTTCCCACTTAAGGAGGTCTGACTTATAGAAAAGAGACAAAGGGCCTTAGTATGAGTTTGGCAGTCTTCCCGTCGGCCCTCCACTGCCATGCTGACAAGAGGACAGACAATCCTTTAGTGTGCCCACCCACTCAATTAAGACTGTATTCCATGGTGGGTGAGTGGTGCTGTGGCAGTCTCATGGCGGTGGGCTGTTAGACACATAGGAGAGCCTAACATGCAGACTGCTGCCATGACAGCAACTGCAGCATGTTCTTGCACAGTGTGGCATGCATGTCACACTGTGTAGGAACGGGGGTGCAATTACAGGGGGGCACACCATGTGCCCCACCGCATGTACCCCAAGGACCAGATCCAACAGGGGTCCCTGTTTGAGGGGTCCTTATTTGCCTCTCTGCCACCCTTTTCATGGTAGGCTCACTGCCGTGACAAGGGCGGTGAAAAGGCAATTCGTAATATGTTTGGCGGTGCCAACAGTGGCACAATCAACATATTCAGGCCCAGTTGCAGACCACCGGCCCAATGGAATCCTTGATCCCAAAGGAGTTGGCGGTCTTGTAGCAGTCCAACTGCCACACTCAGAATACTGCGGGTGGACATGCAGTGTGCTGTCGGTCGGACTGTCACCACAAATACGGCAGTCCTGAGGACCGCTGTACTCTTAATAAGGCCCTAAGTCTAAAGGCAGAAATTTTCACTGGACTTGATGACGATCAGAATCCAATTGAAGTTGATGACTTCCTGGATGCAGACTCTGGACTTTTCCCTCCTTCGTTGACCGCTTCACAGAGACCTCGTACTTCACCAACCCATCTTTGATTACCTTGTTTTTGGACTCAGCCTGCTGTCTTGCCCTGATGGGAACTCTATCTACTCAGAAAAAGTCTAGGTCTGAAGCTTTCTCTTTTACTGGAACCTGCATGGGCCTTGTATCTGAACTCTGCTCTATTGCGGTCAGACTTAACCATACCTGTGTCCCAGTCTTGCAAGACTGTTTGCTAGCAGTTGGCGCTTTCTGCTTTTTAGTGCTAACATTTAATTCAATATTTAAAATTCATAGCTATGGTTTCCCTAATTGGATTTTTGTCATTTCAGTGTCATTTTGTTCATTCAAATATTCTCTATTGCTATTTCTATAAATCTTATTTTTTTTGTGTTGTGTTTTTGACTTTATAATTGTTCTGGTACTTCCAAATGTTTAACACACTTTCTTAATTTAAGCCTATCTACTCTGTGCCATAGCTAGCAGGGGTTGTGCTCACATTTAATTTATAAAATATTTACTTTAGCTAACTAGAATATTTACATTATTACTTGTACTAATAATCCACGTTCTCACAGTATGCATAATAGAGGGCAGGAATTTTCGTACCACCTAAGGGAGGAGAAGTGGTGTGCGGCTGGTGCTAACAAATATAAAAAAATGAAAATTATTAAACAAGGAGCGGCAGAGTTGATTAGTAGGATCACAAATTAATCTTGCACCTTAGGAGGGATCACAAGGTATAACCATATACTTTTAAGATGTCCACAGTCACACAATGCAGTGGTGCAGTGGTGAGTTGGCTAACAGTGAAAGAGTCACTAAATAATATGTAGAGAAAGCCTCTGTTGTACACCAGTCTGGCTGCAAGGGAGCTAATATTCCATTGTTTTGCCCTAGTTGTATCTCCACAAATATCTTAGCTGAAGGGAAGAACATTATAAGGATCCTATAACTAGCTGGATGGCAAAATCAAAAAGACAAAGGGGCATATTAGCAAGAACCTCGTTACAATTATCACCGTTTTAGTGGCAGGAGACTGCCGCTAAAAGAGCGATAATGGGCTTGCTAATATGCGTTATAGAATTCCAATAGAAGCCCATGTTAGATGTGCATGACATCTAACCCGGGCTTCTATTGGAATTCTATAACGCATATTAGCAAGCCCATTATTGCCTTTTTTAGCGGCAGTTTCCTGCCGCTAATACAGCGATCATTTTAACCAGGTTCTTGCTAATATGCCCCAAATTTCTTTGACAAGGATTGTTGAAAAGACTATAGAGCTTGCAGCGTACCCGTGGACACTTCAAAAGTCAGTGTTACTTCATGTATTTTTATGAATGAGGAAAAACCAGTGATCAAGAAAAGTGATGGATAACATTTTACTGACGGAGAGCTTTCAGTATTGTCAAATCTAGTGTTTAGTGCCACAACTTAATTGATATTTTGTTGTTCTAGTGAGATTCTTCTTCGTGGTTATGCAAATAGCCACTAAATTCCACATGTCCTTTAAGATCTTTGCTGGCTAATGTGCATTTCCAAGTTTTCCACCATATTGCATTTAATATATGGTTTTTTTATGGGACACTTATAATCTGCCCCACTCCATTTATACCTATTTGTACAATTCAAGGACAATGTAATAACATTGCCCCAGGAGCCATCCTGCTACCAAATAAACAGCTACAAGCCAGAATTAATTAATCACACAAATACAATACATTTAAGCCCCTTTAAAAATAACAAGATTCATTTAATATTCAATGCATCAAGTATCAAAAAACATACACATCATCCAGATTGAAGGTTGTTACTTCATTTCAATCAGGCTATGTGGAGCAAATAGCATACTCAAAAGGCAAAAGGAGAGGGATAGTGTACGCCACCACATGTCCTCTAAAAGAATTGTCCCTAAACACATAAAGGTACGGTGCCTTCTGCACTGCTATTTTCATCAGTGTTATGGTACACATCACTGATACCTAAATTGCCAAGATTCTGGCGTGGCTAGTGGTAAGCGCAAGAGGAGAAGAAAGACAAATCTTATTGGAAGAGGAAGCCTCACTCACATAATGGGACAAGCTTTACCTCTCTCCTGCCACTAGGGCAGACTCAACCTCCTAGCAAACACAATGGAGGGAGTTCTTCAATAAGAAAATTTCCTGGAGAAAAAAGGGGGAGACAGATACAGTTAAAGATACTTGGAGGTAACTGGGATTTTCACCTTTATTAGTGGTGACCTCTGGTGCATCTAAAACCAACTACTGGTTGGAATTAGAACACAATGGCCAGCCCTGGTGCTGTTGCCCTAACAAGGTAGGGAAAGGTTGCCTATGATGAAGCATGCCACATTATGTGAGAGTCATTGTACCCAATCAAGCTGACTGACGCAGCTTTTTCTGAATCTACACGCGGAGCGCTGTCCTGCTTCTCTAATCTCTACTGAGAGAAACTCCCAGTGCATTGTAACTGTTAATCCACAAAGGGATTCTACAATACTACGGCTGTGGCGTAAAATTAATTGAGCCCCTCTGGCCTACTTACATACCCCATTGGCTTGTCAGCCTGTCCTCACATTGAGTACCTGGACGGGTCCTCATGTGAGTAAACCCTTTTCCTCTATTCTTCACGTGTGGCACATCATTTTAACAAGGCTGCACAATCTTAAATTCAGATGTCCATTCTTCAATAGTCCTGAAGAGACCCCACATTGTTTTGAGGGTAAAAATGCCATCGACAAACAGAAGAAGCGATTCATTTCCCAGCACATATCATTGTATATAGCTGCTATTCACATGGAATTATTTTGATAATGGTCGACTTGTACAAACTGTGGAAACCTTGTATATAATATTCACATTGTCACTTAGGTTTAGGTTCCTTTTGTCACTTGGGACACTATGCCCAAATGTTGTTTTGATGTGTAATGTTTACTGCTAACTTTATTGTTTAAAAAGTCCATAAAATATAGTACACTGGAATGGGTGTGTTAGTGTTTCCTTCGTGCTCTGCCATTATCTAACACTCTATATTACAATTGTGCTTATGTATCATAACCTCATAGTATATCATTCCACAGGAACCACTGTTTTTCCTATATAACTATTACCCTGGTTCCTTAGTGAGTAGGGTTCTCCTCTTTCTCTTGAACATTATGTGAGTAAGGCTGCCTCTTCCAATAAGAATCGAGATTGAACCTGCCATTATGGATGTTTACACTGTGACTGGCCTCAATGAGTTCTGATGGGAGAGGGGGCTTTCAATCAAGAGAAATACCAGGAACATGGAAATCCAGAATGCTCTAAGGGCCTGAGCAGAGGCTCACCAAGTACAGGCAACAGAGGATGCCCAAGATGATGACGAGGATATGGAAGGGTAAGGTGAGGTCCTGAGTGCAGTCCTGGAGTGTAGCACACAGGGGAGGGGGATATCTTGATTCCAGAGTTGGAGAACCCTCCCAGAGCATCACGCAGTCTGTCCTGCCAGAGCCTATCTCAAGAAGAGCTGGCAGACAGGAAGGCTGAAAGAAAGTTTATGTTGCAAATGACCAATTTCAAGTTGGAAGCTGAGAATGAGAAGGCTGACACAGAGAGACCCTTAACTAAAAATAAATCACTTCCAACTCAGGAACGGAAACTGAGAGAACTGGAATGCTAGACAACGCAAGTAGACTCTAGCAGTAATAGTGGCAGCATATCTGCAGTGCCTGAGGAGGACAAGAAGTTTCACATACCTAAAGATCTGCTGCCATCTCTGTGATAGAGGATGATATTCATAAGTTGTTTTCTGCTGATGAGGCGGTGGCCCTCAACAGTCACAGGTTTCAAGAAGACTTCTGTGGGCAACATTCTGCCACCAGTGGGGAAAGATATCTTACTTACACTGGAGGTGAGGGACCAGATGAAGTACCCTCCCTTGAGAACCACCCTGGTTATAAAGTTTGGATTCACGACAGAGAAGTACCACATTAGGTTCAGAGATGGGATTTCATGATTATGCCAGCAAGGCACTGAAAGGTTGGTAGTAGGCAGCAAAGTTAATGATTTTATTTGGTTGTTTAATCTGATACTGAGAGAGCACATGCTCAGTACATGTTTGTGGAGCTGTGCCAGCACCTACTTGGCAGCAAACTCATTGACCCCAGAGAGCCTGCAAAGGAGGTAGACTTCTGGATCAGTATCAGAGTGTCCAAGAAGGTACCTAGGAATGACCCCAAGCAGGTTGGTTCAGTTTCTACCTAGCAGAGTTGGGGAAGGTCAAGAAGGACACCAGCAAGTCCAAGAATAAGGTAGGGGAAAGGTTTCCCTTGTCTGGTCTGGGAAACAGGGAGGAGGTTCTGGTGGGGGGCGGTTCAGGGTGCCCCAATTCCAGCTCCCTTTCTTTGATTGTTCTCAGCTGGGGCACAGGCAGTGGGACTTTGTCAGTCCTAAGAAACCACCCACTGATGGGAACTCTACAGGAGTGGCCTCTATGGTTTTGGAGGTAAGTAGTCTCCAGGGCCAGGTGATAGACCATACCCTAGTCTCCCTTAGTTGGGAGGTTGACTCAGAGGGCGAACTGGTGATCCCAGAGGGTAGGAGTCATCAGTTCCACGGGGTTGATGTAAATGGGATCCCTGTCATTGCTCTGAGGGACACCATAGCCAACTAGACCATGGTAGTGGAAAACCTGGTCTCCTTAAAGCAGTACACCACACAGGTGTGTAGGGTAACTGAGACCCAGAGTTATGACTTTTTCTGCCCCATGGTTATTGTTTCCCTGGAGAGGGATCGGGAGGTGACCCAGAGGAGGGTTAGCGTTAGTCTACAGATGCCCAGAGACTGTATTTTGGGAAATGAGCTGCCCCCACTATCAAGAGAGCTGTGAAGAGTGGCTGGCAGTGCTCCCTGACAGTTTCATTTTCCAGGGACACCACTCCAAATGGAGGGTAAGGGAGGACTCACCCCTGTCTCCTGTTCAGCCTCAGTGTACAGGCTCTAGTCTGAAAAGCCAGCTCAGGATATCACGCCAGGACTGATGGGAAGTAGAGTGGAAGAAGAGTGCCTAACACCTGGGACCATTGCCCCCCACTCTGAGGAACCTCAGAGTCCAAAAAACCCTTTGGAGCCCTTAGGGAACTCCTTATCAACCCCAAGGCTGGTTGAGAGACCAACCCAATGTCCCCGCTTGGAGCTTCCACCTGGCAGTGGGTGGACCCGGTGTCTGGCTTTTGACATTGACAGCTGTCAGTAGCCTCTGTTGATTACTGTCCATATGGGTAGACTTTTCCTTGGGTTGGGGACAGAAGTCTGATCCAAATGGAGGAGTGGGCCACATCACTTTGTTGGCCATGGTGGTACTGTCTTCCTACTCGGCTGTATCTGTGAGCAAGTAAAGCTTAGGTGATGCACAGATGTGACCCACAAATGAGGAGTAAGCTTCCCCATATGTCAGTTCAGTGGCTCAGGAGAGTGTGGACAGAGGGACCCAACTGAGTTCAGAGACATATAGAACTAACAAATGCACATGTATAACAGGGCCTTCTTCTATGTTCCATCTCCTAAGCAGGGAAGCACATAAAGGAATTGCACACAGCAAGGGCCGCACGCGTTGGGAGACAGGAGAATATGGCTGTACTCTAGGTTTCTGGTTGAGACTTATCATGGTTCCATGGCTTGTCTGTCTCTACACCTAGTGGAGTGTATTGTATGTAGGTTTTAAGGTAAAGTCCATTTGACTGCAGCATCAGTGAACAAACGGCCGGCCCCCACACATGTTATATTAAGGTGGTGAGGCAATAGGCAAGTAAACAAAAACTGGATGATATCCACAGTGGTCGGACTGATCCCCTACACCTATGTTATAGCAAAGTGGATAATATCCACAGTGGTCGAACTGATCCCCTACACCTATGTTTTAGCAAAGTGGTGAAGCTAAAGATCGCTCTTAATCGGAGTTTGGTACAAAGGATCGTGGTGCAATTATAAGCTAATCAATACATTTGGCGAGCGGAGTTTTATGTAGTCACTGTCGTATTAAAGAAAAGGCTATCAGGATTCTGATTTATTTGGCATTTGTGTATCTGATTTGGTCTTCTATCATTTCGTCGTTTGCCTTGACAAAGTCTATGGGAAGACGAAACACGTATTAGCAGTTTTGTCTGGATGTAACATCAAAAGACAAATAAAAGACTTACATCATTTGAAGATATATTGTTTGATGTGGACTCTGCTTTATGAGTAGAACTTACTTCTTTGGATTCGTTTATTCGTGTCAAAGAAACAAGTACATGAAATATTGATTCTACAAACCTAAGGCAACTACATTGGCCGTATTTGTAACTATAAGGGTGTGCTGAACATCTCTTTCTATTTGTTATTAGTTTGTGTATACAACCTTTTTGGTGTATCAATGGCACTTTTAGGTAGTAGGTGCCGGAAATATTGAAAAAGCACCCCGATAACAGTGGAAATTCTCATGTTTAAAAAAATTATCTCACACTGAAAACTGTGCATTGAATGTTGATCTTTAGATGCTTGATTCCATCTCTGTAAAAGGGAACACTACTACCTTCATTTTTGTTAACATAAAGGAATTGATTTGTCTACTCCGGCTTTTGGCAGGAGAGGGATCATGTTGGACCTGGCTCACTCTGCAGGGTTGCCATGATATGTTTTGCCTTCACCCTCCAGTTTTCTGAAACCATTTATGTTGGCTTGTCTACTGACCAGTGCTAAAGTGCTTGTGTTCTCTCCTTAGAATGGGGTAATATAGGGTTACACCCAACTGGCTCATTTAATTTACTTCCAAGTCTCTAGTAAAGTGGTACTCCATGTACAGTAGGGCTGTAAATTAAATACTACTAGTGAGCCTGCAGCACTAATTGTGCCTCCTACTTCAGTAGCCCTTTCAAACATGTCTCAGGCTTGCCATTGCAGACTGTGTGTGCCGTTTTAAACTGTGATTTTAACCTGGCACAAGAAGCGTTTTGCCAGGCCTAAATCTCCCATTTTAATACATATATGTCGCCCACAGGTTAGGCCCTACATGCACCTGGGCGGGGTACAGTGTATTTAAAAATGTGTACTTCGAAACGACAAGAGCAACACATATTTCCATGCAAACTGGGTATTAAGTATAAACTTATAACAAGTCTTCACATGGAACTCATTTCTGAAAACAATTACTTACTATCACAAAATATTTCAGTGCAGATTTAATCATAGAAAGAGATTAATAATAAAACAGCACAAATCTGTCAAAAATGAATTCAAAAAGACTTCTATCGCCCAATTGTTTGCTGTCACAGAACTCAGTTCAGCAGACCTGAGTTATTTATTCTCGTTATAATACAAAACATGTAGACGCATACTATTTCCATGAATGGTGATGAGATTAAAAAGTGATAGAGAGCCCAAAGTGAAGTAACCTTAACCAAACATGTTAAAAAAACAGGTGACAATAAGGTGACATTATATTTAAAAAAGGGTTATTGGTATATACAAGGACGTCTGAATGATCACTTTACAGTCGAAAAGAAGCGACAAGACTGTTCTCTTGAACGGCCGGATATGGACAGGGGTTCCTGGTTTGATGAATCCCCTGCTATTTTACCAGCATTTGAACATGTGGCCAGGGAGACACAGATAGATTCCTGTCACAGGTGCTTGAACCTGTTTAGTTATTGTAATTATAGGGAATCCCGTAGTTCCCACTATAGCCTTCCATCTATATACTGTACTCACTCAATTGTTGCCAGCAGTGATGTGGCACATAATCACTTGTCAGCTTGGAGGAAAGTGATATTTGCCTGAAATTATTGCACAGTGTAAAATGTTCAACTTTAAAGTGCTTCCCTTTTACCATGCCTTGTGAAAAATATTCCCAAAAAACATTAGTTAGAAGTTTAGTTTAAAGTGTGGATTTCTGAGGGATCTGTCGAATATGTTTTTAAAGTACTTTGATCAAGCAATCTTATTTTAAACTTGACAGGACTTAAAAAGCACCGCGTCTTGTTTTTCTTGGGGGTGGAGAAGGTGCGGAAAGGGACAGGTGACAACATGTTTATTTTACAGTATATCGAGCCAGCAATCATGGATAAATCCTGATTACTCTTAAGTATCACTGGACTGGGAAGGTTTTGGTGGTGTTTTTTCATAGACATTTTAAGAAATTGGGAAATGGTGAGCATTGGCAAGCACTATGGATCTCTCAAGAAGACGTAACAGGGGTTACAACTTAATAAGGGTGATTGGGGAGGTGGTCAAAACATTAGAAAGTGAATATTGCTAATCACCATGTGCAAAGTTAGAGGCGATGCAGTTCCCATATACTTTGCAACAAATATTTTGGTCTCAAAAGTCTCTCTTTCGCTTTTTCTCTGATGCATTTCAAACATTCATTGTCAGACAGATGTGAATTTACAAAGACACATACCCTCTCTCGTATGCAAACGTACACTCACTAAACGTGTACACGAACTTGCACATGCTTGTTTATACTTCATACCCTCCCACTGCAGAACCCATTGCCTCTCACTCGCAAACTATTAGTCTCAGATACATAATAACACACACACACGCACTCTCACATACAAACACTCTCATACACGAGTGGGAAGCAAAGGGAGATGGGTAAGGAGAAAAAGGGGAGAAGGTGGAATTACTTACACGGAAGAGGAAACAATACTCCAGGAGGGTGGCACAGGGAGTGTGTGTGGTGAGTGTTGATACCAGATTGATTTACATGACATTACCATACTTAAATAAAGATGCCAAGAACATATGAAAACATGAAGTCAGAACTGTAAAGGTAGAGCAGACATTTTTGCCACTTTTGAAAAAAAAAGTATTTTGCCACCATTATCCTTGTCCCATGACATCACAGAAAGCGAGATCTTTACACTGGGTGTAGATTCCCAAAATAAATATAACATTAAATCAATTCTAAACATCTGAATGCTGATGTCAAATCTCCAGATACTTCAATCACCTATTTACCATTCCATCCCTTCAAATATAAAATATAAAATCACAGTATTTGTGATCCTACCCATTACACTCAGGGAATAAGAAAAAAACAACCTTTGTGGTATGTGTCAATTGCGCAAACAATTAATAACTCACCATAAGCATATTTACATTTACTCCATAAAATGGTTGCTTCATATGTCAATGAAAAATTCCAGGGCAGAAACAGAAAGCAATAGTCTCACAGTGCCTTAGATAGACCACTGCTGTCTAGGAAAAGGGAAAACTGGAGGATGAATGGGTGAAGGAGTAGGTGTGTGTGAGACAGAAAGAGTAAGAGCACACAAGAAAAAGAGAAAGGTCATCCAAAGTGTAAGAGCCTCTCAAGAGTGATATCCATTGAGGAGAGACACTAAACAAAAAGTGTTAGAGGGGATGATCGTTCAACTAAACAGAGTGTCACCAGTGTAGAGTATATAGTCATAGAGAAAATTGAAGATAGATGTTACAGTCAAGGACAGAGGAAGAAATAGAGATCAAGTGGGGCAGCACATGAGAGTGAGATATGGCAAGTAATATTAAGGAGAGGAATAAATTCAGTGCAAGGTTTTTGTGTGCTCGAGCGACAGTCAGTTTATGAGGAATGACAGACAAGCGAAGTGTTCAAGGAGTGTGTGAGAAGGACAGACAAGAGCATACAGAGGTAGGAGAAGAACAAGACAGAGAGGGAGGGTAAGAAGATGAGAGAGGTAAGACAAAGAGAGAAGAGCAGCATCAAGGTTCATGAGTGACTGCCATTACAAAGACTTAGGGCTCCATAACAAGTCAGGTGGCGTGGTATCTTGGGAGGAATACCTCTAAGACCCCCTGTCCTCCACCTCTTGTACTCAGATGTACCACCCGTTCAAAGCAGGTGGTAAATATAAGAGGATTTGTCATACCTGTGTCAAAGGGAATTAGAATTCCGAGGTCTGCATGGTTATTCCCCCTTCTGGGGTCAAGAGCACATAATGGCTGCATGTAGGTAAGATGATATAGGCCAGAACTGTTGATTACAGCCCCAGTATATACATGACCTAAATCAAGCCAGCTGGTAATGGTCTCTTTAGGAGGAACTACAGATAACTAGGAAGGAGAAGTCAGGGACACAATATGGAGGAGACGGAGAGAGGGTAAACACATTGTGGGGCAATCAAAGACATACAGGAGGATAAATAAAAAGGTCGACTTAAAGGATGTACCTATGAATAATGCAATGGCACCAAGTCCCACAGATGTTTGAGACCCCTTACTCCTCAAATATGGTTATGTTTTATTACCCAAACAGGGAGTAGGGTTAGTTATCTTCAGTTACAATACTTGATGTATGGCAATAGGTTTAAATACTGGGCCACTGACTAACTTTTAAGGGCGGGGAAGTGGAACAATGAAGAGGAAGTTTACAATAGAGAGAAGAGGTGACCACCACAAAGTAATTGCTATAAGTAAAAGCCTTTAAATGCAGAGTTCCCATGAAATGTTGTGTCAAATGTATGTTATGATTACAAGCATAAGAGATGTGCACACTTCCCATGAATATTTTCGGTGCTCTGCTGCTGGATTTCAAACATGCATTTTAAAGAAAAGCAAATTAACATAACTGATGCCTGATCATACCCATATGGAAACAAAGGAACTGCCTTGCCCCAAGCCTTTAATCTATGGGGAAACAACTTACATTTTTAACGTGGCTGGTCTGTTATTCAGACACTCTTTGAGCAAAGGCAGCAGTCAGGGTCCATGTCACAGCCAGAACGACCATAATTCAGTAATTAGGATATTGATACCCTCCACCAGCAACCGCCACTCCCAGACCTGAAGGCACCTGTTTCTCCAGGCTGAGAGACACGTGCTGTAGAGAGCAGCAGAGAAAATTAAACTAACTCCATCTGGAGCATGCACTATGTAGAGCAGGTTAATGCCAAGTTCCACGCCCACCTCCAAGGGGACCCAATACCTACTCCTGAGAGGCCAGTCTCCACGGTGCAAGGGCAAAGCAAGGCCTGTTGCTGCCCAGTAGTATCAGCAGCTCATCTGCTTTAGTCCAGCTTCTATTTAAGGCTATTTTTTACCAGATAAGATGAACCCCAATGAACATCACTGACCATTCCTCAGAGCAGGAGCTACGTATTTGTTTGTTACACCTGTTTCAACACACACATAAACGTATATACTTCATTTCAATTCAGCCACTGATTGGGCAGGCATTCCTGTCAAGCTATGGAAAATGACCGCATGTTAGTATACCAGCGGGTTTCATAAGACAATTTCAATACAGTAATAATGCTGCAGTGAGACTTTGGTGAGGACATTGCAAGTTTGAACTTAGGCATATTATATATATAGGTGGGCTGCCCAATTCTCCATCAGGGAGACAGAGTAAATTACTCTGTGGCCCTGACAGAGGGTCACCTGCCTAATTTAGAAATGACTGCCAAGTTGCGGTCATTTCTAACGCATTGGCAGGAACCTCCGTCAGTTCCGTTCCTATGGGTGCTGTTTACGGTTCAGTGTAGCGCTTCGTCATCATCACAGAGTTCTGCACCAAACTGTTTTCTTTCTTCTTTTCAAAAAGAAAATCCCAAAGTCGGATTTTCTTTTTGAAAATAAAAAATCAATTGGTCACTTCACCATGACAGTCCTCTCCCATGGCAATGGAAGCATTTAGCAGTGTTATCTGCACATTACAGTGAGGGTTTTCCTGGTGGTGATGGGAAATAAATACCTGACCTTTAATTCCACCCATCTAAATTCAGTGAGTGGGATTAGAGGTCTGCCTCCAATGGCTCGTTCTTCACAGGGTAGTTGGTTTAATCATGGTGGAGACAATGTAGCCTCTGCCATGATTAAACCTAAGGTCTGCCCGCAGGTATGTATACTCCGTTGGTAGTTGTGACGGAGTATACCTACCGCGTAGATATAAATCAGGCTCTTTGTCTCTCTCCTGCAACTGTCCATTCACTGGCTTCCTATTGCTAACAGTGTGCAGGTTAGGTAGGATGTCCCACACACAAATCTTTGCATTTGCTAGCTTTAAAATAACTGGCAGAAGAAATTTCGTATTTTAGTTATTATCTACCAGAATTTACAC
This sequence comes from Lissotriton helveticus, assembly GCF_964261635.1. Taxonomy (NCBI): domain Eukaryota; kingdom Metazoa; phylum Chordata; class Amphibia; order Caudata; family Salamandridae; genus Lissotriton; species Lissotriton helveticus. The sequence continues at coordinate 1,630,079,210 of NC_136061.1, read as the reverse complement.
TTAGGGAGACAAAGGCTTCTTAAAAAACCCCAGTTCCCGGATCATCAGACTCAGAATAAAATATTTCAGTATGCAAGCTGAACCTTTCTGGTACTTACTACCTCTTGTCTGAGACTGGAGAGACACCTTCAAAAAGTAAGCTGTCATGCCAAAGTAAATATGTTTCATTAACAAAAATACTGCCCTTTATTGTCCATTGGTGGGAATTGTAGTATGCTTGGAGAGATTAATAATGCTGTAGCCACTGCACTACAGAAATGAATTTACTCACTCAAGAACAGTCAGCTACTGAATAACCGAACATGAATAGAAGTGTTTAGTTTCAGATGGGTCTTTAGGAGGGTCAGAAGATCTGCTTGCAGTCAGATAAGTTACACTTTCTTCAGTGGATCTTCAATCTTACAACATGACAATGCTTAAACGCTTGACACCAACTGCTTTAGAACTGAGCTTGAGTAGTCTTAATCTTGCCTGCATGAGTTTGGAATTTTGACACACTTAGCAGCTTCACGGAGGTTCAAAGTGTGTCAATTTTACAAACCTTCGCCATACAAAACAATGTCTTGTTTCAAACTTTGTCAGGATTTATTTCTTGAAAAAGTATTTTTTGCATTCTAATCTAAATAGGTTGCTGGAATTTTTCTTTAAGAGAACCTATATTTTGAGCTATTTACCATCTATTGATTTTGTTTCAGAAACAGCACCTTCTTCCTATTGTTGGCAAGGTGTTATAATAAAAGGTGCCGAGATCCAAACTATACCACCCGTAAACATTTGGAGCATATCTGCAATTAATTATGTTCTAGAAACTTCCAGACATTTGGAGCATATCTGCAATTAATTATGTGCTAGAAACTTCCAGGCAAACAAGATGAACTAAAACTATCTGCTACAGTAAATTAGTCATGAAGTTTGTTCTAAGTTACTTGATAAAATCTCACATTTCATGCTGCTTTGCTTTTGCAATAACAGTATCCAGGTGTATTCTAAAAATAAACACATCATGGTTCCTCTAGTGGGATTTAGTTATTGGACTTTTGCTATACGACCAACAACTGTAAGTAATGAAGACAAACTCCATCTGTCCAAGACAGGTGCGCCATGTGCAATGCCATGTTTCCTTGCCTAATTTGAATAACTGTAATCATCTGGGTAAAGCACCGCCTGCTTCCTTATAACACAAATGCAAATAATTTCAATGTTATTGAATAGCGGCACCAAAGTTTGTGTTCTTTTTTTGAATCACATCCATAATAGTTAGAGGAGAGTTGTTAACACAAATATTCAGTGGTGCTTGCTTGCTCCAAATATTTTCTGAATAGCGTTGTTTGCTCGTTTTTGTAGGCAACTTTGTATATGTACCAGTACAACTCTGTACATGTATTTGTATATGAAGTCCGGTATGTAAGAATATCGAGATCAAAATACAGTCTGACATAAACAATGTAACCTGAATATTGTCAACACAAAAATTTGCTCCTAAGAGTACAGATTTATTATTAGTAACTCTAATAGTAAGATATTTGCGTACATTAGATTACCAACACAATATTTTTGTTAGTCATTATTTAGATGAGGATATTTTGGTGCTATACCATTTAAGCGTGTACTAAAAAATAGATACTAATCGTTATGGATGAATTTTTAATTCATTATATTGCTAACTCACCATAGTCTGTAAGCTTCTAAAATGAAGAAAATGTGCTGAACAAATCATAAGTTAAAAGCACATGAAACCTATACACCTAATTTTCACCACTAAATAAACCTTTTGCTGCTTTTATATATTTTTACACCCTTTTCCTTAGGTCTCAGACAGCAGTTTCAGTCCTCATCAGATCTTCCAAGGTCCAATGGTGGTCTGAGAAGAGTACTGGTGACATTTACACCTAGCACTAGCTTGTGGTTGTTGGTGACTCAGGGTCACTACCTAACCAATATGATCAAAACTCCCAGGAGTAACCCTAATCACTTTTGGTCACTTCCATTGTGCCCTACAGAAAACAATCCTTTAGTGCCCCTATCTACCTAAATCCAAGATGGTAAAAACCTTTCTTCCCATGAGCAAAGCCTGTGTGCCCACCCAGGCTCTGTGGACAGGGAATTGAGCAACACCTCAATTGTGGTCACTTTAAACCATTTCTGCTGCAGCTCCTTTCCCAAAGCCCCCACTGCGATTAGAGTCTGCCTGGCTGAGGGAGCAAATAAGAGCCCTGCCCAGGTGTCAGCTAATAGTTGCCTGTGACAGGGTAGGTCTTCTACAAAGTTGACCAAGTTCCATGGCACACTCCATATGGTCATCGTGACAGAAGAATAAAAACACCTCCCAATACCTAAGCCTATGTTGCCTGCTATGGCTGTAATTTTCACTCCTCATTTAGGGTTAAGCACACAGAGGTCTGCAGCTGGAGGCTAATGCAAATTAGCCCCCTGAGGCTTAAGGCAGGGAAAATGTAACTTTATAAGAATAACGATTCCATAATATTCCTAAGAAAATGACTAGATAAGTGAATTGGGTTTTAATAAATGTTTAAAAAAAGTCTAAAACTGGAAATTCTAAGGCATGTCTAGCCGGTGAGCACATTATTAAATATAATATGGTATCCCAACTCTTTCCTATGGAACAGCCAGTCCTGCTACACTGGAAATAGCTTTTGAGGATTTTTCACTCTAAGCACATGTGTAACATTACAACTTTTACATTCCCTGCACACTGCCTTATGGACAGTAAGACCCACTTGGAGTAACGTATTCATTTTTAAAATGAAGGTTTTGACCTGTTATATTTTTACCAATCGGATTGCAGTTTAAATGTTGCTTTATCAGGCTACAGTGCTAAATCTGAAGCTAGTATCCATCCAGTTTTTATCATTACAACGATAATCAATGAAAATATCAAGATTAACATTAGAATTTTTCATCTCTCTTCGGGCTCTGTTTTTTTTTTTTACCACCAACTGTTTGCTGGTATGCAAAAGGCTGCGATACATCTTGGGGTGTCACAGATGAAAACAGGACACTTCCTTCTGTCCTGTCTCATAACATCTTTGCTGTAACTGAGACTTCAGGTCCCATGAGCACTGGGGAGCTTTCCACTGCCCCACTTGGAAGCTGATCGGCCATGCTCGCCCAACTAAGCATGGAAGTCAGGGTTTAGCCATCCCCAAAGTCTGTGCTCAAATGAATTGTCATTGTGAGGTAAGGAAGGGTGGGCAGAGGAGCATAGTCCTCTTCCTGATGCCTTTGGAACTTAGCATTATGCAGGGTGCACAGGTCCCGTTGTAGCCAGAACACACTCTGATCCTATTTCCTGATGCCATCTTCATAGCTTATGTGGCCAGAGGATATCTCTCAGCTGCAGCCATGTTGATTTTGTCCAAGCTAGTGGGAGTGGCAGAGGATATGGGTTTCATCCCACTCTCATCAACCCACCAAATTCTTTCTGTATGTGGGTTGACTCACTCGGTGTCATGTTGTTACCGCGGCAGGTCTTATGTTTCTTTGGTGCTGGGCAAAATGGTGAGGGTTTGTTGAAGGAGGTGGGCCAGGAAGGAGTGCAATCCCGTAGAAGGACACGACGGTTATCTTCCTCAGCACTTTTTCAATGTACCCAAGCTTTCATTTTTATAATTTGTTTTTTTGTTCCATCTACTTTCACCGAAGGTTATGCAGGCAATTCGGATTACAATATGTCACTTTTAACAGTAAACCTAGCAATTTTCTTCTATGTGTCCTATCCTTGAAATGTGTATTTATTTACAACTAAGAAAAGGATAAAATATTGTTACCCATTCATTTCACAGCTGAGGACATCATCAAACTTAAAGATGGTCCATTGAAGGGTGAATGTTGGGGAAATAAATTACATGTTTACCTTGAATTGCCGTAGGCAGAATATACTACCATCAAGAGAGAATTTCTGGATCTCGTGGCTAAGGCTGTCTCTTCCAAAGAAAACCACTGGAGAAATATGATATCCGGTAGTGCTTTTGATATGCCTCAAAATGTTCCTTTCCCCGTATATGTTTTCTTTTAATAAAAAAAAGCCATTCTTTTAATATCGTTGTGTAGAGGACTTGCTTTTCTATAGCTGTAAAAACAAAACCTTTGCTGCTAAAGCAGCCTGCGAAAAATGAGTCACAAAGAGCAGCTAGTTCTTTGCTATGTTTTTATGACAATCGAGCATCCGTGCCAAGCATTGTGGATATGAGCTTTCGGCTTTTGACAGTGAGCGCGCTGGTTAAATTCAGGATTATGATTATCCTGTCCAAAACTGATTGGAACCCTAGGGAATCATAATCTTATATCTACACTCATAATAAGGACTTATCCAAATGCAATTATAAAAGCATGCTAAATACGTATCAAGTGGATGCAAACCTCGTGATCAAGTTGTAGTTTAATATTATGAGTGAAATATCATATTTTTAGAGATCAATTATGTTTTAATCGCATTTTCAAACTGGGATAAAATAGCAACATAACTTATTCCTATAAACCAGAGGGCGGCAGACAGCACTAACAGAATGTTAAACCCCTTTCCTACCCCATCCTCCTCCATTTCCTTTCAGAGAGACATGTTTAGTTGTGTCTCTTTTTCTCGAAAAGTTTCATCTCTCACAATCTCTAGTGCTCGTGAGTTTCTTGGCTCCGCCCTAGACCAAGGCCAGATTTACTAAGTTTTGAGGCAGAGCAACCGAGGAAGACAACTTGCCGTGCTGCATCAAATGGAGAGAGCAGGAATGAGGTTACTAACATACGGGGCATTCCTGGGATCTCTCTGTGCCGGCGCACTTGTGGCTGCCTAGCACCAAAGCAGGCACCCTTGCGCCATGGTGCAAAATCCTTCAAGGCATTATCCTCTTTCTACGAGTTCTAAAAGATGCAACACATGAAAAAGGAAACAACTAGGAGCAATAAATATATTTCTCCTCTTTGGTCCTCACGTCGGAAGGTGTAGCATTTTGACACATTCCCAGGTATACTTAGTAAATCTGAGTATGCGCCAAAACAATAGAGGGGATGCCTGGGAGCACCCACACTGCTCCCATGGGACGCCTACCCAAAGGAGAGTTTGCAAAGCAGTGACTTTATTTAGTTTGTTTAGCGTATTTGTAAAGTGAGGGATGTCACGGCGCTGAGTAGTTGCCCAACCTATTCACTGAGAGATCTTACTGAACAAAAAACATTATATAGTCCATTAACCCAGAAAGAGGCAAGTTTTTAATTCTTTTCTTATACTGGAATGCTTTGCCTAGCATTATTTCAGATTTACGATGTACGCAAATTTCCCACAAGGTGGGTCTGGATGGCACAGTAAATCTGACATAGGGCTTGTGTTGCGTTGTGTCAGCTTACGTTACACAACGACGATGCAAGCCCTAGATACACAAGTGCTCTGCTTATTTGTCTACCAGTAGTTTAGTCACAAGACCCACAGATATTTATGGAAAAATAATTCTATGAATTCTGTTGACATCAAGGCTTATAGAGAGACCTCGTCTCCCAAAAGGTTTCTTCTTTGCGTTCAAGGGTCATTTTAATGTTTTTGATCCTCAAAATGTCTCATATTTGGTGGAGCCAGTCTTTTGCTTTGGGATTTTGTAGGTTCCCCAAAAAGGAACCATAGTCTGCGGCACTAAAACATAGTGCAAGAGCCATCTGCTTGCCCAATATTGATTGCAGTGTGAATGACTCTTTATTAGGGAGACCAATCACAATGTTTGTCAGAATGGATGAAAACTGCACTCCACATATTGTGCTGATGACGTTCAGGACACTTTCCCTTTGTGGCGGGGGTAATTTGGAGCATTTCCAGAGGAGATGAATCAAGTTCCTAGAGGTGCCACACTTCCTCCAACGCCCCCCTCTACCCTTCTGAGGAACCAATTATGCATGAGGGCAGGGTGAAGTACCTACATAAAATTATTTCCATCAGTGCCTCCGTACATGAGGCATATACTAATGTGTAATACATCCCCTATTCCTTCTTAGTGTAAGTGCACCACAAATCAGCTCCCCATGTCATCTGGCCCATCGATTTTTCTTTTGGAGTAGCTTGTGTCGGTAATTTATATATTTCATAAAGCAAATATCTGTCATTGTTTATTTTTAAATGAGCCATCTCTTTAATATCTTTAAAGGTCTGCTTACGTGAGTTTTCACCATTTTGTCCGACATCAGTGTCTTAGCTGAGTTTATTGCATCTGCTATTTCCAAATGAGACTATAGCCCTTTTTTAGTTACTCAAAAGGGACGTTCCAATAGGTGTCCCACTGTCTAGCATCCTATACTCTGCCAGGTCCAGAACTCATCCAATGTGAGGGCAGGGGTGAAGTGAGCCTTAGAAACTATAGGCATTAGCAGTGATGGAAATGTTGTCAAGTCCCTCTTTCCTTCTGCAACTTTGTTCTAGACCACCAGGGCAGATCTGGGGGCATATTATCAAGGGGCTTTATCTCCGCTTTTTTGGCTTTAAAAGCCAAGAAAGCGGAGATAAAATTATCTCCCTATTACCAAGCTGTCGCTAACACCAGTTAGCGACAGCTAATAGGAGATAGTGAACATCTTGGGCCCCGCTTTGCATGTCAGTGATATTTATCACTAATGACATGCAAAGTGGGCGTGCCAAGATGTTAGCGACTGAAAACAGTCGCTAACATCGCTATCTCCTATTACCAACTTTTGGAGATATTCGCGCTAAGCGCGAATATCTCCAAAAGCTAACACTTGCCCAGGAGCAGTTCTTAGCCATGTTATCCAATGGGAGGTGGATAACATGGCTAAGAGCATTTGCTCGATAATGCATGAATATCGCTGACTTTTCAGCGATATTCATGCATTGCGGCCGTTTTTTATCGCATTTGCGATAAACCTTGCTAATAACAAGGTTTATCTGCGATAAAAATCGCCGATTTGCGGCAATAATTTTTGTCTCTAAATAAGTTAGAGACAAAAATTATCTCTATTGGTTGGTAATATGCCCCCTGGTTATTGGAAAGGAATACAATCAATAGGCCCTTTGACGTGTGTGCAGCTAGGGAACTTTCCATATATGTGTACCTTCCACTCCATGAAGCACCAGCGTTTCTCCAACAATTCTCCAATATTGGATCAGATATCAGAGTTTGGTCACTTGGTAATATTGTACTACTTTGAGGGAATGCATAACCCATCTTCCCATGTTTGTCTGTATGCTAATCTGTGAAGGGTTTGAGGCTTTTGGGCCCCATGCAAACGTATTCAGTTCTCTCTGCTACTGTGTTGGCATGTTGAGAAGGAGTGGAAGGTGAAGGGATTGAAACATAAACAAGGGTTTTAGGAAGGATGTTCATTTTTAGAGCAGCTATCCTTCCTAACCAAGACAGTTTATATTGTGTCCATTTCTTGAGATCTTGTTTTGCTTGTCGAATTAAGATCTGGTAATCAAGGGTAGATGTTGCTGAGGGAGTGTCTCCACCAGAGTGGAAAGGTAGGGAGAGGGATTTGTGAGTATGACTATCACATTGTCCTCCTAGAGAGTGATTGTATGGGTTTCCCACCCAATCCTCACTCCTCTTATTGTGACATAAGCTCTCACCCGCTGGGCCTGTGGCCAGATGCACATGTCCAATAGTAATAATGATAGGCAACGACCTTGTCGTGTCTCCCTCTATATCGGTAAAAAGTGGGAAGATATGGTTTTCACCCTGACTCTGGCTACTGAGGAACTATAGCCACACAGTATCCCTCCCTTAACTCAAGTTGTTCCTGAAGCTGAAGTATTTTAAGATCTCCATTGAATATCGGCAATGGACTCTATTGATTATTTTCCTGGCGCTAATAGGAAACAAATGAACATTCTTCACTGATTCTATTTATGTTGTTAGGAATTCAAAGCAACATTTTTTGTTTTGTCTGCACATCTTCTTTCTGGGATAAAGCCCACCCTATCAGGGTCTGTCAGGCCAGCAATGCAGGTATTAAGTCTGGACGCCAGGATGCCATCAAATAGTTTAATGGTCACTTTGCTAAGGGGTAAGGGTCTGTATGGGTTATATAATGAGCTATTATGTCAGGGTTATGGATCACTACTGTGGATACCTTCAACAGAAATGGTCTAAGGGCTCCCCTGTCTGGTGAAGGAACTGAACAGCCTGTTAAGGATTGTGCTCAGTCTCTGGTAAATGTATGGCATGTATGGCTTTGGTGTGAAATTGGAACACAAAAAGATGATGAAAGGAATAATGAACATTGTGAAACATTCACCCCCAGTCACAGATCTGGGTTTAATCCATCGTTATTTTGCTCACCACGCCACCCCAGTTCAGACATAGTCATATGCAAATCAGTCTTGACCCTGTGCCTCATGGGAATAGTCCAGACCGAACTGCCAGGCCATGTCATCCCTGGACCAGAATCAAGCATCCTAGGACTGGTTTCGGGCCTGGGAATTATTAAGTTTTAATCTAGGTGTAGTGGCGATGGGCTTATCTAATGTGAAAGATTTCTTCAACTTGTGAGCATTTCTGGCTAATCTGGGCAGGTAGGTTCGATTGAGATAAGGTTTAATACAAGCTCCATGGTGTTCCAGTGCTGTGTAAAGTGTCTGGTAGCATGCCCTGAATTCTTCTGCTATGCGGTCTTTTCCAGTCATGTTCTCATCCTGGGAATTCACTATGCACTTGACTTTGACTTTAGTAAATTTTGCACGAAGCTCATGGGCTAAAAAAAGTCCCACATTTGTGACCCCTGAGATAAAAACATGTGTTTGAGTAAGAGCATAATATACACAACTCTGTCAGTATCCGATGGCTTTATTTGAGTCCATGCAATGTTCAATTTGCACAAAACTCTCAGGACTTCCATTCCATTATGTATGGTCTCAAGTTCTTTAACTGTTTTCTCTAGGTCTTGCCTCTTTTTTGTCTTTGTTTTCTTTGGCAGAAATAGCTACCAGAGACCTCTGAATACAAATTTTAGTGCATCCCAAAAAAGGTTCAGATAGTGCTCAATGGAAGTTTGTATAGCTGTTTGGTGAGTGGCATATAGTAATATGCTATCTTGGTGCCTCTCCGGATGAGGCTAGCCCCGAGCACCTGTAAAGCGTAAAGTGATAGTTATTTGAGCATGCTCAGACAGGGATATATTCCCTATATCTATTGCTCTAATTTTAGTAAATAGGGAGGTGGTGCCTAAGAAGTATTCTTTGAGCTCAAATGTTTAACGAAAGACCAACAAATATGTATAATTTTATTGTGCAAGGTGCTTGTTCGGCCAGGTATATTTGAGTTCTGCCTCTTGGAGTCAAGCTATCCCTTTCTTTGAGAGGGCCCACATCTCCTCAAATCTTTGGTCTGATCTACCCAACTAATTGTCCATAACTACCCTGAAACTGCCTCCTTTGAGGACTACACTGTCTGGGTTCTGGAGGATGTTCGTGATTGCATGTTTCAGGCACATTTCCTGGCCCTCACTGGGTGCATACATAGAAGCTAAAGGGAGAGGATCCAAACCACACTCGCTAAGCGAATATCCTTACCCTCTGTTCAGTCACTTTGTCTCCAAATTCTCCCCTCTATCTATCTGAAAGAAGTATTCAGACCGCTGGTTTTTTAAGAGGCCCAAGGACAGATACTGTCTTGGAACTCCATGTGATTTGAACCTATGCCAGTATCTCAAAAGGAGATGGGTGTCTTGAATCAGGCAGATGTCACTGCTAGAATTCTTGAGGAAGGGCAGAACTGGCAGTCTTTGTGCTAGGGTGTTCAGGCCTCATAAATTAAAACAAACTATTTCGAGATTGTAGGTTCATAGTGTTTCAAATCCATCCTATAGAATTCATCCAGTAGCTGTTGTTTTGAATGTCTTCTTTGAAGTGGGATTTACAAGTACTGGATTTACGACTGCAACTTGATGCCCAACGTTACCCAGCATGGGGCGGGGATCGAGGCAGTGAATGTGGCAGCTCCTTGTGTAGAAATTCAAACAGTAAACTCAGATATAACTTGTAAGACAAAACCAGTCCCTAGTTCACCCATCAGTAGGTCAGTTGTGGAGTGTCCAGTGGGTATAACCTGGATTGGGAGAGCAGAGACACAATACTGACATCCGTTCTACATGGCAGCCACCCTTCCCCACCACCCTACCTCAACTTTACTTATAATGGGCTGACCGATCTGCCCACAGAGCAGTCTTCCACATTGGTATATTTAGGCAGCACTATGAAGTCAGCTCTGTTGCCCGCAGGCTTCATTTCATAGTCATTTGTTGAGAAATGCTTCTCTTTTCCTGGGCTATGATAGTCTGGCCTCAGATTCTTCTTAGGTTGGAGGACCCTCCGCCAGCCATAACCTCCTTAGTGAGCTTGTGGCAGCAGTCCCCATGAGCAGTGGACAGTGCAGGTAAGAGCAGTGTGTGGGCCGAGTTGGGGGGTGATTTCAACAGAAGACCAAGAGGGGAAATTAAACAAACAAATAATTTTCCCTCGTCGTCAGTCGAAACCTCCCCACCCGGACCTACCAACCCACGCCCTTACCTGCACAGGACGCTGCTGATCCCGATGGCATCTCAAGTGTATCACTATCTGGAAGATCCAGGATTTGTCTTGCTTTTCTAATCAAGCACAATAGAAGGAGACAATCTTGGTATTGTAAATTAAGATGGAACAGGCGTTATCAGACATATTTGATCCGTTTCTCTCTCAGGGAGTCGGTTAACGGTTTAATGTCTCTAAACATTTGACTGCTTAAATCTTGATATAATGATGTTCTATGGCCTTGAAATGTTATGGGACCACATATATGGCTTCCTGGTGTATTTCTTCTTTTATCTTGTAGTTATACAAGCAGGCTAAGATTCCTGCTGTTCTAGTGCCTTTCCTAAGGATGTCCAGATTATTGTAGTCTATTTGATCACCATATTCTCTTCAGCTGAGACTACTTGTTTGAAGAGTCTTTGGACATAGTCCTCTATGTTTACTCCATCCTCATTGTCTTTGATCATCATTATGTTTTGTCCATGGGAGCAATATTTTGTAGATATTTTGGGTGGTCTTGCAGGTTTAGTTGTTTCTGATCTGTTCAGTTCAATTAAAGAACGTTATTCGAATACAAGAGTATCCATAAAAGTATACTAAAATGCATATACAATAAAACAATTACAAAAAAGCATACCTTTAAAAATGTGTGAGGATTCAGACATTCTGTGATGTTAAATGATGTCTCAAACATGTTGTGCTTTGATTTTAAAGTGCATTTGTTGGGATTTAGCAAGCATTGCGAAATTGCTTAGCAGGTATGTCCTCAGTACTTCTTAAAGCAATAAGTTCTTCCGGGCAGGTTTGTCTTCCTCCATGGTACAAGATAAATGAATGAATGAATGAATTTAGATTTGTATAGCGCATGGCTACCCTAAGGCCTCCCAGCACTGCAGACAGACGCATATGGAACACAAAACAGAGAGTTAAAGCAAGTCCTTCAAGTGGCAAGTTTTCAGGACTTTTCAGAACGCTAACAGGTTCGGCTCCTTCCGCAGATTTATTGGAAGTGTATTCGAAAGATTAGAGGCATTGAAGGAAAAGGAGCGTTCGTCCCAAATGACCTTGGAGCCCAGTTACTGAAACTCTATGACACCATTGCTGCTTTATCACTGAAATATACAAATTTGACAGTTCTTGGAGATTTTAATGTCAACATGGACAAATCCAAATTCTCCTTAGCTGTGCAGTTGGAAGACTCCCTAAAAGGATTAAATCTGACGCAAAGGGTAACCGCACCTACACACATGGCAGGCCATACTAATGATCAAACATTACAGGTAGAGGACCCGCTCTCTCTAACTTAATCGGATCACTGTTTGATTCCTTTTAGCATCTGTGGGCTTCACCACAAAGATTTGGCAAGCACTACTCAGGAAGTTAGGAGGAATTGGAGTAAGGTTTCCACTGATTCAATGGTCCTTTTATTACAGTCCACCACCCCGTGCTTACTGGAGATCCCAGCCAGGATGCACTGACTTTTAATCAGTGGGTCACCTCAGCACTGGATATTACAGCACCAATGAAAAATAGAGAGTTTACCACAAACCCTCAGCTCCTTGGTTTACGAATGAGCTCCGGGTGGAGAAGAGTCTGTGCAAAAGGTTGGAGTGGCTTAGCGTAAACACTAAAAGCCGGCAGCCAGGTGCACATACAAAACAGCGCAAAAAAAATAAATGTTTTAAAGCATAAGACCATCAGGATGTTCTTTGCCAATCAGATTAGCTCCTCAAACAAGTCGGTGAAGGAAATTTTCAATATTGTTCAGGGCTTCATGAAACCGGTAGCACTGAAAAGCACCATTCCACCCTCAAAAACCCTATGTGAAAATCTTGCTAACTTCTTCATGACAAAAATTCTGGAAATGTATTCCTCTTTCCCACTTCCGGGACCACTAGATTTTCCATTTCAGACACTGTCTGCGACTAGCTCGTACGAAGTGTTCCGCCCCTTAAAATTGGAATCATCGGCGGTGGAGCTCAATAAGATAAAATCAGGCTCGCCTAAGGACCCTTGTCCAGCCAGATTTTTCAAACTCCTTGCCCCTTGGTTTCTCCTGCTATTGCATAAAATCTGGAACTCATAGCTGGAAACAGGGGTATACCCCCCAGCTGGAAAAACGCATATGTCCAGCCTATTTTAAAAAAAGGAAAATGCAGATCCCTTGGAGCCTAAAAATGTCAGGCCAATTTCTCTTCTTCCTGCTCCGGCGAAAATTCTAGAAAAGGAAGTACAGAAACAACTGAAGGACTTCCTAGAATTGAACCATTTCCTTCATGAGTCCCAATCCGGTTCCAGATCCAGATATAGTACAGAAACAGCTCTGCTGGAAGTGGCAGAGACTAGCCGGGTAACCGTCAATCAAGGAAGGTGTGCGATGCTGGTGCTGCTAAACTTGTACGCAGCTTTTGATATCGTGTCGCACAGGGTAATTTTAAATAGACTCAAGGGTCTTGGGGTGTCAGGCACTGTATGGGCCTGGTTCCGCTCCTTTCTAGGGGGACGCACGCAGCAAGTGGTTCTCCAATATTACACTTCAACTGTTAGGCCCCTTGAGTGTGGGGTCTCTCAGGGCTCAACTTTGAGCCCAATACTTTTTAAGTGTACCTCACTCCTTTGGCCGTAGTAATTGAGAAATTTGGGGTAAATGTCGTCTCATATGCGGACGACACACAGTTAGTGTTCTCCTTTGAAGACCATAGTGAGGCTGCCTTTGTTAATTTTAAGCAGTGTCTTCAGAATATTTCATCATGGATGACAGAACACTGCTTAAGAATGAACACAGAAAAAACGGAGGTTCTCTTTTTTAATCAACCTACTACCCCACGGTCAGAGCTCTGGTGGCCAGTTGAGCTAAATCCCCCACCTCTTCCAGTCATCTCTGCCAGAAATTTGGGCTTCAAGTTTGACACACAACTGTCCAGTAAAGTGCAAATTGCCCATGTCTCGGGCAGTGTTTTTGGAAGATGAAGGCTCTTCAGAGCTTTCTTTACTATCTTCCCTCCCAACTTGCTTACGCTAATAGTCTGTACATGGGACTTCCGGAATATCTACTAGGGAGACGGAAGATTGTTCAAAACGCAGCAGCTAGGCTTGTGTGTACAGTGCCAATGCGTCACCACATAACCCCCACCTGATCAGTCTTCACTGGCTACCAGTGAAAAGAGCCCTTACTTTGGCTCACAGAGCAATGAACAACATTGGTCCTCATATCTGAGGCGAAGACTTGTACAATACAGTAACAAGAGAGCACTCAGATCTTATGATAGGAACCTTCTGGTCATCCCACGGTTTGTAAAGGCCAGGACCGGAGGCCGCTCTTTTTCGGTTAAAACGGCCACTCTGTGGAACACTATGCCGGATTTCCTAAGGAAGATTCACTCTGAACAAAGTTTCAGGAGAGCTTTAAAAACATGGCTCTTTACTCTCCCCTAACTCCTAACATTTGTCACATAGTAAGATCAACAGCACTACCAGTGCCGGGACACCTCCGTTGGAGGTAGCCGCGCGCTTTATAAGCCTCCTATTATTATTCTTTTATTAGTTCTTCGTATTTTTTTCAGGGTGGCATGATAAGAGACGCTGGAGCGAAGGGTTCTGGGGGGATGGTAAGTGGTGATGAAGGAATGGGTGAGGGCTGGGCCATTCTTCCAGAACGCCTTGTGGGCCGAACACATGGCCTTAACTGGTATCCTTGCCATAATAGGGAGCCAGTGAAGGCTCCTCAGTGCTGGTTTTGCGGATTGCCTATGAGGGGTCTGAAAAAGCAGGCGGGCAGCACAGTTCTGGATCATCTGGAGCTTATGATTGGTAAATTGAGGGTTCAAAAATAGAGGGCGTTCCCATAGTCCAGGCGAGACAGAATAAGGGCCTGGACCGCGAGCCTTCTCGCATGGAAGGGAAGGAGGGGGAGGATCTTACGCAACATCGTCATCAGGCCATAGCACGTAGCTGAGAGCTTGGTGGCCTGGTGATTGAAACTAAAAGAACAGTCAAGCCACATACCAAGGCTCTTGATCTGAGTTTAGGGTCTGGGACAGGGCCAAGAAAGTCCGGCTAGAGGAGGGCAGGGTTGAATGAGGGTGAGTTGCCAAGAAGCATGAGCTCGGACTTATCCCCATTGAGCTTCAGGCATGAGAGTATAATCCACTCTACCACCGCCTCTAAGCAAGATCTTAGGGAGCTAGATGACCTCTCTGGGTGGATTAATGCCATCACGAGCTGGGTGTCATCTTCATAGGTGATGATCTTTATGCCGAAAGGGTGGACAATCTCCGCAAGGGGTCTCATGTAGATAATAAATAGTGTGGGGCTCCGGGACGAGCCCTGGGGAACCCCACAGCTAAAAGGTAACCAATTGGACACAACATCTCCTTCAAACACCTGAAAAGAACGGTCGCTGAGGAAGGACTGGATCCAGGTTAATGCTGTGCCGGTCACTTCAAGATTCTTAGGTCGACAGGTCAAGATGTTATGGTTGACAGTGTCGAATGCGGCACTATGATCGAGGAGGATGATTGCTGCAGTACCTCCCTGGTCCAGAATTCTCCTCGCCTCCTCTGTTACTGCCAGAAGGGCAGTCTCAGTCCCTAGCTGAGGGTGAAATGCTGTTTCAGGGCAGTTGAGAAGATTGTTAGACTCCAAATACTCTACCAGCGTGGTATTTATATGTTTCTCAAGCTGCTTACTCAGCCAGGGAAGGAGGGAGATGGGACAATAATTGGCTAAGTGGGACTGGTCAAGGTGAGGTTTCTTTAAAAAAGCCTTCACCAGAGCACATTTCCAGGCAGGAGGGACCGTACCGGAAGAGATAGACGAATTTAGGATGTCCAGATTTACGGGGTGAGTGAATTTAGGAACCACAGTAAGAAACTGGGGGGGAGCAGGATCAATAGGAGAGCCTGCGGTTACCTTGGGCTTAATCAGCTCCAGAGAACCTGCATCCAGGAGAGGGAATTAACCTAATGAGAACTGGGATTCAGATTGCAATCCTGCAGTGTGGAGTGCACAGGAATCATTCCGAGAAGCTGGGAAAGACAAGTAGATATTTTGAATTTTTTGCTAAAAAACTCCGCTAGGTTGTTACAGCGAGTAAGTGCTCGCTCTAAGATTGATGATTGCTGGGGCAGGGTTGAAAGTGTTTTGGCAATTCGAAAGATCTCTTTGGGTGAATTTGCGGCTAGAATTATTTTCTCCTCATAGAAGGCAACTTGGGCAGATGTAATGCCCGACTTGTATAGCTTGATTGCCTCTCTATAACTGATTTGCTGGATTAGGAGTAATTCTGCCTCCACCTTCTCTCTAGTCTCCTGCATGCTTATTTTAAATCTCTTAATTTAGGAGATCCACTGGCTCTTCCTCTGCAGAAGGAAAATAGGGACCGTGTGAGTAGCATGTTAAATACTAGGATGCCTGAAACAACACACCATGGTAACTTATGTGAAGTATATATTTTACCTTAAAGGTCTAAAAATCACCCGGGCTGTGCTCAGGAAAAAGGTAGGCAAATACGTTTTTTTGCAGGACGGGCCAGCAAAAGGAAGAAATAAAGAGAGACAGAAAAAAATAAATATGCTTTGCACGAGGTGGTTTTCCCGGACCTACTACAGCAGCATACCATCCTCACCTGCGCAGTCTCCCCAGGCTCACAAGCATGTACAAACCTGTGAGAGCCACAGTCCTCCAGGAATGTGACTTGTGTGAACGTCCAACTGGTGGCATCTGGCTTCTTCAGTGGCACACCTCTTGGGACAGACAGGTTCTGCTGGAACACACGCATCACTCATAAACCAGGGTGGTCTGGAAGACCGCTCGGACAGCTGCCCCTCTCTTCATCCTCAATGGTGGTCCTCACTGCATCCTTGTAGATGCAGCAGGCACCATTTTCCAGGGAATTGAAGACCACTTCCACTACCATGTTTTTGGCTTTTACTTCTGCAGTGTTCGTGACTCCTCCAGATGGACACTCCCCCTGCCTGAAGGAGAAAGGTCTTTTAAAGGAGCCCTAATAAAAACACATTGCCTCGATCTTTATGTAACTCACAGAGTAAGTTGTTTCATGCACAAAAGTGGAAAAGTGGTGAATGATCTGCGGTCAATACTCTTCTTCCTGATGCAGCCGCCTCCCCCGATTTTCCAGATCGGGGAAAATGGGATAACAAGATAGGAACTCAACATTGCCCTGATCCTTTCCCCTTTCATGCCTGAATTCAAACCGGTAGGGTTGCAAAGATAGAAACCAGCAAAGCACTCTAGGACTGCTACCTCAGTTCCTACTGAGAGACAGAAGGGTGACACGGTCAGTATACAGAAGAAAGGATCTCCCATCCAGGTAATAATGAAGCTTTTCAATCACCCGCTGTATAGCCAAACAGTCCTTCTCAATTAAGGAATATCTCACTTCTCTCTGGATTAGCTTCCTACTCATATAGACAATGGGCCTCTTCTGACGTAGTTCATCCTCTTGTGACAAGATGGCACTGAAGCCTACATCTGAAGCATCAATTTGTAAAATGAATGGTTTGCTGAAAGCAGATGATTGGAGCACTGGATTGGTTGCAAGGGTCTTCTTTCTGCATTAATAGCCCTTGAGGACAGCTGGAGATAGATTTCTAAAACAGGCAGAGGAGGCTTTCTTTTTAAGATCAGTGAGAGGTGCTGCCAAATGGTGGTATTGGTGAATACATCTCTGGTACTAACCCAATACCCAACGAAAGGGCAATTGTCCCTTTTGTTTTTGGGGAAGGGAGTGCCAGCTGTGGCTTTGATGTTTTCCTCTGAAAGTTCTATCAAGCCCTTTCCTAACATGTAAGCCAGGTCTTTGAACTTACAACAGAAACATTTAAATGTATTCGCGTTGATGTGTAGGTGGGCCTTTTGTAGTGCAGACAATTTAGATCTTATATGTATCAGGTGATTTTCCCAGATCTTGCAATAGATGACTATGTCATCTAAATAGTTTGATAAATATACGAAATGTGATTGGAGGACTGTATTCATAAGCCTTTGGAAAGTGGCTTGAACCCCTTGTAGGCCAAAGGGGAGAACAGTAAATAGATAAAACCCATCGGGAGGGGCAAATACGGTTTTCTCTTTGTCTTTTGGGCTTAGGGGTACCTGCCAATAAGCCTTGGATAAATCTATAGTGATGATGAACTGAGCCTCACCAAGGTTTTCCACCAATTCATCCACTCTAGGAAAGGGAGTGTTGTCTAGTTTTGATATTTTATTTAGAGCTCTAAAATCGATACAAAACCTAATACTTCCATCTAGTTTAGAAATGAGGAAGATGGGTGAATACCAGTAACTGGTGGATGTGAACAATGACTCCCATGTTCAACATATTTTTTAATTCATTTTGTAAAGCAAGTCTATGGGCTTCTGGGACGTGATAGGGTTGTTGTTTCTCTAACATTCCTTCCTCTGAAGAGATCGAATGCATGGCCAGAGTAGTCCAATTGGGCTTGTCTAAAAAAAATAGCAGAGTAGGGCTTTAACATCTCCTTTGACTGCCCTTTCATGCCTTTGGTGAGATCATCACTAAGAAAAGTGCTCTCAAGTGCTTACTCATGAACCCATGAAAGAGAGTCCGGTGAATGGTGGGAGGCAGAGGCCCCAACCATTTTTTTAACAAGTTTATATGAAACACTGTTTGGTGGTGTCTAGTCATCTGTAACTTTTAGGATAACTTACCTAATCTTTTCTACAATCTTAATGGGTCCCTGCCATTCTTTTTTCATTTAGTTTCAGAATGATGGTAGGAGAACCAAGGCCTAGTCTCCAACTTGGTATTCACGCCAGTTCTTCCCCATGTCATAAAAGTGTTTTTGTTTTTCTTGGGCCTTTTCTAGATTGAGATGGGCTAGTTTCCTTAGTTTGCTAATTCTGGCCTTTTGTTGGGAAGTTTATTCAAGGAGATCCCCTGCCTCTTCTCTATGATCCTTATCCCAGGCTTCCTTCGTAATCCCCAAAAGAGTACTGGGTTTTCTGCCAAACAGGAGTTTGAAGAGGAATACACCTAGACTTCGCTGTACTTGGGCCCTAAGGACAAATAAATCAAGGAGAAACAACCTGTCCCAATCATTGGCCTCTCCTGACAACATCTTTCAGCTTTAGGGTCCCATTAGAGCTTCCTACTAAACCATCTGTCTATGGATGGTATACAGAAGTTGTGAGATGTTTTATGTGCGTCTACAGACCTGTTTCAGCTGGCAGGATACAAAAGGGTGGACCAGGTTGGTGAGGATTTCTCAGGGAAACCCCATACATGAAAATACCTCAAATATTGAGGAATGATTTTAGAGGATGGTGATCTTAAAGGAATGGCTTCTTGGTATCTGGTTGAGTGGTCTACTAGAACTAGAATATAATGATGCACTCTTGCTGATCAGCGGAGGGTCCTATTAAGTCCATCTCTAGTCTTTCAAAGGATTTTCCTATTATCGGCATGGGCAGTAGTAGCACTCCTGGGGGTTGTTAGGGATATTTTTTTTACATATAGCACATTCCTGACAATATTTCTTAATTTGTGCGTAAATGCCAGGCCAAAAGAATTGCTTTAGAATCACCTGACAAGTTGTCTCAATATCAACATGTCTGGCCATTAGTTGGGAAAGGGACTAGAACAACACTTGTACCCTAAAGTTAAAAAGAACCAATATTTGTGCATCCTCCCCATCTATAGCTATCCTATATAATAGTTTATTATTAATAAAAAAACAGGCGTAGGAAAGAGAAGTGATGTTGTTCCTACTTCTGACCTCTTGCCAAGCATTACTTATGGGGGAGTCATTCATCTGAGTGCCTCTGAAATTAGAGTCTAGGACCCAGGGTTCAGGGGTAAAGAGGGCACCCCAGATTCCCCCAGGGCACCCCAGATTCCCCCAGTGGCGTGTCCGGAGACTTAGTGTGCTATTCCTGGGGTGTGTATCACTTACAACGCAACTTTTACGTCGTAATGCTGTTACAACGCAGCTATTACAACGCAGGATCCATTACAACGCATGGCATTACAACGCATGGCATTACATCGCAGATGCTATTACAACGCATACCATTACATCGTAAGTATTGGTAAGTATATAATTTATTTTAATTTTATTTAATATTATATAAATGATTTAATTAATATTAATTATAAATAAAAATAAATACAAATATTTATTCATGTTTTTAAATATTATAAATTAAATGTATTATTTTAAGTAATTTTTTAAATAAATATGAGTATAGGAGTATATGTATAGGTGTTTGGGGGTACAGGGTGTTTTTAGGTTTCAGGGTAGGGTTTGGGTTTTGGGGTACAGGGGTGTTTTTAGGTTTCAGGGTAGGGTTTGGTTTTTGGGGTACAGGGGTGTTTTTAGGTTTCAGGGTAGGGTTTGGTTTTTGGGGTACAGGGGTGTTTTTAGGTTTCAGGGTAGGGTTTGGGTTTTGGGGTACAGGGGTGTTTTTAGGTTTCAGGGTAGGGTTTGGCTTTTGGGGTACAGGGGTGTTTTTAGGTTTCAGGGCAGGGTTTGGGTTTTGGGGTACAGGGGTGTTTTTAGGTTTCAGGGCAGGGTTTGGGTTTTGGGGTACAGGGGTGTTTTTAGGTTTCAGGGCAGGGTTTGGAATTTGGGGTACAGGGGTGTTTTTAGGTTTCAGGGTAGGGTTTGGGTTTTGGGGTACAGGGGTGTTTTTAGGTTTCAGGGCAGGGTTTGGGTTTTGGGGTACAGGGGTGTTTTTAGGTTTCAGGGCAGGGTTTGGGTTTTGGGGTACAGGGGTGTTTTTAGGTTTCAGGGTAGGGTTTGGGTTTTGGGGTACAGGGGTGTTTTTAGGTTTCAGGGCAGGGTTTGGGTTTTGGGGTACAGGGGTGTTTTTAGGTTTCAGGGCAGGGTTTGGGTTTTGGGGTACAGGGGTGTTTTTAGGTTTTAGGGCAGGGTTTGGGTTTTGGGGTACAGGGGTGTTTTTAGGTTTTAGGGCAGGGTTTGGCTTTAGGGATAATTAAATTATATTTACCATTTTAAAATTAATTGAAATATATTTAATAAATTAAATTAATTATTTTACATTAATTACATTTTTTAATTAAATTAATTAAATTAAATAATTTAATAATATTAATTTAATTTCATTATAAAAAATATGTACATTAAACTAATTACTTTTTTTAATTAAATTAAATTAATTACAATTTTTATTATATTTACATTTATTAAATAGATATTATTTTATTAAATTAAATTAATGACAATTTTTAAATGTCTTTTAATTAAATTATTTAAAAAAATTTAATTACAATAAACTAAATAACATTTTAAAAAAAAAGTAAACTTACCTATACTTACGATGTAATGCCATGCGTTGTAATAGCATCTGCGATGTAATGCCATGCATTGTAATGACATCCGTTATAATGGATCCCGCGTTGTAAAATCTGCGTTGTAACGGAATGCGTTGTAATACAACGCGTTGTAACGACACCAATCCATTCCTGGGCTAGGCTTGCTTCTTCTGACCCTGCTCTCATTTGCTCTCATCTGAAGCTTTAGTTGTAGTAAATATAAACAATAAGGATTGTCTGGTCCTACTGTAAGTTCTTCTGGGAGGTTCTGGAGAACTCCTACTTCAACCAAGCTTTCTTGGCCTTCCTGATTTGTGACAAGAAGCTTGGCTATGGGATATATTTTAGTATCTCCATGAACACAGCAAATCCCAACTTGTCTGTCAGGGACAATCTGAGAGAGACAAACAGATTATCTACATCTAGAGTGCAAAAGGGTCTTTACCCAATGACCATTCATCAGAAGACACATAAAATATAGGTCCCATTTCTTGGGCACAATACACAGAGCATGGTTTACAGCTCATGTCCATAGGTTCTTCCTCTGTCTTTTTTGTTTTTGCAAAACTTAGCAACATGCCCCCACTCTCCACATTTGTAACACTGTGGTCAAGTCTTTGGTCATGCCTCAGGACATGGTATCTTAGGTATCTATGTGGGGATCTTCCATGGTGTTCTCTCATTCCTACCAATATGACTTGAATGAGTGGACTTACATCCCTTCTCAGGTTCTAAGGAGGGTCCTTTTTCCTTGGGCTCAGAAATAAGGTGTGGTCATTTCTACTGCCTGCTCCAAATTCAGGCTGGCATGATGATGTAGCCATTTTTAGGTTTGATATGGCAATGCGACTATATACTGCTCCAAGTATATTTTGTTGACTATACCCTCTGTACTACTCTCACTGCGCTTCATCCCTCTGTCATTGGTGTCCTTTAGTTTATAGTACAAGGTTTTAGGAGAGTCCCCAAGTCCGTCCTTTCCTTGCGGAAGCTAAGTCACAGGGTTTCATTATCAATCCCTAATCTATTAAGGATAGCTTTTTTCACATCAGTATACGGTTTGTTATTGGCTACTTGATAAGTTGATTGAGCCTCGCCGGCTAACAGTGGAGCGAGGTAAAAAGGCCATCCGCTAGCATGAGCAGCCCATTCAAAGTTCAATGGGAGGGCTACTGGGTCTTCTCGAGCTGCTAATGTTTTTAAGGGAACATGCAGACCAGCTGGAGCATAGCCTATTCCTTGGGCAATACCAGTGGTCAACTGATATTGAGTTTCAGACACCTTGGTCAAATATTCCCCTTGGGCTCTTATAGCATTTGTGAAGACATTTCTGTCATTGTGTCGGCAGTTGACAAGTGTTTCTTAATTGCCCACTCCAACGTCCGTTGTACTTCCATTAATTTGTGTATTAGCTTCTCCATCTTGTTGCAGATGTTAGGCAAATGCCCGCATTCTCCACCACTTGTGAGGTTTGAGACACTCTGCGATGTTAAATGATGTCTAAAACATACAGTGCTTTGATTTTAAAGGGCATTTATTGGGATTTAGGAAGCTTTGGGGAATTGCTTGGCAGGTAGGTTCTTGGTAATTCTTATGGCAATGGGTTCTTCCGATGAGGTTTGTCTCCCTTGATTGTATGAGATCCTCCGGCTCTCCCTTGGCAAAAGCAAAATAGGAGTAGGATGACTAGCACGTTCAATATTAGAATGCCCCGACACCACACACCACAGTGACTATATGAAGTAAACTATTCTACCTAACGGTTCGAAAAACCACCTGGGTTCTGCTCAGTAAAAAGGTTGGGGTATAAATATTTTGCAGGATGGCCCAAAGAAAAGAAGACATAAAAAGAGAGAGAAAAAAATAAAGATGCTTTGTGCAGGCTGGTTTTCCTGGCCTCACTACAGCGGCTTTCCATCCTTACTCCTGCGGTCGCCCCAGGCTTGCAAGCGTGTACAATCCTGTGAGAGACACATTCCTCCAGGAAGGTGACTGGTGTGTGAGTCCAACCAGTGGTGGCAGGTCACTCAGGACAGACGGGTTCCTATGCAACAGACACATCAGTCGATAAACCAGGGTGGGTTCTAAGACCGCTCCAGCAGCCGCTTCTACCTTTGTGTCCAATGGCAGTCCTCACGGGGTCCTCAGAGATGCTGCAGGCACCTTCTTCCAGGGAACTGAAGACCACATCCGCTTCCACGTTTTTTACTTCTCCAGTGTTCTCGACTCTTCCTGACTACCACTCCCCCTGCTTAAAGGAGAAGGTACTTATAAACAAGACCAAATAAAAACACACTGTGTCAGTCTTTATGTCACCACACAGGGGAGGTTGTTTCATGTGCAAAGGGGGAAAAGTGGTTCCTGGTGAAACCTCTGCTTCCTGAGAAAATGGCATACAAATAGTTTATCAAGCAGTCTACTTATCTATCCAATGTTCATGGACTCAGGAGCTTGTACTGCAGCCTTTAAGAAGGAACCCAAAGGAATTTTGTCATCTATAAGTTGAAGCAATACATTCAAGGCTTCTCTTAGATTGCTTGTTTGGCAGTTCTTTATAAAAGGAAGCAGAAATGATCTAGAATACATAGCATAATACCCACAAAAAATAAGAAAAGTGTAACATTGTTTAGCCAGACTTCCCCCACAGGGATATGGGAGGGAATCAAGATTCGAGTTAAAACCCAGTGGAAAATATAACACATATTTCAGTGTGTCTTCCCGGTAATGGAACAGTAAACTCAGATTCCTACTGTCTGGTCAAGTAATCTGCAATCTGACATTCAGGTTCCAAATTCATTAGAGCAGTCACACTCTTTTTCTGCCTCTCTGATACTGTTCTTTCTCTGTC
This sequence comes from Lissotriton helveticus, assembly GCF_964261635.1. Taxonomy (NCBI): domain Eukaryota; kingdom Metazoa; phylum Chordata; class Amphibia; order Caudata; family Salamandridae; genus Lissotriton; species Lissotriton helveticus. The sequence goes on along the minus strand of NC_136061.1, from coordinate 1,630,055,528 downwards.
CGCTAAAACATATAGGGCCTGGCGAAATAGTTTTTTGTTAATGTGGAAATATGCCTCTGGATCAGTAATGACTGCTGTAGATTAACCGAGCTCAGGCTAGATGCCACACTTGCAAGCAAAGGTATCTCAGAATCACTGTCATAACTAAGACAGTCCTTGATTACATCCCTAGTAAGGCTTGCCTCCTTATTTTTCCAAACAGACAACCAGAGCAAAGGGGGACGAGCTCTTTTTTTTTGTGTTTGAAAGCTTTATTAAGAATAAAGGGTGCATAACAATAATGTGACATCAGTATCAAAACGGATTCAAATGCAGGGGAGAAATATATGGAAGGACCTACAGACTACTGATGACAATACAAGGACTAAAAGCATTTTCTAATTTTAAGGGGAATGCAGGGGGGAAGGAAAAACAGGGGGGTGGGGAAATAGTAACCATGCTAGTATAAGTCATGCTTATATAAACTATAACAGCATATAAAACAAGTGCACATCAACATGAAAGAATACACAATAACTAAAAATTCAGTATAATACAATGTAAACTGTGAATTTTAGGAAATAACGCTACAAGCGAGAGTACGAATCTTCAAGGAGGTTTAAAATTCTCGGAGGAGAGGGAAGTGTAGGTCCTTTTGGCAGATTGATCTAGATATAAGGTAAGGGGGAGCCAATATAGTTCAACATTGCGGGGAGGTTTACAAGAGGATGCAAAGGCAACATCAAGTCTATGGAAATTACATAGTAAATTCCACCAACAACGGATGGAGACTTTGGTGAGGGATTTCCAATTAGAAGCAATGTGTTGGAACGCGAGAGCTATCATGAGGTCAAAAAGGCTCTGAGAGTGTGATGGAAGGTGTAAAGATTCCGAGAGGCGCCCCAGAAACATAAGGGTATTAGAATAAGGGACAGAGAGTGTGAAAATATGTGTAATGAAAGACCAGACCTGCTTCCAAAAAGCTGCTACAGAGGGACAGAAAAAGATAAGATGAAGAAGATCGGCATCAGGTGCATTACATGTCCAGCAATTAGAAGTAGAGGAAGAGAGGAAGCGAGAGAGAGATAAGGGGGAAAGATAAAGTCTATGATATAGGAAAAAGATAGATTGAGTGAGGGAGGCAGAGCGGGAAGTTTTCAGAGTTCTAGACCATAGCTTATCCCAGATAGAAACAGGCCATGAGTAACCAAGATCCCTTTCCCAGGAGAGCTCCACTTTAGTTTTGGGGCGTGTAGGGTTGGGAGCAGAAAAGAAACAATATATAAGAGAAGTCTTAGGAAAAATGGCTAGGATGGCTAGAACAGGAGAAGGAGCCAAAGGTGAGTCGGAAGACGATAGAGAATAATAACGGTCTAAGATAATTTCCATAAGAGTATAATATTTCTGGGAGAACGATCAAGGATAACGAAACTGTTCTTGAAATTGGGGGAAGGAGCAAGGCGACAAGCCGTCGAAAAGTAGATGAACCCAAATATTACCTTTCGACCTGCAAGAGGACCAAGCAAGAGGACTGTTCTTTAGAAGTATAAGTGAATTGTACCAAATGGGCAAAAGTAGAAAAGATTCACGGGACACACTCAATGTGGACAGCAAGGGCTTCAAAAGAGAGGAAGTGTGTTTAAACAATGGAGGAACAGTATGAGGGGATTTAGAGGTAAACCGAAGTACATCTTGAAAGGCAAAGGGCAATAACAAAGAGCATTCAATATGAAGCCAGAGGGGGGAAAGGGGAGAAAGCTCTGATGACAACCATGTGCAAGTTTGACGTAGAGAAAAAGATTTATGGTAGAGACGAAAATCAGGAAAGTTGACCCCCCCATTTGACTTTGCCTTGCGAAGAGCTGACAAGGATATCCGAGCTTTGTTTTGTTTCCAAAGATTTTTGGACAAAATAGAGTCAATACGGTTGAAATAGAGAGCCGGAATATAAAAAGGACGCATAGAAAGCAGATAAATCAGAATAGCGGCAATCATCATTTTAACCGAATCAAGGCGACCCCACCAAGAGAGGAATAAAGGGTTCCAAGAGGTAAAAAGATGTTCTATCCTAGAGATAACTGCGGACATGTTCAGTTTGACAGAGGATGAAATGGAGTTGGAAAATAAAACACCGAGATATTTTATTTTAGTACCATTCCACGCAAAACCCGTGGAAGAGAAAAAATGCGGAATACAAAATTTCGTTAACGGAAGAATTTCCGTCTTGTCAGAGTTAATTTTATAGCCTGAAACAAGAGAGAACTTTTCAAACTCAGCTAATAAAGAAGGGACAGAGGCTTCCAGGTCTGAAATAAATAAAAGAATATCATCAGCATATGCCGAGAGCTTAAGTTGATGGTCTCCATATGGGAAACCAGAAATAGAGGGATTGTTGCGAATAGAGGAGAGAAAAGGTTCAAGAGCTAACACAAAAAGAAGAGGGGAGAGAGGGCAACCCTGTCGAACTCCACGTTGAAGTGTAAAGGGAGAGGTAAGTTGGCCATTAACAAGAACTGAAGCTTTGGGCATAGAATATATCAAAGAAATAAAGGAAATAAATTTAGGGCCAAAACCGTGCCATTTCAAGGAAGCAAGTAAAAAAGACCAGTCAACTCGGTCAAAAGCATTTTCAGCGTCTACTGAAATAGCTGCCAGGGGAATAGAGAGAGAAGAAGCTTTATTTAAAACATTGAGGAGAAGTCTAGAGTTATCAGAGGTAAGACGACCCTTAACAAAACCGCACTGCTCTTTTCCAATGAGATGTGGCGAGCAATTTGGCAAAAAGTTTGTAGTCCACATTGAGTAATGAAATTGGGCGATAGTTTTTACAAAATTTAGGATCACAGCCTTCGTTGGGAATAAGGCAGATAGTAGCATCTTGAAAATAACCTTGTGCAAGGCCAGAAGAGCAGAACGATTGGAAAAGGACAAGGAGCTTGGGTAACAAGAGGTCAGAAAAGTGCAAATAAAATTCAACTGGAAAACCATCAGGGCCCGGCGTTTTGCCTTTAGCAAGAGAAGACAAGGCAGTGGAAAGTTCATGTAGGGAAAACTCTGTTTCAACGTCTGAGAATTGGAGTTGGGAAGACTCAGGTTTAGGTAACTTGTCAAAATAAGACTGAAGAAGGGTCGGCGTAGGGGGAGTTTCGGGGTGTACAAGGATTTGTAAAAAGAATGGAATTGCTCAAGGATGTCCTTGTCTGTATGAAGGAGAGTATTAGTAGGGGAGTAGATAGACTCAATAAAAGTACGCTCTTTACGAGATTTAAGGTAGTTAGCAAGGAGTTTGCCAGATTTGGTACGCCCGCCATAGTAACGTGCGCTACTGCGAAGAAGGATGGAAGAAGCCGAATCAGTGGTAAGTTTATTAAATGCAATCTTAGCTTGAAGGAGGTCAGAGAACATGTGATTAGGAGAAGAGGTATAAAACTGATGTTCCAAAGTCTTAATATGAGCTAAGGCAACCTTCCGCTTTTGAAGAAACTGCTTCTTCTTTTTAGAGACAAAATCAATAATAAAACCCCGTGCTGTAGCCTTGAATGAGTCCCAAAGGACATGAGGGGAGATGTGAGGGTCAGAATTAATTTCGAAATATTCACTGATGAAGGAACGGAAGGAAGAGGAGAAAGTAGGATCGGTTAACAAAGAGGAATTAAAGCGCCAGCGAGAGGATTTAGGAGGAGGAGGAAGCAAGTCAAAAGTTGTAACAATGGGAGCATGGTCTGAGATTACAATAGGTTCAATAGAGGAGGACAAAAGGTTTTGAGTTAGAGAAGAAGAGAGAAAAATATAGTCTAGACGAGAAAAAGAAGCGTGGGGGGGAGAAAAGAAAGAAAAATCTAGCGTGTCTGGATGAGTAAGTCTCCAAGAGTCAGAAAGATGACCTTGTGAGATAGTGTCTAAAAACTGTTTATGGGGTTTATGTGGGACAAAACGGACAGAGGATTTACGATCCATAAAGGGATCAACTATTTGGTTGCAGTCACCTCCTAAGAGGAAAAAATCATCCTGATGTTGAATACATTTGCTAGTGATCAACGGCCAAAAGGAAGGGTCGAAGGTAGTAGGACCATAGACATTAAATACTGTAAGGGGGATCGCATTTATAAGCAACTTCGCTAAAACTCAACGACCATCTGCATCTTTTTCTTCTAATAGAATCTTACATTGGAGTTTCTTATGGATTAGAATAGCAACCCCATTTTTTTTATGAATTGATGGAGAATATAAAACAGTACCCACCCAACTTCTTTTCAATTTTAAAGATTCTAGATCAGTAAGACGGGTTTCCTGGAGAAGGACAATATCGGGATTGTAAGAAGATAAATGAGAGAGTACTCTGCCGCTTAATGGGATTATTAAAACCTTTCACATTCCATGAAACAACTCTAAATTGTAAACTGGATAAACATGTCAAATAAAAAATATGGAAGAAAAATAGTAATTATGAACAAACTAGAGCATGAAAGAAAGAAGAGGAAAAGAGAATAAAAGAGATAAATAGGAAAAATAAGGAGAAAAAGAAGTAGAGAAGAGAAAGAAGAGGTACAGAGATAAGGGGAGAGAGATAGACAGAAGAGACAGTACAAGTCCAAAAGGATGGCTGTAAAGAACATACCTGAAGGGGAAATACGAAAGTGAGAGGAGGGGATGGCGACACTCAACAAGATGAACCAGCCAAGGAACAGGGACCTAGCCGCACCGGGACATCATAGGGCCACAGAAGAGGGAATGACAGGACAATTGGGATGGCAAACACAAATCTGTGGAAGGGAAAAAAATGATTATAAGCAACAGCAGGACAACAAAATACAATCGGAAAAGCGCCACAATCAGTATAACATAAGGTAAGTGCAAAAGTAAATAAAAATAACCAATAACAGAAAAAATACAACAATCTCAAGGAAGGTATGAGAGAAAGAAGAAAAAGGAACAGCCAAGATAGAAAACATGAGGACAATGATATAACATCAGAAACATCTCAAACTAGTCAGCCATTTGATGAAGAAGCTGAAGTGTCCATGCCACCACCATTTTGTAGAAGAATAAAGTTCCTCAGTTCTCCGGGATCTTGAAAGGCCCAAGTCTTATTTTGATGTGTAACCTTAAAAATGCAGGGGTGGAACAGGCCATATCTTGCTCCAAGGGAGCGCAAAGAAGGACGAAGAGAAAGAAATTCCTTCCGTCGTGCTGCGGTGGCATTGGAAACATCTTGAGCCAGGAATACACGCTGACCCAACCAGGAGACTTGACGTTTGGCTCTGGCAGCCGAGAGTACAGCAAGTAAATCTGTGAACTTCAGGAAGAGAATGATAACTCCATGTGGTTTTGTAGATGTAGTTGAACGAGGGCCAAGTCTATGGGCTCTTTGAATACTGAGGGCCATAGACGGCAACATGTCTAAAAGCTTTGGGAGGAAGGATGTAAAGAAAGTCACCGGGTCATCTCCCTCCAAAGATTCGGGTAAGCCATAAATACGAAGGTTGTTCCTCCTATTTCGATTTTCCAAATCCTCCGTGTGCTGCTGGAGAGAGAGAACAGTTTTCTCTAAGGAGGAGATACGTTGCGAGTTAGACTGAATCTCAGGAGTTTGTTGTTCAACTAAGGTAATTCGAGCATCCATGACTGACCATTTCTCCTTCAATAGTTGCATGTCCTTACTTGTCTCTTCGATAAATGGGCGCAACGCGCGTATCTCTTCCAGAATCTGGTCTGTAGAAGATGATGATAAAGGTTTGTCTGGGGAGGGAGGGTCGTGCTAGAGGCGTTTGGAAGAGGATGCAGGAGGTGAGGATTTATTGGAAACAGACTGTGTGATTAAAGATCGATGGGGCGTCGAGCCGGCCATTTTTGGTGCTGAATCCGGAACAGACAGTAGATTTGAGGATAACGGTAAAGGAGATTTGGAAGGTACATAGAGGAATTTCGGTTTAAGGAGCTTGAGCATATGAACAACAGTGGAGAGAAGTTCCTGAAGACTTTGTGAAATAAGCAAAGAAGTGGGTTTATCCAAGAGAAGTCCCAGATGAGCAAGAGAGCAACCAATATAACGCACCCTTGAGAAAAATGTAGGTGTAAGGAGCGAAAAATGGCTTCAAGAGTTCAAAGATTCAAATGGCGTCAAAATCAACAGCAAAAGGCCTGACCAACCACATAAACAGTTGAAATATGCAAGGTGGCGAGCAGGATAATTCAAAAATAAGTCTGAGAGAGAGAAAAGGTCATTTGCTGTATTGCATAGAGCTCACAGAGAAATGGTTATACTGTAAGCAGCACATGTAGTCAGTTAAAGGCGGCATGCAGTGGTCACAGGAAGCCATGTAAAAGAAATGGTGCAAACTGGCGATGATCCAGTCAGTAGGGAGGAATACAGTGTGACCAGAAAATTGCACAGGTGATACAGCATGATGTGAAGCCAGATGGTAAATGAGAAAAAGTCTCTGTCTTCATAGGGGACCACAAGCAATCAGGTAAGGAGCTGTGCAAGAGACGGTATGCAGCATCCCATGTATTTGCTGTCAATTTCCATGTATAGAGGCAGGTTGTAGAAAGGAGCCCCGAAGTCCCCAAAGCACTAAGATGTGTTATAAGAAAGAAGTGTGCCAGTACCGTAAACGAGTCCCAACCATCGACACGTCAGCAGGCAGCGCGGCTGTAGAGAGCGCTTAAAATGGCGGAACTCCGTTTCTGAGGAAAATCGGGTCGCACATATATAATTGCGGAACGCGCTAACCGGCACACAAGAAAGGTATCAGAAGGAGCAGCAGATACTCCGGTTGCACATTACGACGTCCTACATCGACGAGGGTCGTCCCGGCATCGGAGAGGTCCCGCACTAGGCAGCCATCTTGTCCGGCATCGAAGCCACGCCCCCTTTCAAAAGGGGACGAGCTCTAATGAAGCCTTTATGTTATGTACAACTTTCATTCAGAAAGTCCAGCTTCTATACTCCAGGCCGATTCGCTCAAAGGGATACATATCCAAACTTGTTGAAATAACCTGCCGGACCAGGTAGGGCTGCCCCTTCGCCCCTCCTCTTTTTGCTGTTGCCATGGAGCCACTGCCTGCGAGGCTTCGGCAGCCCCATGCAGAGTGTGGAATTGGGTTCACCATCTGAGGACTGGTGGTGTTGATATATGCAGACGATATCACCCTCTATGCCCGCGACCCAAACATTAATCTTGCTCCTCTGACACATGAGGTGATACTCTTTGGCGAATACTCCAGCATCCAGATCAACTGGGGAAAATTGGTGATCTTCCCACTTACTGACTTTACAGTTTCTTGTCCCACAGTATACCATTCAAGTGGGTCACTGAGTCAGTCAAATATCTCGGAATATGGCTAAGTCGAGATGTAGATGAACTTTGGAGGACTAATTATGGGTGTGCTGTAGAATGGCTTGAGCCATTCATCCCAATCTGGACTAGACTGTCTCTGCCCCTCGCTGGATGCATCGCGATAGAAAAGATGATGGTCCTCGCCAAGTTTCTATACCTTTTTGCAAACATTCTGATGCTCCTTATGGCGTGTTTTTTTTTAAAGGCTCAGGTCTAATCTAATAACGCTCCCTTGGGCGAGACGACAACCGAGAGTAAAGTATGAGGTGTTGCCGCTGGCTGGGGTGGGTTGGGGGTGCTGGACCTGCAGATATATGCTTTAAGCACACATGCCCCGTTGTCCCAACTCCCCGAAAACCTACTGTTCCTCCATTACAACGCAGGGGGCCGGTGGGAAGGGCTGCAGAGCTGGGAGTTGAAAACCAATGCAGATCTATTCCCAGGAGGATGATTCCTGGGATCACTGCCCAATACGTCAGTGAGGGAGACCAAAGCGCCAGATACGCTGCTATATTATCAAATGTCTTATGACACTTCCCCTGAGCCCCCGACCCTTGCAGAGCTGGAATACCTGTATGTCACTGTATCCCCGAGGAAACTTGTCACTAGACTATACATGATCACAATGAAATCCTCTCAATTGGGCACTTCCCTGCCGAGGGAGGAATGAGAGCGAGGGCTGGGAGGCAAGCACCTAGACGACAAATGGGCACACTGTTGCACACAAACGGAGTGCCTATCCCCCAAATATAGGCTGTGATTGATTCACTTTAAATATCTCCAAAGATTTTACCCCACACCACTACAGTTACACAAAATGGGGCTGTGGGAAACTTCGAATTGCAGCTGGTACTCAGCGGAGGGTGCCACATTTCTTCACTAGGGTGGCAGAGTTCTGGGGGAAGATATGCAACACAATTAGCTGCGTCATGGAGGACCATCTGTCACCGCACCCTGTGACATGCCTGCTGGTATATGTCGAGGAGACACACATTGCATACTGCCAGCTGTGGGCAATGCTACTGTTTCTGGCAAAGCACAGGGTTGCAATATATTGGGGCCGGGAGCCTGCACCCATGCATGCTGCATGTCTGGCGAATGCTGCCCAATGTGAGGAGCAACTCTACACATTTTGGGATCTCATGCCAGTGAGATTCAGACCATCAGACATCTGGGCGCTCTTCGTCATGCTTCTCAGTGACAGAGCTGATGACACAACAGTTGGACTTGACTGAGTAGCCTGAGGGGGAACACTATATATCTGGGGTTTGGGAGGAGGCAGGACAGCTAGAAGGAGCCTTGAAATTCAATGTCCTAAACCACAAGGATGCATGATGGCTGGGGAGGGGGTTGCTGCTTTAGTTGCCTCTCCATATTGACATGCTCCCTAAACTCTACTTTTGCTGTTGAATCTGTACTGTAAGCCCTTTAGTTGGTATGCAATAAAGATTTTCATTCCACAAAACAAAGTCTTTATCTTATGAAAGACCCAATTCTCTGTGACAAATTAGGTGAGGGGATGAAATTGGGGCCATTAAAACCCAATCTACAAAACCTGTTCTCTACAATCTGACCAGCGTTGCATTTGCAAGTTTCAGCCCTGTATGTTGCGGTGGGAATGTATTGAGTTTTATAAATTTGTAGTACCAGTTATAAAGCACCCCTCTTCTGGGCTGAGGTAAATTAAGTAAAGTGGCAATTGCCCTTGAAAGTTTGGCCCTAGAATGAGAAATGTGTGGCACACAGAATCCCTTACCCTCGAATGTTAGGCCCAGATTTGAAAAAGTGCTCTTGCAATTTAAAGTGCCATTTTTTGCCAGTTGAAAAGGACGACATATGGCATTTCTTAGGGCCGCAGGCCATGATATAAGATTTCATAAAATTTGTTTGCAGATCAAGTGAGGCCATAAAATCTATAAAAACCATTAGCTGAAAGAGGCAGAGCTCTATGTGTGCATGCCATTAAAACAGAGTCACCCACGAACAAAAAAGAAGGTATCAAGAAGAGTTACATTTTTGGAACTTCATGGGCTATATTTGTGAAAAACAGATAGAAAATATTTATTTATAAGATAAATAAAAGCAGTGACAGGACACAACCTTGTCTGACATCATGGAAGACACCTACATCAGAGGTTGCCTGCCCGGCTGTAGATATTCTAACCCTGGCCTTCATGTCTTTATGCAGGTATACGAGGAAGTGCACTAGAACAGCAGGATTGACCACAGCTTTGAATGATTGACACACTCAAACGGTGTGGTCAAATCCATAAAAGACAGATACAGAGGTATTGCTTAACAACAGTGAATTTTCCAAGAATTAGAGAAGAGCTTATACACTGTTCTATTTTGTCAACCCATTCATGAACAGGTATTGACAGAGGTACAAGATGGAACTGTCACCAGCTCATTCTTGAATTCTGTTATAGAGAATTCTCCTGAAGATTTTTACAGTGGTCTCATTCAGGGAGGTAGATCAATAACAATTGGGCTGTGCATGAACCCTCTTTTTAAAGATTGGCACTATTAGGTGGTACAGGTGCTGGGTAATGAGAAGTGTGCCAAGCCATTAAAGACACTCACCAGTAAGGGTGCCCAAAACTCATGTTTGTACTTAGTGAGGTCAATTGGGACTCCATCTGGACCAGGTACCTTGCTACCAACACTCTAGTTAATAGTGTCTACTACCTCGCTTAGACCCACCTGAAATTCCCCACAGGAGAAACCCCCTGTAGGGGTGCTTGGAGCCTGCATGGAAGTATGGATTTTGGTAAAAATGAGCCACCCAGGCTCCGCTAGTGATGTGACAGGTAATAGCAGTGGCTTCATGGCTCAAGCGCCTCCTATCAGTAACTTCCCTCCAAAATATTTTACTGTTACATATTGCTACTGTCTTCATTAATGTATCCCATTAGCATTGCAACACTTTCCTCTTTCTCCTGGAGATAACCGTCTAATATCCTTTATGGCAAGTTGCCACTTCCAAGAGGTCCCTGGGGTTGGTTGTGAGTGTTTTATGTAATAGCCAATTGGCCACGAGCATTCCCGGTTAAACCACATAGGGTTGGCAACTGGGGTTTCAGAGGAACTTAGTAACTTATCTCGAATATTCAGACAAAACAAGGTAAAAGCCTGAACCCCTTGGCGCTCTGGGCCATTATCGGACAAACAAATCTCAATCAAATTGGGTTTCTCTACAATCGTGGTACGGAAAATTGGGTAGCCTCAACTGCTCTCCACTTACAAATTAGTAGTACCACACTCCAACCTAAATATGGGTTTGGGGGGCAGGGCTATTACCACCTCATTGGGATTATGAAAGGTTACAGGGACATTATAGTTAAGAAATAAAATGTAAAAAACCTAAGAAATTCACTGAAAAAAAACAAAGGTTATAGGGATGTTATAATTAGACTCAGATTTTATGTCAACAACCGCTGGCTAATATTATGCAATAAATCCTTTTTTGCCACCACTCAGCAGCATGTTAAAAGCTTCTAGAATAGAAACTATAGAACTTTGAACAACATTCTAATACATCAGTTCAGGAGCAGAATCAGAGCCAAATGCAGGAGGAAGTAAAGTCCACATTTGTAAAGCGCACAATCACCCGTAAGGGTCTCTAGGCGCTGGGGGCCGTCGGGAAGATTAAGCGAGCTATTGCCCAGAGTCGCATGGTGCTGGGCTAACCTGCCGCCGGGGATCGAACCGTGGTCCCCAGATTCCAGCGTCAGTCGCCCTGGCCGCGGCGCCACACCTCTCCCTGTGGCAACCAATGAAGAAAAGTACCAACACCAGTGGATGAATTTAGTTATTTACGGGTAGAACGCTCATGAGTTTCCGACCGAGGGCGCCAAGACAAGATCAAACGCAACGCAATACACAAGCTCAAAGAGCAAAAGGAGGAAAAATAGATGATGGCGCAGAAATGGCACAAAGAGCAAAGCCAACATCTAGAAGGAACAGAAGGAGATGAAAGACCAAAAAGAGACATCTAACACAGTCATCAACGTAACCAATATGGCATTAACCAATGAGGAACAAGAGACACTTGCCCTAGGACTATCGTTTTGTAAGGAAACCAATTTTAATTACACTGAGACTAGGATTGACTTGTACCACTTCACCCGCAAATTGAATTTGCACAAATATTTCTTCCATATGAAAGAGAAAACAAAAGAGGGGCAACAGGAGACAATGACCCCGGCAGGAACTAACTCTCTAAGTGTGGCAGATATGGACCTTCTAAGGGAAATGACGGAAATAGACCAGGGAAGAGAAACAGAGACAATGAGCCATACTCAAGTAGCAGCAAATTCAGAATTCTCCATATATGCTACAGTCAAGACACCGTTCAAACCAAAATCAGTGTTCAACCCGCTGATGCAGAAAGGCAACATAGATATATTTTCGGACAAAGTTATCCAAGACCCTAAAATTCTGGCACAAACTAGCAGTGATGGATTCAACAAAGGATCACAAAACCAGAAATCCAAGTATTCCAAAGTCATGGAAAAAAATCAAACAGAGACCGGACATTGTTGTACACTGCGCTGACAAGGGTGGAAACGTGGTACTCTGGCCATTAGACATGTACAACAGGGAGACCATGATCCAACTACAAGGCAAAGACTGCTACATATGTACCAACACCATGAACATAATCAACATCAAAGACAGATACCACACTTTTCTCTACGAATGGAGAGGCATAGGCTTGATCACAAAGCACGAATTGGTCTTCCTCAAGAATGATTAACCAGTGACCCCCCAACTATATCTAATCCCAAAGGTACACAAAGACATGAGATGCCCACCAGGTAGACCAATAATATCGGCCATCGGTAGCCTGTTTGAAAACACCAGTAGATTTGTAGACCACTTCCTTCAACCGTTTGTCAAGGCCCTGCCAGCTTTCACAATAGACACTGGACATTTCTTGTCACACATGTCAGATTGCATGTGGCATAATGATTTTGTATTTGTAACACTCGATGTACAGAGTCTATATACAAGCATAAGGCATAGGAATGGACTGAATGCTTTAAAATACTTCCTAGGTACAAGAGACATTAAACTCCACCAACACACCATGATGCTTTTACACATGACAGAATGGTGTTTAGAAAACAACACTTTTTCATTTTACAAACTACTTTACAAGCAGACACAGGGGACTACCATGGGTACTTGCTTTCGCCCCCAGCTATGCTAATTTGCACATGGGCTGGTGGGAGGAGCAAGTACTCATGACGGAATACAGGACTGAAATGTCAGACAATGTGGTTATCTATCGACGCTACATAGATGATATTTTCATCCTTTGGCGAGGCACTGAACAGAGTGCGTTAGAATTTGTATTAACAGCAACACACTCTATCTCAAATTTGCGTGCACCACCAGTAAGGAGAAAATTGTATTCTTGGATTAAGAACTGTACCATGACGGGAACAAGGTGCAAACACGCACCTTCAGGATGGAAACAGCAGGAAATGCTCCCTGCACGCACAAAGCTTCCACCCAACCAGCCTAATTGAGAGCATTCCCTATGCCTAGTGCTGGGGGATGAAGAGAAACTGCAGTACAAACAAAGACTTGCAAACATGTACATCCAGCCTCTTTGAGAGAATTAGCAAGAGAGGCTTCAAAAACACCACACTAGAGAAGGCCAGGATAAAGAGCACGTTGCACACCAGGGAAGATTTGCTTCACACAAACACATCCACTGACATAAAATCGAACAAGGAAAAGACAAGCACCCCCAGACTAATAACTGGGTATAACAAATACCACACCAACCTCCGCAAAATCCTGTATCGGCACTGGCCGTTAATCCGCAGTGACCCCACTTTCGGCCCCTCGTGTGCAAAACTAGCACAACTAACCTTCAGAAGGGCAAAATCAATGAGAGAGGAGTTAGTCAACAATGCCCCAACACAAAACAGAGGGAACATTTGGCATAAAGCACAGACAGGGTTTTTCAATTGCGCCAAATGTAAGGCATGTAAACATGGGACTAACACAAAGACAGTCAGGTGCCACTCAAAAGAACCCCATTTGAGATAAGAGACCATTACAACTGTAAAACAGATTTTGCGGTATATGTGTTACGCTGTACCTGCAACAAACAATATGTGGGAAGCACAATACACCCTGTCCATGTAAGAATTTTGCAACACCTCAGGGCCATTACAAACGATGATCCCTCATATCCGGTGGCTTGCCACATCAATGCACACCACAACGGCAAGGTGGAGGACCTCACATACTTCATCATAGACAGTGTTAAGAAACACATCAGAGGTGGGAACAGGCAGTTAACCCTACAGAGATTGGAATCGAAGTACATAATAATGTTGGATTGCCATATCCCGAATGGGCTCAACGCAGATGAGGCATTGAGCGTACATCTCTAGGTACTGATCACTAATTCAATTTACCTAAACTAATCCAGGCATAGAAGCTTTCTCGCGCTCATAGATGACTGACCCCACCCCTCTTAAACATCTTTATTCACCATCCCTTGTATATACACACATAGCCTCACCATGTACATAGTATGACACACTTCACACAATATCCTTAGATTCAATTCACAGTGCGTAACAATCTTCCAATCTAATTTAATCATTCCCTTATTCTCACTTCACATCTGTCATTTAACCTTTACTCACGTTGCACACAAACTATCACAAAAAGCCGTACTAAACCAAGAGTACCGATAGACAAAACTCCCCGACCACCAAAAATAGAATCCATTCCAAGTGCATAACACAAACCTCGCCCACTGGGGTTGTACACACGCGAACAATTAAGAACAATCTCCAACACACCACAAGCTAATATGACATATGCAGGCCCGCCATTTCGCACCAGCGATATAACATTCTAAACCTGGAATGAGGCCACAAAAGCGAGACTAGATTTACCGCAACACGGACACACAGGTCATGGCTCACCGTACAAATCTTTTCCGCTGTTACAGAATGCGCACATATCACACATCTTTTAAGTCAGGGCAGCCAGGTGTTTTGTCTATGTCAACTTTTGTAATATGCAGCATGTGAATTTGAAGTGTAACAGTAGAGTAAAAAGAAAAATCAAATAAAATGATTTTATTAACAGTATGGACAGATGTATGTTCCAAAGCGCACAAGTACATAATTAAATTTATTAACAAAATGAAATGTCATGACGATGACTTGCATTTTCACAGTCACAAACTTTTCTATGTCCATCACCTCCCCACCCGTTGTCAAGACAACTCACTTAATTTTCTTGTGTGTCTCCGGTGTTTAATTTAAGACTATATAATGCTTTGTCACTTCAGTGAATGCAGATGTAGTGAACAAGGTGGACTTGTCCGCCGAAATGCGTCTGGTCGTTTGGAATAAATATCCTCCTTGAAATACATCCCACAGAGTTGGTGCCTGATTTGGAATGGTGTAAAACAGGATTGGCAGAATGAATATATATATGTGTGTGCATATATATTTATATTCACTGAAAAAACCATAGGTTTTAGGGAAAGTTATAGTTAGTTGGACATTTCACTCGTACAAAACCTGAGAAATTCCCCTGTTATAGTTAGTTCAGCTAACTATAACTCTCTTCCCCGCAATGCACTGCTGATTACATCACATATTACATCACTCATTACATGGTCAGTGACATCACTGATGACATCACTGATGACATCTCAAATGACATCACGCAGCCCCCCCACACAGGTTGCTTTTTAAAAAAAATAGAAGCCCCAGGGGATGGTGGTCCCCAGGGCTGCAGGGGCCATGTGCCCCCACAAATATTTAAAAAACACCCCAGGTGTGGTGGTCCCTGGGGCTTGGGGGGTCCTTAAAGGCCCCCCATAGATTAAAAAAGAAGCCCTGTGGGGGTGGCGGTCCCCGGGCTGTGGGGGACTGCGTGCCTCCCCGCAGCTCAATTATCTTGCCCCAGGAAGGTGGCATTCCATGGGGCAGTGTGGGGATTGGGCCTCCCTCCACACTTTTCTTTCACAGCCCCCGGGACCTGGCCCACCTGGGGCCTTAAATACAATGAAGCGCAGGAGCCCACGCTTCGTTTAAAAAAAAAATTCTTGGCTAGATTCATGCCGCCAGCGTGAATTTGGACGATTAATTTATTTTGTTTTGCTTTTTGGGCCCTGGGGGTCCTTGTGGGACCCCCTGAGCAGGCCTAGAGGGTCAGGGTGTTTCTACTCTACCCCCCCTTTCTTGTTTTTTGTGTTTCTTTTTCTCTTTTCTTGTGCCTCAGTTACCGATGAACAGAGTGTCTGAATTAAGCAGACCACTCTTACCCAGTCCAAAGATCAGGGCTTGATCCATCACCGTTTTTGAGCTCACTGCACCATCCCAGCTCAGAACCTGGCTACATGCAAATTAGTCTGTTCCTGTCCCAGTGCATGATGGGAACAGGGCAAACCAAACTACCAAGCCAATTCTTATACTGGGAAGGAAACAAGCTTCCGGGGACCGGTTTCTGGCATTTCAGCCGTCGTCGGCCCGGCTTGCTTGAATCCTGATGGTGCAATGAGCAAGGGAATCACATCTGAGTATACCCTTCCATGCTTATGGTGGACAAAATGATTCAGAAACACATTGAAAAATAGAAACTAACATTTTCAAAACAATGGAGATACTAATACCAGTTAGAAGAACCTATTCAGTAATTACAAAATCTACATACACATCCATTCATTCACCAACAGTTCTATATAGTCACTCATACATGTACTCACTCATCATATGTACTCATACACCTATACATCCTGTTACACACTAATACTCATCCATATAGTTACTCGCACACATACTCACACATGGAAATAAACTATCAAACATCCAATTACTTGCATAT
The DNA here is from genome assembly GCF_964261635.1 of Lissotriton helveticus. NCBI lineage: Eukaryota > Metazoa > Chordata > Amphibia > Caudata > Salamandridae > Lissotriton > Lissotriton helveticus. The sequence goes on along the minus strand of NC_136061.1, from coordinate 1,630,039,335 downwards.
ACAGCTATACACACAACACTACACTTACTTCTACAGAAACTTACACATACTTACTCTCTTAAATTATCACTTATAGAAACACATACTTATTTATACAGGAAGTCTTCCAATCTCTCACTGTGACATATACTGACTTATATACATCAATACTCACATATACTAGTTTAAAACATATGTAGTTACTCATAAAGATACTATTGAGGCAGTCAGTCACTCACTAACACACCCATACATACACTCATCTACCCATACAGTCCTGCACACATGCTGTCTTCAAAACACATACAAACAGTGAGTCAGTCATTCATGCATCTATGTGCTAAGTAATATCCCTCACCGAACCATACAGACACTCATAGTGATACTCAAAAAACCAACTAATAACCCATAGAGATACTCATGTAGCTACTCAGCAACCGATGCATCCACTTATAGACAAAGTGAGACACTGATACAGATATTTACATATTTAAACATTACTCGCTAACACATGTATTCACTAAGGTACACTCAAGTCAGTTACGCAAATATTTTTACAAAAAAAACATCCAGTCAGACACTTGTTTACCCATTTATTCTTCCATCGACCTTTAGATATACATATATAAAACATATTTATTTTTCAAAAAGACACACATTCACTGGATGATGTCACCAGTGATGTCATTTGAGATGTCATCAGTGATGTCATGAGTGATGTCACTGACCATGTCATGAGTGATGTAATATGTGATGTCATCAGCAGTGGATTGCGGGCGTGCAAGTTATAGTTAGCTGAACTATTTATAACGGGGGAATTTCAATGGTTTCGTATGAGTGAAATGTCCAGCTAACTATAACATGTGTGAAACCTACGGTTTTTTTCAGTGAATTTATTTGCATGTGTGAGTATGTGTGTCACTAACTCTATGGATGAGTATCAGTGTGTAACAGGATGTATATTTTTATGAATACATATGATGAGTGAGTACATGTATGAGTGACTATATAGAACTGTTGGTGAATGAGTGGATGTGGATGTAGATGTTGCAATTACTGAATAGCTTGTTGTAACTGGTATTGGTATCTCCATTTTAAAAAAAATGTAGTTTCTATTTTTGAATGCGTGTATCAAAGGTTATATTAGGGTGACAGGAGGTCTGCCACTCTTTCACAAGGATGATGTCATCAGTGATATCATCAGTGATATCATTTGATATGTCATCAGTGATGTCATGAGTGATGTCACTGACCATGTCATGAGTGATGTAATATTGGACGTCATTGTGGGCACGCGAGTTATAGTTAACTCAACTAACTATAACGGGGGAATTTCAAAGGTTTTATATGAGTGAAATGTTCAGCTAACTATAACATGTGTGAAACCTATGTTTTTTTCAGTGAATTTCTAAGGTTTATCAAATGTTAATTCCTAACTATAACGTGCCTGAAACCTATGGTTTTTTCAATGAATTTCACAGGTTATGTAATTGATAATTTTAAAATGTATTAATTATTATATTTCTTTCTTTTTATAGTAATTTCCTACAATTGTATTATGAATACCTATATTTATTTTATTTTTAAAGTTACATTTCATATTTTTAATGTAAAATAATAACAAAAGTAAAGTAAAAGAATGCACTGCTAGTGAAACTGCCTGGGTGAATTTGTAAGTGTTTGTTAGTGGCAGATTTACAACACTCTAGTGCCTCTTTTACACCACCATTGCATCACTTTTCTGATGAAGCAGTGGTGCAAAAGATGTGCCATGGTATGTGGTATTTAGAACGTGACATATCTGGGAGATGCGTAACATTTTAAATCCCTGTACCAGAAGGAGACATTCCTACATGGGGGGGGGGGGGGGGCGTTCCGGCGCAGGAACACCTCCTAAAAGTGGCTGGGTGAAATCTATGAGATTTCACTTTGTCACATTTGGGCTCTTGCTGTGTCAAACCCCTGCACTAGTTTGAAGCAGGTGTAAGGATTGACACAGCATTCTGAGTATAGGGCCTCCAGACCATTGCTAAAGACGCGTTGCACTTGCAACATAACTCAAACAATGCAACACCTTTAAAGCACAGATACATCACATATATGTGCCTTTTTTGTCCCATGGTGCACCGCATTGTAAATACGGCGCATCCATGCTGGTGGTGTCACGGTGTACAATAACTGACATATTTCTGGGGATATGCCAGTTATTCTATATGTGCCCATTAGTGTTTTAATGTAGTGAATGGATTACTACATACCGATGAATCAGTCACTACAAAACTAAAACAATAGTGACAGAGTGTTTGGTGGAAGTGTAAGGATACAAACTGGTAAATTTAAGGTATAAAAGACAAATTTGCAAGTACATACAAGACTGCATACATAGTCTATAAGGGTTTGAAGCAGTCTATGGCCTAAGGCCTATTTTAATGCATGAGTACTTAGGTAGTGAGTGGATGATTACAGTTCTGCAAGGAAAGAGCCTAATTGAATTTATAACAGCCTCAGTTTTACCACAGTATACAGATAAACACATACTACTGAATGGCTCACTACTATATTGAAACAGTAGTGTGAGAATGTTTGCTAGAAGTGTAAGGATACACATTGAGGAATTGAACCTATAAAACAAAAGTTTGCTGGTGCATAGAACAGTGCATGCACAGTCTATAGGGGTTTCAAACAGTTTATGGACTAAGGCCTGTTTTAATCCATGAGTATCTAGATAGTGACTGGATCATTACAGTTCTGTAAAGAAAGTTCCTCACTAAATTTATTACAGCTTCAGTTTTACCACGGTACAATGGAAAAGAACATACTGCTGACTGGCTCACTACAATACTAAAACAGCAGTGTCAGAGTGTTTGGAGGAAGTGTAAGGATACAGACTGGGAATTGAAGACATAAATCACAAGTTTGCAGGTACATACAAGACTGCATGTATACTCCATAGGGATTTTAAGCAGTCCATACCCTCAGACCCACTTTTAATATTTTAAATCAATACAAACATTTAAAGAATATATAACCAAATCTATAAGTGCTTCACTTTTAGTACAATAAGTACATTAGTAGATAGTGCTCAAACCTTTTATTATTTTTAAACAATACATTTATTCTTGTAACATCTCATAATTTAACAGACATTCCAATACAAGTTCATCAGGTATATCATTCAAATCAATTCCCTCGTTAGCAGTTTCTGAATTAATTTGTTCTAAAATTTCAACATACTTTAATGCTTCCAGAAAATATGCTTCAAAGCTTTCATCTTCGAAATCACAGCTCACATCTGCGGTACTAATTTCCCCTTCTTCACTCTCATTGCCTGTGACAGATACGATTAGTTCTTCAAATGTACTCAAGGTAATATCCAAAATCTCCTCACTATGAGGCTGTTCTCTTTCCATAATGTTTCCTTTATGTTCTTGCTCCTTGTATAAAAATATAAACAGTTAATTCTATCACTTTTCGTAATATATAATACAAAACTACTGTTTTCACCTATTTTGGCCTACAAAAAATACTATATAAATACTATTAACTAATAACATTCCATTAGTAGAGTTTTAGTCCTTTGCAAAGTGATATAAATATAATTACTTATAAAGATATCCTGTTCTTAGCTTTTCTTAAATTTTGAAACCAGTCACTCCTTATGACTATAGGAAAAGACTCAGGCTATTATAGTAAAATACACTTGTAAAAAATGTAGAATATGTCTATTCACCTTACCCATTCCAAAATAGTAAATATGTTTTAGTAAAATGCAAAAGATACTATTCATTGTCCAGAATAACACTTTGTATATGTGTATATTTAGGCATCATTATCACACTACTTTTTGAATACTTCATGTGTTTACTCTATCTCTATTCCTCATCTATAACTTAGTCTAACCCTACTAATTACCTACCCCTTCGACTTTCGAACTAGCCTCTCCTCTAGTATTTATCTGCAACCTTGTAGCTTGCAGTTCTTTATTTTTCTCACTGCTTATAACCTATAAATATGTAACAGTCATTAACCTAGGCCTCTCAGTTTATTGTCTATTTTTTATATTATTAATTGCCTTGTGTGCTTCTACTAACCTTTCTTTATGCAGTTGGTTGTTATCTATTCTGTCAATCCTTGAATATCTTGTGTTTTTCACTAATGTTCCTTCTTAATTCAACAGTGTTTCTGGTATTCCTTACTCAATGTGTTCTTTTCCCTTAAGACCTTGCTTATCACAAATGTTTTATTTTCTTGTTTTAGGTTAGAGAAAATACATCGAGTGAATATATTCAATATTCTCTATAATGTCAGCTAAGTTTAGTCACTCAGTAACTTGTCATACGATTATTTTCCAAGAATATACCTTTCTCAACTATAAAGTATCACTTAGGTTTCTTGTATGGTTTCTTGTTCTCTCTGGTCTTCAGGTGCTGAACACGACTGACTCCGTCTGCCCTGAAGGAGCCGCGACGGGAAAATCAACCGCTGTGCAATGTGCAGGCTTCCTCCAACTCGGAAGCTGAATTCTAGTTGCGGGCACGATAACTAAGGTAAGTTTAACCGGGAACCTTCTTTAAGTCTCTCACAAATATTTGTGCTTTCTCTTCAGGAATATCTATGAAGCAATTGAAAACGGGTCAGAACTCAGGGTCGTCTTAGGTGAAGTGCGCACTCATTAGGGAGCGCGCGCCTCACCAAGGATTACCCACAGGTGTGTGATAAAAAACTAGACCACCACCGGGTCTTTCCTCGAGGCAGCCATCTTAGAATTCCTCTGTTACACTAAAGCACTCCAAGTATGTTTCCTTGCGGATTCTTCATTTCTCCTGCAGCAACTAGGGTTTAGATAAGTCCTTATCGTATCCACTAATTGATGAGGGGTTCTGACAGGTACACTCAGTATATCATTTTTTGAAATATCTTCAAAAGATACAAACCATCTTTACACACTTACCTTCTCCGTCCATGTTTTGTTACTTCAGCTCGGTTGAAGCACATTCGATCGACCATTTTCAACAGTAACTTCTACTTACCTTAAGCATATTAAATAATAAAAAAATTATATATTATAAAATTACCATCTGTGGAAGACACAAAAAGTACAGTTACAATATCTTTTACAACACAAAATAATTTGTAAAGTATTACATTTGCCTTTTTTGCTGTTCACAGGATGTATTGAATTTCACTAGAAACAGTGAGTTCAATAGTACTCATCACATACCAGCGGGCAGAAAAAAGACAATCAATAAGATTATCTTAAAAAAAAATTCAACATTCTCATTAACAATCTAAACAATAGAAATAAAACATATCTTAAATGTTTTTTCTAAGAGCAATTCCTTACGTAAATATGACACATCACATTATGATTAATTTTCATACACTGTAAATAATATTACTTACAAATATATGCTGACAAAATATATATCAACAAGTCCTTTATGGTTTCATTTACTTTTCCACAAGGCCAAATAGTATGCATCAAAATCTTAGATTGGTAATTGTTCAATAGTAATCCTGAGCGTCTGCCTCCCGGCCTTCTGATCCAAAACCACTGACACCATTTGCTCCTTCTCCCAGTGCTCATCCCTCAGCCTGACGCTATTCAACATCTACATGGCCACCCTCACACAATTAGCCCACCATCACAACCTCAACATAATCTCCTACATCGACGACACCGAGCTCATCCTCTACATCACCAAGAATCCACATACCACCAAAAGCAACCTCCACGACACAATGAAAAACATCACCAACTACATAAAGAGCAGCTCTCTAAACATGGAGGCACACAAAATGAAAGTACTCATCCTCAGATCCACCCCCTCAGTCTTGGACGACTCCTGCTAGCTCACTACACTGTGGACAGTACCAACACCTACCAACCATGTCCACAACCTAGGATTGATCCTAAACTCCTCCCTCTCCATGTGTAAGCAAGTCTACACGTCTCCTTGAACTGCCATAACACCCTCCACATGCCCCGCAACTTTTACAAGTGGATCCTTACCAAAAGAAAAAGAACAGTGACACAGTCCCTCATCAGCAGCAGACTACACTGTGGCAAAACACTCTACACAGGAATTCCAGCCAAACACCTACAACAACTACAACAAATCTAAAAGACCACCACCTAAGTGATTACGAATGTTCCCTGCTGCAGCCACATCACTCACCACCTGATACACATACTCTGCCTCAATATCAACAAGAGGATCACCTTCCAGCTCCTCACCCTCACTTACAAAATACTCTACAACACCAGACTAATCTACCTTAACAGCAGTAATCCTAAAAGGCCCAATTTCGAACTTAAAATTTTGGCTTTAAAAATATTAGGTAAGAATTTGGCAACTCTTTAGACAAACGTTGCTTAAAAACTAATTGACTATCATTACAATGTATCCAACCTTTCAGACATTTTAAATAAACAGTGTAATGTCCAGATGTTGTAGAAGGTCCATCATGAAAAATAATTTCAACAGCTACAAAAGTTCTTCCTGATATTGAAACTTGACCAGCTACAAAATCTTTAATTAAAGTTTTCAATTTTCTTCCATCAGCTCTACAACATTGCAGCATTAAAATTACATACTGTCCATGTCTTTGTATAAACAATGTTGATGACATTTCTGATTTACATTGGCCACACTCCATGTTTTGACTAGCTCCTCTAATTAGATTGTTAAAAGACACTGATTCACAGTCAGGTAAAGTCAAATATATGAATCTTTCAGTGCCTATGTTAGTGCTACATATAAACAAACAATTTTGACAGTCATGTTGCCATTTATAAGAAAGTTCAAAAAGGCTTTCAATATCTATACCTTCATCTTCCAGTACGCCAAGCATAAACATTAAAAATTCCTGACAATCTTGCTGAATATTCTGCGTAAATTGACTAGAACCAGAACATATGTCCAAAACATTTCGAATATCAGAAACACTTTGTATTTTACTTTTATCACTACTACATTTCTCATAAACAGAATACAACAATGAACAGAATCTTTCGTCCTGATGTTCAACAATTTGCTGTTGCAAACTTTCAAGAACAAAAACAACATTAACAACTACATTAGCATAGCAGTTGACACCACAACTATTTTCAAACCGATAACCAACATTCTCTTCAACACTGTCCTTTTTCTTTTTGCTTGCAGGCGCAACTTCATCTTGTTTTTTTTCTTTCTCTACAGTTTCACTACAGATATTCTCAAATCTTCTTTTTATACCTACCACATGCTTTTCAAATACTGGGAATTGACCTAAATTGGGTGCATATTATCTTCTTAACCTATTATACTCTTTCACACAATTTGCATCTGCACTAACCTTTGTCTCATCAAAATCAATCAAGTACAATCCAGATAAAGTTCTGACTCAAGACAAAGCAACAAATGCCATAACCTCTTCAAACACAGTACTTCCAATATTCACTAAAACACTATCTACACTTAAACCTTGAGATTTATGAATGGTCACAGCATATGCCAAACAAACAGGAAACTGTTTTCTGCGTACATACAAATCTTTCACAAGCAAAAACCGAGATGAACAACGACTAAATTGTTGTACTTCAGCAATTTCATCAAATTCAATCCCATCTCTATTTACATAATTAACAAACTCAACAATTTTACCCAATGCTCCATTTACTAAACCTTTTACCACATTCAAATTACGTCGTAAAATTACCCTACAGTTTACACATGCATACAAATTCTTTTCTAAACCAGCACTTTTACTTATCGATTTTTCTAAAATATCCAATTTCCTCTTCAACTTTTCAACCAACATAAAAGTGATTCGTTCATGTACTATTTTATCAATAGCTTCCAATTTTATAATTTCTTCATTTTCCAACTTTAACAATTCTTAATTGAATATAGAAGATTCACGTAGTGTTGGCATTAAGCAGATTACAGATTTGTTTTCTGCAATTCTCATGTATGCTTTCTCTGGGACAATATTTTCATTTGGAAACAAATTGTAAAGTAATCGTCTCTGTAAAGCTTGTTTGCCATGTTCAGTCATTTTTCCAATTCTTATATCTTGAAGAATAGTTCCATAATCAGCATCATTTTCCTGTCGCATATTTGTAATACGTTCCTTATACTCAAAAAATGACCAAATGTTTACATTTCCAATGCTCCCCAAAGACTTTCTGGTATCTCCATGCAACAGTGTTTTAAACACTGGCTGTCCTTTTACAGGAGTAAGTTGTAGAAGATCTCCAAAAACTATGACTTGTTTTCCTCCGAATAATACGTCATACTCTGTTTTAAGAATTTGCTGCATTCTTAAATGGACAAAAGTAAGCATTAAGTTTGATACCATGGTTACCTCATCAATAACGAGAAGTTTAATTTTCCTCAAGACTCTTGAAACTTCACAAGAAGCTTCTCCAGATAGCTTGTGGTATTCTAATTTTTTTTCATGCTCTACTGGTAACATTAATACACGATGTAAAGTCATTCCTTTAATATTGTGGGCTGCTAATCCAGTTGGAGCAGTGACAACACAAGATAAATGCGACTCAGTTGTTTTCTGTATAAAAGTTGTAATTACTTTAATTAAAAAACTTTTGCCTTTTTCCAGCTTGTCCACTCACATACATTCAGATAGGTTCAAATGATGAGCAAGAGCAATCTTTCTTCTTAGGAAGTAATCCATGGTCAATCTGTTCTCTCACTTGCTCATCTATTTGTTTCTTCTCAAGATTTAGTTGTTCTTCCAAATTTCCTAAGTTTGTTACATCTTCTTGACCTTGATACATTGCTGTTTCCACCTCTTCCATAGCAGTTGCTGCTTCATTTAGAACAATTGCTTCTCCTAGTGGGTCCTGGCTCAATGGAGCAGAAGTTTGACTGTCTTGAGAACTGTCTCTAGCAATCTCAGCTGCAATTCTACCTTCTTGCTCAATTTCGTCATTCAACATTTTCACATAATTAGCAAAAACAGGACATTCTATAGTATCTTTACTTGCATTGAAGGAATCTTTATAGGTCTCGAAATCTCCAAGTAATTCTAATTCCCTTTTGTCAAGTGTTTCGCAACTCAGTTTACGGTGATTACTCAAATGTCCTTTTCTTTGTTTCACCAGGAATCCTTCAGAACCAATAACGGCATATATACCATTATTAATGTTTTTGGTAATATTCAGTTTAAAAATATAGTTTTGCAGCACTTCATAGAGACAAATGTTCTCAAGATGATGACTTCTCTTTGGATAATATGTATCCAACATATTTGTTTTCACAATATCTGTACTTTCTGGCTCTTTTTCAGTTAAATATTCAATTTCTTGTACAGATTTAAGAACTCGGTTTCGTGTTGCAGCAAGACCTAGACTCAACCAAATGATTCTTCTAGATTTGGAATATAGACTTGCAGATGATAACCGTTCCGAGCATTCATACACACCCAATTTCTCGATGAGCTAACATCTTCAAACTGTAACTATATAACTTCTTACTTAGACTCTTCTCATGGAAAATCTCTCCCCACATTTCCTTCAATTCCATCTTTTCTGATTTTGTTATGTAGGATGTTACATATCGAGCAACAGCAATGGAATTGTCCGCAACATATTGAATATCCATATTAGCATTCCACATGGACAAAATGACTGGGTTATAGTCATTTATATATTTTGACTCTTCATTTCTTCTTAATTTGTAGGTATTTTTTGGAGACTTTCTTGTGAGTTTCAAGTTTCAAGTTTTTATTTATTATGTTTTGGCTCTCAATGAGGGCCACATAAAAAGAAAAATAGACATTACATAATACAATAATAACAAATAATATGAATATATGAACTTACATAAACAATAATACAGGACAAATCACAAGAGTTATCAATTTTTAAAGTGAGCCACGGCATCATTACAGCAACCTAATAAATATTTAAGAACCCTTTAAAAAATTTAAAAATCCTACAACAAAACAATTCATTCGGAGGGCAGTAAAGTGCATGTATAAACAGTTTAGCATTTAAGATTCCCAATTGTAAACAAATAGGCTTAATCCATTTAAGTCGCAGAGAACGTAAGGCTGAGCAAACGAACAAGACGTGGTTACGATCTTGAACAGTGACATCACAAAAATTACATATCGGGGAGCTTCCGTGCCATTTTGCTAGGAGTGAATTAAGTGGGAGTAGATCATGTCGTAGGAGATACCATAACCTACGCACTCCATGGGGAACGTTCCACGTCAAATATTGTTGGGTCAGTTTGGGGGAGTATGTCTCCAACAAAGGTTCCCTATTATATAATTTGGGTTGGACAAGAGTATCCAACCTATAACATAGCTCCCACGAGGCTCTTTTTAGTGAAATTTTAAGCTCAGAAGGAGAAAGTGAGAATAGGGTATCCTCATCTACCTCCAACAGTGCTACAGCTTTCCTAAAGTTTTTTAGTAAAGAGGAAAAATCATTAAGATTACCCAGTAATTCCTTTTTAACAAGCTCTCTTAGTGTACCTGGTTTTCCTCTAGCCAAGCATGCTACCCATCTTACTAATGCCACCAATGCCTGTGTCCAACAGCTGCGGAGTCCAAGTTCTAATCTGCATGAAGATGTAGAACATGCATTGCTTAGGGACATAATTTTCCGTAGCACCCGTCCTTCCATTTTTTGAAGGAACCCCCAATATTTCATTTCCACTAATTCTATTCCGTACAGGAGAGTAGCTGGCACTTTTGCTTTAAAGACTTCCAAAAAAGGAGAGAAATGTCTCTTCCCCGTAGCATTATATAACGAACATAACCCCCTTCCATGGGCCAAAGCTTTACGAGAGTTATGTTCGATATGAGGTGTCTCACTGAGATTAGATGATATTATTTTACCCAAGAACGGATATGTTTTAACCACGTCTAGCCTTTGCCCCCCTATAGACCACCTATAATTGCTTGATCTACATTTTCTTTTACCAAAAATGCACATGATTTTACCTTTTGACGAATTAATTTTCATATGGTGTGCTACAGCAAATTCATGCAATGCAAGCAGGCGATTAGATAGACCCTTCGGGGTCAAATCCAAAATAAGAATATCGTCTGCGTACATTAGGATAGATATAGCTGATCCTCCAATTTTCGGAGCAGCACCCTCGCAAGATGAAATAAAAATTGGGAGGTCAGCTATATACAAAGAGAACAATATAGGTGCTAACATGCATCCTTGTTTGAGACCGTTCTGAGAGGGAATAGATGTTGTAATACCCTCTTCACCACCTTGTAGTACCTTACACCATGTATTCATGTGCAAAGAACGGACCAACGCAAGTAAGTATCCTGGCATACCCAATGTCGCCAGTTTTCTCCACAGCGTTGGGCGGTCCACTCTGTCAAACGCCGCGGAGAAATCAATAAATGCGGCATATAAGCCACCATCACGGATACGTACATACTTGTCACTGATCACCTGTAGCATCGTCAAATTATCAAGCGTTCCGTGATCTTCACGAAAACCAGTTTGTTCCATTGGTAAAATCTTATTAGTTTCTGCCCATTCCATAATTAACATTAATACGCATTTGGCGAAAATTTTCCCTATGGCATCTAATAACGCTATTAGGCGATAATTAGATGGCAGCTCCCGATCCCCCTTTTTAAATATAGGAATTAATATACTGCCCCTCCAGGAGTCAGGGACAGTTCTTGTTAAAAAGCAAGCCTGAAATAAGGGGAGAAGAATCCGGCTCCAAGTACAAATATCCTGCTTAATGATTGTCATAGGGAGTTCGTCTGGGCCCATGGCTCCAGTAGAGCGCATACTCTTTATTGCCGACACAATTATTTTTTCTGTAGGTAAATTGCATTTTTGTAAATCATTTGATTCCATCATACCAGTATCCTCCAATACTTCATTTGGGGCATATAATGCGGTTACAAATACTGTCCATACTTTTTCGCTTCGACTTTCTTGTGATAGTATGTCGCAAAGATGACATACAACTGTTCACTCTTCCTTTTGATATTACAGGTCGTGGAAATGCAAAACGGCATTTGGTGTAGAATTTGTCCTTAGATTTGTACTTTCGACGACAGTATTTCCCACAACGATGGCTTTGGAATCGTAAGACTTGTTGTCTTAACTCCTTATCTTGTGTACTTTTGGGTATATCACATGTAGCATATTCTTCAATAAAAGGCAACACAGTATCATCTGAGTCTTTTCCAAATTTGGGAGCATCTTTGATCCATATTAGCATGTGTATGTGAGGAGCACCTCTTGCTCCTTTCTCCAAAAGAAGTCCAGAACCTCTCCAAGAGGAGGATTTTTTTTATTGGTGATAAAAGTCATCATGGCTTCAAATCTATGATTGAAATACTTGCATACATTAACTGGATGCACAGAGCACAATTCTCCAGGTGTCTTGTATTCAATATTGAGTATATTTGGATTTGACTCTCGAAGAAATTGTAGTAAATCATCCCAAGCATATTCAGCACAGCTTAGAGTAAGGAACCATGTAGGAGTTCCTAAGTTCCTTAGCATACATTTCAGTTCTCCATGACGATGGTACCAGTACTAATTAGTACCGAGCTGACACACCATGAGATTAATTAGCTAACATTCCAAAACAAGATCTTCCTGCAGTACTTTATCCATAAATTCCTTTGCTGAAACATTTTGCAGATGTAATCCTGTTTTCAAGATATGGTTTACTGCATAAGAAAGTCCACACAAATCACTCTCAAACAAAAGATGAAACAAATATGGAATACATTGTCGAAATCTTGGATCTTCTGCATATAATCTTGATGTCTGGTATTCAGATGCAGGAATCTGCACAGGTCGGTCATCATTTCGTCCTCCTTTTCCTGTGGGAAACAATTGACGGAAACAACGAGCTTCTAAACTTTTTTCCCATACACTAATGGGACTTCCTTTTGCTTCTTTCATTTGGAATAACTATATAGTATTCCCCATCACTTCTTTAGAATGCAGTGGATGAACACTGTAATGTTCGTAGATTTCTTTAGTTCTGGACACATCCACTTTTTCAATTTGTCCAGATGGCAAGTCACTATCTTCTTTTACAATTATTACTTCTTCTCTCACATACACATTTCTGTAATATTGATTATTTTTTATCAGATACAACGTTGCCTTTTTCACTTTCCTAACATTCACTAATTCTTGCCAGATTTTCTTACTCTTAGTAGGAACGCCATTAACAAGCATAACTAAAGGTTCATCCTCTATATTTTCTACACCCATTGTTTCAATATTGTTCTTTAAATCTAGAGGCAAATATACAACTCTTCCCTTTAATCCTCTCTGTAAATCAGAAGGAGGCAATTTTCCTGTCTTAGGCTCCATACGAACAATAGCCTGAAATGGATGCACACATTGAATAAGAATAGACTCATAGGTATTTAAATCCATCAGTTCAGAAGGAATATTTACCAACTCAAGATTATTATGCACAGCTCTAGCAGGCATTTTGTTCTCGTCTAATTTGTCATAACAATATTTACAAATACGCTGATCAGAACCCAAATTAAAACAATTCTCTACCAACAAATAAGTTGCAAAATCCTTCTACTCATTATTATTTTCCTTTTCACTCTTTAAATACAATGAACACAAAGTCCTGCGCACTCCAATCAAGTATGCAAAATAGTATGTAACTATATGTAATTTAGATAGAAGAATGTCCAACGTCGTATCCTGGAGTTTCATATATATCTCCTTTTATTTTGATCATCACACCATTGATAATTTACAGCCAGCCGACACGTGTTTCGTTGTAGGTCTGTACATGCACAGATGCTACAACTCTTCAGGGCTCAAAGGCTGAATCCTAGGTCATAAGGCCCAATTCCGGTGATATTTCCAACCCGGCAGTGTAACCTCTTAGTGGAATGGTAACGGTATATGGAAAATCCGATATTTAGTATTTCAATGTAGTAGACGACGCCAGTATTCCGCACAAAGGTGCAACAAGTATTAGTATTCTCAATATGTGGCAGGTTGAGTTTCCTTCCAAGAAGAACACACCACACGGATACGTGTAGTCTCTCTCACTCTGGGGCCGAATCGCCCTCGCTAGCCTGGCGTCTGCAACCCGGGTATTATATGAAACTCCAGGATACGACGTTGGACATTCTTCTATCTAAATTACATATAGTTACATACTATTTTGCATACTTGATTGGAGTGCGCAGGACTTTGTGTTCATTGTATTAGATGTGTATCTTGCATATTTAAATTGAGGGGTTCTTGTGGGTCTCCCCTCCCTGCAGCACCAGCACTTTTTGAATCTACCAAACATCTACGTTAATACTGTTAGAGCGCCCGTGAATCCCGTAAACTTAATACCCTCTCTCTGTTGTATTACTTTTAAAATACAGATCAACAGTCCTGGTCTGATTTTTATAATGAGTTTGTCGACAACACACACAACAATCATTTGGCCTTTCATTCGATCCATACTAAAGCTCAGTGGGATGGAATTAAATAGGTAAGTACATTTTGGAATAATGGTCATCTTAATTAAGTTTGACCTGCCTAGGAAGGATAATTGTAGACCTGACCAGGCCTTAAGAAGTTTCCTTATTTTCTTGTGTATCCTAGAGAAGTTCAGATTTGTTATTTGATCTAGGTCTTTTGTATATTCTATTCCTAAATATTTGATTTTATCTTTGTTGATAGGGTTTCCTGAGGCTGTGTTCCATTCAAGGATTTAGGTTTTGGACTGGTTTACCAGGTATCCCGAGACTACGCCAAACTGTGTTATTGTTTCCTCTATTTTGGGCAGGGAATATGCTAAATTTCCAGTGAATATCATCAAATCGTCGGCATATAATGTTACTTTTTTCTCCCATCCTTGGTATTTGAAAGGTTTGATCTCTTCTTCCCCTCTTAATAAGGCAGCTAATGGTTCAATGTAAAAGTTAAATAATAGGGGGGACAAAGGGCATCCTTGTCGTGTGCCTCGTTTTATTAGAATGTTTTCGGCGAGAGCGTCATTTACTAATATTTTTGCAGTTGGACTTGCATAGATGTTTGATATTGCATTTTCAATTTTGTCTCCTAGATTAAATTTAGTAAGAATTTCACTCAGAAAGGGCCAGCTGACTCGATCGAACGCTTTTGCTGCGTCAAAGGTTATTACTGATAAGGGGACATTATAATGAGTTGCAATATCCATGGCGGAAATGAGTTCGTGAGACAGTTCATGAATTTGTCTGCCTTTGATGAAGCCTTTTTGGTCTGGGTTGATTAGGGACCCTGCCACAGCCCCCAATCTTTTTGCAAGAATCTGCGTGTTGGACCTGGGCCCTCCAAGTCACATAAGGTAGTTTGGCACTAAGTGGGAAGGCCTAACTCAGAGGTACATGTGTTAAGTTTGCGTCACACCCTTTAGTAACAAGACATCCACCACTCAAAAATAAGGACACTACACCAATTTGGAAAAATATGAGCTGTTTTATAAAAAATACTTTGTTAGCTTTTCTCTCTCCTCCGTAGTTCAACAATTTAATACACTGTACATTTTTACCCGTTCTTCTCACACATATCCTGTAACATCAGTAGAACTCAGTTTAGTAGCTTAATGATCTTTTCACAGTGAATTGCTCTAGGATGCACTTTCTTAACGCTCAGATTTAACACCTCCTACATCAATAGATTGCCCACACAAGAGAAGAGGTATTCTGGTTACATAAAAGAACAATTCCAATCATTAAAACTCAACCCACTCCAGTCTACTACAATGGGAATTTCTAGGCCATAGGACCCTGGAATGTTACCTTTACTAACCACTGTGTGACACCTTTCTCACAATAGGTGAGTAACCCCAGGTTTTCAGTTGTCAGTTACAATGTTATAATCAGCTCCATTATAACTTGTTCCTATGTTAGCACAGGGAGAAGTCACAGATTCTTCTTCCCCTCCGCCTCTGTAAGAGAATCCCACATTATACCTCAACCTCCAGCTTTATTAGCCCCAGTATCTCAGTTCACTTCTCCAGCACTGTAGTGTCTCCCTGCTACCCTTATTCCTCTGTACTTCTAACCCGGAAGAGTTTCCAACACAGTCTTCCTCCACTCTGTCAGGGCTAGTCTTAAAGGTATTCAAGGAATCAGGGGGCGTGAGAGAGCTCCTCCAGTTAATCCCGGGATCAGGGGGGGTGAGAGAACTCCTTTCTGGCCTCTCGGCTGATTCCCCAGTCACTCGTCAATCTCGCCCCCTTCTTCCACCTTACTTGGGGTTGATCTGGGCAAGACGCGGGAACAGACCTCCAGCTCCCTTCTTCCGGCGGCTCCTCCCACGGAAAACAGGTCCAGCGCACTCACGCCAGCACCGAGGGGAGGCCGGTCTGGGGCTGCCGGTGATCCAGTCACCCGCGCTGTCTTCGCCACTCTCTCGTCGTTCGCGCCACTGCACAGGCGCGGGAGAGCAGCGTCTCTGCCAAGCGCTGCCTCACTCGCGCTGTTAAACGCTTACTGCTCCTGGGCCTGCGCGGAGCTCAGTGCTTCTCCGGTTCACACCACTGATGGCCGCACTACTGAGTCTGCGCGAGAAACAGCGCTCCCTTGCTCAAGCGCCTAGCCCGGCCCCGCCTCCACAGACACTCGCCTCCGCTCCAGAGGCTCCTCGGGCAGCGCAGGGTGCCACAGCTCGCTCCGGTCTTTTCCTCTGGGCAACCGGTAAGGTGGTCTAGCGAGGGGGGGTTGTTTCCCAGTCAGCGGCTAGGAACACAGGGATCAGAGGGTCTCAAGGGGCCAACAGCAGTTGCCGAGCTGATTCTCTCAGAAGACAAAGTCTAACAAGAGGGTTTGGTCAGGGGCTAGAGGGGGAACGTCTTCACGAAGAGGCTGTCTATCTCTCTGACAAACCAACTACTTCTTGCGCGTCCATCTCACCACTGCCTCTCTCCTCAAGCTCACTGGACTGCACTAAATAGCTACCTGGCCCCTGCCCTTTTATAGACTGACCACCCAGGGTCCAGTAGGGTCCAGAAGGTTCTGGAAGGTCTCTATGTTATCCTATGGGGCTTTCTCAGAGGTTGGCAGTTATGGCAGTTGAAAACCACCATTTTGTGTAACCCTCACTTCTAGTCAGGGAAGGCACCTAGGCCTCAGGTAAAAACTATGAGGGCAAAAGAGCATCTACCCCCTGCCAACATCACAAAACAATCCAGTGCACACAAAAAGATTGAAAAGGTTTTGAGGGGCAAAAAGGGGAACAAAATAAATAATTAGTAGAAGGGCTACTCAAAGGGCAGACAGGTCTAACACGCGTCCCCCCCAGCTGAAAGTGGGGAGAGCTACCCAACCCCTTGGGAGTCCTCATCACTAAGGCAGAAATACCTAGAGAGACCGTCTGCATTGACGTGGTCCACTCCAGGCCGATGTTCCACCCGAAAGTCCATTCCCTGTAGGGAGATGGACCATCTCAACAACTTGGGATTTTCCCCCTTCATTTGCATCAGCCAACGAAGGGGTCGGTGGTCAGTCTGAACCAGGAAGTGCGAGCCAAACAGGTTTGGCCGCAACTTCTTCAGAGCCCACACCACCGCAAAAGCTTCCCGCTCAATTGCACTCCACTTCTGTTCCCGGGGAAGCAGTCTCCTGGATAGGAAAACCACAGGCTGATCCAGACCCTCTTCATTGAGTTGCGATAACACTGCCCCAATGCCATGTTCGGATGCGTCTGTCTGGACAATGAACTCTTTAAAGAAGTCTGGGGCCCTCAGGACCGGTGCTGCACACATTGCCTGCTTCAATTTCTCAAAGGCTTGCTGGCAAGCCTCTGTCCAGACTACCCGTCGAGGTTGTTTCTTTGAGGTAAGCTCTGTGAGGGGCGCTACAATAGTGCCATACCCCTTCACAAAGCGTCGGTAGTAACCTGTGAGGCCCAGGAAAGCTCGGACCTCAGTCTGGGTCTTGGGGGGTTCCCAGGCCATGATTGCCTCTATCTTTGCCTGGAGGGGCTGCACTGTTCCCCTACCCACCAAGTGGCCTAGGTACACAACCGACCCCTGCCCAATCTGACATTTGCTGGCCTTGATCGTCAAGCCAGCTTGCTTCAGGGCCTGGAGAACTGCTTGCAAATGTTGCAAATGGTCCTCCCAACTGCTGCTGAAGACAGCAATGTCATCCAGGTAAGCAGCGGAAAAACCCTCCATTCTGGAGAGGACCTGATTCACCAGCCGCTGAAAAGTGGCAGGGGCGTTCTTGAGCCCAAAGGGCATCACACAGAATTGGAAGTGTCCCTCAGGCGTGGAGAAGGCTGACCTTTCCTTTGCTCCATCTGTCAGGGAGATATGCCAGTACCCTGAAGTAAGGTCAAAGGTACTCAAGTATTGGGCAGCTCCTAGCCGGTCAATTAATTCATCCGCCCTAGGGATCGGATGAGCATCAGTTTTGGTAACTGAGTTCAGTCCCCAGTAATCCACACAGAACCTCAGTTCTGGAGTGGTGCCTGGTGGAGCTGCTTTTGGCACTAGAACCATCAGACTGGACCAGGGGCTACTGGAAGGTTCTATAACTCCTAGCTCCAGCATCTTGGTAACCTCACCGTGGATGCGGGCCTTCACCTTGTCTGACAGCCGGTAGGTCTTTGACTTCACTGGTGGGCTGTCTCCTGTGTCCACATCATGGGTACACAGGTGGGTCCTTCCCGGGACAAGGGAGAACAACGTAGAGTACTGCTCCAGTATCTGGCGGCAGTCCTCCCGCTGTTCAGGAGTTAGGGATGGGGAGAGAATCACTCCCTCCACCGACCCATCCTTTACCTGAGACGAAAACAAGTCCGGGAGAGGCTCGCTTTCCGCTTCCTCTCCTCCATCAGTCACCATCATTAAGATCACCTCTGGCCTCTAATGGTGGGGTTTGAGGCGATTAGCATGTAGCACCCGTAGGGGCTGTCGAGGGATCTTAAGGTCCACCAGGTATGTGGCCTTACCCTTCTTCTCTAACACCTCAAAGGGGCCTGTCCAGCGATCCTGGAGGGCACTTAGCTCTCCAGGCTCCATCACCCACACTTTCTGGCAGGCTCCAAATCCACCGGGTGAGCATTGTGGTCATACCACTCCTTCATTACTGCTTGGCTGGCCTCCAAGTTGTCAGAAGCTTGCTTCCACAACTTCGCCATTTGGCTCCTGAAGGCCAGCATGTAGCTCACCACATCCTGGGGAGGCTTCCTGGGAGACTTTTCCCATCCATCCTTCACCAGGCTGAGAGGACCGCGTACAGGGTGCCCATACAGAAGCTCAAAGGGGCTGAAGCCCACTCCCTTCTGCGGCACTTCCCTGTAGGAAAATAGCAAACAGGGTAGGAGGATGTCCCATTTCCTCCGCAGGCTTTCAGGCAGACTTCTGATCATGCCCTTCAAGGTCTTGTTGAACCTTTCTACCAGTCCATTTGACTGGGGATGATAGGGAGTGGTGAACCGGTAGGTCACTCCACACTCCTTCCACATTGCCCGCATGTACGCTGACATGAAGTTGGTCCCCCTGTCAGACACAACTTCCTTGGGGAAACCCACTCGGGTGAAGATCCCCATCAGGGCCCTAGCCACTACAGGTGCAGTGACAGTCCTCAGAGGAATTGCCTCTGGGTACCGTGTGGCGTGATCCACCAGAACCAGGATAAACCTGTGACCAGCTGTTGTTGGTGGATCCAATGACCACACAATGTCGATGCTCACCCTCTCAAAGGGGGTGCTAACGACAGGTAGTGGTTCCAGGGGAGCTTTCAGCTTCACCCCTGTTTTCCCACTGGCTTGACAGGATACACATGTCAGACGCCACTTTCATCTGAGGCAAGTAAAAGTGGGGGACAAGCCGAGCAGAGGTCTTGTCCTGACCTAAGTGTCCTGACAAGGGTATTTCATGAGCCAATTCTAACAGAAAGGCTCGGTATCGTTGTGGGACTACCAAGGCCCTTGATGAACCGGGTAAGGGTACCTTGGGTTCACTGTAGAGGAGTCCGTCCTCCCAGTAAATGTGGTAGTGTCCCGCAACGTTCCCTGCTGCCTGGGCTTCGGCCTGTCGCCTCAGTCCCTCAAGGGTAGGGCACTCCTTCTGGCCCTTACAGAACTCCTCCCTGGTAGGCCCTCCCTCCACATGCCACTCAGTAGGGATGTGTAGGTCCTCCAGGGAGACTACTTCCCCCTCCACGGACTCCTGGCTCACCATCGCAGATGGCTGATCTGTCACATGGGGCGTGGAAGCCGAAGCAGGCTTCTCATGTCTTCGGGTTTGTCCCTTTTTGGCAGCAGGCTGGGCCATTGTTCCAGGCTCCGACCCAGGCGAACTCCCTCTCTGGGCAGTCGCAGACCTTGTGCTTACACAGGCCCAGTCAGGTGTACCCAGCATCTCCGAATGAGTCCGGTATTCCACCTCTCTCCAAGCATTGTGCTCCATGTCATTCCCCAGCAGACAATCGACTGGCACGGCAGGGCTTACGGCAACTCGAAGTGAACCTGCAACCCCTTCCCACTCAAAGGGAACCTCGGCCACAGGGTAGTGGCCCATTCTGCCGTCAGCCATCGCGGCAGGGTGGAGTACATTGGGAATCACCTGCTCTGGAGACACCAGTTGACTCCTTACCATAGTCATACTGGCTCCTGTGTCTCTCAGAGCCTCCCCTCTCTGGCCATTGATGGTGATCCATTGCCCATACTCGGTAGTATTTGGGGGCACCTGGATCTTAGGAACCATCTCCCGATCTCCCAGAGACACTAAGGTGACACCCGCCCACTCACCCCCCATATCTAAGGGCAACTCCTCCCCGAGCGCTACACTAGCTACTCCTGGGGCTTTTCCTCCAGTGGGAGGGGGTGGTCTCTTTGGGCATTTGACATCTCCCTTATAATGTCCAACATCACCACACTCAAAGCAGTGGACAACCCTTGGATGCTGGTTTTGGCCAGGATGAGGGTTTCTGGGCGGGTTAGCCTTAGGGGTGAAACCTGTTCCCTTTCCTTGGAAACTGTTTTGGGGACCTTTAGAGAACTCCCTCTTTTTATCTCCCCCTACTTCTTCTGAGGGGCGCCCTGTCTGGCCCTTTGGGAATCCCCGATTTTGGAAAAGGGGGGTGGTGATGGACAGAGTTTCTGAATGATGCAGAATACTCTTACCAAGTCAATAGATCATGGTTTTAATCCATCACCGTTTTTTAGCTCACTACACCATCCCAGCTCAGAACCTGGCTATATGCAAATTAGTCTGTTCCTGTCCCAGTGCATGATGGGAACAGGGCAAACCAAACTACCAAGCCAATTCTTATACTGGGAAGGAAACAAGCTTCCGGGGACCGGTTTCTGGCATCACAGCCTTCTTCGGCCCGGCTTGCTTGAATCCTGATGGTGCAATGAGCAAGGGACTCACGTCTGAGTATACCCTCCCACACATAGTGTGGATAAAACCGATTTTGGAAAAGGGGGGTGGTGATGGACAGAGTTTCTGAATGATGCAGAATACTCTTACCAAGTCAATAGATCATGGTTTTAATCCATCACCGTTTTTTAGCTCACTACACCATCCCAGCTCAGAACCTGGCTATATGCAAATTAGTCTGTTCCTGTCCCAGTGCATGATGGGAACAGGGCAAACCAAACTACCAAGCCAATTCTTATACTGGGAAGGAAACAAGCTTCCGGGGACCGGTTTCTGGCATCACAGCCTTCTTCGGCCCGGCTTGCTTGAATCCTGATGGTGCAATGAGCAAGGGACTCACGTCTGAGTATACCCTCCCACACATAGTGTGGATAAAACCGATTTTGGAAAAGGGGGGTGGTGATGGACAGAGTTTCTGAATGATGCAGAATACTCTTACCAAGTCAATAGATCATGGTTTTAATCCATCACCGTTTTTGGGAATCCCCTCCAGTCCCCTTTGAGGACACCCGGGTACTTGCCCAGATGTCCGCCTCCTCTGCAAGCTTCCGGGGGTTGGTCAGCTTGCTGTCCACCAGGTGTTGGCGCAGCTCGGGAAAACATTTCTCGAGTAGATGCTCTTTAAGAAAAAGATCATATAACCCCTCATAGTCCTTCACCTCGCTGCCCTGTACCCAGCCCTCCAATGCCTTCCTCGCATAGTCCAGGAAATCCACCCAGTTTTGGGTGCTTAACTTGTGGCTTCCCCTGAACTTTTGGCGATACTTTTCCGGGGTTAGCCCAAACTTTTTGATTAACGCTACCTTCATGGTGGGGTAGTGGGTCTGCTCCTCCTGTTTCAGGGCTAACAAGGTGTCCCGCCCAGTAGGAGGCATGTACTTGTACAACCCACCCCCCAGTGTTTTTCCTGGATCCCATGGGCTCTTAAGGAAACCTCATAGGCAGCCAGCCACTTGGCTATGTCATCCCCTTGGCTGTAGCTGGCAACTATGTCTTTAGGTAGGTAGGGTCTGGATTCCCTGGTTAATTCTTTGATTTCGCTGCCACCATTTGGAGTGATGTTGCGGGCTTTGAGGTCGAGCTCTCATAGCTTGAGCTTGTGTTCCACCCTCCTCCCTTCCATCTCCAGTTTGGCCATCTCCCACCTTAACTGTCTTTCCTCTCTCCTGTCGGCTTACTCGGTCTCTGACAACCCTCTCGATGACACACTGCTGCCCTCCCGTGAGACTACCTTGGGGCTGATTGACATTTCACCCATCCCCGGGGGACATTCTGCAAGCCTCTCGATGATAGTACTTCTGTCTGACTCCTCCTCCTCTACCGTTCCCTCCGTGTGCGCTTCCACCCAGGCTCACAGACTAGTACGGAGCTCCTCTCTTTTGGCCTCTCGCCTAACGAACACTCCCCTTTCCTGACAGAAATCCTTGCGCTGTGCCACAGTATAGGTCTCCAGCTCTGACATTTCGAATTCCATCTTGCCAGTGAAAAGTGTGGACAACCACCCCGAAGTAGGTTACAAGGATAGGAAACTCTGAGGGTCACCTCCACCCACCACCAGGAATAAATTTAGAAAGAACAACAGTAGTAATTAGGAAGTCCGCCAGGAGAAAACTCCAGGTGTAGGCCTGTGGGGTATGCTTTGTTACTTCAGAGTAGACGCAAACACAGTTTTTATCCCACCGCTGGACACCAATTATGTTGGACCTGGGCCCTCCAAGTCACATAAGGTAGCTTGGCACTAAGTGGGAAGGCCTAACTCAGAGGTACATGTTTTAAGTTTGCGTCACACCCTTTAGTAATAAAACATCCACCACTCAAAAATAAGGACACTACACCAATTTGGAAAAATATGAGCTGTTTTATAAAAAATACTTTGTTAGCTTTTCTCTCTCCTCTGTAGTTCAACAATTTAATACACTGTACATGTTTACCCGTTCTTCTCACACATATCCTGTAACATCAGTAGAACTCAGTTTAGTAGCTTAATGACCTTTTCACAGTAAATTGATCTAGGATGCACTTTCTTAACGCTCAGATTTAACACCTCCTACATCAATAGATTGCCCACACAAGAGAAGAGGTATTCTGGTTACATAAAAGAACAATTCCAATCATTGAAACTCAACCCACTCCAGTCTACTACAATGGGAATTTCTAGGCCATAGGACCCTGGAATGTTACCTTTACTAACCACTGTGTGACACCTTTCTCACAATAGGTGAGTAACCCCAGGTTTTCAGTTGTCAGTTGCAATGTTATAATCAGCTCCGTTATAACTTGTTCCTATGTTAGCACAGGGTGAAGTCACAGATTCTTCTTCCCCTCCGCCTCTGTAAGAGAATCCCACATTATACCTCAACCTCCAGCTCTATTAGCCCCAGTATCTCAGTTCACTTCTCCAGCACTGTAGTGTCTCCCTGCTACCCTTATTCCTCTGTACTTCTAACCCGGAAGACTTTCCAACACAGTCTTCCTCCACTCTGTCAGGGCTAGTCTTAAAGGTATTCAAGGAATCAGGGGGCGTGAGAGAGCTCCTCCAGTTAATCCCGGGGTCAGGGGGCGTGAGAGAACTCCTTTCTGGCCTCTCGGCTGATTCCCCAGTCACTCGTCAATCTCCCCCCTTCTTCCACCTTACTTGGGGTTGATCTGGGCAAGACGCGGGAACAGACCTCCAGCTCCCTTCTCCCGGCGGCTCCTCCCACGGAAAACAGGTCCAGCGCACTCACGCCAGCACCGAGGGGAGTCCGGTCTGGGGCTGCCGGTGATCCAGTCACCCGTGCTGTCTTCGCCGCTCTCTCGTCGTTCGCACCACTGCACAGGCGCGGGAGAGCAGCGTCTCTGCCAAGCGCCGCCTCACTCGCGCTGTTAAACGCTTACGGCTCCTGGGCCTGCGCGGAGCTCAGTGCTTCTCCGGTTCACACCTCTGATGGCCGCACTACTGAGTCTGCGCAAGGAACAGCGCTCCCTTGCTCAAGCGCCTAGCCCGGCCCCGACTCCACAGACACTCACCTCCGCTCCAGAGGCTCCTCGGGCAGAGCAGGGTTCCACAGCTCGCTCCGGTCTTTTCCTCTGGGCAACCGGTAAGGTGGTCTAGCGAGGGGGGGGGGTTTCCCAGTCAGCGGCTAGGAACACAGGGATCAGAGGGTCTCAAGGGGCCAACAGCAGTTGCCGAGCCGATTCTCTCAGATGACAAAGTATAACAAGAAGGTTTGGTCAGGGGCTAGAGGGGGAACGTCTTCACGAAGAGGCTGTCTATCTCTCTGACAAACTAACTACTTCTTGCGCGTCCACCTCCCCTCACCACTGCCTCTCTCCTCAAGCTCACTAGACTGCACTAAATGGCTACCTGGCCCCTGCCCTTTTATAGACTGACCACCCAGGGTCCAGTAGGGTCCAGAAGGTTCTGGAAGGTCTCTATGTTATCCTATGGGGCTTTCTCAGAGGGTGGCAGTTATGGCAGTTGAAAACCACCATTTTGTGTAACCCTCACTTCTAGTCAGGGAAGGCACCTAGGCCTCAGGTAAAAACTATGAGGGCAAAAGAGCATCTACCCCCTGCCAACATCACAAAAAAATCCAGTGGACACAAAAAGATTGAAAAGGTTTTGAGGGGCAAAAAGGGGACAAAATAAATAATTAGTAGAAGGGTTACTCAAAGGGCAGACAGGTCTAACACTGCGTATATAGTTAATAATCTGAATTCAAGAGGGAGATAGGCCTGTATGATTCACATTTAGTTGGATCTTTCCCTGGTTTTAATATGATGGTAATGATTGCATCATTCCAAGATTTCGGAATTTTTTGGTTTTCCAGGAATATAAAATAAAAAAGATCTGTAAGTGGTGTTAGTAGAGTTTCTTGAAGTTGTATATACATTTCGTTGGGTATGGAGTTCGGGCCAGCGGCTTTCCCTCTCTTTAGGGTCTTAATTGCGGTTCTGACTTCCTCCTTCGAGATCTCTTGGTTGAGAATGATCTTCTGTTCCTCAGATGCTGCCGGAATCGTGATTCTATTTAGAAAGTTATGTATTTGGTCCTCAGAGCAAGTTAGATCTTCTGTGTAGAGATCCTCAAAAAAGCGTTTGAATTCCTGCCTAATTAAGCTGCTGTCTGAGGAGTGACCTGGTTGGCCTTCTGTATGTATCTTTATGATTCTATTTTTAGTTCTTTCAGTTTTTGTTTTCCAGGCCAGAATCCTCCTGCAATCTTCTCCATATTCATAATTTGAGAACTTACTGGCTTCCCATTTTCTCTTATTCTAGCTTCCAAGAAATCATTCAACTCTGTTATCTTGTTTCTTATCTTTTCTTCTGTTTCCGAAATTGCTTTACTGGAATTAGCTGTTTTAAGGTCTACTTCTAGAGAGTGTAATGTTTTTTCGGTCTGCTCCATGAAGTATTTCCTTTCTTTGTTCCTATAATGAAGCCATACTGAGGATTTTCTACAGGGGGAAATATCAAGTTTTATCTGGGCGACCAAGGGGGGTCAGAATAGGGTGGAAAAAACTAAGAAGAAACAAAGTACAAGGAGGAATCGCCAGTCCGGATATACAGGAATACTGTAGAGCCTTCCAGTTTAAAAACATCAGGATACTGCTGAACAAATGGAGCAGCTGGCCCACATATTTAAGAGCGCTTATATGTCCTGAGGAACAGGATCACTACCTGTACAAATTTGGTCACCCGAAATTTTTCAAAAAAATCAAACTAAAGGTGATAAAAGCTGCAGCAAGATCTTGGCATGAAATAAGAAGAACCCTAAAAATTCCATACTATAGCAAACATGCGCCAATCTGGGATTCACCAGGCACCCCAGAATGCCTAAAAGACACATTATCGACTCCGCTAAGAAAGCACAAGATAGAATACTGAGAAAAACTAGATGGTAAAATGGGAACTTTTGTATGAACAAACGCAGGGGTCGATATCCAGATTCAAATTTTACCAACTAAATAGCTGGGTAAACACTCTAAAGGGAAAACTTCAAGGGGACGAGACCAGAGAATCAAAAATCACTAATCCAGAGTCTTTCAAAAAAGAGGTTTCCTACTGGTACTGGGCTCTTATAAGAGCAGGAGAATTTGAGTACAAAACTCCTCAGATCATCTGGGAAAAAGACATGCCAGGCCTAGACCACCTAAACCTCTGGCATACTACGAACGCTATTATGGGTCGAACAGTAAAAGCTGCCCCCTTAAGGAAAAAACACCTTTTCACAATTCATCGATCCTACTGGTCCCCAAAAAAATCTATCTAAAATGAGCAGCAACGACCCAAAAAAGTGTCCTAAATGTGGACAAGACAGATCCGATGATCTACATATGTTTCGGGACTGTATTTCACTAAAAGACTTCTGGGACCAGATCGGTAAGACCATCTCTAACGTGGTAGACAAGCATATAAAGGTAAGCACAGAAATTATTATTTTTGGGATACAAAGCAGTGTAACATCTCTACCACTATCTAAAGATCAAGAAAATATTATCTTTATTTTAATCCTGCTGGCTAGAAGAGAGATCTGCATAAACTGGGTTAAGGCTGTACCACCAAAGCATACAGACTGGTTAAACTCTATATTAAGGTGTATAATCTAGAGAAGCAAAGGAAAAACAATAAGAAAAATAAATTTTGGAAACTGTGGAGCAGTACAATCTGAGGTACACTAGGGGGTCCAATGATTAAGGCAACACAAACAACGATTTCAAGTTAATTCTTGAACCGAGAAGTCATAATGACTAGCTCAACCCCCACCGAAAATCGTGTCCCTCTTGGTTTGGACAAAAGAATACCCCAAAAGGATAAGGTTAACCAGTTTTTCATTCAGGGTAAAGCTGGGCCCCTCACTCTAGAGCTCTGAATGGATACTGGGGCTTTCGACTACTCCTTACCCTAAGGGTTTTTTGCTTGATGAAGACTACAAAATAAATAAATACATAAATAAATAATTTGGCCTTTCACCTGAAATCACCTTAAACTTTGTAATTTCTTGCTCAAAATTTTTTGTACTACAATGTTGTACATTCTCTTCTAGATTTCCTTCTATTAATACCTCAATTTCTCCACTGTCTTCCTCATGACCAAAATAACTAACCTCAATTTCATCACAAACGTTCTTTACACTTGATACAGATCCATGCAACAGAGCACTGTTCAACTTTTTTAACATTAGAGCTGGACTTTTTTCATAATACAATCTTCTGACTAATTTCTTCATTTCAGAATGATGTACTGCTAACATCCTGAAATGGAGAAAAACACTTTAACATACTTTTTTAGAAAGACAAGCCAGATAATGACCTTGCAAACCAGTATTTTCTCTCACTCTGCAAAGGTCTAGTCCTTGCAACATCTTAATCTTTTGTTTAACACTTTTCTTAGTATAGTTACGTAGGAAATTGCATAAAAAATAAATAGATTCTTGCTGTACACTGCAAATACTACTACAATTCCGAGTGTACACTGGAGCTTTAGGACATCTCCCTAAAACCTAATCAGCTAACACCACTTCTGCATTTCTAGGATCAATTTTCGCTTTCTCAATAGGACAACCATGTCTAACCTCATAAGCACGACCACTAGTGTCAACTGCATGCAACAAATCATTACTCTGAAAATAACTTTCTTCATTAAAAAAAGGTTCAGAACTTGAACTATGTTTCCATTCACCCAAAAAAACCTCACAAAAATTACTTCTGTTAATTACTCTTCTCCACTTACTTTTGGCCTTCATTAAATGGATTGGCTTATCTAGCGATCAAATTCTATTGATTACTAAAACAAACAATTTTGTTTTCAATTCGGAAGCTTTTCTCAAATACATTTTCGATACCTTTCCTATAAATTACTGT